>NC_137456.1:337736532-340136532 GCF_964235325.1 Thermobia domestica | reverse complement strand
ACTAACGTTTTGTGTTTTTCTTACAAGTGAATCATAAAAATAATTACTTTCATTGGTGTCGTAGTATACCTGCTAAATAGTATGTAGTCAGTGAACAGTGACGTATAATATCGGGATAGTGCTCAACCTCAAATACAGATATGAAAACGATTATAATACGTAAGTAGTTTTGAATGTGATTTCTCAATCGTTTCCTTATCTGGAGCATAGTATTAACGAACCATTATCCTCTTTGGGCTCTATTATGTGACGTTCGCTAATAACCTTCGATTAGATCAGAGCCTATGTTAATTTCGTGTTGGGTTAAAATGAAACACCCTCTCTTTTTAGTATAAGACAGCAAAAAATATTGTATAACGGAAGTGAACATATTATACGAAGTAAATTGAATTTTATTTATCTATATTATCCAAATGATAATACAGCAACAAACTTAACACTCGTTCTAGAAAAATAGACAGGAGAAGGAAATATAACTATTCTCTTAAAGCAGGACAAGAATTCTTTATTTTTAATCTTCTTGTATGTCACTTCCTAATGAAGTAATTTCTCGCGAATTAAATTATTTCTGCTGTATGCATGTTTTTATAATAGGAACTAGGTTAAATCATAGCATTGCTGCGGATATATGTTGAGCCACTAATGAAATAAAAAGAAAAATTGAACACTAGAACCATGAATTTTCCGCAGTAAATAAAAACGCTGGCGCGAACTAGGGAAATCACATTGCCCAGCTGGCGATGGAAAACATTATATATGGGATTCATGTGGCAATGTTTATTGTTTATATAGTGATAACGTTAAACGAAAAGTATACGCTATTCCTCAATTTAGTCGATGGCAACATAGTAATGCGCCGAAGTATATTGATACGTAGGATAGAACCTTGTATTTAGATCCTCCCACTCCGACTTCTTACGTGCAGGAACAGCCTGAGATCGGTTGTGAAACAACCCGCTTAGCAGTTTGTAGTCCTGCAGGACCTGCGCTTAATCCTGCACAAGGAAACGAGAAACCGATTCCATTACTTCAAACTTTGGTTCTTGAATCGGAAATAGAGAAATGCCGTCTGGAATGAATGCTAGGGGCTTGAGAAACAAATAATTTACAAAAGGAATTAAAAGTAGCAGAATGGTGGCTGGTCAGGTAGATACGAGGACCACTATAAAGTTATAATCTACCCCAGGAGTTTTTCCTATTATAGAGTCGAACTCAGTTCGTCAGAAAAGAACAGACAACGAAATTTTAGAAACTAAATCTCCTAAAACCGGAAATGGCAGTAGGAAAGAAGCCTTCCTCTATTTGCGTGAACCAGAGAGTCCGGAAACAATTTACTTCCCAGTAAAATACGAACCATCTGAGATTCCATCTCAACCTGCGTTAGAACAGTTTGACTAGGAAACTCATAATGCTATTATTAGAAACAAACTTAGCGGCGTCGATATAAGCGTTAAACCTGACTTGGCTGATACGGTTATCGAATCCAGAGCCTCCAAATAGCAACTACTAAGTGCATACAAAGAAAATGATCCGTACTATTCAAATATTAGTCAAGACGACGAAATAGTAAAATGACTTTGGACATAATTACAAACTGACTTATCGCCAGTGATAGAAGCCTTAGCACAACCACTGATTAGAGGAAATAAAAATAAGGTACAAACCACCATGGTTCGTTGCATGGACTAGGGTGTAGAAATATTATGGGTACTTTTTCAGGCAGATCCAATCATTCCTAGCGAGAACTTATCACTAATAGATCATGTAATAGGGAATATCGACATCGAGGTTCAAACTGAATATCCCATGCGGAGAACGGACCGTAGTGTTCAAACCGACTTTAGATTCCCATAAATGATTAGCATCGAGACTAATTCGGATCTCAAAGCGTTATGTGGGGTTTCTACTCAAACCAAGCCCGCAAGCTTTCCGCTGGAAGAAAAAATGTCGTACCTAGAAGGGATAGATAATTTGCTTAGTGTAGTTAGGCGAGTTAGATGTTCAGATGGAATCGTTAGTAATTCCGAATCCGAGGATGGTGATACTGTAAAGGAAGCGTGGCTGGAATATAAATTGAACCGATTACAAGCTGAAGACGAGTCTCTCTCCAAGTTGGAATTAAAGCATTCCCACAGAAGTAACCCAGAGTTAAATCTCACCTTATTGAGTAACGAAGCAGAGCTGTTTACTCCGTTGAGCCCAGAAGACGACCTTATCTATTCTAATTGGGACACCTTAGTAGCATCCATGCCCCAATAAACAGCTTGAGACCTCATTCCTAGTAAAGGTAACGAAGAAGATGATGACGTCAACCTTGATATTGATGCAAGACCTTCAGTGGAAGAGGATAAAGAAAATGAAGATATTTTTCTCATCCAGGCTTTTAACCAGACAGAGGAAGAAATAGGAGCGGATAACAACGACTCGTGGTCGGAATCTAGAGTTTTAGAAAATATCGAGAAGATACCGGTATTTGAGTATGCGGAATACGGACCTTCCATAGTGTGTTTAGAGGAGATAAAAAAAATCTATTTCACCTCCTTTACAACCAAGTATAGTTCAGGACAAGATAGTGTCAGACCTAGTAGTAGTTTATTATGTACAGCTTATACGAGCTCGAAACATAGTAACAGTTAATCACCGACCATTAAAGAAATAAAAAGGTACAGGAAAGTGGACAGTATATCGCGCTAAAATAGTTTGTTTCTCCACCTATAGTGCGGGCTCTCCCACTACTAGTGGGCCCAACATGTTAGAAAATGCAGAAATTAGACCGGATCAAAGTACAGAGTCACAGAGTAAGGATTTAAGTCGGTTAGATTCGACGAAAACCTCGATGGAGGTCGATTTCCCCCACAGGACATAAATAACTGAATTTTCTTCGTATGAAAGCGATTGAAAGAAATGACCAGCAGTCAAAGGTCAGATTCAATTCAGGACACTAGTTCAAAACAAAAAGATAACATTACTACTAAATCTGAAACATAATTTAAGACTAGTCCGGTTACAGAACCTTCGTCTCAACCTAGCTTAGAGAAACCTCAGATTCCAAATTTATATTTAGAAGAAAATTGCCCATCTCCACACCCGCAGGTGGTCCGCACACCCTATTATTGTTACTCAATCTCGAGCATATCGTATTTACCCGGACGTAAAAATCCCGTTATTTTCAGTCGGTAAATATGAGGCTGTAAAGAATTTTCTTTCTTCCTACGAAATGACGGTACGCACATACGATTTGAGACCCCAGGAAATGGCGGATTATTTCCCTATTTGTTTAAATGGCCGGGCAACCGCTTGGTAGTTTGTGGAAAGCAGCAAATCAGCCTACGTTGAACTATGCAGAGCTAAGAGGTAAGGTACAATATGTTTTCCCGTCTATCCCTTATCGCGCCAATCTTGAATATGACTTAGAACATAAACGAAAAAAGTAGGCGAAGATATCATACCTTTGTTTACAGGTTAGGAAAAGATTTTAAATACTTGTGTAGAAGTACAGATCAGTCGGAAGTGTTGCATAGGCTCAGAGTGAATTTACTACCACAGATTTTACACCAACGAATGCTTAATGTTGACGACATAGATAAGTTAGAGCAATGCATAGATTACCTGCGAAAATATGAAATCGCGAAAGGAACTGGTAGACATATTTGCAAACTAGTCCTGGCGTCATCCGAAAAAATGATCCTGTAGACTGGTCCTTGCTTGAAACTACTGTACAATCTGAATCTGTTTCAGTTTGCTATTACTCTTCGAATTATGCAATGCCTAAAAGCAGAGATGTGCGTCTACGCGTAAAAAACGATAGTTTACGTTTACGTGTTAACTATGCGTAGACAATGTAAACAACGTAGACTATGTAGAATATGTCAACAAGACGTAATTTAATATGGCGTCGTGGACAATAAAGGGGCTTTCTTTTGTCGTTATCTTGCGAAATTGCATACAAAATAGAATGTCTAAACCAGCAAATAGTAACTTTCGAATACTTAGTTTCGTCTTGATGAAGGAAAATGAAAAATATTATGCATTTTTTAAAATATTCAGTAAAAAATTGGCAAATACAGCAGATTCAAGACTGAAAGCCCACAGGTGAGAATTAGTTTTGTAAATTTCATTATAAAAGCAGTGCTCGAAGTGGAAAATCTAAGGAAGTGGTATGTGCAGAGCAGAGTAAACATACAGATTAGATAATTCCCTCTGCTTTTTATGTGTTAGTCGTTTCCCTAATCTTTCGCTGCACCGAAGCAAAACAACTGAATGAGGAAATATGAACAAACGAGCAACGAAATTCTTCCTTACATTTGATAGTGGTTGTTTACATAGTCTACACGGGAAAAGGTGTAATGTAGATTACGTATAGATTACAGTAGACAATCGCGTAGACGTAAAATTATAGTTTACGGCACATCACTGCCTAAAAGTGATCGGAATTCCTACCAGAATAATTACTCTAATGACTATGAGCTGGGCGCTGGCCGAGGTCAAATCAGTACAGTTAAAATAAAAATAGGAGACCGCTGGACGTCAAATCTAATTGACAAGGGGACATCCGTTTCATTCCTATCTAGTTAATGCTTATCACTTAGGTTCCCAGTGTTGAATCGATTGAAAGGTTACGTACGAATACAAGTAGTAGGCTCCCAGCTTTCAGAATACCTACCGGAGGTCATAACGGCATGCAACATAAAAGGTAACTTAAAAACCACTAGTCGAAAGTACATTGATGTAGTATGCCACCGCTATTCACCTGAAATATTTACCTCTCGCGGATAGTGATGGGAACTAAGGAGAATATCGCTGGTTCGAAATTCCTCAGGATTTTCGAAATTTCCGTAAGAACACGGTCTATAATCTAAATTTATCACACGTTGAAAGATATACAAGAACAAAACAAGTGAGAGCTTCCCAGACACAGATTTTGTGAACAATTGCGGGAAGGAAAAAGCAAACCACATATATCATACAACGATCCCAGTAATCCCCCTGCTCAAATACGGCACTTTAAAAACCAGATTTTCATTAAAAACAATCAAAACTTCTCCAATTTGGGGGACGCCATTTAAAGCTTTCACAAGGAAAAAGGAGCAAAATCTCCGCCCTACGACTATTATGTCACGAGTATTTGTATGCTTAAGGGAACCGCCTAAAATTTCTTTTCCGAAGCCTATAATTACCTTAAAGAGACCATTTCAAGCGAAAGAAAGAGTAAATGGTTTCCGACTCAACGAAAGGAATATTAACTGCAGTACTCATGAACTGGATATTGGCAGCTCAATTACCGTGGTAGAAAATGTTTCTTACTCCGTTAACGGTAGAAGAAAAACCAACAAGCCTGTCTCTTCGAAACTAGGGAGGAAGAAATATTCTCCTAGAATCGCCATTGCCAACAGTTCGATAGAATCATCTACCGAGAGCTATCAGAGTGGCTCAATAGGTACGAATGATCAAATGTGTGAAACATATTCTAATGAGAAGGCACCTCTAAACGGCTTCTTAGAGGAAGCTAAATTTCTAGAAATCTCTTCGTCAGAGGTCTCTTCGCATAGTCCCTTCGAAAAGGGCTCTCAAGAAATGATCGTTGGTCTAAGTAATGAGGTGGTAAAACTTTACACCAACACCGTTTTCAAGATACAATTACCAACCAACCTGCGTGTCCCAGCCAACGCATGCTAAGGAAGAATTACGTAAAGCTCTGAATTTTGGACTGAACTTAGAACCCCATGAGAAAGGCCAATTATCGGACATGCTTATGGAATTCCGAAATGTCGCCTGGGACAAACCATGTCTCTCGGCGACAACAGAGAAATTCATGTGCCCGCCCCTAAAGATAACTAGAGATATTCCTGTTTCCCAGCCTCCTTATATTGGGAGACTCCCGAAAAGAGAAAAATAATCGGGGCAGAGGTGCAGAAAATACTGGACAGCAACATTATACGAAGGAGCCGGAGCACATACTCCAGTTCCGTCTTTGTAGTTCCTAAAAATAACAATACGTATCGCTTTAGTATCGGTTATCGAAAACCTAATCTTATTCTGAATCCAAATATTTACTCGATACCGCGTATAGACGAGGTTCTAACGTTTCTCAGTGGTACACAATGTATTACTACGTTGGACCGTTAATCGAAATACCACCAAATGCCCATAAAACCTACCGACAGAAAAAACTGCCTTTGTCTGTAGCAGTAGTAAGCTTGATATTTTCTCCCGTTTGGCCTGGCTCCAGCGCCAGCTCTTTTACAAAATATGATGGATGTGATCCTTTAGGATGTAAAATGAAAATATTTAATGGTCTACTTGAATGGTGTCATTTGTCCTAATCCGTCCTTTCCAGGTTTGTCAGATAGGGCAGGGGCTATCCTAACCCGGCTCAATGAAGTTAATCTCAAGCTCAGTCCTAAGAAGTGTTTCTTCGCTTATGAAAAGGTCTATGTTCTCGGTCACATTGCTGGAAAAGCGAGGCGTTCGTGTAGGCCCTGCTAAAGGTGAGGCTATTTTGAAGGTGCCCCATCCGACAACCTAAAGGAGGTTAGAAGTTTTATAAGACTTTGTTCGGGAGATTTTTTAAGTGCCGTCGATGTCAAAATTTTGAAAATGAAATGAAATTTTTGAGTTTTACGTCCCACACTTATGCCGGTTAGGCTAAAGGAGACGGTGATGATGAGTAATGAATGAAATGGTGGAATGAAGAAAGTGGGAGGAAACGGGAGAACCCCAAGAAAACCCACGCACACGGTGTTTGTCCACCACAAAGTTCACTTGGCTGGGCTGGGATCGAACCCGGAACCACAAGCTCCAGAGGTGAACGCTCTACCACTGAGCCACCGCGGCCCGTCAAAATTTTGAATCGGGGGACAATATATTATACATTGTGATAGGTAACTCCACCGACAAATTTGGGAGGAGATTCCTTATGCGAAATGAAAGAAAAAAGTTTATAAACATGGATCGAAAAACGTCTTCTTTCATAGTTATGAACTACCGAAAATTCGAAATATCACAATTCAAAACATCCTGGCTTAGAAACAATAGATCGTATCCCAAGCGGTTTAAGGAATTACACAGGAATATATAGATAGACAATGAATTTATATATGTAGTAGTATTAATTTATATAGTACGATTTTTCATAATTATAAAATAAATAATAAACCTTGTGAAACCACTTGCTAAGCATTTTTCTATTTTCAGTTTTTTTAAATCGACGAATTTTTACACAAAAAAGAGTTTCTTCCTTATTTTTGCCTCTGCAAATTCCTTTATCACATGAGAGATATCCAATTCATGAGCTCATTTTCGCTCAATATCTGTAGTCAGCATGGCCACACCCCAAAGGCGTTTCTTTGGTCATACTGTTTCTGGGATATTTATTGGTTAATTT
Organism: Thermobia domestica; assembly: GCF_964235325.1. NCBI lineage: Eukaryota > Metazoa > Arthropoda > Insecta > Zygentoma > Lepismatidae > Thermobia > Thermobia domestica. The sequence continues at coordinate 340,129,148 of NC_137456.1, read as the reverse complement.
TAACTTAGAGAATGCTTGCTCGGCAGTTGCAACTGTGACAGAAAGAGTTATATATAAACAAAGCACAATCATCAGATTTGGAAATGCTGAGCTGAGGTCAGATTTGGTAATAAAATGAAGAATCTCTTCGTGGGTTGAAAAATTTGAGTCTGTCTTGAAAAGTATCTGAAAGTCAACATTTCTCTTGGAAAGTCAATGGATAAATTGTATGCATACAGAAGCACAAAGTCATATGACTGCTTGGTGATCTCTTCTTCAAGAGTGGTTCGTAACATTGACTGGCATAAGTACGAAAATCTTTCACAATGTTCTCTCATTCTTTGAAGCGTACCGTTATGTTTACTATTACGGAGTCGAGTATAGGCAATAGCACTTGAATCACGAATTCTTTGACAGGGTCAGTAAATCGCGTACCTTGTGCCAATTCATCAAAGAATATTTTCGGCACTGGCTTCCTTCTTTAAAACTTATCTAAAAAATCAAATTTGTGCCAACAAGTACTGACTTTCTCTAATACTTCAGGCACATTCTTTCTAAGATCTTACTCCACTGTATAACTTTGTTTTTTGTTTTCGTTAACACTGACAAGCCCTACTGCGGCTCTGCAGCTTTTTTTTTTTTTTTTTTTTGACACAACATTAATGCTTCTTAGAACGTTTTCCTACAACACAAGCATTACCACGAAATCGAACTTTTCCATTTTTTATTCAACGAAGTGTTTCTGTCCGTTATTTTTCTGTTGCAGTAAGGCACATGACGTTAAGACATTTAATGACGTCTTACCTTTTTCTTGGTGTGAACACGGCATTGTGACTCCAATTCCAGCGTGTTTGAGAGAGTTTCTTCAGTGTCGTTTCATTTTCCAGGGATGTATCCTTGGGAATAGAGTCTTGTAAAGCCTTCCAGCGTTTTCCGCTTCTACCAAAGAAGTTACATATATCTTGTAGAGTGGCAAAGAAATTAACATTTTCTGTGTTAACTTTTGCAGCATCTGATAACACGAGGTTCAGATCATGTGCTGTTCAGTGAACATATATGGCATTCTTGACATATTTTTGAATCCGTGTTTGCAACCCAGAAAACAATTTCTCATTGGTGCTGCTCCATCTTAGCCTTGCGCTCTGCACTTCTTGATGTCAATCTGATTTTCTAGTTTGACTTTTATTATTAAATCTGCATAATTTTCTGCACAGTGTTCGTCCACATCATAAAATTCAAAGAAAGCTTTCTACAATTTCGAACTGTGGGAAATAAAGAAAAGATGTCTTTCTGGCGAGTTCCGAAGCCACCTATTCCTGGCTTATATTTTATATGTTATTACAGTGATATTAGAAAATACGCTCCAAAAATTTATTTTGGGGTATTGTCTGGTCGTACCCTGACGTTGGCACCCCGGAGAGTTGCCCGGTTTTCCCGACCCTTGGTGTTTGTGCTTGGTTCTGTGTAGCCGCATTATCTGGCACTTGTGTTGTGACTCATAATCATGACAACACTTTTTAACTCATTTTAACCCAGATCTTATAGATCTTATAGCCTGTTGCGCAACGGAATTTTATTTAAAGTTACAAAATCAGCAGTGGCGAAGGGTCGTAAGAGGCCCTGAGGCCCGGATTACCCATTCAGAAATTATAATTTATAATTAATTCTTTTTCCTTGCAAAGAATGTATGATAGTTTTCTAAGTTTAAAGAAAGAATGTTGTTTGTTAAAGAAATCATGGTTAGCACCACTGCTGGGACGCTCACAGAGAAGTGTCTCAGGCGACAGTAGAACCACCGCCAAGCTACTCAGAAAATCACGTGAGAGAACGTGTTGGTAATAACCTGCGAAAGAGACCGGCCTCAGCGCTTATCGACTTTTGTTTCTACATAAAGCGTTTCTTTCGAGACCTTCGATTTCGATTTGATATGTCAAACAAGTAAAGTGCAAAGGAACGTAGGGCCCCATTCCGTACCAATTTTGCGGGCTCTAACTAAACGCAAAAGCTGGAACAAGCAATTCTAAAGGTGCTACGCTTATTATCGCAAACTAATGCCCTTTATTCCGTTACGCTGGTGCAAACCTCATTGAGTTCATTAGAATTGAGTAGAGTGTGTTGGCCTTATGCAGAATTGTTCTGATGCATGATTAGTACCTACTGAAGAGTTCGACTAACATGTTTCTACAGTAGTCAGGCCTTTAGTATGAAGCTAAACATACGTCAAAACGACTCTGCATAAGGCCCTGTATGTGTTTGAGATATTGTGAGTGACATTTATTTTCTTAGATTTGCAAAAGTGAATTAAAGAATTTTCTATGTCAGTGGTCTTTTGAAAATTAATGCGTTATTAAGGAATGAAGACCAACGCCTGTGTTGAAAATAGAACAAACAGAGGGCAATAGAGTTCTGCATGAATTGGTACAAAAAATTATTTGGAGTTGTTGACAGAGCAGCGTATGAAAAAATATTTAAATATGATTCTGCTTTTAAAGGGGAAATAAGTGTACACAAAATGACTTTGTTGAATGCTTGTCATGTGTTTTGGACAGTATAATTAAAGACGAAATTTTACAAGCAGTGTTTGTTTTTTAAACAACATATGTTTCTTGTAAAGCACAGATAATGTGATAATCCATCTTCCCCACCCGATCACGCCCAATTAAAACAATTAAATTACATTACGGCGGGAATTTAGATCAGCTATGAGTCACATACGTGAATTTCATTATGAAAATGGAGATTCGGATCGAATAAATGCTGTCGATGGACTACAATTACGTTATATTTATATGAATTTGTCTCCTTGTGTTTCTGTAGTAAAATATTTATGTCTAATTTGTTTCATTTATTATTATTATTATTATTATTAGTAGTAGTAGTAGTAGTAGTAGTAGTAGTAGAAGAAGAACATTGGGCCTACCCTGTTGATACTACCTCTCTTCGCCACTGAAAATCAGTACACGTAATAAAGGACTGACATTGTGTGAATACAGGAGGATAAATTTCTTAATCACACAGTGCTATAACCTCGACGAGTTTACAGTAATGCTAATAATTTGATTACGAGCGAGGTGAGCAGGAATTTTTATTCTTGCCATGTTCGGAAATGAAGACAGCGAGAAACTTCTGACTCCATTTATATAATTTACTTCCTTTTTTATTAAAAAGCTGGGCGCCGCCTAATGCACCGAAACGGCCTGCGCCCGTAGGCAATGCCTACCCTGCATACTCTATTGCTACGCCACTACTATTGGTGTAGAATGAGCTATTTTATGTGAAATTATTATGGAAGTAAAGACTTTTTATTTTTTCTAAAAAGAAGAAACAAAATAATATTAAAAGGACATTAAATGTGAAGAAAGATAGGAAAAAATCATATTTATAAGTAATTTAGTTGTTTTTTAACGAGTATAAGTACTTTCACATCAAGAGTCATCTATTGCACCCTTGTACTCTTCCTCGGGCTGGTGCCTTGGTTTACTCTCTCCAGAAGCTTGGAAGAATTGAATGTTGCCTGTGAGGTACTGTTTGATAGTACTGAAGCCATCGCAACCGTGCTGTCTGTCTGTTTCGTCAGCGAGTTACTATATGCAAGTACGAGTTGGTGTGTGTTAAATCTAACAGCGATTCTTTGTAATTGAATTCATTTTCATTTTATGGATTTTCGTAATTCTATCGCTGGGATCTGTGCTGAATGTCTTTGGCTTTCTAAAACTTTTGGATTATTCATCGAGTGGATCTGTTTCTGTTTGAAAATGTTAAGGCAGCTAGCTGTATTTTCACCTAAATTTCTGATCGTTGAGAAGAGAGTTAGACAGGACCCAGCAGTTAAAGTGTTTGCAGCAAGTGGAGAAATATTATATTTTGCATTTGGGGGGGGGGGTTCTCCGATATTAAGGTCAGAATTTTTTCTCTTTGCTTTTGAATTAACCAATTAGAGGATAAATTGCTTTTGTTTAATTAGTTTGTTAGTTTCAGTTTATAGATCCTCTTTGGTTTTTAAAGTAAGTACTATTTCAGGTTTGTCAAAGGGTTTTTTTTTTTTTTTTTTTTGTACTAATTTAGCGTCTCACTTACGTTACTTCAATTTTGAGTATTTTTGCTTAATTTCGTTTGAAGACTTTCGCTTTAGTTTTACGCCCCACTTAACTTTCTTCAGTTACGAGAATTTTACGTGTTTGGTTTGAAGGTTGGTTGCTTTAATTCAGCGCCCCACTTAAGATGTTTCAGTTCCTAGTATTTTTGCGTGATTGGTTTGAAGGTTGGTTGCTTTAGTTTAGCGTCCCAATTAAGTTGTTTTAGTTTCTAGTATTTTTGTATGATTGGTTTGAAGGTTTGGGGGCGCAGTGGCTCAATGGTAGAGCGTTCATCTCCGGTGTTTGGGGTCCTTGCTCGCGCCGTGGGAGCTTTGTGGTGGACGAACACCATGCTTGTGGGTTTTCTAGGGGTTCTCCCGTTTCTTTCCACTTTCTTCATTTCACAATTTCATTCATTTCTCATCATCACCGTCTCCTTTAGCCTAACCGGCATAATCATGGAACGTTAAAGTCATATTTCATTTTAGGTTTGAGAATTGGTTGCTTTAGTTTAGCGTCGGAATTAAGGTGTTTTATTTGCGAGTATTTTGTTTAATTTGGTTTGAAGAATTGGTGTCGTCCTAGTTGCGACAGTCCTATTAGCGACAGGAACTGTTAACTGTTCTACGAGCGACCGAATCTGTCTGTTAATTGCTCTATGTGTCAACGATTCGTTCATACTAAGATAATGAAAGAAAATAAGGTTCTCTCTTCTTTAACTTGTTTCGTGCTAATGTGATTTAGAACCTAATAAAATGTACTATGAAGTATTTCGCTCCGCCTGAATTTAATACTTGACAATGCTCTCTCTAAATTAACAATCTTTTATATGTTTTTCCTAATAGCTATTATATTATATTTTTGAATTAACTTCTATGAATACACTGACTATAACAAAGGGGAAAACTAAGTAAACATTTAGAGTAGCTCTGCCTTTATCTGATTGTAATACAATTAAGGATTTCATGTTAAAATTATACGGAGCATAAGTTTAGCTTGAATATGTTATGGCATAAGAAAGAAACCAGAAAGAATTAGGAGCGCCCTAAGAAAATTTTCTAGTTGGGCATCTCCGTGGTTGCTAAAACACGTCTGGTATTTCTGGTTAAAATACGTGGTTTGCTATATTATGTATACGTTTTCTTGAGCCAGAGGGGGCGTCCCTGACTTCCCTTCGGGTGCCCATGGAAAGAGGGTATTCACTTCTTGAGGATATCACAGAAATCTAATAATACGGTGTATTCGAAGAAATTATTACACGTTATACAAATCTGTCGCGAGATTTAAAACTTCGTCTAGTCATAAGGGATTATACGAGTATCAGATTGCTATATGACAAGCTTTTATGTATAAGTCAAAGAAAGGGAGGAAGGCAAAATAAGCAATTAGTTTACGTTTAAGTAGCTTACAATAGGGGGCGGAGGTAGTTTAAAGAGTTTGTTTTCCTTTTGGATTTTTTAGAGTGAACTGCATTGTAATTTGTATGTTTGGTTGAGAATAGCCAATCAGATGTAAGGGATCTCATTTTTTTTAATTTTAGCCACAGAGTCTTAGGGAGGCTAAAAAGTGGATAGCTGGCGAAACTGTTACACGTTTAAGTTTTCCAAAATAAAATATATTGTTACTCTTAGATTTTAACCAAGTATAGAAAGCAGAGCTTTTGAAGAAAGGGGATTTTCAATAATTACATAGGGATATATTTTCATAGAAATATCCCTGTTGTCTCGCTAAGTTATTTGATATGTTTTATGTCAAATATAACTCAAAATTCATATATTCTAATTTTTATTTGCAATCACAATAGACGAAAAATATATTTGACGAACAGTATCACTGGCACATAGAGTGTCCGGGTGCAAAAGTCCGCAGGAGATAAAAGTTTTTTTTTGCGGTACTCTTTGTTGGAGTTGTGCAACATTGCTTATGTTACAAAAGTATTAAATGGCGGTGGTGTACTTTTCATGTTCGTAACGGTGTCCGGTTAAATTTGTTAATACAATGAGGTAAGTTATATTTTGCCTTAATTGGAAGTAATATTTTGTTTAATGGGAAATAGTACTACAGTCTGTGGGAGAAGTTACGACTTATTTTATGAAAACACTTCTTCAGTAACAATATATACTACCTCTCCTTTTGCCGGTATCAGTTATGAAGTCAGCATTTCATTGTAATTGAAACATGTACGAATGGGGCAAAAGTCCGATTTTTTCTGGAGCAAAAATCCAAATGCGGACTTTTGCCCCAGCTCTCGAATTTGTAAATAATTTTATTCTTAAATTTAAATTCCAGTTTCTAACAGTAGACCTAATTAAATTCGTTGGCTACATAGGCTTTCTTTAGCTTAACTAAAGTTATGTAGGAATGTACGGAGGTTGATCTTTGAATTTGGGCAAGCCACGCTCAACACTTATTAGTGTACCGATGGCACGAAGGGCACTACTCATATTTCAGCGGTGTAAACCGAGCCTAGGATTAATAGTAAGTAGTGCTAACACATACCCGTTTGTGTTGCTGAATCCATCTGTTGAGGTGTGAAAAATGCTCTTGATGTCATTTGGTTCATCGGTGCTGAGAGAGATTTGTCCTTTGCTATTAGAAACACTACGAAAAAATATGGTTTAAATTTAGATACCACATCTTTTTCGGAAGGTCATGAAAAAACATACGTTGTCGATTTGGTTAGACGAATGTGTCATGGTTGGCTCTGAGCTTACAATACACGTGTTTTTTGGGGGGAGGGAGTGTTGGTAGTTTATATTCTGATTTTTGTCAACAACGAACCTTTGTATATTTTTTCTACAGGGTGGTCCGTAAGTCTTAGTACAGTAGATTATTTAAAAAAAAAACATGATTAAAGCAAATCTGACTAGCGGAGAGCGGACTTGGGTAAAGGAGCTACCGATTGATGCATACGTTGTGAATGCCGGCCATCTTGATGGCCGCTATCTTGGATCCAGGTAATTTTTTTAATGGGAAGGTTGCAGGTAGAGCGAGATGGCTCTGACGAAGCAGGAAAGAATTGAGATCATCCTAATGTCTGGGCAAAGAAGCAGTCGTGTGATTGCTCAGAACTCCAACTCGCGCCACCCCGAAAGACCTGCAATAAGTCACAACACCTCATTAGCTACCTCATTAGGAAATTCAGTGTAACTTGTAATGTTCTCGATATACCATGGTCAGGTCCCGCACGAACCGCAACAAATGAGGATACATCCACAATTTTGCTGGCTGCGAGTGTGAAAAGTCCGAAGCGCAGCACAAGGTGATTTTAGGCGTACCTCGTGCTTCCGTGATGAGGATTCTCCATACGAACAAGTGGCATCCCTTCAAGCTGCAGCTTGTCCACAACCTTTCAGAGAATGATCCAGACCGGCGCATGGAATTCGTGAATTGGGCTTTGTTACAATATGACCAAGATCCACATTTCCCAGCCAGCATTCTCTTCACAGACGACGCAAACTTTTATTTGGATGGGGAAGTGAATCGCCAGAACATGCGATATTGGCTGCATGCAAACTCACATGCGATCAATCCTTGCAAGAGAGTTACCCCTTCTCATATCATGGTGTGGTGTGGCATATGGAACACGTCGATCATATGACCCTTTTTCATTTCTGGTACCCTAAATGGTGTTCGATATCTGGACATGTTATAAGATTTGGCGTTTCCGTTGCTTCTCCGCCTTGATGAAACCTTGGCCCCGATATTTCCAGCAAGATGGTACCCCACCGCACTATGCGCTGTCTGTGCGGGAATGCTTGCATCTGCATTTACCTGGACGTTAGATCAGTCGCCGAGGCCCTCTGGAATGGCCAGCCCGGTCACGGATCTCACTCCCTTGGATTTTTTTACGGGGACATTTAAAACACCTGCTGTATCAGAAGATTCGGGATGTTCACACCTACAGGGACGTATTCAGGACGCCTACAGTAGCATCATCCCAGATGTGCTGTTATGGGTTCAGGAGGACTGTATTAAGAGACTCCATTGTGTGCTGCAATGGACGAGAAACATGTGGAGCACATCCTGTAGGCGGGACTTTGGGGTGTCATAACTTTGGAAGGGGACATGATAATGCATTTCTGCTTGTGGGACTGCATTCCCCTGCAACAAACAGTGTTAACTGATGTCACTCCGTTTGAAAAAAAAAGATCCAAGGTGGTTGCCATTCACCACGCATGCATCAATCGGTAGTTCCTCTACCCAAGTCCGCCCTCCACTAGTCACATTTGCTTTACTCATGTTTGTTTCCAAAACAATCCACTACATAAAGACTTATGGACCATCCTGTACTTTATCAATACGAGAAATAACTTTATACTTTGTATGTTTCTTGAGTTCTTCTCAAGTGAGATAAACTTATATTTTTGCTTAGTCTACTATTTTTTAATACGAAGTATCACTTCATGCTTCGTATGCTCTTTGTTTATCTTAAGATTCTTGGAGGAAACAAAATAATTCAATAAAAATGCCTTATGACGATTTCCTACTTCGTGAATTTCAGTGAACTTTTGCCCCATTGCGATAGGACTTTTGCCCCCTATACTGGGGTAAAAATCTGAATTTGTCCATCCATTTTTAAATAGCTGTATCTTACTAAGTAATAAATTGGTAGGCTTTCTAGCACTTCAAAATATAGAGGAATGTTCACTTATACTTCTGTGTGAAATTCGTTATTTTGTCGTTATATCTTTCTGCTCCAGCGCGATTCAAACACCAAACTTCGGCTTTTTGCCCCCGCTTTCTCTACATATTTCATACCAAGGTTGTTCGGATGCTAATAACGCCAAAGGCAAACATATTTTACGAGAGGGAATGATATCTTCCATCATCTCAATGTAAGTGAATCGGTCGCTCATAGGACAGATAACAGTTCCTGTCGCTCCTAGGACTAATTCGAAGAATTCAGCTTAGTTTAGCGTCCCACTTAAGTTGTTTCAGTTTCGAGTAATCGTGCGTAAATAGTTAGGTTTGTTAAACGTTCCGTTTGGTTTAGTTTAACATCCCTTTTTAGTTCTTACAGTTTCGAGTAGTTTTACGATGTTAATTTGATTTGTTGAAGATTTTATATGTTTTGGTTTAGCGTCTATTTTGAATTGTCAGAGTTTCGAGTGCTTTTACAACATTAGTTTAATTGTTTGAATGTTTCTTTCGTTTTAGTTTAGTGTCCCAGTTTATTATCTAAGTTCGATGTTCTTTCCTCATTTGGTTTTTGTTGACTGAAGCTAGTATGTTCATTTAAATTCATGAAGGTTGAAGTTTACCCAGTGCATTAGCGCCATTATTGATCGTTGGGGTTATTTTTCATTCCAATTTGATTATCTTTAATTATTAATAAATCAACCTCGTGAATTGGTTTATTAAAGTTTGTTTGGAATTTATAGTCCCTGTTGGTTTGCTTTGATTTCATATTTTTTTATTTGTTTAGATATTTTGTTTCAGATTAATGTCCATATAGGGAATTTTATTGCTCTATGCCTACAAAAGTTGGTTAGTTTGAAATTTAAAATCTTTGTATAAAATTCGACCGGAGGTTTGATAGCTTCCCAGGATTATTGCTTTTCAGAGAAATTATTTGTTGGTAGTTAGCAAGCATCAATTTTGTATTTTTTGAATCCTGCATTTATCAGTTTTTTGGGATTAAATATTTTTCCTTGGACCCAATTAAATCGCTTTAGCTTCTGTTTATAATCTTTTGTGGATTATTAATTTAATTCGTTTGAGTTCTTGATTTGGAAACAAGCGTCCCAATCAAACCTTTGAGTGTGTTAAACACCACTTATTTAATTTGGTTTGAGTTAAATTTAGTATTTACAAATGAATCGTTGATTAAAAGTAATAATTTAGATGACCGTTTAATGTATGAGCAATTTTTGAGATCGTCTTATTTTTGTTGAGCTTAATAACTGATTGGAAAAGGAATTAGCAAATCTTTAAATTAAGCTATTTCATTTGGGATAAGAAAAAGATAATCTGATTTTATCAGTTGATTATTGGCTTACTGATCATTATAAGATTTCAAATTGAAGTTTGTCCAGTCGTAGAGATTTCTGATTGACAGTGTGAGCATCTTAATTATTCTAATTTGTACTAAAAATTTTGATAATTCCTGGTGAGACTAGTAATTATTAATTATAAGTACTGTTATTCAATGAATTGAATGGGAGTGGAATTATACGCACAGTGATTAAAAAGTAATATTTATGGTAATTATTTTCTTCAATTTTCACGTGAAACAGTTAAAGAAAATAAACTGAACTTAGTTTTTTTTTTTTTTAAATTTATAAGTTACTTGTATAAATCCTCTAAAAATAGTTATTTCTTGACCTTGATTTAATTTTTGATGTGAGGTTTTCATATTGAGATTGACATAGTGTTTAGGAGCACGGTTGAGATAATTAAGGCACTCCACTGTACTGTGATTCGCCGAATCGTCCTTACTGGTAGTTTCACCGGACTTCTTTCTTTCTTTTTTTCTTTTTCTTTCTTTCTTTTTTTTCCTTTTTTTTTTTTTTTTTTTTTTTTTGGTGAGATTGTTGGACGAATTAGATGGTGTTCACTACTAAGCGCGGAAGAATTTCAAAGATTCTTCCAACCTTCTCACCATAAAATTGTCTAGCATTTCACTATATTTGTCTTGCGTCTCACCATATTATATTTGTCTTGCACCTCGCCATTTTTTGGCATTGGAAATCGTTGGTGTGAATTTATTAATTGAGCTTGGATTGTTCCTGTAGGTTGTTATTCGGTTATTAAGTAATTGTTTGTGTCTTCATGAATATAGAGAATTGTTTTGGTGTCTGAACCACGTCAGGTTAAGATTGTTTGTCTGTATATATATATATATATATATATATATATATATATAAAATCGTATGAATGGAAGTTTGAATTTCAATCAAGTTGTGTATTTCCGATAGCAGCTTATATTTGAGGGTCGATCTTTTTCTTCCGTTACTAATTAGTAGTTAGCGTAGAGTGTAGTAGTTTGGTTGTTATATACAGTATATTAATATTAATTAAGTGTTACGATAATTTAATTCTTTACTATTGAACTGATATTTCTTTGGTGTCAAGATTTACTGCTGTTCTTTATTTTTTGTAACATTTGATCAACTTTTGTTGACTTGAATTCAAATTAAAAATGTCTTCACGAGAGAAGATTCTGCTCGTATTGATATATCAGAAGATGATAATCTAGAATTTACTATAGATCAGATAGGGCACATAACAAATGATACTTTAAGTAGGGCAACTATGAGCCTGACCCCTCCTCGAAGTCACATTTTCCAATTTTGTGATCGTGTTGAAGATAATTCGAGAATTTATAGTTTAGAAGAACCTTTTCCTAGGAACTTTAGTTGTCTTGCTCAATCTCCAACACTAATTCCAACGGAGACTAGTCAATTAACTAGAGATAACTTAGGTTTTGGCACAGGTATTAATCAAATTGCTCTTTTAGTCCTGTTATGCCTAGGCAAGTTGGGCTTCAGTTTTTCAGTGAATAGTTCAGAATTGCCAACTCGTGAAAGGCCAACGAACAATTATCAGCGAATTTCTGATTACTATAAGAGAGTTTACTTAGTTAAAAATTCGACTCCTATAGTCATGTTTCGGACGGGTAGGGCAATGCCTCATTATCATAGATATTTTGATAGATTGCCGAATAATTTTTCAAATTATGATAATCATGCTCAGTACAACTTCGCATTATATTAGTAAATATTCTTTATAGACATTTATTACAGACATTACAGACATCTTTACAATATTATTACACACATAATCTGTGAGAGACTCTGCAACAATTTGTTTAACTTCAATACCTTGCACTTTTAAACGTGTTTTTCTGTTTTGTTATTGTCACAACTTAACGGATTTAGAAGAGTGGCCATATATTTTCTGATGTAGGTTGTATTGACATTTTGACCAGTTGCCAGTTTGCACAGGGTCATCATAGAGAATTGAGATTTGTTCTATCTTCTTTTATTTAACAGTAGCTTTCATACAATATGCTACTTGGCCGCCGGTTCCATTTGCCAATTTTGAGTTGGACCCCGCCTGGGACCCTGCGAGTGCCCCGGGGACACAAATGTTTCATTCAGAAGGTGCTGTGCTCCCTACACTAATTTGACATGTATTCGCTGAATTTCCTTACCCGACCATTTCCGAAAAATCTGACCCGGAAGCTGACTTCGTAATGTATAGTATGGAGCTCAATTTCTAACTTTTCACGTTTATATCTCCGCAACGGTTGCGATCGAGGATGTATCACTTTTCCTGTTATGTTCTTTTGGGACAAGGTATCCAACGACCATAGTCTCGACTCGAAGTCAGAGTTGCACTTGGATAGGTTCCCTCGTTAGAACTAGTTTTAAGAGTTCCAAACTCACGAATGGGTTTTGTTTATATATAAAATAAGAAAAAGTTCCCTTTTCTGGGGGGACAATTGTCCCTCTCCCGTAAAAAAAATATAATGGATTTTCTGATAATTACGCAGGACGCCGCACGTGGAGTTTAAGTGCTTGAAATATCACACGTCTGGAACTGGAATCTCCAGACTCGCTTTACCACGCAATGTGAATTTTGAGTCGATCACGTGACGTAATATACATATAAAATCGAATAGTCTCTTCATCTGTAGTGTTGAACGTTATACATAACAGAAGGGTTGGGAATCACCGAAATGACTACAACCAACACTCCTTACAAAAAATAAATTGCAAGATGCAAACCATGCATAATGTGAATTAACATGAATTACCGTACATTTTCTTAAGTAACCTGCTCTTTAGAAGAATTATTGTGGACTTCAAAATAAACAATACAAACTACTTGAAGATTTATCATTATGTTTAAAATGCTTGAGCTCCTTCGAAAAAAAAAATTATTTTTTAAACGCTTATTACAATTTTGGTCTCATCTATTTCCTGGTTAAAAAATTTGTGGGTTTATTAAAATAGCTTTCTTCACTGCCATCTAGAGAGCAGACATTAATTACTACAGAAAAGAATTCGTTTTGTATTTATAGCGAGCAAGTCTCTCTCTCACACAATGTGATAACTCCCTGGATTATCTCAGTTTTATTTAATGAGGCTTTACACTATATGGCAGTGCTTGCCAAACTTTTTTGCCTGACGACACGCTACTGAATGCTCACAATATCGCGGAAATTCTTTTTTTTGTTTTTTTTTTTTTTACAATTAATGGCAATATAAATTATAATAATCGAACCCTTAATGTTTTTATAAAGCACGGTCGTCAATCCCACTGGGGACACCAAGGACGTGTCCCCCTAAGCACTGGCGTCTCTGGTGTGTAAAATTTTGGTGAGGGGGGGGCTTCAAACAAAGTTATTTAAATGGTACTACCTAACACAACCTGTTTATTAACTTCGATTCTATTTGTTACCTTTCTGCTTACATTCACGGACCCCTAAGGTATATTAAGAACTCGATTACAATCGTAGGGGAAGAGGTGGCTCAGTGGTAGAACGTTCATCTCTGGTGCGTGGGGTCCACGGTTCGATCCCAGCCCAACCAAGTGAACCTTGTGGTGGACAAACATCGTGTGCGTGAGTTTCTTCGGGGTTCTCCCATTTCCTCCCACTTTCTTCATTCCACTATTTCATTCGTTACTAATCATCACCGTCTCTCTTAGCCTCACCGGCATAACCATGGGATGTAAAACTCAGATTTCATTTCATTTCATTTTTCGATTACAATCGTTTGACAGCCTGAATATTATATTCCAAATATATATAATTATTATTATGATTTATACGGTATTTTGTCGTTAGTAAATAAATTAAATTAGAATAAAATATTGAATATTTTGTACTTGAAAATATTGGGGGAGACGCGTCCCGCTCGTTCCCTCTGCCAGAGACGCCCGTGCCCCTAATATTTGTAAACCGGTTTCGTCATCCCTAATATTTCATGTATCTTAGGCAGTATTCGAAGTAAGGAAAAAAAGCAGAGGCGGTATGTTTTATTACAATTTTCACTCGACATACCGGTTATCTAAATGTTGAAATACAGTGAGAGTATGTTACCTAAAACATTGCACTTCTATTTATATAATGACTTAAAACCATGAAAGAGCTTTCTTTGTTCCCCGACCCCAATTTTCTGAGAAAAATAAGATATTCCGTTATGTTGTATTATAGAGAATTACACATGAAAATGCTCAAAAGCCGAGTTTTTGTATCAACAATTTTTAAACAATCTTTTGCGGGACAACTCTCGGTCAACCACTTAGCTGGGGTATTGCAGACCCTCGGAAAGTTCGCTCCCTTCGATAGCCGACAATCGCTAATTCCACTTATTCTCACATTTTCAGATTTTATTTCAGCTCTAAGTATTTTGTGTCCTTATTGAAATATATATTAACATCCTTTCTCAGTAACTGTATCATATGAAATTATACCATGTGCAGAGAGGGTTAAGGTGTTTCCATGGAAAGGTAACACAAAGTAACACTACTCACGACGAAGTGCCCTGCTCCGTTACTCACTCATTTTCCATCCTAAGCCAGCATCTCTACTGACTGTACAACAGGGCCGGGCTTTGAGTAACTACTTGCTCTTCAGTTACCTCATTAACAAACGCTTTCAATTTTCATTTTCTGAATAGTACTTCAAAACATATGTTTCTCCACCAAAATAAGATTTTCATAATTAAAAGGTAAAACATCTTCCCACCCGCCAATGGGTCGCGACCCATCCTCTGAGAAACACTGTACTAGAGTATAGTAAGAAGGGCATATTATCCTACAGTATTTATTGGCTTTTACTGCTTGAAACATTCTTATGTCCATGTCATAATATGTGACATACAACAAATGTAGCATTATACACAATTAATCTTGGGATAACTCGCTACAAGAGTTCCACGTTAATCAGTAGGTCCTGTCTCATATAGCCTCGCTGCTGAAAGGGACGTTAAACTCAAAATGAACTCAATTCGCTGCAACACGCCAAACTCTCAAAAGTATCTGGGGAAAGAATAGAACAAAAGTTATTTTGTAGGCCATTTGTATTCATTGCCTTAATGCGAAGACACTAACTATAACAAGGTCAAACTATCACACTGTGAATTCTTCAGTCAGACAACTTATTATAATGTTTTCTATAGGTAATAGATCAGACGCTTAAGTATTATTAATATGGTTGAAGTACTACTAACTACCAGAAGATGTAATTTTTAATATTAACTGATATGGTATAAAAATTAGTCTTCCAAATGTTGACTATTAAGTTTAGGATCCTCCTGCATTTCTAAAGTAAAATATGAGTTTCCAACATAGCTGTTTCCGTACGATTATTTTTAACTGAGATGGTATAAAAATTAGTCTTCCAAATGTTGACTATTAAGTTTAGGATCCTCCTGCATTTCTAAAGTAAAATATGAGTTTCCAACATAGATAGCTGTTTCCGTATGGTTATTTTTTTCTCGAAAGAATTGTAAAAAGCGTATCAGGTATTCCGAGACAGTCCAGAAGAGACTAGATCTTCTACATTGAAAATTGGAATCGGGACAGAAATTTCTCTCTCCTCGTCTCGTATTTCACAAGGAATTTCTCGACTCCAATCTCGTTTCGTTTCAGGGACGAGGTTTCAAACATATTTCTTCAAGTGTTGCTAGATTAGGCTTCAAGTATCGGATTGGGCGATATTTTCAGTGCCGTCAATACCAAACTTTACTTACTTTAGTTACTTTTTAAGCTACCTTAAATTATCTACAGGCTATAGCTCTTAAGAAAGTAGGCTACATTATTATCTTCATGTATGAAATCACAAAGAATTAATATAATAAAGTAAATTTGACCATAACGTACTCCAAATGTTTTGTCTATAAAAGTCACCAGGTTATAGAAGTAATTTTTGTGGACGCTTTTTATATTTCGTAAAGACAGCAATCATTCTTACTTTATTTACACTTTATTTCTGGGACGCAAATAACTTCATTCTTCGGCGGGAATTGCTTCCTTCCCACGCGATAGAACAAAAGAATCTTTCACCGTTCATTCATATATATGTAATACATCTGAAATGTTTTTTTTTTTTTCACTTTTAGAGTATTTTAGTGAGCGCTAAAGATTACGTTAATTTTTTGAACTGCATAGATAATAATTGTATTTTCTCTTACTTGAGTTCGCAGTGTTTCTCCCTTACCTATTAATATTAAAAGACTGCGTTCTATAGCTATTTAGAACAGAATTAAGTGCTTTTTTCAATCACTTGTGGAAATACTAGCAGACCAGCTTCGATGTGGCCACAGCGTCGCCAACCACATCGTTCAGTAAGCTTTTATCTAAAAGTTCTCATAACAAAGTTATCGGAATGATTTGTATATTCTGGCCAGTGAACTGTAAATTAACGTAAATTCTTTTAACATTCAATTTGGAGATCCATACAGGTGATTTAACCTGATTGGATTTTAGAATAAACTGCCAACATTGACCAGTCGGTCGATCCAGCATCTCAACTCGAGGAGTTTACTCGAAATCTTGATATCACCAACACGTTCGTTGGGTTCGACATAGCATTATGTAAAGGGGCATACATATAATAACCGGTCAAGAACTTGTACACCGGTTAGCCCCTAATTAATGAAATCCCGGGTTCGCAAACCATGTGCGTATAAGTAGTAAACGGGCATACCAAGGATTTAATTAGTAGTGAAACTGTCTGCATTCATTTGCTGGAGACCAACGTCAACTTTTACGGATTCTCGAAGCAGCTACAAAATTACGTCGTGGTATTACCCTAGTGTTCCCCTTACAGTGTTAATCTCCCGTATGTATCCGCTGATGGTGTGAGAAAAGTGTTTCTAGTGAAATCCCAATAATAATCTTTCATTCATCTATATACGCGATACAAAGGGCTATAATGTAATAAAATGTGAAGTATAATTTTGTTGTGGAAATAGTTAAGTATTCAGTGTTTAGTATTGTGATTGTTTTTCTCCTACACTTTTCAAAATAGTGTTTTAATAAATAATCATAGTGTTATTTTATTTAATGTGTTTTTGTTACATATACGAATGATATTTGTATGAGGTGTGCTCTAAACGATAATTTGAACGTCTGCAAGGATTTCGAGACGAGACATCCGAACCTCTTGGTGCTTAATGCTAGTTCCATTATTTAGACCGGAGGGCGATTCGGGAAAAGGTCTGTAATCCCTTTTCGGAAATGTTCTTTGATTCCTTAACCAAGTAAGTTCAGGTCTCCTAAAAGTACTCATTGGTGGGACACCAGGGGGGAGATCCGGAAAGCGGTTACATACGTAGATCTGCATATGGCGTGACAACAAAATAATGGAATTAACTCGTGAAAATTTTTGAGCGATTCAATTTACTTCCACATTTGGCCATGAAGCCCCATCCTCTGCCACTATGAAACGCTGGTATAACGATTTTACTCGTTGCGGCCTTTCGCTCACTGACGAAATTCGCGAAGATCGTCCAAAGTCAGTTGTTATTCAAGAAAACATTGATGCTGTGCAAAGCCTAATACTACAAGATCGTCATGTGACATACTGTGAGATTGAGGCAACCCTAGGCATTAGTTCCACCAGCATATATAATATATCAAATGATAATTTAGCTGCAAGAAAGGTTTGTTCTCGTTGGATCCCACATAATTTGATGAAAACTCGAAAAGAAGCTCGCGTCGATTGGTGCACACACATATTCAGTAAATACAATGCCGGTGCTTCAAAAGACGTACGTAAGATTGTAAAAGGTGACGAATCATGGATATATGCATATGAACCGGAACGTAAACAGTAGTCGACTGTCTGGATGTTTCAAGATGAACAAAATCCAATATAATTTGTTCGCACTCGAAGAACATCGAAACAAAAGGTCACCTGTATTTTCGGGAAAGCTGGTCATGTGCAACGATGTCTTTAGAGGTACGTAGAATGGTCAATTCTGAATGGTACACAACAATTTGTTTTCCGGAGGTCTTCGGTCAAATACGGAACACGAACAAGCGCCGTCGGATCATCATCATCATTCTCTTATATATCTCTTCCAACCACCGACTATTTCAACTCTGAAAAAATCAAATTGATGGTTTATCCGCCGTACAGTCCTGATTTAGCACAAATGATTTCTTTTTGTTCCCGAATGCCAAGAATAAATTGCTTGGACAACGATTTTCGTCGGTGGAAGAACCCGTGATGCGTTCAAAACCATATATTGGAGGTGTCTGAAGAAGATTGAAAAAAATGCTTTGACAAATAGTTCAAAAGAATGCAAAGGTGTATATAAGATGGGACCTACTGATGAACATGGAATACGAACCACACGAGCTTTCGCCGGGAATCGAAACCGAGTCTCAACGTGTAAGGCGTGTATGCTAACCGCTTAGCCGCAAAGGAGCTCTCGTGGCATGTAAGAGTTTCATTAAAATAGTATAAATATTTTACGAGAGTTATTGTAGAACAGACATACTGATGTGTAGACTGACACACACAAATGCTGGTTTGATTTGAATGGAAAACATTTGCTGAATTACATCCAGATTTAGGTGTAAGGTCTTGTCCATATTTTATTACTGGAAGAATAATCTAGAATTTTCGTTTGCTTTCCTTATTTTACTATCTAGCAAAAATAGAATAAAATAAAACCGTAATAGTATTTTTTGTGATTATTTTTTTGCCGAAAAGAGAAAAAGAATTCTAACGCTGAAGGTTCAATCATACAGTGACATATTATTAGAAAGTAACAAAGGTAATCACAAGCTCAGACACGGGCCGTTCTATAATGGACTCACAAAGTTACGTGGCTTTCCAATTACTACAAAGTAAAATAATTTGAGATAAACCAGCGATTATGGATATTTATTCCTTTACATGAATGAGAAAAGACGGTATAATTTTTTTGGTTATTTTATTATAAGAAAAAAGTGAAATCTTTTAGTTTAACGTCCCATGATTATTCTCTTTAGGCTAAAGGAGACATTGATTAAAGGAAGTGAATGATGATGGGAGAATTGATTAAAGGAAGTGAATGATGATGGGAGAATTGATTAAAGGAAGTGAATGATGATGGGAGAATTGATTAAAGAAAGTGAATGATGATGGGAGAATTGACTAAAGGAAGTGAATGATGATGGGAGAATTGATTACAGGAAGTGAATGATGATGGGAGAATTGGTGGAATGGTAATGTGACAGGAAATGTAAGTATCCTGAGACTTAAAGGAAAAGATGTTACCCAGCAGAAACTTACGTGGCTGGGCATCTACCCAGGGACCCCACACACCTGAGGTAAGCACCGTACCACTGATTCATCGTGCAACCCGCTATTTTGTTATATAATTTCCAACAATGTTTGATATCCATGTGAGAAATCGGGAAATAGCGCAAGTCACAAAGCTCGATATTACTTCCTGTACACGTATTCTAGTTTGGCAGTTTGTAGCGTACTTTGGTGCTACAGAAGCCCTCAAAACGCCTGGTCTTGTGTACAAAGTAGTCAGAAAATTTTTGTGACTAAGAAATTTACGTTTTTCAATTTCCTTGCTGCAGACGAGGAGGAGAGAATATGGCATAGTCTCAGTCTCAGCTTTGTTGCTCCGTGTATGAAAGGAGAAATGGACTCGAAGGAGAAATTTTTCTTTTGCTCCCGCGTGAGAAACAATGAGACAAGACTAAAAGTGTTAAATTTTGAGTTAAATGTGATGTAACATGGAATGTCGCTCGATTTTCGTATCATGTTGGATTTTTTCACACATTTCTCACCAAATTGAAATGCTTATTCCAAAATAGGAATGTCTGCAAATTTTCAATCTAGTCCTGTGTATCTTCTTTTAAGATGACGGCCAGCAGAACTATTATGTACCAATATTGCCCTTCTGTAAACATGTTTTAGAGTTCGATTCTTGTGCCAAATTTGATTTTTTTTTTGTCACATTTGCATGATTTAATCCATTATGACAGAGTGATATCGGTTTATGTGGAGAAAATAAAATAATTGATAGAAGACAATATATTGTTGAACTCACTCAGTAGAGGGCAATTCACGATTACCAAGTAAGTATTTACTAAGTTGTTTGTTGATCAGAATTTGGAAGAGAAAACTCAGGCCCTGAAGACAATAGATGAAGTAATTGGTATAACACAAAATGGGAATGCTTTGAAAATATTCTTTCAGTCTATAAAGGTCGAGCTGTTAATGTAGACGGGAATTTGGACTTTCCCATCACCTTTTATTAGAAAATTGTCTTCTTAAATACAAAAGCTATACAATAAGCAGTTCCATTAATAATTTGGGTAAGATAAAGAAAGGAACCCAATGACCTAGCGTCTTAGGGCTTTTGCAGGTGAGGTTCCTCTCGGTGACCGGACGTCATGAGAGAGGATAGGAACCCAATGACCGTGCATATTAGGGCTTAAGGATAGGTATCTCTCAGCGACCAAGCATCGTGAAAAGGGTATAGTTGGTTTGATCAACCTGGGTAGATTGATGCTCGATGATGCGTGCTGCTCTCTTTTATCCTGGAGTGTCGGTTGTCATCGGTGATCTCAGTCTTACCAACTGCTGGCTCTTCGGGTCTGTCGTCTGCTTAGTTTTTGTTTACTATTAACACGTGTAGTACACAAAGTTATCGCATGTTATGGAGACATGCCGAACCTTACAATATATTTCCTCTGTGCATTATGACAACATACACTTGTCGCCACAATAATTTCTATGGATTTCCATTTTTGTATCTGGACTTTTGGTGTATCCTGCTGTTTGGACTGGATAACGATAGAGTTTTACTGGATTGAAGGGAGAAGTTTTGCTATTGGTTAGTGGCGTAATAATGACATTTGGCGTCTCTAGTGGCGCTTCCTCACTCATCGAACAGACCCCATGCATGATCATCTATAGCTTGTGCGTATGGCAGGAACGGCCATAAACCGAAAATTATCAGAGGGAGGATATTGATCGTTTTTCTTTTTATATCTTTGTAGTATGTCTTTTAAAAGTAAACTGGACAGAGTCCTCTGTTCGTTAAAAGCATACTCATTCAAAATTCGTGGGGGGGGGGCGGTGGCTCAGTGGTAGAGCGTTCACCTCTGGTGCTTGGGATACCGGGTTCGATCCCAGCCCCCGCCAAGTGAACCTTGTGGTGGACAAACATCGTGCTCGTGGGTTTTCTCGGGGTTCTCCCGTTTCCTCCCACTCTTCATTCCACCATTTCACTCATCTCTCATCATCACCGTCTCCTTTAGCCTAACCGGCATAATCGTCGGACGTAAAACTTATGATTTCATTTCATTTTTTCATTCAAAATTCGAATTTTTGCAGAAATATTCAGTAACGTATCAACCAGTATTACCAAAAGGATTTTAAATGAATTTATCTATATAGTATGTTACGATTTTACATAATTATAAAATAAATAATAAACCTTGTGAAACCAGTTGCTAAGCATTTTTCTATTTTCAGTTTTTTAAATCTACGAATTTTACACAAAAAAGCGTTTCTTTCTCATTTTTGCTTCTGCAAATTCTTTTATCACATCAGAAACATCGAACTCATGAGCTCATTTTCGCTCAATAGTCAGCATGGCCACACCCCAAAGGCGTTCTTTGGTCATACTGTTTCTGAGATATTTATTGCTTAATTTTAACTTAGAGAATGCTTGCTCGGCAGTTGCAACTGTGACACAAAGAGTTATATATAAACAAAGCACAATCATCAGATTTGGAAATGCTGAGCTGAGGTGCTAATAAAATGAAGAATCTCTTCGTGGGTTGAAAGATTTGAGTCTGTCTTGAAAAGTATCTGAAAGTCAACAGTTCTCGTGGAAAGTCAATGGATAAATTGTATGCATACAGAAGCACAAAGTCATATGACTGCTTGGTGATCTCTTCTTCAAGAGTGGTTCGTAACATTGACGGGCATAAGTACGAAAATCTTTCACAAAGTTCTCATTCTTTGAAGCGTACCCTTATGTTTACTCTTACGGAGTCAAGAATAGGCAATAGGACTTGGATCACGAATTCTTTGACAAGGGCAGTAAATCGCGTACCTTGTGCAAATTCATCAAAAACTATATTCGGCACTGGCTTCCTTCTTTGAAACTTATCTGAAAAATCAAATTTGTGCGCACAAGCACAGACTTCCTCGGCAATACTTGAGGCACATTCCTTTTTAGATCTTACACCACTATACAACATCTTTTTATAGTTTCGTTGAGACTGACAAGCCCTATTGGGGCTCTGCAACTTTCTCTTTGACACAACATTAATGCTTCTTAGAACATTTTCCTACAACACAAGCATTACTATGAAATCGAATTTTTCCATTTTTTGTTTATAACGAACGGGTTCTGTCCGTTCTTTTTCTGTTCCAGTAAGGCACATGACGTTAAGACATTTCATAACGTCTTACCTTTTTCTTTAGTGTGAATACGGCATTATGACTCAAATCCCAGCGTGTTTGAGAGTTTCTTCAGTGTCGTTTCATTTTCCAGGGATGTATCCTTGGGAATAGAGTCTTGTAAAGCCTTCCAGCGTTTTTCGCTGCTACCAAAGAAGTTACATATATCTTGTAGAGTGGCAAAGAAATTAACATCTTCTGTGTTAACTTTTGCAGCATCTGATAACACGAGGTTCAGATCATGTGCTGTTCAGTGAACATATATGGCATTCTTGACATATTTTTGAATCCGTGTTTGCAACCCAGAAAACATCTTCTCATTAGTGCTGCTTCATCTTAGCCTTGCGCTCTGCACTTCTTGATGTCAATCTCATTTTCTAATGGGACTTTTATTATTAAATCTGCATAATTTTCTGCAGTTTTCGTCTATATCATAACATTCAAAGAAAGCTTTCTACAATTTCGAACAGTGGGAAATAAAGAAAATATGTCTTACTGGCGCCTTCCCAAGCCACCTAATCCTGGCTTATATTTTATATGTCATTACAGTGATATTAGAAAATACGCTCCAAAAATTTATTTTGGGGTATTGTCTGGTCGTACCGTGACGTTGGCACCCCGGAGACTTGCCCAGTTTTCCCGACCCTTGGTGTTTTTGCTTCGTGCTGTGTAGCCGCATTATCTGCCGCTTGTCCTGTAACTCTTAATCATGGCAACACTTTTTAACTCATTTTAACCCAGATCTTATAGATCATAGAATTTGTCATTATTGTTGAAAGGATTAGTGTTAATACAGGAGGATAAATTTCTTAATCACACAGTGCTATAACCTCGACGAGTTCACAGTAATGCCAATAATTTGATATGCAAATGTAACAAACTACGACAGAAGCGAGCAGGAATTTTTATTCTTGCCATGTTCGGAAATGAAGACAGCGAAAAATTTCTGGCTCCATTTATATAATTTACTTCCTTTTTTTTATTAAAAACAAGGGGCGCCACCTAATATACCGAAGCGGCCTGCGCCCATAAACAATGCCTACTCTGTCTACTCTATTCCACGCTACTACTATGGTGTGGAATGGACTGTTTTATGTGAAATTATTATGAAAGTAAAGAACTTTTTTTTTTTTTTTGTAAAATGAAGAAAGAAACGAATAGAAAACTGACATTAAATGTGAAGAAAGAAAGAAAAGAAATCATATTTAAAAGTAATTTAGTTGTTTTGTGACGAGTATTGTGTACTTTTACGTCAAGAATCAACTTTTGCAGCCTTGTACTCTTCTTCGTGGCTGATGCCTTACTTTGCTGGCGCCAAAAGCTTGGAAGAATTGAATGTTGCCTTGAGGTGCTGTTTGATATCACTGAAGCCATCCCAACCGTGCTGTCTGTCTGTTACGTCAACGAGTTACTATATGTAAGCACGAGCGGGTGTGTGTTAAATCTAACAGAGATTCTTTCTAATTGAAATCATTTTATGGATTTTCGTAATTCTATCGCATGGATCTGTGCTGAATGTCGTTAGACTTTCTAAAACTTTTGGATTATTCATCGAGTAGATCTGTTTTGTTTGAAAATGTTAAGGCAGCTAGCTGTAATTTCACCTAAATTTCTGATCGTTTAGAAGAGACGTAGACAAGGGCCAGCAGTTAAAGTATTTGCGGTAAGTAGAGAATTATTATATTTAGTATTTCTCTCTGATTGTCTTTTTCTTAGGGGGGGGGGATATTAAGGTCATTAATTTTTCTGCTTGGTTTTGAGTTAAGCTATTAGAGGATAAATTGCTTTTGTTTAATTAGTTCGCTAGTTTCAGTTTATAGTTCCTCTTTGGTTTTTAAAGTTAGTACTATTTCAGGTTTGTCAAAGGTTCTTAGTACAAAAGAATTACTAATTAATTTAGCGTCCTACTTACCTTACTTCAATTTCGAGAATTTTTGCTTAGTTTCGTTTGAAGACTTTCGCTTCAGTTTAACGTACTAGTTAAGTTGTTTCAGTTTCTAGTCTTTTTACGTGATTGGTTTGAAGGTTGGTTCATTTAGCTTAGCGTCCCAATTAAGTTGTTTCAATTGCTACTATTTTGTTTAATTTGATTTGAAGAATTTTTGCATTAGTCTAGAGTCCTCCTTAATTTCTAGTCCTTTTGCGTGATTGGTTTGAAAGTTTGGGGGCGAGGTGGCTTAGTGGTACAGAGTTCACCTCCGGTGCTTGGGGTCCTCGGTTCGATCCAAGCTCGCGCCGTGTGGACTTTCTGGTGGACATACACCGTGCTTGTGGGTTTTCTCGTAGTTCTCCCGTTTCCTCCCACTTTCTTCATTCCACCATTTCATTCATTTCTCATCAATATGGTCTCTTTAGCCCAACCGGCATAACCAAGGGACGTAAAACTCAATTTCATTTTTGGTTTGAAGGTTTGTTGGTTTGGTTTAGCGTCCCACTTAAGTTATTTTAGTTTCTAGTATTTTTGCGTAATTAGTTTGTTGTGAAGGTTTGTTGGTTTGGTTTAGCGTCCCACTTAAGTTGTTTCAGTTTCTAGTAATGATGCGTGAATAGTTGTGTTTGTTAGAGATTCCGTTTGTTTTAGTTTAACATCCCTTTTTAGTTCTTACAGTTTCGAGTACTTTTGTTATGTTAATTTGATTTATTGAAGATTTAATATGTTTTGGCTTATCGTCCATTTTGAATTGTCAGAGTTTCGAGTACTTTTACAACATTAGTTTAATTGTTTGAATGTTTCTTTGGTTTTAGTTTAGTGTCCCAGTTTATTATTTAAATTCGGTGTTCTTTCCTCATTTGGTTTGGTTGTCTGAAGCTAGTTTACTCATTTAAGTTCGTGAAGGTTGAAATATACCCAGTGCATTAGCCTTGTTGTTGGGGGCAATTTTCCATTCTAATTTTTTGTCTTTAATTATTGTTAAATCAACTTTATGAATTGGTCCATTAAAATTTGTTTGTTGGAATTTATAGTCCCTGTTGGTTTGCTTTGATCTGATTTGTTTAGATAATATGTTTCAGATTAATGTCCATATAGGGAATTTTATTGCTCTTAGCCTACAAATGTTGGTTAGTTTGAAATTTAAAATATTTTTGTATAAATTTCGAGCAGAGGTTGGATAGCTTCCCAGAATTATTGCTGTTCAGTGAAACTATTTGTTGGTAGTTAGCTTCAGTTTTATGTTTTTTTGAACCCTGCATTTATCAGTTTTCTGGGATTAAATCCTTTTCCTTGGACCTAATTAAATCGCCTTATCTTCTGTTTATAACCTTTTCTGAATTACTAATTTAATTTGTTTGAGTTCTTGATTTGGAAACTAGCGTCCCAATCAAATCTTTGAGAGTGATAAACACTACTTATTTAATTTGGTTTGAGTTAAATTTAGTATTTACAAAAGAAGTCGTTGATTAAAAGTAATAATTCAGATGACCGTTTAATGTATGACCAATTTATGAGCTGGTCTTATTTTTTTGAGCTTAATAACTGATTGGAAAAAGAATTAGCAAATATTCAAATTAAACTATTTGATTTGGGATAAGAAAAAGATAATTTGATTTCATCAGTTGACTATTGGCTTACTGATCATTATAAGATTTCAAAATGAAGTTTGTCCAGTCGTAGAGATTTCTGATCGACAGTGTCTGCATTTAAATTATTCTCATTTGTACTAAACATTTTGGTAGTTTCTAGTGAGCCTAATAATTATTAATTATCAGAACTGTTTCTATTCAATGAATTGAATGGGAGTGGAATTATACGCAGGGTGATTAAAACGTAATATTTATGGTGATTATTTTATTCAATCTTTACGTGAAACTGTTAAAGAAAATAAATTGAATTTAGTTTTTTTTGAATTGATAAGTTACTTCTATCAATCCTCTAAAAAAAGTTATTTCTTGACTTTGATTTATTTTTTGATGTGATGTTCTCATATTGAGATTGACATAGTGTTTAGGATCACGGATGTGATACTTAAAGCATCTCACTGTATTGTGATTGGCCGAATCGTTCTTTCTGGTAGTTCGTTACTCCGGACTTTTTTTTTTTTTTTTTTGCGATATTGTTGGACGAATTAGACGGTTTCTCACTATAAAGCGCGGGGGCGTTACAAAGATTCTTCCAACTTCCTCACCATAAATTTTCTGGGCAAGTCTTTACTTTGACTCCAACTGTGACTTTAATCGGTTCTTATAGGTTCAGTCACTTCCTGCAAGTGCTTATGCGTGAGTCACTTGTTGGAACTGTTCGTGCCTTTGGTGTGACTTCTTAGTTCATATTTTTCCCACTAGGTGTCTGTGTAGTCATATGGTAGTTTGTTAGTGTGATGTCACGTTCTGTGTGCATGTATGTGTGTACTGCTGTTTGTGGCATGCGGGAAGCGCGTAATTGAATTGGTTGAATTGAGTTAGAGAAAACCTATCATGGTTGTGGGCTAAAGCTGAAGATATTTTCGACGTATGGTAAAAGTGGATGTTTATTGGTTTTTCTTGTTTGTAATAATAGCAAGTGTGCTCGGTTTAATAAAACGACGTGTGTGCGGAAAGGAACATTTTTCAGTAATGTTGAGTATTGCGCATGTGTTCTTGGTATCTTATTTTTTCGTGTGTGGAATCAGCAGTTATGAGTTCATTATTCATGAGTGTTGTTCGATGGCGAAATGGTGAGTGTTTTTTTTTTTTAATTCATATTATTTTTATTCTTGATTTGTTTTGCATTTGAGTATTAGGCAAAGTATTTGGTTTGCTGCTGCTTGTCCTATTGTCTTGTTGAGATGTATTTTTTTTTCTTTGTCATGCACTGATTTATGATTAGAGACGAGTGTTTTTTTTTTTTTTTAATTTTTTCCTTCTTATCTTAGCTTTATAGTAGTGGTGTGATTATTTATTATTATTTTGGATGTTTTTATGGTACTTAAGCGGGGGTTTGGGGGGCGGTAGCCCCCCATTTAGATCTCAAAATTCATAGTCACCGCTTCACCTGGATTGATGTTTAGTAACATTGTGGCCCTTGTACTTATAGTATAATTCTTAACATCGTACATTACTTTCACTGTGTTAGTAATTGTAATCGATTCATGTGATCCGGTTCCGGGAGCAGTTTAGGAATGATTCCTAAACCGCTCCGGGAACAGGATCACATGAATCGGTTGAAGTCACAGTTGGAGTTAAAGTAAAAATTTGCCATTTTCTGTATAGGATCTCACTATATTTGTCTTGCGTCTCACCATATTATATTTGTCTTGCTCCTCGCCATATTTTGGAATTGGAATTTGTTGATCTAATTTATAAATTCAGCTTGGATTGGTTCAGTTATGTTGTTATTCAGTTATTAAGTAATTAATTGTTTGCGTCTTTATGAATATTGAGAATTGTTTTGATCTCTGAACCACGTCAATTTAAGATCCTAAGGTAAATTTTGTATGAATGGAAGTTTGAATTTAAAACAAGTTGTGTATTTCTGATAGCAGCTTATATTTGAGGGTCGATCTTTTTCTTCTTTCTTTAGTAATTAGTAGTTAGCGTAGTGTGTAGTAGCTTGTTTGTTATATATATTAATCAAGTGTTACGATAATTTAATTTTTGATTATTGAATTGATATTTCTTTTGTGGAAAGATTTACTGCTATTTTTTTATTTTTTGTAACATTTGATCAACTTTTGTGTCTTGAAATCAGATTGAAAATGTCTTCACGAGAAGAGTCAGCTGTTACTCATATTTCAGATGATAATCTACAATTTGTTACTATAGATCAGACAGGCCACATGACAAATGATAGGGTAATTATGAACCTGACCCCTCCTCGAAGTCACATTTTCCAGTTTTATGATCGTGTAGATGATGACTTGAGAATTTATAGTTTAGAAGAACCTTTTCCTAGGAACTTTAGTTGTCTTGCTCAACCTCCAACACCAATTCCAGCGGAGACTAGTCAATTACTAGAAATAACTTAGGTTTTGGTACCAGGTATTAATCAAAACTACTATTTTAGTCATGTTATGCCTAGGCAAGTTCAATATCGGTTTCCATAGAATAGTTCATAGTTGCCAACTCCTGATAGGCCAACGAACAACAATTAGCGCCTTGTTGATTACTATGAGAGTTTCTTTGATTAAAAATTCGGCTCCTATAGTCATGTTTCGGACGGGTAGGCCAATGCCTCATGATCATAGATATTTTGATAAATTGCCGAATAATTTTTCAAATTACGATAATCATGCTCAGAGTAATATTGCAGTTGTTAGTACAATTCCGCATTATATTAGTAAATATTCTTTCCACAAATTTATTGAATGTTTTGAATCAAAAATAAAATGGTTTAAAGTCATTGATGGAAGAAAAAGTTTTTTCTTTTCTTTTTTTTTTTAGTTTTTGACGTTCTACTGATAATTGAATAAATAGTAGATCAATTTTCTTAGCGAATGAAAATTGTCTATAGTATATTGTTAACACGTAGTGAAGGAGATTTCCAAGTGGAAGTACAATAAGCCGTCAATAATAACTTTTCACGGGATTTATTTAAATGTAAAATACTTGATAGATTTGTCAAATACAGTAAAACATTTTTTATTATCTGAAAGATTATTCAGGAAACAAAAGTTAAATGGAGCAATGGATCAGCTTGTTGAAGATTAATTATGCATCTCTTGTTTTGAGATTTAATTGTAGTGATTCCCAACTTATTAACATCTTGTTAATGGGATGAATCCATCAGTTAAATATAAAATGCTTCAGAAACCATTCACCTGGTTCAAGCGTTTCAGCAGTTGTATCAGGTGAATGCTGAGAATACCAGGAAGGCTCAGCGTCAGTACTATCAGTCAGTGGCGGATCTAGAAAGTAAAAGGTTGGGGGGGCAGTCAGAAGCCAGACTATGATAGGTATATTATGAGATATTATAAATTTTCAAAAAAAAATGTAAATAATAGCTTCAATTATTATTGTCACTCACAAAAGTAGGGGGCCCTAGGCCCCTTGCTAGATCCGCCACTGCTATTAGTTGCATAACTCTACATCCATCTCCAAGGCCAAGCATGCAGACGAAATATTAAAGAACATTAGAAAACATTGCGGTGGTAATCCATTGAAATCTGGGTTGACATTTATAAATATTTTTCCAATGGTTGAACCAACAGCTGCAAAAGAAGAAACTTAATTGTGACGAGAAAGGAGAAACTGCTTAGAATGAGTTTCTGAACAGCTTCCTACGCGAAGGCATAGCAACGACGTCACACTGGAATCCACTAAAGAATTAAGCTTATATCATTCAATACAACCTGTAAAATGCGGTGAGAGTGAAAACAGATTTACCCCAAACTTCACGGAACGACTACGCTAATAGCTATGAAAAATTACAAATTTTAATTTAATTAATCAGTTATTTTAATAATTACTTTGAATTGATTTTTCCTCCATCATTTTAGCCTCTGTTTATTTCTCCTCCATCTCTGCATATATTTTTCCGCTTGATGCTAATGAACGTCTTGTTCTATGCTGTTTCTTTTCTGTGTGTATGTGAAACTACATTATTTTTGGATTGGATTTTTATGTAAAAAAATGATGAAAAACAAGGACATAAATAAAACTGATGCACGAAAAACATACATTAGGAACAAATTTACTTATACCATAATAAAAGTAAATACACAAGAAAACAGTTTAGACTAAAATTTCAGAGCCAAAACATCACAGGAAAATTTGAGAATATTCATATGAAATTCAGAACTTTATATTGCAAGGAAGCGATAAAAAAAAAAAAAGAATAATCTAGCTTCGAAAGATGTTTAGTACAAAGTGAAGTATTTGTAGAGGGAAACCTTTTGCCCACAGTCTTCGATAGTAATTAAATGAGAAAGTAGAAATGTCTGGGAACATTCGTTTTTGAAATCAGGACATGAAATTGATGGGAAATGTGTAAAAAATAATCTAACATCGTACGAAAATTGAGCGGGAGCCATAACTTGCTATATCTGCCGTTCTCAAATAAATGGCATTAATAAACTTACGTTGTGTGAACTGATTTCTTCCTATGTTCCATTGATTAATGCTGATAGCTATTCTTTGTGTGGCAAATAAAACAGCAGGAGTAGAAATAGGCCTAAAAGAGAGAACCCTTCCTTTTAGGGACACCTGTCATTTACGGACAAACAATCGGTTTCACCGATGTGCGTTTTGAGAGATTTCACTGTATTACTTAGTTTAATAATAATAATAATAATAAATGCTCGAATGTGTGAACTTACTTTATTGAACCTACCACTGCGAAGAGCTGATATTTTTATTATTATTATTATTATTAATAATAGTGCATTAGTTCCGTAACAAAATATACTATTTTCTTGTTTGAGTTTGTTTAAAAATTATATCACTATTCTGAGAGCACACAACCCCTTTTATTTTGAACATCCCCCCAAATAAAAATTTCTGGCGTACTTACTGCTTAGAAGATTGATTCTGAGTAGAACTTATGGCAAAGTAGGAGACAGAAAAAATGAATTTGAAACTCTTAGTCCTGTGGGGTAGACTATTAGCTTTACTTTTTCGAAACGTATCATTTCTGGAATCAATAGACAGCGCATATAATTCATCGTGTATTTCACCCGCTTGAGTGTAAACAACAGACTTTTCTTTTACTATATTTTACTCTACAATCAGCCTTTACCTTTAATTTTTTCTGAAGTTCTGGAACAAACTGGAATTTATATTTTATTCATATTATTGTCCACCAATCACTTTTCCCTTTAAATTGCTTTAGGGCTTCAAGATAGTGAAGCTTATTTTATATGCTTTTAACCTACATTCAAGCATCTCTATTTTTTTTTGCTCACCTCCCCAAGATAGTGATACGTTTATATTATTATGTTTCACATATATTCATCCATTTCCATCAAATTTCTTTAAGGCCCCCAAGAAAGTGAAACGTTTACTTTATCTAATTTTCACCTATAGATTTATTCAGCTTTTTCCTTTAAATTTCTTTGGGACCCCCCCTTCCCCAACATAATGAAACTGTTATTTTGTTTACTTTTAATTTACATTTAGTTTTTTCTTTAAATTTACTTTGCAGGTCCACATTAGAGTAAGGTGCTAAACCATAGCTTGTTTAGCTTATACCGAAATGCGGTTCTGATTAGTTTGTAACGCCCCTACATAATCTTACTAGAATTGTAAATACCAGTATGATTTACAAGATACAACTTGTAACAAAATTGTATTTAGCAACCCTGAAAAGAACATCATGCTCACGGTAGCGCGCAGGGAATTCTGGGAACTGAACAGAGAAATGGATGACGTAGTGGTGCAGGCCCGTCAACTTATTTTAGCAAATCTCAGTCTGGAGTGCTCATCTATGCACGTCTAGTGAGTTTAAGATTCTCCATGCTATGCAGAACGTCTCACTACATTTAGTTAGTTGTGGTAAAGGTAAATTGAAGTGATAATAAGTGGTGTTGGAGGCACATTCTTTTCTTTTAGTCCACCACGTGAATCCGCGTTGTGTGAAACTTGTTGCATCATTGTATTGTGGCTCTATAGAAACTTATCTACGCATTAGGTGTACTATTCGTGCTGTAAACTATTCATCATGTCATTTGGAATGCATAAATTTCGTCTTCAGCAGAATTCAAGCTTTCTTCATGTGTAATTAAGTTCCAGTCAGTGGCCCCCAACCCATCGACGCTGTCAACCAAGGAACGCAATGGCTAAGCTATCCATCCTGCCTTCACCGTCAGCCACCATTAATTTTGGTTTCAGTGATAAAAGTCTGAGGGTTATTTTGCTAACCCAACATGGACGAGCTAGTCATTATAAGTGTATTTACAGGGAACAGTCAATGTAGCATGACCAGCCTTATCATGCAACCTGTCAGTTTGTATATCATTTCTCCGTATAATTATCCAAGTATGAGTTTGCATCTCAGTAGCCAGGTCTCATGCAGCCGCATGAGCAATATGAACTTTCCACTACATTTGAGTGAGGTGAAGACAAAAATGAAGTAAGGTACCACATATTTGAAAAACTGCATTGCGCCCTGAATGTATATACTCCTCTACCGTCAAAGCTATTTTGTGTCTATATACTCTCAGTTATCATTTTTAAATATTCTTGTTAAGACAGTCAGGATCGGCTTTCGTTCTGACAACCCAATTTTGGATTTTCTGTGTGGGTATTAAACCACGAGATCCCAGTGCGCAGCAACTATTTCACCCGAATCATCTAGTACTGTCCAGAATGTGGATGTAACACCGGCTTTTCTCTGCCCAGAGAAATTTCTTCACAGTGAGGGTATTTTCATCAGAGCATATACCAGCTATTCTTGCTCAAGAGGATCAATAGTTTGCTAGTGATTCTGTTACCTGTTCAATTTTATCACAGCAGGTTACGTGAGTGATGCCTCAGTTTGTGTGTTTTTGTGCATTATTATGTTCTCCCAGAAGTTTCATTCCTTTGAGCAATAACTTCATCCGTAAAATAAAAGTGAAGCATGATTATTTAGTGTCTACAAGTAAGGGTAAGTACCCTAAAGGTCGCATAAGCCTGCCCTCGTAGCTGGCTAGTCGTTCTGCTTCGCACGGAGTTTATGGTTGAATCACCGATATTTCCAGTGATTTTTAGATTGTGTATGACTTGCACCCGTTTGTGGACCTGCACGTAAGCTATTGAAGTATTGTTATTGCAGATAATTGTAGTCACTTAATATGCGATTTCATCCCCTTACGAGTGTTTTATGAGTGAGATGATGCGTAGAGTCTTTAATTGTCTTTTGGTTTATCACTTTTAAGCTATGAGTGCATTTCAGTCATTTAAAGTTTGCTTGTCCACCTAGCATAGATTGGTTCCTCTTTTACCCTTTTGTGTCCAGTTAGCTATTTCACAGCTAACCTAATTTGTTGATGAAGTCATCTTGTTCTCCCTCAAGTTCTCTCTATTTAATCTCTGCCTAAGGTGTCCCAGCCACGTTCTCGGGCTAGGAACGTCTTAAGGAACGGAATACAGATTACATGGGTTTATCTTATATTAAGTTGCAATGTTAGTTACAGCCATTACTGTCCATTTACTGCCTATGTTCTTGAATTTCATATCCAACACGAGTAATATCAATAAAGCATGATGTTTCTTTCAATGACAAGAAGTTAATCTGTCCTTTTGTGTCAAAATAAAGTTATGTATCATATTTAACAATAATAATCTAGGTAATCATATGTCCACCCGACTAGTCGTGGTTTCGAACTAAAGAGTACTCAAGCTAGCTTATGTAAACGTGTATCAGAACCATGGTAAGTACAATTAAATGGTTTTGTTATTTTATTTGTGTGCCATTTGTACATTTGTGTTATCCAATCAGTATGTTTAATATTCTTGCTATACCTTGTAAATATGTTTTGGTTCATAGGCGCACAAGGTCACTAGCCATATAAGCTTTACTTTATTTTTTATTTCATTTTTTTGTGTGCAAGCAAATAGCACTACCTCACTTCTGCGCACGCAATTGTTATTGAGTGTTTCATAAGTGAAAGGATATAATTAAATAAATTTTACAACTCCTATAATCTCATTCTTTATCTTTAAAGAAGCCAAATCTCATAAATGTATTTTTGACAATTGGAGTTTTAATTTGTTGGCTGGTAAGAAGATCGCGACACAAGAAAAGGGCTGTTTTCTGTACACTCGTAGAGTGTACAGGCAGCAGTCTCGCCTAAGTTGGATTCGTTCGTCGTTGTATTTTATTTAGTTTATTCTCAAGTTTTCTTTTGGTGTAGGTTTATCCTGTTTTCAATTTCATGTTGAATTTTTACGTTATCCTGTGTTCTTAGTAGTTCACAGGTGGCGACCCCTTTTATATAATTATTAACTCGGTGCTCCGGCACTGGGCGTTGAACTTGGCTGTAGCTTTCCAGGGATTAGGACCTTCTGGGGCGCTACAAGTTTTATTAGACAGTTATTTCTGATGTTTCCCCTTTATTTGGTGTAATATTGATTGACAATTAATTGCGTTTACTTGTAGGGAAGATGTGGACTATAACCTTGACGGCTCTTGCATGGCTCATGCTGACAAGGTTCTTTAGTAATTATAGTTCTTTAGTATTTTTTTACCTACTGTCCTGGGCCTTAACAAAGTGGGGCCCGGGTTGGGGATAGCGTCCTCTTCGCACTTACGCCGCCACTGATTATACAGCAGGAGGTGGAAACCCTGCTAGATCTTAATTAGGTAATTTACGATTTACCATATGATTTTACGTAATTTTAATTGGGGTCTAATTTTAATTTACACGCCAGAGAGACCATGAGCATCCGTAGGGGAGCGTCAGGGACACTTGGCTCACGAAAATATGTACATAATATAGCAAACGATTTATATTAAATACAAGAAATACCATACCTAATATAGCAACCATGGAGAAGCCCCCAGTACAAAATTTTCTTCGGGCGCCCCTCAGAGAGAGACCCATCCTTTTCATGTAGTAGCATTAACGTAAAACATGACTAAGAAAACAAATTGTGGCTTGAAAGCAACTCTTCTAGTAGTTAACATCTAGTCAGTAGATGACAGAACAATCAACATCTTGAATAGCTTACAAATATATGAAAATAGAAAAAAGAATATAACAATATTATAAGCAGTATTAAGGAGAATTATTTTCCCTTTCACAGAAGATAGATACTTTCCATATAGTGTAAAACCTGTATACAACTTATAATATTTATTTCGGCGCTCACAGGATGTACAAATTCATTGGCGATATATATAGGCAATTAAAGGGTTCGTATGTCCAATCAGTGCCATAACCAACCAAAGTGCGGCTACTGTGCAGGTCCACATCTGACCCGTACATGTTCCAATATGCAGCAACCCCCTCAGTGCTCTCTCTGCCCAGAAAAACATCCAACCTATAGCTATAAATGTCAATCTAAACCATCACCAGATCAGTCCAAACCAGAGAATGTTGTCCCATTACGTCTCCCGGGACAAGCACAACCAGCACCACCACCTTCATTGGAAGCACCTGTCACCATTTCCCAATTGCTTTCTTTCATCACCTTATCACTACAGAACATCCATCCGTTTTTGCGACCTCATATCTTACATCATATACAATTAGCTGCCAAATATGTTTTTCATGCAAATCTCCATGCCACATACACTGGACCGTATGTTTACTTTCACTCCCGCACTCAGGAAACAGCAGTTTAATTCCTTCATTACCCAATACATGTTCTTTTTCATTATGGGGCTTACATTTTTATTTCTAAATATTCGTTCTTTGCAACAGCATAAACTATTGTTTCAAGCCTTACTCCAAGAAGAACATGTTGATACGTTCATTCTGAATGAAACCTGCCTTACTTCCAAACTCCATTGTCGTCTTTCTGGGTACCAGCTTATCCGCCATGACAATCCACATGTCTTACGCCGTGCCAGTGGTGGTGTTGCTATTGGCTTTTCGCCTGCCATTCCATATCGTCAGCATTTTTCGCCTGTCCTCAACCTTCCTGAGCACCTTCTCACAACTGTTTACTATAAGAACTTCTACATAACCTTAGCTACAATATACGTGCGGCCCGGCCATAACATTCCATTACCATTCTTTCAATATATATCTAACACCTTTCGTACTTATCTTATAATGGCAGATATCAATCACCATAGCCGTTCCGAAGCACAAAGAAACCCTTTCATAACTTTATCACCGGTCATACGACTGGCATAATACTTCCTCTACCGAAACCTACACGCCCAGATAGTCGAACTACCCCAGACGTTGTCATACTCTCCTCTAATCTTGCATCTCAGTTTACTATCGATGTTCTAGATCTCATAGGCAGTGACCACGCTCCTATCAAGCTACAACTTCATTCCAGACCAGCTACCGTTGACCGATCCAACCCCTCTACTTGTACTAGGCTGCGTTTTGATCAAGCCGACTGGGCAAACTACAGACTATGTATACAGGAAACCGTCAATACTGTTTTGCCTCCTACCTCAGAGTCTGAACTTTATTCTTGTGTAGATACTATCACAAATGCTATCACCTCTGCCACAACCCAACATATCCCTTCATCTAAATGTTCTTTCTCTCGCCCTCCCCTTCCTTCACAATATATTCCTCTCATTAAACGCTCCCGTCAGTTATACAGAGATTACTTACATACTGGCAATGTCGAGTCCCTTCATCATCATCGTCAACTTCTTCGCACAGTACGCAATTACCTTAAGGCATACAAGTTACGCTCTTGGATCAAAACTTGTAATCAATTAGGCACTACAGCACATCCCAGTCAGTACTGGAAGCGCTTTAAGACTCTTACTGGACAGAACACTCGTATCACCTATCCTCTCATAGATCAAAATCAACCTCTACATACTGATCTCGACAAAGCCAATGCCTTTGCTAATTATCTGCAGGATATTTTTACTCCTCTGCCGTCTACAAACCCACATCGCCCACATCCAGCTGATCGTCTGAACCTAAGCTCACCTAATCTTCAACCCCATATAGATCACACACTTCCTGACACTCCTTTAACAGCACCAATCACAGTTCCAGACATCACCTTCGTTCTCGCAAACAAACGCAACACTGCTCCTGGACTGGACAGCATTACATATCGCCAGATCAAAGAGAGTCCGTTCTCGCTTCTCTACCTTTTGTCGGCCATCTATACGTTCATCCTACGTACTGGTTACTTTCCCGCTCAATGGAAAACCTCCAAGACGCTCATGTTTTTGAAACCACAGAAACCTCCCGCCGACACCAAGTCATACCGTCCAATCCAACTCACATCTACATTTAGTAAAATACTCGAACGCATCATAGTTAAACGCTTGCATATCTTTCTGTCGTTTAGAAACATACTCCCCTTTCAACAAGCTGGCTTTCGTCCATATTATAGTATCAACGATCAACTTCTCAGGCTCAGTAATTACATTACCAATCACTACAATACTTCACGCCCTTCCTGTTTAGTTCTCTTTGATCTCGAAAAGGCATTCGATAAGGTATGGCATCCTGCACTGATCTACAAACTCAATAAGCTTAAACTTCCCATATCTTACATCCGATTCATCTTTAACTTTATTACCTGTCGTCTGGCCTACGTTTGCATTAACTCCACCTTGTCTTTTCCTATATTCATCCACTCTGGTGTTCCTCAGAGCTCTGCACTCTCTCCCCTTCTTTATATTCTGTTTGTCGCTGATTTTCCCCCTCTTCCAACAAAGGTCCACTTGTTCCAGTACGCCGACGATACTGCCCTACTGGCTACATATAAAACTGTTCATCAGCTCAATATCTATATGCAACAAGCCATCGATACATTCGTCACGTGGTGTCATCGCTGGCGCTTGAAAATTAATGCGTCTAAAACTCAAACCATAGTCTTCCTTCCACCTCACGCTCGCTCCCGTATCCAACGCAACCCTACTCTTCTCCATCTTTCAGTTGACGACACACCCTTAGTACCTACAAAAACAGTTAAATATCTTGGAATTACATTTGATCATCACCTCACCTGGAAGCCTCACTTAAAAGACATTACTAATAAAGCGTATATTCGCCTCAACTTACTGAAACGTCTGACAGGCACTACTTGGGGACTTAACGCCGACACGCTTCTGAAAACGTACAAAGTTTTCCTTCGTCCAATCCTCACATTTGGTTTCACTGCCTGGCTGTCTGCTTCCTCTCAGTATTACGAAAAACTAAAAGTTCTTGAACGCCATGCCTTGCGAATTGCCTATCGAGTTAAGCTTCCCAGTCCCACCCGAGAACTCTATGAGCGACTCAGTTTTCCCCACATCTTATATCATCTTGAAGACCTTCGCACCAAATATGTCTGCCGCCGCCTTGCGCTCAATCAACCCCTTCTCCAGGATACTTTTGAAGCACATGCTCGCAGTCCCCCTCCATTGCTTACACCGGCTATTCCTACTCCTCTCGCTTTGCTGTTCACTCTCTATCGCTTTACTCTTCCTCCAGACCAGCCAGATTTTGCTTACTACCAGCCATATTGCTCCGATGAAATTCTTCCTTACATTTGGCCATCACATGCACAGTGACACCTATTGTATCTAACAGGGCTCCCACTGTCTCTCATCAATGCCTAGTGTCGCCCCTAGGCGAGAAACTAACCTGCATCTGTCTATCTAACACTTACCCCTGTGATGTGATGTGAAAGTGCACTTCATTCTCATCCCTTAGCTTCTACCCTTCCTCATGATTATGATCAAAAGATCATAATGACCAAATGATGTAATATACTTAATAAAGCCGATGGTAAATGTAAATATGTATAAACCCCTAAGCTCCCAGCAACAAATGTTTACAACCCATTCACGTTCAGCTCACAACTCTTCCCCTACAGAGGGCGTAACCCTCTTCGGGTAGTTGCTCACCGATGGTGGGCCGGTAAAAAAAAAGTTCGTATGTATAGCTATTGTCTAATGTCTTTAAAAATTTTTTTGGAGAAGAAGTGTTGGTTGTAGTCACATCGGTGATTCCCAACTCTTCTTTGAATTTACAAAGGTAATACTTGTGTAACAAATATAAATAATGAAATGTTTCTGGGATGTGAAATTTCAACTATTCCAAAAAATATAAATTTTGTATTTAGGGTCCTTGGCATCCAAGCAGTTCATTTACCTCCTCGTGTTCCATGATTGCAGTTACACAGTGAAATATGCTGTGTTAATTGAACAAGAAGACAGTGGCGTAATTAACGTCTCGCCTAGTGACGGACATAACGAATAACTTTTGCGAACTGATTCATTTGCTCTGATCCTCAAGAATGATTCGCTCATATTAATCGTTTAATTTTCTGCGTTTTCCCTTCGCGCAATTATTTGTTTCGGTCAAATGAATTGGTTGGAATGATTCGCTCATTGAATCATGTAGCTTTCCGCGCATGCATTTTGCGCAGGTGAGTTATTCGATCATACGAATCGTTTGTCTGCAGCAACACAATGAATTGCTTGTGACAAAATGCGATCTCTCTTCCTCTTGTCAACCACCTTTGCCATGTGACACGAGCAGCATTGCATTGGGGCCACAACAACTCTGAAACATGTTTCAAACTTCATTGTCACTACGAAGTTAGCATATGCTCTTGCTCCCTCGCATTGTTAATTGTTTCAGAAACTAGCATTTGCGTCGGAGTAGTCAAAGCTTGAAAGTGTTGCAATCTTCATTTTTTATTGTCAAGTTCAATTTCCGAGGAAATATGCTTTGTTCAAAGTGATCCATCAGAGGCCCGTATATCGTAAATAATATTTAGCTCTTTAAACCAGAACGTTATACACAAACATTAAATTGAAGCAAAGATTAGAATTTTATTCATTTCTGCGTAAATGATCTGCTTCTTCCTGCAAGCACCGAACATCTCCCATTGCCTTCTTACTGATCGAAAATTGTCAAACTCAAGTGCCCTAGTATTGCACCATGACAAGCATGAAGTACACGTGGACCAGATATACTTCCATCGAGGTACACATCGTTAACAGTGAACGTAAAAAAACTGTAGAGTAGGCCAGGTCCGTATCCACGAGAGGCTAGGGGGCCGCCCCCTTAATTTTTACTGCTCCCCCTAAGATTCTCACGGTACGCTTGCAAATGTATTATGATAGTGATGAACTATCATATGATTGGATCGCCGCCTAACTTCTACCGGGCCCCCTAAAATTTGTGGCTGGCTACGAGCCAGGAACAGGCCCGTAGTTAGAAAGAGCCACCGACCAGGAGTCTTAATATCCCTTGTGGGCAACTGAAGCCCCCGCGATTATCTCGAACTTCCCCTGAGACTTTCCGTTGTTTCTTTAGATAAATATGTCTTGAAAATAACCACTGAAAAATAAGAGCGACAAGGGTCAAGGGAATCGAGCTGGGTACAGACCTGATTTATGAACTTTCTTCGAGATAATTTTAGAACAACTGTCTTTCTACCTCTAGCTTCTTTTTATTCTATTATTATGGATAGAGATATAAAACCCTGAGGTGGATGTGTAACTTCCATTTTTTACTTGTAAATACTGATAGCACTCTACGATAGTGTGTGCTCATTTCCGGTATGTAGCTTCTTACATTTTCTTATCCCGAGTCTTACGAACTCTACAAAGGATGAACCGTGTTCATGAACACTAGCGCAAATCCTGGGGGGATGAGGTGAACATATCCCCTGCAATCTTGGAACTGGGAGAGACTGTCACTGCAATAATTAGATTTGAAATGTGTTTTTATAGGTAGAAATGTATGATTGCCACATTGAATTATTTGTGTCCGATTGCCACAAAGGAAAGTGATATGAAATTCATGTCCCCGCAGAATAAGAACCAAATCTGTCCACCTTCCAATCTTAAAGACAGCTCTGCTCCCCTGATCCTCGACACCATTGTTTTTGAACTACATAAATTTTTTGAAGATCCTTTTAATAAAAGATTATGGGAACGGTCATACTGTTCGCCCCTCCCAATGTTGAAGACAAAGTTGTACAGGCGCGGAACAAGGAAAAATTTTCCTGGGCAAAGTGAATTTAGCGCCACCTAATCCTAGCCTAATTTTATATTTTATTACAATGATTTTAATATTTAAACGCATTTGTCAAAAATAACAATCAAATACGTGATATACGTATATTTAGTTCTTGAAAATATACATATGTATCAATTATATAATAATAATAATAATAATAATAATAATAATAATAATATAATAATAATAATAATAATAATATTATTATTATTATTATTATTATTATTATTATTATTATTTATGTATCGATATGTATATACAAAAGCAATATCGAACAACATTTATTGAATACTACTAATAGTGACATGGTTACTGCAATATTTCAATTATTTTGGTAAATCAATAACATCAGGAGTCATTCTATCATATATCCAACTATGTAACAATATATTCTAATAACGTAAAATACTAATAAATACATTTCACATATGTTGAACATGTTTTACGCACAGCAATATAACAACCTTGTATATATAAGTCCTAGTAGTCGAAATCCATTCATAAAACGTATTTCATGAATTTGTACAAAAGCTAAATACTCTTACAAGACTAAAGCTTAATAACATATTTTGTTAAATATTTGAAATCCTCAAACTTTCGTAAAAGTTTGTTAAGTAAAAAAATATCAAAGTCAATTTAGGGAAAAAGCATCCATACCATTTTCTTCTATATAAAAAAAAAACTTTAAAATCTAGTATTTTTCACGTGATAGTATTAAGAGTACAACCAATAGTTTCTGTTGAAGTTGAAAACTCACAATATCACAACGCTCTTCAACTGTTAAAGCCACATGAAGGTCAGCACATTTCTTCATCAGGGAAAGATTTCTTCATTTTTTATCCTGCATATAAACCCAGAATGGTCATAATGGTTGTTTAATTGAGAAGACCGTTCTTCTAGTTAACTTATGGCTTGATTCAAGAAATGAAAATAAAGACTACTTTTGAAAGAAATTTTGGGAACCGCAATGTGCTCATCAGGGATCTCTTATTCAAACTAACGTTTGGGTTTCCGTGGTCGTAATTGTAACTCACTTGGAAATGGGGGGTCGATTTCGAGAGCTCTGTATTTTCTCTTCCATCCACTAGTAGCTCTTCAAACCCTCTATTAGTTCGCACTGCTATTGAATTGTCAATTTCTTATTTTTGAAGCATTATCCTTTTAAAATTGATTCTGAGTAGAACTTATGGCAAAGTACGAGACAACAAAAACGAATGCTCCCCGGACTTAAATCCTTTAGATTTCTTTCTCTGGGGCATGTGAAATCGCAAGTTTATTCTACCCCTGTTGCAACATTAGAAGACCTTCGAGAAAGGGTGGAATAATGTTGCGGACATTTTCAACAGGATGCCGACATGTTATCACGAGTACGTGGATCTTCGCGACGACTGGTACGAGCATGCATTCGCATAAATGGACGACATTTCCAACACTTAGGCCTACTTTAATGATAGAGGTACGTTAATTTCTCATACATCTCTTCTGTGGTTACACATCTGGATATTTACTGTTTACCTTATGATTAATACTATACATATTACCAACATGACGATTTCTGCTTGTTGATATTTACAAACACGATATGTCCATCATTTTTTGCTTGTTGTAATGCACTTACGCGTTCAACATGCGGAATGTTTCAAATTCGCCTCCCACATATTCGAATGTTGTCATGCTTTTCCCATTGCAATTCAGTTTGCGGATATTCGTTACGTTAACTGCTTAGCACATAATGCTTCATCAGTACCGTGCTTACCTAAATGCTGCCACACTTATACGTATGGATTAGTTGTCGGAATTCTTCCTAGCCTAGAGCCATTTAGAACGTATATCACCACATTTCGATTGCCTCTCTCATTTCCTGCTGGTTATGCAACCGCACACGGCATTTAAACATTGTCCGCCATTTTGTATCTTTTCGAGCTTTCGACTTGGAACCACGACTTATGAGTTACTGGTGGATAGACTCACTCTCGATGTTCATCCCAAGCCCTTTTTCCTTGCACAATTTTCCGGGAATCCCTCCGTTTCCTTAGAGAATCACTTGGGTCTGCATTACAAAGTTATCAACGATGCATTTCTGCATAGCGCAGGTCTGACTTCGATAGTCATTCATTGGATCGCCCTCTGTCCGATTCCCTTTTGAAATATTCGTCTCTAAATTTAATTTTCCCACACATTCGTCAGCCCCTATCTCCGTTACGAAGCGTTTGCGGACACATGTTTATTAAGAGTTTTTTGTTAGTTTTGACGTGTACTATCTACGGTTTAATAATATGACCATTACTTCTTAAACACCCTGTATAATAGATCTTGAACCGAAGCGCTCTTTTTAATTAATTTATTTATTGCAATAGCTAGATAAATTATCTTGGCCAGCTTTGTTTTGGTAAAGTGAATTCATTAACATCTTAAAGAGTAACGGTGGTTATGCATATTCTAATTACTATTAAAACAAATGTAGTAGAATTTACACTTCTCACCATTAGATGGCGCTAAACATCCTTTAGTGATTGACATCTACGGGACAAAATTGTAATTTCTAGCGCAAGATAGTAATTTCTAGCCTACCACAGTTTTTTACTTTTAAATAGAGATGCAAGGGCTCGGAAAAAAACCGGCTTTTTTGGAAAAAACTCGTTTTTTTCTGCTTTGCTTTTTTGCTTCGGAAATTTTGGGCTTTTTTCAAAATACTGTTTTAAATTGATAAAACAGACTTTGTATCGCTTCTCTATAACACACACAAAAAAAAACATTTAATTAGTTGTTGATGCTGATAATAATATAAAACATCGAAAATAAACTATGAATTTCGAAAAAATATTTCAGACAATTTCTCTTCAACATAATTACATTATGAATTCCACAGGATTAACCAATGTATATAATAATAATTTTTTAACGTCCTATATACAAAAGTAAGTAGAGTTGGCAAGAACCGTGGTTGTTTTTGAAAATGCCAAAAACCCGTTTTTTGGGGGATGTTTAAACCAGGCTTTTTGGGTTTAAACCAGGCTTTTTTGACTTAGATTTTTTGCTTTATGTATTTATATTACATATTCACAGAAATAAGTTTGTTTCGCCTTGATGTTATTATGCAACAGCGGGGTTATGCCGGAAGAACTCCCATAAGCTTAAAGAAGTGCGGTCAGTAAATTTCTTAAGTTGAGAATCTCCCGCCCTAGCCATTGGGAAAATCCCGTCATTACTTGAAATGTAAGACAATAACGGGAAAATCCTGTTATTGCTTTGCATGTAAAATTTAAAGGTCAACGTACCATAATCAGTACGCTAAAACTGAGGTATTAAATTACAAATTTAGTACCGGTACGTAGATATCATTGAAAGTCCAATCCAAGCTAATGTTGGAAGCTACGTAGGCAATCGATAAATTTTGCCAATTTCTATCAATATATTTAAGCAATATTGGCTTCTTTATAAAACAACACGCATTTAGGCATGTAGAAATATACAATTTGGTTTGTTTCGTATATTTAGGCTTAACATCCTTACGAAATACCGAGGTTATCAAGGAGAAGACTTCCGCTTAAACTGACATCCGAACCGCTACTTGGGTTACGCATGAAAGAAGGTTTGTGGTTCGACCGAGAATTGAACATGGGACACCTTGATTAAAAGGTGAAAGGGAAATAAAGCTATTGCAGGTGGTTTGATATCTGGAAACGTCACCATGAAGTTCACACGATTCGCATTTTTCATTCTTTTTATTTTTGTGGTTTAAACCAGTTATTAAAAAAAAGTTGGTGTAAACCAGCCAACCCTAAAAGTAAACATTCCTCTTTAAAGAATACACAAATAACTAGCAAAATAGTATGTAGTATTTTTACTTAAAAATATTCCATACCCTCTTTTTGAAACAAAATAAAATTAAAATAAAACATACGAGAAATACCTAGATTTATATGATACACTTAAAGGCTGCACATCTAGAGCTTTTGGTTCTGTATATTCTTGAAATTCAACAGTTAAGTTTTATAGAACCACCATCA
The DNA here is from genome assembly GCF_964235325.1 of Thermobia domestica. NCBI lineage: Eukaryota > Metazoa > Arthropoda > Insecta > Zygentoma > Lepismatidae > Thermobia > Thermobia domestica. The sequence goes on along the minus strand of NC_137456.1, from coordinate 340,084,186 downwards.
CAGTTTACCCAATCCTCAAGTTTTCTGAATTTTTAAGAAGAGGAATTCAACATATCATTACGGAACTCCCCCCTTCCAAAAGACTACGGAATATATTTAAGTTAAGCTAAATACAACTGCACAACAAACATGACTGAGTGATTAGCTTTTGCGCTTCTATCGGGAAGTCCGGGATTCAACCAGCATTCGACCATTCTGACAAAGCTTTTCTTCATTCCATCTGTGAATGTAGAAATAGTGCGGGTACTGTGAGTTGGGCGACTTCCTTTTTTATTGTTTTTAAATCGTTATTATTACTAATTACCAGCAGTGACGGTTTTGCGAAGGTTAGGGGGGCGGTCTTTCGGACTGAAGCCCGTTCCCCAAAGTTACGGAATGTCTGCAACAAACGAAATATCTATTATTTATGCCTTTACTCATAAACTTTAAGCTCCCGTCAAATAAAAATTACGAATGTTTAAAAAAACTAAACATTAGTAAGAAACCATTCCCAAAATACTTTTCTAAATCCGCCACTGATTCTCAGTATAAAATGATTTTTAAATTGTATCCGGAAGATTATTGCTAAACATATCAACCAAACAAAATATTAGTTATGCCTGTACTCATAAACTTCAAGCACTTCCGAAATAAAATTAGGACTTTTTAGGAAACGAAACAATCAGAAAAAACTCTCCTAAAGTACTTTTCTAAATCCGCTACTGATTATTTGTATAAATTGGTATTCAATGTTGTGTCCGGAAAATTATTGCTAAATCACTTCACAGCTACAGTATAACAGAAATGAGGAAGTACGGTTTGACGGATATATTGAAAAACGTACGCTTTGACGGATAAATAGAAAAACGGGCAAGTTTAACTTTTGCGCTAGAAGCTAGAGTACTAAAAGCTCTTAGAAATGAAACACGGATGACAAACTAGAGAAGAAAAAAGATGTCGATAACTCAAAAGTTAAAATAAAGTTAAATAGCCTCTAAAATTACCCTCAAATACTACATTCTTCATGTTAGCTTTAATTCGTAAAACATGTGCTCCATCCATCTTGATGGTGAATTTCAGAGCGAAATATCACATTCAGGTCATGGAATTCTTATCTAACTATAGAATATACTATAAGAAAGCTATTTAGATAGAAAAATCATGAAGTTGAAAAAAGCCAAAATTTCCAAAATTCTCGTTTTTTTCCCAAAAAAGCCGGCTTTTTATGTGAAAAAACCATCGATTCAAAAAAGCCGGCTTTTTTGCATCTCTACTTTTAAAATATTATTAGTTGAAACACGTTTATAACTGAGAGCTAGTAAATGTACTTTATAATAATACACTTATATAAGTTTTATTAACATTTATGTAACCTATATCAGAGTCCCTCGGCGATCCACCAATCCGCTATTGCCACTGACTCTCTAGTTTCATTTCCTTTCGTTCACTTTTAGGAGGGAAGTTGGAATTATATTTCTTTAGCTAAATGGAATACGCAATGCCTTTTACTTATGACAGGAAGACGAGTGTTGCACAACAAACACATAAGAAGAAATAATGTTCTCATTCCTCATGGAAATATGTGTTCCAACTAGTATTCGTAATCATTTTACTTCAATTGAAACTTACCTAAAAGACGAAGACGATTGGTGTAACAAAACTCAACTAAATTTAAAAAGTGATTTATGTGAAATATTTCTTTTCTGACAATGCGGGACAATTTGGAATACTTTTCGGGAATATTCCCTGTAAAAATTCCTGAAATATTAACAAAAAATTGAATATTCCGGGAGTTTATATACAAACAGAAAGGAAATTTTCTATTATTATATTTCGATTTCAAAATGATATTCGTTTTGTTTATCACAGCATATTTATTGCTATTGTCCCCAGAGGATTCTTTAAGATGTATATTCTGAAAGTTATTATGATACGTTATTACATCTAGAGAGTACGCGTAAATGCAAATTTATTACAATTTATTTTATGCGGGTAAATGTTGGAAAAACATTTGTTGCAGAAAGTTCGCATACTTTTACACCGTTAAACAGTTTAAATTTATATGTAAGGGAATTTTCTAAACTTGACCCTACTACTGACATTATAAACTTTTACTTGTTACAAACAAATTACGTTGATTAACTGCCAGAAAACATACGTAGTCTGTCGAAAAATTCGTAAGGGCAACTCTGAACTTAACCCGTTATCTAAATCATTGCCTGGATAATTTAACTATTTCTTTGCCTTGAATTTTTTCTACTCATAACATTTAATTATGTCAGGGTTCTGGTATTCTGACTTAGATAAGAAAGACGAAGGTCTAACGAAAAGTGAATGACGTTCTCCTGTTTCAGGACCATCAGAGAAAATATCACTTCCTATATTCATGTAATTTCCGTACACAGGTAAGGCCTACTCGTTCCCTCTCCTTTAATAGAAGCAGCAGGTATTTCTCCAGAATCCCCACACGAAATAGCTTTCCTCATTTGCGATAGGTATTTTGAACATTTTGACACATGTGTCGGCATTTTATTAGCATTTGCGCATACATATTTACTGTATGTTCACAATATTTGCCAGTTATTGACCTATCTTTAGAATTTGGCACGCAACATTACCACAGAAACCCTTTCTTCCTACCCATTTGTCGAAATTTCATGCGTTAATTCACATATAAGAGAAGTCCGAGTCAATGCCGTGCTTTAGAAAATCAGCGCCATGGGCGAGAGCATACGACGGCGCCCCCATAGATATGAGTGAGGTCACTAAACCACCCGCGAAGCGCCACCATGGCTGGCTCTGAGCGTAGGAAAATTTTCAAAAACAAAACCATGGTTTTTCTTAATTTTGAGCACTTTATTACTTTTTCCTTCTTTTCTTTTGTACTTTTTCACCGAAATTTTGCGCCCGGGCTCTGGGCAGAGCCCGTACCGCTCGCTCCCCTCATGACGTGGCACTGGTGCGAGTACCTATTCAGAAATTTCAGTCAGAGACAGCAGATAGACTGACGTCTATTACTGACAGTGGTATGGGGTGTATTGGTAGTACTTCAACTCTATCTCTACAGAATTTCTATATTACTTTACAAACTGGTTTTGTTTTCATCATTTGTAAGCTAGTACTTTGCTACTTTGTTGTACAAATAAATGAAACTTAAAAATCCTTTTATAATTAGTTATATAAAGTAGAATCTACGAGTTTCATTTTTTTTTAACTTCCAAATTATTTAAAACCTAGACGTAAATGATAATAAATGAAAAAAAAGTAATTAGACAAGGTTCTTATAATTTATAAAATAAAGTAAAGAAATGGAGAAAGATTCCCTGCCGGGAATGTATATTGCACGGGGAATATCCCAGAATATTCCCATTACTTATTTTCCTTCTCACTGCGAATATTCCGACTGCCCATCACTAGTACCAGGTTGGCCAGGGATTTGAGTCTTTCTGCGACAATTTCAGACAACATTGAAACTTCCAGTTGTTTGTTTAGACAAGGATTTCTCAACCTGTTACATATCATGACCCGATTTCTATTATTCCTCTTGCTAGTGAGTCCCATAAGTAATTTCTGGTTTGCAATAAGCGATTACAATTATTATTATTTCTGTTTACGAAGTCTACTAACGTCAACCAGAGTTAGCCTTCATTTTGAATTGTGTGTCGTTCTTGTATTTTTCTTGTATTTTAAAAATGCAGTTTTCCAATTTTATTTCTTTTTTATTCGAACTAAAGGAATTCTTTATTTCATTTAATATATTTGGTCTATTTTACAATAAGTATAGATATAAAAATGTGTTTTTCAAAAAACTAAAAAAATCAAAATAATCTTAAAGAAATGTTTTTCAGTACAAGATCCTAACTACATTACACTCCCTTCGCGACTTGCTTCCATAACTCCCGTTATCCACAGACTGAGAAACCCTTGTTTAGACAAATATGTCAAAAAGTGATTCTAAAATTTAACTATTCCTAAAGAGGTAGCGCATTGACCATGGCTGTTTTGAGGCAAAAAATTCTACGTCTAGCTTCTGCTATCTTCAGGAAATAGTAAACCAAATAAGCCAGGTTCGAACCCGCAAGTCAACCTTCGAAATCGGGAAAGATTGTCCAGGTTGTGTTTTCTTCATTTAAGGGTAATAAGACATATCACAATTTTATTAAGTGTATAAAAAAATTAAATTCATTGAAATACTCAATGATACAGTATTTCGAAACTATGTATACATATGAGCACAAGATTAATTTGTAATTTATATTGTCAAAAGTAAAAGGACATTTCCAATGAAAGGAAAGACAGTGAACATGTCTCTCTTCCATAGCAGAATAGAAAAGACAATTTTAAAAATACAAGAGCATATGCCACGGATATGAATGTCATTGTCTTGAAAATTCAGTTATATTTCTTCATTAAGGATGTCGGTAGAATTGTTCAAGTTAGCTCTGTGGAAACCACTAGACTCCTATTAGTAAGATCGAGGGTTGGATTTCCTTTTGGGTTAAACTGTTTGGTATGTTCTGCTATATTCATCAATACAGGAATATTTATATAAAATAATTACATTGCCACAATATTATTTTAAAAAAAATCAGTCAAAATAAGAAAAGAAGTTCATATGAACCTGTGCTCAAAAGCGGATAGTTATACGGTGCCGAGAATGTAGAAAAAGTGAACTTTAAAAGTTTATAATTCTTCTATTATGAGACCTATCGTAGTCAGGTCAAGACACCACTGACGAATTGATATATATCCATGTTTAAGAATGCACCAGTAATTCCACACCAATTTCTAGAGGAAGGTGGAGAGTTACCAAGTACTCCCACAGTGTCTCTAACAATGATTGTGCAAATACTGAACGTTCTGAAAGATCGATATTTTGATAGTTCACATATTAGCTCGTCAGTGACGTCTTGACCCGACTACGATCGGTCCTATAGTATTTGAACTATGGACCTTTAAAGTTCCTTTTTAACGTTTTCGGCACCCTATAAATGCGAAACTATGCACTTCCGACAGCAGGTCCATATAAACATTTTTCTTATTTTCATGTGAGAAATCTATTCCCAAAATATTGTGAAAATCTTTGTAACACCCCGTATACATTCGTAAAATCATTTCAGGATATAAGTAATTATTATTTTAAAATATAACATCTGAGACGGGGTGGGTGTTGACAGAATGTCGGTATATTCCCAGATAGCAGAAACAGCTTGCCACAAGCATGATATAAGCTTGTCGTGACAAGGATATAAGCTTGTTCCAAGCTTGTTACGACAAGTCTGTAAGCGTATATGAAGGCTGATTCAAGCGACGAAGTTGACAGGCGACAAGCATATTGTAGGCTTATACTGTAAGATTGTTTCAAGCTTGTCAGCTCAAGCTTATTGCAAACTTGTTACATAAAGCATGCTACAGGCTTGTTACCTCGTTTATTTCAAACTTGGTACGTAATGCTTGCTCCAGGCTTGTTACCTCAAGTCTATTTCAAACTTGGTACATAATGCTTGCTACAGGCTTGTTACCTAAAGTTTATTTCAAACTTGGTACATAATGCTTGCTACAGGCTTGTTACCTCAAGTTTATTTCAAACTTAATACATAATGCTTGCTACAGGCTTGTCACCTCAAGCTTATTTCAAGCTGTCCACTTCAAGTTTAGCACATGCTTAATATGTCTCGTTTATTGCAAGCTTCTCAGTAAAGCTTGATACAAATTTATTTCTGCAAGTGAGAAAATGATTCATCTGCTTGGTGACATGTATAATGTTTGATGTGAAGGTTAGTATAATGTTCAATGTGTAAGTTACATAAATGATGGTGTGTATTCTTTTGCCATCTGAGGTGTTTAGATATTGCCATCACTTTATTGGCATTATTTTAAATATATATAGGGGAAACCATACCATACTTACTATTAATAGTAAACATAGTAGTAAGCTATGGTTTCTGCAATATTTTTAATGCCAATAAAGTGGTGGCAATATCCAAACACCCTCAGATGGCAAAAGAACACACACCATCATTTATGTAACTTACACACTGAACATTATACTAACCTTCACATCAAACATTATACATGACGACAAGCAGATGAATCTTTTTCTCACGTGCAGAAACAAATCTGTATCAAGGTTTACACTACTGGGCCTCACATCAAACCTTATACAAAATGAAATCAACCTCATATAGACAACAATCCTGCAAAAATAACCGTAAAGGTGACTACGAAAGAACTGTTAAACCTACATAAGCAATGTTCTGAAAAAGAATAGTTGTGTTCGGTCAAAATGAAAGCAAAATAATGTATACTTTCACAATTTGTATTATGCTTCTTTCCTTCGTCCATTATGCGTCTTTGCAGCACGAGATTCAGATTTATTTCTGTTTAGTAACATTATTGAAATATCATGTTAAATTATAAATCCATGTCTCACACAACATTGGTATTGAATATATACCCCATACTCCAGTCTATTGAGATTAGTATCTTATCTCAACATATAAAGCAACACTTTTCCTGAGTTCCTTGGTGAATATACTATGCGACCTGGCAGATCAGCATCCAATTAGTTTACCATTAACCACAGTTTGATGTTGAAGTTGAGCGTCCCGTTTCAGCACGAAGTTTTACATGAGACACTGACCTGTAGAATCCGAACAGTAATGCGTTCAGTGTTTGTAAGGTCTTCCACTGGGAATCGACCACAACCCTAGGCGCACCAAAGACGTACACCACGAGACAAGCGTCAAGGGCTAAGCAAACTTTTAAATTATCAGATTTCAGGAAAGAAAGAAATATAAATTAAATCCTAGAACCACTGCTACACAGGGTGCGAAATACTGAGGATGGCCATGGCACTTCAAAATTTTGGAAGAAAATTCATCCTCAATAATTTACTGGAGAGATAAGGTGACATCGACACTGTCAGAAGTATACAAACTATTTACAGTAAATCTGTGCAGTTAGTGGACAACCTAGTGGATAAGCATTATCCCTAAGCTTACATATATCAATAATTTTGGATGTTCAATATATGAAATCTTCATTTCAAAACTTTCCACTGCAATTTTTTTTTTACTTATTTATTTACTCCTATCTCTCCCCGATCATAACTGTTATGATTTCGCATCCTGCTGCTACATAATTGAAATAAATTATCCCTACATTCTACGCAATAACTGATATAAGGTTCCATGAAAACAATCAGCTTGTATTACAATGTTATTTATTGAACTTATTTACATATTTTGTACTATTTCTAACTTATTTCCTTAATTGGGTTCCTCAACTTCAACGGTGTGACCTTCCACTACAGGTTTTGAATTTCTTCGTTCTCTGCAAAATAACGATCATAAATACGTACTGAAAAACATGTAATTGATTGCACAGTTAAAAGAAAACATTCATATTGTTTACCTTATAAATACGCTCTCATTAAAATACATTATTATTCTTTGAAGTAAGTGCCACACAAGGCAACAGAGTCTGGCACTCGTTTCTCAGATCTGGTGATCCATGGCTTGGAAGCACTCCAAATATGATCTCTATAGCATTACTGTAGAATTTTTTATAGTGAATTAATATTCCCTGATGTTAGATTTGTAGTGTGACACTTCTTATTCAAAGTGTCTTGACTATAATATAATTCATCTTCCCATACTGAAAATTAATAAAGTAATTTTAAACACTACTATACACAAACTTTACCCAAACACTCTTTCGGTTTAGCGGCATCCCTTATATTTTACATTTTACGTTTTACAGCCTTATTTGATTAAATTTTGACGATCACTCATAAGAAACACTTGAAAGGAAAGAATCGCGTTTGTTATAATTACAACATACTCTCCCACAGTCTGATATTAAGTCGTCTCGGGATCGCACGAATCTGTCTGGGTCATACAGGGTCAGGGATCTGACTACTTCGGGATCACGAGTCACGAAGTATGTTACTCGTTTCATCACTGGTACCACTGCATGGTATTTATTCACTTTACCTATTTCAATGTTCTAGTGCCAGTAAATTTTCAGTAAAGTTTTTTTTTAATTTCCTAGCTGAAAATGTGCATTGTTCTGTGAGAGTATCAATTGAGATAAATCCAGAAAATGTCATATTGACTCACTCGGTACTGTTGTATAAGCACGGCGTTACGAAAAACAAACGAAGTAATCACTGATATAAGAAATCACTGAGAGATGGAAGAACAAATATTTACTTATTTCTATAATTTTCTCTCCATGCCTTGTATGAAATGCAATCTGATCTCACGATTCACAGGAAAGATAGGTCATAAGTGTGTGAACCTGTATACCTTGTATTCTTCACGGAGCAACATAAATGACAGATGATGACCTACAAGGCGTTATCCTGCGTCACGTACAACAGAACGCATGGGAAAGTGTAGTTCGCAATTCACAGGAAAAGTGTAGAATTTACTAAAGTAGGCACCGTGTACACGGACAACTTCGTACCATTTTGCAACGAGTTTGGAACATACCTGAGAGGTTCAATGAAATATTTCTCTTTAAAAATAAAAAATAAAAAAGTTACTGGTGACTAATACGTAAAGAGATGTTGAACAACAATTCACTGGAATTATTTGTGACAGTAATACAAACGGATTTTAATCCTGAGCCTTACAGCGGAGAAATACATCTTTGCAACGTTTCATTCTTTCAAAACACAAGAATCACTGATAGGAAGACATGCATATTGCCTTCATCATACATATCAAATGAAGAAGGGATGACTCATTACCGTAAATGTAGCACTAAGTTTATTTGACCCATATTCATGGAACGTCGTGTCGGAGTCATTAGCGTCGTTTCACAATTCATTATAGAGAAGTAATAAATACTCCTGCGACCTAGTTCTTTATATCCCGTCTTTGAAAGCAGAAACATTTCTCAGTGTACATGGCACAAAGGAGGCAAATCACTTCATTTACTTCAATCCAGTCAAATTCTGAATGCATTTTAAGACCTATGTCTCCCTATTTATTTTCCTGGTAATTTGTTGTTCGAGTGTTTACGCATACGCATACTTTGGCGTGCTCCATCCTATTGAAATCTTTTTGTCTTTGGGGGGAAAAAAACTACTCTTTTAAATAAATTTATTTTTTTATTACTGCCACTGCTGAATGAAGTCTTTATCTTGTGGATAAAACATTAACCTTTATTTCTTGTTCAATTTTAGTGTTGATTACTTCTTTTTCATACTGAATGAAGTCTTATCTTACCGAAAACTCGGGAATGTCTTTGTAAGAGAGAAATGTGCATTTACTATTATTTTCTTTTAACAAAACTTTCTAACTGCTGAAGTCTTTTAGGAAGTAGTATTTATCTTCTAGGAAAAAAACTGTTTCTTGATTAGTTTTAATGTTATTTTACTTCTTTTCTATCTCCTGAATGAAACCGTATCTTCTGAGAAGGAAAAAAAAACTACAATACCATCTGTATCTTAATTAATTATAGTACTTTATTGCTTGTTTCTATACTAAACGAAATAATCTTATGGTCTGGAAGATTCTGCAATTGCATATTTCTCTATTACAATGGCATTGCAGAGTTTTCCAGAATGTAAGATGGTTTCATTTAGTGTAGAAAAGAAGTAATTAACTCTAATCAATCAAGAAAGAGGGTGGTATTGTAGTTTTTCTCTCATGAGATGAGTTCGTTCAGTACATAGAAAAGATGTAAAATAACACTAAAATTAGTCAAGAAAAAAAGAGGTTAGTTGCTTTCTGTTCTTCATGCAGCAGGTAGGAAATGTTTTTAGAAGGTAAATATAACAGAAAGTGCCTATCTCTCTATTACTCTGACATCGCAGTTTTCAAAAAATGAAATTTCCTGCAGTATAGAAAAGAAGTAATCAACACCAAAATTAATCAAGGAATAAAAGTTATTCTTACAAAAAAAAAAAAAAATCATTCAACAGATAGGAGTAATCAAAAAATAAAATTAACAGAGGTACTTTCTTCCAGACGACAAGAAAATAAAAATGTAAACAGTAATGAATCTCGATTTTAGTTAAAATTTCCATCCTCCGAGGAAAGTAACAGACAAGTTGCTAAGTTATAAGGGATAATAAAATAATAAATACATACAAGGTAAATATTTCATCTCATTTCACTGTGTACTAATACATGAGTGCGTAAAAATGAACTCATCTCGCTATATAAAATACAAAGACCTAAGTGATTGAGTGGCCGACAGATCTTTGCACAGGCCAAATCGCTTAAGATAGACCAGTTAAATATGGACAGTACATGGGATTTGTTACGTAGGATACCACTAAGGAAGGATTTTTGCAAATTTGACAGGAAGGGGAGGAAAATAGGTGTGGGACGTATTTTTAAAATATGACCCTATATCCGAATTCCTTAAGGTTACAGACTTGAAATTTGATATTCGGATGTCTCATTTCAAATAATTTGACATATTTAAGCGGTTTTTGATATTTTAGTACAAAGGAAAAAAGAAAAAAAGGTGAGAAAGAAAAGAAAAGGAGTGAGAATTACAATTATTATAAGATATCGAAATCTCTGAATTTATGAAGGTTTGAAACATGAAATTTGGTATTTTCATATTATTTAAAATAAGTAGATAAGAATTTAAGCGCTTTTGAAATATGCCTCGGAGGTAAGAAAGGGGGTGGAAAGAAAAATGGATGGCGATTATAATTATTATAGTAAAGTATTTAATTCCTTAAGGTGAGAGATTTGAATTTCAGTATTTCCATTTCTCATTTAAAATACTTTGCCACGTGTTTCGGCCCTTTTTTTTTCTTTTTTGACATGCTAGTAAAAAGGGAAAAAACGATGTGGAGAGGAGAAAAAAAAGGTGGGGATTACAATTATTCTAATAAAATGTCGGTATCTCTAAATCTTTTAAGATTTGAAATATGGAAGTAACTTCTCATTTAAAATTATTACAAAAGCGTTTCATGATACATATCCTAAAAGGAAGAAAAAGGGAAGGATTAAAATTATTATAACAAGATGTTCATATCTTGGGGTCCGGGAAAGTAAGAGGCATTGAAACGGTGGAAATCTCTTTTTCCTCCAAATCCACAGAATTCTATGCATATGATATTGATCTAGTGACCTATAGATGTGAGAAATGTAGTGAATAAAAAACGTATATGTAGAGAAGAACGCGTCCATGGACTAAGTTGCAGATCCCTAGCTTATTTAGTGATGGTAAGAACTTTCCAGTCTCTCTCGTGATTGTAAGGAAAATAGGTAAAACTATACTTACCTACGCAGTAGTCTAGGCTCCGCCTGCTGCAGACAAACACCCAATACTTCCTTCACCGTTTCTTCTGTTGCGACGGTGTACATCTTACGAACAGCAGCTAAAAAGAAAGATAGAATTTCACGCAAATACTAGCGATTTTTATTCTTTAAAAAAAACTGTCATTTGAAATAAATTTCCCTCTTAAATAGCTTTACGGAATTATGGTATGGTTTGTAAACATGGATACCTAGAGCTGAAACTAATTCCTATATTATTTTTCAAGTCACCTAAGCTAGGCCCCTATTTTGTGATTTTTATGTAAGGGTACTATAGAAAATTATCTTCCACCACACTTTTGGTATATTATATAATGGAAAAGTTACATTTTTCGATACAAGTGTAACGAGACTTTCTTCCGGTGCCCTTAGTGGTGATATGGTTTTGAGTCAACGTTTAAAGTCACCTTAAATAACACTACAAAAAACACATTAGGTTTTGGCTAACTTCGTTGTCACGAAAAATTGAAAGATGAAGTCGACAGAAAGACGAAAATTTGACTATTCGCCGTCTTGAAATCCTGCAACTTTTCTCTTTTGATACTGGAATTATGGTAACTTCGAAAGCTATGAGCTCTGAAATTTTGCACCTTTAAAATATCGGCAGGGGAGACACTTTGGCATACTATGTAATACTACCAGATTAACAGTGTTGCCAACCCAACAAAAGTTATATTCGTGTGGTAGACAGTATCAAATTTACAGGTATACACGAAAAGTCTGGTGCAAAATTATACTTCACAGTAGTGATTCCTGCACTGTACTTCAACTTAAATTCGTTGACACTATTGACTTTATTTAGCCCTGGAATCATTCCTACCTTGGAATTTTATTTGGTTTTAGATTTTCCGTACACCTTACAAATTCTTTTGAATGCTTTTTCAAGCAAAGATTTGTTTAAATATGTACTTTGCCAGTAAAGCTTTGTTTACAACATAGAGTGTTGGATCAGTTATTGAATTTCCTATACATTCTACACAGATGTTATATTCACCCAGTAAGGGTGAACACATTTACATATTTTACTACTTGACAGTAAAAGAATCCTAAAGTACTCAAAGCATACTTTATTCATGAAGAATTACTTCTGATTGCTTGGGACATACTAATATGAGAACACACGTCCAGTACGAGAGAAGTAAGACTTAATAATTAGCAAACTGGAATTTTGTATGGTTACTAGCATAAATAAATAAATGAAGTTAAATATTTCAGTACAACTTTTCAAATCAACTTACTGTTGATCTTATTGCACATTTGGTTGGACCCAAAGGTGTGCTTTTTTGCTTCATGATCCTTGGTTTCCTGCCAGAGTAGGAGAATTCCATTGCGAGTTTGTCGCACAAAGTTCTTCTTATTGCATTGTGAGAGAAAACTTTTAAAATCCTTACCACCAATTGACAGTAATACTTTTACCTGAAAGAAAGGAAAGTATTTAGATCTAATGCATGCTGAAATCAAAAAGAAAAACAATATATATAAGGGTCCCTATTGTTATGTTTTTCTACCAGTGGAAAAAAAGAAACGAAGCTTGGATGATACTAGATTAATTTTTAGATACCGTAATGTGAAGTGTGAAAAAAAAGGCGTGGAGTTCTGAGTTTCACGGAAGGCCGTATCAAATGGGCTACGTGACTAACAAAAACTGTTTGCCTGGGATTTATTTGGTAACTTTCAGCTTTATATCGGAATAGCAGTTATTTAAAAGGACCATTGTCCGTTTGAATTAGAAAAAAATAATATATATATATATATATATATATGTGTGTGTGTGTGTGTGTGTATCGAAATTACATACACTTCCAAAAGTAACAAGTAACAGTGGGTTAATCAGTGCTGCCAACAAGTAGTGTCAGAAAATAGCTAAATGACGCACAAAAACTAGCTAAAAATAGCTCAACTTACCTTAAATTATAGGTAACAGAATTTAGGAATAAAGAAACTAAATATTTGGTACTTTAAGTCTACTAGTTTACAAAGATGTTCTAATATTATTTATCTTTTGATATCCTCAAATCAAACAGTTTCACAATACAATTTGTTCCTTCATTGACTAGAAGTAATAAAATCTCTTGAATTATTTTCAACTTCTAATGCTGGGTATGGCTTGATAACACTATTGATCTATCACAAAAATATATACATGCACATGCACGCATCTCAACAAGAAAAACTCCACCCAAACTAAAAATACACTAGAAACTAAGCAAACAAATTGACTATGGAGAAACCAGATCCAGGAATCCCAATTTACCGTGACGGATAGGTGAAACTGATAAAAGATATCTAATCTACTGTGACAATGTAAGTGCTGTTGTAAACAAAAGAATTAGAAAAATACGAAGATAAACTACCTTTTTTTAGGTTTTTCATATTTTCTAAAAAAAAAAAAAAAAACAAATTGACTGCAAAAGATTTAATTGCCGCCTAAATGACTATATTAGCAAGTATGAATGGTAAGTTGACCAAAATTATAGTCCATAGCTAATGCACATGATAATGGCTAAATTGGCAAAAATGGAGTTGATGCTAACATTTAGTCAAAAGAGAGATGTTCCAAAAAGACGTAAATTAAAAGATATAACAAAGATTTGAAACCTGCTTCATAACTTGTACAGGTTTGATAGGATACTTACATATTTCTTTCCGAAGTTAGGTTCTTCAAGCTTTCTCTCAAATGTTTGAAAATCATTCAACGTTCGCAGAAGCAGAAGGCCAAGAAGTTCGGATTCTTCGTTTATGGACTCTGCTTTCACACTCACACCATTACTTAGAAGTGTGTCGACCTTCTTCTCGACGGAAGATACTCTTTCACTAAGGTCAGCTAAAGTAGATTGCATTTGGCCAAATACAATTCTGATATCTGCAAGAAATTGTAGGAAATATTGTTTTGAAGGTGTTAATATAACTAGAAAATATATTATTTCACAAAACATTGAAACAATTAAATGTACATTCATGTTCAAAATGATTGTCGCATATCTATAACTGTCTTCTTGTAAGAATATAATTTGATAATGATTTTGCAGGATACTTTTAATACCGATACTATTTGTATAATCGAGAAATGTATATTTGTGGAAAAGTTTATAGGGAAAGAATTATAAGCACATAAATTAGAAGGAATAAAACAAATGGACAAGAAAGTTTTATTTTCGTTTTATTGTTCTTATTTACTGCTCTTTTGACATGAAATTTGCCACATACATGTCTTTGCCGATTATGCACATACCAACATTATAAGAAATACAGGGCGAATTCGTTATCAAATTTTATTCCTACAACAACATGTTTATAGACACGCGACAATAATTTTGGACATGGATGTACGTTTGTGGTGGACAAACACCGTGTGCGTAGATTTTCTCAGGGTTCTACCGTTCCCCTCCACTTTCTTCAATCCATTATTTAATTCATTCTCATCATCACAGTCTCCTTTAGACTGCCCCGCATAACCGTGAGACAAAACTCAAAGATTTTATTTAAATATGATTTCGCTATTCATTTACTCAGAAATCTTGGGGGGAAAAGTGGGGAACAATTAGGAAGACGTGTGTAGAAGACCACTACGTTGGAGAATTATGACCAGGTCATTAGAGTATGACGTTATAAATCAGCACTGCGGAAGGAAAGGGTTGATTGCTCAGAGGTAGAACGTTGCCTTTTGGTGCGACGGATCTTTGGTTCAATCTCCGGCCTTATGAGTTTATGATGGACAATATCATATTCGTGAGGGTTTTCCCGTTCTCATGCCACTAATTCCTTCATAATCATTCACTATCATTAGTCATCCGTGTATCTTAACATTAACCCTAGGAAGACTAAACTATAATTGGTCACGTGAAAGACTAAGGGGGGTCAATTTTGCTCGTGGTTGTAAATTCCAATTTTAACCCTACTAATGTATTTTAAAGTTATTTAATGACTGCTACTAATAAACGAGAGTTGTAAAATTATTTTAAGACTTGTGAAATTTTATTTTAATAGGAAATATTACAAGTCCCAGTACAGACTACTACCGCATTTGGTTAGCAGACATGAAGTAGCTTGAAATACATTAGCCTGTGTAGACAAGTTACTATACTAAACCTGAGAGTATTACGTTTGCTCAATGTATAAAAGTAGATTATGTTAATTTAGTCATCCATTCAAAGAATAGATAAGTTTACATGATTCTTTCAAAGTAAAACTGTACTCCTCTTAACATTTCTAAGTTGCTAAAAAGAATGTACTTCGTCTCCTGCGCTAAAAAAAACTACCACAATAATGTGCTTTCTAATAAAACTAAATTTAAGTTCAGATTACAGAAGAAAATACAAAAAATTCCAAACGTTGTAAAATTCATTTGTTCGGGCAAATTTGACCCACCTTCGTATTTCTATGGTTAAGGACATAACAGCGGGGTTATGAAGAACAGGTCCTACAGCTTAAAGTGAGATCCGAACCACTACTCAGTTTGCACTCGAGAGATATTGTTCTTCATTTGAACTTGAAACCAGAATCCCTTGATAACAAAGGCGATAAATCCACAGACCCATCATCCACGGAGGTCAATTCATAGAAATACGTTGCAGTGATCTTGCATACTTGTGAATATTTTAGGAGCCACTTAAGAACCAAAAGGGAAAGAACTGCAAAATGGAATCACTCTATAGTTATACAGATTAAATAAATGGACAATTTTAAAAGACTATATAGTACAGAAGATCTAATTTAGTCAGTCAGAAATATAGGCTTAATTTGCTAATCAATACAGGAAGTGACTAATAGTTCTGGACCATTCATACTATCTTTCTAAATAAAACTTTTTATTATTATTAACAACAAACCAGTCAAACCTAATAGAAATCTCTGTTTCGTCGATCTACTTTCCAATGCTATAAATTTAGACACTTAATCAGCTTCTGTGGAAAAGTTTTGTTGACCGTCCGCTAGTGTGGCAGCGCACTACAGGCAGTTTGGCGGGAACTCCAAACTTGATAAAATAAAATCACAATTAAAGAGACAAATTAAAAAAGTATTTTTAACGAATCCCACCCCCACTCAACTTGTGGATTATCATGCCTCCGAGAAGGAAAATTCAAGCTTAACCAATGCTGAAGGAGTAGACTGCTGAATAATTTATGATGTAATGGCAAATCATTTGCAGAACTAGTTGACCTATGACCTCTAGTTTGAGCGAGTTGCGTTCATTTCTCGAGGTTGCGACCTTGTTCAATCGAATCATCAGCCTCAAATTACCCTTACTCTTAAAAAAAAAAGAGGGCAACTGTTACTCCACTTTAATCTAAGGTAAACGTATTTAAAAAAAATAAAAAAAAACTGGTGTAAAGCAAACATTCCGGTTTAAGTGAAAAAAAATTAAAAAAACACGATTTTGGCCAATCCTGAAAAATAGCGTTATTTCTTTATTACACCCGTTCAGATTGCAAATATTTTTCTGAGATTTTAGATCCAGACTTCATTCACCTGGTAGGAAAAAAAATAAAAAAAAAGCACTAAAATCAATTAGGAGACAGAAGTTACTGTTTTTAGAGGATAAAAAGATAAAAATGTAAGCAACGAAAAACCTAGTTTTCTTCAAACTTACACCCTCGACTTCTTACCTAACAAACTTCAAACTAATATGCCAACTTATTTTCGCGTAATAATCCATTTTGAATTATTATTAATATCTAATAAGTAATTTTTCGAAATTCATCGTTCTTTTACCCTTAACCCAAAAGTCCATACCCGATCGAACCTTTCCTTGCACTTATTGTAAAGCGATGAAATGAGTGATATCACTTAATCTAAGATTGATGAAGTATACCTTAGAATAAGTAATTGTTACTAAATAAAGTCGGACATAAGTATTTATATTCTTCAATTTTGCCCCCAACCTCCGAATAAATATGGAAGATCATAAGGAACGAAAGATAAGCATGATGCATTCTAAAATGAGTGAAATGCCCAGGCTTGCTTGCTGCATTTAAATATCATCCGTACCGATTCTTGGGGAAGCCACATCAGTTAAAATTTTTAGTGTATCGGTGAAAGCTAAAACAAGAAAGCTTAGGCAATGTATTAATTCAAAGCAGTTTTCTCCTCGATTGTAGAGATAAAACGTAATTTTCATTACTTTAGCGGACGGCTTTCCAAATTTAAATCGATTTTGTTGATTTTTTCACTAGATTTCGGGCACTACATTACAAACGCTTCACGAACCACAGCTGAGCGAGCGGAGGGGATTAGAAGCCCCGTAGAACTCGTTTTTTCCCCTTATCTTTTAAGTTACACACGATTGGCATTGTAGACTGTCATTTTCCAAAACTTAACATACAAATACTGGCATTTCGTTCCTTGCTTGTATTCAACCGCCTTCCGCCCTGGCAAATAGCTCCGCCATAACATACTTACTTTCCCATGTATACTAATTTGCACATACAATTTATTGAGTTTAAAACACTTACATTATCATTTAACTACCTTCATTATTAATATGGGGTTAACTTTAGCAGATGGCTCTACCTAATTAAATAAATTATTTTAATGTGTTTAGACTTCATAAATCATATCTCTTATATAGAATCCTACGAAATGGAAAATTAAGTATGTTATGGTGGATCTAATTGACAAGGCGGTAGGCAGACGAATACAAGCAAGGAATGAGATGGCAGTAAGTACATATGAAGCTTTGGAAAATGATCGTCTGCAATGGTTGCAATGCCAAACGCGTGTAACTTAAAAAGTCGGGGAAAAAACGAGCCCTGCAGCGCATCTATTCCCCTTCGCTCGCTCAGCTATGCTACGTAAAGTGTTATGTAACGGCATATTTTTTGAACTGGGGGGGGGGCAATATTTTGCTTAAATTTTGTACTTTCTTGGTATATATTTTGTATTTTTTTAATGGTTTAGGTAGGTTAAGTTAGTTTGAATTAGTTTAGGTTAGGCTGGGTTAAGATACTTGGGCATTACTCGAGCAGATGGTTCTACCAAATGTTCACACATTGCATTTCCCGGTTCCTTTTTGTAGAATATCCACTAAATGAGAAGCTAGTGCATAAACCACGAACCAACTTGTGCTAGGTGGCCACAAAAAAGTACGAATGCCATCTAACCGAGTCAGGGCAGGAGTGTAGCTGGAACTCCCGAGCGGAGCGAGGGGATGCGTCCGTAGAGAGCAGGCGTGTCAGCGACGAAGGACATGCACATAAACGAGGAAAGTGGAAAAATACATAAAATATCCGCAATAATTTTTACATGGTGAATTTACCTGAATTCGTACTTTCTTCCTATATTTTCTGTTTTTGATGATTTAGGTTAGGATTGGTTAGTTATGTTAGTAATTACGGTTACGTAACACCAACTAATTTCTCCTGTAAACACGGTGGTTTTACCTGATTTTGGCCCCCAAGTTCCAAAATTCTCTATATGTAACAGTATTATCTCAAATCTAGTGAAAAATGACCATAAAATCGATATAAATATGGTACAGCCATCTGCTAAAGCAATGCCTTAACAGTTATCAAGTATTCCACCTATAAATTTTTAATATGATAAAGCCGTCTGCTGAAGTTAATCCTCTAATTTTTGTACTGATATTCAGGGGTGCCCGAGGAAAATTTTCTAGGGAGGGGCCCATCTCCATGGTTGCTATATTACGCCTGGTATTTAATATACATGGTTTCCTATATTACGTATACATTTTCGTAAGCCAAAGGGGGCCCGGGCCCCACCCCCTCCCCTTCGGGCGCCTATGCTGATGCTAATTATCAAGAGCCATCACTGATTTTAAAGAATCCAATGGCTAAATATGGTATACATTATACGGATGAACACACTTAATAAAAGAAAACAACATAAAAGGTATAAACATAAAATTCCATCAATATTTGAAAAGTAATGAAGTAATACTATCCTAAAAGCGCTCAGCGCACCAGTCTAAAGAAAAATCACCTTTTTATTTTGTAACTAAAACTAAAGTAGGGCTTACTATTACATTTCATACACATAGCTTACCTTTGTTTACCTTTTGGAAGAAATCAAGCGCCAAAACTCACACTACTCACCAATCCTACAGATGGCTCCATTTGCTAAACAATCGACAAACGTCAAGCGTTTTGAATCGAGCTTGAAATAGGCTTAGTAGAAAGTTGATAAATTCAAGCTTCTTTTCAAGTTAAAAACAAGCTAAAATAAACGTTGATTGCCGCTTGTCGCATTCAAGCTTCTTTTCAAGTGAAAAACAAGCTAAAATAAACGTTGATTGTCGCTTGTCGTATCAACTGTAATCCAAAATCAAGGGAAAACGACCCTTGATTTAAGCTTACATGCTATCTGGGTTATAAGTTAGTATTAAATACAAATTATGAAAACCGTGTAATATCTGTAAATAAGTGTGTATAGTGTATTTGTCTATCAATGTATGTTAAAGGTATATGGAGGTTACTTCTCGAAATTCTCATTCCAGCATGGGATACATGTTCTTAATATATAATGAGAGGCGTAAAGAGAACTTGCGGGTATAAGTAGAGAATATCCAAATGATACCATGATTCCAGACAGAAAACTCACGATCCCCAAAACCATGTTCACAGGAAATTCGCGATCTCTACAAGTCCCTTTAAAAGTTTAAATTGTTCTTTAGTAAGGAAGAAGGAACAACTTCCTTCCATATTTTCAGTTGAAAGTTTCGAAATGCTTGTGTATATGGAAGTGGTGAGGCTTTGGACGCTATCTCGCTATATAAAAATGGAAGTAGGTGTGTGTGTGTGTTTTTAAGTATAACTCTGGAGCAATTTTAACCAAACTTCCTAAACGTGTTATTTGCCGTCTGGAAAAGAATACTCTAGGTGTAAAACCCTTTAACACAAATGTGGGAAATGGGAGGAGAATAATATACAAAAATGATCTAGAACTATCGATAGCAGTGTCAAATACATAAATTTCGTGGTCGCTTAGATAAACAGTGAAACTGTCGATGCCGTCTAACTCTGATTTAAGTTACCTTTTGCAATTGGGGCTGCCGTAGTGGCGCAAAAATGATGAATTTACCGATATTCGTGTGAATCATTAGTTTTCAGCGTTCAGGTTACTTGGCATTTCTGATACCATTTAAGTCTAAGCTCTCCTCCTAGTGAAGACAAGACAAGCTTCATCCTCCTAGGAGGACTGAGAGGGGCAGACATAAAAATGATCATAAACGTCTGATATTAGTGTCGAATCCATTATTTTCGGGGTCGCTCAGATAAAGAGTTACACTTTAGATGCCATTCAAGTTCAGCCCTCTGAAGGAGAGTGTGAAATTGTGGCATGTAGAAATAATTGAAAGTGATTTATATTAGTGTCTCATTTACAGCGTTTGGTGTTCTGTGTTGATTGGTAGCAGTTCCGATGACCTTCAAGTTGAAGTTTAGCCTTCAGTAGGAGAAGGTCCCGTAGCACACCAAGAGAGAATGGAAGGGGTAAATGATCGAGAACGACCGCTATTAGTATATAATTCATAGTTTTCGAGTTCTCTAAGTTGATTGTTAACATTTGCTATACCATTTAAATTTACGTTTAATTCCCATTAGTACCCCTGGGGTAGTGGTTTGGGTTGACATGTAAGAATATTAAAAGTAACCGATATTAGATACGAATGCACAGTTCTTGATGTCGCTGAGATTAATAATTACAATCCTGATAGTTTTAAAGTCAAGTTCAGCTCCCATCGGCATGTAGTTAAGATGGCGTACAAAATAGCATGTCTAATATGACATATTGCGATTGTAATCTAGTAGCTTTATAAAATTAAGCAGTAGATTCGACACTAGTCATTTAATCCTAAGTCGAAGCATGAACGAGTATGTGAAATGGATTGCGAAGTTACAAAAGCAGCGCCGAAGGCGTTCTTCGCACAGCTATAAACATTTGAATGTATGTGTATGATTGTATATTCCAGCGTAACTCCAGAATATCTCTAACAACTTTAACCAAACTTGGTAGGTATATGAATATCAATCTGGAAAAATACTGTGGTAGGAACCGGGACTTGGGACTCCTGGCATGGTATTATTATATACGGTATAAATTTAACTTAGATTGAGTCGTTCTAAGTCAACTTCCTGTAAGTGCGACGCGACTGTATAAGAAAAGCGCACAGTGAAAATTATTTCGTACATGTCTGCAGGTTGTTAGTTTTATTGCTAGTTATTTTGACAAACATGAAAATTATGAAGAATAACACTCCAGAAAAAAATATAAATTATTTTGTGAGTATGGCATGTTTCACAAGATATTGAAGTCCATAAGAATACATGTGCTAAATTGAAATATCCTATGAATCTCACAATTACTGGAAATGGAATTGCCATACAACTGCAATGTTGACAAACAAATCCTCGGTATTATCTAACTAATTTTCAGGTCAGACAAAAAGAAACATGAATTGGAAATTGTATACAGTTATGGTAGGGTTGTACTTACTTATTGTCAAAGGAGTGTGGAAATGTTGTGTTGGGACAATTGTTATGTTCTTTGAGAAACATCTTGACCCAATTCTTTTCTTTTTATAAACGTTTCCGTTTAGTACGGGTGGATGAATTGTACTTACACTTTCTCGTGGAGAGGAGTATTCCTGCACTTGTTCATCTCCCTGCGTAACAGGTTGGGTACAATTTAGAACTAACAGGGAACACTGGAAAACTTAGAAATAAAATCGATATTCGCTGGTGTCAAATAAGAGTACTTTTCCACAGATACTTGTCCAACATAACTCGAGATAGCAGAAGTAGCCTATGGTTGAACATGGAGGAGACAAGCCAAGTGCAGATGTTGGTGAGAGTTGCATCGCCATCATGTCTTTCATCGACCAGGATAGGTAACGCAATAGCAAACTATTTTCAATATTTAAAAAACGAAGGAATGGTAGGTTACAGTTCTATTTAATCAACTGAGTGCGAGTTAAAATACGGTAGACATGTTCAGCTGAATAAACTTCATCCTGTATATTATATATGTATTACAAAATTTTGCAAGGACATCTTTGCAGGGACTCTACTGGCGTTATATGGCAGCTCCAAGGGAGTAAGATGGAGTTTCACCGTCAGAATACTAGCCTTTGCCTAATTCACTTTTATAACACCTGAAACTGGGCCGATCAACTTTATGAACTTAAGTTGAACTTAAGAAATCACTAAACTATGCAACACCATTTATATCACTAAACGTTTACTCACATAGTTGTAAAGAGATCAGATTGGTTACAATTCACTTGCATTTCCCATATTCATTTCAATACTGAACACCTGATCAACATTAAAAGAGAAGGTGCTACGCAAGCACTTATGAATCACAAGCGATGCAAACCTCTAAGAGTCAGGACCGAAATCAAACTTCAGTGTATTTACTGTTTTGAGGGTTGACGTCTTCAATTTACACAAAGTATGCAACCAAAAGAAAAAAATCGTTTTTTTAAGAAAGGTATTTGGAAAACATAAATAGAATGCTGTCCTATAGGCTACGTGACAAGTCAGAACAAATACTCAACACGTGGAAAGGTGAAATATTTGGCGTCTAAGACCGAGAAGTGAGTGAATCGCAGATGGTATATAGCGCACGTTCTCAAGCTCAACCAACGAAACACGTTATAGGGTTTCGAAAGTTGTTCCTCGACTTTACCAGTTTCGTTGTTCCTATTATTTGCCACTGGTCTATCTAAGTAATTCTAACTTGTTCAAGGATTTTGTATCATTATTATTAGGCTATTTTGTTACTTCGCTAATTTAAAACTTCTTCCAAGTTTCAAAGAATTTGGTTCACTATTGGACATTTTATTATCAAATGTAATATTATTTTCTTGAAACTTATTAGTTAAATCTGTTTTGCGAATGAACAAATTTTAAAATCTTACTTTTGAACTTTATTATATTGTGCTATACAGATATTTTTTCTTTCTTTCAACCTCTTTCTTTATGTTTAATGAACATTTCATTTATAAAAATGTTTAGTGGAATTGAGTTATTTGATTCAACATGTATTAGTTGTGAGTAGTACCTGACTTTTAAATTTATTGTTTATCATAATTCAGGAATATGTAATAAGATAGTTTTGGTGTGATAACTAGTAATGCATAACAATTCAACAGAATTATTTAATAGTTTAAACTTGGAATTCCATAAAGATCATGTTCAATGTTTGTAGCTGAATTCTGTTATATATATATATATATATATATATATATATATATATATATATATATATATATATATATATATATATATACAGTCTTGTGATTGCTATAACAACAAACCGTCATAAATATCAACATATAACAGAGTTACCATCGAAAGCCTAATGAATAAAACATGAGGTGGTGCATTATCATGACGAAAGGAAATTATGAATATGGTAATTTAAGTAACAGTACCATTTTCTTAGGAACGTACTATTGAAATATGATTACTACATTCATATCAATTCTGAATGTACCAAGAATGGTCCTGAGACATTCAGTTATCTGGCATAATTGAGTATGAGTTGGGACAGTTCCAGATTACTGTTAACTTTAAATTTCTCGTACTACAAGCTTAATGTTACCTTAGAAAATGTAATTTCGTGTCATTCTTTTCATTGAAAACGACTCGTCCTCATTTCTCCAATTTGGACACGGTCATGTAACTAAAATAAAATAGAATGTAATTTCGGAAGTCCATTTCCTTTAAAACTTTAATACTTTTCATGAATCACTAAAATCCGTTAAGCTTATTACAATTGCCTTGGCGACCAACCAAACAAATTATAACCAGAATGTAGGAGGAGTGAAAATACTGGCGTGTTTCAAACATTCGAAAAAATTTATAAAAAAGGTTTGGAAATATGCAAAGAAAATGGTCTTGAAATTCCAGAACAGCAACCAGATAGACTATGGTGGTTCCGCGTGGAAACGAACTAGACATTCGCAATCGAAGTATCACAAATTCATTTTGGATGAATTTCTTCCTTCATTGGAGGTAGGAATTTTCTAAAGATAATATAATAACAAACATTTTTCTTTCTACTATTGATAAGGCAATTTCTGCGACGGAAAAACGCTTTGAATCATGTAGCAAAATCATCATAGCAATCACCACTCTACATCCCAAAAGTGAAAACTTTCTAAATTATAACATTATGGAGCCTATGGCCCAGCACTATGGAAGTGATCTGAAAATATTCAAATGTGAACTCAAAATCCTCTCAAACATAATTAAGTTGTATGAAGACGAGAGAAAACCAAAGTTGATTTCTTCATGAATTTCATTGATCTTCTTTGCATCTACAAAAACTCATTCCTAGAAACCAATATCATCTTTGTGACTATACAAGTTTTTTGTGCTACATATGAAGAGCCATTCCCTCATGTTTGAAAATATTAGACATATACGCAATTCAATGACTGATGAGAGCTTGAGAAACTGAAGATCACTTTATGTTGAAGAAAACTGCTAAATCGTTAGATCTTGTAGAAGCTGTTGATAAGTTTGCTGTTGCCCACAAGAATAGAAAGATCCTCTTTTAAGTAGAGGCATGAACCTATAAGTTATTTTCTGTACTGTAAAACTGAATTTCTCTGCTTCCACTTAAATCAACCAGCCAAACATATTTCAAACGCAGTCATTAAATAACTACTTAATTATATTATAAATCAATTGTATCAATGTATCCTAGTTGTTTGAGGTGGTAATTACTTACATTTCCACTGTAAAGAAGTGACAACTACAGCATGAACAACAAAAATGAAAACATTCACATTGAAAACACACACACACACACACACACACACACACATATATATATATATATATATATATATATATATATATATATATATATATGAATATTTTTATTAATTAGAAATGGTCCCCTCAAAATTTTCTTGGACCCTTCATTGACCCCCCTTAAAAAGGTTCTAGCTACGCTGCTGTAACTCGAAGTTTGCCGAAAGCTCCTCTGTGGATAAGCGGTTGGTGTACGCGCCTATGGCGTGGGAAACCTGGGTTCGATTCCCGGCAGGAGCCCATATGGTTCGGATTCCATGTTAATCAAGTAGGTCCACGACTCATATAGCCTCGCTGCTGAACGGGGCGTTAAACTAAAAAAAATCAAACCAATCAATCAAATCGAAGTTTGTCCGCTGAAGCGGTCATGGATCCAAGAAAAAAAGTGTCATTTTGTTTGCTCTTTCGTTTTGCAATTAATCTTTTGTCCCTGTCTATCTCCGCCAAAACAGCTGTTCTTCCTCATGCACAAAGAAAATACCAGTGAAAAACGTATATTCTATCCAATCCTAAAATTATCGTATGTTTTAAAACTATCATTTTCTATGAACCGTATAAAATTATTGTATACTCTGTCTCCTACTTAACATCTTATTCCCTGTATAAACTACAAGAAGAGTTGTGAATCACCGAAATGATAACCAACCTTCTTTTCAAAAATAAAAACCTTTAGGAACATACATAATTGTCGTTATACAATTTAATTTACTCAAATATATAACCTTTTGTTAACTTAGTCACAGTGAGCCCCGCTATAAATAGTATAAGCTATTAACAGATTTTAAGTCATATCAAAAATGTCTGTGTTCTGTCGAAAAGAAAATATTCTCCTCAATATTTCTGAAACAATGGTACGTTCTTTTTCGCTAACTTTAAATATTTTAAACTTATTAGAGGAAGTAGATTGTTCTGCCCTCTAGTGACTTTATATTAACTAGTAGAAGAATAGTATTCACGCAACGATCTGTTTTTTTTTTTTTCCACGAGCACTAATTAATGTAGGGCTTAATAGCTTTACGAGTTCTACGAAAACGGGACTACATGAAAAGCATGACCGTATCTTACACGTAAGAAGTAAGGCAGACAATTAGAACAAAGAATGATTCTAGATCCTAACTAAATGTACGTGAAAATCGTAAGGTAAATGGGAAAGTACTTGGATTAAATGTAGAGTGACTATTTCTGACAAACAAAAAGTAGTACCACAGAGAAAATAACAAGACACAACACTGTGGTAGTACACAACTATAGTAGTATATGATAGCCTACTGCATCGGTAATAATCATGTTGTTATTTCATGTAACGCTACCTTTAAGTTAATAATTCGCACTGACGTGTCTGGCATGTAAAATTGGGGAGGGGCATCAAAGAAACTGTTTTAAATGGCACTACCTACCCCAACCTGTTTCTTAACTTCAATTCCATTTGTTACCTTTCTGCTTACCTTCACGGATCCCCTTAGGTATATCAAGAACTCGATTACATTAGTTTAACAGCCTGAATATTATATTCCAAATAAATACAATTATTATTATTAATATGATATTCTGTCGTAAGTAAGCAAATTAAATTACAATAAAATATTGAGTATATTGTACTTCAAAATATTGAGGGCACGTGTCCCCCCCTTCCCGCTAGAGACGCCCGTGATCATATGTTTTTTGTTTAACCCTCTCCAGCCCAAATTTTCGCGTGTGATGGAAAAATATTTTTTCAGCATTGCCTATTGCAATGATGCCACACAAGAAATCAAACCCAAAAAATTGCCAAATATTGTATTTTGTAGTACAAAAATCCTATGAAGACGTATGGCATCATTGGGCAAGGCATAAGGAAAACGTTATTACAGGAAAATATTTTTCATTATTACCTCATGTAATTTCATCATTAATACATGATCTGAGAAGTGCATGTAAGAAAACTGCATGAACATGAAACTTATTGTTTTGAAATATCCACAGTCGTTGGATTAGCTTTTTTGTGAACAAGTGTAGCCTATGAAAATTACTTTCCATATGACCGGCTTGTTTTAGAGGCACCTGCAATTTTTGGTACATACTACTTTCATGTAGAAAGAAAAGAACAAATTCTTACACTTCTTTTATTATTACACGACACAAAAAAATTGAAGTTTATGCAAAATAGAACATTTTGTAAGAATTCCTTTTTCGTGTAAAGTACAAAGATAATTTGCCCTTCATACATCTCACCCCTGAATACTCTATGACACAAAGTTTACAGCGTCACTTCTATGTTTTCATACTCTGGCCAATGACCATCATCATCATACCTTACATCATCAACTGGTCTTGTAACACGAGGCTTTTCCTACTTAGCCGCTGGAAGTAGTGTTGTAAATAAAAAAAAAGGTTCGTATTTTTTTCAGAACTGTACGTTTTTTTTTAGAAAAAAAACATTGCCTCTCGTTTTTTTTTCTAAATTTCGTTTTTTTCAATTAGTCATTTGTAATGCATCTTACGTCTATTTAAGTATGAAATATTTTTATGTGGGTGTAATCACCGTAAAATGCAACATAAATTAAACGCTAGATACTGATACGCTGCAAATATTTTACAATTTACATTAATACCATACCTATTAACAATTCGGATTTCAGCAGTTTTCATGAATATCAACTAAGAAATAAAAGTGGAAATGAATTTTTTTTTTTCGTGAAAGCAGGCCTTTAATAATACGAAAATAATGTAACGAACAGTATAAAATTCCAATAACTTGTTTAAAGGTAAAAACTAATACTAATTTGCCTAATAGTATTTTTGTAACTCTCATATATAAATAATTTGTCGACTAGATATATATGATATGCAGAGCCGGCTCTACCATATATGCAACACGTGCATTTGTGTGGAGCGGCAAGCTTGGAAGGTCCGACAAAATCTGTCATAAGTATATTATTTAAATTAAATATTTCTTGTTGGAAACAGACTTCATGATGATGGTAGTTACATTTACTAAGCGAACCTTCTATTTGAATACTACATTCATAAATTATGTTTAGGTTGCATTAGTTTAAGGCCACATGGACAATGCTAAAGCAAATTGTCGAATAAATCCGAGCACAAATTGCCTGTGTTGTCAAATGCAAGAATTCAATTCTCGAATAATAGTGAATATCTGTTCCATTTAGTAAGTTATCACAGTTTTGATATGAAACTAGTCCTGTTTTTGTCAGAAACAAGCTCCTTATCGTTGAAGATAGAAACAAGTTTTTTTTAAAAAAAGGTTAGATGTAGAAGAAAAATCAAGAAATAAAGTTAAAAGAGCTATTTGCACTGGAATTGCAAACTGATACATTGAGATTGAAGCTCGATAGTGAATTCTATAAAAAGGATTACCATCTTTTCTCTGCAGGTGTGTTTGCTTTATCTTTCGCTAACATAATAGATTAATATTTAAAGAAAAAAGTCACAACGTGATTGCATTTTTAGTAAGTATTTAAGCCTTTCTGAGTGCGACTGCACTTACCCTCACCTTTGTTGTTCATGCTGGAGTAGCATACTTAAAATCATGACTTTTAAGATTTGTTCTTTCTGGAGAAAGGGGGAGGCGGCAAATTATGCCATTGCACGAGGCGACAAATTGACTAGGACCGGCTCTAATATGTATATGAAAAACATGAATATAGGATGACTCAATTTGAAGTAATGCAGGGTGTTTCAAAATTAATATTAGGGTTTTGAAACTTATTCCAATTATGAAACTTATTCCAAACTTATTGAAACTTATTACAATTAACTTACAATTATAAATATTATATCAAATGAAAGACAACTCAAACAGTTTTGTACACACGCATGTACATGCATTGTTTCTTCTGTCTGCCATTAGAAAGAGCAAGTAGCAAAGATGGAGACTAGAGAGCAGAAAGCTTTTAGTGTTTTAATAAAGACAATCTGTACAGTGTAACCGTCTGTGTGAAGAATATTAAGGAGACGCTTGCAACTACGTCTTTATCGTTTGCAGTTGCTACAGGTCTAAAGCTTACAGAGTACGGTTTACGTGCCAATTTCGCAAGTGAAATATTCCTGCATAACAATGAAGATTTTCTGGATCTTGTCGTCTTCAGTGATAAATCGACCTTTCACCTAAGAACTAATGTGAACACTCATAATGTTTGCATCTGGCCGTCAGCAAATCCTCAGGAGATGGTACAGTTGAAACGATACACCCCTAAATTGAATATGTTTTGTGCCATATGGCGGAAAGTTTATGGTCCTTTCTCGCCTATCGACTAGATGTGTGCCGTGTGACGAATGAATCTCACAATGAACACTTGTAGCAAATACTGTTTGAGGTGCTCTTTTACTTGATGCATTGCTTATAATTGTACGTAAAATGTAATAAGTACTACGAAGACTTAAAACCCAAAAATTTATTTTAAAACACCCTGCATTTCTCATCAAGTGTTGGAACTAAGATGTGAAAAGGAGAGAAAATTTTCTTTATAAAGTTATTGTTTACAACGATATTATTATTAGTCGAGACTATAACTCAATCACAACACGAGTTAGTAGTCAAAAAAATGTAATCAAATGTATACTCGGTGGCCCAGGTGGCCCAAGTGGCGCGCACGGGTGTGTCACTTGTTTAGTCCGCTCCTGTGCGGACACTAATTAAGATATCGGGATATTATTATTGCAAAATATGGTTAGACTATAGTTTATCATATTAATTTCTTTTCCTTCTGGTGTCGAATTTCCTTCTCAAATTTCACCCCAGTCAAAAATTCGAGAATTTTCTAATTTCGAATTTCCTTTACTTCTTTTTTCCCTGTAGCTTCCTTCGTTGTACAAAGACATCCTTAAGACTTGCCAGGTAGATACCTAGGATGGATACCTAACTGTTGACATCAATTAGACGGGCCTGCGCGCAATGTTGCCAACTAGATAAATTGAAATTCTTCTATATTTGGGCAAAAAATTAGAAATTTTTGTTTATAAATCCGTACCTATAAGTCCGAGTGCAAGTCAACTTACGCCAATCGAACATTTGTCCTTAATTAACAAACGCAAGTACAGATCGTTATGATGGGGTAATTAGGAGGTGCACGTAAAATTCGTATTAAGGTTCTAACCCTTGATTTTTTTAGTTTCTCCTTACTTTTCTGTTTACCGTAATATATTTTTGGTAATTAGAAGCTTTGTTCCGTAAATATCGCCATAATACTTGTAGGATATATTAGTGGTGTACCAATGTTTAATTTAAGATAGTTTGCGTATGTCTGGTAGTAGTGTTGCCAGCTACAGAAAATTTTAATTCCAGATTTTAGGGGGAAATTTTGGAAAAAATGTATGTTTTGTCTCTATTATTTCCCTCTTGTTGGCTATATCGAAAGAAACGTACCAGTATCTGGAAGTCTCGTCTTTGCTCTACACAATGCACTATAGAAAGTTTCAATAGGATAATTAGGGGAAATACAGTTGAGGTTTACAATAGACCTTGTTCTCTAATTGGAAAGATAACTGATTTTTTTAAAGGTAGAATGAGAAATTTTTTATTGACATGCTTACTTTATTAGATATCGTCACAATCCTTGTAGGATATATTAGAGGGATACCAAAGCTTATTTTAAGGTAGTTTGTGTGTGTCTGATAGTAGTGTTGCCAGCTACAGAAAATTTTAATTCCAGATTTTAGGGGCAAATTTTGACAAAAACTCCATTTTTTATTTCTATTATTTCCTGCTTGTTGGCTACATTCGAACAAACGTACCAGTGTCTAACAGCCTCATCCTTAGTCTACACAGCGCACCATAAAAAGTTTCACTAGAATAATTAGGGGAAGTACAGTTGAGGTTTATAATAAACCATGTTCTGGAAATGGTAAGAAAATGGTGGATTTCTTAGGTAGAATGAGAATTTTTTTTAATATCATGCTTACTTTGTTAGATATTGCCATGATACTTGTAGGATATATTCTTGGAGTACTATGGTTTATTTTCAGATAGTTTTCGTCTGTCTGATGCAGCGTTTCCAGCCAAAACAATCAATTTCTGATTTTAGGTGAAAAATTCGGAAAATTTCCCTTTTCCCCTCTATTATTACCCTCTTACTGGTTACATTGAAACAAACGTACCACTACCTGAAAGCTTCCTCTTTGACCTACACAACGCACCAAAAAGATTTAATACGATAATTAGAGAAGCTGTAGCTCCGACATTTCTGTTGATTTTTACTTCTGAGGCGTAAAAAGTGTCAAAGTTTCGTATGTATGATGACAGAGATTTTTTTCTTTCCCTCTTTGAATGGAAGCCAGCGAGTTCATGATTTCACTGTACCTTGTCAACACACCAAAGATTTGTTTAGGTCACTTGAACCCATATAGCAGCAGTGGTGCTAGATACAAAAAATTTTGAAATTCGGTTAGAAATTTTTTTGTAAATTTTCACCCCTATATTTCCCTCAATAATTTCCCACCCGTTGACAACACTGCAATGTAACTTACACCAAAAAATAGCCACATGCATTTTCTAAAAAAAACAAGGCCTTAACCATATCAATCGAATGAATAGTTTTTGAGCAATAAGTCAGTAACTGGAAATGTAGGAAAACGCCAAAAATGACCTGGGGCTGAAAGAAATAATCACACAATTTTGCTCGTATAGGTACAAGAATCAAACGATTTGTAAGTTACGAGGGCTTCGACTCAAGTTCTGTTGATTATATCAATAATTTGCAACATAAATCAATAAATAATAGCTGCCAGAAAAAAAACAGACATTTGAAAAAAAAACATGAAAAAGAACGATGTTTTTTATTGAAAAAAAAACTTCACAGAAAAAAAAACGGTTTTTTTACAACACTAGCTGGAAGAGATTTATCATCATCATTGAAAGGTCTTCCTCGTTTGCGTGTCACACCATTATTTGACATCATCAACCTTGCAGCCAGTTCAAAGCGGAACTGTGGCGAGCTTTTGTATCTGTTTTGTATTGCTGCATGCATGCCTGCGATACAGTACCCAGGCATTCACAACACACAGTTCCAATACCTGCCAACATTTTTGTTAGTTTTCAGGGATGCCCCAGTCTTCTAGAGAAAATAAAGGTTTGATTGTTCAACAATGTTGTCCATCACTTCATCGTTGCAAAATTATCTGCAATATTCTAACGGAATCAACTCAATATCAGGTGGGCCACTGAATAGGGTTAATCATATGCGCTCTCAGAACAAGGTATACGCGTTTATACCTTAATCTCAAATGCTCAGATAATAAGAAAAGAACTAAGGGTTATATAAGTGAAATGGTGAGCGTTATTTATTTTTGTAAAACACAAAATATTAACAATTGTCGAGACATTGCTGGATTAAGGTATTTCCAATTCTATTTGACAATAATCTATCTTGCAGTGCTACATAATTTCGTCACACCTAAGGTTGCCGTATTTCAAAAATCAAACTTCGGGGCGCTACTACATTACGAATCTTTGAAATGCTTAAAATGAAAAGAAATGTTACATACTAATTTACTTCTTTCCATTACATAGAGTTGTTCAAGTATTACGTTATCACATTTTCACTCGTATTCGTATTTGGAAGTTAATTCGATCGGAGTTTACCGTTGATCTCATCGACCGCGAAAACTATGAATTTGACACTAATATCGGTCATTTTCTACTACTTTTACATATCTCGGTAAATGTTCTTCCCCCTGAGACCCCCTGATTCAATTAAAAAAAAGACGCTTAGTCTTGGTCTGTGGCCTGGAACAATGTACCCGTGACTACAATTTGGTAACTCTTGGCCCAGTCGTCTGGTCCCCAGGTCGCACACAGACACAGACAAACAAACACACAAACAAATTCTATTTTATTTATATCAGATAAATTAGATAAATAACGGAAGTTTGCAGTGATTCTAAGTATTGTTGAGTTTTGATGTATCCCAAGAAAGTGAAAACTGTACCTAATGGCAATGAACAGGTTTCGGGAAGCTGCAAAAGTAAATATTTCTTTAAATGTCGTAATATTTACTGTCTTTCTAAAAGTAATAACTTACATTTATTAGCACGTGTGAAATTAAAGATATAAGTTGTTCATAATCTCCAGTTTCAATATAACTTTTACAAAACAAGCCTTATTATATTATTATGATTAATATTATCCTTTCTATTTATTTGTTTTGCAATTTGTTATTAAACAATCTGATCACACAATTTTTCAGACAGAATTTTAAGATGTTTGTGAGCAAGAAATCAAATTCCTTCTTACCCTTTCATTATTTAAGAGTACATAGAGCTAGTACCTACTTATGTTGAACTTGTTAATTTACTTAATAAAATATGAAATACTATATAGGGTATGTTAACTGAGAAAGATAGTATCCTATTAGTTATACAACCTTTTATCAAACAAAGTGTTAGCATAAACCAGAGAAACTAACATTAAGATACAAATAATCAGATCATGTCTGGCTCCCTCACTTTTAACGTCCAATCGCCGCCACTGCCCTTGCTCTTAATAGTGTTTCTTTCGGAAAAAAACCTCCAAAAGAGGGTATTTTAGAAGTAAAGAGGAGTATAGGTTCCTTGATATCCTGATTTTTCATGAAAATTTTCCTGAAGAGTATTTTGCACTTGAGTGTGTGTGTGTGCGGGGGGGGGGTAGGCCCCGGCTCTCCCTCTGAAAGAAATATTGCTTATCAATAACAAAAAAATCACAATATTAGGAAATCCAAATATTAGCCAGTAAATATCACTTTTATAATTTTGATTTAATAAGTCAATATTTCACTTACCGCTAGAGCTCCGCATGAAACGAAATGCAATGATATGGAAACTGGAGTTGAATTGTTAATGGAGCTGCAGCCGCCTTCCTCGAAGTATTCTTTCTGAATTAAATTTGTCAATAATCTGAGAAACGTTCATTTCGTCAGACCTTTCTAAGCACAACACAACTAAACTACGAAGTCTTTCTGTACCTATAGTGCTACGAACGTATTTTTTAGCCGTCTCAGACACGAAAAGGAACGTTCAAGGTTGCGGAACTGAGAGGCACGGTTAGAAAAATCTTATAAACTTGGTTCAAGTTTGGGAAGCATTCGTAAAGGTTCAATTCTGAAAACAAATTTAGACGCGATGAAAAATCATTTCAGTCTGTCTCTCTGCACAACAATTGGAGAAAACTGTTAACTCTGATGTCAGCTCAACTTTGGGGATTTTTTATGTGATACTAACAATTTTGATACTTTCTGTTGATGATTTGTGTTGGTTCAACACGTCGTGGAGGAAATGAAGAACCTGCACATCATTTTCTTCGAACTTATTGCTAATATCTATCACAAGGATATCAATAATGGGATACTACTCTTCGCGTCTGTAATATTCTGCTGCTATCTTCAGAGCCGTAGCGAGGGTTGTCGAGCGGAATGTTTATCCCGGGCGCTAATAACAAGGGGGCGCTGAACGAGCAAGAAGAAAGAAAAGGTGTTGCAAAAGAGCAAATGACGCGGCGCTCCGTGTGAGTATTGGCTCCCTACCAAATCAATATTGTTGTCGGTTCGCAAAGAAATCAGTTTTTTAAAAAAATTTTTGCTCGCTCCGCTCGTAATTCACGCGTTTCAATAAGAGTCACAACAAAATTTTACTTATTACTTTGATTTGTTAATGACAATGTAATATACAAGGTGCCGAGTAATGACTTATTGTATGCTTAATAGGGGTTTCAAAATCGGAAACGGTCAAAGTATGAAATACGTGTTTGGTGTTTTGATGGCGTTGAGTTAGCTTAGTTAACCACGTTGTTTTTTTTTCTTTTACCAAATCAGATTGATCACAATGGTGAGAATGAAGGTATGGAAATGAGAGAAGTGTAGAGAGACAAGCAAGCTGTTCTTTGAGCGGGAATATTAAAAATTAACGTAGATAAGGATAACAATAACATTTTTGAACCTATAGAATAAGGACTTAAAGGGTTAAAGCTTGACACAACGGATTTCGTGTTTTTCAAAGGCTGATAACTGCCACTACCTTTCCTGATATATAAAATGCTTCCAATTTGAAGGAATTTATTGGGATCATTTCTCCATCAACTAGTTGTATCGCCAGGATATATTTTTCTGTCATACGTTTCTAGTTCCGTTTTATTTCTCTATCTTCACACATACACTATACAGGGTGTTTCAAAACAACATCGAAAGCATTTGGGAGGTGATTCCTGACACTAAGATAAGACAAAAAGTATAGACCAACCTTTGTTCATATATGCTTCTGTTCGGAGTTATAGGCTGCCGAAAACATGAAAAAAGTGAACATTAAAGGTCCATAGCTCTAATACTATGAGATGTTCCGTAGTCGGGTCAAGACTTCATTCAGGAACTAGTATGTGGTATATCCGAATATCCACGTTTGAGAATCCTACGGTCAGTGGCGTAGCACACTTTTGCGGGCCCCCCCGCAAGGTATAGAGAAGGGGCCCTAGTTGTAAAGCCGATAGAAGTAAGGTTGGAGGTCTACTTCTTTAAATCTTTATTCATCGTAAGGCTTCGGGGCCCCCTATACCTCAGGGCCCCCCCGCACTGCGGGGGTTGCGGGGGCAGCTGCTACGCCACTGCCTACGGTACTTCCACAACAACTTTCATATAGGTGGCTGGTGGGTACTTCAGATTATCTGATCGTAGCCAAACTGCCTCTATAAAACTTGTTGCGTGTGTACGTTAGGATTCTGAAGCATGTAATTTTGGGTAGCTGACGAATTAGTTCTTAAGTGAAATCTAGACCCGACTGTGGATCAGTTCCTCTTTTCATGTCTTCGGCAGCCTATAACTCCGAAAGAAAGCATTTGTGACCAATGTTCGTCTATACTTTTTGTCTAATCTTTGTGTGGTCTATATATATAGGTCTCTCTCTCTCTCTCTCTCTCTCTCTCTCTATATATATATATATATATATATATATATATATATATATATATATATATATATATATATAGAGAGAGAGAGAGAGAGAGAGAGAGAGAGGTGACAAAAAATCTAAAAACACATCATACAGGACACGAAAGTTTTGCCCTCTACTGTACAGCACGTGTTGCAGTTGTCGATCGTTTTTTTGTTTTTAATCTTTCATTTAGACTTTCCTCTTCCGTCAGCAGTAACCAGTTCCTACCTTGGAACCGTTCCTACTTTTTTTTTCACTCTCACTACGTAACCTGCCTGCCCGAGTCTCCTAGATTTGATAACTCGAGCAATGTTTGGTAAAGGGTATAAATTATGCAATTCCCCTTTATTAAGTTTCCGCCATTGCCCACTTCTGTTTCTTTTGGGTCCGAATATTTGTCTCAGGATTTTGTTATCAAACACTTTCAGTCTGAATTCTTCCCTTAAAATAAGTGACGATATTTCGCAACCTTACAAAACAACAGGCATAGTTATTGTTTTATATATTTTGAGCTTTAAATTCCTGACAGAATTCGCGAAGGCAAGAGATTTTGAGCTGAATAATAACGGGAACTGCCGACTTTCAGTCGACATTTAATTTCTTCGTCGATATGATTTTGATATGCTTGAAAGTATCCACTTTATCGAAAATATTATTTAGTACTTTGACGCATCCATAATTTGCAGTATTACGATCCCATCGAACTTCCATGTATTTATTTTTTTCTTTTGCTTCTAAACCTGCAAGCGTTTAACAAGGCCTCTCTATTTCTTTCTCTTGTTCTCCTTTCATCTCCTGTCAGATTTACGCCATCAGCACACGACATAATCTGGTGAATACCATTTAGTTCTAGGCTCTGGTTACTATCTTTGATTTTCCTTATAGCGTATTATAGAATAAAATCGAATAATAATGTCGACAAAGCATCTCCTTGTTTCAAGCCATTCTCGACGTGAAAGCTCGTCAACAAGAATTTTCCAACACGAACTTTACTTTGGGATTAACTTAAACAAATCTTAATTAAACTAATTACCTTTTACGATATTCCAAATTCTACAAAAATGTACAATGTGTTTTCTAAAATGATTCGTAAGCCTTTCTAAAATCAATAAATAATTGCTGTACTGGGGTATTGTATTCCCATTTCCTTTTCATTTTTATCAAATGTTAGATATCTGATCAATAGTTGGTTGATTTCTTATAGATACACACTGATAATCTCCAATAATTTCATCTGCGTATGGGATCACTCTTGCTAATACAATGGTTGATTGAATGTTGACAGAAGAGAAATGAGTCGATAATTATTACAATTTGCTTTGTCGCCTTTATTGTGAATTGGAACAATGATTCATTCTTTCCGCTCTTGTGGTAACTCCTCTTTGTTCCAGATAAGGAGAATGAGTTTGTGTATCTTGTTCCACAATTTTCTACTCTAGCTAAAATTAACTCAGCCGGAATTTGGTCTGTACCCAGAGATTTCTATTTCTTTAATTTCTTTATAGCGATGATCCTGCTGTGTGCATCTTCTTTTCCCTATGAACATTAATTTTACTCCGCATGTTAAACAAATCGTCAAAAATATCTTTCCATCTATTCAAGATGGCACCTGTGTCAGTGAGAAATGTTCCGTCATCTCACTTTAAATTGTACGCACGAGGTTAATACCCTTTCTCAAATTCGATGGCACCCTTATACAATGCTCAATTTTTTACTATTATCTTCAACTTCGGGTATATTAGCCTTCAAAAATTCGTCTTTCTTTGTTCTGTACATTTTGGATGTTTCCCATCTAATGTCAACGAAATTTAGTGTAGTTATATCATTCGAATTTTGTAGCGAACGCGGTTTCGCCTTTTTTTCCTTCTCCGCTAGTTCAATGCATTCCTCGTCGAACCATGGTTTCTTCATACGGTTTTCCGCGTGCCCCATTTTTTCTCTTGCTGAAATTTTACTGCTATCCTTAATTTGAACCCAAGTATTCTCAACACTAGTGCTCTCAAAACCGTGTAAAAATGAGAATCCATTCGACACTTCAATCTGGGATTCCTCTCTAGGTACCGTATCGCTGAAGTAGGACAAATACTCGTTCTACTACTACTTCGTAAACACTGTCTTTTATATAGTCATCCTTATTTTCTGTTGGAGCTTTCACATTTAAAATAAGGATATCACACCATCAACCCTTATGAGTAATAGAAGAAAGTCTATCATTAACAAATTCAACCCGTTTTATTGTCCTTTTAAATTAATCGAAATTGAAATGCTATTTCTGTGGTCATATACAGAATAAAATTACAAAAGTTTATAATTATTACTAGAAATTAATGTTGTCACCTACTTCGAACACTTTAAAAGCACATAGTTTCTAATGTATTGACATTCCATTTCTTAACGAAAGTATGAAAGGTTGTAAATAGCTGTAAATTTACATAACTGTTCTCCAAGTGTATTTGTATACAACCAAAGGTAGTTTTGTGAAGTTTTAGTCCAATAAAAGCCTCCTGAAAACAGTTCTTAAGTATAAAAGAATACATAATGATTGTTTTTGGATGTTGGAATTGTCTGTCCAAGCAGCTTGATAAAAATTCAGCGTAGCGTAACAGCAATAGCTGCTTCTCTTATATCCCCCACTCCAAATATAAGGAGCAAAAGTTTGGTATGGTGAATGTAGGGGGCGCTGAATTCTACTTCGCCCCGGGCGTAGAAATCTCTAGCTAAGGCTCTGGCTGTCTCATATTCGGAATAAGTACCACCACCACACAATGCTCGTGGGATTCGTCTTCTTGGTGGAACATTCGGATCACTGCATCCCACAGCGTATTGAAACTTACCTTACTCCGTAGGGACCGAAGGTTGCAAATAGTGGCTTGCAACATTCTTTTAACAGTAGAAAAATTGGCACGTATATTCAGAGAGTGCATGGACAGTTGATTCGTGTATTCAAGAACACGTCTCATCAGTTTAAGACGAAACAGACATAAAAAGTCATGAACATTTTTAGCAGGGAATGCGCGTCTGGGCCATAAATTTGAAAATGATCTGCTATTTTCTCTAAAGCTTCAACCGCTGGTCCAAAATTTTCTAAAACTGCAAGAATATTCCAATTTACAGCTCCATCTAGTGTCGCTCAAAGATTTTAATCTTACCAAACGGTTTAAGTTTTCTCCTTAACGTTGAATATTTTCAAAGATAGCGTGCCTTTTCGACGACGCTTCTATGAAGGAATGCAAACTACTCAAAACAGCAAACATGTTTCAAACCGCAGACACTTATCCACACACATCAACAATGCAGAAGTTCAACATGTTTGCGTAACAATGAATATAAATGGCTAAATCGTTCACGTTCCTGATCTTCTTTGCAACG
This sequence comes from Thermobia domestica, assembly GCF_964235325.1. Lineage (NCBI taxonomy): Eukaryota > Metazoa > Arthropoda > Insecta > Zygentoma > Lepismatidae > Thermobia > Thermobia domestica. The sequence continues at coordinate 340,044,870 of NC_137456.1, read as the reverse complement.
CAACAGTACTGACCACGCATAGTGGCTGCACCATCTTAACATTGTCCTCCGATGTTATGTACGCTCAAATACAGTGATATTAACACATTTGTTAACAGTTTGGACAAACTTTCACCATCTGTTTTTTTCTGTCTTGTAAAACCCGATAAAACTTTTGTGAACGTTTAATGTTTCATCACAGTACCACAAAACTATTGATACTTGTTCATCTCGCTTCAAGTCTTGTGTTTCATCCATGATGACTCCATATTTACTTGCAGCCCTCACACGACATAATACCGAAAAATCACGTCATTGTCTTTGGATCTTAGCTATAAGAGTTCTAGTAAATTACTTTTATTTTCACTTTCGTCATTTCCCTATGGCCTCTGAGAGGAACATATGGGCGAGCACAATACAAAACACTATCTAGAAGTGCTTTCAATTATAATATAGCTATTGTTGTTAACTATTTGGTTCATCTGCGAATCTAATTTACGCGCAACTGATCCCTGGCCGTACTGCGTTTCGGAATTCCGCAGCGTTAAAAACACAAGTCTTATGAGCGTTACTTATCTCATACGTACCGAATTTATCTACGGCCTTCTTTTGAAACCCTCCTTAGTAACGTGTCCTCAGATTTGGGAATATTTTCGCAGATTGCAAGACAATAAAAGCAAAAAGCATCATCTTGAGCAACGCTATATTCTACCCAACTAAATTGCCTATACAACTCAGATCGAAACCTGCGGCCATTTTTATTGGGGTGGGTTTTCAATTGCGTTTGAAAGAGACTTAGACCTACTGTCACAAATGTCTTTGCCTTTTCCCAACCTTTTACTCGACCACGATCTTCTGAAATTTCATCTTGTGACACTGTTTCCACAGTAGTACCGACATTTGAATTCTTATCTTCTGAAACGTAAGAAGTAGATTGTCTAGTCACTATTTCATTATCTCAGCTGGCACTGTCAATATTGCGAAGTTTCGGCTTCTTACAAAATATTCCAACAAAGTTCTCGACTTTTTTTGAACACTGCATATTAGTCACAACAACTTCCTGTGAAACTTAAGAAATGTTTAAGTACCACAGATAAAATATAAAAAATGAAAGCACTATACACTGATACACATGAATTCTGTATATGCAGAAAAAAACTTGAAACAAACTGCTCGCTGCAAATTCAAATTTCAGAATAAGTAAAGTATATTGTTTTTTGTTTGGGTGCCAGGGTGGCTCTTAGTAACAATAACTCGTTGTTTTAATCGCACAGTTCTCCCTTTCCTCTTTACAACAATACAGATGTTGCTCTTTTTGTGACTTTCAAGGAAAGCAATAAAATTTCTTTTGTATTTAGGACAAGATATCCGACAAAGAGACGAGTTCTGTACGTCTCTGCGTACCCTTATAAAACACACTCTGTATCCCAGACAACAGACCGACCTGTATTTCCTTTGATCAGCAACGTACACCGCATCCCCTTTCTACAGAACGCTCAAACTTCACTGACCTTTATTAAGATGAATGTAGCAAAACATTTATTGTAATACATTACCAGATATGGTTAAAATCAGAGTTCCATTCCCGTTGTTATTCTAGAACTTTATCTTCAGACTTGAAGACAGTTTACAGGCGAACATATCAGCATAGATAAGACTGTGGATTGCTTGGAAACAGCCGGAATCAGTAAGGGAAAAGGTATATGAACTTGAGGGAATTGTTTTTAGATAAAGTTCAATGCCAATTTTACACTGGATCTCTGACTCCCCCGACACCCCCGGAGAGAAAAACATGTTCAGAGTATGTCCTGTGTTTATTCAAATTACAAGCATTTCTGATGTAACAGAAAAACAAAAAAAAAAAGAAATCCTGAATTTGACACTACAGTTTATAAATTATTTTTACCGTCGTAAAGGAACCTCTAATGTCTGAAATCGAAATAAAGCAATACAGTGTGCTATGAACCAATTCAGATCGCATGCATCGAAAGCGAGTGACAATTACCCAGCTAGTAGTTGAGAGGCAGAGTCAGCGCTCAAAGTGAATCAGAATGCACCGGTACTACGTTTCGGAAAATTACAGTGCTGTAGAAATTTATTTCGTGTGCAACACTTAACACTACAAACTTCGTGCATCAATTTTTAATCAATATTTTGGTTCCTTCTATGAAACGACTATTATGCATGCGAAAACAGATCAGGAACACGGATCAGGAATTATTTACTTACATTATTGGTTGCGTTGTGGCAAATCACTATGGATAAGCATTCCGGCGAACCGGCTATTCACTAAGTCATTTTAAGCCCTGGGCAGTGTGTATGCCTAACGATCAGCATCGGAAAGGTGGAGCATGGACACGAACTCTGTTCCGACCTCCCATCCTGACTGAGTGACTGAGGTTTAACCTGGTACCTCTTGTCAGGCCAGGGTCGCTGTCTTTTCACTTCCTTGCTTCTCCCCTCTCTTGGCCCATGTTAGTCGCCTGAAAAACAATACAGTGAAACGAAATCATAAAATTAAGCAAAACCGTGTCGTATTCGCTGCATCTCAGTTCACAGATAATACTGGATGGCTATCCAAATAAAACAGTTGTCCCCTACCCTCCCCCCAGGGATGTAATGGAGGGTATTCGCTGGTATACGGCGTATACCCACCTCTAATTTTCGGAGGCTATCGTATAGGCACCTAAAATTTAGGAATTATACGCTATACGCTACATTCGATTCATAGTATATTCACTTCATTGGACACAAACAACAACTGCTTTTCATGTACTGTATTTCAAAATAATTTCCACTAAACAGCTGGTCTTCAGACTGTTGCCGCGAATGTTGTCTAAATTCTTTTAAAATGTTTGACCTTTCGGGAGTGAGAATCGACCGAGAGTCCCTTTTATAATGGACAACATCATTCAATCTGCTGTGTTTATCCTCAAGATGTCATATGTGCTGTTCCTACCTTCTGAAAACTGACCTCTAAATTGTTTCCAAATGCTTTTCTTGGAAACTCTTGTTTCTAGAGATCAGTGAGAGATAGAGTTGACTAGTGAAGAGTAGGACCTACATTCACTCGGTGAAATTGAAGTTATTCTGTTTTGGCAAAGCAATGACCACAGTTTCTACACCCTCATTGGTTCAAATTAAAAGTTTGCTGATTAGGTACAATTTGAGTGAGACAATATGGGATCGAACCTGTTCATTTCTAATCGCGGAAAGTGGTTCCGAAAAAATGAGGTCTTCATTTTAGTTCAAGGGTTCAGAAGAAATTAATGAATGTATTTGCGCCAAGGAATCGTTGACCTCAACAAAATAATAATAATAATAATAATAACACTTGGCCTATCGTTGTTTCGTTTTCGTTCAGATAAAGAATATTTGAAGAAAATTTAACAGGAGGGAGGAGGGGGAGAAAAAAGCCAGGAAAGACTTGTAGTGCTTGAGCATGTCACAGCAATTTTTGATCATTTCAGTACAGCCATCACTTCGAAAATATTTGCTTAGTTATGTTTAAATTTCTTTGTCGGTTGACGAATTAACAGTTGCTTCTCAATTTGCAAGATGTCCAAGGTGTTAGAAAATTGCTTAAAAAGGAAAGGAGACAATAGTTGTGTAATTTTCGTTGACGAAAACGTAGAAGCAAAGACATCGAGAACTAGCGAAGAAAAATCCAAAGATGTTAATTTACCAGCTACTACTTCAGAAAAAGACATAAGTATAATTATTTATTTATTTCACATTACAAAGGCATCTCCCGATTGATGACGAAGATGCAAGGACAACGTCCTTCGTTAAGATTACTGGAAAGGAGACTACTTGAGGCCTATAAGTTAGGTATCATTCCGACATTTGCCCCCTAGTGCGAATGAAGAAAACCCTCTCTTAGGGTAGGTGAACTGCAAAGGCTTTTTTACACCTTCTTGGCCGATTTATTATTATTATTATTATTATTATTATTATTATTATTATTATTATTATTATTATTATTATTGGAATTTATATATATTGTGTAAACGGCCCCAGGCTTAAATTTCGCTGGAAACAGCTATTCGAGTAATTCTACTTTTTAAAAAAATCAATAACCCATAATCCTCGCTGGCCTTTGTAAGCTTTTCTTTGACAGATTAAGTTAATGCTGGAATAGTACAACAGCCTATACGTCCAGACAGCATTCTTTTCAAACACTTTTGTCTGACAGTGTGTTCAAAACTTCATAATATATTAAGCAGTGATGAAACACCTTTCAATATCTGAGAAAATGTCTGATCACGAAAATTGTAATCTACATAGAAGAGCTAGATTTGCGGGTTTTATTTGCCTCCTCGCTTTTAAGAAAAAAAAATAAAAATACAAATTTAAATTAAAAATGTGGAAAAGATACATTTTTTTCTATTTACTTACAACTTTTATTTCTTTTAGGAAAGACTTTAAAGGGACAAAGGGAGAACGTTGTTTTTGGCTTCATCTTTGTCTATTTTTCTTTTTTATTTCCAGAGTGTGTATTCATTTTATTTTATTTCATTTATTTAAGAATTACTAGATACAGCTCAGAGCCCATTTTATACTGGATATCTAACAACAACAATCTAAAAGATTTGGGAAGGTACTGGCCAGGGCTGTCCAGTAGGTACTATCCCGGCATTTGCCTGGTTGGACTGAGGAAAATCCTGGAAGAAACCCATTCAGGATGGTCGGCAGCAGAAATCGAACCCACAACCTCCCGAATGCGATGCCAACGGTCTACCACTTGAGCTACCTCGCTCGGTAAGATTTTCGTTTGCGATTTTTTTCTTTTGAATCGCTCCTCACGGGAAACCTAAGCCTCAAAACATTTTGAATGTGGCACTTTTCGAAAATACGAGTATGGTTTCCTCAGAAATTCACCATACCACTTCTTATAACACTATTAATATTTCTGCTATTGATACTCGAAGTTCAATTTTCTGTAATTTCCCGCGCTTATGACTTGGATAGAACACCGCTTTCGACTTCGGTGTAATAAATTATTTTGCTTGTTTTCGTGTCTGCTTTCAATCCCCAAGTGCTGTAATAGGAATATATATATATATATATATATATATATATATATATATATATATATATATATATATATATAAAGATAACCAAGGAAATTCTGTCGCTTTTTCATTCACCACCTTCGAACATCGATATGTCATCTAAGACGTACCTCGAAGATCAAAAATAGTATCCATCAGCATCAACGACTTTCTGCCAATGCTCTGGAAGCCCATGGATTCCATTGTGGTAGAACTTGGTGGGCCATGAAGCGAAGAAGGTATCAAGTGCACTTTGTACATCTACTAGGGATTTGAACTGGCGTCCTCTAAAGTGAGTGTTCAAGGAATGGAACAGCTGATAATCGGACAGTGCAATGTCCCAAGAGTAGGGTGGATGCAATAGTGTTTCCCATCCAAGGCGTAGAATGGTGTCCTGGGTAATCCTAGCAACGTAGGGCTTAGCGTTGTCCTGTAATAGGAGGAATCCTTTCCGATCCAGAGTTTTGAGTTTTTCTTGAACACCTCTCTACTGCCAACAGTACACAGTTGCATTGATGATAGCTCTAACCAGCTGATAGCAGTTCCCGATTAACGATACCGCGAGCAGTCCACTAAACACACAGGAGGACCTTCTTGTGGTGCAGTGCTGGTTTTGGCTCTTTTGGAACCGGTTCATGGGATGCTAACCATTGATGACTGTGCCATGGAGTTTTGTACAGGACCTACTTCTTATCACATGTAAACACCCTGTCCAGAAATGACTCCTTCCTCAGACGAGACAGCAAAGAAACACAGGTGTTTGCTCACGTTGCCTTCTGTCCCGGAGTCAAATCATGTATTATTCATCAACCCAACTTGTAGTGCTTCCCAAATTGATGGAGGTGATGTCAAATTGTTTCGCCACTCACACTTGATTGTAGTCCCAGTTTCTCACATGTATGGCTACTGTTCGCCTCAATTGCTGCCTGAAGATCTTCATTTTGTTCATGTGTTGGTCTTCCGGCACGTGGTGCGTCTTCGACTGTTTCGTCACAGTCCTTAAACTTGTTAAACCACCGCTGCATTGTCTGCGTAGTCACGACACACTCACCAAGGGCCTCGCATATCTTCCGCCTGGCTGCAGCGGCGTTTGACTCCAGTTTGAACTCGTATACACGCCTTTATGATGCTCCGTGGAGGTCTCATGTTCACTCTGTCCTTACACAAGTTCACGGTGTAACTGAACTGCCAGAACCGGTAGTATGTTGAATATACCCACACTAACAACTGACCTTCGCCTTAACTCCATTCGCAGGCCAATTGAACAGAGAGCTCCACAAAAGCGACGGAACGCTTTTGTGTGTGTGTGTGTGTGTGTGTGTAAAGAAAGATAAGCCTATACCCACCTAAAAAATCAGCATTACATCACTGCCCCCCCTAAGTTACGCATATGAAATGACCTTTCAATGATGGAGAACAATTGTGAATAATGCAGAAACCTCGGTAGTTCTTATTTCGAGTAGGTTTCCATTTACCTTATGAATTTAGTTGGGGTTTAGAGGAAGACTTTGTTCTAGTTTGTATGTTGAGTTTTTATATGACAGACGCTCATGCTTTTAATATAGTTGCATTAACGTAAAACTCAAAGTTATTACATCAGGTAGCACTTGTGGCTAGAACAAGAAATTGTTGCGTAAAAGCAAATCTTTAGTAGTTAATACATGGTCATTAGAGGGCAGGACAACCTCCTTTACTAATAACCCACAAATGTTCGAAATTAGGAAAAATAAGGAAATATTATTATCTAAAATATCGATGAAAATATTTTCCTTTTTTTTTACGGTAGACAGCCATTTTCAATATAACGTGAAACTTGTTTAAAGTTTATACTATTTATCTTCATGCTCACAGGAAAATTTTTATTTTATAACTACATATACAAATAAAGCGTCAGACAAATAAAGTCTGGTTAGCTGGATTGTTATATAAGCTATACACTCAAGGTCTTCCGGATCGTTTTCTGCATTTACTTCGTTCTTATCTCATTGGCAGATCCTTTCATGTGTCAGTTGATGGTGTCAAATCTTCGTCTAGGCCAATTAAAGCAGGTGTCCCACAAGGCGCTGTACTTTCACCACTTTTATATAATCTCTATACAGCAGATCTTCCAACTTCACTAAACTGCTTTTTCGCAACGTATGCCGATGATACCGCCTTTTTCACAACAAGTAGTTCACTTGCACAGTGCTACATCTATATGCAACGTCAACTAGACAGATTTCAGGAATGGGCCAGGCGCTGGAGAATTAAAGTAAATGCCGACAAAAGTTGCGCTGTCATTCACAGTAGAAGACGCATCCGCGCCCCTCGAAATCTAATATATGAGAACGCACACATTCCTCACGCCACGCATGCGAAATATTTGGGTGTGACATTAGATCAGGGGCTCACGTTCGCCCCACACATCAAAGATATAAAGCAACGAGCATTACGAAAAATCTCGGCCGTGTACCAAATTTTTCGCTGCAGTTCAATCTCTCATGAGGTCCGCGTGCACATTTTCAAGATGATAGTCCTGTCCACACTTTCTTATGCATGTCCTGCCTGGCAACATGCTTCTAATAGCCATCTTCAAACACTTGAAAGTGTGCAAACGAGAGCCGGACGCATCATCACTGGTCACGACAGATATACTCGCAACAGCCAAATTCTGGAAGATTTAGAGCTGCCTCCTGTTCGAGAAGTTCTACGGCATCTCCATCACAAGTTCTGGCATACTTTACCAAGACATGTTAATCCAGCTATAGCCACCATTGGCACCGAATGCGCTCTACGGAATGTTTATCGCACGCCACGCATCTAGTATCTTTCCATAGCTCGTAATAACATTATCAGCTACTCTGCGACAGTTGCAGATGTAGACTTCCAGCCATAATAAAACAATAGTAATATCCAACTAGCCACCTGCACATCTATATATATTCTTTATGCCATCTTACTCATGGAGTCAGGGGCTTCGGCCCGATACTCTTCACACAACTTCAACATTACCGTGACCGTGACCGTGAGTAAAACATACTTTTCCAGAGACTTTGCCTCTGAAGCGCCACCTATCTAGAACGGTGACGATTTTTGTAAAAATCCTTCCTACTCCTGATCCTGGGCTTTTCTCCGCGTTTTTACAGCACACTGTTCATCAGAGTTATCTCAGCCAAGGGTGCACAGTGTCACTGCATTAATAGGGGAACTGTCTTACCTGGACTACTATCCAAACGGGTAGTCCAACCTTGCTATCATTACATTACATCTCATCTCATCATATCTTCATTATCGTATTGTCTTTGTCTTCTGGGCATTAGCCCACCGGATAGATCTCCATATGGCGGACTCTTTCACGAAACCTGGCAAACGAACAAATGGCCGACATCCAATTTTACCTTCTGTTGTTGATGGACCATCCGTTTGTTCCACGAAGGTGGGGCCACGGAAGGGGCCGTCAAAATCACAACAAAGCACTTTAGGCTCTCGCCAACGAAGAGACTCTCAAACTTCCGGCACATCCGTTGCATCTTCTGCTTCAGTTCGATCCAGGTCGCCTCAATTCAACAGTAGCTATGCCGCCAGAGTACAAGACTCACCTCCAAAGAAAAAGCATCACACGGAATACTCTGATAATGACACCATGGATACTGGAAACTCACCAGCAGCTTCTACTCTTCCACCTGTTCCATCAACTTTTTCCATCCTTCTTCGTAACTATGATACCAAGTTCTCAAATGAGAAATTTGTTACTCTTCAGCTCAGGAAATACCTTCCACGTGCTTCCATCAAGGAAATCGTGCACACAAGAAACGGCTACATCCTTAAAACATCTGATCCTGATCTCTACAATACGATTCGGAACAAGGTTCCTATCGATACCTTCGGGCCACAAGCCGAAATCACACATCTCAACACTTCGACACGAAAGCAGCTCCTCCACCTCGGAGGCCGTCCCAACTTTCAGTTGTCACGGACCGTCTTACACGGACGAGGAAGTTCACGATGAACTAAAACTGAATGGTTTCACCATTTCCAAAGTGCTTAGAATCCGCAATGACCGTGGGCCAACCTTCATGGTTCGCATTCTTACCCCCATCAAGAGACAATAGACGGCCTGCTAGCTCATGGAGCTTACATATACAACCGGAAACATAGAGTCGAACCATCACTTTCAATGGCACCTTTACCAGTACTTTGCGAACGTTGTCAGGCATATAACACCCATAGTACAGCTGAATGTAAGGATGATTTCAAATGTGGCTACTGTGCAGGACCACATTCTACACGCCTATGTACTAATTTACATCAGCCGGCAAAATGATCTACATGTCCTGACAACCACCTGACATATAGTTATAAATGTAAAGCGAAACCAGAACCAACGCCGCAACATCCAGAATTGGTTGTCCCATTACGTGTAACGTCCATCACTCCCCCCACCACGCCTACAGTAGATAGTCCAGTTACCGTAAATCAACTTCTCACCTTTCTCACCCTTGCACTACAGAATATCCACCCTTTCATCTGTCCACACATTTTACAGCAAATCACACTTGCAGCCAAGACAACATTTCACATTCACTTCACCGCAACATATTCTGGGACTTCAGTACATTTTCATGCATCTCCAACAACTCCAACCAGTTAAGTTTCATTTCATCATGGCACTTAACTTTCTATATTTGAACATCAGATCCTTTTCAAAGAACAAACTACTGTTTGAAACCCTGTTACTAGAGGAACATATCACAGTTTTTCTCCTCAATGAAACATTTCTAACCAAATCAACTCCATGTCGCCTACCGGGATATACAATTCTCCGCGCTGACAATCTCCTGCTTGCACAGCAAGCTAATGGGGGTGTAGCGGTTGGATTTTCTCCTCATTTGCCTTACCGCCAGTTCTACTGTGCTCTTACTCCGTTACCCGAATACATCATTACCACTGTGTATTTCAAATCTATTATCATTACTGTTGCAACTATCTACATCCGGCCTGGGCATCCCCTTCCGCTACAATTTCTACAGCACATTTCAAACACCTATCGCCATTACATCATCATGGCAGATTTAAATATGCATAGTCGCTCCGATCTCGATCGTACCAATTTTGCAGCTTTTATCACCACACACACTACTGGAACTATTCATCAATTGCCCAAACCTACTCGTCCAGAGTCAAATACCACACCTGACATCGTTATAACATCTAGCAATCTCCTAACCCATAGCAGCATTGCAGTACTTGATACACTAGGTAGTGATCACGCTTCTGTTATACTCACCATAAAATTCCATTCTTCTGCATCATCTCGCTCGCAACTGCCTTCCCGTACTTGTTTTCGATTTGATAAAGCAAACTGGATCAACTATCGCTCTTACCTCGCTCAACGCACCGAACACCTGTCATACCCCACTACAGAAGACGATCTATACACCACAGTTGATATACTTACTCAAACCATACAGGAAGCTAGCACTCTCTTCATTCCCACTAGCAAAAGTATCCCATATCAACCTCGACTGCCCCCACATTATCTGACTATGATCTCACGCTCTCGTCAACTCTATCGAGATTACATTCACACCAGAAATCCTGAAGCCCTACTCCATCATCACCGATTGCAAAGAACTGTGCGCAACTACATCCAGGCATATAAACTTCGTTGTTGGGTTAAAACCTGCAATACCCTGTCTATCACCAGTCATCCTACCAAATTCTGGAAAAAGTTTAACGCTTTGTGCGGCAAGTTCACAAAAATACCATACCCAATTCTGATCGGCAATTCTGCTGCTCAAACAGATACGGAGAAGGCAAATGCTTTCGCAGACCATCTGCAGAACATCTTCACCCCGCCGCCCCCTGGAACTACACCCCATGTTGCAGACAATGCTGACACCTCTGCATTCTTGCAACCCAACACCATGCATGAACTGAGTGTAAACCAAGCTATTACTTCATCTATCATTGTTGAAGAGGTCACAGATACTATCAAATGTAAACGAAACACAGCGCCTGGCTTGATAATATTACCTATCGCCAGATCAGAGAGTGTCCACCTATATTACTCATCCTCATTGCCAATCTCTTTACATTCGTACTGCGTACAGGTTACTTTCCTCTACCCTGGAAAACATCTAAAACTCTTATGTTTCCAAAGCCACATAAGCCTCCTCATGAGATCTCCTCTTACAAGCCAATCCAGCTCACAAGCACATTTAGCAAAATTCTCGAACGCATTCTCGTTAAACGGCTTCATACTTACCTCAACACCAGAAATATTATTCCTCTCACTCAAGCAGGCTTCCGCCCTTGTTTCTCCATAAACGATCAACTCTTACGTCTCACAAGCCTTATCACTACGCATTATAATAGAGTGAAACCATCATGTCTAGTCTTATTCGATCTCGAGAAAGCTTTCGATAAAGTGTGGCATCTCGGTCTTATTTATAAACTGATCAGGCTCCAACTTCCTCCAGCATACATACGACTGATCTTCAACTTCCTCTCAGGTCGTATCACCTATGTTGCCATTAACGAACACTTGTCTCATTACATCTTCTTACTGTCAGGAGTTCCACAGGGTTCTGCCCTTTCACCTTTGTTATACATTCTGTTTGTTGCTGACATGCCACACCTTCCTGACAACATTTATTCTTTCCAGTATGCAGATGATACTGCTTTTCTCGCTCTAGGAACATCCATCCAGCATATAAATAAGATCTTACAAACAGCCATCTCTGACTTCTGCCTTTGGTGCCGCCACTGGAAACTCACCATCAATGCTACAAAAACCCAGGCTATCATCTTCATTCCACCAAAGAAAACAAGCAAAGCCCGCAGAAATCAACGTTGCCTCTCTCTCCACGTAGACCAGGTTCCTCTGCAAGCTACAAAAGCAGTCACATACTTATGCATTACGTTTGACACACACCTCACCCGGATGCAACACCTTAAAACAATTTCAACAAAAGCCTACAATCGTCTCAACCTGCTTAAACGTCTCGCAGGAACCACCTGGGGTCTCAAATCACACACAGTCTTGAACACCTACAAAGTCTTTCTTCGCCCTACTCTCACCTATGGTTTCACAGCTTGGATTGCCGCATCAGAAAAATTCTACCACAAACTTCTTATTCTCGAACGCCATGCCTTCCGAATTGCTTATCGCATCACATTACCTAGCCCCACACGAGAATTATATCAGCGCATTACTTTTCCCGCCCTGCAGTACCATCTCGAATCCCTTCGACTCTCATACATACGCCGCCGATTTCAAATCCACCATCCACTACTTTTCGACACAATGCACTATTTAGCACTACATCCTACACCTATCCGTTATCTTCACACTCCATTATCTCTTTTGTTTACGTTATACCATTACACTCTTCCTCCTGATGATCCCTCACTCTTGCTTCTGAACGATCACGTCACTCGTGCTCATTTACCTCTCATTTTTCCATCATTTCATGCACAGTAATTTTCTCATGCTAACTTGGGTTCATCATGTCTCTCATTATAGCCTAGAGTCCCCCTAGGCAAGAAGATAACTGCATTAGTCCGCTAACATTTTCCTATGTGTTGTCCTGTGATTGCACCTCATCTCATACTTCATCCTCATCAACTATATAACTATAATATTAAATTACTATCACTTATCTCCTTATCGTGTTTATTGTATATTATTTAGTGTTCCTCATTTAATATTTTGTAAATCACTGTTCATCTACTTTCATACCAGCTATGTATGTATGTTTTATGTTAAATATATGTATTTATGTTTATCTCTCCACCTAATGTTAAGGAACGCAAAGTTCCTTATGACCATTACTGCTATGAAATAAATAAATAAAGCACTTAGACCAACCACCGCCCTAAAAACCAACAATCCTTTCAAATCACTTCCCTAAAAGAGGGCGTAACCCTCTCAGCGGTAGCTAGCCTTAGCTAGCAATGTAAAAAAAAGCTTGGTGTTAAGTTGACACACAAGTAACACGATAAAGTGATAGTCATTTTGTGTTGTTTCAACACCTCTTTTTTTGCTTTGTATATAACGGTAATTTCTAAAACAAATATAAATAAAAAAACAGACTAAAACATCGTACTTACTACGAACCTAACTCCTCTTGTAGTTAGTTACTGTACTAAGCAGTGATCAAATATTGCAAACGTACTTGTGAGATCAGTGCAGATACCCTACATAGGAGATTGACAGAGGATTTTCATCTTCTGGAGGGTTTAACTTAAATTTTGAAGGTCATTGTTTGTTATCACACTTTGACCAACTATTTTGTCGCTTTGTTAGGGCTGCTGTTTACATCAGTTTATGCGGTGCATATTTGTATCGCACCATGCATAAGCTACCGGGATTAGTTCAAGGTCCCACAAATAAAGCAGTGGTTGATGCCAAACGCGATCCGCGAACCAATCGACGTACCCGTCAGCTCTCGGAGGGTAGTTTAGAGTCGGCTGATAAGCGTTCCAGATCTCGCTCTCCTACCTACATTCGCAAGCCGGAAGAATCAGAACCAATGCAGACGGCCGCTGGGGATCCTAGCACATCTACTGATGGATTATAACTGTCATATGCAGCCACTCTTGCTCGTCCTAAATTGCATTCTTTTCTTCTTACTAACTTCGACCCAAAGTACAGTAACACCCGCCATATCTTTAATCAGATTATTAAATATCTTCCAAGGGCCAGTACTCAACAGGTAGTTTTCACCAGGGGCGGTGTTATTATTAAATCTCAGGACGAAAATTTTGGCATTACTCTACGAAATAAGGCGAGTTACGAGATTTTTGGCAAAGCTGCACAACTGTCTAAGCTTCCTGATAAAATCAAGCAAACTTCTCCCCCTTGAGAATACCAATGATGTCCGTAGTTATTCGCGGAGTTTTACCTGAAATAACAGATGATGAGGTGCTTGAGGAGCTAAAAGCAGAGGGAATTGAAGAGACCAAATGCATAAGTATCAGAAATAATAACGGTCTAAAATATATGGTGAGAGTTGACTACTTCTCAATACTCCATCGATGCATTTTACAAGATGGCGCATATATATTTAAGAAACGTCATAGGGTGGAACCATCCCGAACCAGCCTCCCTCTTCCCATTAGAGGTGAAGGGTGCCAGGTGTATAACCAACATATAACAGCTAAGTGTCCAAATGTCGTAAAATGCGGCTACTGTGCTGGCAACCATGATACTAAAGAGTGTCCGAATACGGGAAAACCACCTCTATGCTCGACCTGTTCCAGTGACAAGCACCCAACTTACAGTTATAAATGTAAAGGCAAACCGACTCTAACTCCTGACCACCCGTAGATGACGGTACCGCTACGTACCATAGATTCTAACGTGTCTTTGTCACAGTCTATCACCTCTCCTCTTATTGTGGAAAACTTCCTCCGCTACATAACACTCATATTACAAAATATTTTCCCATTCCAACGTCAACTTATACTAGACCATGTTATTGCAGCAGCCTCCGCTATATTTCAAATTAACTTATATGCTACATATTCTGGACCATACGTTCATTCCCATATTGCTCCACGAGACACAGCAGTTTAACTCCGTATTTTTGTGTATGAATATGGCCCTTACACTTCTTTTTCGGAACATTCGTTCTTTAGCGCAACATCGAATACTATTTGAGCAGTTACTGTTGGAGGAAAATATCGATTTATTTGTACTAAATGAGACTGCACTCAAACCTGGTACTTATGTCCGATTTCCTCGATATCAATTTCTTCGCTGCGATTACGCAGACAATAACGTACGAGCCCAAGGTGGCGTTGCAATTGGAGTTCGTAATAAACTCACTTATAGATGCAACTCTGTTCCGCAGCATATGCAGTTACCGGAACACCTAGTGGCAACAGTTTACGTTCCTCCGCTTATATTAACAGTAGCTACAATATACGTTCGACCAGGTCATATCATTCCTCTTGCCTTCTTCACCTATTTGTTTCATCACTTTAAACATCTTGTTATATTAGCTGACGTTAATATTCACAGTCGCTCTGCCCGTGATAAAGCTGAGTGTTTAGATCATATCACTCTTAATTTAAATGGGCATGTCCATCAATTGCCCAAACATACACGACCAAGTAGTCAGACTACACCCGATGTTTTTATTAGCACTGTCTCTATGGTCGATAAATGTAACATACATGTACTAGATTGTATTGGCAGCGACCATCTTCCGGTGAAAGTCGTTATCAACCATCAGAGACAACAACTATCTGAATCAACTATGAGAACTATCATGTTATACGACAAGGCGAACTGGGATCAGTTTCGTACTGATATAGATATTGCTCTTGCCCCTTTGTACTACCGACATCAGAGACCGACCTTAATAATACCGTCGATAGCATTAGCACAGCTATCACCAGTAGCGCCAACAAAAACATACCTACATATCGAGGCAAAATATACCAACCTATGCTACCTCCGCAGTACTTGGCTCTCGTCAAAAAGTCTCGCACTTACTTTCGAAAATACGAACAAACACGAAATCCAGAGTATTTGACTCAAGCAAGACGATGGCAAAGGACAGTTCATAACTATATTGTTGCTCATAAACGGCTTACCTGGAGCAAAGCATGCAATGAATTGAATACAGAGTCACATCCCACTAAATACTGGAAAAAATTTCATCTTCTAACTGGACAGACAGTTAGTTCATCTTATCCTCTCATACAGGATAATCAATCTCTAGATACAGATCAAGATAAAGCAGACGCTTTAGCCACACATCTTCAGTCAGTATTTACACCTCCGCCTTGCACACACCAATTCAGCCCTAGAGTTTCTGAAGAGGCAATTGCACAATTACTTCAACCTTCCATCTAGCACACTTTGGAAGCGCATAATCCTTTGACTCATGAAATCACCTCCGCGGAGATACAGTCCATCATCAAGCGGAAACGTAGTACTGCTCCAGGCTTTGACCAAATAACTTACAGATTACTTAAGGAATGTTCGGTCAATTTTTTTATATTTCTAGCATCGATATATACATTTATGCTTAGAACTGGTTTCTATCCTCTTGAGTGGAAGGTATCTAAAGTCTGTACGTTTCTGGAACCCAAGAAATCATCGCATTCTGTATAGTCGTATCGTCCAATCCAGTTAACTTCCACGTTAGGTAAAATCTTTGAAAAAATACTCGTATCTCGTTTACACCCATACATTATGGATCTACAACTTCTACCTCTCCATCAAACTGGATTTCGACCTCATTATAGCATAAATGATCAACTACTTCGTCTAACTACAATTATTACCAATCATTATAATAAGTCTCTTCCGTCATGTCTCGTTTTAATGGATCTGGAGAAAGCTTTTGATCGGATTTGGCATTATGGATTATTTTATAAACTTCTTAAACTGGGTCTTCCTGTTACATACGTCAGAGTCATATTTTCTTTTCTACTCAACCGAATAGCCTATGTCAGCATAAACAACTCATTATCACATCGAGTCTTCCCATACACAGGAGTACCGCAAGGCTCTAGTCTATCTCCTCTTTTGTACATACTTTATGCTTCCGATTTACCATCTCCATCACCGAACACTTATCTTTTTCAATATGCTGATGATACAGCTTTTCTTACACTGGGAAACACAATACAGCAGATTAATACAAACTTACAGACAACAATTACTAGCTTTCTGAATTGGTGTAGTAAATGGAGACTTTCAGTTAATGAAGACAAAACACAATCACTTGTTATTTTACCTCCTAAATGCCGCAGAAAAAGTTAAGCGAAATCCAAATTTACTACAGATATGTGTGGGAGATCACTTTCTTCAGCCAGCAAAAACTGTCACATACTTAGGAATCATTTTTGACAATAAGTTGCGATGGACACCCCACCTTCAGAAACTTGCTATCAAAGCAAAGAACCGTTTACAACTTCTTCGTCGTCTGGTTGGCCAGACCTGGGGTCTAAATTCCAAATTATTGCTTAACACATACAAAGCATTTATGCGGAGTATACTTATATTTCGACACATAGCCTGGTGTTCAGCGCGTCCGAAATTTTACAATAGGCTTGAAATTCTAGAGAGACATGCCATTCGTCTTGCATTTAGGATCAAAATTCCGTATCATAATACTGACTTGTATGAAAAAATTACCTTTCCTCCGCTTGTACAACACATAGCACAATTGAGTCATAAGTTCATAACTACCAGTCTCCATGATCGTAAAGATAACTTTCTTGACACCATATTTACAGATTTACAACAAGAATCTCAATCTAAATACTGCTATACACCACTCAGCGTTTTGCTTTCCATATACATCCGCACCCTTCCAGCAGATCACCATCATGTCATCTTTTTCCGTCATCAACTCATCCGTCAACATCTCCCGCATCTTTTTCCATCATAGCACTTGTCTCTCTACAACACTAATCTAGGCTTACCCCATGTTTCTCATCAGTCCTGAGACGCCCCAGGACAGAAGATTAAGCTGCATTTGTTTATACTAACATCTATATGTTGTGTTGTGGCGTTACGAGCACCTCACTCATCATCATTTTTCCATTTTTTGCATTTTCTACGTTATTCATTAGTTTCAGGTTTTTCCGCACCTTTTTGTTATCTTTTATATGTGCACCTTTCCTTACTAGTTTATTATTCATATATTATGAATGTTATTGTTGTTTGATATCTTTATTTTGTAATTTTTGTTAGTGTGTAATAACAATAATTGTTTCAGAGCCCTTTGACCAGCTATGAGTTTAATAAAGAATAATTGATGCTCCCACACCCCTGGCCAAGAGAGAGGGCGAAACCCTCTAGTGGCCGTTTCTTTACACCCATTGATTCCGAGTTCTTTACCAATCAACAAATGTTGTACTTAAATTGATATACATCACCTTCCCACTCAAAGAGTAAAGTATTGTTACTACCCACCACTCTAAAAAAAGACTAAAAATGATTGACTTCTTTTTCTATGTTTTAAATTGTTTTTGGGTAGGAATGTTGGTTGTAGTCATTTCGGTGATTCCCAACATTTCTTAAAGGAAGTATGTTAAATATTATGGAAAGGAATTTGTAACGCCTTAGAATTCCACTAATAATAATCTAATTAAAGGCCATAATGCGAGTCATACACTAACTGGAAATCAATGTCCATTATGAAATTTTAAACAGGCATTCTATTTTTCTAATCAGAAAAGTTAATGCTACTGAAGAAATGGTTTTTAGAGTGTCTAACACTCAATAATCAATCGGAAGGAATGAAGAAATAAAACGCCTTTTGATTTTTTCTCTTAAGTACGTTAATTCATGCAATGTAGTGTTAATATCGAAGCCGAAAGTAGTAGTAGATTCCCTCAATTTCCGATTTCAGTAAACCTATTAGATTGGGGACGGAGTATATTCTTGGAATGCTTAATTCCTCAAGTAAAACTACTTTCCTTTATCTATTACCTACTTCATTCTATAGCAATCACCATTAAAACTGGAAGTAATTAATTTCAGCCAGTTTCAGTAAAGAGGTCAGAGTAGAGATGGAATATTTTCGTCGAATGCTTAACTCAAACCAGAAATCAGCTTCTGGCTATCTGTTACTGTTTTTGCTTAATAGGCATCAATGTTAAAAGAATAATTGATTGGTTTCTACCGCTTCATGCAGTGCTACCAACTTTAGCGACAAATCGAAAAATCTAGTGGATTTGGAGAAACAAACACCGACAATTTTGTTTTCTTTACAAAAAGACTAATGAATGTCGAAATATTCTTTCGACGTTAAATGTTCTTTGATGATTTTTCGTTTTCTTTTTACCCATTTCCGTATCACTAAATGAGCGATTACTAAGAAATTAATAAAAATAAAATGAAATCTTTCAGTTTAACGTCCCACGCTTACCCTCTTCAGGCTACAGGAGACGGATGATTAAGGGAAGTGATTGGTGGTGGAGAAATTGGTGGGATGAAAAATGTGAGAGAAAACCTGCGGATGCTATGTTGTTCACCACAGACTTGTTTGGCCGGGGATCGAACCAGGCCGTTGTCAAGGGGGGCTAGGGCAGGCTCAGCCCCCCCTAAATTTTTTGCAGCCTCCTACTAAAGTCATAGTTCGAATTAACGGGGGATGCCGGGGAAATTCCCATTTTGTAAAAATGTATGTCCGGCTCGTATCACAGAAGTAACATAACATCCATTTCTGGGATAAATTTTCGCCTTCTACATTTACAGCAACAATACATAAACATAACCCTCTCGTTCGAAAGTTCAATTCGAACCCTGACTGAAATGTTGGAAGAAATTGTATTTCCAAATGTACTAGAGTGCTAAATTAAAATTTACTTTAATTATCCTCATTTAAAGTATTGGCCTATTTATGCGCTACGCTTCTTTAATTTCTTTGAGCGTGAGACTGGTTTATTTATCTTTGTTTTAATGCTTCGTGTGCAAACGACCTTCGCTGCAGGAGAAAAATAATTTATGGTTATTCTATCGGCAAACATGCATTTGTGTTCAGAAACAACATAGTTTTACCTTAATCTGCGGGTGAAGAGTTTACTCATAGCTACTCATAGCTATCTAAAGACGGCTATGGTTTACTTCTACCTGTCCTTCTTGGAATTTGCAACTGAAAACATCCTTTTGCTGTGAGTCATTGGCTTTCTGTCAATATGCAAGAGATTGAAAAGACAGCATCCCTCAAAAGGGGGATGCAACTGCTTCGTTCTAATCATCACATAGGTGTATGGGTTTGTTTTGTGTATATTGGACATGGAGAGAGGGGGGGATTTTGACTACGTTTTATGTCACGTGATAACGGAGTAAGAAAAGTTTCCTTTTCTGAATTGTGTTTACTCTTGTTGTGTTGTTGAACATGGTTGTAATTGAAAGTTGATCTATACAGGTTTCTGAAGATGCACCGAAGTTGACTTGAAGAATGAGAATTGTAGTGTATCAGCAACTTGACTATTTGTTAAATAACTTGGAATAGATAAATAATACTTTTAATATATCTTTAAAGTAAAGATAAGTTCGATTCACTTAATCTTTCTCGGGGATGAATTATTAGATACTTTATTAAAATAATTTAATAATTGTTGCCAATCTTTGGTGCTAGAATCAAATGTTCATGCAGATAATCAGACGTAAACCTAATCATCCAAAGTTACTATTTTGTAAAAGAATACCTTGCAATCTTCTGGTATGTAAACAAAAAATGTAGCAAACTAAACGGAGGTAGTAGTTGCACTTATAGGAAAAACAGAATTTTCAATTAAAAATTGAACCTTATTGGATGATAATATGTATAATGCTTTATAAATTTGAAATTCGAACTTTGACTTAAAACAGGTTGCGTTGGGGAGTTTAGCGTCCCTCTTCAACAGGGAGGCTATGTAGACACGGGACCTATACCTTAAAGTAACATCCAAATCACTATCGGTTTGAATCCGAGGACTCCCAGTACGGTTTGAACCCGAAACCAGACGCGCCAAAGGCGAGCGCTGTACCCATGAGGCTACGGGGTAGCCTACAAAAGTAACAATTTGCTAATGTAGTTTCATTTTGAAGAAGAGATATCTTCAATAGAAATAAGTAAATAGCTGTTTAAATCATTAGTTCTTAACTTAAACTTTTTTAGTACCTACGAAAGCAACTGATGTCGAATTCTTATTTGTACAATGTAAAGAAGAATTTCATGTATACTTTGATATGAATTGTACTATACAAAGAAAATTTAATAAATTGTTACTTCTCTTGTCAATTTCGTTTCGAGAAAGAAGGTAACTGCGCTAGAACAGGGAACATTTTTGGAGTTATTTCTTATTTGAATGCTCGAGTACCAAAACATAACATATTATTTTTACTTAAACATGACTTTAGAGCAATCGTCCTAAATGATTGTTGATAGTATGTTCCAAAGAGTCTAGAGCAGTGGTTTTTAAACTGGAGTCCGCGGACCCCGAGGGTCCGCGTGACCTGGCTACGGGGTCCGCGACGTGTAAAAATTGAAACGTGTTGTGATAAAATGGAACTCACAGCTGTTATGCAAAATGTATTTTTTCAGTTACTAAAAAGACAGCAATTAGAAATTATACCTACGTTTGTAAATTTGAATATTTTCTTTTCTAAATTTCTGCCCTGAAGCCTGTCAACCGTTATGTAGGACTACTTCAGGTGAGAGGAATTCCTTCTTTGTTAGGGCATTTTCTCAAAAGGAGTTGTACATTAACTGCACCGTTCCGATCTTGTTTTGTTGAGTTACAACAATGACATCACCAGAAATCTCGATCTGGACACAATTGTTCTAAGATTGGCAGCATCCAAAACAAGGAGACTTATACTGTGATTGTGTTGTTAGTGATTGTTCAAATGTTCAACTTGTTTCTATTATACTGTGCCAACATGAGGAGTGTATATATGCGTGTTGTGTTTGTGTTTCTTAATCTTATAAAATTTATAAATTTGTAGATAGCAAAAACCCATAAACATATCATTATTTCTTTCGAACATCACCATAAAAAACTGATCAAAAAATGTTTAGAAGTACAAGTGTAAAATAAAGCCCGTAATATTTGAAGAAATGTAAAGTTTCGTATCTAAGGACATGTAAATAATAATACAGGTGAGATGTTAATTTCATTTTTCCAATATGCATATATTTGTTTAGGCCACATGTATTTCAAAATATTGATTTAAGATTTTGAGACCCTCCTCTGTAGAATTTCTTTGAAGATAGTATTAAATCTCATTACTTTCTAGATGTTTTCGAGTTTCACAAATATTTTTTCAGTCCATCAAAAATTTAAAAACGTATTTCCTGTACTAATTCTTTGGAAATTTTAATGATTGGTTCGTTCGGCCAACTATTTTTTTTAAAGTATTTTTTTTACTTCCTTGAAGATGAGAAAACGGAAGAAATAATTTGTTGCCATAACAAATAAAAAAAAAGGAAACACATAGTATTCTAGCTTTCAGGTACAATTGTACTAACGCTATAGAGGAAAATTTTAATAGTAATTCCTTCAGGCTGTAGTTTTAGTTTTAAGAGCATAAGAAATTATTCATCATCACACACAGAGACAGACATTATATATATATATATATATATATATATATATATATATATATATATATATATATATATATATATATATATATATATATATATATATATATCTGTGTGTGTGCCCACCCTAATTTACATTTAGCCCCCCCTAAATTTCGAGGCTGGCTACGGGCCTGGATCGAACCAATAACCCCATTCACTTGAGGTAAGTCCTCTACCACGGCTTTACGGTGAATCTGTTAAAAAGTGAATATAACGTATGTGAATGATTATATGAATTCCATAATTCGGGAATGACCTTTGTAGTTCATGACATCGTCACCTGTGTAGAGCATCTGTTACAAATTCTGGTATTCTACTGGTGCTTCTAACAACTGACAGCACAACCATGTAGTATCAGGTTAATTAAAACTTGACAGCTCGGGACAAGGCGGGAAGTAGATTATTTGTGGATTGTTACTGTACGTTCGCTTTCCAATCAGAACTAATTAGGGCAATGGGCAAACTTTTGTAGAATATGGCCGAAAGGAAAGGAAAATCTAAGGCGGTCAGTATAATTTATGAAAATAAGAATGACACATTTGATGTAATTCTTGTAATGTAAACCCTATTCATAACTGAAGTTTTTCATAATCTGGAACAAACTTGATTGATTTAATTTCCAGTTTCTACCCTTTCAGTAGCTAGGCTATATGACACGCGGATCTACAGCTTAACGTGGGATTGGAACTATATAAGCTCCCGCCGGGAATAAAACTCAGGTTTCTCACGACAAAGGCACTTACGTTAAAAGCTTAGCTAGGAGGGAGCTTTGGTTCGAACTTGGATGCACTAATTCTCAGAAATGAAGTTAAATGCTTATCTGCCGGTTTGTTTCTAATACAACTCTTTCGAAGAAACTCCATTCTTTTGTTTATTTGTCAGATTAGGAATCATATCGAGAGTCATTCACAGAAGTGCTTGTAACTCGCGAGTCATAGTTTGTTCGTTACTGAACTAGGGCATTTCTAATGAATTTCTAATTATATCTAGTTGCAGTGTGCACTGTACTACATAGTGCTGAGTAATTGAGAAACGGCAGTGACTAAAGTGTGCAATCTGTGCGTGTTTTGTTACCCTTAAAAGTGCTGTTTTCTTTTTTAAAAAGCAATAGGTTGAGCTGAAGAAGAAGGAGAAGTATGGAGGAGGAGACATTATTTGTTTGCGAATATGAATATAACTTTTTCTTAATGATTATGTTTACTTTATGTTTACTTATACATGTTTACTTCATGTTGTTTCGCAAAAGAGAGAAAGAAAGGAAAAAGAATAAAAAATTTCGTTTTTAGGCGGGTAAAAAGGAATAATAACTGTTTCAGTGACCTCAGAACCTAATTAGCGACATTTTATCAACAAAATTGGGCAACAGTGTCGTCTGATTTCAGTATTACCTCCATCAGACAACTTGATTCACAACTTTGAGTTTTCTCGTGGCTTTACGGTTAGTGTACATGCCCTTGTGATGAGAGACCCGGGTTCGATTCTAGGCGAGATCTCATGTACTTCGATTTCACATTACGTTGTGGATTCACGTCTCATATAGCCTCGCTGGTGAAAGGGACGCTCAACTTAAAACTCAGATCGATTCCCAACTTTTGACTCTCTGCATCCTGAGGAAATTTTGTGTTGATCCAGAAGATTGTTCTGGAGATTTTTTGTCTTCTGGATGCAGACGAACAGGGAGAATATGTGATGAAGCTAAACGAAACTCCTAAAGAAAATAAATAATAAATAAAAGAAAGAAAGAAAATACCAAACGAGAAATTATCAACTTCCAGAATGTTCCACACAAAATGTGTTCAGAACGAAGTTTCTCTAGAACTGTTAGGCTCAGTATAAGGTGCTGGCAGAAGGGAGGTGTAGACACAGCATTTCAATCAACAAACCATAATTGTCCTCGATTAAGGAAACACAAACTGTTTCACATTCGTAGAAAGTTAAATAATCTTATTTTTGTATATTATTATTATTATCTTGTATTTGGTATAACACGGGAAATTCAGAAACCATATGCTACTTTTTGTTCTACAAATGGAGTTATATTACTTTCCAGATTGACATCACTGTACCGAATGTACTAAGTTGGAGAAGGCCGTCTAGGAACAACTCAGGGAAGGGGCACATTCCTGGACAACCTGCAGCAAGATCTACCTATTGTAGACTTTATTTCTGTGTGATAGAATGGAAAATAATCAAAATGTACTTGAAAAGTGCATACGAGTTAAGAAATGAAACACATCTAAGCTATTTCAATATAAGATTGCATATATAAAAGTCTATAAATAATTAATAATGTTTTGTACATCACCTCTATAAACTTCGACCACCACTGTTAAAATATTTGTGAAATTATTTATTGAAAGAAAATAAGAAACAAATATAATAAAGATTGTGTGCAGTGTTTGAAATAAATTATATTTATTGAACTTCAAAAAATCACATAATATTAATAATTTATAAGTGAGTCACAGTGTTATTTCATTTTATTTGAGTTAGTTTTTTTGGTTTTCTTGGTTGCAATTTCTTTTAGAATTCTATCTAAATTCAAATTCCTGAGAATTTGCGATCCAATGGACAAAACTGCCAAACTGGTCAAAGTTTTTTTTTTTCCTGTGAATTGATGATCTGAATTAAGTTTTTTTTTATAAATCTATTTCAACTTGGAAGAAAGCTGTTTTCTCCAAATGCCACATTCAGTAGAATTCTAAAGTAAGCTTCTTTTACAATATATTCTTGTGTGTATTTGCCAACCGAGAGTAGAATAGACTCCAGTGTGGGGCCTGAGTTGAAGCAAGAGGTCTAAGTCTGTCCGCACATCACAGATGGATCCAGAAGGATTCTGAGTATTGCATTGTACGTAAAAGAAGCTGGAAAACACGAAAAGAGCATAAAAAGTATTCAACTTGAGTTCTCGTTGAGAAGTACGTTGAGAGTTGTACGTTGAGAAGAATGGGAAAACTTAGGTAACTGGAACTACAAACCAATTTAAAGCATTAGAAATAAAAGGAGTAAAAGCTTATAATTTAAAACCTGTAATATAAATGTGTTAGGAGATTGTTCGAGAATAAAATCTACCGAGTGATGTGGTAGACGTGCAATGAAAGGAAAACAAGAATGGAAGAGAAATATATAATTAATATATAGTGTTAATGATATCCGTGTAACGTGGGTTCTTGCCGCCATGGCATGACGCATCCTCAGATTAGGGATTATGGAGAACGCCTCTAGATACAAAGGTTAGCTGCGAATATACTTGAAAGTAGTTGGGGACAGACGACAAACGGTGGTCCTCCAGCTTCGCGTTTGGCATGACGCTAAGAACCTCATTCTGTGAAAATGGCACTTGTTCATAAAGATACACAAAAGCTTGGGACGGAGACTTATAACTTGGCACGATTAGTGATGGGTAAATTCCCGGGAAGATATTTATCGGGAATGTTCCCGGGAAGATTCCCAAAATTTGGAATCTTCCGGTAATTTATATACAATCACAATGAATATATATTTAATACAATACATTCTATTACTATATAATGATTTCAGAATTAAATTGTTTTTTTTTTATCTCAGTATATTATTACTGTTGTCTCCAAAGGATTCTTTAAAATGTATATTTTGGACGGTATTATGTTATTTTATTAATATTTTATTATATGTAGAGTATAAGCATAAATATATATTTACTTACAATATGCAAGTAAATGTGTGGAAAAAATTATATAGTAAGTCCACATAGTATTACACCGCTAAACAGATTAACTTTATATGTAAGTAACTTTCTAAACTTCACTCTACTATTTATATTATAAGCATATTGAATTTTTAAATGTTATAAACAAATTAGGTTGGGTAACTGCCAGAAGACACATGTCTTTCTATTTTATCAACATTTGCGCATGAATATTTATGTTCACAATATTTGCAAGATACTGACTTATCTTTATAATTTTGCACCTAACATTGCCACACACGATCTTTCTTCCTACCTATTTCTCGAAATTTGATGCGTTAATTCACATGTAAAAGAAGTCCCAGCACCTTTTCAGAAACTCGAGTCGTAGATAGGAGAAAAGCCTACGTCTATTACTAGCGATGGTTCACGGTGTATTAATAGTACTTCATCTCTATTTCTACATTATTTCTACATTACGTTACAAACTGTTTCCTTTTCATCATTTATAAATTAGTACTTTGATACCTTTTAGTGCAAATGGAAATGGAACTTAAAAATCATGTTATTAGTTATATAAACTACAGTCAACGAATTTTATTTTTTCAACCTCCAATTTGTTTAACACCTAGAAGTAAATCATAATAAATGAAAATAAAGTAATTAGTCATATGGTTCTTATAATTTGGAAGATAAAGTAAAGAAATGGAAATAAATTTCTTCCCGGGAATTTATACGCCAGGGAAAACCCCCGGGAATGTTCCCATTTTTTATTTTCCTTCCCACCAGTGGCGGATCTGTAAGGTAAAGGCAGGAAGGACCTGCTAGTACCCACACAGTGATAGGTATATCGTATCATAAACTTTCAAAAATATATAAAAAAAAACTAACAGCACAGGATGTGCTAGGCACGTGCCATTTAGGTGTCCCAGCTACTTTTAGATACCCTACACTTGGCACATATGATATTCATGTGTTAAGTATTTACTTCAGCTACCTACAGGTGTAGGTGTTTGT
Organism: Thermobia domestica; assembly: GCF_964235325.1. Taxonomy (NCBI): domain Eukaryota; kingdom Metazoa; phylum Arthropoda; class Insecta; order Zygentoma; family Lepismatidae; genus Thermobia; species Thermobia domestica. The sequence goes on along the minus strand of NC_137456.1, from coordinate 340,018,066 downwards.
TACACCTAATTGATATTTGCCACTATGTGCCACAAATATAGCATTTATATACATGGCTTAGTTTCGCACTCTAACAGTCATTTGTTTTTATGTCTTCACTTGGGACATGCCTCTCTCATGTTCTAGGTACGTCCTTTAGGTACATACTGTTTCAGATACTCTAACAGCACAATATGTGCTAGGCATGCAACATTTAGGTGTTCTAAATTCATCTCCCACATTGGGTTCATTTGTTGCTTCTTTTTCTAAGCGATTGTATACTAGAAGCAACAAACGTACCAACTTAAACATGTGTAAAACAATTATTTAACTTTTAATGTTTTTTTATTTGTAATACTCTTTACGTTTAATGGTTTTATACTCTTACGATAATTATTATTGCCGTTATGAGATATTTACAGGAATTTTGTCAGTATCATTATATTTACTATTATGTATAATAATATAAATATTATATGAGCTATCTATATTAAGTACCTTCTGTAATTGGAGATTCTATCCTCCGTTGAAGGAGAAAAAACAAATAAGCTTTATTAGAGGAAAAATGTCACCGATCATTTGAAAGTGAATATGGAAGAACTATGAAGTAAAGTAAATAGACACTCGTCATTTTTTTATAAAATTACATCGCGAATAGATTTTATCTGATCCCAAACGGTTATCGTCGAATATACGCGGTTAAAGGGGCACTCTGATTAGCCCAATTCAAATGACCTCAAAAAAAAATTCCCTCTACAAGCGACATTGTGTTCTTCGCCTCCGTGGCCAAGTCGGTAGAGCACGTGGCCACTAATCCTAAGGTTGGTGGTTCGCGCCCCTCCTAGGGTAACCCTACCTCTCTTCTTACTTGTTCAAAGTGTTCTTTAGACTCACCTTAATGTAAACACATTACGCATATAGGCGATTTAACATATTTTCGGGGAATAATATTGTGGTTCATTGACGCTTACGGCACATGGAACATAAGTAGAACATACTAAGCACATTCCCCAAATATGTAAAACATGTGCCTAGAGGCGGACGTAGACTGTGGCTATCACTTGCCATCCCTGTGATTTCTTTCTCAGCGGTACACTCATATCCAAAGTGATTGTCGCATGTCTATAACTGTCATCTTGTAACAATATAATATGTTAATGATTTTGCAGGGTACTTTTAATACTGATTCTATGTATATAATCGGGAAATGTATATTTGTGGCAAATTTCATAGCAAAAGAGTTATAAATACGAAAATTAGAATGAGTAAAACAAAATGTTGATAAAAGGATGAGAAAGTTTTATTTTCGTTCTATTGTTCTTCTTTACTGCTCTTTTGGCATGACATTTGCCACACACATGTGTTTGGAGCCTATACACATACTAACAATATAAGAAACATCGGGGAAATTCGTTAGCAAATTATATTGCTACAACAACATATTTATATACATGCGACAATAATTTTGAACATAAGTGTACATAAGGCACTTACTGGACACATTCGCAGGTACGTAAGGGAACATGAAAGGCATATGCCTGGTATGTGATTGTGCTGTTAGGTTAATACCTTAAATTATTTTGTCACTGAAAAAACTGGGGGCCTAGAAACAGGAATCCAAAGTAGAGAACGGGTTCAGTTGGCTAAAAAAAGAAGTCAAAATGGAAATCTTTTGTGAATGCGGCATTGAATATCGGGGTTCCACAGACCACAGTGTTAGCTAGTTAGTTTAGTTGGTATTAATGATATAATCCCTACCTCAAGACGAAGATCCATAACGATTATATAGGATGAAAACTTCAATAAATGGGAGAACTTATCTATTATAGTAGTCGCGCCGAGTCTTGATGTTGGACCTAGATCTGCCGATTTCGCCAGCCAATAGAACGCGAGGGTGTGTTCCGGTTATCAACCCCCACTAATCAAATTTTGTCAGTGCCGTCTCTCGCGCTAGACGGAAGACATCTTCCGAGAGTACAGTGTTGTCGGATTGGCGCCAAGTTTCGTTTTGTTAATTGTTTATTGTTGCGTTATAATTTTGTTGTTGCTATTCGTGTTATTGTTACCGTTTTAGAATAACTGTTACAGTGGTTATTGTTGCGCAGTGTTAGTATTGGTAATTTTAATTGTTTTCCTGTGCTTCTGTGTATACTCTTACACGCGTATTTGTTATTGGATTCGTTTATTCCCTCTTTCACCTCGTGTTCGTGTTCTGTTCTTGGGATATGCAATACGAGTGGCATTAGATACAATACGAAGGTGATTCACAAGCAATAGACATCTATTATTTATATTGCTCTTCAGTTTTTAAAAAGAAGCCAAAGCAGGAGCTCCTCTAATCATCATAAACAAAGTGAAGGAGGGAGCTGCAGAAGCTTGTGGGGTAAGCAGGAGCTCTGTTCAACTCATAACTGGAGAGGCAATGGGAGCACAAGCTTCAGCAGCTGAAACATCCTTCGTTTCGCAATGAAACGAAGAAACATAAGACCAGTTATCAGTGATCTGGATCATTTTCATAAAAATGTTCTCAGGAGGAGAATATTCCATTACTATGAGAATTGTGAGTATCCCACGGTGGATAAACTTCTTCGTGTTATGAGGAATGAAATTAACTTTAAGGAGAAAGCAACATCCTTACGTTCCATTTTGAAGTTAATGGGTTTCCATTACGGGAATAAAAAAGATGAAAGTACCTTCTTGAAAGAGAGGATATTGCTGCTTCGCGTGTAACATTTTTACGCAAAATCTGTAAGGCAAGAGAAGAGGGACGGGAGATATTTTACCGTAATGAGACATTTGTACAAAACCACTCTCATTCCAAGGTGTGGCAAGATGAAGACGGAAGAAGTGGTTTGAACGTGCCTGTGGGAAAAGGGAAAAGAATAACGGAGTGCCATATGGGTTCCAGGAAAAGGGGATTTGTGCCAGGATGCAAATTAGTTTTCCGCGGAAAACAGAGCTCGGCTGATTAATACCATGAAATGAACGCAGCTGTTTTCAAGGAATGGTTTTTAAACGTTCTTAATAAGTTGCGTGACTAGAGGTTAAAAATGGAGTAATTGTAATGGACAACGCCAGTTACTATTCAGTAATCTTGAATAGATCGTCAACTTCGAACACAAGGAAAAATGACATGCTTAAGTGGTTATCAAAAAACAATATTCCACACGATCCGAGGCAAACCCGTGTTGAGCTTTTGAAAACTGTATAGATATCCAAACCTCACGTTAATATGTACGAATTGGACGAAATTGCTTCAAGTTTAGGGCACACTGTAATCAGACTGCCTACCTATCATTGCGAATACAATCCAATAGAGATGATAATGGGCACAAGTGAAGTGATCGATTGCAGAGAGAAGCAACACGTTTAGGCTAAACGATGTCCAAAATCCTGTAAATATTGCTTTGGACAGCGTATCTATACATCAGTGGGAAACATATGCTGGTCACGCGGAAAAAGTACAAGATGAAGATTTTCCTCTCGAAGTGGTTGCTGATAACACAATGGAAAACATTATTATAAATATAGAATACAGCGATGCAGAGAGCGAAGTTTGCGTAGAAACAGACGAAGATGGACAAAAGTATGAAGGGGGAGAACAACTTGCTGTCCTTCTGGAATTGGTAAGATGTTTTTCTTTCTCTCTCTCTCTCTCTTTTTGTACTCACTTACTATGTCATAAGTTTGGCAACATTGTTAGTGAATTTAAGCTGTTTGACGTTTCTCCAAGTAAGCGCTCGGGAAGCGACCCCACGAATTGTACCGAAGTTTTCCGATGCATCGGAGCTCAAGCAAAATATTTCTAGGATTGGTTTAGAGCCGAAGTTTCTCGACAGGGTGCGACTACTATAGTGATGGAAAAAAATTGTAAATAATATTGAAATGATAGAAATAGAAATTGGATCCCACTAGCTCTGAATTGAAGTAGCTTTTAATTTGTGAGTTGGAAAATACAAGCATTCTTTATTCTACTCGTCTCCCTCATTTTTACATGTCACAAACGTCTATGATTAAAAAAATAAATGTGTTTGAACAGGACAAAGTGATGAAATGGCAGATTAGACTGAAAAGAAAATCACATGTGAGCCATAGTTAATAGTCGTTATGTAAGAAATCATATAGGTAGAGCCTTAGCTAGGGGAAAAGACAAGCGAGGCAATTGCCCAGGCGCTGGTAGCAAGAAGGCGCCGAGCGAGCAAGAAGAAAGATTAAGTGTTGGAAATGCGTCAACGACGCGTCACTTCAAGAAAGTACTGCCGAACTAATAAATCAATATTGTTGTCAGCTTGATAAGAAATAGATTTGTTAAAAATTTTCTTCCAAGCTCCGTTCGCAACCCAAAAGTTTCAATAATAGTCACAAGAAAATTTTACTTATTACTTAAAGAAAGTTATAATATATGATTAGTTAATGACCATATGATATACGAGGCGTCTAGTAATGAATGATATAATGTACGCAGGAGCGAGTGTGAAGTACGTATTCGGCGTTTTCATAGTGATGAGTTTTATCAGTTAATCACGCTTTCCTACCCAATCGGATTAATCACGACGGTGAGAATGAAAGTATGAAAAATAAGAGGAGTGAGAAGAAACAAGCAGTCTGCCATTTGCGCAGTAATATTAAAAATAAATATAAATGAGGGAAACAATAACATTTTCGAACTTCTTAAATAAGGGTAGCTACACCGTTAGATTGTAATATATCAGAAGTCATGCTAATAATTCATGGAATATTGAGCTGCAACAAGTATTTCTGAGTTAAGAAACGTCACAAATCATTGACTTTCGGTATTATTGATGTTATTGACTTACGACGTTTTTGAAATCATCGTCTAAATTGTAAGAAATGCAGAACTCGTATTGAACGCTTGCAGAGACATGAGTTTTGAAGTAAATGCACAGAAAAGGAAACACGTCGAATTTCACTGGTTCGTAGTCCTGGAAATTGTAAATGCGTTAAAATATCAAATAATACTTTCGACACATTGGACACTTTCAAATATCTAGAATCCCGATATTAAAAAACCAAAACCATATCAACGAGGAAATTAAATGTCGATGGAAAGTAGGGAAGTCATATTATTCAGTTCAAAATTTTTGTACTCGCGATGACCATGCCTGTTGTCCTGTATGGTTGCGGAACATGGTCGCTTACTCTGAGAGGAGAGCCCAAACTGGAAGTATTAGAGAACAAGATCCTGAGACTAATATTTGCACTGAAGAGGAACAGGAATGGTGCATGGCGAAAACTTCACAACGAGGAACTGGATAATTTGTACCGTTTAACATACTGTTAGGGTCATTAAGTCTAGTAAGCTTAGGTGAGCAAACCTTGTTGCAATAAACGAAGAAAATACGGACGCTTTTAAAGTTTTAACTGGAAATCTAACCGGAAAATGACTATTAGGAAGACCTACTGACAGGTGGGAAAACAATATTAATATGGATCTCGCAGAAATAGGAATTTAAAATAGAAACTAAATCCAGATGTTTATGGACAATCAATTGAGAGCTGCTTGTGAACGTGACATTGAACCTTCTGGTATCATAGACCAAAGAATTATGGTTAGTTAGTTAGGTTTGTTAATATTAATGATGTAATCCCTGCATCCAGACGAAGATCTAAGGATCATATTACTTTATATGGAAAGTTCAATAAATGCAGCAAGTGACCTAACAATAATGGAGGAAACCGTAATTAATAGTACTGATAGAGATAGAAATCGTATCCTAACAGTTTTGAATTCAAGTAGCTTTCAATTTATCTAACGATCTTCAGGTAAATTTAGCTCTCGCCTACATATATTCTTTGTTCTACTCCTCCCACTTAATTTTTACATGCCATGGACGCCCATGAGATAGAAAACAAACTTTAAAATCTGTTTGAACTGGATAAAATTAATTTGGGATGAAATTAAAGATCCACATATGAGTCAATCTTAAAAACTTGTATATCTATAAGAAACTATATAGAATAATGAAGTCAGGAGAGATACTGAACAATTTATTATCCTTTGAGTGACATATGTTCATCATACAATCTTGATGAGTAATGTAAAAGAGTTTGATTACGTGACAAGTTAATTGAGAGAAATTAGAAGAACTTTTATCAAACGATAGTATATTTTGTTTCCAGCTGATATGGTTGCTTTTGGAACCTGAATCTGAAATAAACATGATGTCAGATAAGATAATGAAAAATGATGAAATAATTTGACATTAAAATAGATATGAAATAAATTAAAGGAATAGTGGGTGGGGTGATTGAGACTGTAGCATTTGTACAAGTCTGAGCAAAGAAAGTTTAAAAGTCGGCTAATTCTCAATACTTGTGAAGTTCAATTATTAACGAAGGTATGAAATATAAACAATAAATAAAAAGTAACAAGAAATGGTGAAACATTTTTGAGATAATTATTATAATAATGGTGAGAGCTCACTAGATGTGATTCACTGACTTAACAGTTACAAACATACGCGAAGATACGAAGATAAAGCAGGGGGGCAACAACAAACGCATAATATATATATAATATGTGTGCGTGTGTGTGATTAGCTACTATCCTGTAGAGCCGTGCATCTACAGTTTGAGGTAGAACCAAAAACACCGTAAAGGGTTTTTCTTCGGAGGTATTTTAATGCTCTCCCAGTGGGAATTTAACTTAGGACTACGTTAATCAAAAGCCTATGCGCTAGCCACTGGGCCACTTTTACGGTTAAGAGTCCATCTATACCTAAGGTACGTGTGCTAATCATCCAGCTAAGCTGGAGATTGCAAAAGCAACATAAACAATCAAAATAACTACAAGTATTACCAGTACATAATTATTATCAAACACAATAGTGGATTGTTACTTTTTGATCTTATTATCAGAAGCGTTTATCACGGATTGACAAGAGATAAGGTGTATATACATGTAAAACACAATAACTAGAACATGAAGAATAACGGGAATTTTCTATTTGTTTACCTAACTAATACCTTCTTTAAAAAATGAAAAGTTCGTGGAGTAATTTAATTGGAATCGGGAGAAAGCCATAAACGCAATGATGTCTACCACAGACTCATTTGGCCTGGAATCGAATCAGAGACCCCCTTGTACAGTGGGACACATAAATACTATTGTCTTAAGACTTTCTCTTATGTCACCTATTTGAGATGATATTCCACAGGTTGCTGCGAAGCCAATCTAACCTTAAACTAACGCCTGCGAGGCAAGTAGCCTCCGAGCAGTGGCGGAGCCAGGAGAGGGCCAAGGGGGGCCAGGGCCCCTTGCTCAAATTCTTGGCCCCCCAAGTGGCCCCCACACACAGAGTGATACTGCTATAGGTCGACAAACGGAGTCGCCACAAGTAGCCTAGTTGATAGGCGAAACAGCAATTTTACCAACTGCAGAGTATCGTATGTTGCAGTAGTCTGCGTTCCGAGCAGGGGAGGATCCAGCACCGACTTCTGGGGGGGGGGGAGCGGTGGGTTGTCATACTGTTACTTTTAAGGGCTCCAAACTTTGGGATGGGTTTTATTTATATATATATAAAATAAGAAAGCTTCCTCTTCTGGGGGCGATCGCCCCGATCGCCCCCCTGGATCCCCTCCTGGTTCAGAGTAAAAAGCTTCAGGCAGCTCTTTTGTTTGTAGTACAACAAGATCTAATTCATCGAAATCTGTATCGTGCATGCATTGACCTCACTATCTGAACGTTCATTTTCACCTCTGTCCCTTATCTGGTTATCTTCTTTGTTTTCAACAAATAATCCGAAAAAAAGCAAAATTAGTCAGCATTCTCATTCACTTGAATGTTGAAAGTCATATAGATGCTTGCTTACAAATAGCAAACACTACAGCAAAACATGACATTTGCGTTCAACGAAAGAAGTCTTCGTACGCTACTTATTATAATTCGTACACTAAGTAATTAACTTTCATTGATTATGGCGACAGAACAAATGCATAGCATCCATTAAATAATTTGGCATTATTATTATTATTATTTTCAAAGAATCTTAATATCGAGCCGTCTTGTTTAATATACAGTAAAAGAAGAGAACAAAAGTTTTTATCAGATCTTATTTCTGTAATAGTCATTCTCTCTGTTGTTCGTACCCAGATCGCTTGATACTGAATATTACCTACACCTAGTACTTGCTACCGATAATGATACTCCCTATAGACTACCTTCTGTATTTGTCTCTAGTATGTTTTCTTCCTAACGCTCTTAGCCGTTGGCAACTCTGTAGAAACCTTCTGCTATGACTTAACTAGCGATACTAGCGAATTCCAAGGAAAAGGATGTCAGCGTTTGGTGGAGCTATATTACTAACTAAAGCCTGGGGAAATGTAAAAATCAGTGATTTGTAAAAATAAATCGTTCAGAACTATTTTGTTTTAAACGATTTTAAATGTACCCTAATCCCAAAAATACTACTCCTAGAGAAATTCCGAAGCTTATCAATGCCAGTGCTACAATCTTCTGATTACTAACCATCAGGTAAGATACCGAGATGATACAACTTGGTCGCGGCAGTAATGCTTTTTTATGTAAAAGTGGTAGTTAGTCACGTGACCAGGTTGTTTCATCCCGTTTTCTAATGTTTAGTAATCAGAGAGATATGAGGAGTTATGTGGGACTGGTCCAGGGATATTCCATACAGTGAATTTAGTCAGTGAATACCCAATTTTATCGCAGATTAATATTTGTTCTTTGTTAAAATATGAATTTCTAAGAAAATTAAGCATTCAGCATTGCAGGAATTATGCGGAACAGTAAATCAGTGGTGACGAATTTTTAACAGGATATTCTAACTAATGGCCCTCCTTCAAATCTAATCCGAAAACTAACAATATTAATTTACTATCGACTACAGGGTAATAGCAGAATTTTCTAAAGATAATGTACTAAGAGGCATTCTTTTTGCCTATTATTGATAAAGCAATCACTGAGACGGAAAAACGCTTTGGATCACGTAGCAAAATCATTAGATCAATCACCACTCCACATCCAAAAAGTGAAAACTTCCTAAATTACAACATTGTCGATCCTATGGACCAGCATTATGGAAGTGATCTGGAAATATTTAAATGTGAATACAAAATCCCCGCAAAACAATTAAGTCGTATGAAGACGAGAGAAACCCAATGTTGATTTTTTCATGAATTTAAATCCTTAGATCTTGTTGAAATTGTTGATAAGTTTACTGCTGTCCACAATAATAGAAAGATCCTCTTTTAAGTAGAGCCATGAACCTATAAGTTATTTTCTTTACCTGTAAAAGTGCATTTCTCTGTTTCCACTTAAATCAACAAGCCACACTTGTTTTAAACGCCGTGATTAAATAACTACTTATATTAGAAATCAATTCTATTAATGTACCCTAGTTGTTTGAGGTAGTAGATTCTTACATTTTCACTGTAAAAGAGTAAAATCAAGAACAACAAAGATGAAAACACACACACACACACACACACACACATATATATATATATATATATATATATATATATATATATATATATATATATATATATATATATATATATATATATATATATATATATATATATATTTATTTATTTAGGGTAACTTCGACAAATAACGCCAGTCGGGTAATAACGCCATTTAAAGCTTTACACAATGCTAGCATAAACGCGTGGTTCGTAAGGTTACCGCTTATGAGTGTGTGATAAACAGTGATGCCTATTGTCTTTGTAAGCACAAAGACTAGAGGCAAGCCAGGCGTCAGTAAAGAGAAACCGGTGAACAAATGTTGACGTGACAGCCACGGAGCAGAGGAAACAGCTCGCAAATTTTTAGTATGTGAAACGAGGTAGGCGAATTGTTTGGGTAAAAGTAAGATTTTACTATTACTAAAGGTATGCGTTGATAGGGACGTACTTGCATAATATTATGATATAGATAAAATATGCAGGACCACTATTTTTGGTATAGAAATAATGACCAAAACAAAGTCTATTGTTTCTGGAAATAACGCCACTATCGCGTCGGGAAATAACGCCACTCCATCTAATCGCTAATCGAAACTAATACTAGTGTTAAAAGTTTGCATTTCTTTGTGGTAGTTGTAGAGCCGGAAAAGTCTAGTTTTATGCTTTCATGGCAAGACACTCGAATATCGTGTGCAGAAAGGCGGAGAATTTGAGCTATGGTAATCTAATGCGTTTCAAAAGAACTACGTGAACGAATTGTATACGATATTGGGAAATACACTTGATGCTATGAATCTTTTGTGACAATCCTGAACTTATTTGCAATGCAGATTAAATGCAGGACTATAACTAACATACAACAGTAGCCTAACAATATTGGCACATAAAGGGAGCAAGCGAGTATTTAATGCCACACATGGCGAAAAAGGTGAAACTGTGAGTGTTAGTGCGTGCACTATTGTATCAGGTTCAAATTAGGTCCCTCCGATGGTGTTATACAAGAGAAAGTATTAAAAAAATAGTTTAGTGATGATCTTCCTCCAGATAACACTTATGCAATGACACCTAAAGGCTGTGTTACAAAGGGAGAATCCGTACATTTCTGGAACATTTCAACAGACATCGGATCCCTGGCCGAGCGCTGCTTATTGTAGACTGCCATCGCAATCGTCTTGATATTACCATTTTAAATGCTGCTGAGACCATGTATATTAAACTGATGTGCTTGCCTGCACATTGCACCCGTGAACTTGAACCACTCGACAAAAGCTTCTTCAAATTCGTTAAAACTGTAACTGCTATGAAACAGTTGACAGTTATCGACGAACGCATCCCGGAATAACACTTGGGAAGCTACAGTTTCAAAAACTGTTTCACAGCCATGATTCCGTTCAGCAACACCTCAGACCACAATTTTGGGATTCAGCGCTACAGGGCATCCTTTTAACAAAAATGCTATACCTGATGTCGCTTTTTCTCCAAATGATGTGTCAGAGCAACAGCAACCTCCACCAACACCTCCAAACACATGACCAGCCTCCATCTCTCCTTCAACACCACCGAGTGCCTTCTCCATCCACGAGCTTCTGCCTACTGCTAAAATAACTAGGAGCAAATCTCATCTCAGGGGGATTTCTCTTACTGCCAGAGGAGTATTGGTAACACTAGACCTATTCGCAAGAGCTGGCCCTTTCGCTTCTTCTGGCACGAAGAAACAAGCATCCTCTAGAAAGATGAAGGCTGGAGATATACTCCGGGGGGAATTTGGAGGATATTACTACGATCTCAGGGGTCTTGAAACGTGGATTCAATGTATTGAATGCAAGATTATGGTTTCACGACTTATGTGATTCTGACAGCATTGTTAAATATGGCTTCTGAACATTTTGTGACGCTGGTTGTGCATTGTTGTCTGCCTCCGACGAGTAGTGCTCCATATGACTGCAGCTGTTATGTTAAGAAATTCGCAATCATCACAAGAGTTACCGGTTAACATGTACGATGACTATGAGTTTTGTGTACCAGCAAAGCAGGTAGCACATTGCCAAGAACATTGTTTAGTTGTGTTCAAAATGTATTTCATTACGATTCAAACATCTTTCCGTTGTTGTAAAACAAGTGGCGTTATTTGCCGACACGTCTGGTAATAACGCTATCTCATATTCACTCCGATTTTCAATGCATTGTGGTCGACATTGTATGTGTAGGATCTTTGTTTTATCATTTCATTATAGCGGAGGGTTCACTCCATCTTCCATGTAATGTGCACAGTTCTAGATATAAGAGCACTTGAACACCAGAACAATATGTTGAATTGGTGGCGTTATTTGCCGGTTACCCTGCACACACATTTAAGGAGATTTTCAACTTTCTTAAAGTATAAAAATTCATTTTTTACTAATAACTTTTACTGCATATGTTATACAAAGTGCAGAGTTTAAATTTTATGCTTGTGTAGCTCACATAGGAAATCTTTTATAAATAATTACACAGGTAAAAGAAAATACCAGAAATCCTAAAATAACCAGTAGTCGGCCTATGAAAACCAAAGGTCAGCCATTACTTTAACCAGTACTCAGCCACATTATTGCGTTGACTTTTTAATGGAATTTAAGAGACCAATTCCCCAGTTATCAAATTAAGGGACAATTATATTGCACTCAGAGTTCCTACAGAGAAAAACTACGTGGAAAATCTACTGCAATTTAGGAAAATAGACTTCTTGTACTTACCATAAACTAAGAAAAATGTGCCTCGGCCTAGACTGGACTATTTAAAACTAATATACAGGCCTATTTTTACTTACATTGATATTTATACATAGCTATGACATTAATCTTTTAATATGAAATTCTTTAAGGCACATTCAGGAGACACAAACACTTATTTAGTAGGTTCTCCGTACGAAAATTCACTGAGGCACGTGCATTTCAAGTGGCACCAGTGATCACAAAAATCACACCCAATATACTTAAGTGTGTCGCCCTCAATGTCACTTATGAATTCTTCTTAGACCTTACACTTTACACGGCTTTCAACAACTTCTTCCATCTCGTTTTCCGAACTACTAGCGCTTTTTGGCTTGACAGTCTTTTTATTTCTCCTTGACTTTTGCAGATTTTCCTTTCTTTTTTATTCTCTTCCCTTTTCGTTTTAAGCGTTTCTCTTCTAGTTTTCTTGTCTTTTCGTTCTTTAACATATGATAATTTCTCCACTCTTGGGAGGATATCGCACTTGGAACTTTTTCTCTGGGCACATTTTTGATAGTTTTGTTTTTGATTGGAGCTGGCCAGAAAGTATACTAATCAAAGGCAGATGATATGGAAATGTCTGACGAAGGTTCTCTTTGAATTTCTTCTGAGATCATATGAAGTTATTTATGGCACTACTGATTGTAGAAACCGAAGCATACCATTCACATTGCGTCGTTTCAGCATAAGATGCCACAACGAATGTGTTGGTTTCCTGGTTTGAGTCAGCCGTCTATTTCTGATATCGCAGATGTATTTGTAGGCTCTAGAAGTCCAATTGCGGAAATCTGGTATGTTTTAGGACTAAGATTATCGAATATCTCACTAGCAAGTAAAGATGTAGCAGATCAATCCTCTTCGTACAGAAAAAAAAGTCCTATCTGTGTTCATTGGTGTAGAACAAGAAGACTCTTTGGATACGCGCCTGGTTGCAAATTATATATATATATATCTGACACTGAGTCTACTCCAGTGGAAGATGTCTTCGGACTGGTTGGAAGAAATGCTGAATAACGCGTTCTTAAACTGTTAGACATATTTTCCTTATTGTCAGCAGTCCTCTTAATTTCTTGAAGAAGACTTTCAACATTATTTGTTTTTTCATGAAGATTTGATTTCAAGTATTCAATAACTTTCACAGGTGGCAGGTAGTCCTCTTTGATTAGAATGCGTGAAGTGACTCTCTTTGATTCTTTGGTTTCCGTTGTCTCTCTTCAAGATAGGCTAACACGCATCTGTGCGTGAATTTACTTATAAAAAGATAAACCGCGTTTTAATTAGGTTTTGATAGAAAGCAAGTGGGTTACTATGAGAAAGTGTAGCTAGGTCGTGGTACTGAATGAGAAGCATGACTTAGAATGTAAATATTTATGATTATTCTGTATTGTTTTGGCAATCAGGCAACTGTAAGAATGGAACAGATAATAATAATAATAATAATAATAATAATAATAATAATAATAATAATAATAATAATAATAATAATAATAATATAGTTAAAGAGCAATTGCAACCTTGGAATTAAAAAAACATATAGAAAAGCGACATTGTGCGGAGTAAAAAAATGAAATGAATCTTTAAGTTTTACGTCCCACGGTTATGCCGGTTAGGCTAAAGGAGACGGTGATGATGAGACATGAGTGAAATGGTGGAATGAAGAAAGTGGGAGGAAACGGGAGAACCCCGAGAAAACCCACGAGCACGGTGTTTTTCCAAATTGTGCGGAGTAATTTAAATTATCAAATCAATTAGATATTGATATCCCTTGTTTTCTCACAGTTACCTTAGATTAAAAGACTAACCCAGGCCTATGATCAAGGTAAAAAATTCTAATTACCTGTCCTTTAAATTTTAGAGAGAATTCATACCAGCCATAAATTCTTTACCCTTTTTCATCTCAGTTCAAGGAAAATATAGAAATTGAAATGGCTGGTATTATAACTGTTTTTCATTAAATCGTTATGAAAGTCTTCTACGTATTAGTCAAGTGTCTCAATTGTAGAAATGTACATTGATATTGGATTTGGGATTTGGGATTTTCAGGCTGAAACTCACCCAAAATCTAATGTTACTTATTCCTATGCATAGAGTCTACAATCCCCTCCCCACAGCTCCCGCCAAGTGAACTTAGTGGTGGACAAACACCGTGTGCGTGGGTTTTCTCGGGGTTCTCCCGTTTCCTCGCACTTTCTTCATTCCACCATTTAATTCATTACTCATTATCACCGTCTTCTTTAGTCTAACCGGCATAACCGTGGGACGTAAAACTCAAAATTTCATTTCATTCCCCCCTAAAAAGGTTTAGTGATTTCTAAGAAAGAAAAAATCAAAGTCTTTGTGTGTGAAGCCTCTATGAAACTACTTTTCTGAATCTACCACTGTTCATAATTGTTTCTCCAACAAGAAATTCGTTCCAGCTTATTCCTAAATAGGAAATTATGAATGCAGGAGGTTATTACTGTATGTGGTTCGTGTACTACAGTTCCCTAGGAGGGTTTTGGCATTTATAACAGTTCGGGACTCGATCCTCTCTGTTTCGTGCGTCTCCTTTAGACTTTAATAACAGTTTGGATCTTTTGCCAAAGCCGACCATATAGCCACTGGACAACACGGTTCAGAGTTCGGGTGAGAACATTCTGGGAAATCAACATAAAAGCTGATTCTAATTGTATTCTCAATGTCGATGCAATTTAACAATGTGAAAATTATTATGTTGCATAGGCATTAGTTATTTATGCAGGAAAGGAAAGAAAATTAGGTTATTTCTTAAACTAGAAAATATAAATTTATACCATTTGATAATATTTTGGTAAAGGATATGCAAGATTTCACTTTTCACTTTAATAAACAACACTAAAACTGCACAAACACATATTGTATTACATTTTGGCACTTTAATTTGAATAACTGAATATGAGAATAAAATTTAACACTTGGCCCAATTATTATTATTACAATCGCGGAAGGCGCAGTACTCGCGGGTTACCGGTGGTATTTCACTACATCGTTAGTTTCCGCAATTTTGCACTGTCACTTTTCACTCACTTTGATGCTGGTTCCCATACCTCTACAAAAATGAACACTTTCAGTAATTAGAACTGATGTTAACCCTCGACATTATAGCCAAAATAAAGTTAGATGTTCTATCTTACGTTGCAGTTGATACTTCCACATTTCTGTTCATGGTTTTGCCGACAGAGGACTGTGGAACTCTTTTCATATTTTGTTCAAAGTAATCCATGATGTGCAAAGTAACCACGTCTTACGGTACATTAGAGTAATTTGCACATATTGTTGGCTGGATATACTTGCATTCTTGTAAAAAAAAAAAAAAAAAAAGTAAAAGAGTATAAGCAAGAAATAAATGAAACGACTTTAGTCGATATTTCCATTAGTATAGCTAAAATTAATCATATCACATGATTTCGGTCATAGTAATTAGGCACTCAACAACTAGGAAAAATTTTGTCAGGAAAGGGAAATTTTCTAAGGGAAACTTACCAACACTGATAGAAGCTTTGGGAAACAAACAACGAAGTTCTTCAAACGTAGAGTAACAAATAAAACACAGTTCTGACCAGAGCAGAATGAAATATATTAAAAACTATACTTACAATGTGTTACAGTTTCAAGGACCCAACATCCTCTTCATCAGATACAAACACTGAGAAAAGACAGGTGACAGCAGATCTTATATACACGAATTTAGTCCTATTATTAATATGTGAAATATTTTGCACTTTTGTTAACAGCGTTCTTTTTTTTTTTTTTTTTTTTTTTTTTTTTTTTTTTTTTTTTTTTTTTACCATTTATGTTTAATTTTATAATGCAGTGAAAAATAGCGGAATTTCAGTAAGGGTAGCGGAACGGGGCGGAATTTTGGCGGCCCAGTAGTGACTTCTCGAGTTAGGGACCTGGCAAATCTGGAGTAATTAGTCTGTAATTTTTAAAGATGTGATTGCATGTTTGATTGCAAGTATAAAATTGCTTCTATGAACGTTCTTGTAAGCCATTTCATTAACACATGCACCATAAAATAAAATGGAAGTATCAAGCATAGTTGCAAGTTCGTATTAAATTTGTAGCAATAATGGCTGGTGAAGAATCTGTTAAGTTGGAATTTTTGTACAAAGAAGAAAATGATTATGGTTTTCCTCAGGAAGATCCACTCGAAGGGAAAGGATGGACATACGAAATGATAACTGACAGCAAAGAATTAATATTATCTTCAACCGAAGGGGAGCAAACAAGAGAGAAAGATGTCGCTATGTATTCTTCGGATGTCAAATTAAACATTGGTATGATGAAATCTGAATTTGCAGTAAAAGATCCTGCCTGTCAAAATAATATAGAAACACTAAGAAAAGTAGAGGTTGAAGAGACTTGCGCTTCTTACTGTGATGACTACAAACAATTAACTGCAAGTAGTTCAAATTCAGTTGGGACAGAAAGGTAATGTTAAATTTTATATACAATAACTGGTTCAGTTTGATAATACAGTTACATGAGTACAAAATTTTATAGTTGTAAGGAATACTTTTCGAGAAATAGTTACGGGAGGTAGGCCTACGTCTAACATCAATTAATAATCAACAGTTTGGAAGTGGCGCGGCACACATAGACTAGTTGTACCCAGAAACACAATTGAGTGCACCCATCTTAATGAAGGAATCATTACCTAAAAATGAATACACATTTCAAACCAATTCTTGTAGATATTTTTGATATGGGTACTTTGCGATGGTGTTCCATATATAGAGGCTTGTTTAAGAAAAAACCTCCGTGGCTGAATGGGATCAGAAAATTTCCGAAATACTACCGTGATTTTTTTACACCGGACCAAACGTATAGATGTTTGTAACTTTATCCCCAAGTTATCTCGAATACGCCACTTATCCGAAGGTCTTCCAAAGCCATTAATAAAACATAAGTCTAACTAAAAAAAGGTGGATATTTATTGAAAAACCTATACATAAATTCAATGCATATATTACTTCATTTGCTGAAAGTCGGCTGTTTTTATTTTCAAAATCATTTTTGGGGGACGGAGTTGCACTCATCCATATAGTTTCACATCAGCACTTTAGTGTACGTATACAATAAGAATTATTATGTAAAAGACACGAATCAAATTGTGCTGGCTTGCCACTACAAAGAAGTATGGCTATGTAATTCAGGGCAGGACCGCAGCATGTTGGCCGGAGAAGGAGCGAAGTGTTGCGTAGGGAACAGGCGCGTTACAAAAGGTCAATATACATGTAAACAAGCATAGGACGAAACACACTATATGGCATAAAGTGTATTATTTTTCATGCTGATTTTGTACGTTAGTAAAGATGTTATATGAAACATTCCAATATGTTGCCATTGCTTCCATATTTGTGTTCCAATATAATACATTACTAACGTAAATTTTGCAAATATCTTGATCCCTTAAGTCTCGGATATTTCTCTAGTACCGCGACAATTACATTTATACTTCATTTCATTTACAATGGTTAATAGCTTCTTTGTGTGTGAATCCGCGTATAACAGATTCGATCATGATTAATTTATTTTTATGAAGGTAGGTATCTTAGAAGTAAGAATACAAGATATTTACGATATCTATGTACTAGTCTGTTAAAATATTATTTCGAATTGGGTCAAGATTTTACTTTGGCTCGGGCAATGACTTCAATCGGTTCTTATGGGTTCAGTCACTTCCTGGAACTGTTTCCGCCTCAGTCAGTTCTTGGAACTGTTTGTGCCTTTGGAGCTTTCACGTGGTATATATTTTTCACACGCAAATTCACTAACCGTTTGGGTTCATTGGTACCTCGCGTTTGCAGAATTAACGTCTTAGTTTTACTTTCACAACACTTTCTCTAATTATTTAATTAATTAATTACATTAATGAATTTCATACAGCCCACGTTTCTATGACTTCATTACGCAAAGTCACGCATATATATATATATATATATATATATATATATATATATATATATATACGAAATACGATTTGTTTATCTTCCCTACACGTTACATATATTAATACTTAGAAGTAAAATAAGACATTGTTTATACACGGGGCAAATTCAAATATGTCTAGCATTTCTTCTCTTGTTACATTTGTGGTAGATATGAGGGTAAATATATATTGGAGGGCTCGACGTTTTTACGTATGAGTACACTTGAATACCTACAAGCTTTTATTTTAGATATATTTTTACTATTCTTACAATTCACTTACTCTTAGTATATGTACCTGTATTTATTAGTATTTTTATAAACTATATAACTATATAACAATATTTATAAACTATATAACAATTTTTAGGAAATTGAAAAACTTATAATAGCAAAAAAAGTGTTTCAAATTCGATACTGGTCATGAATTTTGCTGAGCATAAACTAACAGTCTTTTTTCACGTCTTTGAAAAGATGCTTACAACCCATGGTACTTTGTAGAACACTTCTAGTGTAATCTCTCTTGACACAGAAAACACATTTTTCTTGTATAAGATTTGCACACTACTCATCGTTCTTGTAATGCATCTACAATGTAATGCGTGTCAGAGTTTCGAGCTTCGATAGGGATATACGATCTTGGACCTGGCCTAATTGATGTCATGTTTCCAATGCGAAGAAGACACATGGTAACTTCCCTCAAAAACTAGATGTGTGAGTTCATTGTGTTAAATTCGCAATGCAATTTCCAAGAAGAATCAACTGCTAAATTGAGCGCATTATTGAAAAGATTCCACCTCCGTTTCTTAGATCTGAGTTTGGGTCTGTATGATGCAAGAAGACGATTCATAACGTCAAGTCCTCCCATTCCTTCATTGTACTTTTGAATAACGAATAGTCGACTAATTGGAACCTTTATTTTATGTACACGAGAGTATCTCCTCACTGATTCTACTGGCAAGTTTGTAAAACAGTTTGAACCAACAGTTACAACCGCACTCTAATTCCACCTTACAAAGCACACATTACCATCACTTTTGACGTCAAACTTTCCTTTTTCGTCCTTAGCAAGTTTTTCTGTGGAGTCACAGGACATTGTTGAACACGATTATCTCTTACTGTTTTGTTGCTCGATTGCCTTTTCTTTCTAATTCTAAAAGAACATCATAAATTGTGAAGAAATTATAGAAAAAGACTTCGTGCTGGGCATTATTTTCTATGATTGATGTGAGACTACGAATAACTCGTTCTAATGGGATATCCTCAGTAACGTTATCAGTACTATTTTCGTTTACACCATAGAGGTCCATTGCATATGGATAACCGTCAGAAGAACCTAAAAACCATATTTTGTAACCAAAACGGAGTGGTTTACTACTAATAAACAGTTTGCAGATGTGATGCCCATAGTACGAAACTATGCTTTTATCAATGCTCAAAGATTGGTGAAAGATATCAAACTACTGCAAGTTCTTCTGTAGCTCATCGTATATAGGTCTTATTTTCCCAAATTTGTCACCTCTTGCTAAGTTAGAATTGTCAACAATATGGTAATATTTTTTGTTCGAAACGGGCTCCTGGCCTTACGGATGACACATTCGGTATGCACAGGTCGTCTGCTGTACTCCAATAGGACTTCGCAGAAGGAGAATATGATACCCACTGAGAAGTAATAAATCAAAAAATTGTAACTGTTCATATGATACTTTTATGTGTGGAGCTCACTTCTGCTGTGCGTACAAATTACACATTTGAACAAGGTGCTCAGTGTATGATGGAGGCAAGATCTTGAAGAAAATATCTATCGGAGAACTACCGTCAAGATTAGGATGAGAAACCACAAGTTTTTCTGGTGAACAAGAAATGGGATTGAGGCTAATTTTCGCAACATGTTTGCACTTAGGCACACACTGTTTCCCTTCCTTTTTTAGATGATCATGTTTATGGTATATTTTCGAGCTCATTTTCGTCATAGATGTCATTATTCACTGCCTCTGTCAACTCACCACATACGTCCTTACGCATGACAGGAACTAATTCGTCTTCATTTATATGCTCCTCGTTTGAAATGTCATCTGTTCAATCTGGAGGGAGAATGTAAATATTCGTTTGCTCATGATCAGAAACACACAAAGTGTTCAAAGTGCCTACTATTTCATCCAGCGTAAAAAATTACCTTGCCATTTCGCGATTTTAGACAACAAATATTCAAACTAACTCGCTACGTACCAATGTTCCCAAATCTGAACATTAAAATATATCATTTCCGCAATAAGAAACGATCGTCTCAGACGCACGTTCTCACCCTAATAAAAAGCACAAACACTGAACTCTCAACTGTCCACAGAAAGTCTTACCAACTTCTATATTACGTCGTAAGCACTCAGTAATACAACCTCTTGTAAAAAGCACGAAAACATCAATTGTAAAAAAATCGAAATAAATTATTTAATATACATTTTTGTGAAATTAAAGCAAATAAAACAATTAACCATTCATTCGTTTATAATACCACTCAATGTTAGACCAGAAATATAGAAAATATACAACGCTAGAACACTGAAAATTTCCTGCTTCGAAAAGGGAACAATGGTACCTAAACGATTAACGAAAAAAGTTACCTATTTCCGTACGAATCAGCTGAGCGTTAGAAGGGAGTTAGAAGCCACGTAGGTGTAATTTCATTGCACTTTTGCCACCATGATAATACCACACGGCGTTACGTCACGATCGGTCGGAGCGACTGGAATGTAATTCCTAAACTGCTTCGGGAACCGGGTAAGAGAAATCGGTTGCACTGTCCGGGTCAAAGTAAAAGCTTGCCCGAATTTTTTACATGTTGTTTATAATTCTGTGGATTTTACAGTAAATCTGTAAAAAATGAATGCTTGCGTGTTGATTCCTCTGGTGTAGAAATTCACAGAGTAGAGTTTTAGTAGAGTTCGATAGTTTAAAGTAGTTGTATCAAGAACATCATAGTTTGGAAGAAATCGCAGCCTTTTTATAAACGTTTGGTTGTAAACTTGAACTGGAGAGAAGGAAACATCAACGAAATACGGTTGGTTCAAAATTTACACACACTCCCACTTATATATATAAATATATATAAACTAATCAATCATGTGTCAAACATGGAACTCGGTTCGTAGTCTGATTTCAATCAATGAGTTGAAATACACATGTAACTTACAAACCAGGTGAAAAGTACTATCTAGGTGAGAGACCCCCTAGGGTTTGGAATGGGGGAAGATATGAGAACAATCGAAAAGGGCTGCTGTCAGTATCTAATCCATTGTCTTGGCGGTCACAAAACTAATTGGTGATAGATTCAGTAACTAAACCGGAAGTAAGTCAAGAACAATCCCAATTTGCACATTGATATCAATTTTGCTCATTCATAATAATAATAAATATAATAATATTCATTATTGTTATTATTAATAGTGAATTGTAATTTTACCGGATGAGGCACGGATAACGCAAAAATAATACTCTTCTGTGTTTATTTTTGTCAGTATCTTTAAAATTATTTTCATGCAGCTGCTGGTGTTTCAACTGGAAATGATGAAATAGAAGTTAATGCCGTTCACAAAGCAATTTTTAGCTAACCAAATGCAATAAGAATTATTTATTTTAAATTATTTTTTGACAAAGCACACAAGAAATATAATTGCAAAATGTATATTGATAATCATACTCGTTGAGTATTTGAGGAAATCACAGCATGCAATTTTTTTTTTACTGATATGAAGAACAAACCTAAGAAATAATCTTCTTCTTTAAAATTGACAATGACGCCAATGATCCGTAATGTTTCGAAACCCGTTTCAAGGGGGAAAAGCTAGGAAATAGTTCGTGACATATCTAGGTCGATATTTACACTTTTATAGATTCTAGAAAAGATATTAACCCATTACATTGGTCTAACAAAATTGACGTGATTTCAAATTGTACCCTATATTAAAAGAGAATATCCGCCATTAATCGTTCAAAATTGAAGGCGTGTATCTAATAGAACTATTGGTAATTTTTTCATGCCTCGTACCTATGCCTCCGTACACTTTTCCAAATTTTAAAAAGAAAAACAACTCAATTTTTTTCATTGTTGAAATTTCAATATGATTATTTAAAATGAAACACTTCTATGATAGTTTTTTCATATTGACATAAATAACAGGTCAAAATTTAGAATAAATGGAAAATAGAAGAAGAAAAGATTTTCGTTGCTGGTATCTGATGACATTTCTACATTAGATTGCATAAAATTATTATTATTATTATTATTATTTTTTACTGAGGCAGTAGATACAAGAAAATTTCAAATTATATCCTTTGCATTGAGAAACAAAATCTACCATTACAAATTCGAAGTTCGATAACATTTCAAATAGAATGATTGGTAACGGTTTCTGGAGTTGTAGTTTTTAAACGGAACGATTCAACTTCAAAGTGCGAAATGTATGATTTTTTATCTTGTAATTTTTATGAGATATGTGTAGTAAATTTCGAGCTTTATCTTTCCGGATGTGAGAAAAATGTTAATATGTGCCTAGCTACAAGTTACAAAGAGAGTTTAGTTCGTAGTAGTATTGGCCCCACTTTAGGACACTTTTTGGCCCCTGGGTCCCTGCCTCAGGACCCATGGTCCCTGGCCGGGGTCAGTGTCCTAGGGGTACCATGGCCCACCCCTTAATTTTGGCATGGGGTACATAGGACCACCCCAGGACCTATGGTCCCTGGCCCAGGTCAATGACCTAGGGGTACTTAGGACCACCCCCTCTAGAATTTGGCAGGGGTACATAGGATCCCCCCCTTAAATTTTGGAAATTGCCAAATCTAAAAATTTGGTGTGATAGCCTAGGACCATAGTATGTACCTCTATTAGTATTGGGGTCTATGTCGTTTCCTTTCATGGGTAAAAAATTGCCAAAAAATTTAAATTTCGGAGGTTTTTGACCTAATTTATCCCCTTTGATGGGGTATTATTATCCTATATGGTTATATGTGCATATACAGGGGTTCATTACCTTTCATAAGACATGGGTATATTGGTGCACCCCTTTAAAATTTTGGGAGGTGTACCTTGGCCCACCCCTTCAATTTTGGAAATTGCCCAATTTAAACATTTTGGTACAATAGTTTAGAACCCTAGTATGTATTACTATAAATTTGGGTGGTCCACTTCGTTCCCTTTCAGGTGTACAAAATTGCCAAATTTTAGTACAACCACATGTTTGGTTTTTGGCTCATTTTATTCCCTTGGATGAGGTCCTATTACCTTATATAGTTATATGGGTGTATACAGGTGTTTATTTCCTATTGTAAGACATAGGTACATTTGTGCACCCCTTTAAAAATTTGGCAGGGGTGCCTTGGCCCATCCCTTAAATTTTGGAAATTGCCCAATTTAAACATTTTGGTATAATAGTATAGAACCCTAATATAGATCACTATAAATTTCGGTTGTCTATTTCGTTCCCCTTTTAGGTGTATAAAATTGCCAAAATATAAACGTAAGCAATACGTTGTACCACGTGTTTGGTTTTGACCTAATTTATTTCCTTGGTTGAGATCCTGTTACCTTATATGGTTATATGGCCATGTATAGGAGTCCATTCCCTATTATGAAACATAAGTACATTTGTGCACTCCCCTTGAAAATTTTTGGGAATGGTACCTTGGCCCGCCCCTTAAGTTTTAGAAATTGCCAAATTTAAACATTTGGTATCATAGTACTGGACCCTAATATATATTACTACAAATTTGGGTGGTCCACCTCGTTCTTTTTAGAGGCCATTTTGTTCCGCTTTAGGGGTGAACATGGATACCTTGGAATCGTCCCGAGTTCGATTCTTGGTGCTATTTTCAGGAAATGTTGAGTTTAACGTCCCCTTGAAACGATTATGAAAAATGATAGGAGGAAACATGAACTTACTTCGTTGTGGATTGAAGCAGGAACCTCACTCGCTAGAGACAAGCGCTGAGCCGCCGTACTCCATTCAGTGCGAACAGTTTCGCGTATGAAAAGAAGACGAGCAGATTTAAACAGATTATGTTACATTACACATTTCAGTGCGAGCAGTTTACACTAGGTTTATGTTTCATATAGAAAGATAGAAGATCTGTGTTGTCATTTTTTTTACTTCGTGTACAACTTTGACCTTGAAGAAAACCTTGCTGACTCAGTGCTAAGCACTGGCATTAAAACGTATACACATAATCTTATTGTTTAGTTGGCTGTATTTAGAGATGAATCAGACGTTTAAGGTTGTTGGTTCGAATCTAGTTGTGTTCGCTGTAACTCAGTGCCTGAGCGATACTTAGCGAGATTTTCCAGTGTTGCCAACACTATCAGAATGAATCGATTCATTTAGTCGGAGCAGTTTCGTGACGAAAACTGATTTTTGTTTTGCACACAAATTTTTTTTCTGAAACAGAATTTTGTTTGTACATAAATTTTTTTTCCTAAACAGAATTTTGTTTGTACATAATTTTTTTTCTGAAACAGTTTTGTTTTGTACACAAAAAATTTCTGAAACAAAATTTTGTTTTCGTACACAAAATATTTTCTGAAAACATTTTTTTTCGTACACAAAAATTTTCTGAATCAGTTGTTTTTTTCGTACACAAAAAATTTTCTGAAACAGAATTTTATTTTGTACACAAAATTTTTTATTTCGTACACGAAAAAAAAGTTCTGAAACCAAAAATTTAGTTTCATTTTTTTCATAAAACATTTTTTATTTTATCGGTAAACTGATTCAGAAAAAAGAAATTGAAATCGCAGTACATGAAAAGAATTTGATTTTAGGATGTGAAATAAAACACAGAATCATGTTTTTGTACATTTATTTTTAGCATGTGAAATTGAATACAGAATTTCTTTTTCTTCAAAGGAAGACGTGTCCGTGACGGGTACAAATTCTGTAAAGAGAAAATAAAACATATAAATATGCATGATAATATTTATTTTGTTTCCTGTGAAAGAAGAAAAACAGATTATTAACATCGAACTAACTGATCAAGAGAGAATGAGGTGAGAAAAGAAACGCAAATGTGACGTACCTGAATTCCTTTTTTTTTCTCCACTGATTTCTGCAAGGTGATGTCATCTGAGTTTGTCTCCGTTCGTGCATCGTTGAAGCATGTCCCGTGTTGATTCTTTGCCGTCTTTGAAAGGTGATGTTGGTGGGATTAGGGAAAAATATGGCTGTTATTCTGTTCTGGCTTTTTTATACCCATAGGGCAATGTTTCGTATGTGTCTGGTATTAATCGGCGTTTTTTATAGTTGAAACTGTACTTCTTTTCTTCAGGTTTTGTGACAAGATGATGATCGTGGGTTCTGTAAATTTTGTGCGGCGTGCTAATGGAGATTTTTTCACTCGATTGATTTATGATCATTTGCTCCAGACTATTGAAATTTAACTTTTGACTTGCAGTATAATTGAGTGTAAACCCACGAATTTTGCATACATAACTGGTTGATTTCGTTTCGGGGTTGTAGATTTCCAAGGCGTATTGTTTTGGGCCACCAGACACGAATTTTTTAATGTATGCTTTTGGTCCAATTGATTCCAGTTCATTTGACATTGAACCAAGAAATACTTCTGGTTCTATTGTGGGCTGTGATGGTCGCTGCGTGAATATCACGGAATCTGTATCGAAATATAGTACTCTTTCTTGCAGCAATTCTAAATATTTGTAGAGTTCCAGACGAGCTTGACACGTTGTAAATGCTCCAAGGACAACATTAGCATTGTGATTTTGTACTGGAACATCATCTTCATACTGCCAATAAAGATATAACAACGAATCATTAACTGGTAAAATTTGATTGACTTTTATATCTGGAGCAGTTAATTTCTGATACAGTTCTTTGGGGTCGTTAATGATGGTCGTTTGGCTGAAATTGTCTCTTATAGCGAGTCGTCCCCAGAAGGCATTCAAACAGAGTTTTGCAAGACTACGACGTGCTGAATTTGTAATTATATTTGCTGCATCCAAAGTTATGCCTTCACGTTGTTGTACCATTTGAACATACTGCTGCTTTTCTTCTTCGGTGACGCAATTGGCAGGCCAACCAGAAGCTTCCAGCTTAGATTTCAAAAATGTGTTAATGTATTCGCTGAATAATCCGCCAGTCTTGGTTTCTGGATCATATACGGTGATGTCGTAATCCCAAATTTCGTAAATTTCAATGACTTGATACCCAAGTTCAATGGCTTTTTGAATTTCATAGGACACCCACGTTCCTGTTAGACTTCGTTCACTGTCCGAATGTGTACATTCAGAATCTTGATTTAATGCTGTGGCACAGGCAGCACAAAGTGGAAACAACAACTTCTTATTTGAGCGAAATGGCAGCACTGGATGAAACACATTTCTGCTAGGCAAAATCTTCAACTTGACTAATCCGTTGACATCTTGAATGGCCGGCATTTCTGGATCTCCCTGTAGATATATTCGTGGATGCCCTATTGGATACCGTCCACATTTATTCACATAAGGATACAGGGAAACGATATCCAAGGATTTTATTTCTTCGCCTTCATTTTCATTTGCGACGTGATACAATTTAATGGCATTTACACGGCCACCATAGAAGCTGTCTCTTGGATTTAATGGTGTCTTATTAGTATAAGGATGTGTGCTTAAAGAAGAGGCCAATGCTGGATTGGATTTTAACACTTGGCGAAATTCACATTCCCACATTTCATGTACTTTATATCCCATGGATCGTAATAATTTGATTTTACGCTGTGTTCTCTCGTAGCGATAGTTCATCGTTTCTTCGGAGTTCTCATAAATGGGTTGATTACGGCCTGTAGGGACACATAGAGGACAGCCATGGAATCTACAGCCTTCAAATTCATACACGTGTTCCTCTTTAGTGTCGGGATCTTTGTAGTAGCCGTCCAGATGAAAACCAGCAACATAAACTTCTTTACCTTTGGCCGCATGCAAAATTGAATGAATCTCTTTTTCTTCCATGTAGGCAAGCCACTGCAAAGCAATCCGTGACTGATTGTTTCTGTGACGATATCCTCGTGCAGGGAGAATGCTAATAGTATTGGGTTTTAAGAAATTTCGTCGAAATACTAAATTGCACGCACTCGCCAAAGTGATAGCCTCTAGGAAAGGATTGACGTGAGTTTCTTGTTCAAAAGTGGCCATGAAAGATATACAAGCCATTCGAAGTACGTTGACGTCCTGGACAAAATAGTTTACCAATTCTTCTTGGAAAATAAACGTATCGTTCTGGTGTTCGTTGTACCATGTCATGAATTTCTCTCGTTCATCCACTTTCATTTCATCTGCACCATAATAATGGATGTCCGGTAATTTTCCCACATACGTTTGATTTGCATCAGTATTCAAAAAGTGTGGAAAATATCCTTTGGTCGCTGGTAAATGAAATTCCTTGGATAATTTACTTAAAGCCATTGGCATGAAATTTAAGGAGTCAATAAACGATAAGTGATTCACTTTCATGCTTAAAATTTTTGCTCCGTTCAAGATCAAAGTAGGTTTCAATTCATGTTCTTCCACTAAAGTTTTAAGAATAAAATGACCATCATATCCCTTACAATTATGTGCCAAAGATACAATAAGTTTGATGTTGGATCGTGGTTGACGTAAATACGCAAGAAAGGCATTGATCGGATCATCTTGAAAAATATGTTCCCGCTGTCCACAAACTTCACACGGATGATGTATATCCTCATCTTGAACACAGTTGTAACATACTTGTTGGACCACCAGTAAATTGGGCTTATGAATGAACGTGTCTTCATCGAAGAAAGTATCCTGTGTGGCTTCGATATCATAGAAGACAATCATAGCTTTCTTGGCATGTAACACTGATGGAACTCCAGGTTTTAATTGAGTCGTATCCGGCTTCATGTAGCATTGGTGAGTAGACGTAACGTGTTTACGACACACATTACAAAAATAATCTGTACAATGATGTTGTCTTTCCCCTGTATGGACAAACGAATAAATGCGTAGACATTTGGAACACTGTTTCACCATCTTGCATATTGGTTGACCTTTATGGTATGGTACAGTCAGATGATTTATATAACATGTTTCACCATAAAATTCACGATTGCATTCTGGACACTGCTTCTTCGTATTGATCTTACTGCATGGTGGTTTCTGCAAACATTTCTCACACATGGCCGAACAGTTCTTGACGTGTCTATTAAGATGATCATATTTTTTGTGGCATGCAACACAATAGTACTTAGTAGAAAAAACGGCTGTTAATGACGTGATGATGTCATAATTAGAATTGATGCACATTAAATTGATTGGAATTTTGTCTTCGCCACCCGGTCCTTCATACAGAATATCTTCTCCGGAAAAGCTAGTGTATACGGTAAGTTTATAATTTGTCAAGTAACGTTGCAATTGTCGCAATTCTTCCACGGATCCCCCATGGTCTAAATTCACTGATGATCGAGACAAAAGCTCATGTACGTCAGGGAGAACAACACACTTGCGCTGTTTGCGATATTGATCGTAAACTTTTTTATTTGTATCCTTATATTTCTTCAGTCCAATAGCAATCACAATTGCATAAGCCAAACATTTCTTGTCGGTGTTTTTCACTCGTAAAATGCCTTTCTTGCACTTTAATAATTCGTCGTTTAATAAAAGACCTCGACGCATTCTCCCAAATCCACGGGGCACATCCACATGATGAAAATGTACAATAAAAGGTTCGTTCATGAGAAAACTATCGTTACTTTGAAGGATGCGATCAAAGGAAGCCCATAAAGTCTCCAGTGTCAAATTACTTGCACGCCGAAAAGATAGATAAAACGGTTTGTTTTTCTCATCATGAGATAAAATCGATAATCCAACCATCGTATAATTCGTCGACATTTTCCAATAAGTAATCCAGCATCTGTTGAAAGGAGGCCTGAACCCATTCAACAATATCGGTGCCACTGGTCGGAGCATTAATTTGAAATTCCAGCATTCGGCCTTCAAGATTAAAACGCCGATAATGTCTATTGATTTCTCGCAAGACAGTAAAGCCAGAAGTAGCCATATTCAAATAGGAAAAAGATAAGGTAAGCAGAAAAGGAATAGGCAAAGAAAACAAATATCTAAAACGAGAAGAGAAAAAAAAAGCACGAATTAAAATTGAATTCAGAGATCACTACGTTATCAAAATGACTACACGATCAATTCTAAAAGAATTATCATATCTCAAATAGTTTTACTGTTAAAATTTTTATTGTCATACTGGAAATCAAACCCGGGACCAACATGTAACTGACTTAACTTTCTGTAGTGATAAAAAGAATGAATGAAATTGTTTTTCTAAGCGTGCTAAGAGAATCATTGTAGTGAGCATTTTTCCTCTGACACTGAACTTTAAAACGTATGACGAACATGAAACGAAAACAAAATCTCATGCGCTTGCTTTTCTCGAGCTAAGGCAAGAAAGACTCGAATTCGTTTCTCGGCGGGAGATCAGATCCCACATTAAACTGCAAGTCCACGTCTCACGTTGAAGGGAACAAAATCGTGCGTATTTTCTTTGTTTAAGTTAATGGTAACTTTCAGAAACTGAGCTAAGTGGTTAGCGTTACGCACCTCTGGCCCGGGTTCAACACCCAGTATGCGATCAGATTCAACACTAAGCTGTATTCCTAGCCTCACTACTGAAAGGACGCTAAACCAAAATCCACAAATTTCTTGTGCTTACTTCTAATGTGTGGTATTCCTAATTCGATCCCCGGTCAAGTAAGTGAGGGTTATTCTTCCATTTGCTAAATATTGCATGATAAAATAAAAAACAGTGATAACAATGTTATCCTCATTTCAAAAGCACTCCATTGATATTAAGAAACGCGGTTGATACTTACCTCAAATTCAAGGAACGGAGTAAAGTTACGCTGACACAAAACGTACATCTTCGTTCATTCAAGATCTTCGTGGAAGTAGAACTTCAAAATGAAATTAAGAATTTTATTTAGATCTGAAACGGGTTCAACTATAAAGTGACAACACTATCAGCCAATCAGAAACGAGGAAAATGAATCAATGACATCACGGAAAACCAATGAAAACACAGCTTTCATCATGTATCATGAGCCGAAACGTGATGTAAGAAGCAATCTGATTGGTTGTGACATTATTCACGTTTTTCTCCTTACACATCAATCGTTACGACATCTAGTATCGCAATTTTGATCATGACATCATACCGTTGACTCGTTAGTTTTTTACGACATTCAAATTAACACATCTAAAATGTGATTAATTTTCCTTAAACTTGATTAAAAAATGTAACACTCATCGATATGTTATGAAACTGTCTTTGACATGAATCTAAAGTTGCGCTTTAAAAGTCCGTCAGCTGAGAAAAAAATGCTGATGTAGTATAAGCAGATTCTGCAATTTCACAATAACAAACTTCTATGCGTAACAACGAGCAGAAATGTGTAGTAATGTAACATAATCTGTCCATGTTCTTTTCATACGTGAAATAGCTCGCACTGAATGGAGTACGGTGACTCAGCGCTTGTTTCTGATGTGTGAGTTCTCTGCTTCAATCCACAACGAAGTAAGTTTATGATGTTTTCTCATTTTTTATCATCGTTTCAAGGGGACGTTAACATTTCCTGAAACTAACACCAAGAATCAAACTCGGGACCATTGCATAGTTATCAACACACGTGTACGGTCGCTTAGCGTTTGTCTCTACTGTATGAGGTCCCTGCTTCAATCCTCAGTCAAGGAAGTTCATGTTTTCACCATTTTTCATCATCGTTTTCGCGGGGACATTAAATTCAACATTTCCAAGAATCGAACTCGGGACGATTCCAAGGTATCCATGTTCACCCCTAAAGCGGAACAAAATGGCCCCTAAAAAGAACGAGGTGGACCACCCAAATTTGTAGTAATATATATTAGGGTCCAGTACTATGATACCAAATGTTTAAATTTGGCAATTTCCAAAATTTAAGGGATGGGCCAAGGCACCCCTGCCAAATTTTTAAAGGGGTGCACAAATGTACCTATGTCTTACAATAGGAAATAAACACCTGTATACACCCATATAACTATATAAGGTAATAGGACCTCATCCAAGGGAATAAAATGAGCCAAAAACCAAACATGTGGTTGTACTAAAATTTGGCAATTTTGTACACCTGAAAGGGAACGAAATGGACCACCCAAATTTATAGTAATACATACTAGGGTTCTATACTATTGTACCAAAATGTTTAAATTGGGCAATTTCCAAAATTGAAGGGGTGGGCCAATATACCCATGTCTTATGAAAGGTAATGAACCCCTGTATATGCACATATAACCATATAGGATAATAATACCCCATCAAAGGGGATAAATTAGGTCAAAAACCTCCGAAATTTAAATTTTTTGGCAATTTTTTACCCATGAAAGGAAACGACATAGACCCCAATACTAATAGAGGTACATACTATGGTCCTAGGCTATCACACCAAATTTTTAGATTTGGCAATTTCCAAAATTTAAGGGGGGGATCCTATGTACCCCTGCCAAATTCTAGAGGGGGTGGGCCTAAGTACCCCTAGGTCATTGACCTGGGCCAGGTACTATAGGTCCTGGGGGTGGTCCTATGTACCCCATGCCAAAATTAAGGGGTGGGCCATGGTACCCCTAGGTCATTGACCCCGGCCAGGGACCATGGGTCCTGAGGCAGGGACCCAGGGGCCAAAAAGTGTCCTAAAGTGGGGCCAATACTACTTTCGTTCTATTTCAAACACATTCGGGCTTAGAAAATCTTGTTTGCACCTTATTGGAAACTATCGTCAAAGTATATATTTGGCATGACGCTAACTCTACTGGCAAGCTTTAAAAGCTTTTGGATCGTTGTATATAATCTTGTAAGGTTGGGTATCTAAAGTGCTGCTTTCCGGCTTGTAACTGCGAATGGTTAAAATAGAGATCCTGTCATTTTTTCGGTGAGTGACATAAATTGATATCATTTTTGGGAATTTAGGAAACATAAAAGATCTCTAGTACAAGCCACGAAAAATTTCACAACCGCTCTATTTCAAGTATATTTTAAGATTCAGCCATCTTCTGTATTGCATTTTTTTCTTCTAACTTCAGAAAATGGAACCTGAGGTCAGTCTTTCTTACTAGATGAATAAAATAAATTATGTGTTGTTTTTCTAGATTTTGGACGTGAGAATGGCCCTAGATACAAAACAACCATATTTTTTATCTGTTTCGTTTGAAAAGTCTTTTGACATTATGCGGATTATTCTCGCCACTGTAGCTTGTAACTATATGTACTTTCGGCCTTATTTTACTTTTATTATACGAGTGAAATAAATATTTTTGTAATCTCTCAGCAGTGAATGAATCACATTCTGCGTTTTGTAGGAATGTTTCTTGTATGCTTTAGTAGAAAATATATTGTAAAATCAAGGATATTTTTTCATTTCTTAAAATGGTTTCGAATCTGAAATTCGAAAATAGATCCTTCTGGTTTGGAATCTGACATAATACCACCTCTAGTTTTATGAACTGTATACAGAAGTCTTTTTGGTAAGTAATATGTCCATAAAACCAAAGCAGCTTTTGAGACTTTTAAGGGTTTACATGCATAAGTTTAATAGAAAATTTTATCATATCGAGAAGCGAATGTTTGAGCATGATTCATCGTCTTAGCTCAACATTCAAGGCTATTCAATTTATTTATTTATTTATTTAACAATCACCAAATACAGCTCAGAGGCCATTTTATAGTGGATACCTAACAACAGCAATAAAAATCAAAAGAAATAGGCAGATGTGGGCCAGGGCCTATTTAGTTGGTACTATCCTGGTATTTGCCTAGTGGGACTGAATGAGACTGGAAAACCCGAGTCAGGATGGTCGGCAACGGGAATGGAACCCAAGACCTCCCGAATGCGAAGGAAACGCTCTACTACTTGCGCTAATTCGCTCAGTTCTCCCGAAACGGAAAGTAGTTCAAATTTACTATGACGTCCGGTTCATGACTGACTTCCGTACAAGATAAACGGTCAATGCTTTCAAGATGATTTTATTATAAGTATTTCAGTGTCTTATGAATAGGTCCTATTTCGTCCGTTAACCCTGTTTTCAAACCGAACTTTATTCAGTTTAGTCATTTTGATTTTAGCCTTTATTGCCACAGAAGGTAGCTGTAACACACAACGAGAAGCGATTGTTTGTAAACGATTCAGTATCTATATATAACATACGTATCATGACTGTCTATTACTCTGGCAAAACTGGATGTTGTTCAAATTCACTATTACTTCAGCTTCTTACATTTTCTGCTAACTCCTATTGAAACCGGAGCGATTAAAACCGAGTATGATGCGTTTCGGTTTAAATATTTGTCACCATAGAACGGGAACGATAACAGATATTGACAAACTTTTTTTTTTTTTTTTTTTACATTCAATGGACAGTCTAAAGATGACATACTACACGCGCAACAATCTAGCAAGTTCGGAAGTGTTTGAAATTTAAAAATATAATTCGTTTCTATACTGACTTCTATCTACAAAAGACGGTAAGGGATATCGAGATATGCTTTGTTACAATCGGTTCAGTTCCCAAATGTCG
This sequence comes from Thermobia domestica, assembly GCF_964235325.1. Taxonomy (NCBI): domain Eukaryota; kingdom Metazoa; phylum Arthropoda; class Insecta; order Zygentoma; family Lepismatidae; genus Thermobia; species Thermobia domestica. Next base: position 339,984,322 of record NC_137456.1, on the reverse strand, counting down.
GTACCATCTTCTCCGTTAAGTCTTTATTCCGACCGCTAGTTTTTTAAATGACCATTTCCAGTTTCAACATTATAGCTTCTGAACAAAGACAGACAAGCGTGTGTATGTGGATTTTTCTTGGTTCTTTTTTGTTCATTTCAATATTTCATTCCTTTCTCGTCATTCCTTTGTCTTTAGACTAGCCGACATAGCCGTGAGACGTGAAACTAAAGAATTCATTTAATTTCATTTTGAATGAAAACGGGTCAATGGTTGAACATTCACCTCTGATACACCTGGGTAGTGCTGCAATCCTAGTTCGCGCCAATCGGACTTTGTGGTAGACAAACACCGTGTAAGTAGGTTTCCTTGGGGTTCTATTTTCTTCGTTTCAATATTTCATTCATTTCTCATAATCCCTGTCCTGTTTAGCCTGGTCGGCATAAGCGTGTGACATAACACTTAGATTTCATTTTCGTGTCAAAACGAAAACGGTAGCAGGTAGGGTAACGCGGATCTCTGAAAACAATTCGGCGTTTAATTGCAACATATGATTACGAGAAAAACTTGTGCAGAGGATTCAGCTTCGCAACACAATGTATAATGACTATCCTCAACATTCTTAAAGTGAGGACGCACTGGCTCAGTAGTAGAGCGTTCGCTTCTGGTGCATGGGTCCTTGTTTCGAACGCAAGTGCTGCCAAGTGAACTTTGTGTTGGACAAACACCGTGTGCGTGGGTTATGTCGGGCTTATTCCCCCATCCCGCTACTATCATTCCACAATTTCTTTCATTTCTTATCATCACTGTCTCCTTTAGCCAAGCCGGTGGAAACGTTGACCATAAAACACAAAGAATTTTAAAATGGCAAGCTGATCCCATTTACAATTACATCCATTTTCAGAACTGATTTTTTTTTACAGCAAAAGCGCTAAAAGCTATTAACTTGCGGTTTCTTGCAATCGATTTGGCATTTAAAGAACATGTTCAGTTCCTGCGTTGAGATTCTATTCGAACAAGAAGTGATTAGAAATAACGATGTGTGGTTTCAACACTTATCGTCACACAACAAACACTAATAGATAGGGAGAAGTATTTTCTTCAAACTGTTCAACGTGACTATTTACAGTACTATACGAGAAACGGAAATATTCGATTTACCATTACGGTTTAAACACTGATTTGCGTAGAGCCAAAACTCTAAGAAATATGGATGTGTTCTTCGACTCGAGTTTGCTGGTCGAGAAACATTACTTTCCGTTGAAGCTCTATTCAAACCATAAGTGTTTAAAATTACCAGTTTCCAGTTTCAACTTTTATCGACGTAAAACGAAAATTGTAACAAATAGCGTGTAATTATTTTATTTAAAAAGATTTCAGCCATTTCTAGCGTCTCAGGAGAAGTTAGGATAACTATCGACAACACTGTTCCAAAACAGAAATTGTTTCAAGCTTACAATTATTACCAGTTTTATTAAATCGATAAAACATATTGATATAAGTTCTTTTTAAATTATTAATTTGACAAGAATTGGTTTTGTTTTACGTTAACTCTAAGATGAAACCGGAAGAGGTTGAAACTGTCCATTTCTGGTTTCAAAGGTTATCATAATAAAACCCAAATGATAATAGATGTCGACAAATTATATTTGGAAAGAATATAAGTTCTCTTTCTTATATAAAAGCTCACAACCCGCAGCAGCGCATCGAATCCGAAAGTGGTTGAATTTATTAGTACTTCTGTTATCAGATTTTCATACAGAAAAACTCGAAAAGATGTAGAGGGATGTTTTTGAGACCTTTTTTGCGTCCCAAGTGTAGCTTGTATCTCATCCCTCCACCCTCTATTCAAATTGGAAGTGCTTCAAATTAACGATAGTTTTCAAGATTTATTTGGACAGAGTTAATAGCGTAAGAAAAAATAACCCTTCTTTACATGGAATCAGTGTCCAAGGAACAAACACTATTTTTGACCTTGTTCTCTACTGCAACCAGTATTTACAGAGGTATTACCTCCAGTCTGAATATTGAATTCGCTTAGTTTGGAAGTCTTAGTTTCACACTTTAAATCTATATTCACTTGTTTAACTTGGGTATTGGTACTGATCATTCGTGTAATATATGTCACTAGGTTGACTCCTAGTCATAGATGAAAAAATTCGAGTAGTGTAACAGATTTGTGGCAGACGTGCGAATTATTAAGGACGATGTAGCTGCTTCACCCTTTTTTCCTCCAGTGCCACCAGTTATTGTTATTTTAACTACTATCCAAAAGTAAAGCAACGATGTTTAATTCGTCGTTAAGACAATGATATATTGCTACCCACGCCACGTTCTTACCATTTCGACATTTACTTTGTATATCTCACACATTCGCTAACATCCTATCACTTATTCAATCAATTAAAAGCATTTCACGAACTCGTTTAACTTGATCATTTGTAGTTCTCTTACTGTACCAAAATATTTCGGTGAGATTTTTAAACAGCTGTTTATTTCCTCATTTTCATATGTACGCGATACTTTGTCCGCTTCTATCATTTTGCTAAGTATCTTATAATTAAAAGCTAAAGCTATTGGGCTCTATGCAGAATCGTTCTGACGTGTCATTAGACCCATGCTGAAGGGTTCGACGGCCCCTAGTATGACGGTAATCATACTTTAGAACTACTCTGCATTAGCGTCCGGTAACGCACCGGACTTACGAGTGTAAGGTCGTGAGTTCGATTCTAATTTGGGTCACATTTTTTGATATGCAATGATCATTAGCACATGTGTAACTATGTCAGTAAACTTTCGTCCCGTTCAATGAATTTTATTCATGTGTGTGTTACAAAAGTTTACTAGCTTGTATAATTCTATAGCAAAATACCAGTGGTGTGTTGTAGAAGAAATTTCCTTTGGATGTATAATAATTTTTGTAAGTGATAGTTGTTCATGTAATCATGGAGATAAATGTAGATATTTGTATAGACCTATCACACAGCTACAGTTGTATTTTTAACATATGACCTGTAAACATTACTTGTAATCGAGTAGAAAGAAAATACTGTCTGTTGAACAGATTCACAAGATATCTCAACCGTAAATAATGCACATGCAATACTACGTTGAAAAATGGATAATTTACCCAACTATCTCGCCTTTAATTAAGCTGAATAACATTACATTTTGTAATATATTGTATTATATAGATGGTTAATAACATGCAGGAAATAAGACCTGCGAATTTTCAAAACAAAATTTGATTAATTTACTTAACGTTATGTGAAGTAAATGAAGGTTCACGTCACTAAATGTAGAGTCGATGTTCATAAAAGAAATATATCAGATATATTTACAAAAGTAATGCAAACAAAATATCTAAGCTAATAGTTTCACCTTGTTTGCGACAGAAATATGCATGGGAATTGTAATATTCTTCTTAAAGTATAAAACTATGTAGGCGGGTTTGTAGGTCAGAAGCGACAAGAGAGATTATACAACAGGAGCCTATTAAAGTGCGTGATAGAAAACCAGTGTAGTTTGGTTTAATCGTGGATTATATCCAGTAGAGGTGTTCTTTATCTGACGCCATGAACCTACGGGACCACTTAACCACAGGGTGTTTGTGTTTTGTATATTACCGTATGTATACTTAAGTTTAACGATGAAGAGTATATTGCATTTTCTTCAGTTCTCACATATGCAGGTAAAATTACACAGCAAAAATTACTATCAAAACTTCTATTGGAACCATGGTCTGTTGGAAATATTTAACTCTTTAGGCTCTCATTCATAATTTCGTGAACGTATGCACAATAAATTCTTTGCTTTTAGCCAGTGAAACAAGCACCCGACACCTCTAAAACAGTATATCAAAAATACCAATGCTTAACTTCAACTTTTGAATTCCACAGATCGTTCCGTATACAGAGCCAGGGTAAACTTATTGTACACTGGCTCAGGATCGTTGCACTTTCACAGTCATACTTTTGGCTGGATTGAAATATTGACCAGTTTCAAGACGTATTTCTACAAAGAAAAAGAAACTTTAACTAAGAAAGTATAAGTGTAATGTGTATTTTCTTCGGAATCCGTTGGTGAAGCCTCGAAATACGATATTTTTTAAAATTTTTATTTTAAATGTGTTCTTCTTTTCTAGTTTCGGCCTTTTAAATATTTATATAGGTTAAGTGTTAATCACAACATTAAGAATATTGTATCATAATTTTCAATCCCTCTGTCGCGTAAAAAAGGTTATACCATGTATAAACCTTTAATACTAAGTAGATGTACTGAAGAAAAATTTCCAACAAGGTGCTCTCCCTTGAATATTTTTGTGTATTAACTCGCGAACAAAACCGGCAATTTAAACTAGATTTACTTAGGCAAAAATTGTGATTCTGTGGCCCATTTTGCCAGTTCACATAAGTTAACATGAAATTCCGTTATTTATATGAAAAATGATGAAAATATTTTGTTTGCCTGATTTTTTTTTTAATTTTGTGCCACGAGACCTTCTGCAGTTTTAGACGTTTTACATGTTAGAATACCGAAACTAGTCTATATGTAGTGTTTCAGATGTATGGGTTCACAGCTGAATAATTTTTCATGACATTCCAACAGAAATGTAGGTATCCTAGTTTATTTTTTTTTTTATATGCTGGCAAAGCTGTGATCACTAAACTGCATCAGATGGTGTCTAATGGATAACTGTGCAATACATCTTATTAGGAGGTCAGATCGAAAAGCAACGCGCAATATTTTTTCCCAAAAAAATTTAATATACCAAAACCAAACAAAGCACAAAAAGTTACGTATTTGATCCACTTTTCTACAGTCACCAACTTTCTCCATACGTTTCTATAAGCGTGGTACCGGTTTCAGGATGCTCTGTTCATGAAAGTCTGTTATGGTGGAGTATAGGAATGTGCGGACTGTTGTTTTCACTTCCGCATCTGTCGCAAAATTTTGACCGGTGAGGAATTTCTTCATGAGAACATAGAGATGTGAAAGTGAGAGACGAAAGAGACTTGTGGACTGGCAGTAATGATGAAGTTTGACGTTGTCACCATTATTGTAGCGGCGTTTGTCACGCAGGGCACGACGCAACATTAACCAAAGTTTTAATTTACGCTGCAGCATTTACAGTGATCCAGTGTTTAACAAATCTCCCAATAAAACAACAAACAACCCAGAACTCTGTCACAAGCACTTTTCTCGCAAATTGAATTACGTTTAGTTTTTGTCGTGTTGAAAACCAGTATGTTTCCAGTCCATAAAGACGTGCTTGGTCTCGGGCGTCTAATAGTATGCCCAAGACATCCACGTTTGCATACAGATGGCATAACGCGTTAGGTGATCCAAGCATGTCATCATTCGCTGAGCTTCGTGGTTATCTGTCAAGTTCTTAAGCACCTACTTTATGGAATTGCAATGTGTCCTGAGCAAGGTCGTACACTACAGCGTAGTAAATGTTGAATTTCTGCAAAAGGTTCGCACGTGCACACGACGGTCACTTAGAATTGCTGGCTGGATGGCGCTGATAATCTGCGGTGTTGAAGCTGTTACCGGGTGCCTGGAGCTTGGCGAAATGCACAATAACTGGAAACATTGCAACAGTCCATATAATCGTCCCCATATACGGTACGCATGTTACAGTAATTTTCTCTTGGTGTATGCCCTTTGATTCATTGAAATCTAATCATAACTGGCTTCTCTTCACATGTGAGGGAAAGTAACAGGACGCAATATTTCTTTCGTAGTTCAAGTTTGTGTCGCTAGAGCTACATAAGAAAACATAGATATCTCTGTAGCACAAATTCCAAACTCTCTCGTCATGCAATTTCTCCATTCCAGCTGGAATACTTGGGGAGAAAAAAATGTGGTTTACAATCTGCCCTTGAATTTAAATCATATGGTAATTTTATGTATTTAGGAAACAACGGTAATTTCCCGTTTTCGTTCCTTAAAGCCAATAACACTTGCCCACTGGTTTTCAGTAAAGATTTTAATTACGATACCCGAAAATAACGTAAGAAGAATGTCTTTAAGCTGATGCTGGCAACCCTGCAAACTTAAACCGCCACTACAAACGGGGTAAGGGAGCTTGTACGAGGCAGTTAATATCAGACGCACATTTTCTCGATTTATGTTCAGTTTATCCTCAATCATTTTCACGGTTAATCGTCTATTCTCTCAGAGAAGTTCCCTCTCTCTCTGTATGCTCTCTTCCATCCATATTGTTGTGAGTCGCCCACTACGATGTTCATCTTCGATTTCTGTTCTGCCTTCGCTAATATTTTGTACCAACAATATACCTCTGCCATTGATAACAGTATATTTCCAAAGGCTATAACACGAATGGATCGTGTTCTTGTTCGGGAAGGTCATTCTTATAACATGGTGGGGTTCGATTCCCGCTTGTCCCCTTTCGGAAAGACATTCTCATGAACTTCTGAGTTCGAATCTTGTCCGGTACGCCTTACTAAGGGTGGTTTTAGTGGTTAGAATTCCTATGAGGTACTGCACCAGATCGCAACTTGAGACGAGCCCAAACCAAACTGGCATATGCGCGTACCCACCTTCAGTGACACGCCTACTTCACACTCACTCAAGTTGAATAATATTAAGTACTGAATTCTTACCGTTCTGGTAGTGATCGATGCGACAAACATGGATTAGAACTGAAAACCAGAAATATACACGAAAATGGTTTTACTCAAACACGAAATATTACACATATCATATACATACTTACTTCAATATCTTGTTAATATGATTATTGTTGATACCCTTTGAAACTTGTATTTTAGATCTTTCTTTTATCATTTTAACATAGTGAATTTAAGCCCTTGTATTTGTTAATAGAAAAATAAAAAAATAAGAAAAGGAATTTTAAAAGATCAACTCAAAAATATATGATATGACGACGAAGCCGGCTCATTCCATGATAAGAGAGATGATTATTTTACACACGTTAATCACTGAGCACTACTTCACACAACAGTTTGGTTCTGGAGATTTCACAAGAAAAAAAGAGGGGGGTTAGTGGACTCTTTAGGAGGGCAATCCTTTAGTAGATTCTTCTTCCCACTTTTGAATAGATTTCAGACTTCCTTGAATAACTCCAATTCCTATTGTCCGGCTGGATAGTCGACCGTTAAGTTACTTGTGGTACACTGATTAACAATTAAAGAAGTAAATTTATCCCTTGTCTTACTTACGTTACTTCATCGCTAATATGAGTAAAATTCAGTAATGGATTTGGTATTTGTTGTAGAACAGCAATATTTACAAGGAACTGATAGAACGTGGCATCTCCAATCTTAGACAAATTTAGTTGTTTTGTAGCATTTTCATTGAAATTTACTTTAACATACGTAGGTGACGAAATTATATAAGTTTCACACTTCACTCATACATATTTTAACACAATATCATAAATGATGACCTGATTAGCAATGGATATCTTTGCTGAGTCGTTTACATCTTTTCTTTTTGGTGGCGTCCCATAGCACACACACACTAGTTCCCGCGCCTTCCCTATCTAGCGTCGGTAAGCTTGCGCTAGTCACACCAGAAGATTATTTTAAAAATATCCGTAAGAAGTATTCTTCACAAGAAATATATAGATCATAAGGCGTTAAATCAGTTCACTATTAACATATAATGATTAAAATATTGAAATTAGTAAAAACATTCTACGATTACATTTAAGTCGATGGTACTATATTTTATAACATCACGACTACATCACATCCCTTTTGTTCGGTGAACAGGAAGTACAAGTCACCACTCAAAGGACTGCCAACTCATAGAAAAAGATAAAACCATAACACAGTTTGCGTCAACGTACAGTGCATGGAGCCTTATTCCAATTCAGCCAAGAAGAACTGGGAAAATTATAATGGAATGGGTGTGAGGGGGGCCACACGCTCACAAGGTCTGCTAAATCTTCCGGTACGTTATCGAGGCAGTCTCACCAAGTTTCATACAGAAGGCGATTGCGTAGCACTGATCAATATTACGTGCTTCCGTTGTTGTGACAGGGGTCGAACATACGATCGTACTCTTTAATTTCTAACTTCACAATAAAAAATATTTCGTGCGTGCCACGTGCTGTGCTATTGGAGCAGGCCCAAGGCCACTCTCTGTCGACGGTTTCCCACTGCAGCGTTGTCAGCAGAAGCTGAAACAATTTTCCTATTATTTTTTGTTGAACTTCGTATATTGTAAATTTCACCTTCGTAACGTAATCCACTTGTCAGATACTCTGCTTTGGCGTACAATTTAAAGTTTTTCTCTTACTCATAGAACACTGATTCTAATGATAGTAACGTAAAAAGGCAATAAAAAGTAACAAAAGGGGGAGACAGAGTGCTCATCTGTGTAAAGTATACTTTCAAGGTATTCACATGTTTGCTGAAATTACAGCAGAAAATTTGTATCTCAACTGTAAGTACTGATAAATATTATGCTGAATGTTACTCTTCTCCCTCTTAAATATAGCATTTTCCAATACACCTGTGCATTCAACCGTTTATTTTAAACGATAAGCTTATGCTAATTTTCCTTCTTTGACAAGAGAGATACATGAGATGATAATTTTTGACGTGTATTTCTTGATCCTCCTTGTCTCCTTATAATACCAATTTGAATGAAAGTAACATGATAAAATGTCAGGTAAAGGTAGGTACTGAACAAAATAGCTAACTTATTTTAAATAGTAGAGCTGCCTTTCTTTTACAATTAAATATATACCATGTTTCTTTCATTTTCTTAATATTCAGGGCGTAGCATTCTCAATATAAGAAGTGTGCTTTTTTCACTTAGATGTATTTCAATAGACTTAAAGATTGTATAACGGTTTTAAACCTAATATCTCAGAGTATTCAAATGATATTAGAAGCACTCGTACAGATTAGCATACTGCTTGAAATGACGTATTTTCTACAAAATTTTAAAAATGGTTTTAGTGTTGTTTTCTTTCTTTGTCATAATACGAACAGTTTTGGTAGTTGTAATTCCAAAAATCTCTCGGAATTGTCAAATTATATATCACAAAAATTATTGATATAATACAAAAGTACTGTCAGTGAGAACGTACCACCATTTTCACCTGTAATAATCAGATGTTCATTCCATAGTGTAACGTGGTAGTATGCATTTGAGTTAAATCCGATAACTGATAGATAAATGTAGATGCGATTTGAGATATCAATTTAAAGGACATGCTTTTCTTTGGAGAACAGAAATGATGCTAAAACACCTCAATAGTTCTCTTCTCCTAAAATCTAAAAGATTTTATGTAATATTACAATAGTATTATAAATCAGTTTATAGGGGGGAAAGTGCAAAACATCGTATCTCCACTTTTTTTATGGAATTTTAGATTTTGGGTGCATTCAATATCCCACATCTGATTCTCCGTGCGTGTGAAAGATCGTAAACGAAAACCCGGTAAAGAAAAACGTGAAAAAACTAACTTTTAGAACCTGGTATCGCATATAAGATAGTGTAAAAGCAGAACAGATTTATTGCTATCCTGAAAGTTTGGTTATGGTGAGTTATGAGGTATAGCACTTTCGCTATTCTAATACTTACGATTACCTTGAAAAGCCTCACGATAAAAATTCAATATTTTTGTTGTTCTATTTTAGCTGGAAACTTCTGCATTTCTTTGTTGTTCCATATAGTGTACCTAGATTTCCACTCCCTATTTTACTGAATTTATTACAGGATCCATACAAATGAAATACCTCACACATGCAAAGAGTGTGAACACAAATTTGGTCAGCGTTCAAGTTCAGCTAAACACATTTTGACACATACAAATGGAAAACCTCACACGTGCCAAGAGTGTGGAAAGAAATTTAATTACCCTTCTGATTTAGCTAGACACTTATTAATCCATACAGGTGAAAAACCTCACAAATGCCAAGAGTGTGGTAGGAAGTTTAGTCAACGTTCATATTTAGCTCAACACATGTTAATACATACAGGTGAAAAACCTCACACATGCCAAGACTGTGGTACGAAATTTAATCGACGTTCAGATTTAGCTAAACACATATTAATACATACAGGTGAAAAATCTCACACATGCAAAGACTGTGGTAGGCAGTTTAGTCTACGTTCATATTTAGCTAGACATATGTTAATCCATACAGGTGGAAAACCTCACGCATGCAAAGAGTGTGGTCACAAATTTCGTCAGCGTTCTAGTTTAGCTAGACACATGGTAATACATACAAATGAAAAACCTCACACGTGCCAAGAGTGTGGAAAGAAATTTAATTACCGTTGTGATTTAGCTAGACACATATTAATCCATACAGGTGAAAATCCTCACATATGCCAAGAGTGTGGTAGGAAATTTAATCTACGTTCAAATTTAGCTCAACACATGTTAATACATACAGGTGAAAAACATCACACATGCCAAGACTGTGGTACGAAATTTAGTCGACGTTCATATTTAGCTAAACACATATTAATACATACAGGTGAAAAACCTCACACATGCAAAGCCTGTGGTTGGAAGTTTAGTCAACGTTCATATTTAGCTAGACACATGTTAATCCATACGGGTGAAAAACCTCACACATGCCAAGACTGTGGTGCGAAATTTCTTCAGCGTTCTAATTTAACTAGACACAAGGTAATACATACAAATGAAAAACCTCACACGTGCCAAGAGTGTGGAAAGAAATTTATTTACCGTTGTGATTTAACTAGACACATTTTAATCCATACAGGTAAAAAACCTCACACATGTCAAGAATGTGGTTAAAAATTTAATGAACGTGCACATTTAACTAGGCCCAAGCTAATACATAAAATTTAAAAATTTCACATATGCTAGACACAAGTTAAACCATACATGCACATAACCTCACAAATGGGAAGAGCATGGAAACATTTTGACAGCGTTCAAATTTAGTTGCACACATGTTAGTATCTACAGGTGAAAAACCTCACACATGCTAAGGGCGTAGGAAAAAATTTACTTGACGTTCAGATTGAGCTGCGCACATGGTAATACATACAGGTGTGAAAATTTCACATGTGCGAGAAGACGAAAGAAATTTAGTGAGCGATCAAAGTTCGTTAAACATACGTTGATACATGCGTTTGAAGAACGTTACTTACCCCAACGGTGTGGAGATTTTTTCGACGTTCAAATTTGACTCAACGTATTTTGATACACGGTTAAGAAACGTCATACGCGGCAAGACTGTCAGTAAAGGATTTGTCTAACTGCATTTGTTTATACATACGTTAATACACATAGGTAAAATTTCTCTTCAATACCAAGAGTTTGAAGTTGATTTTGAGTTTTACGTCCCGTTCTGCAGCGAGACTATGTGGACATTCTTATAAGCGTGGTATCCAAACTACGAGCTACCGCCGGGAATCAAACCCGGGATTCCCACACCAAAGGTGCATACTGTAACCGCTTAGCCATGAAGTTTCTCCCATGGCAATAGTGTGGGATATGATTTGCGCAAAATTAATATTCGGCAGAAGACGTAATTAACACATGAAAAACAGCTCAGTGTTTGAAAAGAGATTTAGTTTAAGTTCAATTTTGGCAAAGTATATGTTAGCAGCACATACTAATGAGAGAGTTGGTATATCGAAAAAAGAAAGTGGAGAAGAAATATTTTGGAAAAGATCAAACACTGCAAAAGATACTAAAACATGAAGGTTATAAAGTTCACAGGTGATACGAGTTTATAAAATTTTCTCGCAAATTCTTTTTTTGTAAAACAACCACACAGCACAGGCACGTGCAAATATGATCCAGGAGTTTAGGCGATTCAATTCGTCTGAATGTAAGATGGACCAACATCTTACGTGCGAACTGCGTCTATGAGAAATAAACATCCTTTGATACTTATCCTTCCTTAGTTCCAGGCAAGAAAACTCTTGATTTTACCGAAATGTTTTCCCTTAAGAGACGCCTCTAATTTTGGCTCTATGCTTCGTCTGTAGCGGTAAAACACAGCTAGTCATACCAACGTCCCTGTGGAAACAACATTGACAATATCAAAGCATTGAAGTAAAAAAAAAAAAAAAACACTATATAAAAAGTGGATACCAATCGAGCAGTACTTCTAGAAACATTGTAAAATGTACTTCAGCAATCAGTTCTTTGACTTTTACGCAGATATTATGTTTGTATCACATTAACTCTGGAATACATTAAGTAACTAAACCACTGTTAAGAATTAATCAACTACACTTTAAAAATCTTCCACAAACAAAGAGAAAAGTTTATACGCCCTAGGTTTGGCTTTACACTTCAAGATAATATCTACTACAAAACAAAGAAACACTAATTACACGCGCCTATTATACGTGTAATTCTTCCCCACGTACAGGCAAAGCTTGATAGTATAAGTGTGAATCCATGCATTCCATGTAATTAAATTATAATGGATAGGAGTCACTGTATTTACGTGATTGACTACAAAATTAACTTCAATTTTGATTATTATATCCACTTGCTTCACAATTTTTGACATACAAATGAACCTTTCTTTTTTTGTCTAAAAAATCTTTCAAGTCAAATGTATAGTAAACATATTTAAACACCAAAAATGTCCTCGATAGGATTTTTTTTTTTTTGTAATTTTCAACTGCCTGTCTTCCCCAACAAAACTGAAATTAAAAAATCGCATATTAAAACATACATAATGTCATTAATCCCTTCACATTCACTAACACATACACATTCATCAATATAGTTATAACTGAAATTAAACAGGTAATTGGCATGAATAAGAAGACACAACACATGCAGCATACATATGCCTAAATATGTCCAGTGGAGATTCACTGTACGTATACAGTGCCTTAATCAAGGGTTTTGGGACACCCAAGAACGTGCACCCTTACAACGGCTTAGTTTCTATCTAGAGAGTACATCATCTTTTCGAGAGATTCATAAGTTTGCCAAACAATCATATATAAAATTTAAGAGCATTTAGTTGTTCTGGTAGTTATTAATAAAATACTTTCCTTTCTTCTGTACTTTTCAGCTTTAAAAATTGAATCTTCTATTTTGAGTGAGCTGTGTATTGTGCGAATTCTTCCTATATTTCCATGCCCAAACCTACTGCTGGGCTCCATATTTGCGGAAAAAGAAGTAAATTATTACGTAAAGAATTTGTCGGGTACATTACGAAGATAAGCATATCATACCTTCCTTTTCTATGACAGAGGACACAGTAAATAATCTGAGACATTTTTCAACGAACAGTTACATTGAAATCAATGTACAATATTTTCTGTCTCCTCATCAGAGACAAACATCGGCTGAACATTATGTTGTAAAAACAGTCACAACATCCGGTTTAAGATGTAAATTAGAAATAAAGTTTTTCATTAAAGCTCGGATTTCTATGAGGTCATATCTTCATCCTGTTATCCTTTTATATGTATAATTAAATATAAACATGTTTCTGATTGTTGTCATAAAAAAATGTTTCTGTTCGTTATATATATGTATATTTGAACCATATTTTGGCGTGAGGTCATGTGGGCTTGAAGTGATACAAAGGCTTATTTTTCATCATATTTTAGACGGGTTTCATTTTTGTTTAAATAGATGTCATCATTAGGAATGAGGAGACGGTCATTCTGCTTTAGTCTTATAATGTCAGTAATATGCTGTGATCTATTCTTCAGAGCTTACAGATATTCATTCAGGCCAAAATAACTACGAAAATGTCTTAACAAATGATTATTCTTAGAAATATATTTGTTAAAAATTGAAGTTTAAATAAATTTTCAGTAAAAAATGATTTACTTCGTGTGTATTTGAGCACATTTTAAGTCATAGTTTGTATTTTTTGGTCATAAAACATGCATATTTCCAACTTTTTGGGTCATAAAGATTCGAAACCTAGTTGTTACATTTCTCCGATTATGATTGGTAACCTATATCAGTTGATTGCTGAGGACAGGATTCCATCTTTGTTCTTTATGTAGGTGATGATTCAACAAGATATAAGAAGCTGGTCTAAGAGAAACAAACACCTTTTCAGATATCCTGGATGCGTACCTACGTACTCCAGAAGTAGCTATTTCAAACATCGTATATTTCTTCCTAGCATTTGCAATTATTAAAAAGAAAAGCTTAATTTAAGGGTAGTTTACACTCTCTTATGATCTAGATATAAGGAGATAAGTTAATGTTTGCATGAATTCTATACGTTTGCCTGTAGCCCTACTGTCTGACTACGGGATTTTAACAGATAACTTTTATTCTCTATTGACATCTCAGAGCATATTTTATACTTCGTGAGTAGCATTCTGGTTGTAAGATTTGAAGATCCCTTGTGTGCCTAGGTATAGATTAAGAATGCAATTAATATCATAATCTTCAAAAAAAAAAAAAAAAAAAAAAAAAAAAAAAAATCGAAAACTTTAATCGCTTTGGGAAAATCATCGATTTTCCATTATTTTACCTAGTAAATGATCAGAAATGATTTTTTATCTATAAAAAAAACAGAAACAAGAATTTTCTATGTAAAAATAGTAGCACAATTTTTATATCTGGACATGATAAGTACTATTAATATACTTTTGATTGTTGCATGTTGTACATGTGTTTTTCATCATCAGAACTAATTAGAGATACAAATAACTCAACAGGCTATCTATTCCAGTGACCCTGTAAGAATAGTTCCATGGGAGTATATTTTTGTGTGAATTCTGACTCAACCTGAAATCAAATTTAGAACATTGTTGCTGTTAAAATAACCATATTTCCCTTCTTATCAAGTCTTGAGGTCTGAAACTCGTTTTTTTTTTTTCTTAGTAGCACTTAAACTCTCTCGACACCTAAATTCTTGATTTCCTGAGAAAAGTCAAGCCAGGAGACATTTGTACCAAGTGCGAAAACATGTTCAAAAATCGTCAAGAAGGTTTGCATTAAGCTTTCTCTCTCTCTCACCCGACACCCCATATGAATATATATATGTACCAAAGAGAGAGTCAAAAAACTTACCTATGCCCTGCTTTTAACCAAATCCAAGCTATGCGCTTGTACGTTTATGTACCTCTTAGTTGGTCCGTTCTATTATGGATTTACAAATGGGTCCGTTGCGACGTTAATTGTCATCCAAATAAGTCTCTGTAGGTCCGTGGATGTAACCTGGACACTGCGGTAGGGTGTGGATATTAACACATTCGAGACGGAGCCCGCCACGTAGGTGGGCTATGTTTTCTTGTTCAGTGGACGGAGCCCGCCTGCCCGGCGGGCCCAAGGTTTCGTTACTTTGAATGGCAAACGCATGTCCGTAGGTATGTTTCGGCTTCTCATTTATTATTTGTGATGCCTCAAGTACTTGTAAAAAAATTCGACAATGCGACCAGTCCAGAATGAGAGACTGTTTCCGCGCGAATTTGTCAATTGTGCTTCAACCGAAGCAGCTGTGAATGAGTCATCAACATACATAACTTCTATATCTTGGTTTTATCGGTTTGATTGATTTGCAGCACAAATCAGCCTTGCACTAAATTCTTAGTGTAAACTAGTATTTTGCAATTTCATGATATCCAATCACTCTGTAAGGTTCTTGTATTTTATTATCAACGATGTAACTGCTTGTAAAAGTTATTATATGTACCTCAGTATTCAATTGTATTGTTCGTCGGACTTTTTTTAAAACTGCAAAACGGCTCATTTATAACAAATAAATAAAATATATAGAAATGAACAAATGATTTGAGATTTGTGTATTAAATAGTCCTGAGTATATATGCTGAGAAATGAAAGATTTTTTAATTGTATTCTTTGTAGTAGATTGTTTACAAAATCCCAAAAAACATGGTAAAACCGCCGTCCTGAGGGAGAAACCACGCAAAGAGGGCCTCCGACTCGAATGTGTTAAGACTATTTTGTGGGAAAAATAAATGTTAAGCGAATATGGATCATGAATTAAGCATACGACGTCAGTTATTTCCAACGGAATGTTCCCTGACATCACACATTGCTTCTGAGATTTTTAATGAATACCTCTCCCAGAGCAAAGAAAAGGCAACATAGATGGCGAAGATTGTGGTAGTTTCACTGATAAGCTGCTCGTGCGACTAACGAAACAAGTAACCTTGTTTTGTTCAGTTCCATTTACTTCGTTTCCATCATCTTTCTCATCATGTTCTCTTCAGTATCATAATAAAAGCAAGACACAGGCTACTAAAATTACTATACTAGAATATTCGCTAGATATCTTCTTCAACGGATCATTTAAGCTCCTGCAGATGAGTCCTTGTTTCTGCTATAACCTGAAGATGTTAGCAGAATACCAACACGAATACCAAAGGAAACATCCATTGAACACGACAGAATTCCTATTCCTGGTTAGTTACGACTGTCGATTTATTGTAAAAATAAACAAATAAATGAACACTAGTAAATACCGTAAAGAGGATCATGGAATATTTTTCAACATGGAAACCGGATCTTTTCTTCCGCTTTGAGTATAGAGATTAGTGTTGATATGCGATATAATCTTGGGGCACTTCATCAATTACACAAAAGCCCTTCTAGCTGCATTATACAGACATTAAAGTTAAAACGAAATCTGTTTCATTTTCCCCACCTTCGGTTTTAGTAGAAAGTTAGAGTCGAAATAGAACATTCTTGAAATACTTGATTAAAGAAAGCTGCTTTTCGCTGTCTTTTACCGTTTTTGATCTAGCCATACCGATAGTTATCTACACTAAAAATCAGAAGTGTTTTCCTTTTCACCACTTGTGGTTTGATTAGGAGTTTAACAGAAAGGATGATAAATACTCCCACAATGCTAAATTGATCCCCAAAACAACTCCTTCCTGCATCTTTGCTTTATGATGTAGGTTAAACTGAAACCGGAAGTTTCAGAGAATTTCTAGCACTGGAGTTTCAGTGAATTTCTATTCCATAACGATACCCGCAATATGATTGCAATATGAAAAGAAAAACGTAGTAAGCATAAATTCTATGTTGATATCGTTGATTAAAACACTCATTCGGTAACGATTTGCGTTGACGTTGAGAAAATTTGTGGTAAACTTCAACTGAAATTCTGTATATCTCGGGATCATGAGAGCTTAGCGACTTGGTATTTACCCTGAAATTCGCGCTATATACCTGTTATCGCAAAGTAAAACGTAAATTTTGCTATGTATTGATACAAAGCCACACGAATGTGGGTAGAATAAAACCCAGGGAAATCCACACTCATGATGACTGATCTGAGAAACATTATACATTTTTCGACCGAGTTGCACTCCAACGTGCGAACACACTTGAGGAAACGTTAAACCACAGAAGTTCATAGACAATATTGGCAAATATAAGAGTGAATGAATTCAAGCTTAAACATAGGCAAACCCGGAGGGAAACTAAGAAATTTTTCCCCTCCCTTCTAGCGGAAAACGTACAATCATGGGAAAGTTCGTGTCTCTTTACTAAAGTAACATCTCTAAATAGCAATGTTACAACTTTTTAACCGCATTGCACAATGGAGTATTTCTGTGAAAGTCCTCACCAATATTATTTTTTGAAGTATATAAAGTGGAAATCATTGCTGTTGAATTTCGACTTATTTCATATTGATAAATACATTGAATATGCACAAAGATATGTATTTATTAGAAATAAGTACATACTACAAGTTTACATATATGTACAATATTGTCATATGAGGCGCGTAAGCCTGATGGCCTGCTTTCGATCCCTAGATTGTGAACTTCGTGCCCCTCTGGAGGGATGTGCAAACATTAGTAAAGAAGGAGGAAGTTGGAAATGAGCGTTTCGAGAAAAGAATTTATTGGTCATGTTAACCTGGTTAAAGTAGGCGTCCGGCCAGCTGAAGCAGAGAACTGGCTTCAGCGCTGAGGAAAACATGTACAAATAAGTAAATAAAACAACCATGTTCTTGTCTAACAAAATGGTTACAAACAAGAAATTTAACAGAAAGAAAAATATACAAAACATATAATTTGAAAAATGTATAAAATGTGTAATATGAAAAACATCCTTGGCGACGCATTTCTATAGCTAATAAGCTGGCTGGATTTTCTTAATTTGCCGCCAGATGGAACCGTGGCGCTGGTGTAGCTTGTTTCGATCGCTCCCTCCACTCCCTCATACCATCAACTTTTTTGGCTCCCCTCCAGATCCACCTCCTCTGTTTTGCTTTGGAGTCCCCTTGTTCTCTCTCTTCCACTATTCTTACCCAAGGTTAATCCAGGAGGTAGACTATATAAGGAATCTAAAGATGACATAGATAAGTTCCGGTTAGCAGAAAACCATGAACTATTGAACTGATCGGATGTGTTTTAAGCAGTCTCCCATAAATCAAGATATGGCGGGACTTACTTTTTGCTGAGACTCACTGTAGCATGTAGAGTTCGACTTCAAGTAAGTAAAATGCATCACCCTTCACACAGCAGTGGTTAATCCAACACACTACTCTTTCCTTTCGAGTTTTATTCCAATCGACTATGTCTCTTTTTGCTATTTTTCTCTTTTAGTACTTTCCCCTCATTCCCAAATTTAAACAATAAGTTGAAGGAATAGCAGAAAGCGTGGACACATTCTAAAAATCGATTCTTTGGAACATAATGTTCATTTTACTCGGACCTCACTCACTCTCGCACTCACAGTGACAGTTGGCCCTCGCCCTCGTTCACCCTCTCCGTCGCTAAAGAAATTGAAAATCATCCTCGCACACACTCATCCTCCTGGCGACAGCTCTCACCCTCGTTATTATTGTCCTCATTCTGGAAACTTGTCTTCGCGAATGGAGTTGTCCTTCACCCTCGCCTCGTAGTGGAAGTTGTCTTTCGCTCTGGCGATGGGAATTTTCCATCGCCATCGCTTGCCCTCACCCTCGTGCTTGAAATTGGCCCTCGCAGTGAAAGTTAGCTCTCGACCTCGTTCAAACTCGTCTTCGTGAGGATTGCTGTCCATCGCCCTCGCGTTCCTACTGGAAATTTCTCCTCGCCCTCGTTAACCCTCATCCTCGCGTAGGAAGCTGTCCTTCGCCTTCTTCCACATATCATTGAGGGCGAGGTTATTTTAGGGTAAGAAAGCCCTCGCGAGGATCAGATCCTCAATTTTCCAGCATGTTTCCTAAATTATTTCTTTAAAATACCTCCTAAACAGAAAATTAAACATTCCATCCTATAACTTGCTTCGAATTACCTAAAATGGAACAAATCATTGACCACTCGACGCTTAATATTAACATGAATATGTTCAGGTAAAATTTGAATAGAGTTTCCTTTAAACCTTTCGGTTCAAAACTTGTGTTGCCCATGAGACGAGTCGACACTAGAAATAAGAAAAATGAAGTGAAGTGTTTGAGTTTTACGTCCAATGGTTATGGGAGTAGGTTAAATTAGGCGGTGATGATGACAAATGAATAAAATGATGGAATGAAGAAAGTGCGAGGAAACGGGAGAACCCCAAGAAAACCCCTGAGCACTGTATTTGTCCACCACAAAGTCCACACGTCGCGTGCTGGGATCGAACCAGAAATTCCAAGCACCGGAGTTGAAAGCTCTACCACCGAACCACCGCGCCCCGTACGAGAAATAAGGTTTATTATTTCGTCTTGTAAATTTTATAGAAGTCTCGTCCCGTCTCAATTCTTGGAACCTTCTTTATTGTCCCGATTCTCGACAATTTACTTCTCCTCTCGTTCTGTAAATTTACGTAAAATATGTATTCCCTTATCTAGACGTTGTAAGAATCTGTCTGCGTCAGTAGAAATGTAAGAAGTGTGTATCTAATAACATTTAAACCATATTTATTTTTGGGATATACTGTGTAATGATTAGTGTATCTTTAAACGTTCATAAAGCTCTTCAGTGTGATCGCAAATCACTTTTATCAATTTATAGGTTTTACATAAGGATCATTTAGGAAAAAGACTCGGGTGAACGAGTGTTGCTCACGAGATTCGAAAAAATAATTCGTCTTGTCTCATAGTGCAAATTAAAAGAGTGATAATGGTGATGAGATTTAAAAAGTGTCATTTTATCATGTTTCTTTGACGAACTATTAGCGTATAAGGTAAAGATTTTCGTAAAAGTTTGAGTTAGTTATTTGCACGAAATTAGTTTGGTGAATTTGGTTTACAATTCCAGCAATAACACCCTTTGTAATATGTGGTATATATTTCTTATTTGCAAAAATAATTGGCCCATTTTTTAATGTTAGTTTTGTGTGATGAGGAAGACACCTCTACTATTAAATAAATTCAAAGAAATCTTTGCGCCATCACAGGACGAAGTGTCGTTTGCCACTCTCCTTAGTGTCCCTATTGCGGCAGCTTCAGATCATCGGAGAAACCTTTCTCTGCCCCCAAAGAGTCCGTCGTGAATCCAGCCCAGGATTCCAGTCCAAGATTGCCTTATAGCTGCAGATAAAATCGTAGGCTTTATAGCTGCAGGCGTTATATCTGCAGATAAAATCTTTTCTTCGGGTACTGTAAATTGAAGGTTCGATCTGACGACTTTTCCAAGGAATGCGTATTGGTTGGTCAGTAGGTAATATTGTTTATTGTCTAATAATAATAATAATAATAATAACTTGTGTCCGAATGAACTTTATACTACTGCATAAGAACTATTTAAGAAATTATCATATTTAATGTAGTTTTAGCAGGACAATATGTATTCAAACAATTAAAAGTAGAGGCTGTTCCTGAGGGAAATCATATAGTTACAAATTTAAAGCTTTCTTGCTTCAAAGTAACGGGTGAAAAGGTAGTATAATGGGATTAGAAGATGCAGGGCCCGACTGGGAACACTGTTCCGGGACCACAGCTTCCCAACTAATTTGCAAATACAGTATATTGCATATACTAGAGTGCCCCAGGTTGTGTGTGTGTGTGTGTACTTTGAACATATAAAACTTTGTTTTGTGTGGAACAACAACATATTGCTTGTTTCCAGAAACTTAACATAAACTATTCATCTAATAATTAAGCGCGAGACGAACTGAGGGAACTGAACCCGAGCGCGAGCGCAGTTGAAAGAACTGAGTCCGAGCCCGAGCAAGCCGACTGCAAAATGGCAATCTATGATCAAAACTCATTCAATCAAGTCTTTTTCCATCTAATCTACTGCATTATGTTGGTTCTCTCATTGCTTGTGTTCGTTCAGATATAAGCGCTCTTAAGATTATGTCATTTACTGCTGAATAACATGAGTCACTGTCTGTCCATCAGTACTCTTTAAACGTGAGAGTGTAGACACTTTTTAACTAAAAAGTCTTTAGATAGGCAGGGCAACAATGAGGCACACTCACTACTAAACGTAGCGCTATTTCTATCAGGAAACTTTCATGGCAAACATGTAAATATTATATTCATTTGCATTATTATTTTTAATAATTATGTAGAAGCACACAAGAGAAATTCTCCACTGCAATTAAGTGAAAGAAAGAACACGACCATTCTATAATCTTACTATGACGTCAATTATCATATAGGGGACATGGCAGATGCTATTTTAAATATTATATTCTTCTAAAAAGTGGTCAAACTGCAAATTCAAAATAGTTGTTGTTAAGAAGGCTTGTCCGTCTCCCTCGCTTGCCTTCGTTCTCGCGAAGGAAATTTTTCCTCTCCCTCGGGCAACCCACGCCCTCGTTCACTCGCCTTCGCGCACCCTCACCCTTCCAGTAACAATTGATCCTTGCCCTTGCGAAAGGATTTGTCCATTGCCCTCGCGCTGAAGACGCGTCCTCGCCCTGGCGAAGGAAGTTGTGCATCGCCCTCACTCGCCCTCGTATTGGAAATTTCCCCTAGCCCTTGTGCATCCTCTCCATCGCTGCCGAAACTTCTCACCCTCGTGCACCCTCGTCTTCGCGAATGAAGTTGTCCATCGCCCTCGCCCTCGCCCTCATGTTGGGAATATCTCCTCACTCTTGAGTACATTCAACCTCGCTTCATTGTGGGCGAGGGAGCTTGAGGGTGAGGATGCCCTTGAGAGGGCCACCCTCGCGATGGTGAAAATCTCTTGAATAGTGTATCGCGCAAAATTATAGACGTTAATCCTAGCGATTTATGTAATCACTACACATATAAGAAATTAAAGTCTCACATATTTATGTTTCCTCGCTTGTACTTATCTTGTATATCTATTCTAATATTGTAATAAACTCTATTATGTCTCATTGAACTTCTCCTAGGGGGATATTATGATAATACGATTAGAGACAACAAACAACTGAGCTAGGACTTCGATATGTATTCTCTATGAGCTTCACTTCATACCAGCGAATCAAAGAAGATAGGAGTAGTTGGATTAAATGCGGGGTGTTAACTAATTGCAGCCACGTTTGGAAGGAAGGAGAGAGAGAGAGAGAGAGAGAGAGAGAGAGAGAGAGAGTTGAGTT
Organism: Thermobia domestica; assembly: GCF_964235325.1. Classification (NCBI taxonomy): domain Eukaryota; kingdom Metazoa; phylum Arthropoda; class Insecta; order Zygentoma; family Lepismatidae; genus Thermobia; species Thermobia domestica. Next base: position 339,961,947 of record NC_137456.1, on the reverse strand, counting down.
GAGTTGATTTTAGTTTAGCGTCCCTTTCAGCAGCGAGGTATATGAGACGTGGACCTACTGATTAACGTGGAATTCGAACCACATAAGCTCCCGCCGGGAATCGAACCCGGGTCTCCCACTCCAAAGGCGCGTACGCGAGAGAGAGAGAGAGAACGAATTCCAAATCCATACAAAGCAAAGCTCTATAATGAAAATTGTCCTAAATGGAATAGTGTGTGCTTCTTGCCACGAACACACACTATGTGGTTCGTATCACGCCTCTCAAACACGTTGGAGCCCTCAAACCGTTAGTGATCGGCTGGCGGATTACAACCGGTGCACCGCATCATCTTCAGTCACCAAGTCACCACAATACCGTAAAGGTTGATGGAGTTTCGCCAGGTATGAATGGTGAACTCTACGCAGTAACTATACACCCCAAGAACCCCAACTGTAATAGTTGGTGTCAACCGCCGGTGGTACTGACGTTTTACCTTTACTTGTTATGTCGTTTGCCCAGACTTGTGCATTGGTGAAGCCAGTGCTACAATGTACCAGAGGTACAGTTTCATTTTTATTTTTATATGTAAAAATACACACTTGGTTTCAGCATTTAAGTATTACTACCGTTTTGTGTTTTTCTTACAAGTGAATCATGAAAATAATTACTTTCATTGGTGTCGTAGTATACCTGCTAAATAGTATGTAGTCAGTGAACAGTGACGTATAATATCGGGATAGTGCTCAACCTACAAATACAGATATGAAAACGATTATAATACGTAAGTAGTTTTGAATGTAATTTCTCAATCGTTTCCTTATCTGGAGCATAGTATTAACGAACCATTATCCTCTTCGGGCTCTATTATGTGACGTTCGCTAATAATCCTCGATTAGATCAGAGCCTATGTTAATTTCGTGTTGGGTCAAAGTGAAACATCCTCTTTTTTAGTATAAGACAGAAAAAAAATATTGTATAACGGAAGTGAACATATTACACGAAGTAAATTGAATTTTCTTTTATCTATATTATCCAAATGATAATACAACAATAAACTTAACACTCGTTCTAGAAAAATAGACAGGAGAAGGAAACGTAACTATCCTCTTAAAGCAGGACAAGAATTCTTTATTTTTAATCTTCCTGTATGCCACTTCCTGATGAAGTAATTCTTCGCAAATTAAATTGTTTCTGCTGTATGCATGTTTTTATAATAGGAACTAGGTTAAATCATAGCGTTGCTACGGATATATGTTGAGCCACTAATGAAATAAAAAGAGAAAAATTGAACACTAGAACCATGAGTTTTCCGCAGTAAATAAAAACGCTGGCGCGAAGTAGGGAAATCACATTGCCCAGCTGGCGATGGAAAACCTTATTATATATGGGATTCATATGGCAATGTTTATTGTTTATATAGTGATAAAGTTAAAGGAAAAGTATACGCTATTCCTCAATTTAGTCGATGGCAACATAGTAATGCGCCGAAGTATATTGATACGTAGGATAGAACCTTGTATTTAGATCCTCCCACTCCGACTTCTGACGTGCAAGAACCACCTGAGATCGGTTGTGAAAAAACCTGCTTAGCAGTTTGTAGTCCTGCAGGACCTGCGCTTAATCCTGCACAACGAAACGAGAAACCGATTCCATTACTTCGAACTTTGGTTCTTGAATCGGAAATAGAGAAATGCCGTCTGGAATGAATGCTGGGGACTTGAGAAACAAAAATAAGAGGAATTAGAAGTAGCTGAACGGTGGCTGGTCAGGTAGATACGAGGACCACTTTAGAGTTATAATCTACCCAGGCGTTTTTCCTATTATAGAGTTGAACCCAGTTCGTCAGAAAAGAATAGACAACAAAATTTTAGAAAATAAATCTCCTAAAACCGAAAATGGCAGTAGAAAAGAAGCCTTCCTCTATTTGCGTGAACCTGACAGTCTGGACACAATTTACTTCCCAGTAAAATACGAACCATCTGAGATTCCATCTCAACCTGCGTTAGAACAGTTTGACTAGGAAATTCATAATGCTATTATTAGTAACGAACTTAGCGGCGTCGATATAACCGTTAAACCTGACTTGGCTGATACAGGTATCGAACCCTGAGCCTCCAAATAGCAACTACTAAGTGAATTCAAAGAAAATGATCCGTACTACTCAAATATTAGTCAGGACGACGAAATAGTAAAACGACTTAGGACAATTACAAACTGATTTATCACCAGTGATAGGAGGCTTAGCACAACCACTGATTAGAGGAAAGAAAAATAAGGTACAAACCACCGTGGTTCGTTGCATGGACTAGGGTGTAGAAATATTATGGGTACTTTTTCAGGCAGATCCGATCATTCCTAACGAGAACTTATCACTATAGATCATGTAATAGGGAATATCGACATCGAGGTTAAAACTGAATATCCCATGCGGGGAACGGACCGTAGTGTTCAAACCGACATTAGATTCCCATAAATGATTAGCATCGAGACTAATCCGGATATCAAAGCGTTATGCAGGGTTTCTACTCAAAATAAGCCCGCAAGCTTTCCGCTGGAAGAAATACTGTCGCACCAAGAAGGCATAGATAATTTGCTTAGTGTAGCTAGGCGAGTTAAATGTTCAGATGGAATCGTTAGTAATTCCGAATCCGAGGATGATGATACTGTAAAGGAAGCGTGGCTGGAATATAAACTGAACCGATTACAAGCTGAAGACGAGTCTCTCTCCGAGTTGGAATTAAAGCATTCCCACAGAAGTAACCTAGAGTTAAATCCCACCTTATTGAGTAACGAAGTAGCGCTGTTTACTCCGTTGAGCCCAGATGACCTTACCTATTCTAATTGGGACACCTTAGTAGCATCCATGCCCCAGTGAACAGCTCGAGACCTCATTCCTAGTAAAGGTAACGAAGAAGATGATGACGTCAACCTTGATATTGATGCAAGACCTTTAGTTAAAGAGGATAAAGAAAATGAAGATATTTTCCCCATCCACCCTTCTAACCAGATAGAGGGAGAAATAGGAGTTGATAACAACGAATCGTGGTCGGAATCTAGAGTTTTAGAAAATATCGAAAAGATACCGGTATTTGAGTATGCGGAATACGGATCTTCGATAGTGTGTTTAGAAGAGATAAAAGACCAAAATCTTCACCTCATTTACAACCAAGTATAGTTCAGGAAAAGATAGTGTCAGACCTAGTAGTAGTTTATTATGTACAGCTTATACGAGCTCGAAACATAGTAACAGTTAATCACCGAGCATTAAAGAAATGAAAAGGTATAGGAAAGTGGACAGCATATCACGCTAAAATAGTTTGATTCTCCACCTATAGTGCGGGCTCTCCCACTACAAGTGGGCCCAACATGTTAGAAAATGCAGAAATTGGACCGGATCAAAGTACAGAGTTACAGAGTAAGGATTTAAGTAGGTTAGATTCGACGAAAACCTCGATGGAGGTCGACCCCCACAGAAAAGTCACAGGACATAAATAACTGAATTTTCTTCGTATCAAAGCGATTGAAAGGAAATGACCAGCAGTCAAAGTTCAGATTCAATTCAGGACACTAGTTCAAAACAAAAAGATAACATTACTACTAAATGTAAAACATAATTTAAGACTAGTCCGGTTTCAGAACCTTCGTCTCAACCCAGCTTAGAGAAACCTCATATTCCAAATTTACATTTAGAAGAAAATTGGCCATCTCCACCACCCGCAGGTGGTCCGCACATTGTATTATTGTTACTCAGTCTCGAGCATATCGTATTTACCCGGACGTAAAAATCCCGTTATTTTCAGTCGGTAAATATGAGGCTGTAAAGAATTTTCTTTCTTCCTACGAAATGACGATACGCATATACGATTGGACACCCCAGAAAATGGCGGATTACTTCCCTATTTGCTTAAATGGCAAGGCAACCGCTTGGTAGTTTGTGGGAATAGCAAATCAGCCTACGTTAAACTATGCAGAGCTGAGAGGTAAGGTACAATTTGTTTTCCCGTCTATCCCTTATCGCGCTAATCTTGAATATGACTTAGAACATAGACGAAAAAAGTAGGCGAAGATACCATACCTTTGTTTACAGGTTAGGGAAAGTTTTTAAATACTTGTGTAGAAGTACAGATCAGTCGGAAGTGTTGCATAGGCTCAGAGTGAATTTACTACCACAGATTTTACACCAACGAATGCTTAATGTCGAAGAAATAGATAAGTTAGAGCAAAGCATAGATTACCTGCGAAAATATGAAATCGCGAATGGAACTGGTGGACATATTTGCAAACTAGTCCTGGCGTCATCCGAAAAAATGATCGTGTAGACTGGTCCTTGCTTGAAACTACTGTGCAATCTGAATCTGTTTCAGTTTGCTATTACTCTTCGAGTTATGCATTGCCTAAAAGTGATCGGAAGTCCTACCAGAATAATTACTCTAATGACTATGAGCTGGGCGCTGGCCGAGGTCAACTCAGTACAGTTAAAATAAAAATAGGAGACCGCTGGACGTCACATCTAATTGACAAGGGGACAACCATTTCATTCCTATCTAGTAAATGCCTATCACTTAGGTTCCCAGTGTTGATTCGATTGAAAGGTTACGTACGTATACAAGTAGTAGGCTCCCAGCTTTCAGAATACCTACCGGAGGTCATAACGGCATGCTACATAAAAGATCACTTAAAAACTACTAGTCGAAAGTACATTGATGTAGTATGCCACCGCTATTCACCCTAAATATTTACCTCTCGCGGATAGTGATGGGAACTAAGGTGAATATCGCTGGTTCGAAATTCCTCAGGATTTTCGAAATTTCCGTAAGAACACGGTCTATAATCTAGATTTATCACACGTTGAAAGATATACAAGAACAAAACAAGTGAGAGCTTCCCAGACACAGAGATTTTGTGAACAATTGCGGGAAGGAAAAAGCTAACCACATATATCATACAAAGATCCCAGTAATCCTCCTGCTCAAATTCGGAACTTTAGAAACCAGATTTTTACTAAAAAGAATCAGAACTTCTCCAAGTTGGGGGACGCCATTTAAAGCTTTCACAAGGAAAAGGGAGCAAAATCTCCGCCCTACGACTATTATGTCACGAGTATTTGTACGCTTAAGGGAACTTCCTAAAATTTCTTTTCCGAAGCCCATAAATACCTTAAAGAGACCGTTTCAAGTGAAAGAAAGGGTAAATGGTTTCAGACTCAACGAAGGAAATATTAACTGCAGTACTCATGAACTGGATATTGGCAGCTCAATTACCGTGGTAGAAAATGTTTCTTACTCCGTTAACGGTGGAAGAAAAACCAACAAGCCTGTCTCTTCGAAACTAGGGAGGAAGAAACATTCTCCTAGAATCGCCATTGCCAACAGTTCGATAGAATCATCTACCGAGAGCTATCAGACTTGCTCAATAGGTACAAATGATCAAATGTGTGAAACATATTCTAATGAGAAGGCACCTCTAAACGGCAACTTAGAGGAAGCTAAATTTCTAGAAATCTCTTCGTCAGAGGTCTCTTCGCATAGTCCCTTTGAAAAGAGCTCTCAAGAAACGATCGTTGGTCTAAGTGATGAGGTGGTAAAACTTTACACTAACAGCGTATTCAAGATACAATTACCAACCAACCTGCGTGTCCCAGCCAACGCATGCTAAGGAAGAATTACGTAAAGCCCTGAATTTTGGACCGAACTTAGAACCCCATGAGAAAGACCAATTACTGGACATGCTTATGGAATTCCGAAATGTCGCCTGCGACAAACCATGTCTCTCGGCGACAACAGAGAAATTCATGTGCCCGCCCCTAGAGAAAAATTGAGATATTCCTGTTTTTCAGCCTCTTTATATTGGGAGACTCCCGAAAAGAGAGAAATAATCGGCGCAGAGGTGCAGAAAATACTGGATAGCAACATTATACGAAGGGCCGGAGCACACACTCCAGCTCCGTCGTTGTAGTTCCTAAAAATAACAATACGTATCGCTTCAGTATCGGTTATAGACGAGGTTCTAACGTTCCTCAGTGGTACACAATGTATTACTACATTGGACTGTTAATCGAAATACCACCAAATGCCCATAAAACCTACCGACAGAGAAAACTGCCTTTGTCTGTAGCAGTATATAAGCTTGAATTTTTCTCCCGGTTGGCCTGGCCCCAGCTCTTTTACAAAATATGATGGATGTGATCCTTTAGGATGTAAAATGGAAATATTTAATGGTCTACTTGAATGGTGTCATTTGTCCTAATCCGTCCTTTCCAGGTCTGTCAGATAGAACAGGAGCTATCCTAACCCGGCTCAATGAAGTTAATCTCAAGCTCAGTCCTAAGAAGTGTTTCCTCGCTTATGAAGAGGTTTATGTTCTCGGTCACATTGCTGGAAAAGCGAGGCGTTCGTGTAGGCCCTGCTAAAGGTGAGGCTATTTTGGGGGTGCCCCATCCGACAACCTAAAGGAGGTTAGAAGTTTTATAGGAATTTGTTCGGGCGATTTTTAAAGTGCCGTCTATATCAAAATTTCAAATCGGGGGACAAAATATTATACAGGGTGGTAGGTAACTCCACCGACAAACTTTGGGAGGCGATTCCTTATGCGAAACGAAAGAAAAAAGTTCTAATAAACGTGGGTCAAAAAACGTCTCCTTTCAGAGTTATGAACTACCGAAAATTCGAAATATCACAATTCAAAACATCCTGGCTTAGAAACTATAGAGCCTATCCCAAGCGGTTTAAGGAATTACACAGGAATATAGACAATGAATTTATCTATGTAGTAGTATTTATCGATATAGTACAATATTACATAATTACAAAATAAATAATAAAACTTGTGAAACCACTTGGTAAGCATTTTTCTATTTTCAGTTTTTTAAATCGACGAATTTTACACGAAAAAAGAGTTTCTTTCTCATTTTTGCTTCTGCAAATTCCTTTATCACATCAGAGATATCCAATTCATGAGCTCATTTTCGCTCAATACCTGTAGTCAGCATGGCCACACCCCAAAGGCGTTCTTTGGTCATACTGTTTCTGAGATATTTATTGGTTAATTTTAACTGAGAGAATACTTGCTCAGCAGTTGCAACTGTAACAGAAAGAGTTACATATAAACAAAGCACAATCATGAGATTTGGAAATGCTGAACTGAGGTCAGATTTGGTAATAAAATGAAGAATCTGTTCGTGGGTTGACAGATTTGTGTCTGTCTTGGAAAGTATCTGAAAGTCAACATTTCTCGTGGAAAGTCAATGGATAAATTGTATGCATACTGAAGCACAAAGTCATAAGTCCGCTTGGTGATCTCTTCTTGAAGAGTGGTTCGTAACATTGAGGGGCAGAAGTACGAAAATCTTTCACAAAGTTCTCTCATTCTTTGAAGCGCACCCTTATGTTTACTATTACGGAGTCGAGAATAGACAATAGCACTTGGATCATGAATTCTTTGACAGGGTCAGTAAATCATGTACCTTGTGCTAATTCATCAAAGAATATTTTCGGCTCTGGCTTCCTTCTTTAAAACCTAACTGAAAAATCAAATTTGTGCGCACGAGCACTGACTTCCTCTAATATTTTAGGCACATCCTTTCTAAGATCTTACACCACTGTACAACATTTTTTTGTTTTCGTTGACACTGACAAGCCCTACTGGGGATCTGCAGCTTTTTTTTTTTTTTTGACACAACATTAATGCTTCTTAGAACGTTTTCCTACAACACAAGCATTACCACGAAATCGAACTTTTCCATTTTTTGTTTAACAAATGGCTTCTGTCCGTTATTTTTCTGTTGCAGTAACGCACATGACGTTAAGACATTTCATGACGTCATACCTTTTTCTATGTGTGAACACGGCATTATGACTCCAATCCCAGCGTGTTTGAGAGAGTTTCTTCAGTGTCGTTTCATTTTCCGGAGATGTATCCTTGGGAATAGAGCCTTGTAAAGCCTTCCAGCGTTTTCCGTTGCTACAAAAGAAATTACATATATCTTGTGCAGTAGCAAAGAAATGAACAGCTTCTGTGTTAACTTTTGAAGCATCTGATAACACGAGGTTCAGATCATGTGCTGTTCAGTGAACATATATGGCATTCTTGACATATTTTTGAATCCGTGTTTGCAAGCCAGAAAACAATTTCTCATTGGTGCTGCTCCATCTTAGCCTTGCGCTCTGCACTTCTTAATGTCAATCTCATTTTCTAACGAGACTTTTATTATTAAATCTGCATAATTTTCTGCACAGTGTTTGTCCATATCATAACATTCAAAGAAAGCTTTCTACAATTTCGAACTGTGAGAAATAAAGAAAAGATGTCTTTCTGGCGCCTTCCCAAGCCACCTATTGCTGGCTTATATTTTATATGTTATTACAGTGATATTAGAAAATACGCTCGAAAATTTATTTTGGGGTATTGTCTGGTCGTACCCTGACGTTGGCACCCCGGAGAGTTGCCCGGTTTTCCCGACCCTTGGTGTTTGTGCTTGGTTCTGTATAGCCGCATTATCTGGCACTTGTGCTGTGACTCTTAATCATGGCAACACTTTTTAACTCATTTTAATAGAATTTGTCATTATAGTGGAAAGCCTGTTCAGCAACGGAATTTTATTTAAAGTTAGTAATATCAGTACACGTAATAAAGGACTGACATCGTGTTAATACAGGAGGATAAATTTCTTAATCACACAGTGCTATAACCTCGGCGAGTTTACAGTAATGCCAATAATTTGATTACGAGCGAGGTGAGCAGGAATTTTTATTCTTGCCATGTTCGGAAATGAAGACAGCGGAAAACTTCTGACTCCATTTATATAATTTACTTCCTTTTTTATTAAAAAGCTGGTCGCCGCCTAATACACCAAAACGGCCTGCGCCGAAAGGCAATGCCTACCCTGCATATTCTATTGCTACGCCACTACTATTGGTGTGGAATGAACTATTTTATGTGAAATTATTATGAAAGTAAAGAACTTTTTTATTTTTTCTAAAAAGATGAAACCAAAGAATAGAAAACTGACATTAAATGTGAAGAAAGAGAGAAAAGAAATCACATTTAAAAGTAATTTAGTTGTTTTGTAACGAGTATTAAGTACTTTCACGTCAGTAGTCAACTTTTGCACCCTTGTACTCTTCCTTGGGCTGGTGCCTTGGTTTACTCGCGCCAGAAGCTTGGAAGAGTTGAATGTTGCCTGTGTGGTGCTGTTTGATAGCACTGAAGCCATCCCAACCATGCTATCTGTCTGTTACGCCAACGAGTTACTATATGCAAGTACGAGCGGGTGTGTGTTAAATCTAACAGGGATTATTTCTAATTGAATTCATTTTCATTTTATGGATCTTGGCAATTCTAGCGTTAGGATCTGTGCTGAACGTCTTTTGATTTTCTAAAACTTTTGGATTATTCATCGAGTGGATTTGTTTCTGTTTGAAAATGTTAAGGCAGCTAGCTAAATTTCTGATCGTTGAAAAGAGAGTTAGACAGGGCCCAGCAGTTAAAGTGTTTGCGGTAAGTGGAGAAATATTATATTTTGCATTTTTTGGGGGGGGGGGGCATTGTTGTGTTTTCCGATATTAAGGTCAAAATTTTTTTCTCGCTGCTTTTGAGTTAACCAATTAGAGGATAAATTGCTTTTGCTTAATTAATCCATTAGTTTCAGTTTATAGATCCTCTTTTGTTTTTAAAGTAAGTACTATTTCAGGTTTGTCAAAGGGTTCTTTTGTACTAATTTAGCGTCTCACTTACGTTACTTCAATTTCGAGTATTTTTGCTTAATTTCGTTTGAAGACTTTCACTTTAGTTTTACGCCCCACTTAACTTTCTTCAGTTACGAGTATTTTACGTGTTTGGTTTGAAGGTTGGTTGCTTTAATTTAGCGCCCCACTTATGTTGTTTCCGTTTCTAGTCTTTCTGCGTGATTGGTTTGAAGGTTGGTTGCTTTAGTTTAGCGTCCCAATTAAGTTGTTTTAGTTTCTAGTATTTTTGTATGATTGGTTTGAAGGCGCGGTGGCTCAGTGGTAGAGCGTTCATCTCCGATGCTTGGGGTCCTTGCTCGCGCCGTGGGGGCTTTGTGGTGGACAGTCACCGTGCTCGTGGGTTTTCTCGGAGTTCTCCGGTTTCATCCCACTTTCTTCATTCCACCATTTCATTCATTTCTCATCATCACAGTCTCCTTTAGCCTAACCGGCATAATCGTGGGACGTAAAGCTCAGATTTCATTTTAGGTTTGAAAATTTGTTGCTTTAGTTTACCGTTCCAATTAAGGTGTTTTATTTGCTAGTATTTTGTTTAATTTTGTTTGAAGAATTTTTGTCGTCCTACTTGCGACAGTCCTATTAGCGACAGGAACTGTTAACTGTCCTACGAGCGACCGATTCGGTCTGTTAACTGCTCTATGAGTCACCGATTCGTTCATACTAAGATAGTGAAAGAAAATAAGGTTCTCTCTTCTTTAACTTGTTTCATGCTAATGTGATTTAGAACCTAACAAAATGTACTATGAAAAATATCACTCCGCCTGAATTTAATACTTGACAATGCTCTCATTAAATTAACAATCTTTTATATGTTCTTCCTAATAGCTATTATATTATATTTTTGAATTAACTTCTATGAATACACTGACTATACCAAAGGGGAAAACTAACCAAACATTTAGAGTAGCTCCGCCTTTGTCTGATTGTAATACAATTAAGGATTTCATGTTAAAATGATACGGAGCATAATTTTAGCTTGAATATGTTATGGCATAAGAAAGAACACTTCACTTCCATTAGGATGCGTAAAAAATACTGTTTGGTCTATAAGTTATCAGGAACTGCGTAGTACGAGTTTCCATTACGTTTTCTTTCTGTTTAACATCATTTAAACTGACAGATGAAATTGTTTCAATTTCTTCATTTGTATTTTAACACAATGATGTATTAAGAGTCGTCTTGCTTTTCGTTTGATAACTTCGACATTAGTATTATGTTCAACTTAACAACAAACATTTGAGAGTGTGAATTCAACTCCCGGACAACTCCCGGACCCCCACAGAACTGAGGGTATTCCAGACCCCCGGAAAGTTCTCTCCCCTCCATACCAGACAATCCCTAATTACGCTCATGCTCACATTTTCAGTTTTTATTTCAGCCACTTATGTTCTTTAAATTTGGACACACATTGTGCTTTAGTAAGATAATAAGGAATTTCAGCAAAATTTGTGTTATGCGGATTAACTTTCTGATAAATGAATTTATTGGGGATGGATGTAAGGAACTAAAATCTTCTCCACATTGAAAACATTTAACCTCCATTAACTAACAATATCAGATCGAATTAAAAGCAAACACAACAAAGATCTAAATGTTATTGATACACTACACTCATGCACACGTATTCACAGTGATATTCAACTATTTAAAAGACGCAAAGACACTTTTTGAAAATGAAAACAACAGATTTTTTGATTAAATAAACTACATATTTTTTCTCGCAAATACCGGACTCAGTTACATATTTCTTTATCATAGTAGGCACAAAAAGAAATCCCTACCAGGACTAGCTATACCATGTGTACAACACGTGCATTTGTACTGGGCAGCAAAATCTATCATAACTATAGACCTCTATTAGTTAAATTAAATATTTATTGTTGGAAACAGTAAATTTAACTATCATCATCATTAAGACTAAGCTGGCCTTCTATTTGAATACTACATTAATAAATCATGTTTAGGTCGATTGAAGCTCGATATTGAATTTTATAAAAAAAAGTTAATCATCTTTTCTCTGCAGGTGAGTTTGCGAATCTTTCACTAACATAATAGATTATTACGAGATTTTATTTGTAGTGTTTAGACCTTTCAGAGTGCGAGTGCACTTTCCCTTCTTTTCGTTGTTCATGATGGTGGTAGCACACTTAAAATTGTAGACTTTTAGATTTGTTTTTGTGGAGAAAGGGGGCGGCAAATGATGCTATTGCACGGGGAGACAAACTCCCTAGTAGTGATCTGAAGGGCCGGTCGTGTCGGGTTAAAGACCGACCCGACCCGACCCGTGACCCGAATTGACTGACCCGAACTGTGGTCCGATCTGATTGACCTGACCCGATAACCCGACCCGAGCTGACCCGGTTGACCCGACCCGAATAACCCGACCCGACAACCCTACCCGAGCTGACCCGATTGACCCGACTCGACAACCCGACCTGAGCTGACCCGACGCGACAACTCGACCCGAGTAGCCTGACCCGACCCGACCCGAACTGACCCGATCCGAGTCGGGTCCGGTCACGGGTCGGGTCGGGTCAACAAAAGGATATCGTTTAACTACAATGATAAGGGTTGAGGACACGGGAGAACAACTGTGATTTTTTCCAAACCTTCAACTTTCATTCCAAAGTAGGTTCTTATGATTCCGGGACCCGTGCCACTTTGATTTTTCTTTCTCGGTAATTAAAACGTATTTTACAGTATATATCAGCGTTTCCCAACCTTTTTCAACTTGCGGCACACTATAGGTGTAACTTGAATTCTCGCGGCATACCCATATATATATATATATATATATATATATATATATATATATATGAACGGATCCAGGATATGATCAAGGGAGAGGCTAAACCATAATTTGCCGTTTTATCCAGTGTAAAGCTGAATTGAAGCTTATTTTATCCAGTGTAAACCTGAGCGTCAAGGGGTGGCTATAGCCTCTTAACCCCCCCTTGGATCCGTCCTTGTATATATATATATATATATATATATATATATATATATATATATATATATATATATATATCTTACTACTATTATTTGAAATATAAAATACCGTGCTATTTTTATGTGAGTACTGATCTCCTTACAGAGAAGAAAGCTCGATCACTGATTTTCCCCTGTGGTAAATAGTTATGCTTATTTTTCATTCTAATTTTAAAATAGAAAACAATTGCAATGAAATATTGGACTCAAGTTTTTAAAAATCCACTTTCTCTTTCGAAAACTGTATCTAACCTTTCACTACAAAGGAAGATCTCTAAATAACGAACAAATAAACAAATCTACTATACCTTTAAAACACAAATGTAGGTAATTTGTATGCATATTTGCTTTGTTGAATTTATTGAATGATATGTTAAAATTTCAAGTTACGAAATAGTCTGCAACAATAAAGAAGCAATAATGGTCATGACAATGATAAATACGTTTCCAACATTAAAAATGTACAGAAAAGTAACACAGTATGAAGCTTAAAATTGTAGATTTATAGTAGAGGTTCATAGTAATGTGAAATACAAATATACATTTTCCTCTATGTCTTGCAATTTGATTCCTATAGAATTAATAATTTGTTTCGATTTCCTCGCGGCGCACCAGCGGCCCATTCGCAGCACACCAGTGTGCCGCGGCACACCGGTTGGGAAACGCTGGTATATATAGTTGCACGTAAGAAGATACATAATATGAATTTTGTGATTTCAAATTTAAAAATACAGTATGATTATTAATTATAAAGTACTAATTTTATTTCATCACTTTCAGCCCAACAAATGAAATTCAAACAATTCGCTCCCTGGGTCTTGGTCATCAATACTGCGTCTTATCCTTTGTCTTGTAGTCAAGTCTTGGTCCTGCATTTCGTAGTCCTGTTTATCTTTTATGCTATACAAGAGCCAAGAATGCTCGCCTCATCGGTACAAATGAAGACCAAGTGTGATTTTGATTATGCTCTTTCATACTATACGGAAAGCAAAAAAATACGCTCATTGCTATTTGAAAATGAAATGAAATTTTTGAGTTTTACGTCCCACGATTATGCCGGTTAGGCTAAAGGAGACGGTGATTATGAGAGATGAGTGAAAATGGTGGAATGAAGAAAGTGGGAGGAAACGGGAGAACCCCGAGAAAACCCACGAGCACGGTGTTTGTCCACCACAAAGTTCACTTGGCGGGGGCTGGGATCGAACCCGGGACCCCAAGCACCAGAGGTGAACACTCTACCACTGAGCCACCGCGCCCCCTCATCGCTATTTGGTGATCACCAAAACAAGGCCAAGAGCAAGATTACTATGCACTTCGTCTTGCATATCCAATCTTTATCTTGTTCTTGTATCGGTGTCCTTGGGCTTGGTGAAATAAAATGAAATATTCAGTTTAGGGTCCCTCGATTCTGCACCGAGGCAAAGGGATAAGGTGACCATGAGAAATGAATGAAATGGTGGAATGAAAAAAGTGGGAGGAAACAGGAGAACCCCGAGAAAACCAACTACACCGCGTTTTTCCACCACAAAGCCCACTTAGCATAAGCTGGGATCGAACCATGAACACAATCAGGGGCGGGGCCAAGGGAGGGACTTTGGGGGCCAGGCCCCCTTGCTCAAATTCTGGGCTCCCTAGTGGCCCCCCACACTTATGATGCTATTATAGGTTGACAAACGGTGAGTTGCCAGTGGCTACAAGTGAAACTACTCCCATAACATCTCTCGACAACAAAGTTACGAACCGCAGAATACCGTTGCGTTCCAAATAAAATAGCTCCACTCGTTTTAGTTTGTAGTACGGGAAGATCTAATTCACGGAAATCTGTGGGATGCTTGCATTGACCTCGCCACCTTGACATTCATTTTAACCTCTGTCCATTATCTAGTTATCTCTTTTGTTTTTGACAAACAACCAGAAAAATAGAAAATCAATCGGCATTCTCATTCGCTGCAATGTTAAAGTCATACTAAAATATGATATGCATACTTACAAATAACATGCACTGCAGTAAAACATTACACTTGTGTTGGACGAAAAAAGTCTTCGTACACTAAGTAATTGATTTCCATTGATTATGGCGACATAGAACAAATCCATTAAATGATTTGGTATTATTATTATTATTATTATTATTATTATTATTATTATTGTTATTATTATTATTATTATTATTATTATTATTATTATTAGTTTATCTACCAAACAACTATTTATTGATTAATAAAAATGATTAATCAATTATATTTAGTTACGTATGGTAGATGACTTCAGATTATATTATTTACTGTGCATAAGAGGTAAGTTCTAATCTTTTCATTGTAGAAGTTAAGTAAAAGAACCTGTTTTACCTCGAAATGCTCAATTACAATTTTATTTACACAAAGACAATTCTAACATACAAGATGATATTAACGATGCTATTTGCATATACGAGTTACTTGTCACAAAAACTAATTACGCTAGGAAACTAAAATTATGCTTTCTTAGCTAACTTTTACAATTGAAACTCTTGAAACTCACATGAGTATATGGTAACCTCTCACCCGAAGTCCAAGGTTAATCTCTTTGCACATGGCTTAAAAAAAAAAAAAAAAAAAAAAAAGAACGTCTCTGTTGGCTCCGTTTTCACTCTCCCCCTCTGCCAGCCTGAATCCCCATTATATTACCAAATGTTATCAATCTTTAATTTCAAATTAAGTGCTTTATTATTATTATTATTATTATTATTATTATTATTATTATTATTATTATTATTATTATTATTTTTGCAATTATAAAGTCTCATTAGTTTCTATCACCGTTGTCCCTTAGGACAAGTTATTATAACAAAGGAAAAACATATTAATGGTTCATCTTGATTACTTTTCAAGGCTTTTTCTTATAATTCACTTAAGCACTATCACTTTTTTTTTACAAATTATCATATCCATTTATTCCTTTTTTTCATAAAATCTGTTTTCAACACATTATATTATCGTGCGGTATTAAAACAAATCTGGAACTTCTGATATTTATTTACCTCCATCATTCCATCCGGAATATTAGTGTGATCTGTACACGAGGGAATGCTATCGGGCTTTTAAAATTAAGATTACTGGTGTCATGCTATAACTTTGAGTTTTGCCTTATCTCAAATAGATGCAGACATGTCAGAAGGTTTGATCCTTGTAAATACACTAGCTCAAACGCTGTCCAAGATGAGATCTGGTAAATATGACTCTCAACGAACAATATTCGAACAAATTTATCAAGAATGTTTGGAGATGTGCAAAGAAAATGGTCTCGAATTCCAGAGCCGGAAACAAATATAATAAAGGGGTTCCTCGTGGAAACGAACTAGACATCCGCCATCGAAATATCACAAATTCATTTTGGGTGAATCTTTTCCTTCATTGGATGCAGAAAACGAATTTTCTAAAGATAATATATCTCTCAAGAGATATTTTTCTCCCTACTATTGATAGACAATCACTGATATGGAAAACCGCTTTGTATCATGTTGCAAAATCATCAGATCAATCACCACTCTACATCCTAAAAGTAAAAACTTTTTTAAATTACAACATTGTCGAGCCTATAACCCAGCATTATGGAGTGATCTGCAAACATTAAAGTGAGAACTCAAAATTCTCCCAAACACAATTAATAGAGCAACCCAAAAGCATATAAAGCATAACAGCAATTTACACATATGGTTGGTACCTTGAACATGATTGTGATTGTCTAAGGTCCAGAAGAAACTAGTTTTAAAAGCATAATTTTAGAAAATAAGGCGTAAAGCATAATTTAAAATATATAGCACAATTCTTGGAAAATTCTCTTTCACTGAAAGTTTAACATACTGTGTTAATATTTTTTAAAACCAATATTTACAATGCAAAATCATTGAGAACATAACAATACAACAATGAAAAGCTTATTTTCATTTTTGTAAACTTTTCGGTGTAATCCTTTGAGTGGAGAAAAGAAAAAAAGTAAAAGAAGAAATTTTTCTGCCAACAATGAATAGTACGCAAGAACTCCATACTATATTGTTATGTTTACTTTTTGAACTTAAGCACTTTCTGTACTTTTGGTGGCATCTTTTACTTTCCCTTTCTGTATATATGTACCTCAACCTAAACTCAGTTGACCAAAGTGAATTGACCCGACTGACTCGACCCGACCACCCGACCCGAGCTGACCCGATTGACCCGACAACCCGACCCGACAACCCAACCCGAGTAGCCTGACCCGACAACCCGACCCGACAGCCCGACCCGAGTTGACCTGACCCGACCCGACCCGAGCTGACCCGACCCGACTAGTTTGAGAGCACTACATTTAACCCTTTCCCCTCGACTTTGTTTTGACACAGCAAGCTGTACAGCTCGGAATTATTTTGAGATGTACCCAGTACTTGAGTGGGCCAATACAAATACTCGTAACAACCATTTGGTTGGCTTCTGTAGGTTGTAGCACTTAAAAACTATTCTCCCTTTGAACCCCACTGTACTTTCATCAATGCTTATATTTTGTCCTGGCACAAAAAAATTCCCTAAACTTTTGTCAAGATGTTCCACAATGTTTTTTATCTTTGAACCCCTTGCACGAACACCTTGTTGCATCTGAGGTGCTGGGGAGCACAAGTGAAGCATCCAAAAAAATTGAAAAATCTATCGCGGTTGAAAATGTCTTTATAAAATGAACATTTATCAAACCATTCCTCTGAAAAATAATCTTGTATGTTTGGTTCAGGTTTTAGTGTCATATTTAGTATTACACCCAAAAATGCCTTCAGTTCAGGAACTGTCATGTCATGCGAAGTGGACCAAATGGACCTTTTTTGTAGTGGCATTTGTATCTTAGACTTTGCTTGAGAAAATTACGAATGAAACAAGCAGATATGCTAAGTGTCACTAAAAAATAATTGAAAAAATTCAGTTTCTGTAGTTGGCCTTCCAACAACTGGTGGTTTATACCCGGAATTTGATGTGAAGGGTAGTTTTAGAAAATCTGCATCATTATTACCATAGAGAGTCCAATTGTTCCTTGTCAACACATCACCTGGCACTTGGTCATCATTTTCATTGGAATCGGAAGATTTATCACCACTACTTTCTTCACTCAAACTATCATTATCTAAATATCCGCTACCACTATCACTGAAATCGGTATCTGTAGCTTCCAAAATACCTTGTATATCTTCGTCTCTCACAAACCCAGCCATCTTTGGTGTTTGTTTACATTTGTATATCGCTTTTCATTTGTTGAAAACTGTGGCAGGAACAGCCGAGTAAGGAGGTGAATAGACGGCCAAACGATGGCAGAAGTTGACTAAATCATACAAGCGGGGCTCTGTCGGCATGCGAGTCATTAAAGCGTCAAAATTAGTGCGGGGTAGCCCCGACATACGAGCGGAAAAAAATCTCGATTGTCGGGGCTCTCGCCGCATTCAAGGGGAAGGGGTTAAAGTAATGACGGGATTTTCCCGATGGCTAGGGCGGAGTTTCTCAACTTCAGAAATTTACTAACCGGACTTCTTTAAGCTTATGGGACCTCTTCCAACATACCCCGTTGTTGCATAATAACATTAAGGCGAAACAAACTTATTTCTGTGAACATGCAATATAAATACATAAAGCAAAATATCTAAATCAAAAAAACTTGGTTTAAACAAAAAAAGCCTAGTTTAAACTTCCCCCCCAAAACGGGTTTTTGGCATTTTCAAAAACAACACTGCTTACTTTGCCAACCCTGCTTACTTTTGTATATAGGAGGTTAAAAAATTCTTATTATATACATTGGTTAATCCTTTGGAATTCATAATGTAAATATGTTGAAGTAAAATTGTTTGAAATATCTTTTCGAAATTCATTGTTTATTTTCGAGGTTTTATATTATTATCAGTATCAACCACTAAATAAATGATTTTTTTGTGTTATAGAGAAGCGAAACAAAGGATGCTTTATCAATTTAAAGCAGAAATTTGAAAAAAAGCCAAAAAATTCCCAAAAGAAAAAGCGAATCAGTAAAAACCTAGTTTTTTCCAAAAAAAGCCGTTTTTTTCCCCAGCCCTTTCATCTCTAGTTATAAGGGATTGCTATACGACAAGCTTTTATGTATAAGTCAAAGCAAGGGAGGAAGGCAAAATAAGCAATTAGTTTACGTTGTAGCATCTTACAATAGGGGGAAGGTAGTTTAAAGAGTTTGGATTGTTTAGAGTGAAATACATTGTAATTGGTGGGTTTGGTTGAGAATAGCCAATCAGATGTAAGGGATATTAGTCACAGAGTCTTAGGAAGTCTAAAAAGTAGATAGTTGGTGAAACTGTTACACGTTTGTTTTCCAAAATAAAATATATTGTTGTTCTTAGTGAGTAATTAGATTTGAATCAAGTATAGAAAGCAGAGCTTTTGAAGAAAGGGGATTTTCAATAATTACATAGGAATATATTTTCATAGAAATATCCCTGTTGTCTCGTTAAGTTATTTGATATGTTTTATGTCAAATCTAACACAAAATTAAGATAAGTTTTATTTGCACTCACAGTAGACGGAAAATATATTTGACGAACAGTATCACTGGCACGTAGAGTGTCCGGGGGCAAAAGTCCGCAGTTGAAAAATTTCATTTTTGGGGTACTTTTTGTTGGAGTTGTGCAACTTTGCTTATGCTACAGAAAGATTAAATGGCGGCGGTGTACTTTTCATGTTCGTAAAGGTGTGCGGTGAAATTTGTTAATACAATGTGGTAAGTTATATTTTGGCTTAATTTGAAGTAATATTTTGTTTTATGGGAAATAGTACTACAGTCTGTGGGAGAAGTTACGACTTATTTTATGAAAACACTTCTTCAGTAACAATATACACTACCTCTCCTCTTCCCGGTATCAGTTATGAAGTCAGCATTTCATTGTAATTAAAACATGTTCGAATGGGGCAGAAGTCCGATTTTTTTCTGGAGCAAAAATCCGAATGCGGACTTTTGCCCCAGCTCTCGAATTTGTAAATAATTTTATTCTTAAATTTAAATTCCAGTTTCTAACAGTAGACTTATTTAAATTCGTTTGCTACGTAGACTTCCTTTAGCTTAACTAAAGTTATGTAGGCCTGTATGGAGGTTGATCTTTGAATTTCGGCAAGCAACGCTCAACACTGATTAGTGTACCGATGGCACCAAGCGCACTGCTCATATTTCAGCGGTGTAAACAGAGAATAGGATTAATAGTCAGTAGTGCTAACACATACCCGTTTGTGTTGCTGAATCCATCTGTTGAGGTGTGAAAAGTGCTCTTGATGTAATTTGCTTCAACGGTGCTGAGAGAGAGATTTGTCCTTTGCTATTAGAAACACTACGAAAAAATATGGTTTAAATTTAAACAGATACCACATCTTTTTCGGAAGGATAAGGAAAAAAAAATACGTTGTCGCTTTGGTTGGACGAATATGTCATGGTTGGCTCTGAACTTACAATACTCGTGTTTATTTTTTCTGGGGGTGTTGGTAGTTTATACTCTGATTCTTGTCAACAACGAACCTTTGTATATTTTTTCTACAGGGTGGTCCGTAAGTCTTAGTACGGTAGATTATTTGGAAAAAATCATGATTAAAGCAAATCTGACTAGCGGAGGGCGGACTTGGGTAAAGGAGCTACCGATTGATGCGTGCGTGGTGAATGGCAGCCATCTTGAATCCAGGTTATTTAAAAAAAAATGGGAAGGTAGGCATGTAACACATCAATTAACACTCTTTTTCTGCAAGGGAATACAGTCCCGCAAGCAGAAGTGCGTTATCATGTCCCGTTCTAAAGTTATGACGCCCCAAAAGTTGTCGGTTTTCAGTTTCCTTGCAGGAAGAGCGACATGGCACTAACGCTGCAAGAAAGACGTGATGCCCCAAATTTAACAGTTTGCTTTCGTTGCAGGTAGAGCGAGATGGCTCTGACGAAGCAGGAAAGAATTGAGATCATCCTAATGTCTGGGCAAAGAAGCAGTCGTGTGATTGCCCAGAACTCCAACGCGTGCCACCTCCAAAGACCTGCAATAAGCTACAACACCGTTAGCTACCCCATTAGGAAATTCAGTGTAACTTGTAATGTCCCCGACATAGCACGATCAGGTCCCCCAGGAACCGCAACAAATGAGTATACATCCACAATAGTCCTTGCTGCGAGTGTGAAAAGTCCAAAGAGCAGCACAAGGTGATAACAGGCGTACCACGTGCTTTCGTGATGAGGATTCTCCATACGAATACGTGGCATCCCTTCAAGCTGCAGCTTGTCCACAACCTTTCAGAGGATGATCCAAACCGGCGCATGGAATTCGTGAATTGGGCTTTTTTACAATATGACCGAGATCTGCATTTTCCAGCCAGCATTCTCTTCACAGACGAGGCAAACTTTTATTTGGATGGAGAAGTGAATCGCCAGAACATGCTATATTGGTCGCATAGAAACTCACATGCGATCAATCCTTGCAAGAGAGTTACCCCTTCTCATATGATGGTGTGATGTGGCATATGGGACACGTCGATCATATCACCCTTTTTCATTCCTGGTACCCTAAATGTGTTCGATATCTGGACATGTTATAGGAGTTGGCGTTTCCGTTGCTTCTCTGCCCTGATGACACTTTGCCGCGATATTTTCAGCAAAATGATTTCCCACCGCATTATGCGCTGTCTGTGCAGGAATGCTTGGATTTGCATTTTCCTGGACGTTGGATCAGTCGCCGAGGCCCTGTGGAATGGCCAGCCCGGTCGCCGGACCTCACTCCCTTGGATTTTTTATGGGGACACTTAAAACACCTGCTGTATCAGAAGATTCAGGATGTTGCACACATACAGGGACGTATTCAGGACGCCTGTGATACCATCACCCCAGATGTGCTGTTATGGGTTCAGGAGAACTGCATTAAGAGACTCCGGTGTGTGCTGCATTGGACGAGAAACATGTGGAACACATCCTGTAGGCGGGACTTTGGGGCGTCATAACTTTGAGAGGGGGACATGATAACGCATTTCTGCTTGAGGGACTGCATTCCTCTGCCAAAAAACAGTGTTAATTGATATGTCACGTGCCCTCCTTCCCTTTTGAAAGGATCCAAGATGGTTGCCATTCACCACGCATGCATCAATCGGTAGTTAATTTACCCAAGTCCGTCCTCCACTAGTCAGATTTGCTTTTCTCATGTTCGTTTCCAAAATAATCAAGTGTACAAATACTTACGGATCCTCCTGTATTTTATCAATACGAGGAATAATTTTATACTTTGTATGTTTATTGAGTTCTTCTCAAATGAGATAAACTTATATATTTGCTTAGTCTACCTTTTTTTTTTAATACGAAGAATAACTTCATGTTTCTTATCCTCTTTGTTTATCTTAAGATTCTTGCAGAAAATAAAATAATTCAATAAAAATGCCTTATGTCGATTTTCTACTTCGTGTATTTCAGCGGACTTTTGTCCCATTGCAATAGGACTTTTGCTTCCTATACTGGGATAAAAGTCCGAATTTGTCCATCCTTTTTTAAATTGCTGTATCTTATTAAGTAATAAATTGGTAGGCTTTCTAGCACCTTCAAAATATAGAGGAATGTTCACTTATACTTCTATGCGAAATTCGTTATTTTGCCGTATATCTTTCTGCTCCAGCGCGATTCAAACATCAAACTTCGGCTTTTTGCCCCCGCTTTCTCTACATATTTCATACCAAGGTTGTTCGGATGCTAATAATACCAAAGGCAAACACATTTTACGAGAGGAAATCATATCTTCGATCATCTCAATGTAAATGAATCGGTCGCTCATAGAACAGATAAAAGTTCCTGTCGCTTGTAGGACTAATTCGAAGAATTCTTGCATTAGTTTCGCGTCCCACTTAAGTTGTATCAGTTTCTAGTATGTTTGTGTGATTAGTTTGAATGTTTGCTGCTTTGGTTTAGCGTCCCATTTAAGTTGTTTTAGTTTCGAGTAATCGTGCGTAAATAGGTTTGTTAACGGTTCCGTTTGTTTTAGCTAAACACCTTTTTTAGTTCTTGCAGTTTTGAGTATTTTTGCGATGTTAATTTGATTTGTTGAAGATTTAATATGTTTTGGTTTAGAGTCCATTTTGAATTCTCAGATTTTTGAGTACTTTTACAACATTAGTTTAATTGTTTGAATGTTTCTTTCGTTTTAGTTTAGTGTCCCAGTTTTTTATTTAAGTTCAGTGCTCTTTCCTCATTTGGTTTGGTTGACTGAAGCTAGTTTACTCATTTAAATTACTGAAGGTTGAAGTTTTCCCAGTGAATTAGCCTCATCATTGGTTGTTGGGGGTTATTTTGCATTCCAACTTGATTATTTTTAATTATTGTTAAATCAACCTTATGAATTGGTCCATTAAAATTTGTTTGTTGGAATTTATGGACCCTGTTGGTTTGCTTTGAATTCATATTTTTGATTTGTTTAGATATTTTGTTTCAGATTAATGTCCATATAGGGAATTTTATTGCTCTTGGCCTACAAAAGTTGGTTGGTTTGAAATTTAGCATCTTTTTGTATAGATTTCGAGCAGATGTTGAATAGTTTCCATGGATTATTGCTGTTAAGTGAAACTATTTGTTGGTAGTTAGCTTCAGTTTTATATATTTTTTTGAATCCTGCATTTATCAGTTTTCTGGGATTAAATCTTTTTACTTGAACCTAATTAAATCGCTTTAGCTTCTGTTTATAATATTTTGTGGATTATTAATTAAGTTAGTTTGAGTTCTTGATTTGGAAACTAGCGTCCCAATCAAATCTTTGAGAGTGATACAGACCACTCACTTAATTTGGCTTGAGTTAAATTTAGTATTTACAAAAAAAAGTCGTTGATTAAAAGTAATAATTTAGATGACCATTTAATGTATGACCAATTTTTGAGCTCGTCTTATTTTTGTTGAGCTTAATAACTGATTGGAAAAAGAATTAGCAAACCTTCAAATTAAGCTATTTGATTTGGGATAAAAAAAAAGATAATCTGATTTTATCAGTTGACTATTGGCTTACTGATCATTATAAGATTTCAAATTGAAGTTTGTCCAGTCGTAGACATTTCTAGGCATTTAAATTATTCTCATTTGTACTAAACATTTTGTTTTTTCCAGTGAGCCTAATAATTATTAATTATCAGAATTGTTCCTATTCATTGAATTGAATGGGAGTGGAATTATACGCAAAGTGATCAAAACGTAACATTTATTGTATTTTTTTTCAATTTTTACGTGAAACAGTTATAGAAAATAAATTGAATTTAGTTTTTTTTAAATTAATAAGTTAGTTGTATAAAACCTCTCCGTGTAACGTGGGTTCCTGTCACCACGGCATGGCGCGTCCTCAGGTTGCGGATCGAGGAGAAGGCCTCCAGATATAGAGGTTAGCTGCGAATATACTGAATAACCAGTCGCGGACAGCCGACTAGGAGTGGTCCTCCAGCTTGGGGGTTTGGGTAGGGCTAACAACCTCATCCTGTAAAAAAAAGCACTTGTTCAGAAATATTCACAAAAGCCTCGGACAAGGACTGATAACTTGGCACGACCTCAGCAAAAGAAAATGGACATGAGATTTGGAACATGGAATATTAGGAGTCTTTATAGGGCAGGCGCGTTAAAGTCCGTAACGAGTAAGTTAGAGAAATACAGGATGAACGTAGTAAGAGTTCAGGAAGTTAGGTGAGAAGGAAATGGACCTGAGAATTCCGGAAATTTTACGTTCTTTTACGGGGAAGGAAATGAAAATTTCCAGTTAGGAACAGGGTTTTTCGTTCATAAACGTATATTACCAGCAATTAAACGGGTTGAATTTGTTACTGATAGATTTCTTTTATTACTCTTAAGGGACGGTGGTGTGATATTATTGTTTTGAATGTACATGCCCCTACAGAAGATAAGGATGACGATATAAAAGACAGTTTTTACGAAGAAGCGGAACGGATATTTGACCAACTCCCGCGATATCATATGAAAATTCTATTAAGGGATAACAATGCGAAGGTACCGACGAGAGGATATTTTCAAACCAACTATACGGAACGAAAGTCTGCATAAGGAAAGTAATGACAACGGTGTTAGACTCGTGAACTTTGCAACATCCAAAAACCTAATCGTGAAGAGTACAAAATTCCCACATCGCGACGTTCACAAATACACTTGGACATCACCAGACGGAAAAACACATAATAAATTCATCACGTTATAGTAGATAGAAGAAGGCAATCTAGCATAATTGATGTCCGGTCTTTTAGAGGGGCTGATTGTGACACTGACCACTACCTCGTAGCAGCGATAATACGAGAGAGGTTATCGTTGAATAAAGGTAATATTCATTGTCCGAAAACGGAGAGATTCAATTTAAAGAAATTAGAAGAGAGCCAGGTAAGACAGAAATACCAGATTGAAGTTTCGAATAGATTCTCGGCTTTAGAAGACTCGGAGTGCACTAATGTTGAGGATACCTGGATTGAAATTAGAGATAGCATTAAGATTTCAGCAAAAGAAAAATTGGGACATGCAGAAATACGTAGGAACAAACCATGGTTCGATCAGGAAGCATAAAACTGGCAGAGAAGAGAAAACAGGCAAAATTACGCTGGATACAAAATCCGAATGAAATAACTACACAAAAGTTCGCAGATATCATACGGGAAACTTCCAAAACTTTTAGAACAAAGAAACACGATTTTCTGAAAGCTCAAATTAAGGAACTTGAAGATAATAGTAAAAATATAAACATCCGGGACATGTATAAGGGAATCAACGAATTTAAGAAAGGCTATCATCCTCGTGCTTATATATTAAAGAAGTCTGACGGTACATTTCTCATTGACACGGATAGCATCTTAAATAGATGGAAAGATTTCTTTGACGATTTGCTTAACACGCAACCAAAAACTAGTGTGCGTGGAGAAAAGGTGATACACACCGCAGAACCGTATATTCCAGAACCCAACTGAATAGAAGTAGAAACCGCTATAAAGAAATTAAAGAAACACAAATCTCCGGGTGTAGATGAAATTCCGGCCGAGTTAATTTTAGCTGGAGGCGAAATATTGTGAAATAAGATACACAAGCTGATTCTCCTTATCTGGAACAAGGAAGAATTGCCACAAGAGTGGAAAGAATCAATCATTGTTCCAATTCACAAGAAAGGCAACAAAACTGACTGTACTAATTATCGAGGCATTTCTCTTCTGTCAACATCCTATAAAATCCTTTCAAATATTCTATTAGCAAGACTGACCCCATATGCAGATGAAATTATTGTAGATTATCAGTGCGGATTTAGACGAAATCGATCAACTATCGACCAAATATTTACCATTCGCCAAATACTCGAAAAAAGTGGGAATACACTACCCCGGTACATCAATTATTTATTGATTTTAGAAAGGCATACGACTCGGTTAGGAGAGAAACATTATACAACGTTCTTACTGAACTTGGAATACCGAGAAAGCTAATTAGATTAATTAAGATATGTTTAAATGAATCCCAAAGTAAAGTCCGGGTAGGAAAATTTTTGTCCACGAGCTTACACGTCGAAAATGGCCTGAAACAAGGAGATGCGTTGTCGCCATTATTATTTAACTTCGTTTTGGAATACGCTATAAGGAAAATCAAAGATAGCAACCACGGCCTACAGTTGAACGGTATTCACCAGGTTATGGCATATGCTGATGATGTAAATTTAATAGGGATGATAGGAGAACAATAGAAAGAAATGCAGAGATCTTATTAAACGCTTGCAGGGACATGGGTTTAGAAGTAAATGCAGAGAAAACTAAATACATGGAAATGCGTCGGGACCGGAATACAGCAAATTATGGATGAGTTAAAATATTAAATAATACTTTTTATAAAGTGGATAGTTTCAAATATCTAGGATCAACATTAACAGAGGAAAATCATATTCACGAAGAAATTAAATGTAGACTCAAAGCAGGGAGATCGTGTTACTATTCGGTTTAAAATCTCTTGTCGTCGCGAATTCTGTCGAGGAATTTGAAGCTTAAAATATACAAAACGATAATCATGCCTGTTGTTCTGTATGGCTGCGAAACATGGTCACTTACTCTGAGGGAAGAACATAGACTGAAAGTATATGAGAACAAGATCCTGAGACGAATATTCGGACCCAAGAGGAATGGGAATGGGGAATGGCGGAAACTTCATAACGAGGAACTACATAATTTATGTGGTCTACTCAACATTGTTAGGGTCGTCAAGTCTAGGAAGCTTAGGTGGGCAGATCATGTAGCTAGAATGGAAGAAAGTAGAAACGCTTTCAAAGTCTTGAGTGGAAGACCAATCGCAAAACGACCATTAGGAAGACCTAGGCGCAGATGGGAGGACGATATTAAGATGTATCTCACAGAGATTGGAATAAAAAGTAGAAACTGGATACAGTTAGCTAAGGATAGAAGTCAGTGGAGAGCTTTTGTGAAAGCGGCATTGAACCTTCGGGTTCCATAGGCCATAGAGTTAGTTAGTTAGTAAAAAACCTCTAAAAATAATTATTTCTTGACTTAGATTTATTTTTTGATGTGAGGTTCTCATATTGAGATTGACATAGTGTTTAGGATCACGGATGGGATACTTAAATCACCTCAGTGTATTGTGATTGGCCGAATCGTCCTTTCTCGCAGTTCGTTACTCCAGACTTTTCTTTGTCTTTCTTTTTCTTGCGAGATTGTTGTTCGAATTAGATGGTTTCTCACTATTAAGCGTGAGGGCGTTACAAAGATTCTTCCAACCTTCTCACCATAAATTTTCTGTATAGAGTCTCACTATATTTGTCTTGCGTCTCATCATATTATATTTGTCTTGCACCTCGTCATTTTTTGGAATTGGAATTTGTTGATCTGACTTTATACATTATCTTGGGTTGGTTCAGTTAGGTGGTTATTCGGTTATTAAGTAATTAATTGTTTGTGTATTTATGAAAATTGAGAATTGTTTTGATCTCTGAACCACGTCAATTTAAGATAGTCTGTAAACAAAATCGAAGAAAAAATTAAAAACCTAAGGTAAATTTTGTATGAATGGACGTTTGAATTTAAAACAAGTTGTGTATTTCTGAGGGCCGATCTTTTTCATCTTTCTTTAGTAATTAGTAGTTAGCATAGTTTGTAGTAGCTTGTTTGTTATATATATTAATGTTAATTAAGTGTTACGATAATTTAATTCTTGATTATTGAATAGATATTTCTTTTGTGGAAAGATTTACTGCTATTTTTAATTTTTTGTTACATTTGATTAACTTTTGTGTCTTCAAATCAGATTGAAAATGTCTTCACGAGAAGAGTCAGCTCTTACTCATATTTCAGATGATAATCTACAATTTGTTACTATAGATCAGACAGGCCACATGACAAATGAAAGTTTAAATAGGGCAATTATGAACCTCACCCCTCCTCGAAGTCACATTTTCCAGTTTTATGATCGTGTAGAAGATAATTCGAGAATTTATAGTTTTGAAGAACCTTTTCCTAGGAACTCTAGTTGTCTTGCTCAATCTCCAACACCAATTCCAGCGGAGACTGGTCAACTACTAGAGATAACAGGTTTTGGCAAAAGGTATTAATCAAAATTACTATTTTAGTCATGTTATGCTTAGGCAAGTTGAATTTCAGTTTCCAGTGAATACTTCAGAGTTGCCAACTCCTGATAGGCCAACGAACAACAATTAGGGCCTTTTTGATTACTATGAGAGTGTCTTTAGTTAAAAATTCGACTTCTATAGGCATGTTTCGGACGGGTAGACCAATGCCTCATGATCATAGATATTTTGATATATTGCCGAATAATTTTTCAAATTATGATAATCATGCTCAGGGTAATATTGCAGTTGTTAGTACAATTCCGCATTATATTAGTAAATATTCTTTCCAGAAAAGTTTTGAATGTTTCGAATCAAAAATAAAAGGGTTTAAAGTCATTGTTGGCAGAAATACGTTTTTTGGTTTTTGATGTTCTACTGATAATTGAGAAAGTAGTGGAGCAATTTTTTGCCGAATGACAGTTGTCTATAGTACATTGATAACACGCAGTGAAAGAGATTTTGAAGTAGAAGTACAATATACCGTAAATAGTAACTCTTCATGGGATTGATTTAAATGTAAAATACTTGATAGATTTGTCAAATACAGTAAAACATTTTTTATTATCTGAAAGATTATTCAGGAAACAAAAGTTAAATGAAGCCGTGGATCAGTTTGTTGAAGATTTATTATGCATCTCTTGTTTTGAGATTTAATTGTAGTGATTCCCAACTTATTAACATCTTGTTTGATGGGATGTATCCATCAGTTAGATACAGGATGTATCAGAAATCATGCACCTGATTCAAGCGTTTCAGCAGTTGTATCAGGTGAATGCTGAGAATACCAGGAAGGCTCAGCGTCAGTACTATCAGTCAGTGGCGGATCTAGAAAGTAAAAGGTTGGGGGGGGCAGTCAGAAGCCAGACTATGATAGGTATATTATGAGATATTATAAATAAATTTTCAAAAAAATATGTAAATAATAGTTTCAATTATTATTGTCACTCAGAAAACTAGGGGACCCTAGGTCCCGAACAAGATCCTTCACTGTTATTAGTTGCATAACTCTACATCCATCTCGAAGGCCAAGCATGCAGCTGAAATAATAATAATAATAAAAAAAAACATTAGAAAACATTGCGGTGGTAATCCATTGAAATCTGAGTTGACATTTATGAATATTTTTTCCAATGGTTGTACCCACAGCTGCAAAAGAAGAAACTTAATTGTGATAAGAAAGGAGAAACTGCTTATAATGAGTTTCTGAACAGCTTCCTATGCGAAGACACAGCAACGACATCACACTGGAATCCACTAAAGAATTAAGCTTATATCATTCAATACAACCTGTAAAATGCGGTGACTGTGAAAACAGATTTACCCCAAGCTTCACGGAACGACTACGCTAATAGCTATGAGGAATTACAATTTGAATTTAATTAATCAGTTATTTTAATAATTATTTTGAATGGATTTCTCCTCCATCATTTTAGCCCCTGTTTATTTCTCCTCCATCTCTGCATATATTTTCCACATGCTGCTAATGAAGTCTTGTACTATGCTGTTTCTTTTTCTCTGTGTGTGAAACTACCTTATTTTTGGATTGGATTTTTATGGAAAAAATGGTGAAAAACAAGGACATAAATAAAACTGATGGACGAAAAACATACATTAGGAACAATTTTACTTACAGCTTAATAAAAGTAAATACGCAACAAGACAACAGTTCAGAGTAAAATTTCAGAGCCAAAACATCACAGGAAAATTTGAGGTTATTCATTTCAAATTCAGAACTTTATATTGGTAGGAAGCGATCGAAAACAATAAACGTTACACAAAAATCTAGCTTCGAAAGATGTTTAATACAAAGAGCAGTATTTGTAAGGGGAACCCTTTTGCCCACAGTCTTCGAAAGGAACCAAATGAGAAAGTTGGAAAATTAAGCAACATTCGTTTTTGAAATCAGGACATGAAATTGATGGGAAATGTGTAAAAAAAAAAAAAAAAAAAAAATCTAACATCGTACAAAAATTGAGCGGTAGCCACAACTTGCTATATCTGTCGTTCTCAAATAAATGACATTAGTAAACTTACGTTGTGTGATCTGATTTCTTCCTATGTTCCATTGATTAATACTAATAGCTATTCTTTCTGTGGCAAATAAAACATCAGGACTAGAAATAATGTCTTTTTAATGACTATTTAACATGGCCTGTCCGGTTGCAATGATGTGAATAGACTTTGGGAGACATGGCTGAACTTTAGCTCAAATGTAGAAGAGACCATGTAGATTTCAAATTGTCCTAAAATGGATGGAAAAAACCACGAAAGATGAACATTAATGTCAATGGAAAATGAATGACAAAAATGAAGTCGTCACCTAACTCAAAAACTATAATAAGGAGATGGCTAATTGAAAGATTATTTCCAAGGCATAATGAAGTGCTTAAAAACAATGTATAGCACGTAAGGTAAATATGGAAAGAACATTTTCAAAAGTCAAGTTCTTTGAGTAAAATGAATAATATTGAGAAAGCAGTGGCGGATCCAGGACGGCCTACGGGGGGGGGGATTGTAATATTGCCACTTAGAGCTAGTTTTAAGAGTTCCAAACTCTCGAATGGGTTTTGTTTATATATAAAATAAGAAAAAGTTCCATCTTCGGGGGGGGGGGGACAATTGCCCCCACCTGTAAGAAAGTATAATGGATTTTCTGAGAATTATCCATGACGCCCCACATCGAGGTAACGTGCTCGAAATATCACACGTTGGATTTAGAATCTCCAGACTCGATTTAGCACGCAATGTCGATTTTGAGCCGATCACGTGACGATGGTGACGCAGTCTACATGGCAAATCGAATAGGCTCTTCATATAGAATGAATATGATTTTTACGTTATACATAAGAGAAGGGTTGGGAATCACCGAAATGACTACAACCAACACTCCTCACAAAAAGTAAATTGCAAGATGGAAACCTTACAAACTTGCAATCCATACCGTAAGGACAGTGTATTTAACTGCATTTATCTTTTTTTTTTGTTAGCTAGCTATGGTGTAGCTTGCACCCATTGCGAGGGCTACACCCTCTATTAGGGAAAGATATTTAACATATTTGTGTCGGAACAAGAAATATTTTCTGTTGGGCAAAGAGACATTTATGAACTGTATTAAACCGCCATAAGTTTTATTTAATTATTTATTTATTTTATTATACGTGAGGAGGTCCTGTTAGTGACAAGCGGGTTTACTGTGCATGATATGAAGGTGAGATATGGGCCGGTACGTGTGATGTGCTGAGGATACTGATGATGTTATAGTCCGGATGATTTGGAGGTACGGTATATTTATATAATGCGAAAAGCAGTGAGAGAGGTGTAGACGTGTGGTGATGGCTGTGAGTGTAGGGAGCGTCGCTGTAAACGGTTTCAAAAAATAAAGCGTGTTCGTTGTCATACCGTTGAGTTATATATTTAATACGAAGAGCTTCAATATGATAAAGTAGGTGAGGAAATGTGATGCGGTCGTACAATTCACGGGTTGGACTTGGTAATTTAATGCGGTAGGCTAGGCGGAGAGCATGTCGTTCCATTATTAACAGCTTTTCGTAATGTTTTGCGCTTGCTGATATCCAGGAGGTAAAACCATATGTAAGTACGGGACGGAGGAAGACCTTGTATTTGTTGATGAGCGTAGAAGAATGGAGACCCCACGTTGTACCTATGAGACATTTAAGTAAATTTAATCTATTTTTGGCTTTGCTTACAACGGTAGCGAGGTGTGGACGACATGTAAGATGATAATCAAATGTTATACCCAAGTATTTCACTGTCTTTGAGTGCTGTATGGCAGCATCATTGACGGTAAGGGCAAGACGAGCTGGGTTTCGATGAACTCGTGATCGACGTTTTGGTGGAATAAAGACTATGGCCTGAGTTTTGATAGCGTTTATTGTTAAGCGCCACGTCCGACACCAATCGCTAAAGCGACGGATAGCTTCATTCATCGCAGTGTTTATTTGAGAGATAGTTTTTGTTAACGCCAGGAAAGCCGTGTCATCGGCGTACTGAAATGTATGAATATTTTGCGGTAAGGACGGCATGTCAGCGACATAAAGCAGATACAGCAGTGGGGACAAGGCAGAGCCTTGCGGAACGCCGCTATGAAGAAAAATAGGATAAGAGACACTGTCATTGATGTAAATGTAAGCCAGGCGGTTTGAGAGAAAATTAAAAATGAAGCGGATGTACGTGATTGGAAGACGGAAAGACAGAAGCTTGAATAAAAGTCCCAGGTGCCATACTTTATCAAATGCCTTTTCGAGATCGAATAAAACTAAACAGGCAGGCTTGGAAGAATTGTAATGATTAGTGATCATGTTGGTGAGGCGAAGTAACTGATCGTTAATACTATATCCTGGTCGGAAACCAGCTTGATGTAAAGGTAGCAAATTTTTCGCTGTTAAGTGAGTGTGAAGTCTTTTGACAAGGATGCGTTCCAATATTTTACTGAAATTCGGAGTTAATTGTATGGGCCTGTAAGATGATACGGTATTTAGTGGTTTGTGTGGCTTAGCAAACATGAGTGTTTTGGAAGTCTTCCACTGAGGGGGAAGATAACCTGTGCGGAGAATAAACGTAAATATAGTTGCTAAAAGGTGTAGTAAGGCGAGAGGCGCTTCTTTGACATGACGATAAGTGATTGAGTCCAGACCAGGGGCAGTATTGCGCTTGCGAGCCGTGACGGAGTTGATATCTGTTACAGTGATAGGCGTAGTAAGAGGATGTGCGGGTAAAACATGAGACGTGCTGGGTTGAAGTTCTGGTGAATTTACGTTAAAGGTATGTGTGGGATGCCTGCGAGGAATGGCTGCTTCAGACGGAGTGAAAATAGATTGTAGATAGGTTGCGAAGGCGTCTGCTTTTTCTTTATCTGTGTGAAGAGGATTTTCATTCTCTAGAAGAGGATAGGTAGTGTGGGTCTTGCGACCAGTGAGCATGTTGAAACGGTTCCAGTATCTGGATGGGTGTGCATCGTCTGCCAAATTATTGCAAGCTTTTATCCATTGACGGAGTTTATATGCTTTAATATAATTGTGAACTGTGCGTTGAAATTGACGATGTAAGTGCAATGACTCTAGATTTCCTGTACGTTTGTAATCTTTGTAGAGCGCTCGTGAACGTCTGATAAGTGGTAAATAATGGGGTGGGAGCGTTGGGCGATAACTATGGGATGTACTAGTTGGAATAAAACGGCAGGTAGCGTCATGGAGTGCTGTAGTTATTCTATCCAAAGAATTATGAAGATCTTCCTCCGTTTCTGATAAAGTTGAGTTTGCAAAAATGCTACTGAGGTAATTTCGATATCCTGGCCAGTCGGCTTTGTCGAAGCGCAATGTGGTACGAGTGACAGGAGGTAAGTGGGGTGCTGGACGGTGTGAAGAAGTGAGTGATAATTTAACGGGAACATGATCACTACCAAGCGGGTCGAGTACTGTGAGAGTACACCGTGCAGAGATACTGGCTGAAGTAATGACAACGTCTGGAGTGGTATCCGAGATCGGTCGGGTAGAATGAGGCAGGGTATGGAATGTGCCGGATGTTTCGGTTGCAATGAAATCTAGAAATTCTTCCTTTTGGCGGGCTGTTCGACTGTGAAAATTTATGTCTGCCATAATGATGTAGGTGCGGAAAGTGTCTGAGATATACTGAAAAAAATTTAGAGGTATGGCATGACCAGGGCGGATGTAAATGGTAGCCAAAGTGACATATATATCTTTGTAGTATAGAGTGGTAATGATGTATTCCGGGATGTTTGGTATTGACAGTAAATGTTGGCGATAGGCGATTGATGGAGAAAACCCAAGGGCGACTCCGCCATTTGCACGGCACATGGGTATGGTTGTGTCATGTCTGAGCAGTGTGTATCGTGAAAATTTGCAGCTTTGTTTAGGCTTCAGATGAGTTTCGTTAAGGAGAAATGCATTGACTTGTTCTTCTAGTAGCAGTTGTTCAAACAGTGGTTTATGTGATTGAAGAGACCGGATATTAAGAAACAGAAATATTAAAGCCATAATGATCGATATACAGTAAGTGAGGTTTTTAAGAGCTAGGTGGAACCGCAGTAGCATGGAAATAAGCATACGGACCTGAATATGTAGCATTTAATGTGACGTTTAGAGTTGCCTGAGCTGCAAGTTGGATTTGTTGGAGTACATATTGTCTTTGAAATGGATGAATGTTTTGCAGAGCTACGGTGAAAAATGCAAGAAGTTGTTCGATTGTGATAGGTTGATATACTGAAGTGATAGGCGGAGATTCAGATTTAGTTTCGGGCGTTCTGATAGGCACCACAAGTTCAGGTTTAGTCTCGTCCACTGGTGGCCTGGCTTTGCATTTGTAACTGAACGTAGGGTGTTGTTCAGGACATGTGGTACATTAAGGCGGTTGGTGGGTATTTGGACAGACCTTAGTGAAGTGAGACCCGGAGCAAAAGCCACACGTTGGTTGATTTGGACATTTTGATGTTGGATGTGAATTATATTTTTGACACTTTTCGCATCGGAGCGGGAGAGGTTGTGGAGTGCGAGATGCCTCGACCCGGTGTCGACGTTTGAAGATAAATGCCCCTGAAGTTAGAAGTTCATCGATAGTTTCTTGGTGCGAAGTAAGAACACGCATCATATATGTCGGGCCCATATTATTCTTAATGCGGATGCATTTCGTAATGACATGGCCTTCCTGTTTGAGCTCGTCGGCAACTTCTTCGTCTGTGATCGACGGGTCCACACCACGTATAACTACAGACAAGGTAGGCGATTTTCGTGGTGGTGGTGGCTGTTTGGCTCTTTTGTCGGCTAATCGTGCCATAGTGGCTGTTTTGCCAAAGACTTCATAGCTGCAGCGGTTCAGAATTTTATAGGCCAGTTTCTCATCTGTGGATTTTATGATGATGCCATTGCGAGTGGGTATTAGTTCAGAAATTGACGTACGAGGTACGTACTTACAGAATTGCTGGAGCAGAATTTTGAGATTGGCGAATTTAGGATCAAACTGTTGAAGGATAAAGGTGTATAACGGTGGACGTTGCGGTGTTTGTAATGGGGGAAATTGCCGGTCGTCTCCTAGATCTATCTGAAGTTCAGATTCAGAATCGCTAATTGTGTGTGCTTTCTTTGATGGCTGGGACAGAGGTTGTCGTGAAAGAGCTGGTGAACGTGAGCGAGATCGAGATCCAGATGGAGATCGACTAGTGCCTTGAGCACGTTTGTGGCTTTCCCTGTGTTGTCTGTCAAGAGCAGCAGCGCCAGCCGGACCTGGGATGATCTGTGGTAATCCGCAATGCTGATATGAGGGTTGTGTAGGAGAAGCCATGGTACTGTGTTAGGAAAACAGAAAACGAATTCGTTTGCCGATAGATATGCCAAGGTCGTCAACTGTGTACAGGTATCTCTGCCTCCAAAGAGGAGAGTATCAAATAAATCTAGAAGCCAAAAACAATAACAAGGGTCGTCAACTATTAGGATCAATTTAGTATTTTTGCCTCCGTGGAGGCTTATAATCAATTCGACGGTTGTTTCCTTGGACCTCGAGGAGGCAAGTAATCCAACCGTATACAGAAGATCGCGAGTAAAATCAAACAATGGGGATGGAAACACCAGAGGACTAGTTTATTTTTCTCCGCCAGCAACGAATACCCTATTTTTTTACCTGGTTAGAGATTCCAGGTGGCCAGTTCGCGCATTTATCTACCGGACATTGTCTTGCGTAACCTAACTTTAATAGAGTTATTGTGGACTTCGAAATGAACAATACAAACTACTTGAAGATTTATTATAATGTTTAAAATGCATGACCTCCATCGACGAGATAAATATATTTTTTTTTGCTCCTATTGCAGTTTCGGTCTCATCTATTTTCAGGTTAAAAATTCATGGGATTATTTAAAATGCCTCTTGTAATACCATCTAGGGAGCAGACATTAACTACTACAGAAAATGTTTCGATTTGTATTTATAGTGAGCAAGTCTCTTTCTCACACAATGATAACTCGTTGGATTATCTGAGTTTTATTTAATTTAGCCTTTACACTATATGGTAGTGGTTGCCAACCTTTTTTGCCTGACGTCACGCTACTGAATGGTCACATCATCGTGGAAAGACTTTTTGATTTTTTAGAGTTAATTGCAATATAAATTATAATAATCGAACCCTTAATGTTCTTATAAACCACGGTCGTCAATCCCACTGGGGACACCACGGACGTGTCCCCCCTAAGCACTGGCGTCTCTGACATATAAAATTTGGGGGGTGGCTCCAAAGAAAGTGATTTAAATGGTACTAGCCCTACCTAACCCAACCTGTTTATTAACTTCGATTGTATTTGTTACCTTTCTGCTTACCTTTACGGAGCCCCTAAGTTATATTAAGAACTCGATTACAATCGTAGGGGCAGCGGTGGCTCAGTGCTAGAGCGTACAACTCTGGTACGTGGGGTCCCGAGTTCGATCCCAGCCCCGCCAAGTGAACTTTGTGGTGGACAAACATCGTGTGCGTGCGTTTCCTCGGCGTTCTCCCGTTTCCTTCCACTTTCTTCATTCCACCATTTCATTCGTTACTCATCATCACTGTCTGCCATAGCTTCACCGGCATAACCATGGGACGTAAAACTCAGATTTCATTTCATTTCATTTTCCGAATACAATCGTTTGACAGCCTGAATATTATATTCCAAATAAATATAATTATTTATATGGTATTTTATCGTTTAGTAAATAAATAAAATTAGAATAAAATACTGAATATTTTGTAGGCCCCTATTTCAAAATATTGGGGGGACACGTCCCGCTCGTTCCCTCCGCCAGATACACCCGTGCCCTAAGATTTGTAAAACAGTTTCGTCATTCTTAATATTTGAAGTATTTTAGGCAGTGTTCGAAGTGGAAAAAAAGCAGAGGCGGTATGTTTTACTACAATTTTCACTCGACATACCTGTTATATAAATGTTGAAATACAGTGAGTGTATATTGACTAAAAGATTGCATTTTTATTTATATAATGACTTAAAACCATGAAAGAGCTTTTCCGTAGTTACGGGTAAAGGGAGCAAGGAGGGGCTTTGTTCCCTACCCCACTTTTCTGAAAAAAAAATATTCCGTTATGTTGTATTATAGAGAATTATACATGAAAATGCTCAAAGCCGAGTTTTTGTATCAACAATTTTTAAACATTTTTTTTTGTGGGACAACTCCCGGACCCCCACACAACTGAGGGTATTCCAGACCCCCGGAAAGTTCTCTCCCCTCCATAGCAGACAATCCCTAATTCCGCTCATGCTCACATTTTCAGATTTTATTTCAGCCATGTATGTTCTTTAAATTTGGACACATATTATGCTTTAGTAAGATAATAAGGAAATTCAGCAAAATTTGTGTCATGAGGATTAACTTCCTGATAAATGAATTTATTGGGGATGGATGTAAAGAACTAAAATCTCCACATTGAAAACATTTAACTAACAATAACAGGTCGAAATAAAAGCAAACATCACAAAGATCAAAATGTTATTGATACAATCATGCACATAGATAATGACTGCACACGTATTCACAGTGATATCCAATTATTTGAAAGACGCAAAAATACTTCTTGAAAATGAAAACAACTGATTTTTTGATTAAATAAACTACGTATTTTTTCTTGCAAATACCGGACTCAGTTACGTATTTTTTTTTATCATAGTAGGCACAAAAGAAATCCCGACCAGGACTAGCTATACCATGAGTGCCACACGTGCATTTGTACGGGGCAGCAAAATCTGTCATAACTATATTAGTTAAATGAAATATTTCTTGTTGGAAACAGACTTCATGATGATGATAGTTAAATTTACTAAGCTGATCTTTTATTTGAATACTACATTAATAAAGCATGTTTAGGTCGATTGAAGCTAGATATTGAATTTTATAAAAAGGATAAACATCTTTTCTCTGCAAGTGTGTTTGCGAACCTTTCACTAACATAATAGATTATTATTTAAAGAAAATAAACCTAACGAGATTTTATTTGTAGTGTTTGGACCTTTCAGAGCACGAGTGCGCTTTCCCTCCTTTTCGTTGTTCATGATGGTGGTAGCACACTTAAAATTGTAGACTTTTAGATTTGTTTTTCTGGAGAAAGGGGGCGCCAAATGATGCTATTGCACGGAGCGACAAACTGCCTAGTGCCGGCTCTAGTCCCGACGAACTCAGAACAATCCTTTCCGATTCTAGTTTATACGAGTCGCCCCTATACGCTACCCCTTTTTTTTTTCGATTGGGCCCAAAAAGAAACTCAACAAGTCAGTAGCGTAGCCAGGATGTGTGTTGGGGGGTGGCGGCAGTGCTGGTATAGGTACATATAGAAAATTTACCAAAAAAAATATATTTAAACAGAAAAATATATAAAAAAATTAAAAACATCAAAGTACGAAAGTATATTGTCGGACCTGTTTGGGGGGTCCTCTGGCCACCCTTTCCCTACGCCACTGCAAGAAATACGAATTTTTGTATACGAGAAAGGGGTGAACTTCTTC
The DNA here is from genome assembly GCF_964235325.1 of Thermobia domestica. Lineage (NCBI taxonomy): Eukaryota > Metazoa > Arthropoda > Insecta > Zygentoma > Lepismatidae > Thermobia > Thermobia domestica. Next base: position 339,923,125 of record NC_137456.1, on the reverse strand, counting down.
CTATACATCTCAATTTAAAAACCAAAGGTCGGTGTTGACAACTTAGAAATTATTTCTAATAAGAAATTAAATCTTTGACGTGCTAAGCTATTTGTCAATTACTGTGTATAAAAATGGATTTATTAAATTTATATTAGCATCCACTTTCCAGTCACGACATGTCTTGATCACTGATAAACCAGAGGCGGTATGACATACCACCGTATACCGTCTCGCTTCGACCACTGTTCTTAGGTCAACTATGACCTAAAAGTGGTTCAGCCATATATCAGTTTGCTACGTTCACAAAACAGTGTTAGCAGTGGTCGAAACGAGACGGTATGCGGTGTTATGTCTCTGGTTTTTCAGTAATAAAGGCATACTGCTTCTTGTTTTTCAGTGATCACAACATACCGTCACTGCAGAGTGGATGCTAAATGCCTATAATAAATACATTTTAATAGACAGTAATTAACGAATACCCTTGCATGTAAAAAGTTTTTATTTCTTATGTAGAAATAATTTCCAAGTTGACAGCATCGACTTTTTTTTTTTTTTTTTTTACCTTTCCCTACATTTTGTTTTTAAAATGAGGTGTCTGTTTAACCTAATTTATATTTCGATGTGCCACACTGAATTGTTTTTCTTATGTATGTATGTATGTATGTATGTATGTATGTATGTATGTATGAATGTGTCTTCTTGCCTTAATGCATAGCCTATAAATGTAGTGATTTGAGCATGGACGGATTTAGGGATTGTGTGCTGTGGAGGGGGGGATCTTCCAGGAACACCGTTCAGTCGAGTGAGGGATTCGGGAGATATACCGCAGGAAATTGTTAATATAAAAGCTCAGTTTTTAGCATTTTCGTGTAATTTCTCTATAGTACAACCTATGGGACATTTTTTTCAGAAAGAATTTGGCGGGGAATCAATGTCTCTTCGTGTGTCACCCGGTAACTGCAGAGAAGCTCTCCAAGGGTTCTTAATCATTATGTAAATAGAAATGGAATATTTTAGGCAACATACCCTCACTGTATTTCAATATTTAGATAGCCGGCATGTCGTGTAAAAATCGTAATAAAACATACCGCCTTTGCTTTTTTCCCCACTCCGAACACTGAGTGTTAGAGAAAGTGGATATGAAAAAAATAGCACAAAAGTTTCTTTCCAATTATGAAAAAAGGCAGTCAGTTTTTGGCCCTATTAAGGTGAAGGTGATGTAAACTGTGAAGTAATAAACTGTCTTTATTTAGATAGCGAGTAGCAAACCGAGTTAAGTTTAGCATTAAAAAACATAATTTTCAACTAATTTTTTAACTACCGGTATGCATTGTTGAGTTTCATTTTCATGACTTGTAGGCCTATAGGCCTAGGCCTAAAAATTGTTTTCAAAACTTCATTGTTCGTGAGTATTCTCTTCACTCTACTTGTATTATTAGGCCTATTTTGTTTTTGAATTAGGGGAAGGGGAGGTAAAGTGAATATATGAGGCAAAGCGAATAACGTAATTTACAGTCAATTGAATATAGATTGCAGGAAATGGTTGACTAACCTTTGACGTCACTAGTGAAAGAAGAGAAGGACGTTAATGCCTAATGTCTTCGTGTTTTTGTTTCCACGAAAAAGAAGAAGAAAATTCGAATTTTGCTGAAAAAAAGTTCTAGGGGTAAATATTTCAAAATCTTTTCCTATTATTCCGTACAATGTTTGTGAACATAGCATGCATGAATAGTGTGCGGTCTTATGTTTATCATCATATTTGGAAGTAATCGTAACTACGCAGTTCATGCGCTGTAGATATTCTTTTGTTTCGTGTGGCAGTGTTGTGTAAAGAGAATAATTTTAGAAGGGTCAAACGAGTAGCAATTCACTGTCAAGGAATCTTTACCAAAGAAGAGTGCAGAGAAGTATATCAAGTCCACTAAGTCTACCGAAGCAGGTACTAGTACACTTTCCGTGAAGGAACTACCAGAAAAAGAATGAATTGTACCGATCAAAGTTTTTCTGTAAGAAGAAATATTTTTGCTGCTCCTATTGATATACCAAGTACATCTGAAATTGCAAGGACAGTCACTTCAAAAATGTTCAGAAGAAGACGGTAGTTACCAGTGGAAATTTAGTCATGAATATTATCCACACACTCCTACAGAAGACTGTAACCAATGCTCTATTTCCCGTCATGGTTTCACGAAAATTGCATTGACTATTAGGGTCAGGAAATTTACGTTTGTGATGTATGCAAAGCGAGCACATAATGTGATATTCTAATCCCTAATTTGTTTCTTTTTTCAGTTTTTTTTTGTTACTCAGATTGTTGTAATTAAGGTTACTTTAGATTAAAAGAAACTAGACACATAGAACACTACCTATTTGATAAGAAAGTAGGTCTATACATATGGCTCTTTTAGTATGTTTAGGTCTAGTGTGTATGCAATCCTTAGATACAATTCAGTATTTAATTGTATTAGAGTAACACAAAACGTTAAGCGCTTCAATATTCTTGTATGTCAAGCAGTTCGTTTAAGTGGTAATTCAATAGAATATATATTCTTATATAAAATTTATAGTTCGTATATTTTTCCATAATAATTTACGAGAGTTAGATTAATCTTAGGGATGAGTGTTTGTGGGTAATTTTCTCAGAAACGACGAAGTCTGTTTTCATATTTCATAAATATTTATTAATATACCTGTAATGTTGCATATATAACGTCGCGTCGGTGAGAATACCTACAAGATATAGTTTACTCTTGATGAGTTTTTTTTTTTGACGGATTTGTAAAATAAAATCTGAGATTTAAAAATATATATCTATAAACAGAAATATTTCATGATGATTCCTAGCATATGACACAGATCGTTTTCTTATGGAAAAATCTAGAAGGGGTAGTTTTTCGGTAAAAAATTTTCCGAAAAAGCCTTATAATTTTATTAATATTTCACAAGAAAATGTTCTATCAAAATCTCTAGCACGAAGTGATTGACAATTAGAGCCATCTAAATCGGGTTCACCTAAACGAAAAGTTTCTGCAAAACAAATTTTCTTAACTTTTAGAAGTTATAAGATATAGTTAATGTCACTCCGGAATTTTTCTAGATACGCCTCTAAACGGGTTCTCGATCTAAGTTGCCTACTGGTACTCGAAAAAGATACCACTTTAACAGCTAAATGATGCTATCTCGAATTGTTTCTCTATACGCCACTGCATAAATTTTTTGAAAACCACTTTTTCGTTTCCGTACACAGGTTTCAAGAAACGTTCATAAGTGTTTAGACATTCTTGAAATAAATTTTAAAAGCGAGCAAAAATTGCTCGTACCCTTTTTCTCCTTCAAACGCGGAATTAAACAAAATGAAGTACGTATTCAGTCATTCTTAATTATGAGCTTATATTCAGTAGCATACGTACCCGAGAGCAAATCCTCCCATTCAACATTTTATGTTTGTAAGATTGTTAATGAGAACATGACGAAAGTTTCCCTTGCTTCTCATTTATGAGCAGTATAATTATATTGAATTTCACAAATCCAAATCAGGCCCATTATCAGAATACTAAGACTAAGAAGAGCGAGATTATATTTGGGGAGCTGAGTTCACCATACATTGCTGAGTTATACTTGAGTTCAACATACATTCCTAGTTTCTTAAAACATATCCGTTACTTACAATAAAATAAAATTATAAACTTCGCCATCTTCTTATCTTGGCCTCATTTTTCTTGAATCTGTATTTTCACATAAGCCAAATATTAATATCACTTCAAATTGTCCATATGCTTATCCTCATATTATTTCTCTTCAATATGCATTTTCTAACAAGACAAGCATTAATTGATACTCTACCTAAATTGCGCACTTTCTCTGAATTCGCTACCTGCTTATCTTGCTTAATATTTCTGGAATAATGCATTTTCCCATAGAACAAGTATTAATTATTAACCTTTCTAAATTGTCCACCCTGTTAACCTGGCATCGTTTTTCTTGAATCTGCAATTTCTCATAAGACAAACATTAACTGTTCTTCTCTTTAATTTAGCCTTCAGTTTATCTTGTTCTAATTTTTATTGATTGTCTATTTTCTCATAAGCCAAGCATTAATTATTATTATCTCTTAATTAATCACTTGCTTATCTTGGCATTGTTTTTCTTGACCCTGTATTTTCTGGAAAGACAAACAGTAGTTGTTGGCCTCTCTACAAATTGCCATTTGCTTATATTGGCCTTGTTATTGTAGAACAGACGTACTGATGTGTAGACAGACACACACAAATGCTGGTTTGATTCCAATGGAAGACATTTGCTCAATTACATTGTTTTAGTTGTAAGCTCATGTCCATATTTTATTAATGGAAGAATAATCTAGAATTTTCCTTTTGCTTTCCTTATTTTACTATCGTAGCAAAAATAGAATAAAATAAAATCGTAATACTATTTTTTGTGATTATTTTTTGCCGAAAAGAGAAAAAGAAATCTAACACTGAAGGTTCGAACATGGAACGACATATTATTAGAAAGTAACAGAGTTAACCAGAAGCTCACACAGGAGCGGTTCTATAATGGACTCACAAAGTTACGTGTCTTCCCAATTACTACAATGTAAAATAATTTGACACAAACAAGCGATTATGGATATTTATTCCTTTACATGAATGAAAAAAGACGGAATAAATTTTTTTGGTTATTTTATTATAACAAAAAGTTAAATCTTTCAGTTTAAGGTCCCATGATTATGCTCTTTACGCTAAAGGAGACATTGATTACAGGAAGTGAATGATGATGGGAGAATTGATTAAAGGAAGTGAATGATGATAGGAGAATTGATTAAAGAAAGTGAATGATGATGGGGGAACAGAAAACTAAGGCGCTAAAGACAATAGATGAAGTAATTGGTATAACACAAAATGGGAGTGCTTAGGAAATTTATTTCCTCTGTGCATTGTGACAACATGGACTTGTCGCCACAATAATTACTATGGATTTCCATTTTTGTATCTGAATTTTTGGTGTACCCTGCTGTTTGGACTGGACAACGATGGCTTGTTATTGGATTAAAAAGAGACGTTTTGCTATCGGTCAGTGGCGTAACAATGACATTTGGCGCCTCTAGACAAAGTCAAAAGACATTCAGCGAAGATCCAAGCGATAAAATTACGAAAATCCTTAAAATCAAAATGAATTCAATTAGAAAAAATCCCTGTTAGAATTAACACACACCCGCTCGTACTTGCATATAGTAGTAACTCGTTGACGTAACAGACAGACAGCACGGTTGGGATGGCTTCAGTGCTATCAAACAGCACCTCTAGGCAACATTCAATTCTTCCAAGCTTCTGGCGCCAGAAAAGTATGGCATCAGCCACGAAGAAGAGTAAAGGGTGCAAAAGTTGACTATTAACGTAAAAGTACATAATACTCGTTACAAAACAACTAAATTACTTTTAAATGTGATTTCTTTTCTGTCTTTCTTCACATTTAATGTCAGTTCTCTATTCGTTTGTTTTTTCTTTTTAAAAAAATAAAAATTTCTTTACTTTCGTAATAATTTCACATAAAATAGCCCATTCCACACCAATAGTAGTGGCGTAGCAAAAGACTAGGCAGGGTAGGCATTGCCTACGGGTGCAGGCCCTTTCTGTATATTAGGCGGCGCCCCAGGTATTTAATAAAAAAAGGAAGTAAATTATATAAATGGAGCTAGAAGTTTTTCGCTGTCTTCATTTCGGAACATGGCAAGAATAAAAATTCCTTCTCACTTCACTCGTAGTTTGTTACATTTGCATATCAAATTATTAGCATTACTGTAAACTTGTCGAGGTTATAGCACTGTGTGATTAAGAAATTTATTCTCCTGTATTAACACGATGTCAGTCCTATATTACGTGTACTGATTTTACTAACTTTGAATAAAATTCCGTTGCGCAACAGGTTTTCAACAATAATGACACATTCTATGACCTATAAGATCTGGGTTAAAAGGAGTCAAAAAGTGTTGCCATGATTAAGAGTCACAGCACAAGTGCCAGTTAATGCGGCTACACAGAACCCAGCACAAACACCAAGGGTCGGGAAAACTGGGCAACTCTCCGGGGTGCCAACATCAGGGTACGACCAGACAATACCCCTAAGGATTACTGTATACTGTATATGTTTTTTAAAAATCTAAATATGAAGGATGTGACCTACCAATAATGAAAAAAAAATGATCATTTGTACCCTGGTAGCCAGGGATGTAATGGAGGGTATACGCAGGTATACGGCGTATACCCACCTCTAATTTTTGTAAAGTATCGTATAGCCACCTAAAATTTAGGAAGTACGTGGTTATACGCTACTTTCGATCAATAGTATACTCACTTCATTAGAACAAACAACTGCTTTTCATGTACTTTTCAAAAAAAAAAAAAAAAAAAAAATCTCACTAAACAGCTGGTTGTTAGGCTGTTACCGCGAATGATGTCTAAATTCTTATAAAATATTTGCGTTTTCGGGGTGTGGGTATCAAATTTTCTGAGAACCTCTTCTATAATGGAAAATAGCACTCTGAACATGCAGTGATTTATCCTCAAGATGTCACATGCATTGTCTCTACCTTCCAAATTCAATTCAAAGTATATCGATTGGATAAAATTTGAGCAAGGCAATATTGGATGGAACCAGTTCCTTTCTAATCGCGGAAGGAGGTTCCGAAAAAAATTGGTATTTACTTTATGAGTTAAGAGGAAATTAAATGAATGTATCTGCGCCAAGAAATCGTTGGCCTGAACAAAAATGACAAAATATATGACCTATCATCGGTCTAGTTTGAAGCATTCACCGTCGTTCCCAATACCACCAAATGCAATAGCGTACCTCGAATTAGTACTGCTCATTTGTAGCCGCAATTGATATGAAAGAAAGGAGCGATTGACTTTGATAAATACTTAGCAGCTGCTACTAGTAGTAGTTTTTCCTCAACCTATTGAACAAATAAAAAAAAGGGAAAAAATAAACATTTTTCTTTGTTATTTAATTTTCTTTCAGATAAAAAAAAAATGAAGAAAATTTGTTAACAGAAAGGGGAAGAAAACAAAAGTCAGGAAAGACTTGTAGCGTATGAACATTTCACAGCAATCCCAGATCATTTCGATACAGCCGTCACTTCGAAAATATTTGCTTAGTAGTGTTTAACCCTACGCTTATTAAGCTCATATAACACGTATTGAGCCCGGTGTTTTTATTGATCAATTCAAGCATGGACCAAAGAGCACCCCAGATGCGTTTCGGAACCGAATGGTAAACTTGCCGGTGCCAAGTGGAGGCGGAGGGGTGAGGGAAATTAAAAAAAAAACACCCTTAGTTTTCAAGATATCAAGATTAAAATTTTGCATACGGATTGTGTGTACCTTTGAGTATTTCTCCCTCTCTCTCTCTCTCCTTTTTTCTTTTTTTTGATACCTACCTGAACACGGAAATACTTTTAGGAGGAGAGCATTTTTTGTCTTTATCTATTTTTCCCTTTTTCCAGGGTGCGTATTTATTTAATTTAACAATCACCAGATACAGCTCAGAGGCCATTTTATTCTGCATATGTAACAACAACAACAACAGTAATAGAAAGGATTTGGGTAGGTATCGGCCTGGGCCTGTTTAGTAGGTACCATCCCGGCATTTGCCTGGTAGGACTGAGGAAAACCACAGTCAGGATTGTTGGCAGCGGGAATCGAACCCACGAACTACCGAATGCGAAGCCACGCTCTACCACTTGAGCTACTTCTCTCGGAAAGATTGTCGTTTGTGATTTTTAAAAATCGCTCCTGACGAGAAACCTAAACCTCGAATCGAAAAAAATTATTGGCCTAAAGTTTTAGATGGGTATACAGATACTACTCGACTAACTTAGCGCTGGTATTAGGGTTTAATTCAGCCACAAATTGGCCTCGAAAATGCTCTCCAAGGTGCCTGTTTCCTGTTTGGTCGAAGCGGCTCTTTTCTATCGCTTCTGATTTTTTTAAAAAAAGTATCGGACCAAGTTGCAAACACGAAAAATATTCGATCATAACGCCGCCGCAGGCCTCATATGCTTAATTTGGTTTAAATTTGTCTTGAAATTGGCATAGACCCGATGTGACTATCCTCAAGAGTCGCCCCTTTATACGAATTATTGAAGTTTAGCCTCAATTTTCAACACCGTGACTGTATGAAATATTGCCCTGCATTTTAAGGTGGAACCCCGGAACCATCGTAATGCATTTAAAGCAGCAAAAGAAAGCTTCGTGTCTGAAGATCGTAACAAAGACTAGCTTTGAACTTAAGAGAGTGATATAACCTAAGTTTATTTCTGCTTTTCCGAGACATCTAAAATTCTAAGTTAGGTCTGGTAGTTCATGAAAACAGCTTGTCTTCGTATTATTGTATTGTTTATCTATTCTTTATATTTAGCTATTAACGCTTCAAGTCATTAATTATTTCCTCATTGGGACATAGCTGTCATTGTTTTAATTCAATAGTTGAGTGACAGTAGCCTAAATACCAACAGCAATAAGGCCGATATTGGTATTAATACGGATACTAATTTCGACATTATTGCTGTTGGTACTTAGGATACTGGGTCACTCTAGGGATGCGCTCGAGTCGAGACATGTCTCGAATCTCGACTCGACTCGACTCGGATTCGAGTCGAGACACACTCTGTAAAATTCGAGACGAGTCGAGACAAACGTATTTCTCGACTCGAATTTTCGAGTCGAGACACGAGTCGAGTCGAGACGGCTCTTAAAATTCTCGACTCGGCTCGAATGTCTCGAAGATCTTTCTATAATTTTTAATATTATTTTGAAGAAAGTATTCACTCAGAAACAGCCTTGAAACCAGTTCCAGCTTTTATTCCTTCAGAAAGGTACAGAACGCATAAAATTAATAGTTAATCTTTAAAGATCAAGATTTAATTTTCAGCTCAATTCAGTTAATTAGAACTAATAGTTAATGCCGTTGTATTTGGTTGTACTGCAAATATAATGATAATAATAATAATTGATCATCTAGTTTGTATAAAACTATTATCCGTAGTCTAAATCTAGTTTGTATAAAACTATTGCGATAAAGTGAACTTCATAAATTCTCTGAATGAGCAGTTGGTAATCTATAGTAATTTAGCATAGTTATAATTATTGTGTTTTCGTTCCCATGAACGCAATAGGGTTACGTAACTTCTGGATTATTCGCTTGCCCAACTATTTAGAGGCTTTAATATGTTGCAGCATATCACGAGCTACGGATAATATATAATGTAACATTTGCTGTATTGTACATCACATATTATGATACGAGACTATTTTACATAGTATATCTTATCTAATATAAATAAAATAAAGAGTTTGTTTGTGTGTTTGTCTGTCTGTTTGTGTGCGACCTGGGGACCAGACGAGTGGACCGAGAGTTCCCAAAATTTGGTCACGGGTACCTTGGTCCAGGCCCCAGATCAAGACGAAGCGTTTTTTTAAATTTCGAACCAAAGGGGTCTCGGGGGGACGTTTACTGGGACCGACCTGGGGACCAGACAAGTTGACCGAGAGTTACCAAATTTTGGTCACGGATACCTTGGTCCAAGTCCCAGTCTAAGGCGAAACGTTTTTGTCAAAATTGGAACCAGGGGGGTCTCAGGGGAGCGTTTACCGAGACATGTAGTAAAAGAATTCAAATTGATCGACATTAGTGTCAAATCCATAGTTTTCACGGTCGCTGAGATCAATGGTGACACTTCCATCAGCGATGACTTGCAAATTCAGCTACCACTGTATGCGGGTCGGGTGTCAGCGGGTGAAGAATACCGAGACATGTATAAATAGACCATATTGATTGACATCATAATAAAGTCAAAACCATAATTTTGAGTTGAATTGATTCTGAGTTTAACGTCCCGTTCAGCAGCGAGGCTATGTGAGACGTGGACCTATGATTACCGTGGAATCCGAACCACATGAACTCCCACCGGGAATCAAGCCCAGGTTTCCCACACCAAAGGCAAGTATGCTAACCGTTAGCCACGAAGGAGCTCCACCATAATTTTAGTGGGCGATAAGAAATATCTCGCCAGTGCTTTTACAATAAATAAAAGTTTATAAGTATTAAAGAATAGTGGTAAAAGATTTTATAATAGCTCTTTTATTTATGAGATATGAGTATTTTGAAGAAAAAAAAACTAAAGAATAGGTTGGCGGAACCACAAAAGACTCGTAAAATAAACTTTCTTATAAATACATACGCACCTTACTCACCTTTTATAATTGGTATGCTTACGTTCTCCATAAAAACAGAAATTCTCTTTTAGTGATACTTTACACAAGATCACGAAGTGGATTCCAATTTAATTAAAGGCAAAATACAATACAATAATCCACAAATATTGCCTCAAGTGAGTTTAAAGATTTCTAAACATTAGTGCGAAACCGGGCTCTGCCGTTGCGATCGATTTGCAGGTCTTGAGACGAAAGTAAGAAGGGACTTACGCACATAGTAAGTAAAAACAATTAATATGCCTGTAACTTTCCCCCAAATGGGCGTATCTTAAAACTAACCTCACCATTGTTTTCCTAATTAAATTCTAGCCAGAAATTATGTATCATATTACCATATTCCCATTTTGAAAACTTGACCTTAATTCAAAATGGCGATTTCAAGATGGCTGCCGACAAGGTCATACCTACCATACGACTTCCCCCCAGGACTTATATGTATCCACATGGTTGTTCTTCACTTTTCTTCATTAACGCTCCGTTTACAAAGGGTAGTAAGGGACTTCTGTAGTAATCTAATAACCACATCACAACTCTTAAGTTATTCAAAAAAAAAAAAAAAAATAGAAAACATGCACCATGGCAAAAATTTGTCATCACAAGTAATGCATACATGCCTTCTATCAACCTCATGCTCACATCACCAGCCTTATCTCACGTTAAGTTCGTGAGGTTGAGGTCGAGTGAGCGTAAGTTTCGAATTCGTGGGCGCCGTCCTCATGAGTTTGGACACCTTTGTTTGTGACATATAAGTTGGCATATCTACACTAATAGCAAAGCAAAACGAAAACCATTAGTGTTTTCTGGAAGCAATAACGATGCCCTAACGATTGCACCAGATTTAATTGTTAGTGTTTCTTGGGGGGCTAAAGTGAAGTTACACCCCAAAAGGTGGCTTCTAGCGTCCAAACTATTGCAGGACTAATGTTTCAACTTGGTGTTCTAAGAAACACTAATAAAGCACTAATGATTGCACTAAAAGGTATCATTAGCTCTTTTGAATTTGGCGGGAGTTTGACCCAATGAAAAATTACCCATGCATTTCTTTTGGGCTTTTCGTGGATTTTAATAGGCCATATCTACACTAATAGTGAAGCACTAACGAAATTATTAGTGTTTTCTGGAAGCACTAACGATGCACTAACGATTGCACTAGGTTTAGTCGTTAGTGTTTTCTGGGAGGGGCTAACGTGAAGTTGCCCCCCAAAAGTTTTTTGCTTCTAGCGTCCAGACTATTGAAGCACTAATGTTGGGAGTTTGTGTTCTAAGAAGCACTAACAAAGCACTAACGATTGCACCAGAAGATATCATTAGCGCTTTTGAATTTGGCGGGAATTTGACTCAATGAAAAATTCCCCATGTATTCCTTATGGGCTTTTCGTGACATGTAATTGGCCATATCTACACTAATATTGAAGCCCTAATGAAACTATTAGTGTTTTCTTGAAGCACTAACGATGCACTAACGATTGCACTAGGTTTAGTCGTTAGTGCTTTCTGGTGGGCTAACGTGAAGTTTCCCCCCCAAAGTTTTTTGCTTCTAGCGTCCAGACTATTGAAGCACTAACGTTGGGAGTTGGTTTTCTAGGAAGCACTAACGAAGCACTAACGATTGCACTAGAAGATATCATTAGCGCTTTTGAATTTGGCGGGAATTTGACCCTATAATAATTCCCCATGTATTCCTTATGGGCTTTTCGTGACATGTAATTGGCCATATCTACACTAATATTGAAGCACTAACGAAACTATTAGTGTTTTCTGGAAGCACTAACGATGCCCTAACGATTGCACTAGGTTTAATCGTTAGTGCTTTCTGGGGGTGGCTAACGTGAAGTGCCCCCCCCCCCAAAGTTTTTTGCTTCTAGCGTCCAGACTATTGAAGCACTAATGTTGGGAGTTGGTTTTCTAGGAAGCACTAACGAAGCACTAACGATTGCAGTAGAAGATATCATTAGCGCTTTTGAATTTGGCGGGAATTTGACTCAATGAAAAATTCCCCATGTATTCCTTATGGGCTTTTCGTGACATGTAATTGGCCATATCTACACTAATATCGAAGCACTAACGAAACTATTAGTGTTTTCTTGAAGCACTAACGATGCACTAACGATTGCACTAGGTTTAATTGTTAGTGCTTTCTGGGGGGGGCTAACGTGAAGTTGCCCCCCCCCCAAAGTTTTTCGCTTCTAGCGTCCAGACTATTGAAGCACTAACGTTGGGAGTTGGTTTTCTAGGAAGCACTAACGGAGCATTAACGATTGCACTAGAAGATATCATTAGCGCTTTTGAATTTGGCGGGAATTTGACCCTATAAAAATTCCCCATGTATTCCTTATGGGCTTTTCGTGATATGTAATTGGTCATATCTACACTAATATTGAAGCACTAACGAAACTATTAGTGTTTTCTGGAAGCACTAACGATGCCCTAACGATTGCACTAGGTTTAGTCGTTAGTGCTTTCTGGGGGTGGCTAACGTGAAGTGCCCCCCCAAAGTTTTTTGCTTCTAGCGTCCAGACTATTGAAGCACTAATGTTGGGAGTTGGTTTTCTAGGAAGCACTAACGAAGCACTAACGATTGCACTAGAATATATCATTAGCGCTTTTGAATTTGGCGGGAATTTGACTCAATGAAAAATTCCCCATGTATTCCGTATGGGCTTTTCGTGACATGTAATTGGCCATATCTACACTAATATTGAAGCACTAACGAAACTATTAGTGTTTTCTTGAAGCACTAACGATGCACTAACGATTGCACTAGGTTTAATCGTTAGTGCTTTCTGGGGGGGGCTAACGTGAAGTTGCCCCCCCCCAAAGTTTTTTGCTTCTAGCGTCCAGAGTATTGAAGCACTAATGTTGGGAGTTGGTTTTCTAGGAAGCATTAACGAAGCACTAACGTTTGCACTAGAAGATATCATTAGCGCTTTTGAATTTGGCGGGAATTTGACTCAATGAAAAATTCCCCATGTATTCCTTATGGGCTTTTCGTGACATGTAATTGGCCATATCTACACTAATATTGAAGCACTAACGAAACTATTAGTGTTTTCTTGAAGCACTAACGATGCACTAACGATTGCACTAGGTTTAGTCGTTAGTGCTTTCTGGGGGGGGGGCTAACGTGAAGTTGGCCCCCCCAAAGTTTTTTGCTTCTAGCGTCCAGAGTATTGAAGCACTAATGTTGGGAGTTGGTTTTCTAGGAAGCACTAACGAAGCACTAACGATTGCACTAGAAGATATCATTAGCGCTTTTGAATTTGGCGGGAATTTGACTCAATGAAAAATTCCCCATGTATTCCTTATGGGCTTTTCATGACATGTAATTGGCCATATCTACACTAATATTGAAGCACTAACGAAACTATTAGTGTTTTCTTGAAGCACTAACGATGCACTAACGATTGCACTAGGTTTAGTCGTTAGTGCTTTCTGGGGGCGGCTAACGTGAAGTTGCCCCCCCCCCAAAGTTTTTTGCTTCTAGCGTCCAGAGTATTGAAGCACTAATGTTGGGAGTTGGTTTTCTAGGAAGCACTAACGAAGCACTAACGATTGCACTAGAAGAGATTATGAGTGCTTCAATGGGGGGGGGGCAACTTTTCGGACGTGGTGAAAAATGTTACAGCTTGGTTTATGAAACTCTGCCGCGGTTGACACCAACAAAGAATTTCCTCCACAACAGATACTACAGTAACTTAAGTAATTCAAGTTACTTCAATAGTGTCTGTCTCGGAGGAAATTCCTCGTTGCGGTGGAAATTTCAGAGCTAAGCTATACGTTGCAGAAAACTTATAATTTCGTGGTTAATGTTCATTTTGTTTAAGTTTTCCGAAAGGGATGTGGAAATTGCAAACATCAGGGATTTATCATGTATGTTTTAAGGATCATGAGCCAACAATCAGGAAATCAGTATTACATTTCAAACTTTCAACAGGAGTTCTTTTCTCCTAATCAGGAAGCATTAGACTACTGAAGAAATGGTTTGTGTAGAGTCTACCACTCAAATTTCAACCGCGAAGAAATAAAAAATATGTTACGACATTACAAGAAAGAAAAAAAGCAGTTGCTTTGTTACTTGGACATCACATGAAGAAGTTTACTTTCCATGGATTCATATTTTCTCAATTAATATCGAAACCGGAAGTAGTAGTAAATTTCAACCATTTCCGGCTTCAGTAGAGAGATTAGAGTAAAGATTAAATATATTCCTTGTACGTTTAATTCTTCACAGCAAAACGCTTATCTCTATTTATTACCTATTCCACTCGATAGAAATATCTGTTAAAACGGAAGGTGGTTATTTTCGTTACTTAAAATTTCACTGGAGAGATTAGAGTGCAGATACAATGTATTCGTCGAGCGATTAATTGAGTTCAGAATTTAGTTTCTCGCTATGTATTAACGCTTTTACTCTTTAGTGATCAATGTTTTAAAAAAGCGAATTACTAATTTCTACACTTCCTGGAATATTTCCAAATTTAGCGACTAAATCTAGTGCATTTGAAGGAAGAGATAGCGATTTTTTTTTTTTTTACAATAGTGACTTACGACTGTTGGAATATGTTTGAGACAAAACTAATGAAATTTTCTGGCCCTTTGCTTTTTAAAAATGCCATTATTTTTTATTGAGCGATTGTTAATAAATTGGTGTATATGAAATGAAATCTTTGAGTTGAACGTCTCACAATTATACCCGTCACGTAAGTGAATGATGGTGGAAGAATTGGTGGAATGAAAATAAAGGAGGAAACGTGAGTATACTGAGAACATCCACGGACATGATATTGTCGACCACACACCTACTTGGTCGGGGATCGAACCATGGGTCCTAATTCATGACAGCGTAACCTGCTTGGCAAATTCAGGAATTCTGCTGCGGCTTGTTACAACTGACAACACAACCTTTTGTTAACGATAAGAATATGACAGCTTTATTGACAATTGATAATTCGGAACAGAACGAAACAAAAGACTGAACTAGGGTAGTGGTGGGCAAACTTTTTTAAAAGATGGCCAAAGAAAAAAATCTTAGCAATATAATAAGCAAAATTGATATAATTCTTGTAATATAAAGTAATAATGATGAAAGTATTTTACAATCTGGTTCGAACTTGGTTGATTTCATTTCAATTTCTGTCCATTTCAGTAGCGACCAAGAGCATTACGTGGAATGCGAACCACATGAGTCCCACCGGAAATTGAACCCGGATTTCCCACGCCAAAGGCTCATATGCTAACCGCTCAGCTAAGAGGGAGGTCTGGTTCGTACTGGGTTGCACTGATTCTCCTGTATGAAATTAAATACCTATCTGTTGGCGATACGGACCAAATCTCGCGCCCGAAACATCACCGCCCAAATCCTTGCGTTGACAAAACCTTGCCACCCAAATCCTCACGTGGTGAAAACCTCGACGCCCAAAAAATCGTGGGCAAAACTTCGCCTGGTGAAAAGCTCGCCGTCCGAAACCTCAAGGACCAAAAACCTGCTTGGTCAAAAAAACTTGTGGTATAAAACATTTGCTTAAAATTTACTCAATGAGTTTCTTAATATGCAAATTTCATATTACAAATAATAATAATAATAATAATAATAATAATAATAATAATAATAATAATAATAATAATAATGAGAAGAAGAAGAAGAAGAAGAAGAAGAAAAGGAAGAAAGCATCGTGTGCGTGAGCTTTCTCGGGGTATTCCAGTTTCCTCGCACTTTTTTCATTCCACAATTTCCTTTATCTTGATTATCTAAGTGAAATTGTAAAAAAATCCCAGGTCCAAACTACTTCTGTGTTGAAAACTTGATCGAGATCGGTCGGGTGGCTCAAGGGATATGATATCACAAACACAGTTATTTTCATTTTATACACACACACACACACACACACACAAACACACACACACACACATATATATATATATATATATATATATATATATATATATATATATATATATATATCCAAAGTACGCGTTAGAATTCTTCCTGTCATTATTTTATTGTGATTATATGTTATTACTAATTATATAGACCCTATATGTAGCAATACATAGAATATTCTACATCGAAGAAATCGTCGTGACGAGGTTTTATACTGACATTTCTTCCTAGGCGAGATTGTGGCCCACGTAATTTAGGCCAGATGAGATTCTGTGTTGCGAGACCATGACCGTGAGGTTTTGCAGAGATTTTGGGATGCGAGGTTTTGGCCCAGCGAGATTTTGGCTCACGAGGTTTTGGGCGGCGAGGTTTTGGATAGGTGAGGTTTCGGCTCGGCGAAATTTTGGGTGACGGTTTGCCCGTCTCTAGACTAATGAAGTTTTGAATATATCTAGCTCCAATGTGCACTATGTACTGCATATTTCTTAGAAAATGATAAATTGAAGTGACCAAGTTTGGGACCTTTGAATTTCTTTTTATTCCCCCTTACAAGTGCTGTTTTTCTTAAATTGAGCATTGGTAAACAATGAACGAGAAGTCTGGAAGACGAAACATTGTTTGTTTACGAATACGTTCCTTTTATTGATTATGATTACGAATGCATGTTTCTGTTTTTCGCAAAAGAAAGAAAGAAAAAGAAAGGGAACCTTAGATTTTACGCATAAATTGGAATAATATTCTATATGTTTTCGATTTCCGGTGGAAGTTCATGTGGTTCGAATCCCACGTTAATCAGTAGGTCCACGTCTTATATAGCCTCACTGCTGAAAGGGACGTGAAACTGAAAATCAACTCAACTCAAGCTATTTGTTTCAGTGACTTTCAGAACTGAATTTTGTTCCATTTTATCAAAAAAGTTGGTAACATTGTCTGATATCAGTATTACTTTCATCAGCGAAAACGATTCCCTTTACGAACTTTGAGCTCCTTCGTGGCTTAGCGGTTAGTGTACAGGCCTTTAGCGTGGGACACACGGGTCCGATAGTAGTATAGAGGCTGGATAGATGGCTGAGTCAGCAAAAAATTATCTTGTTTTCCTAGAATTCGAAGCCAAGTTTCAACAGTCCTTTAGTTGTTATGCTCATAGCCTTTTAGGGCTAACACCAGGAGCCCCGTGGGAAAATTTTTGTTGTGGGGACCCGCTGTTAATATGGTCATACTCTTGGACGGCTACCGGATCTTCTTCAGAGTCCTTTCAGTTATCACGATCGAAGCTTCCCAATTGATTGGATTTCGTCTTTTCGTTATGTGTTGAATAATTACTTTGCATAGCATTGGGTAGCTATTTTAGACTCTTACCTCCAATCCTGTGATATTCAATGATCGAAGCATCCCAATTGCGAAATATATATATATATATTATATATATATATATATATATATATATATATATATATATATATATATATATATATATATATATATATATATATATATACGAGGGTTGGGGCAAAAGTCATGGCAACCATTTTTTTCCTTGCAGATATGTGAGCGGATCACAAACTTCTATGTGTCGTGTGGAAGTTCTGCAGGCATAGTGTGTATGCAGAACAACAGATAGTTCTGTGATAGCTGGTAGTAGCACAGCGAGGCCTGTGAAATCAGTCAGTTGGTGAGTGTCGTGCGAGATGGAAGTAACCCGTGTTGAGCATCGCGCTTACATCAAAATAGCCGTTCTCCGAGGGTGAAATGCGATGGAATGTCACAGTGAATTAATGGAAACGCTTGATAATAATGCCCTACCATACCGGACAGTAGCACAGTGGATAGGAAAGTTTCAGCAAGGGCGTGTGTCAATCAGTGATGAGCAACGTTCGGGACGACCTGTCAGTGTGCGGACCGACATGGCACGTGTCGTCATCCACCCACTGCACTCTCCTGACATATCGTCCCGTGACTTTGATCTCATTCGAAAGATTAAGGAACCACTATGTGGTAGGCGGTTTACAACACGCGAGGACATTGCTAATGCTGTGCGCGAACAGGTGACCCGATTCACACATGGTGTGGCAAATGCTGAGGAGGATGGTATTCAACGCCTCCCATATCGTTGGCAGCGCGTGGTGCAAGTAGCAGGGGACTACTTTGAAGGTCTCTATGCTCAGGTTTGTCATGTCAACTGTATGCGTACTGTGTTGTCATTCTTTTGCACCGTGAAGGCCATATAGCAATGTATACTACCGTAATAAATTAGTGTGTTACGATATTTCAGTGGTATTCATTGTCCACAAATGTAGGTAACACCTTGTTCTTTCGTATGTATATGTCAGATTTTCCAACCGGACTGGTACCTTCAAGAAAAAAAATAGTTGCCATGACTTTTGCCCCAACCCTCGTATATATATATATATATATATATATATTGATTGGGTTTTGGGTCCCATGTAGTATAGTTCCCGTTCGAAGCTCTTCATTTCGAAGCACGATAATGCTTTCAAGTATTCAATGCAGTAGTCCCTGACAAAGTTCTACACATCAAACGATACCGCCTTAATGGATGTTACTAGTTGTACTGTTAGGTCATTAGGATGTTGTCAGAGGTGTCGTATATGTCATTAGGGGTTGATGACATGGATTTGGAAAGTTTCTATGTTTCTTTTTTTTAGTTGTGATGACATGTCTGTATTGTTGGAAAGGTCGTGTCCTCTTTTTCGAGGTTGTATACTGGATATTTTAAAAATAATAATGGAAATTTGAATTAAATCTGTTGATATGATTAAATTAATAATTTGTGGTAGTGATTAAATTAATAATAATATTGAATGTATTGACATTGAGATGAAGACCCAGTTCGAATCTCATATTATACAAATGGGTTTGACTAATAGAAACTTACATTGAGAAATATATATAATTTGGAAAAATGAAATAATTGAGTCCCACCATTATACCTGTTAGGCTAAAGGAGATGGTGATTATTTTATTTGTCGAACAATATGTGAGAGAATAAAAGATATTCTCCTAATAACTGGTTTGCTGTGCAAACTTGTTGTTAAAAATAAGAAGCTCAGAACACTTGTAGTGTGAACCTACAAATAAATTTCGAAAATATTTTAAAATAAAAAGCTGAGAACACTTACAGTGTGTAAAAGTTCATGTGATACGTACTGAAAATGAACCCAGGACCCCCAAGCTCCGGAGGTGAACGTTGTATGATGGGAGGGAAATATTTATTCATGCGGAACTTTTTAATTCGACGGATCGTATTTTTTTATTCTTTCGTAATTATTACTCGATCACTGTGTGAGCATACTCGGTGAACGTTGTAAAAGCTCGTGTACGGTACGATACACTATGCTGGTACATATACAGAGCGTGGTTTCCGTACG
Organism: Thermobia domestica; assembly: GCF_964235325.1. Classification (NCBI taxonomy): domain Eukaryota; kingdom Metazoa; phylum Arthropoda; class Insecta; order Zygentoma; family Lepismatidae; genus Thermobia; species Thermobia domestica. The sequence goes on along the minus strand of NC_137456.1, from coordinate 339,903,599 downwards.
TCTGTTGCTGGTGAACTTAAGACATGAACTGAACTTTTCGCGCGCTTTTGGAAAACCGGTTGGGTAGGAGTGATGATGTGTGCTTGCAAGGCGTTGCTAAAACTTGAATTCAAGTACAAAGGAAGACCGTTGACACGTTTGGTAAACATCACAGAATACCGCCAGATTAATAGAAATAACTTTGGCGCCGCGGTAAGTGAACAAAAGAAAGATTGCGGACGTGGGAGATAATCATCACAAATTGGGGACAAACTAATAGAAATAACTTTAATGTTGGGAATGCTGAACACGTGATTACCTTGCGGTTATGAAAATACTTTAAATACAGGTTATAAGAGACAAAATATATAAAGATACATCATGCAGTTGTATGAGAAGAAGGATCTTTGCAATAGCAATATTGAAGCAAAATCTGATACTGAAACAGAAATATACGAATCATCGTCAGATGAAGAATTTGATTTTGACGCAATAGATTCACCGGCGCTAACAGTTTCAACAACACCACCATCATCTCCAGTTGTATTATCAAGAACATCACGATTTTGGGCTTTAGATTGTTATTGTAATAGTGAAAAAGTGGATAGCGAATGTGTAAAGAAGGCTATTGAAAAATGGAATTTTAATGAAACACTAATATGTGAGGGATGTACGACAAGATCTAACCATGATTTTGATCATGATTGTATGACTATGCGTCCAGAATTATTGGAAATCCGCACTTGTAGTATTATAGCATGTCCTAGTGTTGAAGATCATGTGTTTTATTTCTACGCAAAGACGCATATTATCGGACTATTAACAAGAGAAAAATTTTATGATGCCTATGTGGAATTATTAAGTGATACAGACTATTTACCGGAATCACTAGAGATTTTCATAAGAAAAGACAAACGGAAAGCAAATATTTCAGATTGAAAAATGTATTCGAATAGTGCAGTGTTTCATGTGTGTTATGTACTGGTGAAAACATTAATGTGAACTGTGTATTAAAAACTATAGAAGTATACTTACACAACAATAATCCAATGGAATGCGTGGAATGCAAGTTACATCTTCCTCATGAATGTATACATTTTCATAATACTGGATCATTTACAGTGAAATATTTATCTCTTGACAAAACTCTTAGTGAACTCTTTGAAGTGTTTGAACAAGAACATAGTGAAATCTCATTTCTATGCTTTAAACATAAAACTTGTGATCTTTTACAAAATACAGAATTTGTTGGACAGATAATTCCGTTTTTTATTTTTCATACAAATGAAATTTCACCATGTGTAAATCAGTATATTATTGATATTCAAGGTTTTTAAAATGTCTTATAACGAATTTACTATTCGTGAGTTTTGTTTAACTGCGTGCGATGATACAGTAAATTTCCATTGCTTGGTAAAATCACCAGTAGAATATAAATTATTATCACTAGGATGTCAAAAACAAATTGAATGGTTAACATTAAATTTGCATGGATTGAAATGGAATAGCAAAACTGGATATACTGTATCATGCATACGAAACCTTGTATATCAATTATGCGCAAAGAATTCAACCTTTTATTGTAAAGGTTTAGAGAAATATGTTTGGATTAAAAGAATATTTGCACTAGATAATGTCATTGACTTAGAAACAAAACATTGTCCTTCATTAAATGAATTATGTGGAAATACATTTAATGAATATTGTTCTTTTCACACAAGTATTGTAAAGAAATCAGGATGTGCATATCGCAATGCACAACAGTTGAATTATTGGTGGAAATATGAAAGATGAACAGCATTAACTAATGCAATATCAAGATTGTAATGAGGAATTGTAAATAAAATGCATGGGTGTAAGTTTTAAAAAAAGTACTGTATATTAAAATTGTAAATTTAAAAAAAATAAATAAAAAATATTTGTTTTCTTTTTAAAAATTTGTTTACATGTTTATAAACAATATCATCATTCTTTTTCAAATTTTTCTTCTTAAACAATTTTAAACACTTTTCAAATGATTGAGTGCGAATAATATGATGCAGAAAATATAAGACAAAATAGCCACATAACACAGAATTATTATGTTGATATTGTTGAATATTTGTAAAGTACATTTTAGTATTTTTCGACAAAAAGTTTTTTATTTCCTTGGGAATGTCCATAGCAAGACTATCAAAGTAGTACCCATGTTTTTTCCTATTGATGTACACTGCAACCCAGTGGGAACCAGCAGAATCAGATGTATCAAGATTAATCACAAGTGCTGCAGGAGGTTTTACCGTTACAGGAAGTTTGTCAATAGGGTAAATTCCAGTAACACTTGCACCAGTCACTTTATCACTTAGTAACACTTTTAATAATTCGTCACTATACGTGATGAAGATTATTATTTTTAATTGTAGTAGGTATGTAATTATCACTGTTATTCACATGTAACACATAATCATACACTTTCACATATTCACTATACAGTAATGCTTCATGAACAGTACATCTATATTGTCCGAAACGATGCTTATTATGTGCACACCTATGAACGTGAAAACTTAATGCAGTATACTTTGGACAGTTTATTTCTTCCAAATTTGTAACTTCTCTTTGAAGAATTTCTTGAAGAAAACACTCTATTTATTCCGTATGTGTATATGGTTGTAGTATTTGAACAATATGTTTGAAGTATTTCCTTAACATGTGAATATTCTAAATCCCCTTCGTGCCAGGTAATGCCATACACATTCTCACCTAGATATTTGTTTGTACTTACGATTGGCTCAGATAACTTATTTAAAGGAATTGGTGGTTCAAAAACCCAATTTTGAAAAAACGGAACGTCAGGATTTACAATGGCTAGCTTTTTTTTATAATAAACTCATTTTCATTATCATGATACGCCGAGAAGTGAACAACAACCCGCATTGTACTCAACTAAATAAATTAGAAGGTGTTATCAGTATAAATATTTCTGTCTTTGTCTACTTGTGCTAAAGAATCGAATTGTGCGTACACAATGCATGGAACAGGTTCAGTTAAAGTTTCTGAAAATTATACTTTTAAATTTACAGCGGAATCGCGTACTACATCCCACGTGTTATCATCTAAAGTTCCTGTTGGAGATAGAATAAATGCATACAGAGCCTATCCGTTTGGATACTCATCAAGAGTAACAGTATGTGAATAATTTTGATAATATATACCAGTACCTGAAATCAAAGTATAGTAACTTAGAAGGTATAAATTATTATTAAAATCAGGAGTGAGGGTGTTGGGACGAGATGATTTTGAACCGACTTGTAATTGCAGTTTGTTAACGTTAACGTTTCGAAATTCAAAGGGATTAAGATGTGATTTCCCATTGAAGGCTGTGTTGGAGATGAAACCAATAATTAGGCCTTTAGGAACATTACCCAGGAAAAGATTATCAATGCTGTAAAACTTTACTTGTGCAGGTATAGTATAAGATCTTGTTTCCACTCCCGTCAGAGGTAACTTGGCTGTTTCCGAACCCATTCGTGTATTTAATTGCATAGCTAAATCTGCAGCTACATCAATACGTCGTACATGAAGAATAATTTCCTCAAGTGCAACTTTATAACTTGTATTTTCAGCAGACATTAAGCAAAAATTATCTTTACTACGATGTAGTTTTACACGCAAACTTACTTTGTTAGGAAGCATACGATCTAAACTTACAATATCAGTATGAAGATGTCCATACATTTCAAAAGATTTACTATTTTTCACCATATTAGCACGTTTTTGAAAACCAGCATTTGTATTATCTAATTTATTAAAATTTTTTGCAGTATCTTTATGCCACATGGCACATGCTAAATGTGTTTGAGAAGCATCATGAGAATAATTTAATAATGTTTCAATGTATGCACGATAAGGATAAGATCCTGATGAAGAACTAATTAATTTATCATTTAACGAAATATCAATTTGACTAAATAAAGAATGTAAGAAATTATTTACGGGTGCGACAACATCATCGTTAGCTAAAGTTGTACCATCAGCTTTAGTAATTTTACAACGTACACAAAGATATAGATATGCAGGATGAATAAATTCACCTGTTTCTCCCGGAATAACAAATTCAATAGGTCCTTCTGAGGTTAATGTGCAAATAGGACGATATTCAGCATTTGTAGTTGCTTCAATAGCTGTTTGTTTCATTGGTATAGAAAAGAAATCAAATTCGTTGGTACAACATTCAAAACTATTTGAATTTAGGAACGCCATTATGAAAAGATGTCCTGTATATGTTTACGTTTTGTTGGTTGTCCAAACTTTACAATTGCAGGAGCTTTCCTCTTGCGTGACCGTCTCTTGCCGTTACCAGTTAGCAACTGCCCAACTTTATTAATTGCTTTTGTCTTTAAACTATTACCAGCTTCTTTTACACGTGCACGAACCGATTCTTTAAATGGTCGATTTTCTAATACATCACCCGCAACTTGCATACCGGTTTGTAATGCTTGACGTCCTACAGTTTTTGCACCTTGTTTAAGAAATGGTAAAGCAAAACGAAATAATCCTTTAAAGAAACTACCTATACCATGTCCCCTTTGATATACAGGTCCTGAAAAATATGGTATTCCGCGCCCACGATGATAAGTAACACGTCTTGCTCTCATTTATTATTATTATTATTATTATTTAGAAGATGCCGGAGAGCGTTTAAAATGTAGTGTTACGGTCAGTGTCCCAGAACGAAATGGCAAATTTCGCCCTGCATGATCTTTTAATAGTATTTCAATTGTATTAAAACAAAATTTTGCAAGTGGCATATAATGAATATCTTCAAATGTAATTGTTTGAACTTTTCCATATTTAATATCAGAGATTGTTGCTATACGTAATAATGGTGCTTTTGTATCACCTAAAAATTGATATTGTATAATATCTGTATAAATAAAAATTTGATGTGGATACCCGATATCTATGTATGGTTGTTTGAATCCGTGAGATTCTTTTACAAGATCTGATTTTTCAGAAAAACCTAATTGTAAAGCTAATGTAGGCGACAATGTAACTGATTCTACATGTTCACCACATTCAACATGTACAACATTTTTAAAACTAAATTTTATAAAACTCGATATTGCGTTTAATTCTTCTAGTAAATGATGAATGGATGGATAATATCCAACAAGAATTTTACTTTTCATAGGTTCTGCATTTTTAAATTTGTACCATATAACGTCTTCACCCGCAGTAACATTATAACATGTTAATGGAATATGTATTTCACTTAATCCTACATACCAATCGGATTCTGATTAACGAATATTATTTTTAATTGATTAATAAAATGTGTTGGACTATTTGTAGGATATACATCTGCACTAGCATTTGAAACTAATGTAACCCTTTACGGTTCACTATTTTTTCTGTCTGTTTCCGGCACTGCTTGCAAAATAATGTATCCACAGACTACCTTCCGCGTAAAATTTACCAGAGTTGTCACCAGGAGGCAATAGCTTCTCTGGATTGCGGAAAGCATGTACACAAATAACCACAAGTAACAATACCTAAAAATAATAGTCTCCAAACGCAACAGGCAAGATCAAAACATGTGTAACCATATGGTAACAAAAACTCGTTAAGGGGTAATGTAAAAACTATCATCAATACTTTCAGAAATCATTTTCGTTTAAAGTGAAATGTTAGGTTTGAAGTTCCAAAACGAAATGGTAATTTTAACCCGTGTTCATCTTTTAAGTTTACTTCTATTGTATCAAAATATTTCTTTTCAACTTTAACATAATGTGGTATGTGAAACACAAAAGATTTTACATGACCGTGTTGTACATTATATACACTAAGTTTTCGAACTAATGGACCTATATTTAGTTGTTGCTTTACAATATCAATGCAAACATTAATTGTATTGGGAATATTATAATCTAAATCACATGGAAATTTTCTACGTGCTAATATTAAATCAACATGTTTAACTTTTGTGTATATAACATTTTTAACATCAAGCGTATTTTCATTAATAAATCCAAAAATCTGTTGTAATCCTGGTGTAACACCAATCGTACATTGATCTTCTAATTTTAAAGAATGTTTAATAGCAACTTGATTTTTATTTTGTAAAAAGTGTAACATACGAACATTTTCAGGAATTAATTGTAGAATCGATTCAATTGATGAATAATATCCAGGTGTGATTGGAACATGGTAGCGTTCAACTTTATCATCGATAACACTAGTAATTATAATTTCTTCATTTTCACCAACATTGTAAAAACTCCACGGAATATTAATTTGTGTTAATGCAACACCCCATTCCCCATCACTTAAATCAAAAGGTTGTCCCAATTTAACTCGAAATGATCATGTTGTATTATTATCAAAAAGATTGCTACTTCCATTTGAAGGAAGAGTAACGTAAAAGTCGTGTGTAAAGTTCGAATTCCTTTTGCAGACTGAATAGAATCTGATCTAATCCACGAATTCATAGTTGATGGATATCCTAACCATTTTACATACATCCACCCTTTTTTACGTTTTAATACTTTTTCAATGAGATATGTTTTCTTTGAATTTAAAATTACTTTTTTAATTCTTGGGCATAAAATATTTCTATAATTTCTTCACCGTTCCAATCTTTTAATTTGTAAGTGACAGGATCTGACTTAATACATTTGTCAACAATAAATATTTCTTGTGACCATTTAGGTAAATATCCTTTTTCTAATACATGTTTATACTTACTAACACGTACATAATCACCCGGACTAAATTTACATGTTATATTCTTTTCATTATTTTTATTTCCGTATAATGTTTCCCACACTTGATTCACATTGGAATCATTTACTTGTGCAGGTGCCATTTTAATACTTGAATGGTATGAATGATTATAATTTTTTACAATTTGATCTAATACATTAATATAACGATAAGTATTCTTTGCAGTAAAATATCGATACAATCTTTCTTTTAATGTACGTATAAAACGTTCTGCTAACGCGCATTTAATTTCGGAATGAACACTATAATGATTAATTTCATATTCTTTAAACAGTTGTTTTACATGGCGATTATAAAATTCACCGCCTCAATCTGTTTGTACGTTAAACACGGGTAACTTGAAATTTTTAAAATTTTTTGTTATTGCTTTTACCATTTCAGGACCTATCTTGTTTTTAACGGGACACAATATGCATAACGTGAAAAAATATCAATACAAAATAATATATATTTATTATTATTATTATAGTTTGCAATATTTTGCATATCTGCTAAATCCGTTTGTAATGTTTCATTTGGTGCACTAACATAATACTTTTTACGTTCAAAAACTTTACGAGCTGGTGCATGTAATGTATAAGCATCTTGAGAAGCTAACCAATTTTTAATTTTCTTTTTAGATAACTTTGTTTTACGTTGTAATGTTTGTATACTTGATAAAGAATCAGGATTTGAATAATCATAATATATTTTTGATAATTTTGTCATTTTTACATACTATATTCTTTCCACTGTTCAAATAAATTAGCAAGTACTGCAGGACTAGTAGATTTTCTTACTTTACGAATACGTTGTCTACTACTACTACTACTACTCACTTTTGATGCTGCTGTGCTAATAGGTGTACCAATAAATTCTTTAGGAACATTAAGATCTTCTAATAAATTTTTAAATTCATGAATACCTAAAGGATTTCTTGAATATTTTCTTGTACGAACAACATCATTTACTAAATCTATAATATTTGAACCTGGTATTATTTTTCCTTGAATACGTACAATGCCACACTTATCCCACTGAATTTTATCAGAACTTGTCAACTGTTTTAATAATAGATCTGTTTTCCTACGAAGTGTTTTTGGTACTGATTGTAAAATGTCTGATACAAATGGTAAAATAGAAGTATTGCTATGTTGTTTGGAACTTGATATGAATTTTTCTTCTTCTTCTTCTTGAATGATAGGTAAAGTAATAGGCTTATGTGAAGAAGAAGATGTATACTGTAAATAACGATGCAAAGCTTGTTGATATAATTTCCACTTTTGTTGTACACTAAGATCACGGCGTTTTAAGATATTATTCATTTCTTTATCTAAACGTGACTGATGTGAATCTATGGATTTAAGATTTGAATGAATTTCATGTACAGGATTTTCAGGAACTAAAATCATTTTACGTAATTCTGACATATCTAACGACTGAAAATACTACTTCCTACTGCTGCAAGAAGTGGTCCCAAGATTAACGGTAGAAGCGCACCACCTTTTTGTAGTAACAACTTCTTCTTTTTATTCAATGCAGTACGCTGCTGAGATAGAGCACGTAAGATCTTTTTATGTCTACGTAAACGTTGCTTCTGACGAGTATTTAAAGGAATGTTTCCTTTTATTGTGTTTTTAGCTACTTGAGATATTGTTCTTATTAAATCCCCTGAAGTATTTTGTAAAATTTGTTTTCGTTTTGCATTTTTGCATTTGCACAGAGCACGGAGCGTGCTGTAGTGTTGTTTCACCTTCAACATTTTGATGCAGACTAAACAAAAATTTCTGTATGCATGTCTTTTACGTTAGCGTACACATGCATGATTTCATTCGGAAAAATATCTGTACGTATTCGCAATGCATCGTTTGTTTTTTGTGTCAAGTTAATAATAAATAAGTGTGAGGCTCCCGTGTTACTTCTTCGAACACACTGACGACTTCTTTACTATACCGAGGCATAATTTGTCTTGCTAAATATTGTATTTGTAATTTATCACGTGAATTTTTAAATACTATAATATAATGTGCATTTAAACTAATATCACGTGCATGTTTTCCTTTTGGAAATAAATTTTGAATAATAAATATTAAGGTTAACTTTTTACGATGTGCATACTTTGTAAATAAATTAGCAACATCGCCATTAGTTTCTGACATTAAATCATCAAGTATTAATAATGAATTTTCTTTAATTTCAAAATTATTCATGTCAGACATTCCCTCTACAAAACGTATTTTTGCATTTGCATCTAATTTTGGTAATACTGCACCATAACACCAAACAATATCATTAAATTTTATACTAAACATTTGATCATATTCATTAAGTAAACGATTTACAAAACAAGTTTTACCAGCCCTTGAAGGACCAGCAATTAAAATAGTAGAGGGATGTTGAAACTTTAACATCTTGTAATCAAATGAATGCATAGAATAGATACTCTGCTTTATATACACACTGAAACTCATACATTCACATATTTTTCGAACATGTGAGGGAATAAAAGATAAAATTTAAGCTTGAAATGACTAGTTTATATATATTCTTTGCACAGCAAACGAACAAATAAAATGATCACAGCGTAGCTGCTCTGGCATACGAACCATTAAAAAAATCACTGGGATATAAAATTAAATCTTGAATTTTGAAACGAAAATTTAAATAAGATGAGCTTTTACAAGAAGCGTACCAACTAAAATTGCACAGCAAACGAACAAATAAAATGATCACAGCGTAGCTGCTCTGGCATACGAACCATTAAAAAATCACTGGGATATAAAATTAAATCTTGAATTTCGAAACGAAAATTTAAATAAGATGAGCTTCTACAAGAAGCGTACCAACTAAAATTGCACAGCAAACGAACAAATAAAATGATCACAGCGTAGCTGCTCTGGCATACGAAACATTAAAAAAATCACTGGGATATAAAATTAAATCTTGAATTTCGAAACGAAAATTTAAATAAGATGAGCTACAAGAAGCGTACCAACAAAAAATGCACAGCAAAAGAACAAATAAAATGATCACAGCGTAGCTGCTCTGGCATACGAACCATTAAAAAAAATCATTGGGATATAAAATTAAATCTTGAATTTCGAAACGAAAATTTAAAAAAGATGAGCTTCTACAAGAAGCGTACCAACTAAAATTGCACAGCAAACGAACAAATAAAATGATCACAGCGTAGCTGCTCTGGCATACGAACCATTAAAAAAAATCCATGGGATATAAAATTAAATATTGAATTTCGAAACGAAAATTTAAATAAGATGAGATTCCATAACAAGCGTACCAACTAAAATTGCACAGCAAACGAACAAATAAAATGATCACAGCGTAGCTGCTCTGGCATATGAACCATTAAAAAAATCACTGGGATATAAAATTAAATCTTGAATTTCGAAACGAAAATTAAATAAGATGAGCTTCTTCAAGAAGCGTACCAACTACAATTGCACAGCAAACGAACAAATAAAATGATCACAGCGTAGCTGCTCTGGCATACGAACCATTAAAAAAATCACTGGGATATAAAATTAAATCTTTAATTTCGAAACGAAAATTTAAATAAGATGAGCTTCTACAATAAGGGTACCAACTAAAATTGCACAGCAAACGAACAAATAAAATGATCACAGCGTAACTGCTCTGGCATACGAACCATTAAAAAATCACTGGGATATAAAATTAAATCTTGAATTTCGAAACGAAAATTTAAATAAGATGAGCTTCTACAAGAAGCGTACCAACTAAAATTGCACAGCAAACGAACAAATAAAATGATCACAGCGTAGCTGCTCTGGCATACGAACCATTAAAAAAATCACTGGGATATAAAATTAAATCTTGAATTTTGAAAGGAAAATTTAAATAAGATGAGATTCTACAAGAAGCGTGCCAACTAAAATTGCACAGCAAACGAACAAATAAAATGATCACAGCGCAGCTGCTCTGGCATACGCACCATTAAAAAAATTCACTGGGATATAAAATTAAATCTTGAATTTCGAAACGAAAATTTAAATAAGATGAGCTTCTACAAGAAGCGTACCAACTAAAATTGCAAAGCAAACGAACAAATAAAATGATCACAGGGTAGCTGCTCTGGCATAAGAACCATTAAAAAAATCACTGGGATATAAAATTAAATCTTGAATTTCGAAACGAAAATTTAAATAAGATGAGCTTCTACAAGAAGCGTACCAAATAAAATTGCACAGCAAACGAACCAATAAAATGATCACAGCGTAGCTGCTCTGGCATACGAACCATTAAAAAAATCACTGGGATATAAAATTAAATCTTGAATTTCGAAACGAAAATTAAAATAAGATGAGTTTCTACAAGAAGCGTACAAACTAAAATTGTACAGCAAACGAACAAATATAATGATCACAGCGTAGCTGCTCTGGCATACGAACCATTAAAAAAATCACTGGGATATAAAATTAAATCTTGAATTTCCAAACGAAAATTTAAATAAGATGAGCTTCTACAACAAGCGTACCAACTAAAATTGCACAGCAAACGAACAAATAAAATGATCACAGCGTAGCTGCTCTGGCATACGAACCATTAAAAAATCACTGGGATAAAAAATTAAATCTTGAATTTCGAAACGAAAATTTAAATAAGATGAGCTTCTACAACAAGCGTACCAACTAAAATTGCACAGCAAACGAACAAATAAAATGATCACAGCGTAGCTGCTCTGGCATACGAACCATTAAAAAATCACTGGGATATAAAATTAAATCTTGAATTTCGAAACGAAAATTTAAATAAGATGAGCATCTACAAGAAGCGTACCAACTAAAATTGCACAGCAAACGAACAAATAAAATGATCACAGCGTAGCTGCTCTGGCATACGAACCATTAAAAAAAATCACTGGGATATAAAATTAAATCTTGAATTTTGAAACGAAAATTTAAATAAGATGAGCTTATACAAGAAGCGTACCAACTAAAATTGCACAGCAAACGAACAAATAAAATGATCACAGCGTAGCTGCTTTGGCATACGAACCATTAAAAAAATCACTGGGATATAAAATTCAATCTTGAATTTCGAAACGAAAATTTAAATAAGATGAGCTTCTACAAGAAGCGTACCAACTAAAATTGCACAGCAAACGAACAAATAAAATGATCACAGCCTAGCTGCTCTGCCATACGAACCATTAAAAAAATCACTGGGATATAAAATTAAATCTTGAATTTCGAAACGAAAATTTAAATAAGATGAGCTTCTACAAGAAGCGTACCAACTAAAATTGCACAGCAAACGAACAAATAAAATGATCACAGCGTAGCTGCTCTGGCATACGAACCATTAAAAAAATCACTGGGATATAAAATTAAATCTTGAATTTTGAAAGGAAAATTTAAATAAGATGAGATTCTACAAGAAGCGTTCCAACTAAAATTGCACAGCAAACGAACAAATAAAATGATCACAGCGCAGCTGCTCTGGCATACGCACCATTAAAAAAATTCACTGGGATATGAAATTAAATCTTGAATTTCGAAACGAAAATTTAAATAAGATGAGCTTCTACAAGAAGCGTACCAACTAAAATTGCACAGCAAACGAACAAATAAAATGATCACAGCGTAGCTGCTCTGGCATACGAACCATTAAAAAAATCACTGGGATATAAAATTAAATCTTGAATTTCGAAACGAAAATTTAAATAACATGAGCTTCTACAAGAAGCGTACCAACTAAAATTGCACAGCAAACGAACAAATAAAATGATCACAGCGTAGCTGCTCTGGCATACGAACCACTAAAAAAAATCACTGGGATATAAAATTAAATCTTGAATTTCGAAACGAAAATTAAAATAAGATGAGCTTCTACAAGAAGCGTACAAACTAAAATTGTACAGCAAACGAACAAATATACTGATCACAGCGTAGCTGCTCTGGCATACGAACCATTAAAAAAATCACTGGGATATAAAATTAAATCTTGAATTTCGAAACGAAAATTTAAATAAGATGAGCTTCTACAACAAGCGTACCAACTAAAATTGCACAGCAAACGAACAAATAAAATGATCACAGCGTAGCTGCTCTGGCATACGAACCATTAAAAAATCACTGGGATAAAAAATTAAATCTTGAATTTCGAAACGAAAATTTAAATAAGATGAGTTTCTACAAGAAGCGTACCAAAGAAAATTGCACAGCAAACGAACAAATAAAATGATCACAGCGTAGCTGCTCTGGCATACGAACCATTAAAAAAAATCACTGGGATATAAAATTAAATCTTGAATTTTGAAACGAAAATTGAAATAAGAGGAGCTTCTACAAGAAGCGTACCAACTAAAATTGCACAGCAAACGAACAAATAAAATGATCACAGCGTAGCTGCTCTGGCATACGAACAATTTAAAAAAATCACTGGGATATAAAATTAAATCTTGAATTTCGAAACGAAAATCTAAATAAGATGAGCTTATACAAGAAGCGTACCAACTAAAATTGCACAGCAAACGAACAAATAAAATGATCACAGCGTAGCTGCTCTGGCATACGAACCATTAAAAAAATCACTGGGATATAAAATTCAATCTTGAATTTCGAAACGAAAATTTAAATAAGATGAGCTTCTACAAGAAGCGTACCAACTAAAACTGCACAGCAAACGAACAAATAAAATGATCACAGCCTAGCTGCTCTGGCATACGAACCATTAAAAAAATCACTGGGATATAAAATTAAATCTTGAATTTCGAAACGAAAATTTAAATAAGATGAGCTTCTACAAGAAGCGTACCAACTAAAATTGCACAGCAAACGAACAAATAAAATGATCACAGGGTAGCTGCTCTGGCATACGAACCATTAAAAAAATCACTGGGATATAAAATTAAATCTTGAATTTCGAAACGAAAATTTAAATAAGATGAGCTTCTACAAGAAGCGTACCAACTAAAATTGCACAGGAAACGAACAAATAAAATGATCACAGCGTAGCTGCTCTGGCATACGAACCATTAAAAAAATCACTGGGATATAAAATTAAATCCTGAATTTCGAAACGAAAATTTAAATAACATGAGCTTCTACAAGAAGCGTACCAACTAATATTGCACACCAAACGAACAAACAAAATGGTCAGTGCGTATCTGCTCTGGCATACGAACCATTAAAAAAATCACTGGGATATAAAATTAAATCTTGAATTTTGAAACGAAAATTGAAATAAGATGAGCTTCTACAAGAAGCGTACCAACTAAAATTGCACAGCAAACGAACAAATAAAATGGTCACAGCGTAGCTGCTCTGGCATACGAACAATTAAAAAAAATCACTGGGATATAAAATTAAATCTTGAATTTCGAAACGAAAATTTAAATAAGATGAGCTTATACAAGAGGCGTACCAACTAAAATTGCACAGCAAACGAACAAATAAAATGATCACAGCGTAGCTGCTCTAGCATCCGAACCATTAAAAAAATCACTGGGATATAAAATTAAATCTTGAATTTTGAAACGAAAATTTAAATTAGATGAGATTCTACAAGAAGCGTGCCAACTAAAATTGCACAGCAAACGAACAAATAAAACGATCACAGCGCAGCTGCTCTGGCATACGAACCATTAAAAAAATTCACTGGGATATAAAATTAAATCTTGAATTTCGAAACCAAAATTTAAATAAGATGAGCTTCTACAAGAAGCGTACGAACTAAAATTGCACAGCAAACGAACAAATAAAATGTTCACAGCGTAGCTGCTCTGGCATACGAATCATTAAAAAAATCACTTGGATATAAAATTAAATCTTGAATTTCGAAACGAAAATTTAAATAAGATGAGCTTCTACAAGAAGCGTACCAACTAAAATTGCACAGCAAACGAACAAATAAAATGATCACAGCGTAGCTGCTCTGGCATACGAACCATTAAAAAAATAACCGGGATATAAATTTAAATCTTGAATTTCGAAACGAAAATTTAAATAAGATGAGCTTCTACAAGAAGCGTATGAACTACAATTGCACAGCAAACGAACAAATAAAATGATCACAGCGTAGCTCCTCTGGCATACGAACCATTAAAAAAATCACTGAGATATAAAATTAAATCTTGAATTTCGAAACGAAAATTTAAATAAGATGAGCTTCTACAAGAAGCGTACCAACTAAAATTGCACAGCAAACGAACAAATAAAATGATCACAGCGTAGCTGCTCTGGCATACGAACCATTAAAGTCACTGGGATATAAAATTAAATCTTGAATTTTGAAACGAAAATTTAAATAAGATGAGCTTCTACAAGAAGCGTACCAACTAAAATTGCACAGCAAACGAACAAATAAAATGATCACAGCGTAGCTGCGCTGGCATACGAACCATTAAAAAAAACCACTGGGATATAAAATTAAATCTTGAATTTCGAAACGAAAATTTAAATAAGATGAGCTTCTACAAGAAGCGTACCAACTAAAATTGCACAGCAAACGAACAAATAAAATGATCACAGCGTAGCTGCTCTGGCATACGAACCATTAAAAAAATCACTGGGATATAAAATTAAATCTTGAATTTCGAAACGAAAATTTAAATAAGATGAGCTTCTACAAGAAGCGTACCAAATAAAATTGCACAGCAAACGAACCAATAAAATGATCACTGCGTAGCTGCTCTGGCATACGAACCATTAAAAAAATCACTGGGATATAAAATTAAATCTTGAATTTCGAAACGAAAATTTAAATAAGATGAGCTTCTACAAAAAGCGTACCAACTAAAATTGCACAGCAAACGAACAAATAAAATGATCACATCGTAGCTGCTCTGGCATACGAACCATTAAAAAAATCACTGGGATATAAAATTAAATCTTGAATTTCGAAACGAAAATTAAAATAAGATGAGCTTCTACAAGAAGCGTACAAACTAAAATTGTACAGCAAACGAACAAATACAATGATCACAGCGTAGCTGCTCTGGCATACGAACCATTAAAAAAATCACTGGGATATAAAATTAAATCTTGAATTTCCAAACGAAAATTTAAATAAGATGAGCTTCTACAACAAGCGTACCAACTAAAATTGCACAGCAAACGAACAAATAAAATGATCACAGCGTAGCTGCTCTGGCATACGAACCATTAAAAAATCACTGGGATAAAAAATTAAATCTTGAATTTCGAAACGAAAATTTAAATAAGATGAGCTTCTACAAGAAGCGTACCAACTAAAATTGCACAGCAAACGAACAAATAAAATGATCACAGCGTAGCTGCTCTGGCATACGAACCATTAAAAAAAATCACTGGGATATAAAATTAAATCTTGAATTTTGAAACGAAAATTGAAATAAGAGGAGCTTCTACAAGAAGCGTACCAACTAAAATTGCACAGCAAACGAACAAATAAAATGATCACAGCGTAGCTGCTCTGGCATACGAACAATTTAAAAAAATCACTGGGATATAAAATTAAATCTTGAATTTCGAAACGAAAATTTAAATAAGATGAGCTTATACAAGAAGCGTACCAACTAAAATTGCACAGCAAACGAACAAATAAAATGATCACAGCGTAGCTGCTTTGGCATACGAACCATTAAAAAAATCACTGGGATATAAAATTCAATCTTGAATTTCGAAGCGAAAATTTAAATAAGATGAGCTTCTACAAGAAGCGTACCAACTAAAATTGCACAGCAAACGAACAAATAAAATGATCACAGCGTAGCTGCTCTGGCATACGAACCATTAAAAAATCACTGGGATATAAAATTAAATCTTGAATTTCGAAACGAAAATTTAAATAAGATGAGCTTCTACAAGAAGCGTACCAAATAAAATTGCACAGCAAACGAACCAATACAATGATCACAGCGTAGCTGCTCTGGCATACGAACCATTAAAAAAAAATCACTGGGATATAAAATTAAATCTTGAATTTTGAAACGAAAATTGAAATAAGAGGAGCTTCTACAAGAAGCGTACCAACTAAAATTGCACAGCAAACGAACAAATAAAATGATCACAGCGTAGCTGCTCTGGCATACGAACCATTAAAAAAAACCACTGGGATATAAAATTAAATCTTGAATTTTGAAACGAAAATTGAAATAAGAGGAGCTTCTACAAGAAGCGTACCAACTAGAATTGCACAGCAAACGAACAAATAAAATGATCACAGCGTAGCTGTTCTGGCATACGAACAATTTAAAAAAATCACTGGGATATAAAATTAAATCTTGAATTTCGAAACGAAAATTTAAATAAGATGAGCTTATACAAGAAGCGTACCAACTAAAATTGCACAGCAAACGAACAAATAAAATGATCACAGCGTAGCTGCTCTGGCATACGAACCATTAAAAAAATCACTGGGATATAAAATTAAATCTTGAATTTCGAAACGAAAATTTAAATAAAATGAGCTTCTACAAGAAGCGTACCAACTAAAATTGCACAGCAAACGAACAAATAAAATGATCACAGCGTAGCTGCTCTGGCATACGAACCATTAAAAAAATCACTGGGATATAAAATTAAATCTTGAATTTCGAAACGAAAATTTAAATAAGATGAGCTTCTACAAGAAGCGTACCAACTAAAATTGCACAGCAAACGAACCAATACAATGATCACAGCGTAGCTGCTCTGGCATACGAACAATTTAAAAAAATCACTGGGATATAAAATTAAATCTTGAATTTCGAAACGAAAAATTAAAAAAGATGAGCTTATACAAGAAGCGTACCAACTAATATTGCACAGTAAACGAACAAATAAAATGATCACAGCGTAGCTGCTCTGGCATACGAACCATTAAAAAAATCACTGGGATATAAAATTAAATCTTGAATTTCGAAACGAAAATTTAAATAAGATGAGCTTCTACAAGAAGCGTACCAAAGAAAATTGCACAGCAAACGAACCAATACAATGATCACAGCGTAGCTGCTCTGGCATACGAACCATTAAAAAAATCACTGGGATATAAAATTAAATCTTGAATTTCGAAACGAAAATTTAAATAAGATGAGCTTCTACAAGAAGCGTACCAACTAAAATTGCACAGCAAACGAACAAATAAAATGATCACAGCGTAGCTGCTCTGGCATACGAACCATTAAAAAAAATCACTGGGATATAAAATTAAATCTTGAATTTCGAAACGAAAATTAAAATAAGATGAGCTTCTACAAGAAGCGTACCAACTAAAATTGTACAGCAAACGAACAAATATAATGATCACAGCGTAGCTGCTCTGGCATACGAACCATTAAAAAAATCACTGGGATATAAAATTAAATCTTGAATTTCCAAACGAAAATTTAAATAAGATGAGCTTCTACAAGAAGCGTACCAACTAAAATTGCACAGCAAACGAACAAATAAAATGATCACAGCGTAGCTGCTCTGGCATACGAACCATTAAAAAAATCACTGGGATATAAAATTGAATCTTGAATTTTGAAAGGAAAATTTAAATAAGATGAGATTCTACAAGAAGCGTGCCAACTAAAATTGCACAGCAAACGAACAAATAAAATGATCACAGCGCAGCTGCTCTGGCATACGCACCATTAAAAAAATTCACTGGGATATAAAATTAAATCTTGAATTTCGAAACGAAAATTTAAATAAGATGAGCTTCTACAACAAGCGTACCAACTAAAATTGCACAGCAAACGAACAAATAAAATGATCACAGCGTAGCTGCTCTGGCATACGAACCATTAAAAAAATCACTGGGATATAAAATTAAATCTTGAATTTCGAAACGAAAATTTAAATAAGATGAGCTTCTACAAGAAGCGTGCCAAATAAAATTGCACAGCAAACGAACAAATAAAATGATCACAGCGTAGCTGCTCTGGCATACGAACCATTAAAAAAATCACTGGGATATAAAATTAAATCATGAATTTCGAAACGAAAATTTAAATAAGATGAGCTTGTACAAGAAGCGTACCAACTAAAATTGCACAGCAAACGAACAAATAAAATGATCACATCGTAGCTGCTCTGGCATACGAACCATTAAAAAAAATCAGTGGGATATAAAATTAAATCTTGAATTTCGAAACGAAAATTAAAATAAGATGAGCTTCTACAAGAAGCGTACAAACTAAAATTGTACAGCAAACGAACAAATATAATGATCACAGCGTAGCTGCTCTGGCATACGAACCATTAAAAAAATCACTGGGATATAAAATTAAATCTTGAATTTCCAAACGAAAATTTAAATAAGATGAGCTTCTACAACAAGCGTACCAACTAAAATTGCACAGCAAACGAACAAATAAAATGATCACAGCGTAGCTGCTCTGGCATACGAACCATTAAAAAATCACTGGGATAAAAAATTAAATCTTGAATTTCCAAACGAAAATTTAAATAAGATGAGCTTCTACAACAAGCGTACCAACTAAAATTGCACAGCAAGCGAACAAATAAAATGATCACAGCGTAGCTGCTCTGGCATACGAACCATTAAAAAATCACTGGGATAAAAAATTAAATCTTGAATTTCGAAACGAAAATTTAAATAAGATGAGCTTCTACAAGAAGCGTACCAACTAAAATTGCACAGCAAACGAACAAATAAAATGATCACAGCGTAGCTGCTCTGGCATACGAACCATTAAAAAAAATCACTGGGATATAAAATTTAATCTTGAATTTTGAAACGAAAATTGAAATAAGAGGAGCTTCTACAAGAAGCGTACCAACTAAAATTGCACAGCAAACGAACAAATAAAATGATCACAGCGTAGCTGCTCTGGCATACGAACAATTTAAAAAAATCACTGGGATATAAAATTAAATCTTGAATTTCGAAACGAAAATTTAAATAAGATGAGCTTATACAAGAAGCGTACCAACTAAAATTGCACAGCAAACGAACAAATAAAATGATCACAGCGTAGCTGCTTTGGCATACGAACCATTAAAAAAATCACTGGGATATAAAATTCAATCTTGAATTTCGAAGCGAAAATTTAAATAAGATGAGCTTCTACAAGAAGCGTACCAACTAAAATTGCACAGCAAACGAACAAATAAAATGATCACAGCGTAGCTGCTCTGGCATACGAACCATTAAAAAATCACTGGGATATAAAATTAAATCTTGAATTTCGAAACGAAAATTTAAATAAGATGAGCTTCTACAAGAAGCGTACCAAATAAAATTGCACAGCAAACGAACCAATACAATGATCACAGCGTAGCTGCTCTGGCATACGAACCATTAAAAAAAATCACTGGGATATAAAATTAAATCTTGAATTTCGAAACGAAAATTTAAATAAGATGAGCTTCTACAAGAAGCGTACCAACTAAAATTGCACAGCAAACGAACAAATAAAATGATCACAGCGTAGCTGCTCTGGCATACGAACCATTAAAAAAAACCACTGGGATATAAAATTAAATCTTGAATTTTGAAACGAAAATTGAAATAAGAGGAGCTTCTACAAGAAGCGTACCAACTAGAATTGCACAGCAAACGAACAAATAAAATGATCACAGCG
This sequence comes from Thermobia domestica, assembly GCF_964235325.1. Taxonomy (NCBI): domain Eukaryota; kingdom Metazoa; phylum Arthropoda; class Insecta; order Zygentoma; family Lepismatidae; genus Thermobia; species Thermobia domestica. The sequence continues at coordinate 339,883,339 of NC_137456.1, read as the reverse complement.
TAGCTGCTCTGGCATACGAACAATTTAAAAAAATCACTGGGATATAAAATTAAATCTTGAATTTCGAAACGAAAATTTAAATAAGATGAGCTTATACAAGAAGCGTACCAACTAAAATTGCACAGCAAACGAACAAATAAAATGATCACAGCGTAGCTGCTCTGGCATACGAACCATTAAAAAAATCACTGGGATATAAAATTAAATCTTGAATTTCGAAACGAAAATTTAAATAAAATGAGCTTCTACAAGAAGCGTACCAACTAAAATTGCACAGCAAACGAACAAATAAAATGATCACAGCCTAGCTGCTCTGGCATACGAACCATTAAAAAAATCACTGGGATATAAAATTAAATCTTGAATTTCGAAACGAAAATTTAAATAAGATGAGCTTCTACAAGAAGCGTACCAACTGAAATTGTACAGCAAACGAACAAATATAATGATCACAGCGTAGCTGCTCTGGCATACGAACCATTAAAAAAATCACTGGGATATAAAATTAAATCTTGAATTTCCAAACGAAAATTTAAATAAGATGAGCTTCTACAAGAAGCGTACCAACTAAAATTGCACAGCAAACGAACAAATAAAATGATCACAGCGTAGCTGCTCTGGCATACGAACCATTAAAAAAATCACTGGGATATAAAATTAAATCTTGAATTTTAAAAGGAAAATTTAAATAAGATGAGATTCTACAAGAAGCGTGCCAACTAAAATTGCACAGCAAACGAACAAATAAAATGATCACAGCGCAGCTGCTCTGGCATACGCACCATTAAAAAAATTCACTGGGATATAAAATTAAATCTTGAATTTCGAAACGAAAATTTAAATAAGATGAGCTTCTACAACAAGCGTACCAACTAAAATTGCACAGCAAACGAACAAATAAAATGATCACAGCGTAGCTGCTCTGGCATACGAACTATTAAAAAAATCACTGGGATATAAAATTAAATCTTGAATTTCGAAACGAAAATTTAAATAAGATGAGCTTCTACAAGAAGCGTGCCAAATAAAATTGCACAGCAAACGAACAAATAAAATGATCACAGCGTAGCTTCTCTGGCATACGAACCATTAAAAAAATCACTGGGATATAAAATTAAATCATGAATTTCGAAACGAAAATTTAAATAAGATGAGCTTGTACAAGAAGCGTACCAACTAAAATTGCACAGCAAACGAACAAATAAAATGATCACATCGTAGCTGCTCTGGCATACGAACCATTAAAAAAAATCACTGGGATATAAAATTAAATCTTGAATTTCGAAACGAAAATTAAAATAAGATGAGCTTCTACAAGAAGCGTACAAACTAAAATTGTACAGCAAACGAACAAATATAATGATCACAGCGTAGCTGCTCTGGCATACGAACCATTAAAAAAATCACTGGGATATAAAATTAAATCTTGAATTTCCAAACGAAAATTTAAATAAGATGAGCTTCTACAACAAGCGTACCAACTAAAATTGCACAGCAAACGAACAAATAAAATGATCACAGCGTAGCTGCTCTGGCATACGAACCATTAAAAAATCACTGGGATAAAAAATTAAATCTTGAATTTCGAAACGAAAATTTAAATAAGATGAGCTTCTACAAGAAGCGTACCAACTAAAATTGCACAGCAAACGAACAAATAAAATGATCACAGCGTAGCTGCTCTGGCATACGAACCATTAAAAAAAATCACTGGGATATAAAATTAAATCTTAAATTTTGAAACGAAAATTGAAATAAGAGGAGCTTCTACAAGAAGCGTACCAACTAAAATTGCACAGCAAACGAACAAATAAAATGATCACAGCGTAGCTGCTCTGGCATACGAACAATTTAAAAAAATCACTGGGATATAAAATTAAATCTTGAATTTCGAAACGAAAATTTAAATAAGATGAGCTTATACAAGAAGCGTACCAACTAAAATTGCACAGCAAACGAACAAATACAATGATCACAGCGTACCTGCTCTGGCATACGAACAATTTAAAAAAATCACTGGGATATAAAATTAAATCTTGAATTTCGAAACGAAAATTTAAATAAGATGAGCTTATACAAGAAGCGTACCAACTAAAATTGCACAGCAAACGAACAAATAAAATGATCACAGCGTAGCTGCTTTGGCATACGAACCATTAAAAAAATCACTGGGATATAAAATTAAATCTTGAATTTCGAAACGAAAATTGAAATAAGAGGAGCTTCTACAAGAAGCGTACCAAATAAAATTGCACAGCAAACGAACAAATAAAATGATCACAGCGTAGCTGCTCTGGCATACGAACAATTTAAAAAATCACTGGGATATAAAATTAAATCTTGAATTTTGAAACGAAAATTGAAATAAGAGGAGCTTCTATAAGAAGCGTACCAACTAAAATTGCACAGCAAACGAACAAATAAAAAGATCACAGCGTAGCTGCTCTGGCATACGAACCATTAAAAAATCACTGGGATATAAAATTAAATCTTGAATTTCGAAACGAAAATTTAAATAAGATGAGCTTCTACAAGAAGCGTACCAACTAAAATTGCACAGCAAACGAACCAATACAATGATCACAGCGTAGCTGCTCTGGCATACGAACCATTAAAAAAAATCACTGGGATATAAAATTAAATCTTGAATTTCGAAACGAAAATTTAAATAAGATGAGCTTCTACAAGAAGCGTACCAACTAAAATTGCACAGCAAACGAACAAATAAAATGATCACAGCGTAGGTGCTCTGGCATACGAACCATTAAAAAAAACCACTGGGATATAAAATTAAATCTTGAATTTTGAAACGAAAATTGAAATAAGAGGAGCTTCTACAAGAAGCGTACCAACTAAAATTGCACAGCAAACGAACAAATAAAATGATCACAGCGTAGCTGCTCTGGCATACGAACAATTTAAAAAAATCACTGGGATATAAAATTAAATCTTGAATTTCGAAACGAAAATTTAAATAAGATGAGCTTATACAAGAAGCGTACCAACTAAAATTGCACAGCAAACGAACAAATAAAATGATCACAGCGTAGCTGCTCTGGCATACGAACCATTAAAAAAATCACTGGGATATAAAACTAAATCTTGAATTTCGAAACGAAAATTTAAATAAAATGAGCTTCTACAAGAAGCGTACCAACTAAAATTGCACAGCAAACGAACAAATAAAATGATCACAGCGTAGCTGCTCTGGCATACGAACCATTAAAAAAATCACTGGGATATAAAATTAAATCTTGAATTTCGAAACGAAAATTTAAATAAGATGAGCTTCTACAACAAGCGTACCAACTAAAATTGCACAGCAAACGAACAAATAAAATGATCACAGCGTAGCTGCTCTGGCATACGAACAATTTAAAAAAATCACTGGGATATAAAATTAAATCTTGAATTTCGAAACGAAAATTTAAATAAGATGAGCTTCTACAAGAAGCGTGCCAAATAAAATTGCACAGCAAACGAACAAATAAAATGATCACAGCGTAGCTGCTCTGGCATACGAACCATTAAAAAATCACTGGGATAAAAAATAAATCTTGAATTTCGAAACGAAAATTTAAATAAGATGAGCTTCTACAAGAAGCGTACCAACTAAAATTGCACAGCAAACGAACAAATAAAATGATCACAGCGTAGCTGCTCTGGCATACGAACCATTAAAAAAAATCACTGGGATATAAAATTAAATCTTGAATTTTGAAACGAAAATTGAAATAAGAGGAGCTTCTACAAGAAGCGTACCAACTAAAATTGCACAGCAAACGAACAAATAAAATGATCACAGCGTAGCTGCTCTGGCATACGAACAATTTAAAAAAATCACTGGGATATAAAATTAAATCTTGAATTTCGAAACGAAAATTTAAATAAGATGAGCTTATACAAGAAGCGTACCAACTAAAATTGCACAGCAAACGAACAAATAAAATGATCACAGCGTAGCTGCTTTGGCATACGAACCATTAAAAAATCACTGGGATATAAAATTCAATCTTGAATTTCGAAGCGAAAATTTAAATAAGATGAGCTTCTACAAGAAGCGTACCAACTAAAATTGCACAGCAAACGAACAAATAAAATGATCACAGCGTAGCTGCTCTGGCATACGAACCATTAAAAAATCACTGGGAAATAAAATTAAATCTTGAATTTCGAAACGAAAATTTAAATAAGATGAGCTTCTACAAGAAGCGTACCAACTAAAATTGCACAGCAAACGAACAAATAAAATGATCACAGCGTAGCTGCTCTGGCATACGAACCATTAAAAAAATCACTGGGATATAAAATTAAATCATGAATTTCGAAACGAAAATTTAAATAAGATGAGCTTCTACAAGAAGCGTACCAACTAAAATTGCACAGCAAACGAACAAATAAAATGATCACATCGTAGCTGCTCTGGCATACGAACCATTAAAAAAAATCACTGGGATATAAAATTAAATCTTGAATTTCGAAACGAAAATTTAAATAAGATGAGCTTCTACAAGAAGCGTACAAACTAAAATTGTACAGCAAACGAACAAATATAATGATCACAGCGTAGCTGCTCTCGCATACGAACCATTAAAAAAATCACTGGGATATAAAATTAAATCTTGAATTTCCAAACGAAAATTTAAATAAGATGAGCTTCTACAACAAGCGTACCAACTAAAATTGCACAGCAAACGAACAAATAAAATGATCACAGCGTAGCTGCTCTGGCATACGAACCATTAAAAAATCACTGGGATATAAAATTAAATCTTGAATTTCGAAACGAAAATTTAAATAAGATGAGCTTCTACAAGAAGCGTACCAACTAAAATTGCACAGCAAACGAACAAATAAAATGATCACAGCGTAGCTGCTCTGGCATACGAACCATTAAAAAAATCACTGGGATATAAAATTAAATCTTGAATTTTGAAACGAAAATTGAAATAAGAGGAGCTTCTACAAGAAGCGTACCAACTAAAATTGCACAGCAAACGAACAAATAAAATGATCACAGCGTAGCTGCTCTGGCATACGAACAATTTAAAAAAATCACTGGGATATAAAATTAAATCTTGAATTTCGAAACGAAAATTTAAATAAGATGAGCTTATACAAGAAGCGTACCAACTAAAATTGCACAGCAAACGAACAAATAAAATGATCACAGCGTAGCTGCTTTGGCATACGAACCATTAAAAAAATCACTGGGATATAAAATTCAATCTTGAATTTCGAAGCGAAAATTTAAATAAGATGAGCTTCTACAAGAAGCGTACCAACTAAAATTGCACAGCAAACGAACAAATAAAATGATCACAGCGTAGCTGCTCTGGCATACGAACCATTAAAAAATCACTGGGATATAAAATTAAATCTTGAATTTCGAAACGAAAATTTAAATAAGATGAGCTTCTACAAGAAGCGTACCAAATAAAATTGCACAGCAAACGAACCAATACAATGATCACATCGTAGCTGCTCTGGCATACGAACCATTAAAAAAAATCACTGGGATATAAAATTAAATCTTGAATTTCGAAACGAAAATTTAAATAAGATGAGCTTCTACAAGAAGCGTACCAACTAAAATTGCACAGCAAACGAACAAATAAAATGATCACAGCGTAGCTGCTCTGGCATACGAACCATTAAAAAAAACCACTGGGATATAAAATTAAATCTTGAATTTTGAAACGAAAATTGAAATAAGAGGAGCTTCTACAAGAAGCGTACCAACTAAAATTGCACAGCAAACGAACAAATAAAATGATCACAGCGTAGCTGCTCTGGCATACGAACAATTTAAAAAAATCACTGGGATATAAAATTAAATCTTGAATTTCGAAACGAAAATTTAAATAAGATGAGCTTATACAAGAAGCGTACCAACTAAAATTGCACAGCAAACGAACAAATAAAATGATCACAGCGTAGCTGCTTTGGCATACGAACCATTAAAAAAATCACTGGGATATAAAATTCAATCTTGAATTTCGAAGCGAAAATTTAAATAAGATGAGCTTCTACAAGAAGCGTACCAACTAAAATTGCACAGCAAACGAACAAATAAAATGATCACAGCGTAGCTGCTCTGGCATACGAACCATTAAAAAAATCACTGGGATATAAAATTAAATCTTGAATTTCGAAACGAAAATTTAAATAAGATGAGCTTCTACAAGAAGCGTACCAAATAAAATTGCACAGCAAACGAACCAATACAATGATCACAGCGTAGCTGCTCTGGCATACGAACCATTAAAAAAATCACTGAGATATAAAATTAAATCTTGAATTTCGAAACGAAAATTTAAATAAGATGAGCTTCTACAAGAAGCGTACCAACTAAAATTGCACAGCAAACGAACAAATAAAATGATCACAGCGTAGCTGCTCTGGCATACGAACCATTAAAAAAAATCACTGGGATATAAAATTCAATCTTGAATTTTGAAACGAAAATTGAAATAAGAGGAGCTTCTACAAGAAGCGTACCAACTAAAATTGCACAGCAAACGAACAAATAAAATGATCACAGCGTAGCTGCTCTGGCATACGAACAATTTAAAAAAATCACTGGGATATAAAATTAAATCTTGAATTTCGAAACGAAAATTTAAATAAGATGAGCTTATACAAGAAGCGTACAAACTAAAATTGCACAGCAAACGAACAAATAAAATCATCACAGCGTAGCTGCTCTGGCATACGAACCATTAAAAAAATCACTGGGATATAAAATTCAATCTTGAATTTCGAAACGAAAATTTAAATAAGATGAGCTTCTACAAGAAGCGTACCAACTAAAATTGCACACCAAACGAACAAATAAAATGATCACAGCCTAGCTGCTCTGGCATACGAACCATTAAAAAAATCACTGGGATATAAAATTAAATCTTGAATTTCGAAACGAAAATTTAAATAAGATGAGCTTCTACAAGAAGCGTACCAACTAAAATTGCACAGGAAACGAACAAATAAAATGATCACAGCGTAGCTGCTCTGGCATACGAACCATTAAAAAAATCACTGGGATATAAAATTAAATCCTGAATTTCGAAACGAAAATTTAAATAAGATGAGCTTCTACGAGAAGCGTACCAACTAATATTGCACACCAAACGAACAAATAAAATGATCACAGCGTAGCTGCTCTGGCATACGAACCATTAAAAAAATCACTGGGATATAAAATTAAATCTTGAATTTCGAAACGAAAATTTAAATAAGATGAGCTTCTTCAAGAAGCGTACCAACTACAATTGCACAGCAAACGAACAAATAAAATGATCACAGCGTAGCTGCTCTGGCATACGAACAATTAAAAAAAATCACTGGGATATAAAATTAAATCTTGAATTTCGAAACGAAAATTTAAATAAGATGAGCTTCTACAAGAGGCGTACCAACTAAAATTGCACAGCAAACGAACAAATAAAATGATCACAGCGTAGCTGCTCTAGCACCCGAACCATTAAAAAAATCACTGGGATATAAAATTAAATCTTGAATTTTGAAACGAAAATTTAAATAAGAGGAGCTTCTACAAGAAGCGTGCCAACTAAAATTGCACAGCAAACGAACAAATAAAACGATCACAGCGCAGCTGCTCTGGCATACGAACCATTAAAAAAATTCACTGGGATATAAAATTAAATCTTGAATTTCGAAACGAAAATTTAAATAAGATGAGCTTCTACAAGAAGCGTACGAACTAAAATTGTACAGCAAACGAACAAATAAAATGTTCACAGCGTAGCTGCTCTGGCATACGAACCATTAAAAAAATCACTGGGATATAAAATTAAATCTTGAATTTCGAAACGAAAATTTAAATAAGATGAGCTTCTACAAGAAGCGTACCAACTAAAATTGCACAGCAAACGAACAAATAAAATGAACACAGCGTAGCTGCTCTGGCATACGAACCATTAAAAAAATAACCGGTATATAAATTTAAATCTTGAATTTCGAAACGAAAATTTAAATAAGATGAGCTTCTACAAGAAGCGTATCAACTACAATTGCACAGCAAACGAACAAATAAAATGATCACAGCGTAGCTCCTCTGGCATACGAACCATTAAAAAAATCACTGGGATATAATATTAAATCTTGAATTTCGAAACGAAAATTTAAATAAGATGAGCTTCTACAAGAAGCGTACCAACTAAAATTGCACAGCAAACGAACAAATAAAATGATCACAGCGTAGCTGCTCTGGCATACGAACCATTAAAAAAATCACTGGGATATAAAATTAAATCTTGAATTTTGAAACGAAAATTTAAATAAGATGAGCTTCTACAAGAAGCGTACCAACTAAAATTGCACAGCAAACGAACAAATATAATGATCGCAGCGTAGCTGCGCTGGCATACGAACCATTAAAAAAAACCACTGGGATATAAAATTAAATCTTGAATTTCGAAAGGAAAATTTAAATAAGATGAGCTTATACAAGAAGCGTACCAACCAAAAATTGCACAGCAAACGAAAAAACAAAATGATCACAGCGTACCTGCTCTGGCATACGAACCATTAAAAAATCACTGGGATATAAAATTAAATCTTGAATTTCGAAACGAAAATTTAAATAAGATGAGCTTCTACAAGAAGCGTACCAACTAAAATTGCACAGCAAACGAACAAATAAAATGATCACAGCGTAGCTGCTCTGGCATACGAACCATTAAAAAAATCACTGGGATATAAAATTAAATCTTGAATTTTGAAACGAAAATTTAAATAAGATGAGCTTCTACAAGAAGCGTACCAACTAAAATTGCACAGCAAACGAACAAATATAATGATCGCAGCGTAGCTGCGCTGGCATACGAACCATTAAAAAAACCAATGGGATATAAAATTAAATCTTGAATTTTGAAACGAAAATTGATATAAGAGGAGCTTCTACAAGAAGCGTACCAACTAAAATTGCACAGCAAATGAACAAATAAAATGATCACAGCGTAGCTGCTTTGGCATACGAACAATTTAAAAAAATCACTGGGATATAAAATTAAATCTTGAATTTTGAAAGGAAAATTTAAATAAGATGAGATTCTACAAGAAGCGTGCCAACTAAAATTGCACAGCAAACGAAGAAATAAAATGACCACAGCGCAGCTGCTCTGGCATACGCACCATTAAAAATATTTACTGGGATATAAAATTAAATCTTGAATTTCGAAACGAAAATTTAAATAAGATGAGCTTCTACAAGAAACGTACCAACTAAAATTGCACAGCAAACGAACAAATAAAATGATCACAGCGTAGCTGCTCTGGCATACGAACCATTAAAAAAATCACTGGGATATAAAATTAAATCTTGAATTTCGAAACGAAAATTTAAATAAGATGAGCTTCTACAAGAAGCGTACCAACTAAAATTGCACAGCAAACGAACAAATAAAATGATCACATCGTAGCTGCTCTGGCATACGAACCATTAAAGAAATCACTGGGATATAAAATTAAATCTTGAATTTCGAAACGAAAATTTAAATAAGATGAGCTTCTACAAGAAGCGTACAAACTATAATTGTACAGCAAACGAACAAATATAATGATCACAGCGTAGCTGCTCTGGCATACGAACCATTAAAAAAAATAACCGGTATATAAATTTAAATCTTGAATTTCGAAACGAAAATTTAAATAAGATGAGCTTCTACAAGAAGCGTATCAACTACAATTGCACAGCAAACGAACAAATAAAATGATCACAGCGTAGCTGCTCTGGCATACGAACAATTTAAAAAAATCACTGGGATATAAAATTCAATCTTGAATTTCGAAGCGAAAATTTAAATAAGATGAGCTTCTACAAGAAGCGTACCAACTAAAATTGCACAGCAAACGAACAAATAAAATGATCACAGCGTAGCTGCTTTGGCATACGAACCATTAAAAAAATCACTGGGATATAAAATTCAATCTTGAATTTCGAAGCGAAAATTTAAATAAGATGAGCTTCTACAAGAAGCGTACCAACTAAAATTGCACAGCAAACGAACAAATAAAATGATCACAGCGTAGCTGCTCTGGCATACGAACCATTAAAAAAATCACTGGGATATAAAATTAAATCTTGAATTTCGAAACGAAAATTTAAATAAGATGAGCTTCTACAAGAAGCGTACCAAATAAAATTGCACAGCAAACGAACCAATACAATGATCACAGCGTAGCTGCTCTGGCATACGAACCGTTAAAAAAATCACTGAGATATAAAATTAAATCTTGAATTTCGAAACGAAAATTTAAATAAGATGAGCTTCTACAAGAAGCGTACCAACTAAAATTGCACAGCAAACGAACAAATAAAATGATCACAGCGTAGCTGCTCTGGCATACGAACCATTAAAAAAAATCACTGGGATATAAAATTCAATCTTGAATTTTGAAACGAAAATTGAAATAAGAGGAGCTTCTACAAGAAGCGTACCAACTAAAATTGCACAGCAAACGAACAAATAAAATGATCACAGCGTAGCTGCTCTGGCATACGAACAATTTAAAAAAATCACTGGGATATAAAATTAAATCTTGAATTTCGAAACGAAAATTTAAATAAGATGAGCTTATACAAGAAGCGTACAAACTAAAATTGCACAGCAAACGAACAAATAAAATCATCACAGCGGAGCTGCTCTGGCATACGAACCATTAAAAAAATCACTGGGATATAAAATTCAATCTTGAATTTCGAAACGAAAATTTAAATAAGATGAGCTTCTACAAGAAGCGTACCAACTAAAATTGCACACCAAACGAACAAATAAAATGATCACAGCCTAGCTGCTCTGGCATACGAACCATTAAAAAAATCACTGGGATATAAAATTAAATCTTGAATTTCGAAACGAAAATTTAAATAAGATGAGCTTCTACAAGAAGCGTACCAACTAAAATTGCACAGGAAACGAACAAATAAAATGATCACAGCGTAGCTGCTCTGGCATACGAACCATTAAAAAAATCACTGGGATATAAAATTAAATCCTGAATTTCGAAACGAAAATTTAAATAAGATGAGCTTCTACGAGAAGCGTACCAACTAATATTGCACACCAAACGAACAAATAAAATGATCACAGCGTAGCTGCTCTGGCATACGAACCATTAAAAAAATCACTGGGATATAAAATTAAATCTTGAATTTCGAAACGAAAATTTAAATAAGATGAGCTTCTTCAAGAAGCGTACCAACTACAATTGCACAGCAAACGAACAAATAAAATGATCACAGCGTAGCTGCTCTGGCATACGAACAATTAAAAAAAATCACTGGGATATAAAATTAAATCTTGAATTTCGAAACGAAAATTTAAATAAGATGAGCTTCTACAAGAGGCGTACCAACTAAAATTGCACAGCAAACGAACAAATAAAATGATCACAGCGTAGCTGCTCTAGCACCCGAACCATTAAAAAAATCACTGGGATATAAAATTAAATCTTGAATTTTGAAACGAAAATTTAAATAAGAGGAGCTTCTACAAGAAGCGTGCCAACTAAAATTGCACAGCAAACGAACAAATAAAACGATCACAGCGCAGCTGCTCTGGCATACGAACCATTAAAAAAATTCACTGGGATATAAAATATAATCTTGAATTTCGAAACGAAAATTTAAATAAGATGAGCTTCTACAAGAAGCGTACGAACTAAAATTGTACAGCAAACGAACAAATAAAATGTTCACAGCGTAGCTGCTCTGGCATACGAACCATTAAAAAAATCACTGGGATATAAAATTAAATCTTGAATTTCGAAACGAAAATTTAAATAAGATGAGCTTCTACAAGAAGCGTACCAACTAAAATTGCACAGCAAACGAACAAATAAAATGATCACAGCGTAGCTGCTCTGGCATACGAACCATTAAAAAAAATAACCGGTATATAAATTTAAATCTTGAATTTCGAAACGAAAATTTAAATAAGATGAGCTTCTACAAGAAGCGTATCAACTACAATTGCACAGCAAACGAACAAATAAAATGATCACAGCGTAGCTCCTCTGGCATACGAACCATTAAAAAAATCACTGGGATATAATATTAAATCTTGAATTTCGAAACGAAAATTTAAATAAGATGAGCTTCTACAAGAAGCGTACCAACTAAAATTGCACAGCAAACGAACAAATAAAATGATCACAGCGTAGCTGCTCTGGCATACGAACCATTAAAAAAATCACTGGGATATAAAATTAAATCTTGAATTTTGAAACGAAAATTTAAATAAGATGAGCTTCTACAAGAAGCGTACCAACTAAAATTGCACAGCAAACGAACAAATATAATGATCGCAGCGTAGCTGCGCTGGCATACGAACCATTAAAAAAAACCACTGGGATATAAAATTAAATCTTGAATTTCGAAAGGAAAATTTAAATAAGATGAGCTTATACAAGAAGCGTACCAACCAAAAATTGCACAGCAAACGAACAAACAAAATGATCACAGCGTACCTGCTCTGGCATACGAACCATTAAAAAATCACTGGGATATAAAATTAAATCTTGAATTTCGAAACGAAAATTTAAATAAGATGAGCTTCTACAAGAAGCGTACCAACTAAAATTGCACAGCAAACGAACAAATAAAATGATCACAGCGTAGCTGCTCTGGCATACGAACCATTAAAAAAATCACTGGGATATAAAATTAAATCTTGAATTTTGAAACGAAAATTTAAATAAGATGAGCTTCTACAAGAAGCGTACCAACTAAAATTGCACAGCAAACGAACAAATATAATGATCGCAGCGTAGCTGCGCTGGCATACGAACCATTAAAAAAAACCACTGGGATATAAAATTAAATCTTGAATTTCGAAAGGAAAATTTAAATAAGATGAGCTTATACAAGAAGCGTACCAACCAAAAATTGCACAGCAAACGAACAAACAAAATGATCACAGCGTACCTGCTCTGGCATACGAACCATTAAAAAATCACTGGGATATAAAATTAAATCTTGAATTTCGAAACGAAAATTTAAATAAGATGAGCTTCTACAAGAAGCGTACCAACTAAAATTGCACAGCAAACGAACAAATAAAATGATCACAGCGTAGCTGCTCTGGCATACGAACCATTAAAAAAATCACTGGGATATAAAATTAAATCTTGAATTTTGAAACGAAAATTTAAATAAGATGAGCTTCTACAAGAAGCGTACCAACTAAAATTGCACAGCAAACGAACAAATATAATGATCGCAGCGTAGCTGCGCTGGCATACGAACCATTAAAAAAAACCACTGGGATATAAAATTAAATCTTGAATTTTGAAACGAAAATTGAAATAAGAGGAGCTTCTACAAGAAGCGTACCAACTAAAATTGCACAGCAAATGAACAAATAAAATGATCACAGCGTAGCTGCTTTGGCATACGAACAATTTAAAAAAATCACTGGGATATAAAATTAAATCTTGAATTTTGAAAGGAAAATTTAAATAAGATGAGATTCTACAAGAAGCGTGCCAACTAAAATTGCACAGCAAACGAAGAAATAAAATGATCACAGCGCAGCTGCTCTGGCATACGCACCATTAAAAATATTTACTGGGATATAAAATTAAATCTTGAATTTCGAAACGAAAATTTAAATAAGATGAGCTTCTACAAGAAACGTACCAACTAAAATTGCACAGCAAACGAACAAATAAAATGATCACAGCGTAGCTGCTCTGGCATACGAACCATTAAAAAAATCACTGGGATATAAAATTAAATCTTGAATTTCGAAACGAAAATTTAAATAAGATGAGCTTCTACAAGAAGCGTACCAACTAAAATTGCACAGCAAACGAACAAATAAAATGATCACATCGTAGCTGCTCTGGCATACGAACCATTAAAGAAATCACTGGGATATAAAATTAAATCTTGAATTTCGAAACGAAAATTTAAATAAGATGAGCTTCTACAAGAAGCGTACAAACTAAAATTGTACAGCAAACGAACAAATATAATGATCACAGCGTAGCTGCTCTGGCATACGAACCATTAAAAAAATCACTGGGATATAAAATTAAATCTTGAATTTCCAAAAGAAAATTTAAATAAGATGAGCTTCTACAACAAGCGTACCAACTAAAATTGCACAGCAAACGAACAAATAAAATGATCACAGCGTAGCTGCTCTGGCATACGAACCATTAAAAAATCACTGGGATAAAAAATTAAATCTTGAATTTCGAAACGAAAATTTAAATAAGATGAGCTTCTACAAGAAGCGTACCAACTAAAATTGCACAGCAAACGAACAAATAAAATGGTCACAGCGTAGCTGCTCTGGCATACGAACCATTAAAAAAAATCACTGGGATATAAAATTAAATCTTGAATTTTGAAACGAAAATTGAAATAAGAGGAGCTTCTACAAGAAGCGTACCAACTAAAATTGCACAGCAAACGAACAAATAAAATGATCACAGGGTAGCTGCTCTGGCATACGAACCATTAAAAAAATCACTGGGATATAAAATTAAATCTTGAATTTCAAAACGAAAATTTAAATAAGATGAGCTTCTACAACAAGCGTACCAACTAAAATTGCACAGCAAACGAACAAATAAAATGATCACAGGGTAGCTGCTCTGGCATACGAACCATTAAAAAAATCACTGGGATATAAAATTAAATCTTGAATTTCGAAACGAAAATTTAAATAAGATGAGCTTCTACAAGAAGCGTACCAACTAAAATTGCACAGGAAACGAACAAATAAAATGATCACAGCGTAGCTGCTCTGGCATACGAACCATTAAAAAAATCACTGGGATATAAAATTAAATCCTGAATTTCGAAACGAAAATTTAAATGAGATGAGCTTCTACAAGAAGCGTACCAACTAATATTGCACACCAAACGAACAAATAAAATGGTCAGTGCGTATCTGCTCTGGCATACGAACCATTAAAAAAATCACTGGGATATAAAATTAAATCTTGAATTTTGAAACGAAAATTGAAATAAGATGAGCTTCTACAAGAAGCGTACCAACTAAAATTGCACAGCAAACGAACAAATAAAATGATCACAGCGTAGCTGCTCTGGCATACGAACAATTAAAAAAAATCACTGGGATATAAAATTAAATCTTGAATTTCGAAACGAAAATTTAAATAAGATGAGCTTCTACAAGAGGCGTACCAACTAAAATTGCACAGCAAACGAACAAATAAAATGATCACAGCGTAGCTGCTCTAGCATCCGAAACATTAAAAAAATCACTGGGATATAAAATTAAATCTTGAATTTTGAAACGAAAATTTAAATAAGATGAGATTCTACAAGAAGCGTGCCAACTAAAATTGCACAGCAAACGAACAAATAAAATGATCACAGCGCAGCTGCTCTGGCATACGAACCATTAAAAAAATTCACTGGGATATAAAATTAAATCTTGAATTTCGAAACGAAAATTTAAATAAGATGAGCTTCTACAAGAAGCGTACGAACTAAAATTGCACAGCAAACGAACAAATAAAATGTTAACAGCGTAGCTGCTCTGGCATACGAATCATTAAAAAAATCACTGGGATATAAAATGAAATCTTGAATTTCGATACGAAAATTTAAATAAGATGAGCTTCTACGAGAAGCGTACCAACTCAAATTGCACAGAAACGAACAAATAAAATGATCACAGCCTAGCTGCTCTGGCATACGAACCATTAAAAAAATCACTGGGATATAAAATTAAATCTTGAATTTCGAAACGAAAATTTAAATAAGATGAGCTTCTACAAGAAGCGTACCAAATAAAATTGCACAGCAAACGAACAAATAAAATGTTCACAGCGTAGCTGCTCTGGCATACGAACCATTAAAAAAATCACTGGGATATAAAATTAAATCTTGAATTTCGAAACGAAAATTTAAATAAGATGAGCTTCTACAAGAAGCGTACCAACTAAAATTGCACAGCAAACGAACAAATAAAATGATCACATCGTAGCTGCTCTGGCATACGAACCATTAAAAAAAATCACTGGGATATAAAATTAAATCTTGAATTTCGAAACGAAAATTAAAATAAGATGAGCTTCTACAAGAAGCGTACAAACTAAAATTGTACAGCAAACGAACAAATATAATGATCACAGCGTAGCTGCTCTGGCATACAAACCATTAAAAAAATCACTGGGATATAAAATTAAATCTTGAATTTCCAAACGAAAATTTAAATAAGATGAGCTTCTACAACAAGCGTACCAACTAAAATTGCACAGCAAACGAACAAATAAAATGATCACAGCGTAGCTGCTCTGGCATACAAACCATTAAAAAAAATCACTGGGATATAAAATTAAATCTTGAATTTTGAAACGAAAATTGAAATAAGAGGAGCTTCTACAAAAAGCGTACCAACTAAAATTGCACAGCAAACGAACAAATAAAATGATCACAGCGTAGCTGCTCTGGCATACGAACAATTTAAAAAAATCACTGGGATATAAAATTAAATCTTGAATTTCGAAACGAAAATTTAAATAAGATGAGCTTATACAAGAAGCGTACCAACTAAATTGCACAGCAAACGAACAAATAAAATGATCACAGCGTAGCTGCTTTGGCATACGAACCATTAAAAAAATCACTGGGATATAAAATTCAATCTTGAATTTCGAAGCGAAAATTTAAATAAGATGAGCTTCTACAAGAAGCGTACCAACTAAAATTGCACAGCAAACGAACAAATAAAATGATCACAGCGTAGCTGCTCTGGCATACGAACCATTAAAAAATCACTGGGATATAAAATTAAATCTTGAATTTCGAAACGAAAATTTAAATAAGATGAGCTTCTACAAGAAGCGTACCAAATAAAATTGCACAGCAAACGAACCAATACAATGATCACAGCGTAGCTGCTCTGGCATACGAACCATTAAAAAAAATCACTGGGATATAAAATTAAATCTTGAATTTCGAAACGAAAATTTAAATAAGATGAGCTTCTACAGGAAGCGTACCAACTAAAATTGCACAGCTAACGAACAAATAAAATGATCACAGCGTAGCTGCTCTGGCATACGAACCATTAAAAAAATCACTGGGATATAAAATTAAATCTTGAATTTTGAAACGAAAATTGAAATAAGAGGAGCTTCTACAAGAAGCCTACCAACTAAAATTGCACAGCAAACGAACAAATAAAATGATCACAGCGTAGCTGCTCTGGCATACGAACCATTAAAAAAATCACTGGGATATAAAATTAAATCTTGAATTTCCAAACGAAAATTTAAATAAGATGAGCTTCTACAAGAAGCGTACCAACTAAAATTGCACAGCAAACGAACAAATAAAATGATCACGGCGTAGCTGCTCTGGCATACGAACCATTAAAAAATCACTGGGATAAAAAATTAAATCTTGAATTTCGAAACGAAAATTTAAATAAGATGAGCTTCTACAAGAAGCGTACCAACTAAAATTGCACAGCAAACGAACAAATAAATTGATCACAGCGTAGCTGCTCTGGCATACGAACCATTAAAAAAATCACTGGGATATAAAATTAAATCTTGAATTTCGAAACGAAAATTTAAATAAGATGAGCTTCTACAAGAAGCGTACCAAATAAAATTGCACAGCAAACGAACCAATAAAATGATCACAGCGTAGCTGCTCTGGCATACGAACCATTAAAAAAATCACTGGGATATAAAATTAAATCTTGAATTTCGAAACGAAAATTTAAATAAGATGAGCTTCTACAAGAAGCGTACCAACTAAAATTGCACAGCAAACGAACAAATAAAATGATCACATCGTAGCTGCTCTGGCATACGAACCATTAAAAAAAATCACTGGGATATAAAATTAAATCTTGAATTTCGAAACGAAAATTAAAATAAGATGAGCTTCTACAAGAAGCGTACAAACCAAAATTGTACAGCAAACGAACAAATATAATGATCACAGCGTAGCTGCTCTGGCATACGAACCATTAAAAAAATCACTGGGATATAAAATTAAATCTTGAATTTCCAAACGAAAATTTAAATAAGATGAGCTTCTACAAGAAGCGTACCAACTAAAATTGCACAGCAAACGAACAAATAAAATGATCACAGCGTAGCTGCTCTGGCATACGAACCATTAAAAAAATCACTGGGATATAAAATTAAATCTTGAATTTCGAAACGAAAATTTAAATAAGATGAGCTTCTACAAGAAGCGTGCCAAATAAAATTGCACAGCAAACGAACAAATAAAATGATCACAGCGTAGCTGCTCTGGCATACGAACCATTAAAAAAATCACTGGGATATAAAATTAAATCATGAATTTCGAAACGAAAATTTAAATAAGATGAGCTTCTACAAGAAGCGTACCAACTAAAATTGCACAGCAAACGAACAAATAAAATGATCACATCGTAGCTGCTCTGGCATACGAACCATTAAAAAAAATCACTGGGATATAAAATTAAATCTTGAATTTCGAAACGAAAATTAAAATAAGATGAGCTTCTACAAGAAGCGTACAAACTAAAATTGTACAGCAAACGAACAAATATAATGATCACAGCGTAGCTGCTCTGGCATACGAACCATTAAAAAAATCACTGGGATATAAAATTAAATCTTGAATTTCCAAACGAAAATTTAAATAAGATGAGCTTCTACAACAAGCGTACCAACTAAAATTGCACAGCAAACGAACAAATAAAATGATCACAGCGTAGCTGCTCTGGCATACGAACCATTAAAAAATCACTGGGATAAAAAATTAAATTTTGAATTTCGAAACGAAAATTTAAATAAGATGAGCTTCTACAAGAAGCGTACCAACTAAAATTGCACAGCAAACGAACAAATAAAATGATCACAGCGTAGCTGCTCTGGCATACGAACCATTAAAAAAAATCACTGGGATATAAAATTAAATCTTGAATTTTGAAACGAAAATTGAAATAAGAGGAGCTTCTACAAGAAGCGTACCAACTAAAATTGCACAGCAAACGAACAAATAAAATGATCACAGCGTAGCTGCTCTGGCATACGAACAATTTATAAAAATCACTGGGATATAAAATTAAATCTTGAATTTCGAAACGAAAATTTAAATAAGATGAGCTTATACAAGAAGCGTACCAACTAAAATTGCACAGCAAACGAACAAATAAAATGATCACAGCTTAGCTGCTTTGGCATACGAACCATTAAAAAAATCACTGGGATATAAAATTCAATCTTGAATTTCGAAGCGAAAATTTAAATAAGATGAGCTTCTACAAGAAGCGTACCAACTAAAATTGCACAGCAAACGAACAAATAAAATGATCACAGGGTAGCTGCTCTGGCATACGAACCATTAAAAAAATCACTGGGATATAAAATTAAATCTTGAATTTCGAAACGAAAATTTAAATAAGATGAGCTTCTACAAGAAACGTACCAAACAAAATTGCACAGCAAACGAACCAATACAATGATCAAAGCGTAGCTGCTCTGGCATACGAACCATTAAAAAAAAATCACTGGGATATAAAATTAAATCTTGAATTTCGAAACGAAAATTTAAATAAGATGAGCTTCTACAAGAAGCGTACCAACTAAAATTGCACAGCAAACGAACAAATAAAATGATCACAGCGTAGCTGCTCTGGCATACGAACAATTTAAAAAAATCACTGGGATATAAAATTAAATCTTGAATTTCGAAACGAAAATTTAAATAAGATGAGCTTATACAAGAAGCGTACCAACTAAAATTGCACAGCAAACGAACAAATAAAATGATCACAGCGTAGCTGCTTTGGCATACGAACCATTAAAAAAATCACTGGGATATAAAATTCAATCTTGAATTTCGAAGCGAAAATTTAAATAAGATGAGCTTCTACAAGAAGCGTACCAACTAAAATTGCACAGCAAACGAACAAATAAAATGATCACAGCGTAGCTGCTCTGGCATACGAACCATTAAAAAAATCACTGGGATATAAAATTAAATCTTGAATTTCGAAACGAAAATTTAAATAAGATGAGCTTCTACAAGAAGCGTACCAAATAAAATTGCACAGCAAACGAACCAATACAATGATCACAGCGTAGCTGCTCTGGCATACGAACCATTAAAAAATCACTGGGATATAAAATTAAATCTTGAATTTCGAAACGAAAATTTAAATAAGATGAGCTTCTACAAGAAGCGTACCAACTAAAATTGCACAGCAAACGAACAAATAAAATGATCACAGCGTAGCTGCTCTGGCATACGAACCATTAAAAAAAATCACTGGGATATAAAATTAAATCTTGAATTTTGAAACGAAAATTGAAATAAGAGGAGCTTCTACAAGAAGCGTACCAACTAAACTTGCACAGCAAACGAACAAATAAAATGATCACAGCGTAGCTGCTCTGGCATACGAACAATTTAAAAAAATCACTGGGATATAAAATTAAATCTTGAATTTCGAAACGAAAATTTAAATAAGATGAGCTTCTACAAGAAGCGTACCAACTAAAATTGCACAGCAAACGAACAAATAAAATGATCACAGCGTAGCTGCTCTGGCATACGAACCATTAAAAAAATGACTGGGATATAAAATTCAATCTTGAATTTCGAAACGAAAATTTAAATAAGATGAGCTTCTACAAGAAGCGTACCAACTAAAATTGCACAGCAAACGAACAAATAAAATGATCACAGCCTAGCTGCTCTGGCATACGAACCATTAAAAAAATCACTGAGATATGAAATTAAATCTTGAATTTCGAAACGAAAATTTAAATAAGATGAGCTTCTACAAGAAGCGTACCAACTAAAATTGCACAGCAAACGAACAAATAAAATGATCACAGGGTAGCTGCTCTGGCATACGAACCATTAAAAAAATCACTGGGATATAAAATTAAATCTTGAATTTCGAAACGAAAATTTAAATAAGATGAGCTTCTACAAGAAGCGTACCAACTAAAATTGCACAGGAAACAAACAAATAAAATGATCACAGCGTAGCTGCTCTGGCATACGAACCATTAAAAAAATCACTGGGATATAAAATTAAATCCTGAATTTCGAAACGAAAATTTAAATAAGATGAGCTTCTACAAGAAGCGTACCAACTAATATTGCACACCAAACGAACAAATAAAATGATCACAGCGTAGCTGCTCTGGCATACGAACCATTAAAAAAATCACTGGGATATAAAATTAAATCTTGAATTTCGAAACGAAAATTTAAATAAGATGAGCTTCTACAAGAAGCGTACCAACTAAAATTGCACATCAAACGAACAAATAAAATGATCACAGCGTAGCTGCTCTGGCATACGAACAATTAAAAATAATCACTGGGATATAAAATTAAATCTTGAATTTCGAAACGAAAATTTAAATAAGATGAGCTTCTACAAGAGGCGTACCAACTAAAATTGCACAGCAAACGAACAAATAAAATGATCACAGCGTAGCTGCTCTAGCATCCGAAACATTAAAAAAATCACTGGGATATAAAATTAAATCTTGAATTTTGAAACGAAAATTTAAATAAGATGAGATTCTACAAGAAGCGTGCCAACTAAAATTGCACAGCAAACGAACAAATAAAATGATCACAGCGCAGCTGCTCTGGCATACGAACCATTAAAAAAATTAACTGGGATATAAAATTAAATCTTGAATTTCGAAACGAAAATTTAAATAAGATGAGCTTCTACAAGAAGCGTACGAACTAAAATTGCACAGCAAACGAACAAATAAAATGTTCACAGCGTAGCTGCTCTGGCATACGAATAATTAAAAAATCACTGGGATATAAAATTAAATCTTGAATTTCGATACGAAAATTTAAATAAGATGAGCTTCTACGAGAAGCGTACCAACTCAAATTGCACAGCAAACGAACAAATAAAATGATCACAGCGTAGCTGCTCTGGCATACGAACCATTAAAAAAATAACCGGGATATAAATTTAAATCTTGAATTTCGAAACGAAAATTTAAATAAGATGAGCTTCTACAAGAAGCGTACCAACTACAATTGCACAGCAAACGAACAAATAAAATGATCACAGCGCAGCTCCTCTGGCATACGAACCATTAAAAAAATCACTGGGATATAAAATTAAATCTTGAATTTCGAAACGAAAATTTAAATAAGATGAGCTTCTACAAGAAGCGTACCAACTAAAATTGCACAGCAAACGAACAAATAAAATGATCACAGCGTAGCTGCTCTGGCATACGAACCATTAAAAAAATCACTGGGATATAAAATTAAATCTTGAATTTTGAAACGAAAATTTAAATAAGATGAGCTTCTACAAGAAGCGTACCAACTAAAATTGCACAGCAAACGAACAAATAAAATGATCACAGCGTAGCTGCGCTGGCATACGAACCATTAAAAAAAACCACTGGGATATAAAATTAAATCTTGAATTTCGAAAGGAAAATTTAAATAAGAGGAGCTTCTACAAGAAGCGTACCAACTAAAATTGCACAGCAAACGAACAAACAAAATGATCACAGCGTAGCTGCTCTGGCATACGAACCATTAAAAAAATCACTTGGATATAAAATTAAATCTTGAATTTCGAAACGAAAATTTAAATAAGATGAGCTTCTACAAGAAGCGTACCAACTAAAATTGCACAGCAAACGAACAAATAAAATGATCACAGCGTAAATGCTCTGGCATACGAACCATTAAAAAAATCACTGGGATATAAAATTAAATCTTGAATTTCGAAACGAAAATTTAAATAAGATGAGCTTCTACAAGAAGCGTACCAACTAAAATTGCACAGCAAACGAACAAATAAAATGATCACAGCGTAGCTGCGCTGGCATACGAACTATTAAAAAAATCACTGGGATATAAAGTTAAATCTTGAATTTCGAAACGAAAATTTAAATAAGATGAGCTTCTACAAGAAGCGTACCAACTAAAATTGCACAGCAAACGAACAAATAAAATGATCACAGCGTAGCTGCTCTGGCATACGAACCATTAAAAAAATCACTGGGATATAAAATTAAATCTTGAATTTCGAAACGAAAATTTAAATAAGATGAGCTTCTACAAGAAGCGTACCAACTAAAATTGCACAGCAAACGAACAAATAAAATGATCACAGCGTAGCTGCTCTGGCATACGAACCATTAAAAAAATCACTGGGATATAAAATTAAATCTTGAATTTTGAAACGAAAATTTAAATAAGATGAGCTTCTACAAGAAGCGTACCAACTAAAATTGCACAGCAAACGAACAAATAAAATGATCACAGCGTAGCTGCGCTGGCATACGAACCATTAAAAAAAACCACTGGGATATAAAATTAAATCTTGAATTTCGAAAGGAAAATTTAAATAAGAGGAGCTTCTACAAGAAGCGTACCAACTAAAATTGCACAGCAAACGAACAAACAAAATGATCACAGCGTAGCTGCTCTGGCATACGAACCATTAAAAAAATCACTTGGATATAAAATTAAATCTTGAATTTCGAAACGAAAATTTAAATAAGATGAGCTTCTACAAGAAGCGTACCAACTAAAATTGCACAGCAAACGAACAAATAAAATGATCACAGCGTAGCTGCTCTGGCATACGAACCATTAAAAAAAATCACTGGGATATAAAATTAAATCTTGAATTTTGAAACGAAAATTGAAATAAGAGGAGCTTCTACAAGAAGCGTACCAACTAAAATTGCACAGCAAACGAACAAATAAAATGATCACAGCGTAGCTGCTCTGGCATACGAACAATTTATAAAAATCACTGGGATATAAAATTAAATCTTGAATTTCGAAACGAAAATTTAAATAAGATGAGCTTATACAAGAAGCGTACCAACTAAAATTGCACAGCAAACGAACAAATAAAATGATCACAGCTTAGCTGCTTTGGCATACGAACCATTAAAAAAATCACTGGGATATAAAATTCAATCTTGAATTTCGAAGCGAAAATTTAAATAAGATGAGCTTCTACAAGAAGCGTACCAACTAAAATTGCACAGCAAACGAACAAATAAAATGATCACAGGGTAGCTGCTCTGGCATACGAACCATTAAAAAAATCACTGGGATATAAAATTAAATCTTGAATTTCGAAACGAAAATTTAAATAAGATGAGCTTCTACAAGAAACGTACCAAACAAAATTGCACAGCAAACGAACCAATACAATGATCAAAGCGTAGCTGCTCTGGCATACGAACCATTAAAAAAAAATCACTGGGATATAAAATTAAATCTTGAATTTCGAAACGAAAATTTAAATAAGATGAGCTTCTACAAGAAGCGTACCAACTAAAATTGCACAGCAAACGAACAAATAAAATGATCACAGCGTAGCTGCTCTGGCATACGAACAATTTAAAAAAATCACTGGGATATAAAATTAAATCTTGAATTTCGAAACGAAAATTTAAATAAGATGAGCTTATACAAGAAGCGTACCAACTAAAATTGCACAGCAAACGAACAAATAAAATGATCACAGCGTAGCTGCTTTGGCATACGAACCATTAAAAAAATCACTGGGATATAAAATTCAATCTTGAATTTCGAAGCGAAAATTTAAATAAGATGAGCTTCTACAAGAAGCGTACCAACTAAAATTGCACAGCAAACGAACAAATAAAATGATCACAGCGTAGCTGCTCTGGCATACGAACCATTAAAAAAATCACTGGGATATAAAATTAAATCTTGAATTTCGAAACGAAAATTTAAATAAGATGAGCTTCTACAAGAAGCGTACCAAATAAAATTGCACAGCAAACGAACCAATACAATGATCACAGCGTAGCTGCTCTGGCATACGAACCATTAAAAAATCACTGGGATATAAAATTAAATCTTGAATTTCGAAACGAAAATTTAAATAAGATGAGCTTCTACAAGAAGCGTACCAACTAAAATTGCACAGCAAACGAACAAATAAAATGATCACAGCGTAGCTGCTCTGGCATACGAACCATTAAAAAAAATCACTGGGATATAAAATTAAATCTTGAATTTTGAAACGAAAATTGAAATAAGAGGAGCTTCTACAAGAAGCGTACCAACTAAAATTGCACAGCAAACGAACAAATAAAATGATCACAGCGTAGCTGCTCTGGCATACGAACAATTTAAAAAAATCACTGGGATATAAAATTAAATCTTGAATTTCGAAACGAAAATTTAAATAAGATGAGCTTCTACAAGAAGCGTACCAACTAAAATTGCACAGCAAACGAACAAATAAAATGATCACAGCGTAGCTGCTCTGGCATACGAACCATTAAAAAAATGACTGGGATATAAAATTCAATCTTGAATTTCGAAACGAAAATTTAAATAAGATGAGCTTCTACAAGAAGCGTACCAACTAAAATTGCACAGCAAACGAACAAATAAAATGATCACAGCCTAGCTGCTCTGGCATACGAACCATTAAAAAAATCACTGAGATATGAAATTAAATCTTGAATTTCGAAACGAAAATTTAAATAAGATGAGCTTCTACAAGAAGCGTACCAACTAAAATTGCACAGCAAACGAACAAATAAAATGATCACAGGGTAGCTGCTCTGGCATACGAACCATTAAAAAAATCACTGGGATATAAAATTAAATCTTGAATTTCGAAACGAAAATTTAAATAAGATGAGCTTCTACAAGAAGCGTACCAACTAAAATTGCACAGGAAACAAACAAATAAAATGATCACAGCGTAGCTGCTCTGGCATACGAACCATTAAAAAAATCACTGGGATATAAAATTAAATCCTGAATTTCGAAACGAAAATTTAAATAAGATGAGCTTCTACAAGAAGCGTACCAACTAATATTGCACACCAAACGAACAAATAAAATGATCACAGCGTAGCTGCTCTGGCATACGAACCATTAAAAAAATCACTGGGATATAAAATTAAATCTTGAATTTCGAAACGAAAATTTAAATAAGATGAGCTTCTACAAGAAGCGTACCAACTAAAATTGCACATCAAACGAACAAATAAAATGATCACAGCGTAGCTGCTCTGGCATACGAACAATTAAAAATAATCACTGGGATATAAAATTAAATCTTGAATTTCGAAACGAAAATTTAAATAAGATGAGCTTCTACAAGAGGCGTACCAACTAAAATTGCACAGCAAACGAACAAATAAAATGATCACAGCGTAGCTGCTCTAGCATCCGAAACATTAAAAAAATCACTGGGATATAAAATTAAATCTTGAATTTTGAAACGAAAATTTAAATAAGATGAGATTCTACAAGAAGCGTGCCAACTAAAATTGCACAGCAAACGAACAAATAAAATGATCACAGCGCAGCTGCTCTGGCATACGAACCATTAAAAAAATTAACTGGGATATAAAATTAAATCTTGAATTTCGAAACGAAAATTTAAATAAGATGAGCTTCTACAAGAAGCGTACGAACTAAAATTGCACAGCAAACGAACAAATAAAATGTTCACAGCGTAGCTGCTCTGGCATACGAATCATTAAAAAATCACTGGGATATAAAATTAAATCTTGAATTTCGATACGAAAATTTAAATAAGATGAGCTTCTACGAGAAGCGTACCAACTCAAATTGCACAGCAAACGAACAAATAAAATGATCACAGCGTAGCTGCTCTGGCATACGAACCATTAAAAAAATAACCGGGATATAAATTTAAATCTTGAATTTCGAAACGAAAATTTAAATAAGATGAGCTTCTACAAGAAGCGTACCAACTACAATTGCACAGCAAACGAACAAATAAAATGATCACAGCGCAGCTCCTCTGGCATACGAACCATTAAAAAAATCACTGGGATATAAAATTAAATCTTGAATTTCGAAACGAAAATTTAAATAAGATGAGCTTCTACAAGAAGCGTACCAACTAAAATTGCACAGCAAACGAACAAATAAAATGATCACAGCGTAGCTGCTCTGGCATACGAACCATTAAAAAAATCACTGGGATATAAAATTAAATCTTGAATTTTGAAACGAAAATTTAAATAAGATGAGCTTCTACAAGAAGCGTACCAACTAAAATTGCACAGCAAACGAACAAATAAAATGATCACAGCGTAGCTGCGCTGGCATACGAACCATTAAAAAAAACCACTGGGATATAAAATTAAATCTTGAATTTCGAAAGGAAAATTTAAATAAGAGGAGCTTCTACAAGAAGCGTACCAACTAAAATTGCACAGCAAACGAACAAACAAAATGATCACAGCGTAGCTGCTCTGGCATACGAACCATTAAAAAAATCACTTGGATATAAAATTAAATCTTGAATTTCGAAACGAAAATTTAAATAAGATGAGCTTCTACAAGAAGCGTACCAACTAAAATTGCACAGCAAACGAACAAATAAAATGATCACAGCGTAAATGCTCTGGCATACGAACCATTAAAAAAATCACTGGGATATAAAATTAAATCTTGAATTTCGAAACGAAAATTTAAATAAGATGAGCTTCTACAAGAAGCGTACCAACTAAAATTGCACAGCAAACGAACAAATAAAATGATCACAGCGTAGCTGCGCTGGCATACGAACTATTAAAAAAATCACTGGGATATAAAGTTAAATCTTGAATTTCGAAACGAAAATTTAAATAAGATGAGCTTCTACAAGAAGCGTACCAACTAAAATTGCACAGCAAACGAACAAATAAAATGATCACAGCGTAGCTGCTCTGGCATACGAACCATTAAAAAAATCACTGGGATATAAAATTAAATCTTGAATTTCGAAACGAAAATTTAAATAAGATGAGCTTCTACAACAAGCGTACCAACTAAAATTGCACAGCAAACGAACAAATAAAATGTTCACAGCGTAGCTGCTCTGGCATACGAACCATTAAAAAAATCACTGGGATATAAAATTAAATCTTGAATTTCGAAACGAAAATTTAAATAAGATGAGCTTCTACAACAAGCGTACCAACTAAAATTGCACAGCAAACGAACAAATAAAATGATCACAGCGTAGCTGCTCTGACATACGAACCATTATAAAAAAGAATCACTGGGATATAAAATTAAAGCTTGAAATGAAAAAATAAATTATGAATAAATTAGAAATAAATTAAAATAAATTAAAAAATAAATATTTTTTACAATCGATTTTAAGAACGAGTATACGATACGGTTTAAAAAAAGAGACATTCATACAACTCACATTCACTCATTCGTGGGTCTATAACCGTAAGGTACACTTGCACTTTTTTGTATTGGTTCATCGTCAGTTACTTCAGGTTCGTCAATACGTTTTCGTTTTTTGTTGACCTCACGGTGTGTCTTTGTCTCTCTACAGCTAAAGATACGTAACCCCGGTCTACGAACGATGCTTTTTGGGTTTTCTATTACTGTGGACTCTAATTGTCCAGACACTAATTTATAGAAACTCTCAAAGTTAATTTTTGAGAGGTTTTATCATTTAGTGTTATCCCCCTAATTTTGAATATATCGCGAACATCCCCGTGGGCATTTGTTAGCCGCATGGCGTAGTTTTTACAGCCAAGACCTATAAAGGTTGTACACTCCCAACCTTCAGGAATTTCATTTGTAAGATCACCCAAATAGTTTCCGAGCGGTAACAAGGGTTCCTCATCTTTTTTCTGTAGATACATGATACTGTCAGTGTCACAGTAGATTACTCTGTCAGGTCCTACAGTCGTCAGTAGTTCGTAAAGTCTAAGTCTAGCCCACGAAGTAATAAATGCGGCTAGTATCACATTCGAAAACGCTAACGGAACGTTTTCGTTTTCAATGTCTCTGTATGTGACAATGAGATGGTCATCATCAATTGGTATTACACTTTGAATTTCATACCTTGCCGTAGTTAAATACCTAAGAAATGTGACCTCATCACTAACAATCATACTCTGTGACATGTCTGTGCGTTGCCCCCACTTTCCATACAATGAATTGAGGTATAGTTTCTCAATCCCGGGTTCGTCCTAATATTATCATAATTTAATCGTATGCCTTCATGGGCATAATATTCATCGATATATTTATGTTTTTCTTCTTCAGTGGTACAGTAAGCAGGAAAACCAGAGGCTTCCTGCTTCATCTGAAGGAAGGAATTCACATAGGTCCCGAACAGCCCACCTGAATTCCCCTCTTCAGGATCTAAGAGTTCAAATTCCCATATCTCATGTATATCGATTATTTTGTAACCTTTTTTAAGAGCAAGGTGTAACTCTGGAGTGCAAAATGTTCCTGTGAGAGCACACTCAGCGTCACTATGGGTACATTCGTTAGTGTTTTCTTCTTCCATACATGTGCGGCAAAGGACGAAAAGTAATCGACCTCCAGCAACGTATGGTAAGATCGGAAAATAGAGGTCCTTTGCAGGGACAATTGTGCATTTGACTACACCGTGAATACTTTCCACATCTGGAAAGTCCGGTCCCGTATGAATCTTAGGTGATTTAACCGGCATAGGTTTACGCGCCATTACCCATGGGTATATACTAGTTACATCGGCATAATAAATACGCTCATCACTCGTACAATTGACGTAATAACGAAAGACCTCCGTGCGACCACCGTTGTAACAGTTCTTAGGAATAAGAAAATCAGGCAGATTAGTACAACGTTCTTGAACAAACTTTTGCACTTCCTTGTCCGTCTTTAACTTATTATCCCAAGAACATTCCCATATTTCATATAGGTTTACACCTATACTTTTTAGGTACCTATGGCGACGCATGGTTTGCTCATATCGTTTCTCCGTCGTATTGTACGAGTCTTGTGCATCGTGCAAAACCGCGTTACGGTTAAAGGGAAAACAAAGGCGACAGGAGTGGAAATAACACCCGTAATAGTCGAAGGCAGCGTTGAGTCCTTCGTGCCATCCATCGACCTTGTACCTACCAATATACTTTTCCCCACCTCTCCTAGCATGCAGGATTTCTATCCCTAATTGGTCTTTCATATACATAAGCCATTGCATAGCTTTTGTACTATACTTGGTCTTATGATGAAATCCCAACGCGGGAATAATAGGAATAGTATTTTCCGGTAAGTGCAAGGTACGATATGTTCGCATTGCAAGACTTGCAATGGTGGATGATGTTATGAAACATTGCAAACCCTCCGTTTTCTCTTCAATAATATCGCTAAACATAATGACCGCTTCTGTTAGAATTCTAACATCATTTTTACAATAAGCCAGCATATCCTTCTGCAGGTTAAACTCCTCGCCACTTTCCGCACGTTCTTGGTGCCAGGCTTCCAGTTGTTTTCTTCTGTGCTTCGTCCCTCAGGGTCATAGTACTTAAGCGGAGGGTAAGGACCGACATAATTTTAATTCTCTTCAGTATTAAACAAATATGGGAAATCTCCCTTCTTTAAATTTTGACTAAGGCCTAACGTTTTCGGTAATTTAGATAATTTCACACCAATACAAAGGAAAAAGTCGCGAAAAAAGATACGGTTACCTATGTTAATATTAAAAATCTTTTGACCCTGAATAAGAACACTAGGTACAATATGCTGATCTTCTATTAGAGTTCTAAGACAGAAGAGGCCATCGTATCTGGATGCATTATGAGCGATCACCAGGATCTTCTGAAAGAGAGGACGTTCTACTAACACGTGGTTAATAAAATCCGTCATTGTCTTAAAAGAAAACGATTTCCAATATTGTCACCGCATGTTATACAAGGCTCATCGATACCTTTCCTTATACAGGTCTGACATACATTATGACAACACACCAGTACAACTTCGTGTTCCCTTTCACCGCGCTCATTCAGCGCCTTCAACATCGTCTCTACATCATAGGTGATGTACATAAACCTTTTCGTATGAACAGGTTGCTGTTTCTGAACAAAACATGTATGATTTGTATCAACATACGCGCGGCACGTTGAACAAAAATGTTCACCACACATGTGTTCAGATTTTCGCCCCCTCTTATCAAAGATGATACCACAATCGACGCAGAGCTTTACATTATCACATACGGATTTAGCCGCTTTATTACGTGTCAGATGGTTGTTAAAACATGTACCCTCAGCAAACTCTCTATTGCATGCATTACATTTAATTCTGTTTGCAGTATAGTCCCGTTCGTGAGTATGTTCGCAAAAAGTACAACGAGTTTTACACTTGTGTGCACGTGACCTTTCATCATAAGCTTCCAAACAATAATAACAGTACTTCCGTTTGCTAAGAAAACTTGTAATATTACGAATGGGTTCGAAATGACCAACAGTGTTACCTCTTTGATATAGGATAAAAATCTTATTTTCTGCATGTTCTCCCGGGTAACGTACTATATATTCCCGATTATTCTTTTCAATCTCCTCATAAACCATAATTTGATACTCCCTTTCAAATATGATTGAAAGAGTTCCAAATCAGAGAAGTCACAACCTTGCTTACTTTGAACGTTAACTCCTGCCATTTCGCAGTCAACTTCTGCTTTAAGAATCCAACTATCATTGTCTCTTGTTTTTAAATTACACAAAACTTGACTACTTGCGGTATGCTTTGTTATTCCATATATTATGGCCATGGGGAGGCAGTACATATTCTTATTTTCAATGCGAATTAATCGCTTTTCAAAATAATCTTGGTATTTGCAGTATTTTTGGACAGCACTCATTGCATTAGGTCTTCCTTGTCCGTGCAAATTCTCAGCTATATGGAATCGAAACAATACTTCTTCCTTTAAAAGGAACACTTCATTCGAATTTAGTACTCGTTCGATTGAAGTGAGGACTGTTCTAGCAGTGAAATTGTCCTTTCTTCTAAACGGCACATACACTGGTTTGTTATTAGTACTATTACTACTTTCAACGTATAAACCAATGTAGTCCATGGTGCGTGCATTGGGGATCACATGTTCCAACGCAAAATCGATTAAACTTTCGATATAGGCCTCTGGGTTATTAATATTCCTTTCATCACCCACAGGTCTGACGACAATTTCATGGCCCGTAAGATGAAACTTACGAAACCTTTGTCTGCTTTGTCTTACAACTTCGAAATTACTATTTCTTTGATTATCCCCGCCATTATTATTATCACTATTACTACCACTTGTACTACCACTATTATGACTACCAGTAGTACTACTTGTACTATTCTTTTTTATGTTGCCATGTCCAACCATTGGTGGGACACTAGCAGATGACGGTCCAGGCTGAGGAGAAAAAATCAATTGGTTCCCATAGTCATGATTATCCTGTACACAATATTGAGCTGGATTGTATACAGGATTTTCTCCCTGGACCTGTTGCGTGGGTATAACCACAGCATTGTCCTCATTTTCAACCAATCTCCTCATTTCTTCTTCAATTGGTATTTCAACGGAATTTAGATTGCCAATCCCATCTGCTTTATCATTTAGAAAAGCTAAATCTTCATTCGTTAACAAATATAAATTATTAGGACTCAAGTTATGAGTTTCTTGAGGGGTCATGACTATGGCATTATTATTTTCAGATGGGATTAAGCATGGTTCCAAAACAAATCGCGAGCCAAAATCAAAAACCTCAGATAACTCTGTATCATTTATCCTATCTACCTGACCTTCCCCACAAGCTAATAAATACATAACTTTATCTAGAGCCAATTCATACGATTCTTTAGTACGAGAAAAAACATAAACAAACAAATCCAGTACGTCAGCACTGCTTACACAGTGCTGGAGAAGTAGTATATCATTACCTTCAAAGACACGAAGGGTCCGCAATATGGCTTCGCATCTCACCGATCCCCTATGGCCAGGTCTGTTTAATTCCATAATGGCTTTCCACGTACTAAAAACCCTAGGGTACTCGTTGAGACCGCGCAAGACCTCTTGCAGGTAGATTTCATCAATCATATTTAATTCTTCAGCCGGGCAGAAGAAATCCATTTAAAAATAAAACAAAGAAAAACTATTTTGAGTAATCAACTCCACTTTAATAAAAAAAAGATCAAAAAAATACTTCTTTTAAGCAACGTTTACATGATAATATCATATAAAAGAAAAAATAATCATCTTTAGTTAATTATTGATATGTAAATAGAAATCAATCAAGTTACTTTATGAAAAATCAGTAAATATATTCACTTATATTGAATTGTAAACTATTCTATTAAAAATATCCATAAACACACACACACACACACACACACACACACACACAGAGAGAGAGAGAGAGAGAGAGAGAGAGAGACAAAGTCTCTCTTTGTTCATTAATATTGGTTAAATACAAGTCAAGTACAATTAAAAAGTATATAATTTCTTTTTTCTTTTTTTTAAATCACAATAACCATAAGAAATACATACCTTTCAAGGCTTAGTTCTCCGTTCACAATCCACAAAAAAGAAGAAGAAATCTCGACTGCGATGGTCGGTACTTTAAATGTGATTGCTAGCACCTCAACGATTAGCAAGCTTCAATGTCTGTAATAAAACAGGCCTCAATAAATATAGTGATAATCCAATATACTTTATTTAATACTATTAAAATAGGTTTAATAATCAGGAAAGCTTTCTCTGTGATCTTTAACGCACGCCGACGTAAGAAAAAATGATAAGCGTACACATCAAATACATGTTATATCATGTTCTATCAAGTGTTCTCCCCCACAACTAACAGTGACACCTAGCGGCAGAATTTTAAATTAACCTTAGTATAGTTTAGCACCATGTGTCCTGTTTACGTATTTCGTTATTAGTTCTGAATATATATTTATATTTTAAAGGTACAGTATGATATATATTTCTTTTTATCCATTAAATACTACTGATAGCATTAAATAAGTACCAAGAACCCTTCTCGCAGTTGTGTTTTGTTAATAAAACATAGTTTGTGAGGGCATAGTTGATTCTTCTATCAGTAAACCAGCAAACGGTTATTATATTACAAATCCCTAAGGGGGACCCACCAACACATAGGACCCTTCAGTTAAACATAATTATCATCATGTTATTACCTATTCAGAAAAAAAAACGCAATTGTAGGGACTAACTAATGGGAGACACGGTATCAGTTGGTAAAAACATGGTAGAAATAGCCGCACATAATTTCCTTTTGCTATAATACAATACTGCTAAAATCTATGAGGTCTATCTGACAGGCAAAAAGCCATTTAGTTGGAGGGATATAGTATGAATAGTCGTACATAATTTCCTTTTGCTGTAATACTGTTTAAATCTAGTCAATCTATCTGGGAGGCAAAAGCCCCTTCATTGAGGGACATGCTACAAATAGGAGTACATCATTTCATTTTGTTTCCTTGTAATACAATACTATTTAAATCTAGGCAATCTATCTGGGAGGCAAAAGCCCCTTCATTGAGGGACATGCTACAAATAGGAGTACAACATTTCCTTTTGCTTCGAGAATACACAACAAGTTTTCAAATCAAAAGACAGTGTTCAATAACCAATGTATTTAGGGGGTCCGTAAAATTTTCATCCTTTTTTTCTTTCTTTCTTAACATTGAAGCTATTGTTTGCGCTATGTGGCTACCGCCCCCCGCAATAACTAACATTCAGTAATATTTACTATTAAAACACGAAAATTTAAATTATAATGTTGGGGCAAAGCGCTCCCTCCCTCCCCCAAGACTAAAACATTTCTTTCTTTCTTTCTGCAAATACTAGTCTTAGTTCAAACATTTGCCTTCCTATCAGCTATGTTACCAAAGCGTACATCTATGACATCTATCGGCAGAATGAGCTTACTTAAACAGTTCAAGTCCCCTCTGTATAGCTTACATATATATTAGGTATAACTGATTTTAAAGTGATCATGTTTCAGTACACAATCGGTGTAACAGTTAAAAAATCGTAACAAATGAATCAAACATATTGTAATTAAGCACAGTATAATTAGGCAAATAAAACTCTACAAGTAAATGGTCCGTCTTTAGCCCTTGGTAAATCTAATGGCGGTTCTTAAGGGAAACATAGCCGTACATTCATTTTTTAATATATTCGCAATTTTAAAATATTTTCGAAATTATTTGTAGGTTCACACTGCAAGTGTTCTCAGCTTGCTTAGCAAGCGATCAAATAAGTTGCTCCGAGTAATTTATTAGGAGAGTATAAATAATTAGTACACTCACATATTATTCGAACATGATATACATGTGAGAGAATAATAATAATAATAATAACTTTAGTAATAGAAAATTGCAATTACATTTTAAGCGTTTTCAGTATATCGCAAAGCTTATGCTCTTGTCGTAATTACAAATGGTCGTAGGTTTATTTCCTGACAATGTAATTAGTCCCAAGTTCAATTTCTCAAAAGCAACTCGTGTAGTTTACCAATAATTATTCAAAAAACTTCCATTATAATTAAGTGAATAATACAAGTCAATTTAGCATTTTAAAAAAGTTCTCACCTTAAAAATCAGAGTTCGTTCTGTTAGAATCAGCAACGAAAAAAGTTCAATAAAACACAAGAATAAAGTTTTTGAATACGCACTATGACAGTATGTAAAGAACAATAATAATAAACTTTTATTTTCGCTAATATTTATAATGATTTCAATGTGTCCCTCCCCCAACCTTCATCTTTTCATCAGTTTTTCAATCCATTTTCATTAATTATAAATAAAGTCATCATGTCCGCTAACATCGTTTATTCAGTGTTCCACCAGAAAATCTAAAAAATTCTTATTTACAAGTTCATCAACCGCTGGAGAAATCTCAACAGGAAATGATCTTTCAAGGAAATTTTTCCTCATTCAGGACAGGGTATCGACATTGGTCCCCTGTAGCGATGTGCGGTTCTCAACTAATTAAGGAAATGCTTACATATAAAACTTTCATCAGATATCAGATATTGTGCCAAAATCAGATATTGCCACAAAAATACATTTACGTGTTTGTCCAAAACATCTTGTAAAGGGGAAGAAATATTAAATTTCTATCTGTCTTCTTCATCACTGCAGATAAGTATCACAGTGACAATCATAGTTAATGGGAAAATATTTCAGTATGTCGCCAGTCAGACTTCTCACGGGCAAGGGGAAATCGTCTAAGGATATTTCAGTACATATTGAAAAGCGGAAATAAAATTAAAAAGTACATTGACACTCTGTGTGTGTCACCACTCAAAGTTCTAACGTAAGCAAAGGGAAAACGCGTATACCCGGAAGTAATGCCATTTACAAAAATAAAACTCTGTTCATTCTAAGATCGCCTTCTGTGAGAGACGGAAGAACAATTCAGTCACTCCGTATTTCAAACTTAAAACATGGCTGTAAACACGGAGTTAGCTATAAGCAATAAACAAATCAATAAAACGATGAATATTAACGAAATAAATAAATAAATAAACTATTCAAATCATACACACACTTCCTATTTCCCCATATGTTTTTTTTCCTCTCCAATTTACATGTGAGGATTGCAATAATTCTCTATCATACAGCGTTCACCTCCGGTGCTAAGGGTCCCGGGTTCAATCCCAGTACAATACAGCGTTCACCTCTGGTGCTAAGGGTCCCGGGTTCAATCCCAATACAATACAGCGTTCATCTCCGGTGCTAAAGGTCCTGGGTTCGATCCCAGTACGTATCACATAAACTTTTACACACTGTAAGTGTTCTCTTCTATTTAACTTATTTTAAAATATTTTCGAAATTATTTGTAGGTTCACACTACAAGTGTTCTCAGCTTGCTTAGCAAGCGATTAAATTAAAGTTAACAACAAGTTTGCACAGCAAACGATTTATTTTGCAAATTGTTACGACTAATTTATTAGGAGAGTATCTTTTATTCTCTCACATATTGTTCGAACATCTTATTTGGTCCAACTAATTTATTAGGAGAATATCTTTTATTCTCTCACATATTGTTCGACAAATAAAATAATCATCTCCTTTAGCCTAACAGGCATAATGGTGGGACAGTCAAACCCATTTGTATAATACGTAATTCAACACCTTATTTTTTAACAACGTGTTTGCACAGCAAACAATTTATTTTGCAAGTTCGCAATTTTTTAAAATATTTTCGAAACAAGTTTCTCTTTATGAGATTTCATAGAAACCGAACCGTAAAATAAGTTGCTCCGACTAATTTATTAGGAGAATATATATATATATATATATATATATATCAATGTCAATTCATTCAATATTATTATTATTATTAATTTAATCACTACCACAAATTACTAATTTAATCACTACTACAGATTATTAATTTAATCATATCAACAGATTTAATTAAAATTTTCATTATTATTTTTAAAATATCCAGTATACAACCTCGAAAAAGAGGACACGACCTTTCCAACAATACAGACATGTCATCACAACTAAAAAAAAGAAACATAGAAACTTTCCAAATCCATGTCAGCAACCCCTAATGACATATACGATACCTCTGACAACATCCTAATGACCTAACGGTACAACTAGTAACATCCATTAAAGCGGTATCGTTTGATGTGTAGAACTTTGTCAGGGACTACTCAATGCTCTCTTTCTCTCTCTCTCTCTGTTTCATTGAGAATCGAATCCGGACCAAAGAGGTATTAAAACGTAAATAACTAATATAAAAATAAATTTAAAAATACAGCATCACATTATTATTATTATTATTATTATTATTATTATTATTATTATTATTATTATTATTATTATTATTATTTTGGGAGTGAAAGTGAAACAGATAACTAACTTTGATTGTAGCTCCGCTAACTTACGATATAAAGGTTCTGTACACAAAAATCCACTTTGGTAGGGAGCTGGGATCAAATTTGGTACTTCATGATTTTAGAGTTGAACTAGTCCTTGCATGAAAAAAAAAAGAATTTCACTATATAGCACTTCGTTTTCACGACAGAAAGGATAGAATTAACTTATTGCCTTAACATATTTAATGCTTTCTCACCGAGAATCGAACCCGGATCCCCAAGGCTCGTGGTTCTTCGTAAGTGCATGGGACATGTATAAACATTTTCGACTGACTTGCACATCATCGGAACCGATTTCCCCAGGTCTTTACTCTGATACCTCAGCTAGCTATCTAAAATGATCATCAAGATATAATCATTATTATAAAATAAAATATGACCAAAAATATGAAACATATTCCCTTAACTTTCTTAATGTACTTTGACAGAAATAGCATTGGGTAACTATTGAAGCTAAGAACGCAAGCTTTTCATTGCATTGGGTATCTATTTTGAATCCACTGCCCACAACCCCCTCCTGTTGCTAAGTGTTAGACAACGTCTATAGGAAACTTTTTGTCTTGGGAACATCCACATTAATTTAAACACCTCAACAATACATCTTGCTTCTTCCAGCACAAACAACTAATCATATCATATTTTTAGATATGGCTATTCAAAACAAGGTTCACATTTATTAAAATAAAACATCAAATTTTATCTACAGGGATTTGAATTCTTTTTTTCTTTTTCTTTTTAATATATATATATATATATACAAATATTTATAATTTTTCTTTCATTTTTCTTCATTTCGGTTTTTATGGTAGTCCAAAAATCCCCTCACCCTTTACCATTTTTTTGTTTCGTTTTATTTTTCCTTTTCCTCTTTTATCATTTCACTTTTGTTTTGCATACACTTACCATCTAAGTCCCATTTTATCCCCAAAATCTTTTTATCTACATTTTCTTTTTCCTTTTGATAAAGTTCTAATAGGGTCACATTCACACAATCTTCACATTTATGCCATCTTCTTTTTATCAATTTATTGTTTGGACACGCACTAGAAATATGGCACACCTTTTTGTTTGCTCTTCTTCTTATTTTATCTTCACAATATTCTACACTGGTCATTGCAACACTGCGGAGGGTTGGCATAATCTTTTCTGGAAATAAAGAAATACGAATTTTTATTATCAGAAAATACAAATTAAACTTCAAAAAGTACATTTATCTTATAGCAACATACTATACTTATAAAATGATTTATTTCGTAATGACAAAGAATGAGAAATAACCCCCCTACATATACTAGCAATAAAAGTAAACTAAATAGCTAGCTATGAAATATATAATACAATGCTTTAAACTTCAAAACTTTCACCTATCTTATACATTTGTTTTCCCTTACTCTTTTTTCTTATTGTATAGCATCAATGCATATTTATGAATGCGATTATTTACTTTTTATGAAAATAATAATCATATTGATCAAACCCACTTACTTAAATACGAAAATATCTGAGTTTGTGTTTGTTCAATTATTTCATCCTAAGTATTCTTAACATTCTTTCATTTTCTGTACATTTTCTTAGTATAATAACAATCTTCATATTTTAAAGAAGATATAAAAATCCTAAATAAAACATTACTTGTTCATTAGTTTTCTTTTTTTCTTAAGCAAATACCACACGATAACAGTAAATATCACCACTTCATGCAATTTAGTTATTCATTCAAAAACTCCAGTTTTGTTCTTGAAATACTACAATAATTTGTGACTCACCTAGCTTCGATGTTGAACAAAACGTCAAACTATATTTACTTAGCACGAAAAATCAAAATTAACTTATCCTTCTTTCTTTCTTTCTTATTTTTTAAAAAAGAAATTCGTACAGTTGATACTATTAACTATCACTTTTACCAACGATATTCCTATACGAACTAATAGTTTTCTCTTTTTTAAAGCAAATAAACGTACCGCTGAATATTGCAACTGTATACATTTGACTTGTAACATCCGAGTTTATTTCAATTCCTCGTTTGAATCTTGTAAATATAGGTTTACATCTCATACATCCTTGGTATTGAATGTTATTAATATCTTTAACGAACCGCAACAACTTATTCGTGCAGTTTGAATCTCTAATGATTGTATCTTGCAAGAAAAAAAGGATTTACGATTAATGTATTCTAATGAACAAACACCGTATCTATGGGTTTTTCTTCGTTTATCTTAACCTAACTTAAAAAAGAAGCAAATGTTTTACCTAAAAGAAATAAGTAATTATTAACATTATCATACATATTCTAAAAGACGGAAAGCAGTTATAGATTTTTTTAACTGAAAGAAAGATAAAACTTACCTATTCGTAAAAGAGAGAGTTGCGTCACTGCTCTTTGATCAGTGTTCCGTCTTCGATCAGATTTAAACGTAGAAAATCTTGCTTCAGTGTCTCTTGAAGACGTATCCTCTTTTAAAGTGTACTCTAAAGAAACAAGAATAATCCGTTACTTTACGTGGTGAACATGAATTTGTTCCCTGGAAGAAAAACAAGTAATTATAATTACAACACTAACAATCTTCATTTTTTAAAGAAGATATAAAAATCCTAAATAAAACAATACCTATCATTAATTTTCTTTTCTCTTAAGCAAATACCATATGATACCAGTAAATATCGCAATTCCAGTAAATATGCAATTTAATTATTCATCCGATAACTCCAGTTTAGTTCTTGAAATACTACACTAATTTATGCCTCGTTTAGCTTCGGTGTTGAACAAAACGTTAAACTATATTTACTTAGCACGAAAATCAAAGTTAACTTTTCTTACCTTCCTTCTTTCTTATTTTTTAGAAAAGAAATTCGTACAGTTAATACTATATCATTTTTTACCAACGGTATTACTATACTAACCAATAGTTTTCTCTTCTTTAAAGCAAATAACCGTTGCACTGAATATTGCATCTGTATGCATTCGACTTGTAACACACGAGTTCAATTCCCGGTGGTAACTTATATAATTCCAATACTTCGTTTGAATTTTGTAAATATAGGTTTACGTCTCATACAACTTATTCGTACAATTTGAATCTCTAATGTTTGTATCTTGCAACAAGAAAGGTTTTACGACTAATGTATTCTAGTGGACAAACACCGTATCTATGGATTTTTCTTCGTTTATTTAAACTAACTTAAAAATAAAAAAGAAGCAAATATTTTACCTAAAAGAAATAACTAATCATTAACATATTCTAAAGACGAAAAGCAGTTATGGATCTTTTTTTTTATCCGAAAGAAAGCTATAAAACTCACCTATTCATAAAAGAAAAATTATCTTTGATCAGTGTTTCGTCTTCGGACCTGTTTGAACGTAGAAAATCTTCCTTCAGTGTCTCTTGAAGACGTATCCTCTTTTAAAGTGTACTGTAAAGAAACAAGAATTAATCGTTAATTTACGTGGTGAACATGAATTTGTTTCCTGAAAGAAAACAACTAATTAATTATTTTATTATATATTTAAATAAAAGTAATTATTTATCTTTTATTGAA
Source organism: Thermobia domestica (assembly GCF_964235325.1). NCBI lineage: Eukaryota > Metazoa > Arthropoda > Insecta > Zygentoma > Lepismatidae > Thermobia > Thermobia domestica. The sequence goes on along the minus strand of NC_137456.1, from coordinate 339,842,104 downwards.
AACAAATATATAAAACTTACCTATTGCTAAAAGATAGATGCGTCACATTCCTTTGAGCAGTTCATATTCTACAGGTTTAAACACAAGATAATCCTGTTTTCATTTCTTCTTCTTGTTCTTCACACACACACACACACACACACACACACATTATATATATATATATTTATATATATATATATATATATATATATATATATATATATATATATATATATATATATATATATACGCATAATGTTGAGTAAAATACTATATAGTTGCATATACAGGGAAATGCCTAAGTGCTACATTTGAAGTGCAGTGAAATAATGAAAAGCAAATGAAAAGATAAAAGAGGAAAGCACAAAAGGGTTTTGAAAGTATTTTTAAAAGTAAAGAAATCATCTTGAATTTCCTCAGGGTGATAATAATGGCTTCTTGAGAAGTTTTGTAGAGTGCAGCAGCGCTCGTCTCTCGCTGGTGAAAATTAATTACTTTCAAAACGAATCGAATGACTCCATTAAAAGATTGAAATCTATTGTACAGGCTCATCATCATCATCATTAAACATCGCAAGTTTACTTTTTTAAAAGAATGAACTACATACGTATGAAGATAAATATTAAAAGTGAGAAGTGTTAACGTGATGTTCTCACATCAAGTGACGTAATGCTGAACAAGAAAAGATAGCATATATATAAAGAAACAAACGCTGACCTATCCTGTATACAGAAGAAGTAGCAATATAATATTCTGTGATATAATACATGATGCATTTTTACATAGCTCTGCACATGTTGACATCAGGTCCGCAATTTCAATTACACTATTAAAGATGTACCTACATCTATATCCGGCTAATCAATTCTGTAACTGTATCTGACACACTTTGAGAAATCGCACAAATCTGAAATTTTTCAGATGGACCTTTAATGCCAAAAAAGTTGCATCACGTAATGGCCAACAAGTTTTCATAAGTGATGACACTACGGATAAAAAATATCTATGTCCTTCTAACTCTAGCAATTCCTCAAAGTAAATGCTAAGAGGGGTTATGTAAGAGGGACTCCATTTCAAATTATATTTTACGACAGACAAGAAAAGCGTAATCAAATGATAATACGTATAAGAATTTAAATAATCATTATCTATAGTAATTAGGTACCACAATAGAGGTGATTAAATTCCCCATTCATTATCAATTCTTTGAAAAACTTAGTCTAGAAGGACTAGGTTTGATCATATAAGACGTAAATCTACAGCCTAACGTGGAATTCGAACTACATTATCTATCATCAAGAGTCGAACTCAGGTTTCCCATAATATAGGCACGTACATCAAGAAAAAAATTATATAATTAATTTTAATACTAACACTATTAAAGAAATAACTATCTACGTTACGAAAATAACATTTAAATAAGCACTGAAATAATAATCAAAACCAATACTATTAAATTATATAAATTCTATACTTATAAAATGATTTCTTTCCGTAATGTTAAAGAGTAAGAAATAAAGCCCTACATATACTATCAGTAATAGTAAATAAATAATTATGTACGGAATATATAATATAATGCTAATCACTATATTCAGGTAAACATTACATTTAAAATTCATTCTATTCTACAAGAATCATACACGGAAAGAACGTACACTAAATGATTTGACGCGAATATGTATTGCTTTCAGCAAGCAGTGTCAAAGAACAATAAATAAATTCCTACATATAACAGGGTGTCTACTGGTCATGAAAGTCATGAAAGTCATGAAAAAGTCATATATTTTGCTTAGTGGTCATGAAAGCCATGAAAAAGTCCTTTATTTATCCAACTGGTCATGAAAATCTGAAATCTCAGAGTATATTTTTATACTTCATACTTTTATACCTCATACTGCATGTACTGAAACAGTTGTATCAGGTCAGTAATTGTGAGAATTTCCCCCACCAGTTAGTGCTGGCTAACTGGTACTTTACTGTCTTCCTAGCTGCTCCTCAGTTCATCTTCTAGTCTCTGCAATATAGTAACAACTTTTTACTGTCCAACTTTCTGATCTGCTATTTCTTTACTTCTAAGAAATGTAAATTGTGTATTTTTAGGCCTTTATACTTATGCAAATTATTCGTTTGAGTTTGCAGATTTTAAATTTGATGATCTATTTTTTAAAACGAATTTCTTTTATAATTTGTTTTGTCTTTGGGCAGTTCTCTGAGTGCTTAATTTCAGACACATTTCTGCTAGATGGATAATTAAAACTTCAAATACAGTATAGAGTGATTCACTGGTAAGAGCAGGCCCGTATTTAGGTAAGTGCTATTCTGTGCTCGAGCACAAGGCGGCAGAATTTTAGATTCTTTCTTTAAGATTCACAATAAGTGATGTTTAAGACTAACAACCCGCATAGTTCCGATGCACCACTGATGGTAGGGGTTTATTATTACTAATGGCAAATTTTTATCGCCATGGTCATGAAAATTTGAACAAAAAGGTCATGAAAAAGTCATGAATTTACTTTCTGGTATTCCAGTAGACACCCTGTATAATAACAGTAATAGTAAACTAAATAATAAACCTGAATAACACAATGCTAAACACTATATCCAAGAAAATATTATATTAAATTGCATTCTATTCTAAAAGAATCAGAATATCTCCGACGATATATGAGACAAAAATCTGAGCCATATAATCGTCCTGTACACACGAAAGAGAAAGTATTCTATAGTTGATAAATTTTCTTTTTCGCATGAACTCGGGAACAAATGAATTAATCTGTTTTTGTCACGTTATCTTTGGAATAGTCATAATTTGATAGCTTGCCAAATTGGTACTGTAATAGGAAAATAAATTTTCTGAACTGAAGAATATTTTTTCCTGGGTGTACGTGCGCTAAGTGATTACCCGCGAAGACGTATTGCTTTTTAAGACTAACAAGAAAAGCTAATTCAGATGACGAATTACAATAGTCATGTGTTACGTTTATTGAACAAATCTGAGAAAGCGGATAGATCTATTTATAGCAATGTAGTATTCTGTGATATAATACATGATGCATTTTTACACATCTCTGCACATTTTGACATCAGGTCCGCAATTTGAATTACACTATTAAAGATATACCTACACTTATATCCGGCTAATCGATTCTGTAACTCTATCTGATTACCCACACCTTGATAAATTGTACAAATCTGAAATTTTTCAGATGAACCTTTAATGCGAAAAAATGTTGCATCTCGTAATGGCCAACAAGTTTTCATAAGTGATGACACTACGGATAAAAAATATCTATGTCCTCCTAACTTTAGCAATTCCTCAAAGTCAATGCTATCAGGGGTAATATAAATCAAAAACCATCGCTGATAACGGGCTTGCGTGTACAAATTTCTAACTTCAATATCGGTTTTTTGTGAATATGATGGTGCATACTCTTTAAAGGAACATAAGACACCATAATTCCCTTGGTAATACTTAGATTGTGTAAAGAAATTAGCTGGAGTTCCATCCGCCTGTAGTATAGGAAAATGAACTGAATGGTTATGTAAGAGGGACTCCATTTCAAATTATATTTTAAGACAGACAAGAAAAGCTAATTCAAATGAGGAATTACAACGTTAAATGATAATAGGTATAAGAATTCAAATAATCACTATCTATAGAAATTAGGTAGTACCTTAGAGATGATTAAAAGAGAAAGAAAGACAGAACAACAAATATGTTTTATCTTACTAGAACGTAGAACTTCAGTATGCTAACAATCTCTTCTAATACACAGATGAGCACAACACAATTCGTAAAATTCTACTTCACACACTTCACTCTGTTCAATGGTTTTATTCTACACTCGTATGACGTCAAATAAAAACGTCACACGAAATTTAAACATTTCAAATATTACATTTCAATACAACCGTTTCTTCTGTCTTTTTAAAGGAATGATTTAATGTATACTTACACCGCAACGACATGACGGAGCACTCACCTATCTGAGAAAGGCGACTTACGAAATTTCACAAGCCCTAATGAGAATTTCATGTCTTTCGTCTCTACATTCTTCAGGAAATATCCTAATCGAAGAACAAATATATTCAATTACATCAACAAGAATAAACTGATACCAACGTGATTAAAATGTGCTCAGCGAAAATACGATATCTCACAAACACACGGACAAAAAAATCATAAATCCCATATATACATTAAAAGTAAACGCAATCGCGAAGCAATACGGTCACTTATATCTGAAGTCAAAAATAAAGCAAGCTTATTATGATAAAATTTCTCAAGAAACATATGAGATTTTCCAAGTGAATACAACCTCCCCACCTCTCCCCTACTACATTTCATATCCTTATTCAGTTCCACATCTGAAACGAAGTTTCGTTTCCTTATTTACACACATTATTTGGTAGGTGTATCAAAATAGCAACTTTAGTAAATCTTATCTATTAACAAACTTATTTTACATTACACATAACTCAGCGTTTTCGCATTGAGATTACACCATCTTCAGTCGCACATGAGTATGTTCGTATGTGAAGACGACAACAAACATACATGTAATCTCAAATGCTGTATACGTTTGAAAAAATCATGCAATGCGATATTCACCTTAGCAACTAAGGTCTATTCGATCAAAGAACAGTCTGCAAGAAATCCTATTCTTATGAACAATTACAAGTGAATTCGTGAGAATACCAAGACCAAATTAGATAAAGCAAATAACGTCAATGAAACGCTATATTCACATCATCACTAATCAGAAAACAAAAGATGGAATCTTTAAGATTCCCAGCCTACGACTTCAAAACATTATGAATTACTATGGGAAGCATGTACCCTAGTGGTGATTGTCATGCGCAAGCATGTGACCCTTCATATATCACTTTCATATATAACGCAAGTGCTCCTGTCGACTTGAGTATACAAATTTTCATCTTACCTTGTCAAAACATTATGAAATGCTATGAGAAACTTCCGTTACTAGAACATTTTCAATCAATGAAATCCAACACAATTTAAAACAATCATGAACCATGATATTCATCTTATCAATCCAGGGAAGGTTACAAGGACAAAAAGTTTCCTACAGACGTTGTCTAACACTTAGCAACAGGAGGGGGTTGTGGGCAGTGGATTCAAAATAGATACCCAATGCAATGAAAAGCTTGCGTTCTTAGCTTCAATAGTTACCCAATGCTATTTCTGTCAAAGTACATTAAGAAAGTTAAGGGAATATGTTTCATATTTTTGGTCATATTTTATTTTACAATAATGATTATATCTTCATGATCTTTTTAGAGAGCCAGCTGAGGTTTTGATCAGAGTAAAGACCTGGGGAAATCGGTTCCGATGATGTGCAAGTCAGTCGAAAATGTTTATACATGTCCCATGCACTTACGAAGAACCACGAGCCTTGGGGATCCGGGTTCGATTCTCGGTGAGAAAGCATTAAATATTTTAAGGCAAAAAGTTAATTCTATCCTTTCTGTCGTGAAAACGAAGTGCTATATACGTGAAATTCTTTTTTTTCATGCAAGGACTAGTTCAACTCTAAAATCATGAAGTACCAAATTTGATCCCAACTCCCTACCAAAGAGGATTTTTGTGTGCAGAACCTTTATATCGTAAGTTAGCGAAGCTACAATCAAAGTTAGTTATCTGTTTCACTTTCACTCCCAAAATAATAATAATAATAATAATAATAATAATAATAATAATAATAATAATAATAATAATAATAATTATGTGATGCTGTATTTTTAAATTTATTTTTATGTTTGTTATTTACGTTTTAATACCACTTTGGTCCGGATTCGATTCTCGATGAAAGAGAGAGAGAGAGAAAGAGAGCATTGAACACTTGAAAGCATTATAATGCTTCGAAATGAAGAGCTTCGAACGGGAACTATACTACATGGGACCCAAAACCCAATCAATATATTTATATATTTCGCAATTGGGATGCTTCGATCACTGAATATCAAAGGATTGGAAGTAAGGGTCTAAAATAGCTACCCAATGCTATGCCAAATAGCTATTCAACACATAACGAAAAGACGAAAACCAATCAATTGGGAAGCTTCGATCGTGATAACTGAAAGGACTCTGAAGAAGATCCGGTAGCCGTCCAAGAGTATGACCATAGCAACAGCGGGTTTCTACAACCAAAATTTTCCCACGGAGCTCCTGGTGGTAGCCCTGAAAGGCTATGAGCATAACAACTAAAGGACTGTTGAAACTTGGCTTCGAATTCTAGGAAAATATATCGAATTCTAGGAAAACAAGATAATTTTTTGCTGACTCACCAGGTATCCAGCCTCTATTCTACTCCGAGTCCCAGCGGGAGCTCATATACTTTGAATCTCACGTTAAGTTGTAGATGCACGCCTCATATAGCCTCGTTTCTGAAAGGGACGATAAAGTTAAAAATCAAATCGATTCCCAACTTTCGACCCTTTGAATTCTGAAAAGAAAATGGTGTTTACCCAAAACTACATTTGTGATATTTTTTGTCTCGCAGACGCACACAAACAGAGAGAATATATAAAGAAGCTCTGGTAAAAGAATCCTCTAAATGAAATAATAAACGAATGAATGAAAGAAAGTAAGTAAAATACCAAAGAAGAAACAATCAACTTCCAAAACGTTCCATGTAAAATGTGTGCAGAACGCAGATTCACTAGTACTGTTAGGCTCAGTATGAGATGAAGTTGCCACTGTAAAAACCCACATCGTGAAAAACGTACCAGGGTGTACAAAATCACCGGAGATTTATTAACCACGGTAAGATTTTACCGCAGAATTTGTACAACCCTGCTGTTTTCAAATATAATAGTGGACAGTGAAGTTCAATGTTATCAATGGACCGGATTTTTCCAATGGACTCGATTAAGGTACCTCTGACACTGTTGTTATAACTTCCCTTTGATCTAGCCGATGGGGTAAGATATCACCGGGTAATTTAATCCCGTGCTGTTTTATAATATATTAGTAAAAAGTGAACTTCAATGGTATCAATCGAATTGACATTGCCCAAGGACTCGTTCAAAATAGTTCCGACGCTATTGTTATAACTTTCCTTTTATCTAGCCGAGGGGATGAGAAGTCACCGAGTAATTTTATCCCCTGCTGTTTTATAATATATAAGTAGAAAGTGGAGTTCAATGGTATCAATCGACTTGACATTGCCCAAGGACTCGTTCAAAATAGCTCCGACGCTCTTGTTATAACTTCCCATTGATCTAGCCGAGGGGGTGAAGATTTCACCGGGGAATAAGTACCCCCTGCTGTTTAGAAATATATAAGTGGAAAGTGAACCTCAATGGTATCAATAGATTGGACACTGAAAAAGGATTAGGCTAAGATAGTTCCGACACTATCGTTATAACTTCCCTTTGATCTATCCGTGGGGGGTAATATTTCACCGTGGAATTTGTTACCCACTACTGTTTTAAAATATTTAAGTGCAAAGTGAACTCCATTGGTATCGATCGAGTGGACATTGCCAAAAGACTCGATTAAAATAGTTTAGACACTATTGTTATAACTCCCCTTTCATCTTAGCCGAGGGGGGTAATATTTCACCGGGGAATTTGTACCTCCCTGCTGTTTTAAAATATATAAGCGGAACGAGAACTGCAATGGTATTACTACCTTTATAGGCAGTGTATTCTGCATTCACAATTTTAAGTTTATATGCTGAAAGGGTTAAAGTACATAAGTTGTGTGGGTTCTTAAATTTTTGCGTATAAATGAAGACATTGCGTGGATGCAATGCGCGAGTCTTGTGTGACGTTGCGAAGATCTATGGCGTGATTTTGACATACTCTACTATCGTGTCTAGTGTGATCGTAACTAGAGTTTACTCATTTGTAATTTTAGTGGATCAAGATGTCGTGTAAGTAAAGATGTTTAAATGACTTTCTCACTAGGACTGTGGAGAAAGTATCAGACCATGGTGCCGGAAAGCCAAATCACTCACCCTACCTTATTTTCGTCCTCATTCCTTTTAGACTAGTTTCCCCCTTAAACACGCTGGAGTATCGTAGTCTTTTTTGTGCTCCAGGCAGGCTGGGACCCATATTCCTGAAGTACTACGAAAGCAGCCGTCACGTTGGAGACGTCGCACCCCTCTTCTATGGCGCGAAAAAAAGTTTCTCCTGGTTCTATAATTTTTTTTTAAGAAGAAGCACTAATATCGCGATGTAATATCCAGAGAGGGAGTTTGACGAAATTTCTTGTACTGTGGAGAAGAAGACAATAACATGTCCTACTTGAATCGATTCATTATCCCTCTGCAGTCTTCGGTGCTCTGAAGTTCACCATTGATACCATACCATTGATACCATTGAAGTTCACTTTCCACTTATATATTTTAAAACAACTGGGGGGGTACAAATTCCCCGGTGAAAACTTACCTCTCTGCTGCATCAAAGGGAAGTTATAACAATAGTGTCGGAACTATCTTAATTGAGTCCCTGGGCAATGACCAGTAGATTGATAACGTTGAAGTCCACGTTCCACTTATATGTATTAAAACAGAAGGATGTAGGAATTCCCCGGTGAAATCTTACCCCCGTCAGCTAGGTCAAACGGAAATTATAAGAACAGTGTCGGAACTATTTTAATCGAGTCCTTGGGCAATGTCAGTAGATTGATACATTAAAGTTCACTTTCCACTTATATATTTTAGAACATCAGGGGGGCAAATTTCCCAGTGAAATCTTACACCCGTCAGCTAGATCAAAGGAAATTATAGCAATAGTGTCGGAACTATCTTAATCGAGTCCTTGGGCAATGTCCAGTCGATTGATACCATTGAAGTTCACTTTCCACTTATATATTTAAAAAAAAAGAAGGGTGTAAAAATTATCCCGTGAAATCTTACACCTCTCGGCTAGATCAATGGGAAGTTATAAGAATAGTGTCGGAACTATCTAAATCGAGTCACTGGGCAATGTCCAGTAAATTGATACCATTGAACTTCACTTTCCATTTATATATTTTAAAACAGCAGGGGGGTAAAAATTCGCCGGTGAAATCTTACTCCCCTCGTCTAGATCCAAGGGAACTTATAACTAATGTCCGGATTTGGATGTAGTTACATATTTTTTCTTTGATGTGTAGGTTTGTCAAATCCTTAAATGTTTGTGATTCGCACCTGTAGGGTGCTTCAACTCAAGTTTCATATTACATATTTTTTCATATTTTGATCAATATTACATATTTCTATGGTTTCTGCATAGTTTTTACATAAAACTGTCTTAAAATTTTGCGTTTACTGAAATTTTAATTTAAAATAAAACAATAAACTCTCCAACTGTGCAAGGCTTGCATCTAGATACAATTTTGTCATCTCTTATCTTGTTTCGTTTCTTTACCGAAAGAGAAATCTTTCTCTCTTTTTTTTATTTGTCAAACCATATTTCGCAGACTTTTCGCCGATAATAAAAGAAATGTAAGAAGAAACTAGTAAAAGTTCTCCCTTCGGGGTACATTAAGAGAGCCCTTTATTCTCAACTCTGGAGGAAAACAGATCACGTGCCTGACAGGCGACTGGCCAGAAAATTCCTACAATGAAGTCTATTTGATTGTTATCGGAGGTCGGGAAGAAAACATGAAAGCAAATCCTGCAATTCAAGTTAAAACTATGCTAGTGTGCTTCCAAGAATTTACTGCAAGAGTTCGTTCCAAGAAGCTTAATGTTGATTCTCGTCATCTTCAACCCAGTACAGAGCATACCTTTCCAGCTCATCACGAACTTACCACACCTATCATAGTTCCAGAAATTCGTGAAGTCACAGCTCGCAAACGTAACACTGCTCCAGGCATGGACCTTATCACCTACCGTCACATTAAAGAGAGTCCTTTATGTTTACTGCTTCTGTTAGCCCATATTTTCACTTTCATTTCACGTACCGGCTTCATTCCCGTCAATTGGAAAACCTCTAAGACCTTAATGTTTCTAAAACCTAACAAGCCAGCTACCTCAGTATCATCTTACCGTCCAATCCAATTAACCACTGTTTTCTGCAAAATTCTCGAACGCATTCTTGTTAACAGACTTCATCCACATTTCTCTCGCCATCGCATCATTCCACTCCATCAAGCAGGTTTCCGTCCTCGCATTGGTGTTCATGACCAGCTCTTACGCCTTACCAATCTCATTACGAATCATTTTAACCGCTCACAGCCATCATGTTTACTTCTATTTGACCTTGAGAAAGCTTTCGATAAGGTATGGCATCTTGCGCTTTTCTTTAAGCTTCTGTCCTGTAAACTACCAATGTGCTACATCCGATTCATTTTCAACTTTCTATCATGTCGCATAACATACATATCTGTAAACAACTCCTTATCACACCCTGTCTTTATTCATTCCGGAGTTCCACAGGGCTCAGCATTATCTCCACTTTTGTATCTGCTCTTCGTTGCCGATCTTCCTCCACTTCCTTCAAATGTACATCTCTTCCAGTTTGCAGACGACACGGCCTTTCTTGCTCTCGGCAAAACGATCCATCAATTGAACACAGCACTCCAATCTGCCATCGATATCTTTGTTAGTTGGTGCTCGAAATGGCGATTACGCCTAAATTCTGAGAAGACTCAAGCAATAGTATTTCTTGACCCTAAGAGACGGTCCCGTGTCCATAGAAACCCAACACGCCTGAACCTTACTGTTCTTGATACTCCCATCAAACCTACCAAACACGTTAAGTATCTAGGCGTTACATTCGATACTCACCTCACATGGCGTCCTCACTTAGCTCAGATCATCACTAAAGCCTACAATAGACTGAATCTTCTTCGCCGACTTTCTGGCACAACCTGGGGCCTACGAGCAGATACCATTCTCACAACATATAAGGTGTTCCTACGACCCGTCCTAACCTATGGGTTCACAGCTTGGGTCGCTGCACATTCAACCTTTTACAGCAAGCTCAAGATCCTAGAACGACACGCCCTGCGTATTGCATATCGTATAAAGCTACCCAGCCCTACACAAGATCTGTATGATCGCATCCCCTTTCCTCACATCCTGTACCACATTGAAAAGCTTCGACTTTCCTACATCACCAATAGACTGGCACAGAAGCATCCCCTTTTCCTTGATATTCTACACAGTGATATCGATTATGCTCCACAACATCCTGTTCGCCACCCGCCACTCTCCCTCCTCTTTACTTTATACCGTTATTCACTCCCACCAAATCATCCCGATCAAGACATCGCAGCTGCCTTTGCCATCCATTCAGATTCGCACTACATCTTCCCATCATACGCACAGTAATCCATCTCTTCTAACAGGGCTCATTGTGTCTCTCATCATGATCCTGAGCAGCCCCAGGATCGGAAGATAACATGCATTCGTCTAACTAACCCTTCCCTTTACTGTGTTGTGGCGTTCAGTGCACCTCACTCTCATCTCCATCTCATCGCCTATCCTAATGATTATGGCTAAAGGCCATAATGTCTGCTATGGTACTTAAATACTATATAATTTATAATCAATAAAGTTAATATAAATTATTAAATCGCATAGACCATCCCTGCTGCCTCCTTTCTATATTAATATTCTTTCTCTTCCCGAGAAAAGGGCGTAACCCTTGTAAGGGGCTAGCATGCCTTCAGCATGCTAGCATTGTGTTAAAAAAAAAAAAAAAAAAGTGGCTATAGCATACACACAGGTCATCCGCTCTTTTTAGACATCCTTCACTCCGACGCTCTCACCGACTCCACCTTTCGGTACAAACTTTCACCATTAAATATATTTATATCTATATATATCAACAATACGCACCTGACACCGGACGAACGAGAAATCTACGACATTTATTTCATTGGTGATCACATTCCTCATCTTTTTCCATTATTGCACAAGGGCTTCCACCTGTGTTCATCAGTCCCGAGTCGCCCCGGGACAGAATATATAACCCTGCATCTGTCTGATTAACACATTTATGTTTGTGACGTTCTAGCACTTCATCTCATTTCTCATCTTCATTACTTTACAATTTCTCTGGCCACATGTTGCACCTATTCCTTATCTTTGATTCTCTTGCACTATATCATATATATATATATATATATATATATGTTTTTTGCACTATATCATTATGTACTGTTACAGTTATTCTAGTTATATATATTATGTTTATTAGCATTAATAAAAATAAATGTAAAATGTTGATATGAAATTAAATGATGACGAGTTCACAACCCTCTTAATAGATGTTCCACTTCAGCTGATAATAAAGAATACCTCATAGCCCATCCCCTACCTTTTATTGCACCTATTTTTGTATATAAGAATCACATGCCAAAGAGAGGGCGAAACCCTCTGAGCGGCAGGAGGATAAAATCTATTACCCACAGACTCGAATTCTCTCTAAGAGTATTTATAATGTCTCTTCCTCCTTAACTAAAAAAAAAAAAAAAAAAAAAAACGTGGCTATATTAATATGTATAATAATTCACCCTCTTGCTGAGGAACATGTTACATATTTCTTACTCAGTAAAACATTTTTAGCAAACTATCATACAAGCCGTTTACCACGATATACCATGTTACTTTGTACAAATTCCGTACTTTCACTTCGTGCTAGTGATGGGGATTCTGATTCCTTTCTGGTATTCGATTCCTTTGGATTCGTTGAGTTAAAGGAATCATAAAAAGTAACGACTACTTTCGTTACTTTGATTACAAGGGCTCATGTGTCCCTCTGAATCTCTGTACTCAGTTGCCTTTTCGGTTTCTTTCCCTCAGTTCTGATTACCGGTACTCAAACACGTTTTCAAAAGCTTTTTCCACGTTTTCATCAATGTATTCAGTTTGGCTTCGTAGTAGTTCGTATATCTTCGGTAGCATACTATTCATAAAGCAATCAAGTAGAATTCTGGTTCGGGTGAGTGAAAGGGAGAAAAGGAAAGAATATTTTTAGGCAACTGACTTTAAAAGAAAATAGCGCCTCCCGCTTCCTCCTCTTTAGAGGGAGTGACACCAGCGAGCGGTGGAAAATTGTTGTTTTCATTCTTCCTTCCTTAATGAACACCCAATGTAGAACTGCCATATGGTTGATAGTACTATTGTGAATAACTGTGGGGCGGCTAAATAAGACAAAGAATGAAGAGCTGTGTTTCACTGTATTTTAATATACTTAAAAAAAAGTGTTGGTTATTTACATGAATTTGAAGTGAACTAACATAATATCCTTCGAAAGTAGAGATGCAAGGGCTCGGAAAAGAAACGGATTTTTTTGAAAAAAAAAACTCGGTTTTTTCTGCTTCGCTTTTTTGCTTGGGAAATTTTGGGCTTTTTTGAAAATTCTGCTTTAGATTGATAAACCACATTTTGTTTCGCTTCTCTAGAACACAAAAAGTCATTTAATTAGTGGTTGATGCCGATAATAATATAAAACCTCGAAAATAAACCATGAATTTCGAAAAGATATTTCAAACAGTTTTACTTCTCAACATATTTACATTATGAATTCCAAAGGATTAACCAATGTATATAATAAGACTTTTTTAAACCTCTTACATACAAAAGTAAGCAGGGTTGGCAAGAACCATGATTGTTTTTGAAAATGCCAAAACCCGTTATTTGGGGAGAGTTTAAACAAGGTTTTTTTGGGGGGGGGGGGTTAAACCAGGTTTTTTTGGGTTTAGGTATTTTGCTTTATGTGTTTATACTACATATTGAAAGAAATAAGTTTGTTTCGCCTTGGTGTTATTATGCAACAACGGGGTTATGTTGGAAGAGGTCACATAAGCTTAAAGAAGTCCGGTCAGTAAATTTCTTAAATTGAGAAATCCCCGCCCTAGCCATCGGGAAAATCCCGTCATTACTCTAAATGTAAAACAATAACGGAAAAAATCCTGTTATTGCTTCGCATGTAAAATTTAAAGGTCAACGTATCATAATCAGTACGCTAAAACTGAGGTATTAAATTACAAATTTAGTACGTACATATCATTGAAAGTACAATCCAAGCTAATGTTGGCAATCTATAAATTTTGCCAATTTATGTCAATATATTTAAGCAACCTTGGCTTCTTTATAAAACAACAGGTATTCAGGCATGCAGAAATGTACAATTTAGTTTCGTTTCGTATGTTCAGGCTTAACATCCTTACGTAATACCGAGCTTATCAAGGAGAAGACTTTCGCTTAAAGTTACATCCGAACAGCTAGTTTGTTTACGCATGAAAGAAGGATTGTGGTTCGACCGAGAATTGAACACGAAACACCTTGATTAAAAGGTGAAAAGGAAATAAAACTAATGCAGATGGTTTGATGTGTGGAAACGTCACCATGAAATTCACACGAATCGCATTTTTCGTTCTTTTTATTATTATTATTATTATTTGGTTTAAACCAGTTGTTTATTTTAAAAAAGAAAAACAAAAAAAAAACAGCCAACCCTAAAAGTAAATACTTCTTTAAGAAATACTCAAATAAGTAGCAAAGTTCTATGTAGTATTTTTACTTCAAAATATTCCATACCCTCTGTTTGCAACAAAATAAAATTAAAATAAAACATAAGAAAAAAACTTAGATTTATATGATACACTTAAAGACTGCACATCTAGAGCTTTTGGTTTTGTATATTCTTGAAATTCTAGAGTTAAGTTTTATATGAACACCATCACGGTTTACTCAGTCCTCAAGTTTTCTGTATTTTTAACAAGAGGGATTCAACATATGAAGGGTGTGAGGTAAGAACATGGTAACCCACAATTTTACTATTTTAACAAATTAGAAATTTTTTGCTGCACAATCCATTTTGAAAGTCGGAAAGCTGATTTTTCACATAAGACTATACATGAAGGATTAAACGAAGCGGTATGCGTTGCTGTCTATCTGGTGCTGCATAACTCAGCAATTGAAAATTTGTTAGTAACCATGTTCTTGGCTCACACCCTTCATATCATATCATTATGGAACTCTCCCTACTCCGCCGCCACCAAAAAAAAAAAAAAAAAAAAAAAAAAAAAAAAAAGAGGACTACGGAATATATTTAAGTTAAGATAAATTCAACTGCACAACAAACATGACTGACTGGAGCTTTTGCGCTTCTATCGAAAAGTCCGGGATTCAACTCAGCATTCGACCATTCTGACAAAACTTTTCTTCATTCCATCTATGAAGTAGAAATAGTGCGTGTACTGTGAGTTGGCGGACTTCATTTTTTATTGTTTTTAAATCGGTATTATTACTAATTACCAGCAGTGACGGTTTTGCGAAAGTTAGGGGGACGGTCTTTCGAACTGAAGCCTGTTCCCCAAAATTACGGAATATCTAAAACAAAGGAAATATCTATTAGTTATGCCTCTACTCCTAAACTTCAAGCTCCTCCTAAATAAAATTAGGACATTTTAGAAAACGAAACAATCAGAGAAACTGTCCCAAAGTACGTTTCTAAATCCGCTACTGATTATTTGTATAAATTAGTATTCAAGGTTGTATCCGAAAAATTATTGCTAAATCGTTGCACAGCTACAGTATAACAGAAATGTGGAAGTACGGTTAGATGGATATATTGAAAAACGTACGCTTTGACGGATATATAGAAAAACGTAAATTTAACTTTTGCGCTAGAAGCTAGAGTACTAAGCTCTTAGAAATGAAACACAGATGACAAACTGAAATGATCCCGAGAAGAAAAAAATGTCGATAACTCAAAAGTTAAAATAAAGTTAAATAGCCTCTAAAATTGCCCTCAAATACTACATTCTTCACGTTAGCTTTAATTCGTGAAACATGTGCTCCATCCATCTTGATGGTGAATTTTAGAGCGAAATATGGTATTTAGGTCATGGAATTCTTATCTAACTATAGAATATACATAAGAAAGCTCTCTAGATAGAAAAATCATGAAAATAAAAAAAAGCCAAAATTTCCAAAATTCTCGTTTTTTCCCAAAACAGCCGGCTTTTTATGTGAAAAAACCATCGATTCAAAAAAGCCGGCTTTTTTGCATCTCTATTCGAAAGTAAGAAAATATCGGGAAAATAGAATGAAATTTGAGGTAAAAAAAATATAGAACGCAAAACTTTCTGGCCTACACTACAAATCAAGCAATTTACAAACAACAGCTACAAGCAGTGTGCGGACTGCTCGCAGAATACCTTGGAATTCCTCCCCCGGAAAAAATTGAAATCTTCCCTGACTAAATAGAACTTGGGTTCTGTCCTCCCTAAATAAATTAATTAGCATACTGACTACAAGTGACAAATTCTACAAGGTTCAAAAATTTAAGGTACCGGTACTTTCTGCTCAAGAATTGTAAGAATGGCCTCGCATAGCGTAGTCGCTAACACTCTCTCGCCTTCGGTGCGAGCGGTCCCGGGTTCTATTCCCGGTGGGGACACTCGGTCGAAAAGTGTAAAATCTTTCTGAGGCCAGCCATCCTGATTGGATTTTTCTGTTTTTTTCCTCATTCACACCAGACAAATGCCGGGATGATACCTAATATATAGGTCCTAGGCCGCTTAATTCCTTCCCCTTCCCCCGGTTAGCCGAGGACGTCATCCCTTATACGTGAGGGGGTAACGTAGCCATCCATGCTGAAAGCCCAGAAACCTAATTCCTAATCCTATAATCTTAAGGATGAAATAGAATCTTTGAGAGCAGGTAATATGTCGAATCTGATGACATTTTAACGTTTTTGTCTTTTGTCTCTTAGTTTGGCAAGAATGAAAGCAAATACTGGAATGTGAATAACCATAATCATAGATAATGGTGTTATGCACCAGAAAAGATGCATAAAAGCAACCATTAGCGTTGATATCTGTAGACATTTGCAGTGTGACCACAAATTACGATTCAAAAAACTTATGTGAAGAAAGCGACTAGAACAATGAATTTAACGGCATTAAATGAGAAATTGTGTTATCTTTGCGGTATTTCTAAATATTACATCTACTTAATTCTAATAATTGTATTTCAAAACGATTTTGCTTATTAGAAATGTAATAAAAGTACGAGACAATTAGAACACAGACGTTTAAGGATTCAAATTGAATTGGAGCTGCTCAAAATGGCAGGAGATAAAGACATTTTGTTTCTGCTGCTGTGAACTATCTGCTTCCTTAAGCCATAGCCGGAGAGGGGGATAGCATGTAGTTAGCCCCCTACTAAATATAGCTTACATTTATGTTACTGAAGCCGATCAAACGTTAAAAATTGGTAATCAAATGATTGACAAACATTCATCAAATGATTGACATAAGAAAAAGTCGAATCGGCGGTGTAGGAGGACTTCCCCCCCCCCCATTTTCTAACCATTATTTCTCTGTTTGAAAGTTGATCAAACGTTGAAAATTATTCATCAAACCTCATCGAACAATTGGCACAGGGGCGTCATTTAGGGAAGCAGGGAGGGGCATTTGCCCACCCCCGAGTTTGGGATTTATATAGATTTTACCAATAGAATAGTAGTAAGTCAGTGAAAAACGCGAAATTTTACTTATAGCAAGGGGTCTTGCCCCCCCAAGCCAAAGATGAAATGACGTTACAGAATTGGCATTTAAAAATTCAGAATTAGGCGTGTAGGGGGACTAGCATGTAGTTAGTCCCCCCTACTAAATATAGCTTATATTTATGTTAGTAAATCTGATCAAACCTTAAAAATTGTTGAGCATACCTAATCACATGATTGACATAAAAATAATTTTAATTTATTTTTTGAAATAGGGATGCTAACTGCACGCAGGTGATTGCAATATTTCAAAGTCTCCCAAATTCTGTTTTTATGTGCAAATGTGTAAGAAAGACTGCCAGTGTAAATAGTTGTAAATAATACATTTAAAAACAATTTGTTTATAACTAGAGAATAGACGGCAACACACTTTTTTTATTACTTTGTTGTTTGTTCGCTTGTATGGTTAAAGCCGTGGATTCTGACCGCTGGATGTTAAAAGTTGTCATGCCGTGAGAAAGGGGAGGGAAAACAGTTTAGCTTAGTCGTCCTGTTTACGAAACGTGCATAAGGGTGAAGAGGAGAGAGCACTCAACAAGCAGAAGAATCAAGCAATGAAGGTGTGTTTTTTTTCTGAGCGCATGCGTACTATAATAGCCATATGCTTTCAACGTGTCTTATTGTCTGTTTCGTGTGAGTATTCGTTACTAAATCTTGTCAATCTCTCCAATGCAGACGCGAATTGATTCCAGGAATCATATGTCTAACTTTAAATCCGAATCCAAATGAATAATTTGAGTCCTTGGATTCAAAAGATTCCGAAGTGAATCCGAGACCTTTGAGTTGTTTTCAGTATTCGTTCCTTTGAGTATTCAAGAAGAGTCGTTACTTTGTAACGACTCCGCAAGTAACGACCCATCACTACTTCGTGCAAATTGGGGAGTAGCCATAGGAATTTCCCCTCACAGTCCTTATCGCCAGTATCAGTATACTGCAACAGTTCTTCCCGAACATCTCCTTGCCACAGTTTATTTCAAATATATCGTCACCACCCTAGAAACTGTCTACATCAGACTAAATCATCCTTTACCTTAGCAGTTCGTTCAATATATTTCCAATACTTTCAATAGATACATCATTATGGCCGATTTCAATATGCACAGCCGCAGCAATAGTGACCCGACAAATTTCATTAACTTCATAACAACCCACACTACTGGGGTTATTGTCGACCTTCCACAAGCTACACGCCCAATCTCAAACACTA
Source organism: Thermobia domestica (assembly GCF_964235325.1). NCBI lineage: Eukaryota > Metazoa > Arthropoda > Insecta > Zygentoma > Lepismatidae > Thermobia > Thermobia domestica. The sequence goes on along the minus strand of NC_137456.1, from coordinate 339,823,425 downwards.
AGCTTGACATAGTCATTGCCTCCACAAATCTTGTCTCACATTGCACAGTAGAAATTCTTGATCTTCTTGGTAGTGATCATGAACTCATCAAGTTTGTCTACAAACCATACTGAGCTACAACCCGTTCCTCTTTACCAGTTCGGGCGAGCTTGCGCTACGATAGAGCTAAATGGGATCAATATCGTTTGCATATTTCAGATCTAACAGAACCTGCCACAAGTGACGATTTATACCAGACTGTCGATCGCATTACATCCGCAATTCAGGATGCCAGCAACTTGTATATTCCAACAACACAATCCGTTCATATCAGCCTAAACTTCTGCCACAATATAAACGTTCACGTCAGCTCTATCAAGACTATCTCCACACTCGCAACCCAGAAGTACTCCGACATCACAAACAACTTCAACGTACAGTACACAATTACACCAAAGCTTATAAGCTCCGGTGCTGGGGAAAGAAATGCAACACATGTCTGAAACATCGCATCCTACTAAATTCTGGTCTCGCTTCAATGCGCTGTGTGGCAAATTCTCTACTACACCCTACCCCATTTTATTGGGTGGCACACCTGTTAGTAGCGATAGCGATAAAGCGAATGCTTTTGCAGATCATCTACAAGGAATTTACACACCGCCATTTGCGAAAGCACCTCATCCCGCAGACATACTCAATGTTTCATCACTACAACTGCAACCAAATTTTACTCACATTTTACCCCTAATATTGCTGTGTCCGCCCGAATCACCACTCACGAAATATCTCAAGTTCTCCATAATAAACGAAATACTACACCTTGCCTAGATAACGTGACGTATGGACACATCAAGGAATGTCCTATTTCACTATTACTACTTCTTGCGAATATCTATACATTCATATTGCGCACTGGCTTCTTTCCTTTAGCTTGGAAAACATCTAAGACGCTAATGTTTCCTAAACCACATAAAAATCCCCAGAATGTTGCATCCTATAGGCCTATGCAACTCACTTCCACATCCGGTAAGATCTTGGAACGTATCCTGGTTAAACGATTACGTATTTTCATCTCAGATCACGGACTAACTCCAGTCACACAAGCAGGTTTTCGGCCAGCCTTCTCTATACATGATCAACTGCTTCGATTCACAACGCTCATTACTCAGCATTATAATTCATCTCATTCTTCCTGCTTAGTATTATTTGACTTTTTATTGGACTTAACTTTTCTCTCGAGCATGAAGTGGTATAATATGAACTTCTAAGCTAATTTTGGGACACTATGGCACCCGGACCGAAAGGACCAGGGATCTGAAACTATGGAAGCGGATTCTCAACCCCTCTTTCCCTCCCATGTCCTCCCTCCCCCTCCCCTTTCTGAACTATATTCGACCGAAAATGGGGTAGGTCTTGACTTTTGACTCCATTTTCGGAAGAATATCGGTGACCCCCCTCCCCAGGAACCTTAGCCCTCTCGGATCCCACCGATCGGGAAGAGTGTCCAAAAGTGTCCCTACAGGGTTTGGTGCAAATCGGCCCATAAACTAAAAACTTTTGCCTATCGAAATAAACTTTAAGTGTAATAGTATTTATAATTTTAGTGATTTAAACTTAAACGCGTAATACGGAAAAAAATGGCGATGTATCGTTCCCCTCCAGGGACGCCAGCTAGAGACCAGTCACCAATAAATCCCACAGTACGTCAAACTAGGACGGAAGAAACAGAACAAAGAAAAATAGCGAGAGAAGAATCCACAACATCCGAACAATCAACTAAGAAAAACACCTTGGAATATACAGGATTCGACACAATGGGGCAATTGGAACAAGAAATGAATTACATAGAAAATCTCTTAGATTGGAAAAAGATAGGAAGATCCCACCTTGAGAAACTAAAAAAGAGGGCCATAGTATGGGTTAAGGACAGGGCACAGCTTTTAGGACAACTAGACCAAATGGAGAAAATAAATAGTAAACTTCAGGAGAAATATGACAACCTCCAGAAAGAAAAACTAATAACAGAAATGGAAATGATGTCAGGCCAGAAAGGCAGCCGCATTGAAGAGAAAAAACAAATGGAAGAATTACGGCAAATAAACGTGAAATTAGAAAAGGAAATAGAGGAGCTAAAACAGGAAAAAGCAGAAATTAAGAATGACAGAGACAGGCAGTACAAAAGACTGGAAATAGAAATTCAAGAACTCACAGAAAACAGAAATGAACTAAAAAAGCAACAACAAGAAAAAACAAGAAAGTTAAATAAATTAGAAGATGAACACAAATACCTAACAAAAAAACTTGAAGAAAAAAAGAACTACTAATAAATACACAACAAGCTTTCGGACGAGCAGAGATATTAAGGGGGAACAACAAAGAAACATATATAGGGATAAAATCGAAGAATTAACAGACAAACAGAAGACCGACAAAGACATAGTTATACATGAAATACAAACGCTAACCAAAAAGATTGAAGAAAGGCATGAAAGAACAGAAAAAACGGAAACCGACGACAAACAACAACTATGGACAGACGTAATTAAAGAAAGAAAACCTACTGAAAAAGAATTGAAGATACAGGAAATGCAATCAAAAACAAAACCGGCATTGATAATAAAACCGAATCAAGGAGAGACATCAAAGCAAAGAGCGGAAAGATTAACAGGAGTTATTGATCCACGAAAAGAGAAATTAAAGATAACTGGTTTAAGAACTACCAGAGATATGGTAATACTTGAAACCGCAACGAAAGAAGACATTAGGAAAATAATGGCTAAAGAAGAAATAAGGAAATACTTCAAGTGCGAAGAAACTAAGAAGAAAAACCCGCTGATGATCATATATGGGGTACCGTCTGAGTTAAAGGATGAAGAACTACTCCAAGCTTTTATCGAACAGAATTTCGATGAAAACGAGATGGAAGAAGCCAAAAAGAGTAAAGCAAGGTTTCGAGCAGGAAAGAAACAAGAAAAACGATGCCACTTGGTGATAGAAGTTGAAGCGAAGAAAAAAGGAAACTGTTAGTGGAAAAAGAAAAAGTCTACATCGATTATGAGGCACATAAAATAAAAGATTCCCTGGTCGTTCCTTAATGTTTTATTTGCCAAGAATTCGGTCACGTTACGAAATATTGCGACAATAAAGAAAAAGCGAGATGCAGATATTGTGGCTCATTGCAACATAAAAGCGACGAATGTGAAGACAAAGGAAAAAAGATATGTATACCATGTAAACTAAGACACAAAGTATGTCAAAACCCACAAACGGAAGAATGTGTCTCATACAAAGTAGCCAGAGAAAGGATAATTTCTAAAATAAACTATGGAGAGTAAAAAGAAATAATAGTAAATACAAAGAGAAAAAGCCCAAGTAAGAAACGTAGGGGCAAACAAAGATTGGAAAATTTTCTAGAAAGAAAAAGAAAACTACTTAAAGAAAAAGAAACACAAACATATGATACAAAAGAAAATGAAAAATTGAAAATAAAAACTGAAGAAAACGAAATGGGAAAGTTAACAAAAAACGACAAGGAAAAAGGAGAACTAGAAACACTTCTAGAAAATAGAAAAAAGAATAGGAAAAAGAAATTTAACGAAGAGAATTATAAATGTATGCAACAGACCCCGAACATTAATGAATCATTTGTCCACGGTGAAGAAAAATATATTTTCCCAATTCAAGAAGAACATATACAACGAATTCAAGATCCGGAAGTTTCAAGTACAGAAAATACTCCAGTAAAACCAATAAAAGAGGAAATCTTAATAAATAATGTACAATTATACGAAAATATAAACCATATGTATAGGCTAGCAAAATTGGAAGAAAAACAAATCCTAATGACTGCACTAAGACAGATAGTAAGAGATATTCATATAAATGGAAGAACTATAACATTTCCAACCTTGGAGGAAGCCGATAGAATTGAACTACGAATTTATGATCCCCCAGCAAACGGATGGGAGTTACTTGATCTAGTGGATGAGGTTTTTGAGAGACGAGCGATATACTGGACGCTAGAAAATGTTTACAAACAACTGGTGCGTGCGCATGGTAGAGTATACTTCGACCCAACGAAATCAGGAACGGATGCCTACATATATACGAGATATGGATAAAAATCAGAAGTATTTGAAAATTATGCAAAATAACGCACAAGGAAGTAAAATAACCACAATGGAACTTAGAAGACTAATAGAAATTCTAAAGATTGATATCGTAGCAATACAAGAACCATATTTACTAAAACGGAAATTAACAACTTTTCCAGCAAGCTAAAAAATAATGTACGGAGGACAGGAATCTAAAACAGTTATAGTTTTCATGAATAGAGAAATTGAAGTACTTAAACTAACCCAATATAGTAACAATTGGATAACAACAGCTGAAGTTAAGTGTGGAAACATGAAATTCTGGCTAATAAATGCGTATTTCCAATACAGCTTAGAAACACGTGACTTCATAGACAAAATTCAAGAGATAATATGGCAGAGGAATAATACGGAAATATTAATCCTTGCCGATACAAATGCAAAATCAATCTTATGGGGTGCCCCGGAAACAGATGATAGAGGAGAAATAGTTGAAGATTTTGTAATGCAAAACGGACTTGTAATCTCAAACATAGGAAACAGACCAACTTTTGTAGGGAATAGAGGCAGCTCTCATATTGATGTGACATGCGGAGCATTTGAAATAACAAGTAGGATTGAAAATTGGCAGGTTGGAGATAAACTCACTCTCAGCGACCACGAAATAATACTATTTGATATGAAAATTGAAAAAAATGGAAAAGAACAAAACAAATTTAATATAGCTAAGACAAATTGGATTACTTTCAAGAACAAACTAAATCTACCCCAAATAAATGAAGATGAAAACTTAACCGAAATAATCAACGAAATTGAACAAGCAACAAAAAAAGCTTTAAAAGAGGCTACTCCGGAAAGTCAAGAAAGAAGAGTATATGAAGACTTTTGGACACCTAAACTACAAAGACTAAAAAGACTTGCAACGTCAGCCCGGAAAAGTTATCAAGCAGCTTACAACCCAATACTAAAGGAAAGAAGATTAGAAAAATATAGAAACGCAAAGAATAAATATAAGGAGCAATATTAGAGGCTAAGAAAAGAAGTTGGGATCTTTACCTCAAGAAAAATATTGAAATAGATCCATGGGTTGTTCCATACAAACTCATAACACAAAAAATAAACCCATTAATATTAAATACATTCAAGAAATTAGATGGATCATACACCTCAAACAGGGAAGAAACTCTAAAAGTTTTAGCGAACAAATTTATTCCCAGAGATGAAAACAATAACGACACAGAAAGAAACACAGTGCTAAGAAACAAAATGGGTGAACAACATACAGAAACTGTACCAGAATCGGACAAAGTCACTAACGAAGAAATAGAAAAAATCTTTAGAAAATTTAAAAACAAGAAATCTCCGGGTGTAGATGGCATCAAAAACGAAATATACGAGAAGACTAAAGATTTATGGGTCCCCTACCTAACGAAGCTTTTCAACCTACTAATAAAGAAACAAGAAATTCCAGAGCCGTGGAAAGCATCAAAATTAATTATTCTTTCAAAGGGACCAGAAAGGGATCCATCCGAAGTAAACTCATATAGACCTATATGCTTATTAAAAAATATATTAAAAATTTTTGAGAGAGTAATATTAAAAAGAATTCAAAAATACAAAAACGTAACTGAAGACAAACTACAATTTGGATTTAGAGCAGGAAAATCAACAGAAGACGCCGTTAATACTTTTTCTAGATGATATCAAGGAAAAGATATACGAAAAGAAATATGTATTAGCGCTCTTCATTGACATTGAAGGAGCATATGATAATTTATGGTTTCCATCCTTGATTGAAAATGTAAAAAAACTGGAAATGCCAGAATACTTACTGAATTTGATAAGAAACTATCTAGAAAACAGAAAAATAAAAATACCCAATGAAGAGGGCGACATAGTAATTAAAACAGAGAAAGGATGCCCGCAAGGATCAATATTAGGACCCCTACTATGGGACATAGAATTACAACCATACTTGGAAAAAATAAACAAAAAGCAAGAAGTCGATAAAATAGTGGCATTCGCCGATGACGTAATAACAACATCAGGAAACAGCCGAAGGGAATTAGAAGAAAAAGTTAAAAAGATAACAGAAACACTTGAAGAATAGAGTATGGAGAGTAAATTAAGGATATCATCAAAGGAAACCAAATATCTAATTTTCGGCACAAAACTACAAAAAAATCCGACTATAAAATTAAATGGAGTACGAGTAGAACGAGTGCAAAGCATAAAATACCTTGGCATAATGCTAGACGATAGACTAAAATTTGATGAACATTTGAAATATATAGTAAAAAGGGGAAACAGTGTAGCGAATAAATTGACCACTATTGCAAGAAACAGATACAGGTTACCATTAAAAATACTAAGACTATACCAAGAAACTATTTTGTCAGCTACCATGGCGTACGCATCCAGCGTTTGGATTGATAGACTATTAAGAAATAAGACCTACAGAAATCAAATCAATAGACCACAAAGAAACCTATTAATCAGAATGACTGGAGCTTTTAACACTACTTCGCATAGCGCACTCTGTATAATCCTTGGTATCCAACCAATGAACTATGTGTTATTGCAAAGGGCAACTAATTACTGGTTAAGAAAAGAAGAGAAAAGGAAAATTAGAGAAATTTTTAACAGGGATCTAAAAGACGAGAAAGAAATTAATGACAACATAATACAACTATGGGATGAAGAATGGCAGGAATACAGTGGAGCGCAACGATTACATAGAATCTTTCCTAGCATCGTCGACAGACTAAAAATAAATCACTTAAATCCAACATATGGATTGGTTCATTATCTATCAGGCCATGGACCATACGAACAACACCTCCACAGAATCAAGTTAAGACCCAGCCCAATGTGCGAATGCGGAGAAGAAGGAACTCCTGAGCATCGTGTCATGTGATGTCCATTATTAGAAGAAATTTTAGAATCAAGAACTCAAATAAGAGAAAAACCGCTGAAAGAAATAATACAAGTAGAGGAAGACTGCAAAAAATTGGAAAATTTGAAAAATGATACTCCAAACTAAGACGAAAAACTTACAGAAGAAGAATAGAAGGATGAGTGCAAGTAGAAGAATGTGTGAAGAAGTCCTCGGACCGGAGAAAAGACTCCTGGAACCCAAGCACTGGATTACCGTGCTTTCGCCGAGGACCAGAATGCGTGCAGCACCTCCAGCCTCTCGGTTTGGAAAGGAACTCCGGTGCAAGAGTGAATGTTGCGTGAGTGCATGAGTAGAAGTGAAGCGAGGATAGTGTCTCAGAGAGAAAACAGAGAAACTCTCGCCAATAGTACGGCCCATCCCGGGCGTGCCGGCCGAAGGATAAAACGGACCAGGGCCTGCACTAAGTGCTCTGAGTGGCCCCTGGACTTCAAGCCAGCACAAATGGACAGAAACTGGCATTGATACGCAACTGAGAACACTAAGGCATCAACGCAAAAGTAACAGGAAATGCTTATATAGAAGCATAAGAAAATTAAAAGTTTTTGAAAATGTGAAAATTTAGATAAAAGAAAGTGTAGTGTGTGTGTTTCATAGTGTAAGTACTAGTTGGTGAAGGTTAGTGATTTCATCAAAAGCAGTCACTGTTAATATCCGTAGTGAGTGTAGTGTAGTGTTGATGCACGATAGTGAAAAGAGGTAAAATTTACAGGTGAAAAGCAGGTGTAAATAGTGCAAGTGTGAAATAGAACAGACAGGAGAGAAATGCAGGCAGAAACCAGAGAAACCAAACATACAGAGTGAAAACCTGAAGAAAAGAAGAAAGAAGAAGATGACCAATAGGTAAACACCAAAACGCAAAACATATGACATACAAAACAACACACACGTAACAAACTCAAACTCAAAAAAAAAAAAAAAAAAAAAAACACACACACACACACACAATCTCACAAAACTAGAAATGAGAGTAGAGTTAAGCAAATATTAAGTTTAGTTATTTCTTTTTTTCTTTTTCTTTTTTTTGTTTGTCTGTTTTATTTTTTTGTCCAATCCCTTGTTTTAGTTTCACGTCCTTTTTTCCTTCCCTTTCCTTCTTCAAAATTATGAAATAAATAAACCCAAAAGAGAAATCATTCGCAATGATGATACTTCACCGGTTTTGAATGTTGAAGGCAACCGGCTGACAGTAACGCGGCTGAGCGAATGAAAAAAAAAATATTTGACTTGGAGAAAGCATTCGATAAAGTCTGGCACCATGGGCTCATATACGATCTTCTACAATTTCAGCTTCCTATCTCCTACATTCGTCTTATTTACCATTTAATTACAAATCGTATCACCTATATCTCAGTACAAGGCAGTTTGTCACATCCTATATTTCTGTTCTCTGGAGTACCACAAGCGTCAGCCTTGTCTCCTTTATTATACCTTCTGTATGTAGCTGATATGCCCCGCCTGCCAGGTAAGGTCCATCTTTTCCAATATGCGGACCACACGACCATTCTCGCACTTGGAGCAACTATCCAGCAGCTCAACATTATCTTACAAACAACTATCGATCGATTTTACACCTGATGCACTCAGTGGCGGGTTACTATTAACGCAGCTTAAACACAAGCCATCGTATTCTTACCACCTAGAAGAACTTCCAAAGTCCGACCAAATCCACGCAATCTCTCTCTGTATGTTGATGGGGTGCCTATTCAAATCAATAACACTGTCACATACAGATGGTGATCAGAAAAATGGAAACACCTGAACGAAATTGCAACTTACCAGATTAATATGGTGTGGGGCTAACTTTCGCCTTCAGAACAGCCTTGATGCTACGTGGGATGGAGGCATGGTTGTCGTGAATGGTAGCAAGTGGAATTTTACCCCATTCCTCGTGCAGGGCATCGGCTAATTCTGTGAGAGAGGATGGAGGTGAAAATCATCGCCGGAGTCGTGTTTCCAAGACGGACCACAGATGTTCAATTATGTTAAGATCTGGGGATTGGGCGGGCCAGGGGAGGTGTTGAACATCATCTCCATGTTCCTCAAACCACGCTGCAACAACGCCAGCTGTGTGAATGGGTGCATTGTCATCCTGGAAGATGGCGTCATTGTCCGGGAACAACATCCGGACCATAGGATGCAAGTGGTCTCCTAAAATTGCGACATAATCGTTGGCAGTGATTCGTTCGCTAAGTGTGACCACAGGACCCAATGAAAACCATGATATTGCGGCCCACAGCATCACCGAGCCGCCGTCATGTTTCACAGTTGGGCGGAGACACCGCAGATCATAAGCTTCTTTGTGCGTTATCCACACATAAACACGGCCCGTGGTTGGGAATAGGTTGGAGTATGACTCATCCAACCATATCACACGCTTCCAGTCCTCAACGGTCTAAGTTGCATGGTCGCGGCACCATTTGCGGCGTGCGAAAGCGTTATGGTCCCTGATGAGCGATTTGGCCCGTGCAACACGACCCCTAAGTTCATGTCATGTAATTCGTGGCGGACTGTGATTGTCGAAACAGGGTGGGGGAGGTGCTGATTGAGTTCCTCCGTCACTTGCTCCGCAGCGGCACGACGGTTCTGCGTGACAATGCGCTTTAATACCCGGCGTGACCAGTCACTCATGATTTTCTTACGCCCACTGTTCCGCTTCCCCGATGTGGTTTTCCCATGTGTTGCGTAGGCCGTCATCACCTTCGATACTGTCCCACGCGACGCACCTAACACAGTAGCCACTGCCGTCACACTCACTCCACATAACCGCGCGTCAACAATTTGCCCTCTTTGAAAATCTGAGAGGTCTCGCATTTTACACTACCTCGTCTGCTGCAGCCACTGGACACTGCTGTTCCACTGTGCCTGACGTAGTATGGAGACCGACCTAACACACCACCACAAGCGGTCCGGCGCTGCGGGCGCCACTACACCACTGCCAACCCATACATCTGACGTGTTGCCAACTACAGGTGTTTCCATTTTTCTGATCACCATCTGTATCTGGGGATTACCTATGATCACCACCTTACTTGGTCGCAACATCTGAAAACCATTACCAATAAAGCTTATAATAGACTCAACCTCCTGAAACGATTGACTGGTACGACCTGGGGCCTTAAAACACACACCATCCTAAAACCTACAAGGTTTTCTTACGACCTGTCCTTACTTACGGGTTTACTGCTTGGATAGCTGCCCCAACTAAGTTCTACAATAAACTTTTAATTCTAGAACGTCATACTTTCCGTACAGCGTTCCACATTAAGTTGCCTAGTCCTACACAGGATCTATACCACAAAATCACTTTTCCGACTTTACAATACTACGTTGAAAAGCTGCGGCTCACATTTATCACCAAATGCTTCGAAACACGACGTCCTTTACTACAGGATACAATGCGGTATGTAGCACTTCATTCAACACCTCACCGTTATTATCATCCTCCACTTTCGCTTCTCTTCACACTATATCACTATATTCTACCTTACTTATGATCACAGATTACGTCATTCATGAATATCTTCCTCTCATTCATCCATCATTTCCAGCACAGTGATTATCATTATTTACTAACATGGTCCTCATTCGTCTTCATCATTGCCTAGAGCAGCCCCTAGGCTGAAGATAACCTCATTTGTCTAATTAACATCACCCATGTGTTGTCCTGTGAATGCACCTCACCACATCTCTCACGCTCATAGCTATACCTGTACAAATCATGAATGCTATACCTAAGCACTGCTATCATTTTGTTATAATTTGTTTATAATTTGTCTATAAGCGAGTACATCGCGTTGAACCGTGTAAGACTAACGGACCATTACCGATTCGCTGTGAAAAGTGTCAGATATACAATGACCACAATACAGCCAACTGTCCTAATCAACCGAAATGTGGCTATTGTTCGGGGCTCCATGACACCAAAACTTGTCCTAATCTCAAAGGGCCACCTAAATGCAACACATGTGGTAGTGGACTTCATCCCACGTACAGCTACCGTTGCAAAGCTAAACCAGCACCAGCACCTGAACGTCCAGAATTAACTGTGCCATTAAACACAACAGACACTACAGTTCAACCCAATCAGTCCATATTACCTCCACTCACAGTAGAAGATTTTCTCCGCTTCACCAGTTTAGTTCTTCAAAACATTTTTCCATTCCAGAGAGCCCATATTACGCAACATATCATTTCTGCCGCAAAGTCAATTTTTCACATAAATCTTCATGCCACCTACTCCAACAATTATGTTCACTTCCATGTTGGATCTCTGGAAACTGCAGTCTAAATTCATATATATACTTTTCATTATGAAGATTAGTTTTCTCTTTGTTAATATTCGATCTTTTTTTCAACATAGACGTTTATTAGAAGCTCTGTTACTCGAGGAACATATCAATGTATTTGCACTCAATGAAACAGCGTTGAAACCAAATATATTAGCTCGCATTCCTGGATATCTACTACTACGTCATGATTATCATGACCACATGGCTCGTGCCCAAGGTGGAGTCGCAATAGGACATTCTCCAAAATATCCGATTAGAACATATACCCCACAAGCTTTCGATAATATCCCGGAATACCTTCTTTGTTCCATATACTTCCCATCAATAACCATAAATTTCAGCACAATCTATATTAGACCACGCCAACCTATACCGTTAGAATATTTCAGATACATAGCGAATACCCTTTCCAATATCATTATCATGGCAGATATTAATATCCACAGTCGGAGTGCTCGAGAGAAAGATGAATTTCAACAGTATATAACTGATCATCATCTTTATATGCATGTTCTTCCTAAGCACACCAGGCCTATAAGCCAAACTACACCAGATGTTGTCATTACATCTCTGAATCTCATAAATAAGTGCCAGCTTGAAGTGCTTGATTCTGTTGGTAGTGACCATCATCCAGTTAAACTAACGTTAACATATGGACTTCCAGCTCGTCCTGTTATTGCGCCTCGCTCTGTCTTGAGATACGATAAGGCTCATTGGCCTGAATTCCGACAAGAAATTGAGGATACTCTTCATAATGTAACACCACCTACGAATGATATCGACCTCGCTTCTTGTCTCAATACTATAACTACTGCAATACAACATAGCTCTCAACATCACATTCCAATAGAACAAGTTCATCCTTATAAACCGAAATTGCCTCCAAGCTACCTCGCACTTGCACAGAAGGCGCGGCAACATCTTCGCGATTATTATCGAACAGGAAACCGTGAATCTCTTCAGCACCACCGTCAATGGCAACGCACAGTTAAGAACTATCTGGATGCATATAAACGCAGGAATTGGATTAAAACCTGTACCAACTTATCTGAGGATGCACATCCTTCTCGATATTGGAAGCGTTTCAATCAACTTTCTGGAAAGAACACCAAAACTACCTATCCTCTCATTGACCATGGCACACCTCTGTTTTCGGATCAAGATAAAGCAAACGCCTTTGCTACTCTGTTACAGTCAGTATTTACTCCCTCTGCCGCTTCCACACGTTCAGAACGGATAAATATATCTAGCATCCCTGCTCTGCAGCCCTCCACAGAGCATGTCATAGATCCGGAACATCCTCTTACAGCACCTATCACCACTGCTGAAATTCACACCGTACTAAAGAGGAAAAAGAATACAGCACCAGGAATTGATAACATCTCTTACCGTCATATCCAAGAAGCTCCACAATCATTACTGGTCCTCCTTGTTGCAATCTTCAATTTCATCCTACAAACTGGTTACTATCCACTGGAATGGAAAGTATCGAAGGTCTGCATGTTTCACAAACCAAATAAGCCTATACATTCTGTCAGCTCATATAGACCAATCCAACTTACTTCAGTGTTCAGTAAGCTACTAGAGAAAATTCTCGTGTGCCGGCTTCATTCATATCTGGAAGAACGCAACATACTACCTATTCATCAAGCAGGCTTCAGACCACGTTTCTCAATTAATGACCAATTGCTTCGCCTTAGCACTATAATCACAAACCAGTATAACAAAGCATTCCCATCATGTCTTATACTCATGGATTTAGAAAAGGCTTTTGATAAGGTTTGGCATTATGGACTAATTCAAAAACTTCAGTCACTCAACCTTCCTATGTGCTATTTGAGGCTCATTCATTCTTTTCTTACACATCGTATTGCTTACGTCACTGTTGGTAATGTGCTCTCTTGGCCTATATTTCCGTTTACTGGAGTTCCTCAGGGATCAGCTCTTAGCCCCTTACTTTATATACTTTATTCTTCCGACATACCTCCAACTCCGCACAATGTATTTACTTTTCAATATGCGGACGATACGGCTTTCCTTGCTCTTGGCAAAACTGTACATCAACTTAATACTGCTCTTCAAACTACACTTAATAATTTCATCACCTGGTGTAAGAAATGGCATCTAACTATCAACGAAGAAAAAACACAAGCAATAGTGTTCTTGCCACCTAAAAGACGTTCCAGAATTCACAGGAACCCAACTCTTTTCCGAGTCACCGTAGATGGATATCTTATACATCCTACATCAACTGTTACCTACTTAGGCGTGGTCTTCGATTCCAAGCTCACCTGGAACGCCCACTTGAAGAAACTAACAGATAAGGCTAAAAATAGATTGAATCTCTTACGCCGACTCACTGGAACAACTTGGGGCCTCAAAGCGGATGTCTTGCTTCACACCTATAAGGCGTTTCTCCGCCCCGTCCTCACTTATGGACATACGGCCTGGTGCAATGCTTCTGCTTCATATTACGAAAAGCTCTCCATACTGGAGAGACACGTGATTCGTCTAGCCTATCGCCTTAAACTACCATATCCCACATGGCTCACCTATGAATACATCTCCTTTCCGAAAATTACTGAACATCTGGCAGAACTACGTATTAGATACGTCAACTCTCGCATACACACAGGTCATCCGCTCTTTTTAGACATCCTTCACTCCGACGCTCTCACCGACTCCACCTTTCGGTACAAACTTTCATCATTAAATATATTTATATCTATATATATCAACAATACGCACCTGACACCGGACGAACGAGAAATCTACGACATTTATTTCATTGGTGATCACATTCCTCATCTTTTTCCATTATTGCACAGAGATCCTCACCATTAACAAGGGCTTCCACCTGTGTTCATCAGTCCCGAGTCGCCCCGGGACAGAAGATATAACCCTGCATCTGTCTGATTAACACATTTATGTTTGTGACGTTCTAGCACTTCATCTCATTTCTCATCTTCATTACTTTACAATTTCTCTGGCCACATGTTGCACCTATTCCTTATCTTTGATTCTCTTGCACTATATCATATATATATATATATATATATATATATATATATATATATATATATATATATATATATATATATATATATATATATATATGTTTTTTGCACTATATCATTATGTACTGTTACAGTTATTCTAGTTATATATATTATGTTTATTAGCATTAATAAAAATAAATGTAAAATGTTGATATGAAATTAAATGATGACGAGTTCACAACCCTCTTAATAGATGTTCCACTTCAGCTGATAATAAAGAATACCTCATAGCCCATCCCCTACCTTTTATTGCACCTATTTTTGTATATAAGAATCACATGCCAAAGAGAGGGCGTAACCCTCTGAGCGGCAGGAGGATAAAACCTATTACCCACAGACTCGAATTCTCTCTAAGAGTATTTATAATGTCTCTTCCTCCTTAACTAACAAAAAAAAAAAAAAAAAAAAAAAACGAGCCAGTTGTATTATTTTGATGTTCACTTCCCTTCGCCCGGCGAAAATGGAATCGTCCGCTGAGTTCCGTTATCTACTAAGCCTGCATTGTTGGGTAGTATTTAGATTGCTCAGTTTTTGCCTGCATTTCTATATGAACTCGTTAGCCGCTCGTAAGATTTACGATACGTTAGGAATAACGCTTGGATTTTTGTATTTTGTTTACTATCATTTTCTACTTCTAGAATGAACTTACAGATACATTTTAGTGAAAGTGTTGGATTTATTTTATAGTATTTATTCAAGGAAAGTTTAAAAAAATGATTCTAACGGGTATTGATGACAGTGATCTTATTTTAAAACACCTAAATGAGTGTGAGAGTGATATTTAGGATCAGGATATTGGATCGAATGATGAAGAAACTGTGTGGAACATGATATTATTATAAACATAACCCTGGTTAATCCCTACGAAATTTCTCTTCACAACGTTGTGAAAATGAGTCAAAAGCCTCTTTCTAGAAGAAAATTCGCCATGAAAATCCACAGCAGTCTTATTAAGCCATGGCTCCAAGAACGGGTTCAATACTCAAATTTGCCACGAAAACTCCGGCAATCCATTGCTGACATTCTGAAAATATCGCTGCCAGAGTAGAATGCTGTCCAGTCCATAAACAATCCTCGACAAGTTTGTGGGATTTGCCCATCAGCCAAGAGGAGAACAACGTCAACGTATTACTGCCGCTGCAACAGGCCGATGCGCGGAGAACATAGTGGGAAATGCTGTGTGTACTGCGCGGAGAAAGTTTGAGCAACCAAACTGGCTGTAAAAATGTTCACTAATAAATATGACTCACAGTACTGACGATGAGTCTTCCTGATATTCTCAGCATTCACTTGATACAACTGCTGAAACGCTTGAACCAGGTGAATGGTTTCTGAAGCATCCTATATCTAACTGATTGATTCATCCCATTAACAAGATAATAATAAGTTGGGAGTCACTACAATTAAATCTCAAAACAAGAGATGCATAATAAATCTTGAACAAACTGATCCACCGCTTCATTTAACTTTTGTTTCCTGAATAATCTTTCAGATACTAAGGAATGTTTACTGTATTTGACGCAAATCTATCAAGTATTCTACATTTAAATAAATCCCATAAAGAGTTATTATTGACGGCATATTGTACTTCCGTTTGGAAATCACCTTCAGTACGTGTTAACAATGCACTATAGACAACTGTCATTCGGCAAGAAAATTGCTCCACTATTTTATTCAATTATCAGTAGAACATCAAGAACTAAAAAAAAAAAACTATTTCTGCCACCAATGACTTAAAACACTTTTATTTTTGATTCAAAACGTTCAAAAATTTTCTGCAAAGAATATTTACTAATATAATGTGCAATTGTACTAACAACTGCATTATTAGCCTGAGCATGACTATCATAATTTGAAAAATTATTCGGCAATCTATCAAAATATCTATGATCATGAGGCATTGGCCTACCCTTCCGAAACATGACTATAGGAGTCGAATTTTTAACTAAAGAAACTCTCTTCTAGTAATCAGAAAAATACTGATAATTGTTCGTTGGCCTACCACGAGTTGGCAATTCTGAACTATTCTCTGAAAAACTGAAATTCAACATGCCTACGCATAATAGGATTAAAGAGCAATTTTGATTAATACCTTGTACCAAAACCTAAGTTATCTCTAGTTAATTGACTAGTCTCCGCTGGAATTGGTGTTGGAGGTTGAGCAAGACAACTAAAGTTCCTGGGAAAAGATTCTTCTAAACTATAAATTCTCGAATTATCTTCAACACGATCACAAAACTGGAAAAAAATGACTTCGAGGAGGGGTCAGGCTCATTGTATCATTTGTCATGTACCCTGTCTGATCTATAGTAACAAATTGTAGATTATCATCTGAAATAAGAGTAAGAGCTGACTCCTCTCGTGAAAACATTTTCAATCTGATTTGAAGACACAAAAGTTGATCAAATGTTACAAAAAATAAAAAATAGCAGTAAATCTTTCCACAAAAGAAATATCAATTCAATAATCAAGAATTAAATTATCGTAAACTTAATTAACACTAATATATATAACAAACAAGCTACTACACACTACGCTAACTACTAATTACTAAAGAAAGAAGAAAAAGATCGACCCTCAAATATAAGCTGCTATCAGAAATACACAACTTGTTTTAAATTCAAACTGCCATTCATACAAAATTTATTTTAGGTTTTTATTTTATTTATTTATTTATTTTATTTTTTTTACAGATAGACTATTTTAAACTAATGTGGATCAGATATCAAAATAATTCTAAAGATTCATAAATACACAAACAATTACTTAACAAACCGAATAACAACCTAACTGAAACAATCCATTCTCAATTTATAAATTCACATCAACGATTTCCATTGCCAAGAAATGGCGACAAAAATTTTATAGTGAGAAGGTTGGAAAAATCTTTGTAATTCTCCCGCGCTAATAGGGAGAAACCGTCTAATTCGTCCAACAATCTCACAAAAATAATAATAATAAAATAAAAATTTAAAAAATGCGGAGCAACGAACTACCAGAGAGGACAATTCGGCCAATCACAATACAGTGGAGAGCTTTAAGTATTCCAACCCTGCTCCTAAATACTATATCAACCTGAATATGAAAACCTCACATCAAAAAAATGAATTTTAAAGTCAAGAAATAACTATTTTTAGAGGATTTATAGAAGTAACTTATCAATTCAAAAAAATAAATTCAATTTATTTTCTTTAAGTTTTTCACGTAAAAATGAAGAAAATAATTATAATAAATATTACTTTTTAATCACTCTGCGTATAATTCCACTCCCATTCAATTCATTGAATAACAGTTCTGATAATTAATAATTACTACTCTCACCAGAAACTATCAAACTTTTTAGTACAAATTAGAATAATTTAGATGCTCACACTGTCAATCAGAAATCTCTACCACTGGACAAACTTCAATTTGAAATCTTATAATGATCAGTAAGCCAATAGTCAAGTGATAAAATCAGATTATCTTTTCTTTTTTTTAATCCCAAATCAAATAGCTTAATGTAAAGATTTGCTAATTCTTTTTCCAATCAACAGAAATAATATAAGACGAGCTCAAAAACTGGTCATATTAAATCATATTAAACGGTCATCTAAATTATTACTTTTAATCAACGACTTTTTTTCTAAATACTAAATTTAACGCAAGCCAAATTAAGCGAGTGGCGTTTAACACTCTCAAAGGTTTGATTGCGACGCTAGTTTCCAAATCAAGAACTCAAACTAACTAAATTAATAATCCAAAAAAGATTATTAACAGAAGTTAAAGCGATTTAACTAGGTCCAGGGAAAAAGATTTAATCCGAGAAAACTGATAAATGCAGGATTCAAAAGATACAAAGTTGATGCTACCAACAAATAGTTTCACTGAACAGCAGTAATCTTGGGAAGCTATTAAACCTCCGGTCGAAATCTATACAAAAAATGCTAAATTTTAAACCAACAAACTTTTGTAGGCCATGAGCAATAAAATTCCCTATATGGACATTAATCTGAAACAAAATATCAAAACAAATAAAAAATATAAATTTAGAGGAAACCAACAGGGACTATAAATTCCAACAAACAAATTTTAATGGACTAATTCAGACTGGACTGATTTAACAATAATTAAAGATAATCAAATTGGAATGTAAAATAAACCCCAGCAACCAATAATGACGCTAATGCACTGGGTAAACTTCAACCTTCATGAATTTAAGTAAGTAAACTAGCTTCAGTCAACCAAACCAAATGAGGAAAGAACATCGAACTTAGATAATAAACTGAGACACTAAACTAAAACGAAAGAAACATTCAAACAACTAAACTAATGTTGTAAAAGTACTCGAAACTCTGACAATTCAAAATGGATGCTTAAGCAAAACATATTAAATCTTCAACAAATCAAATTAACATCGCAAAAGTACTTGAAACTGTAAGAACTAAAAAGGGATGTTAAACTAAAACAAACGGAACCTCTAACAAATATAACTATTTACGCACGATTACTAGATACTGAAACAACTTAAGTGGGACGCTAAACCAAACCAAAAACCTTCACACCAAACTAATTACGCAAAAATACTAGAAACTGAAACAACTGAAGTGGGACGCTAAACTAAACCAACAAACCTTCAAACCAATCACGAAAAAATAATAGAAACTGAAACAACTGAAGTGGGACGCTAAACCAAACCAACAAACCTTGAAACCAAAAATGAAATTGAGTTTTCCGTCCCTCGGTTATGCCAGTTAGGCTAAAGGAGACTCTGATGATGAGAAATGAATGAAATGGTGGAATGAAGAAAGTGGGAGGAAACGGGAGGACTCCAAGAAAACCCACGAGCACGGTGTTTGTCCACCAGAAAGTCCACACGGCGCAAGCTAGGATCGAACCAAGGACCCCAAGCACCGGAGGTGAACCCCCTACCACTGGACCACCGCGCTCCCAAACTTTCAAACGAATCACGCAAAAGGACTAGAAACTAAAACAACTTAAGGGGGACGCTAGAATAATGCTAAAATTCTTCAAATCAAATTAAACAAAATAGTAGCAACTGAAACAACTTAATTGGGACGCTAAGCTAAATCAACCAACCTTCAAACCAATCACGCAAAAATAATAGAAACAAACTACTTAAGCGGGACGTTAAACTAAAGCGAAAGCCTTCAAACGAAACTAAGCAAAAATACTCGAAATTGAAGTAAGGTCGGTGGGACGCTATATTAGTACAAAAGATTCCTTTGACAAACCGGAAATAGTACTAACTTTAAAAACCAAAGAGGAAATATAAACTGAAACTAGCAACCTAATTAATGAAAATCAATTTATTCTCTAATAGCTTAACTCAAAAGCAAACAGAAAGAATTAAGGTCATCGATGTTAAACTAAAACCATGGCCTAGAATGTCAAGCATTCGTAAATTTTACGAAGCGCGTTAAACTTTTGGCGGATACTAATTAATTATTGCGTTGACAACTCTAACAGTCCGGCTATTCCCGCCCCGTGCTGTCTCAAGGTCAGTGTGGTGGTGGCTTCCGCTAGAGTCCGTTCCTTACCCTTGATCTGGGGGCGTAGTCGTGAAAATTACGAATGCTTGCCAGTAATGTTACTTTTTCTTAACTAACATTTTTATTTTGTTTTGGTGGTTGTGCAGTGAAAACGTTTTAAATATCCCAAATTTTTAGGCAGGAGATGGCGTTGAAATAGCCAAATTGTTAGACGATGAGTCTCTAATAACATCTAGTGATGAATCCGAAGAAAGTGGCAGTGAATTACATAATGATAACATTTTGACTTATTCTGGGTCTGTTGATTATGAACCGTCGTCAGATGAACTGATATCTGACGATGAGTTTGAAGACACTTGGCCAAAAAGGAAAAGAAAAGGGGGTGTCGATGCACTCGACCAGATGTGCAGCACAACATCATGTTCAAGAAAGACAAAGCGATGACCGCTTTGTGTGTTCTTTGGCGAGCTAATCATTGCTGGCATAAATTCTTGGGTCATTCGAAATCAGATTTTGAGAACAAAGAAGGAAAAACCAGTATCAAGAAAGAGATATATCTGTGAGCTCCACACCCAGCTACTAACTCCCTGGCTGGAGCGGAGGCGAAACTTGCCAACAATCCAACGGTCCATTAGGGCAATGATAACCAACGTTCTGCGCCTTCCAGAAGAGGTCCCTGCTATTCCCCGGCAAGAAAACAAAAGGACAATATGCAAGATTTGTCCTTATCAAAAAAGACACATCACTGCAAACTATTGTGATCAATGCCAACCGCCGTTTTGCGCCGAGCATCGAGATATTGTGTGTGTCGTATGCACGGAAGAAAGTTAAATTTCAAATGTAGACTTTGCGTACTCTGTTTCCAAGTTATATCACTAGTTTATGTCTAAGACTTAGTATTATTACTCTAGTTAGTAATTTTGAGCAAATTACGCATAATGTGTCAAGAAAACATATATTTAGTTTACATATATTTTCATTCACATTTTTCTTCATCATTATGTAATACTTTTTTATATTGAAATATTTGCACAATATATTCTTTTACTTAGGTCATATAGCAACGGTATCTCATTGAGTACTAAATAAACTTTCACAATATGTATAAAATATTTAGTTTTTTTTCATAACCTTACCCAAATTCGACTTTATAACATAGTCGTAATATTTACTAATGCTTGCCAATAGTGCTTCTCTTAATATGCTTGCCATTCTAGGGTTCATATTCATATTCATATTTATTTGCCTGTTCATAGCTTACAAATGAGGATAATCCTCAATTAAGCATTACAGTTGTCAGATATGGTTTACATTCTCTATATATTATCAGTAAGATAAGTTTCCACAGAGTAATAGCTTTTTTCTAACAATAATTCTAACAGAGTATTTCTGAATATCCGTTTTTCGTTAATGTCCTTATACTTTGTTGGTAATTTGTTATATAGTTTTATACAATTCATATATACAGTTTTGCTAAAATTTGCATAGTTCTGTTGGATAATATACATATTACAATTCTGCCTAGTATTGTATGAGTGAATCGTATTAGCTAATGTAAATAAATCCTTGTGTTCGATTACATACATAATTGTGCGATATATATATAAACTAGGTAATGTCAATAATTTATACTTTTTAAAAATATTTTTACATGAGGATCGTTTAGGCATACTAAACATTATTCTAATAATTTTTTTCTGTATCCGGAATGTACTAGCACTTATTCTCGAATTCCCCGAATTCTCGAATTCATATCGGACAATACAACAACACCCCCTCCCAATAAAAAAAAGACAATCAGAGAGAAATACTAATATTTCTCTACTTACCGCAAATACTTTAACTGCTGGCCCTTGTCTACATCTCTTCTCAACGACAAGAAATTTAGCTAGCTAAAAATACAGCTAGCTGCCTTAACATTTTCAAACAGAAACAGATCCACTCGATGAATAATCTAAAACATTTAGAAAGTCAAAAGACATTCAGCACAGATCCAAGCGATAGAGTTACGAAAATCCATAAAATCAAAATCAATTCAATTAGAAAGAATCCCTGTTAGTTTTAACACACACCCGCTCGTGCTTACATATAGTAACTCGTTGACGTAACAGACAGACAGCATGGTTGGGATGGCTTCAGTGCTATCAAACAGCACCTCAAGGCAACATTCAATTCTTCCAAGCTTCTGGCGCCAGCAAAGCAAGGCATCAGCCACGAAAAAGATTGCAAGGGTGCAAAAGTTGACTATTGACGTAAAAGTACATAATACTCGTTACAAAACAACTAAATTACTTTTAAATATGATTTCTTTCCTTCCTTTCTTCACATTTAATGTCCCTTTTCTATTCTTTGGTTTCTTCTTTTTAGAAAAAGATAAAAAGTTCTTTACTTTCATAATAATTTCACATAAAATAGTCCATTCCACACTAACAGTAGTGGCGTAGCAATAGAGTAGGCAGGGCAGGCATTGCCTACGGGTGCAGGCCGTTTCTGTATATTATGCGGCGCTCCAGGTTTTTAATTAAAAAAAGGAAGTAAACTATATAAAAATGAAGCCAGAAGTTTTTCGCTGTCTTCATTTCCGAACATGGCAAGAATAAAAATTCCTGCTCACTTCGCTCGTAGTTTGATACATTTGCATATCAAATTATTGGCATTACTGTAAACTCGTCGGGGTTATAGCACTGTGTGATTAAGAAATTTATCCTCCTGTATTAACACGATGTCAGTCCTATATTACATGTACTGATTTTACTAACTTTAAATAAAATTCCATTGCACAACAGACTTTCAACAATAATGACAAATTCTATGACGTATAAGATCTGGGTTAAAATGAGTTAAAAAGTGTTGCCATGATTAAGAGTCACAGCACAAGTGCCAGATAATGCGGTTACAAAGAACCAAGTACAAACACCAAGCGTCGGGAAAACCGGGCAACTCTCCGCGGTGCCAACATCAGGGTACGACCAGACAATACCCCAAAATAAATTTTCGAACGTATTTTCTAATATCACTAGACATATAAAATATAAGCCAGGATTAGGTGGCTTAAGGAGGCGTCAGAAAGACATCTTTTCTTCATTTCCCACAGTTCGAAATTGTAGAAAGCTTCCTTGGATTTTATGATATGGACGATCACTGTGCAGAAAATTATGCAGATTTAATAATAAAAGTCTTATTAGAAAATGAGATTGACATCAAAAAGTGCAGAAAGCAAGGCTATGACGGAGAAGCACTAATGAGAAGTTGTTTTCTGGGTTGCAGACGCAGATTCAAAAACATGTCAATAATGCCATATATGTTCACTGAACAGCACATGATCTGAACCTCGTGTTATCATATGCTGCAAAAGTTAACACAGAAGCTGTTAATTTCTTTGTCACTCCACAAGATATATGTAACTTCCTTGGTAGCAGCGGAAAACGCTGGAAGGCTTTACAAGACTGTATTCCCAAGGATACATCCCTGGCAAATGAAACGACACTAAAGAAACTCTCTCAAACACACTGGGATTGGAGTCACAATGCCGTGTTCACACAAAGAAAAAGGTATGACGTCATGAAATGTCTTAACGTCATGTACCTTACTGGAACAGAAAAAGCACGGACAGAAGCCGTTCGTTATAAACAATAAATGGAAACGTTCGATTTCATGGTAATGCTTGTGTTGTAGGAAAACGTTCTAAGGAGCATTAATGTTATGTAAAAAAAAAAAAAAAAAAAAAAAAACTGCAGAGCCGCGGTAGGGCTTGTCAGTGTCAACGAAAACAAAAAAATGTTATACAGGGGAGTAAAATCTTAAAAAGAATGCGAAGTCAGTACTTGTTGGCACAAATTTGATTTTTCAGATAAGTTTTAAAGAAGGAAGCCACTGCCGAAAATATTCAATTGGCACAAGGTACGCGAATTACTGACCCTGTCAAAGAATTCGTGATTCAAGTGCTATTGCCTATACTCGACTCCGTAATAGTAAACATAAAGGTACGCTTCAAAGAATGAGAGAACTTTGTGAAAGATTTTCGTACTTATGCCCGTCAATGTTACGAACCACTCTTGAAGAAGAGATCACCAAGCAGTCATATGACTTTGTGCTTCTGTATGCATACAATTTATCCAGTGACTTTCCACGAGAAATGTTGACTTTCAGATACTTTTCAAGACAGACTCAAATCTTTCGACCCACGAAGAGATGCTTCATTTTATTAATAAATCTGACCTCAGATCAGCAATTCCAAATCTGATGATTGTGCTTTGTTTATATATAACTCTTTCTGTTATAGTTGCAACTGCTAAGCAAGTATTCTCTAAGTTAAAATTAACCAATAAATATCTCAGAAACAGTATGATCAAAGAACGCCTTTGGGGTGTGGTCATGCTGACTACAGATTTTGAGCGAAAGTGAGCTTATGAATTGGATATCTCTGATGTGATAAAGGAATTTAAAGAAGCAAAAATGAGAAACACACTTATTGTTGTGTACAATTCGTTGATTTAAAAAACTGAAAATAGAAAAATGCTTAGCAAGTGGTTTCACAAGTTTTATTATTTATTTTGTAATTATGTAATATTGTACTATATCGATAAATACTACTACATAGATAAATTCATTGTCTATATTCCTCTGTAATTCCTAAAACCGTTTGGGATAGGCTCTATAGTTTCTAAGCCAGGATGTTTTGAGTTGTGATATTTCGAATTTTCGGTAGTTCATAACTCTGAAAGGAGACGTTTTTCGACCCATGTTTATTAGAACTTTTTTCTTTCATTTCGCATAAGGAATCGCCTCCCAAAGTTTGTCGGTGGAGTTACCTACCACCTTGTATAATATATTGTCCCCCGATTTGAAATTTTGATATTAGCGGCACTTAAAAAATCGTCCGAACAAAGTCCTATAAAACTTCTAACCTCCTCTAGGTTGTCGGATGGGCACCTTCAAAATAGCCTCACCTTTAGCAGGGTCTACACGAACGCCACGTTTTTCCCGCAATGTGACCCAGAACATATACCTCTTCATAAGCGAAGAAACATTTCTTAGGACTGAGCTTGAAATTAACTTCATTGAGCCGGGTTAGGATAGCTCATGTCCTATCCGACAGAGCTGGAAAGGACGGATTAGGACAAATGACACCATTCAAGTAGACCATTAAATATTTCCATTTTACATCCTAAAGGATCACATCCATCATATTTTGTAAAAGAGCTGGCGCTGGGGCCAGGCCAAACGGGAGAAAAATTCAAGCTTACTACTGCTACAGACAAAGGCAGTTTTCTCTGTCGGTAGGTTTTGTGGGCATTTGGCGGTATTTCCATTAACGGTCCAACGTAGTAGTACATTGTGTACCACTGAGGAACATCAGAACCTCGTCTATACGCGGTATTGAGTAAATATTTGGCTTCAGAATAAGGTTAAGTTTTCGGTAACCGATACTGAAGCGATACGTATTGTTATTTTTAGGAACTATAACGACTGAGCTGGAGTATGTGCTCCGGCTCCTTAGTATAATGTTGCTATTAAGTATTTTCTGCACCTCTGACCCGATTATTTCTCTGTTTTCGGGAGTCTCCCAATATAAGGAGGCTGAAAAAACAGGAATATCTCTAGTTATCTCTAGGGGCGGGCACATGAATTTGTCTGTTGTCGCCGAGAGACATGCTTTGTCGCAGGCGACATCTCAGAATTCCATAAGCATGTCCAGTAATTGGTCTTTCTCATGGGGTTCTAAGTTCGGTCCAAAATTCAGGGCTTTACGTAATTCTTCCTTAGCATGCGTTGGCTGGGACAAGCAGATTGGTTGGTAATTGTATTTTGAAAACGCTGTTGGTGTAAAGTTTTACCACCTCATCACTCAGACCAACGATCGTTTCTTGAGAGCCCTTTTCGAAGGGACTATGCGAAGAGACCTCTGACGAAGAGATTTCTAGAAATTTAGCTTCCTCTAAGTTGCCGTATAGAGGTTCCTTCTCATTAGAATATGTTTCACACATTTGATCATTCGTACCTATTGAGCAAGTCTGATAGCTCTCGGTAGGTGATTCTATCGAACTGTTGGCAATGGCGATTCTAGTAGAATATTTCTTCCTCCCTAGTTTCGAAGAGACAGGCTTGTTGGTTTTTCTTCTACCGTTAACGGAGTAAGAAACATTTTCTACCACGGTAATTGAGCTGCCAATATCCAGTTCATGAGTACTGCAGTTAATATTTCCTCCGTTGAGTCTGAAGCCATTTACTCTTTCTTTCGCTTGAAACGGTCTCTTTAAGGTAATTATAGGCTTCGGAAAAGAAATTTTAGGCGGTTCCCTTAAGCGTACAAATACTCGTGACATAATAGTCGTAGGGCGGACATTTTGTTCCTTTTTCCTTGTGAATGCTTTAAATGGCGTCCCCCAAATTGGAGAAGTTTTGGTTCTTTTTAATGAAAATCTGGTTTCTAAAGTGCCGTATTTGAGCAGGGGGATTACTGGGATCGTTGTATGATATATGTGGTTAGCTTTTTCCTTCCCGCAATTGTTCACAAAATCTCTGTATCTGGGAAGCTCTCACTTGTTTTGTTCTTGCATATTTTTCAACGTGTGTTAAATCTAGATTATAGACCGTGTTGTTACGGAAATTCCGAAGATCCTGAGGAATTTCGAACCAGTGATATTCTACTTAGTTCCCATCACTATCCGCGAGAGGTAAATATTTAGGGAGAATAGCGGTGGCATACTACATCAATGTACTTTCGACTAGTGGTTTTTAAGTGATCTTTTATGTAGCATGCCGTTATGACATCCGGTAGGTATTCTGAAAGCTAGGAGCCTAGTACTTGTATTCTTAAGTAACCTTTCAATCGAATCAACACTGGGAACCTAAGTGATAGGCATTCACTAGATAGGAATGAAGCGATTGTCCCCTTGTCAACTAGATGTGACGTCCAGCGGTCTCCTATTTTTATTTTAACTGTACTGAGTTGACCTCGGCCAGCGCCCAGCTCATAGTCATTCTAGTAATTATTCTGGTAGGACTTCCGATCACTTTTAAGCAATGCATAATTCGAAGAGTAATAGCAAACTGTAACAGATTCAAATTGCACAGTAGTTTCAAGCAAGGACCAGTCTACACGATCATTTTTTCGGATGATGCCAGGACTAGTTTGCAAATATGTCCACCAGTTCCTTTCGCGATTTCATATTTTCGCAGGTAATCTATGCATTGCTCTAACTCATCTATGTTTTCGACATTAAGCATTCGTTGGTGTAAAATCTGTGGTAGCAAATTCTCTGTGAGCCTATGCAACACTTCCGACTGATCTGTACTTCTACACAAGTATTTAAAATTTTTCCCTAACCTGTAAACAAAGGTATGGTATCTTCGACTACTTTCTTCGTCTATGTTCTAAGTCAGATCCAAGATTAGCGCGGTAATTAATAGACGGGAAAACAAATTGTACCTTACCTCTTAGCTCTGCATAGTTTAACGTAGGCTGGTTTGCTATTTCCACAAACGACAAGCGGTTGCCCGGCCATTTAAGCAAATAGGGAAATAATCCGCCATTTCCTGGGGTGTCCAATCGTATATGCGTACCGTCATTTCGTAGGAAGAAAGAAAATTGTTTACAGCCTCATATTTACCGACTGAAAATAATGGGATTTTTACGTCCGGGTAAATACGATATGCTCGAGATTGAGTAAAAGTAATAGGTGTGCGTACCACCTGGGGGTGTTGGAAATGGCCAATTTTCTTCTAAATGTAAATTTGGAAACTGAGGTTTCTCTAGGATAGGTTGAGACGAAGGTTCTGTAACCGGACTAGTCTTAAATTATGTTTTAGATTTAGAAGTAATGTTATCTTTTTCTTTTGAACTAGTGTCCTGAATTGAATCTGATCTTTGACTGCTGGTCATTTCTTTCAATCGCTTTCATACGAAGAAAATTCAGTTATTTATGTCCTGAGACTTTTCTGTGGAGGGGGGGGTCGACCTCCATCGAGGTTTTCGTCGAATCTAACCTACTTAAATCCTTACCCTGTGAGTCTGTACTTTGATCCGGCCTAATTTCTGCATTTTCTAACATGTTGGGCCCACTAGTAGTGGGAGAGCCGGCACTATAGGTGGAGAAACAAACTATTTTAGCGCGCTATACTGTCGACTTTCCTGTACATTTTCATTTCTTTAATGTTCGGTGATTAACTGTTACTATGTTTCGAGCTCCTATAAGCTGCACATAATAAACTACTACTAGGTCTGACACTTTTCCTGAACTATACTTGGTTGTAAAGAAAGTGAAGAAGATTTTGGTTTTTTATCTCCTCTAAACACACTATCGAAGGTCCGTATTTCGCATAGTCAAATACCGGTGTCTTTTCGATATTTTCTAAAACTCTAAATTCTGACCACGATTAGTTGTTATCCGCTCCTATTTCTTCCTCTATCTCGTTAGAAGGGTGGATGGGGAAAATATCTTCAATTTCTTTATCCTCTTCAACTGAAGGTCTTCCATCAATATCAAGGTTGACGTCATCATCTTCTTGATTACCTTCACTAGCAATGAGGTCTCGAGCTGTTTAATGGGACATGGATGCTACTAAGGTGTCCCAATTAGAATAAATAAGGTCGTCTTCTGGGCTCAACGGAGTAAACAGCGTTGCTTCGTTACTCAATAAGGTGGGATTTAACTGTGGGCTACTTCTGTGGGAATGCTTTAATTCCAACTCGGAGAGAGACTCGTCTTCAGCTTGTAGTCGGTTCAATTTATATTCCAGCCACGCTTCCTTTAGAGTATCATCATCCTCGGATTCGGAATTACTAACGATTCCATCTGAAAGTCTAACTCGCGTAACTACACTAAGCAAATTATCTATGCCTTCTAGGGCAACAGTTTTTCTTCCAGCGGAAAGCTTGCGGGCTTGGTTTGAGTAGAAACCCTACATAACGCTTTGAGATCCGGATTAGTCTCGATGCAAATCATTAATGGAAATCTAAAGTCGGTTTGAACACTACGGTCCGTTCTCCGCATGGGATATTCAGTTTGAACCTCGATGTCTATATTCCCTATTACATGATCTATTAGTGATAAGTTCTCGCTAGGAATGATCGGATCTGCCTGAAAAAGTACCCATAATATTTCTACACCCAAGTCCATGGAACGAACCACGGTGGTTTGTACCTTATTTTTCTTTCCTCTAATCAGTGGTTGTGCTAAGGCTCCTATCACTGGCGATAAATCAGTTTGTAATTATGTCCTAAGTGGTTTTACTATTTCGTCGTACGGATCATTTTCTTTGTATTCACTTAGTAGTTGCTATTTGGAGGTTCTGGGTTCGATACCCGTACTAGCCAAGTCAGGTTTAACGGTTATATCGACGCCGCTAAGTTCGTTACTAATAATAGCATTATGAGTTTTCTAGTCAAACTGTTCTAACGCAGGTTGAGATGGAACCTCAGATGGCTCGTATTTTACTGGGAAGTAAATTGTTTCCGGACTGCAGGTTCACGCAAATAGAGGAAGGCTTCTTTCCTACAGCCATTTTCGGTTTTAGGAGATTTATTTTCTAAACTTTCGTTGTCTATTCGTTTCTGACGAACTGGGTTCGACTCTATAATAGGAAAAACGCCTGGGGTAGATTATAACTCTATAGTGGTCCTCGTATCTACCTGACCAGCTACCATTCTGCTACTTCTAATTCCTCTTGTAAATTATTTTTGTTTCTCAAGTTCCTAGCATTCACTCTAGGCGGCATTTCTCTATTTCCGTTTCAAGAACCAAAGTTCGAAGTAATGGAATCGGTTTTTCGTTTTCTTGTGCAGGATTAAGCGCAGTCCTACAGGACTACTAACTGCTAAGCGGGTTGCTTCACAACCGATCTCAGGTGGTTCTGGCACGTCGGATGTCGGAGTGGGAGGATCTAAATACAAGGTTCTATCCCACGTATCAATATACTTCAGCGCATTACTATGTTGTCATCGACTAAATTGAGGAATAGCGTATATTTTTCCTTGAGCTTTATCACTATATAAACAATAAACATTGCCATATGAATCCCATATATAATAAGGTTTTCCATCGCCAGCTGGGCAATGTGATTTCCCTACTTCGCGCCAGCGTTTTTATTTACTGCGGAAAACTCATCGTTCCAGTGTTCAATTTTTCTCTTTTTTTCATTAGTGGCTCAACATATATCCGTAGCAACGCTATGATTTAACCTAGTTCCTATTATAAAAACATGCATACAGCAGAAATAATTTAATTCGCGAGGAATTACTTCATCAGGAAGTGACATACAAGAAGATTAAAAATAAAGAATTCTTGTCCTGCTTTAAGAGAATAGTTACATTTCCTTCTCCTGTCTATTTTTCTAGAACGAGTGTTAAGTTTATTGCTGTATTATCATTTGGATAATATAGATAAAATAAAATTCAATTTACTTCGTGTAATATGTTCACTTCCGTTATACAATATTTTTGCTGTCTTATACTAAAAAGAGAGGATGTTTCACTTTGACCAAACACGAAATTAACATAGGCTCTGATCTAATCGAGGATTATTAGCGAACGTCACATAATAGAGCTCGATGAGAATAATGGTACGTTAATACTATGCTCCAGGTAAGGAAACGATTGAGAAATTACATTCAAAACTACTTACGTATTATAATCGTTTTCATATCTGTATTTGTAGGTTGAGCACTATCCCGGTATTATACATCACTGTTCTCTGACTACATACTATTTAGCAGGTATACTACGACACCAACGAAAGTAATTATTTTCATGATTCACTTGTAAGAAAAACACAAAACGGTAGTAATACTTAAATGCTGAAACCAAGTGTGTATTGTTGGGGTTGTTGGGGTGTATAGTTACTGTGTAGAGTTCACCATTCATACCTGGCGAAACTCCATCAACCTTTACGAACGTGTGGTGACTTGGTGACTGAAAATGACGCGGTCCACCGGTTGTAATCCGGCAGCCGATCACTAACTGTTTGAGGGCTCCAACGTGTTTGAGAGGCGTGATACGAACCACATAATGTGTGTTCGTGGCAAGAAGCACACACTATTCCGTTTAGGACAATTTTCATTATAGAGCTTTGCTTTGTACGGATTTGGAATTCGTTCTCTCTCTCTCTCTCTCTCTCTCCTTCCTTCCAAACGGGGCTGTAATTAGTTAACACCCCGCATTTAACCCAGATACTCCTATCTTCTTTGATTCGCTGGTATGAGGTGAAGCCCATAGAGAATACATATCGAAATCCTAGCTCAGTTGTTTGTTGTCTCTAATCGTATTATCATAATATCCCCCTAGGAGAAGTTCAATGAGACATAATAGAGTTTATTACAATATTAGAATAGATGTACAAGATGATTAGAAGGGAGGAAACATAACTATGTGAGACATTAATTTCTTATATGTGTCGTGATTACATGAATCGCTAAGATTAACGTCTATAATTTTATCCGATACACTATTCCAGAGATTTTCACCATCGCGAGGGTGGCCATCTCAAGGGCATCCTCACCCACAAGGAAGCGAGGTTGAATGTACGCAAGAGTGAGGAGGCATTTCCAACACGAGGGCGAGGGCGATGGACAACTTCATTCGCGAAGACGAGGGTGCACGAGGGTGAGAAGTTTCGGCAGCGAGGATGCGCAAGGGCTGGGGAAAATTTCCAATACGAGGGCGAGTGAGGGCGATGCACAACTCCCTTCGCCAGGTCGAGGACGCGTCTTCAGCGCGAGGGCGATGGACAAATCCTTTCGCAAGGGCGAGGATCAATTGTTACTGGAAGGGTGAGGGTGCGCGAAGGCGAGTGAACGAGGGCGTGGGTTGCCCGAGGGAGAGGAACAATTTCGTTCGCGAGAACAAAGGCAAGCGAGGGAGACGGACAAGCCTTCTTAACAACAACTATTTTGAATTTGCAGTTTGACCACTTTTTAGAAGAATATACTACTTAAAATAACATCTGCTATGTCCTGATATCATAGTAAGATTATAGCATAGTCGTGTTCTTTCTTTCACTTAATTGCAGTGGAGAATTTCTCTTGTGTGCTTCTACATAATTATTAAAAATAATAATGCAAATGAATATAATATTTACATGTTTGTCATGAAAGTTTCCTGATAGAAATAGCGCTACGTTTAGAAGTGAGTGTGCCTCATTGTTGCCCTGCCTATCTAAAGACTTTTTTAGTTAAAAAGTGTCTACACTCTCACGTTTAAAGATTACTGATGGACAGACAGTGACTCACGTCATTCAGCAGTAAATGACATAATCTTAAGAGCGCTGATATCTGAACGAACACAAGCAGTGAGAGAACCAACAGAATGCAGTAGATTAGATGGAAAAAGACTTGATTGAATGAGTTTTGATCATAGATTGCCACTTTGCACTGGGCTTGCTCGGGCTCGGACTCATTTCTTTCAACTGGGCTCGCGCTCGGGTTCAGTTCCCTCAGTTCGTCTCGCGCTTAATGATTAGATGAATAGTTTATGTTAAGTTTCTGGAAACAAGCAATATGTTGTTGTTCCACACAAAACAAAGTTTTATATGTTCAAAGTACACACACACACACACACACACCCTGGGGCACTGTAGTATATGCAATATACTGTATTTGCAAATTAGTTGGGAAGCTATGGTCCCGGAATAGTGTTCCCAGTCGGGCCCTGCATCTTCTAATTCCGTTATACTACCTTTTCACCCGTTACTTTGAAGCAAGTAAGCTTTAAATTTGTAACTATATGAGTTCCCTCAGGAACAGCCTCTACTTTTAATTGTTTGAAGACATATTGTCCTGCTAAAAATACATTAAATATGATAATTTCTTAAATAGTTCTTATGCAGTAGTATAAAGTTCGTTCGGACACATGTTATTATTAATATTATTATTATTATTATTATTATTATTATTATTAGACAATAGCCAATATTACCTACTGACCAATCAATACGCGTTCCTTGGAAAAGTCGTCAGAACGAACCTTCAATTTACAGTGCCCGAAGAAAAGATTTTATCTGCAGCTATAAAGCCTAAGATTTTATCTGCAGCTATAAGGCAATCTTGGACTGGAATCTTGGGCTGGATTCACGACGGACTCTTTGGGGGCAGAGAAAGGTTTCTCCGATGATCTGAAGCTGCCGCAATAGGGACACTAAGCCGAGTGGCAAACGACACTTCGTCCTTTGATGGCGCAAAGATTTCTTTGAATTTAGTAGAGGTGTCTTCCTCATCACACAAAACTAACATTAAAAAATGGGCCAAATTTTTTGCAAATAAGAAATATATACCACATATTAAAAAGGGTGTTATTGCTGGAATTGCAAACAAAATTCACCAAACTAATTTCGTGCAAATAACTAACTCAATCTTTTACGAAAATCTTTACTTTATACGCTAATAGTTCATCAAAGAAAAATGATAAAATGACACTTTTTAAACCTCATCACCATTATCACTCTTTTAATTTGCACTATGAGAGAAGACGAAAAATTTTTTTCCGAATCTCGTGAGCAACACTAGTTCACCCGAGTCTTAGGTCTCAAACACTTTTTTTTTTTTTTTTTTTTTTTTTTGATAAATGATCCGTATATAAAACCTATAAATTGATAAAAGTGATTTTCGATCACACTGAAGAGCTTCATGAACGTTTAAAGATACACTAATCATTACACAGTATATCCCGATAATAAATATGGTTTAAATGTTATTAGATACACACTTCTTACATTTCTATCACGCAGACAGATTCTTGGAATATCTAGATAAGGGAATACATATTTTACGTAAATTTAGAGAACGAGAGGAGAAGTGAATTGTCGAGAATCGGGACAATAAAGAAGGTTCAAAGAATTGAGACGGGACGAGACTTCTATCAAATTTACAAGACGAAATAATCAACCTTATTTCTCGTACGGGGCGCGGTGGTTCGGTGGTAGAGCTTTCAACTCCGGTGCTTGGAATTTCTGGTTCGATCCCAGCTCGCGACGTGTGAACTTTGTGGTGGACAAATACAGTGCTCAGGGGTTTTCTTGGGGTTCTCCCGTTTCCTCGCACTTTCTTCATTCCATCATTTTATTCATTTGTCATCATCACCGCCTAATTTAACCTAACTCCCATAACCATGGGACCTAAAACTCAAACACTTCACTTCATTTTTCTTATTTCTAGTGTCGACTCGTCTCATGGGCAACACAAGTTTTGAACCGAAAGGTTTAAAGGAAACCCTATTCAAATTTTACCTGAACATATTCATGTTAATATTAAGCATCGAGTGGTCAATGATTTGTTCCATTCTAGGTAATCCGAAGTAAGTTATACAATGGAATGTATAATTTTCTTTGTTTAGGAGGTATTTTAAAGAAATAATTTAGGAAACATGCTGGAAAATTGAGGATCTGATCCTCGCGAGGGCTTTCTTACCCTAAAATAACCTCGCCCTCAATGATATGTGGGAGAAGGCGAAAGACAGCTTCCTACGCGAGGATGAGGGTTAACGAGGGCGAGGAGAAATTTTCAGTAGGAACGCGAGGGCGATGGACAGCTATCCTCATGAAGACGAGTTTGAACGAGGTCGAGAGCTAACTTTCACTGCGAGGGCCAATTTCAAGCACGAGGGTGAGGGCAAGCGAGGGCGATGGACAATTCCCATCGCCAGAGCGAGGGCCAACTTCCACTACGAGGCGAGGGTGATGGACAACTCCCTTCGCGAGGACAAGTTTCCAAAATGAGGACAACAATAACGAGGGTGAGAGCTATCACCACGAGGATGAGTGTGCGCGAGGATGATTTACAATTTCCTTTGCGACGGAGAGGGTGATCGAGGGCGAGGGCCAACTGGCACTGTGAGTGAGGACCGAGTAAAATGAACATTATGTTCCAAAGAATCGAGTTTAAGAATGTGTCCACGCTTTCTGTTATTCCTTCAACTTATTGTTCAAATTCGGGAATGAGGGAAAAGTGGTAAAAGATAAAAATAGGAAAAAGAGACAGAGTCGATTGGAATAAAACTCGAAAGGAAAGAGTAGTGTGCTGGACTAACCTCTGCTGTGTGAAGGGTGGTGCATCTTACTTACTTGAAGTCGAACTCTACATGCTACAGTGAGTCTCAGCAAAAAGTAAGTCCCGCCATATCTTGATTTATCGGAGACTGCTTAAAACACATCCGATCAGTTCGATAGTTCATGGTTTTCTGCTAACCGGAACTTATCTATGTCATCTCTAGACTCCTTATATAGTCTACCTTCTGCATTAACCTTGGGTAAGAATAGTGGAAGAGAGAGAACAAGGGGACTCCAAAGCAGAACAGAGGAGGTGGATCTGGAGGGAAGCCATAAAAGTTGATGGTATGAGGGAGTGGAGGGAGCGCTCGAAACAAGCTACACCAGCGCCACGGTTCCATCTGGCGGCAAATTAAGAAAATCCAGCCAGCTTATTAGCTATAGAAATGCGTCGCCAAGGATGTTTTTCATATTACAAATTTTATACATTTTTGAAATTATATGTTTTATATATTTTTCTTTGTTTTAAATTTCTTGTTTGTAACCATTTTGTTAGACAAGAACGTGATTGTTTTATTTACTTATTTGTACATGCTTTCCTCAGCGCTGAAGCCAGTTCTCTGCTTCAGCTGGCCGGACGCCTACTTTAACCAGGTTAACATGACCAATAAATTCTTTTCTCGAAACGCTCATTTCCAACTTCCTCCTTCTTTACTAATGTTTGCACATCCCTCCAAAGCGGCGCGGAGTTCACAATCTAGGGATCGAAAGCAGGCCATCAGGCTTACGCGCCTCATACGACAATATTGTACATATATGTAAGCTTGTAGTATGTACTTATTTCTAATAAATACATATCTTTGTGCATGTAAGTTTTATTCAATGTATTTATCAATATGAAATAAGTCGAAATTCAACAGCAATGATTTCCACTTTAAAATACTTCAAAAAAATAATATTGGTCAGGACTTTCACAGAAATACTCCATTGTGCGATGCTGTTAAAAAGTTGTAACATTGCTATTTAGAGATGTTACTTTAGTAGAGACACAAACTTTCCCATGATTGTACGTTTTCCGCTAGAAGGGAGGGGGAAAATTTCTTAGTTTCCCTCAGGGTTTGCCTATGTTTAAGCTTGAATTCATAACTCTTATATTTGCCAATATTGTCTATGAACTTTTGTGGTTTAACGTTTCCTCAAGTGTGTTAAAACGTTGGAGTGCAACTTGGTCGAAAAATGTATAATGTTTCTCAGACCAGTCATCATGAGTGTGGATTTCCCTGGGTTTTATTCTACCCACATTCGTGTGGCTTTGTATCAATACATAGCAAAATTTACGTTTTAGTTTGCGATAACAGGTATATAGCGCGAATTTCAGGGTAAATACCAAGTCGCTAAGCTCTCATGATCGCGAGATATACAGAATTTCAGTTGAACTTTACCACAAATTTTCTCAGCGTCAACGCAAATCGTTACGGAATGAGTGTTTTAATCAACGATATCAGCATAGAATTTATGCTTACTACGCTTTCCTTTTCATATTGCAATCCACAAATTTTGCGAGTATCGTTATGGAATAGAAATTCACTGAAACTCCAGTGCTAGAAATTCTCTGAAATTTCCGGTTCCAGTTTAACCTACATCATAAAGCAAAGATGCAGGAAGAAGTTGTTTTGGGGATCAATTTAGCGTTGTGGGAGTATTTATCATCCTCTCTGTTAAACTCCTAATCAAACCACAAGTGGTGAAAAGGAAAACACTTCTGATTTTTAGTGTTGATAACTATCGGTATGGCTAGATCAAAAACGGTAAGATAGCGAAAAGCAGCTTTGTTTAATCAAGAATTTCAAGAATGTTCTATCTCGACTCTAACTTTCTACTAAAACCGAAGGTGGGGAAAATGAAACAGTTTTCGTTTTAACGTTAATGACTGTATAATGCAGCTAGAAGGGCTTTTGTGTAATTGATGAAGTGCCCCAAGATTATATCGCATATCAACACTAATCTCTATACTCAAACTGGAAGAAAAGATCCGGTTTCCATATTGAAAAATATTCCATGATCCTCGTTACGGTATTTACTAGTGTTCATTTATTTCCTTATTTTTACAATAAATCGACAGTCGTAACTAACCAGGAATATAAATTATGTCATGTTCAATGGATGATTCCTTTGGTATTCATTCTACTAAGATCTTCAGGTTATAGCAGAAACAAGGACTCATCTGCAGAAGCTTAAATGATCCGTTGAAGAAGATATCTAGCGAATATTCTAGTATAGTAATTTCAGTCGTCTGTGTCTTGCTTTTATTATGATACTGAAGAGAACATGATGCGAAAGAAGATGGAAACGAAGTAAATGGAACTGAACAAAACAAGGTTACTTGTTTCGTTAGTCGCACGAGCAGTTTATCAGTGAAACTACCACAATCTTCGCCATCTATGTTGCCTTTTCTTTGCTCTGGGAGAGGTATTCATTAAAAATCCCAGAAGGAATGTGTGATGTCAGGGAACATTCCTTTGGAAATAACTGACGTAGTATGCTTAATTCATGATCCATATTCGCTCAACATTTATTTTTCCCACAAAATGGTCCTAATATCCACATGCTACCGCAGTGTCCAGGTTACATCCAGGGACCTACACAGACTTATTTGGATGACAATTAACGTCGCAATGGACCCATTTGTAAATCCATAACAGAACGAACCAACTAAGAGGTACATATACGTACAAGCGCATAGCTTGGATTTGGTTAAAAGCAGGGCATAGATAAGTTTTTTGTCTCTCTCTTTGATACATACATATATTCATATGGGGTGCCGGGTGAGAGAGAGAGAAAGCTTAATGCAAACCTTCTTGACGATTTCTTAACATGTTTCGCACTTGGTACGAATAGCTCCTGGCTTGATTCTTCTCAGAAAATCAAGAATTTAGGTGCTGAGAGAGTTTAAGTGCTACTTAGAAAAAAAAACGAGTTTCAGACCTCAAGACTCGATAAGAAAGGAATTATGGTTATTTTAACAGCAAAATCTTCTAAATTTGATTCCAGGTTGTGTCAGAATTTACGCAAAAATATACTCCCATCGAACTAATCTTACAGGATCACTGGAATAGATAGCCTGCTGAGTTATTTGTATCTCAAAAATTAATTCTGATGATGAACTAACACATGTACAACATGCACCAATCAAAAGTATATTAATAGTACTTATCATGTCCAGATATAAAAATTGTGCTACTATTTTTACATTGAAAATTCTTGTTTCTGTTTTTGTATAGATAAAAAATCATTTCTGATCATTTACTAGGTAAAATAATGGAAAATCGATGATTTTCCCAAGGCGATTAAAGTTTTCGATTTTTTTTTTTTTTGATTAAGATACTAATTGCATACTTAATCTATACCTAGGCAGACAAGGGATCTTCAAATCTTACAACAGAATGCTACTCAATAATTATAAACTATGCTCTGGGATGTCAACAGCGAATGAAAGTTATCTGATAAAATTCCGTGGTCAGACAGTAAAGCTACACGCAAACGTATAGAATTAATGCAAACATTAACTTATCTCCTTATATCTAGATCATAAGAGAGTGTGAACTACCCTTCAATTAAGTTTTTCTTTTTAATATTGTAACAGTATGGATTGGCTTGGATTTTTAAATCAACCCTCGTATTTCTCCAACGTCAGTTCTTAGAAATATAACGTAATCAGCTAACAGTTGGAGGAGAACAATGCTTAAGAATTTGTCACCCAAAAGGTGCCTCACTTTTCTAGACAGTCTTGCTTCCTCCCGTCAGCCTATATTTGGAAGAAAAATTTAGCTACTCTCGTTGTAAACGCCCACGCACAAGCCCTCATGACGATGACAGATCTTTACGTGACAATGTGAAAATTAACAATAATCATCAGTTCCATAACTTATTGGAACAATCAGTGTATTATACCCAACAAAAGTGAATATCAATACAAAGTTACACATAATTCTTGTTATTATTTCTAAAAGTAAAGAAAGTGCTAATCAGATGTGTTTAATAAGTTATGCATTTCTTTTAGCGGTTAAAATGTGTACAAGCTAAAGCGTATGCGACATAAAGTGATTATCAGAAGGTAAGATTTCTATCAATAGAGAAGTTCAAACATTACTTTCGTCTCCCACTACTCGTCTGGCGTGAATCATGCATTGCTGTCCTACCTTGCACTCTTTTACAGGTATTGACCAGTGTATCCTGGAGCTGACGCAACATCGACGGTGGGTATACGGCTTATGCCTCTGATATGTTTAACGCCCGAATCCTAGGACCGTGGGAGTGAGACTATTTGTTTACTTGCCAGTTCCTTATTGGATCTATTAGTCTTTTACAAATGAATGATGTTCTTAAGAAGACTTCAAAAGAGATCCAAGGTTCGAATAACAATATTATTATGTCTAGCTTTTGTCACGGGAACCAACTCCTCTTATAAAACAGGAACGAACGGTAGTCGAACCCAACTCCTCTCATAAATGTCGTTCCAAACAGGAACACACATCATAAAATGGTTTCCTTTACAGGAACAGGTAATAAACGAACCTAGAACAGAAACTCCCGTCATAATATTTGCAAATGCTAGGAAGCAATATACGATATGTTTGAAATAGCTAGTTCTGGAGTACGTAGGTTTCCATCCAGAATATCTGAAAAGGTGATTGTTTCTCTTAGACCAGCTTTTTATATCTTGTTGAATAATTACGTACATAAGGAACAAAGATGGAATCCTGTCCTCAGCAATTAACTGATATAGGTTACCAATCATAATCGGAGAAATATAGCAACTAGAGTTCGAATCTCTATGACCAACAAAGTTGGAAATATGCGTGTTTTAAGACCGAAAAAATACAACCTATGATTTAAAATGTGCTCAAATACACACGAAGTAAATCATTTTTTACTGAAAATTTACTTAAACTTGAATTTTTAACAAACATATTTCTAAGAATAATCATTTGTTAAGACATTTACGTAGTTATTTTGGCCTGAATGAATATCTGTAAGCTCTGAAGAATAGATCACAGCATATTACTGACATTATAAGACAAAAGCTGAATGACCATCTCCTCATTCCTAATGATGACAGATATCTATATAAACAAAAATAAAACACGTCTAAAATATGATCAAGAATAAGCCTTTGTATCACTTCAAGCCCCATGACCTCACGCCAAAATATGGTTCAAATATACATATATATAACCAACAAAAACACTTTTTCATTACAACAGTCAGAAAAATGTTTATATTTAATTATACATATAAAAGGATAACAGGATGAAGATATGACCTCATAGAAATCCGAGCCTTAATGAAAATCTTTATTTCTAATTTACATCTTAACTCCGATGTTGTGACTGCTTTTACAATATATTTCAAAAGTTTTGGAGCATGTTGTACTAAATCAAATGTCTGATTTTATAACTTCCCATGATCTATTATGTCCATATCAGTCTGGCTTTAAAAAAGGACACTCCACACATACGGCTCTTATAAAAGTTACAGATGACATTAGAGAAAGCATAGATAAGAAACAACTCACAATACTTTTACTTTTAGATTTCACTAAAGCATTCCAGTCGGTCGATCACGAAATTCTTCTAACAAAACTAAAGTCACTCTTTCATTTCACAGATACGTCGGTTAAATGGTTTCGTTCGTTTATTCAGAATAGATATCAGCGTGTTTCTGTTCTGGACAATCAAAGTTCATGGACAACTGTGCACTGTGGAGTTAGTCAAGGAACGGTCTTAGCACCGATTCTGTTCTCTATGTACATAAATGACTTGTCTCAACAAATTCGCCACCTTAAATATTACTTATATGCAGATGATGTTCAAGTATATACTTCCACAGATCTTGGAGACATAAACGACACTATCTCACTCATAACTTTAGACCTTGAACGCATAAGTGCCTTGGCCCAATCTAATAATTTATATCTAAATCCCAATAAATCTAAATGTATCATAATAGGTTCGAGAAATATCCTCTCCAGACTGCAGAGCACCGAACTTCCTAAAATTACATTAAATGGCACACATATAGCTTTTGAGGAAAAAGTGAAAAATCTGGGCCTCATATTTGATCAGAATCTTCTATGGGCGGATCATATAAATCATGTATGCAAAAAGGCGTTTGGTGCATTGCACTCTCTATACCGTTTGAAAAATACGTTGCCTTATCCAATTAAGGCATCTATAGTACAAAGTCTTGTACTATCACATGTTGATTATTGCATTGGAGCTTATGGCAACGTAAATAAAGAAGCGCTAAGAAAGTTATAGAGGGTTCAGAATGCATGCGTCCGGTATGTTTTAATCTTAAACGTTCAGATCACTTGACGCCATTTTTTAATGAATTGGGCTGGCTAGATATCCAAGCTCGCTACATATATCAATCAATGACAATTTTATTTAAAGTTTTGACATTTGGTGTGCCTATGTATCTTCACAATAAACTACAGTATGTTAGAGATAGCCACTATCGTGATACTCGCTCTAGCAGATCAACACTGCTGTCGATACCTCGTCATAATACAAATCAAATGGCTAATTCATTCACAATCTCTGGTATTAGAGAATGGAACAGACTTCCACCAGATGTAAGGAATTCACCCTCAGTTGCGACATTCAAAAGAAATTTGAAGCAATATCTGATAGCCTTAGTCAATGTACACCAATCTCGGGAATGATGTTTTTTTTTTCCATAAAGCTGAGCAGTAGCTACCAATTGTAAACAGAAACTTGAGGTATGTATCTATAATACTAGGTTAGTGGGGAGGGGGAATGTAAGGTAGAATACTTTTAAGATTGCATATATCGTTCTGTGTATGCTGTATGTTTAGTTTTCTTGTTTTTATGATAAATAGTATGAGGGTATGGGGGGGGGGTATGTAAGGGAGCAGATTCGTGTGTAAGAGTATATGTGTGTGTAGGTATATATGCATTAATGTAGTAATTGTATTTTTCATGGATTTGACATCAATTGTAGTATGTATATCTTGTATACATTTGAGTTGGTTGAGTGTAAGAAAAGGCAAACATAGCCTTAACTCTGCCGTTAAATAAATAAATAAATAAATAAAATAAATAATTTTCAGCCGATGTTTGTCTCTGATGAGAGACAGAAAATATTGTACATTGATTTCAATGTAACTGTTCGTTGAAAAGTGTCTGAGATTATTTACTGTGTCCTCTGTCATAGGAAAGGAAGGTATGATATGCTTATCTTCGTAATGTACCCGACAAATTCTTTCCGTAATAATTTACTTTTTTTTTCGCAAATATGGAGCCCAGCAGTAGGTTTGGGCATGGAAATATAAGAAGAATTAGCACAATACACAGCTCACTCAAAATAGAAAATTCAATTTTTAAAGTTGAAAAATACAGAGGAAAGGAAAGTATTTTATTAATAACTACCAGACCAACCTAAATGCTCTTAAATTTTATATATGATTGTTTGGGAAACTTATGAATCTCTCGAAAAGATGATGTACTCTGTAAATAAAAACTAAGCCGTCGTAAGGGGCACGTTCTTAGGTGTCCCAAAACCCTTAAGGCACTGTATACGTACATTGAATCTCCACTGGACATATTTAGGCATATGTATGCTGTATGTGTTGTGTCTTTTTATTCATGCCAATTACCTGTTTAATTTTAGTTATAACTGTATTGATGAATGTGTATGTGTAACTGAATGTGAAGGGATTAATGACAATATTGATGTCTTAATATGTGATTTTTTAATTTCAGTTTCGTTGGTGAAGACAGCCAGTTGAAAATTACAAAAAAAAAAAAAAAAAAATCCTATCGAGGACATTTTTGATGTTTAAATATGTTTACTATACGTTTAACTTGAAATATTTTTTTGGACAAAAAATGAAAGGTTCATTTGTGGGCCAAAATTGTGAAGCAAGTGGACATAATAACCAAAATTGAAGTCAATTTCGTACAGTCAATCACGTAAATACAGTCACTCCTGTCCATTATAATTTAATTACATGGAATGCATGTATTCATAATTATACTATCAAGCTTTGCCTGCACGTGGGGAAGAATTACACGTATTATAGGCGCGAGTAATCAGTGTTTAATTCTTTGTTTTGAAGTAGATATTATCTTGAAGAGTAAAGCCAAACCAAGGGCGTATATACTTTTATCTTTATTTGTGGAAGATTTTCAATATGTAGTTGAGTAATTCTTAACAGTTGTTTAGTTACTTAATGTATTCCAGAGTTAATGTAATACAAATATAATATCCGCGTAAAAGTCAAAGACCTGACTGCTGAAGTACATTTTACAATGTTTCTCGAAGTACTGCTCGATTGGTATCCACTTTTTATATAGCCTTTATTGTAGACTTCAATGTTTTGATTATGTCACTTTTGTTTCCA
Organism: Thermobia domestica; assembly: GCF_964235325.1. NCBI lineage: Eukaryota > Metazoa > Arthropoda > Insecta > Zygentoma > Lepismatidae > Thermobia > Thermobia domestica. Next base: position 339,780,147 of record NC_137456.1, on the reverse strand, counting down.
CAGGTACGTTGGTATGACGGGCTGTTTTACCGCTATAGACGAAGCATGTAGCCAAAATTAGAGGCGTCTCCTAACGAAAAGCATTTCGGTAAAATCAAGAGGTTTCTTGTCTGGAACTAAGGAAAGAAAAGCAACCTCTTCTACTGAATTAATGTTGTATATTGTTATATTAAAATATACTTTTAATGGAGGAGTTCGGCACGAGAAAACTATATTTTTACCTATAAGATTTCCCTTACGAGCTGGCTTTAATTTGGACATTCGACGCCTGTTCACATCCATAGTCGCATACACAGAGATTGTCTAACATCTAGTGGACGTCCCTCTATATACTTATGAAATGTCCCTCGATATACGTATGAATCGTCCAGTGGACTAAACGTTCGTTTTACCTGCGTTTTACGTCTACGGCAGAATACTGGGCGTCTGTGTACGTTCATAAGTCCCAGTTACTGACATCCGCACGACATACATTGCACTTTTATACAGGTACGTATCTGGCGTCCACTGGGCACACATTCGAATTCCTGAAGGTTTACTGGAAAAATTTTCGACAAAAGATTTACCTCTATTAAGGTTCACATCCATGACAAATGAACGTCTATAAACGTACACATCGATGTCTTGATCACATATACTGAAAATCTACTTACGTCCGCAATGCCACTCACTGACCCACTGACTCTTGAAAAAGCGGACATCTAATGGACGTTGCATGGGGTACCATTAAGATCTATACAAACGTTTAGTGGACATCCTCTTAGTGTTCTGTTAAGATACACAATATGTTCATGGTTAAGTATCAATGGATGATGTGCTCTGGACGCAGTTCGCACGTAACATGTTTGTCTATCTTCCATTCATTTAGACGACCTGAATCGGCTAAATTCCTGGATTATTTTTGGATGAGCCTGTGCTGTGTGGGTGTTTTACAAAAATTGAATTTGCGAGAAAAATTTATAAACTTTTGGCACCTGAACTTTATAACCTTCATGTTTTAATATCTTTGCAGTGTTTGAACTTTTCCAAAATCTTTCTTCTCCACACTCCTTCGATACATCAGCTTTCTCATTAGTGTGTACTAACATATGATTTGCCAAAATTGAACTTAAACCAAATCACTTTTCACACACTGAGCTCTTTTTTCTGTGTTAATTACTGCCTTCTGCCAAATGTTAATTTTGCACAAATACTATCCCAAATTTTTTGCATGGGAGCTCCTTCACGGCTAAGCGGTTACCGTACGCACCTTTGGTGTGGGAATCCTGGGTTCGATTCCCGGCGGTAGCTCGTGTTTTGGATACCACGCTTATAAGAAAGTCCACCTTGTCTCGCTGCAGAACGGGACATTAAACTCAAAATCATCTTTAAACTCTTGCCATTGAAGAGAAATTTCACCTATATGTATTAACGTATGTATAAACAAATGCAGTTTTACGAAATCTCTACTGACAGTCTTGGCGTGTATGAGGTTTCTTAACTGTGTATCAAGATATGTTTAGTCAAATTTGAACGTCGAAAAAATCTCCCACACCTTTGGGATAAGTAATGTTTTTCACAGGCATGTATCAACGTATGTTTAACCAACTTTGATCGTTCACTAAATTTATTTCGACTTTTCGCACATGTGAAATTTTCCACCTGAATGTATTAACATGTGTGCAGCTCTATGTGAACGTCGAATAAATTTATTCCTACCCTCTTAGCATGTGTGAGGTTTTCACCTGTAGGTACTAACATGTGTGCAACTAAATTTGAACGCTGACAAAATTTGTTTCTACGCTTTTCCCATTTATGAGGTTATATGCATGTATGTTTTAACTTGTGTCTAGCATATGTGAATTTTTAGCTTATATGTATTAGCTTGTGCCTAGTTAAATGTGAACGCTGACGAAATTTGTGACCACACTTTTTGCATGTGTGAGGTTTTGCACCTGTATGGATTAACATGTGTCTAGCTAAAGTTGAACGCTGACGAAATTTGTGACCACAGTCTTTGCATGTGTGAGGTTTTTCACCTGTATGTATTAACATGTGCTTAGTTAAATTTGAACGTCGATTAAATTTCTCACCACACTCTTGGCATATGTGAGGTTTTTCACCTGTATGGATTAACATGTGTGTGGCCAAATGTGAACGTTGACTAAATTTTTTGCCGCACTCTTTGCATGTGTGAGGTTTTGCACCTTTATGGATTAACATGTGTTTAGTTAAAGATGAACGTTCTCTAAACTTCCCACCACAGTCTTTGCATGTGTGAGGTTTAACACCTGTATGTATTAACATGTGTGTAGCTAAACTTGAACGTCGATTAAATTTCGCACCACACTCTTGGCATATGTGAGGTTTTTCACCTGTATGGATTAACATGTGTGTGGCCAAATGTGAACATTGACTAAATTTTTTGTTGCACTCTTTGCATGTGTGAGGTTTTTCTCCTGTATGTATTAACATGTGTTTAGCTAAACTTGAACGTAGATTAAATTTCCCACCACACTCTTGGCATATGTGAGGTTTTGCACCTGTATGGATTAACATGTGTCTAGCTAAATCAGAACGGTAATTAAATTTCTTTCCACACTCTGGGCATGTTTGAGCTTTTTCATTTGTAAGTATTGATATGTGTCTAGCTAAACTAGAACGCTGACCACATTTGTGTCCACACTCTTGGCATGTGTGAGGTTTTTCACTGGTATGTGTTAACATATGTCTAGCTAAAGTTAAACGCTGACCACATTTGTGTCCACACTCTTGGCATGTGTGAGGTTTTTCACTGCTATGTGTTAACATATGTCTAGCTAAAGTTAAACGCTGACCAAATTTGGGTCCACACTCTTTGCATGTGTGAGGTTTTTCATTTGTATGGATCCTGTAATAAATTCAGTAAAATAGGGAGTGGAAATCTAGGTACACTATATGGAACAACAAAGAAATGCAGAAGTTTCCATCTAAAATAGAACAACAAAAATATTGAATTTTTATCGTGAGGCTTTTCAAGGTAATCATAAGTTTTAGAATGGCGAAAGTGCTATACCTCGTAACTCACCATAACCAAACTTTCAGGAGAGCAATAAATCTCTTCTGCTTTTACACTATCTTATTTGCGATACCAGGTTTTAAAAGTTAGTTTTTTCCCGTCTTTCTTTACCGGGTTTTCGTTTACGATCTCTCACACGCACGTAGAATCAGATGTGGGAAATCGAATGCACCCAAAATCTAAAATTCCATAAAAAGTGGAGATACGATGTTTTGCACTTTCCCCCGATAAACTGATTTATAATAGTATTGTAATATTACATAAAATCTTGTAGATATTAGGAGAAGAGAAATATTGAGGTGTTTTAGTATCATTTCTGCTCTCCAAAAAAAAGCATGTCATTTAAATTGATATCTCAAATAGCATCTACATTTATCTATCAGTTATCGGATTTAACTCAAATGCATACTACCACCTTACACCATGGAATGAACATCTGATTACAGATGAAAATGGTGGTACGCTCTCACTGACAGTACTTGTGTACTATATCAATAATTTTTGTGGTATATAATTTAGCAATTCCGAGAGATTTTTGCAATTACAACTACCAAAACTGTTCGTATTATGACAAAGAAAGAAAACAAGACTATAACCATTTTTAAAATTTTGTAAAAATACGTCATTTCAAGCAGTATGCTAATCTCTACTAGTGCTTCTAATATAATTTGAATGCTCTGAGACATTAAGGTTTAAACCGTTATACAATCTTCAAGTCTATTGATATACATCTAAGTGAAAAAAGCACTCTTCTTAAATAAGAACGTTTGAGAATGCTGCGTCCTGAATATTAACAAAATGAAAGAAACATGGTATACATTTAATTATAAAAGAAAGGCAGCTTTACTTTTTAAAATAAGTTAGCTATTTTTTTCAGTACCTACTTTTACCTGAGTTTCTATCATGTTGCTTTCATTCAAATTGGTATTATAAGGAGACAAGGAGGATCAAGAAACACAGGTCAAAAATTATCATCTCATGTGTCACTCTTGTCAAAGAAGGAAAATTAGCATAAGCTTATTGTTTAAAATAAACGGTTGAATGCACAGGTGTATTGGAAAATGCTATATTTAAGAGGGAGAAGAGTAACATTCAACATATAGCCCAGTCAATGAAGGTCAAAAAACATCAAAGTTCGGAAAAAAAATTGGGTAAAGCTGACTTTCTCTCAAGTGATAGACCACTATGAGGGGAACATTATCCCAAAAGTCCCCGCCCCTCCCCTGGAGCTTTCCCCACCACGCCCTCTGAAAGTTAAAAAATGGGCGTTTTAGAAAAAAGGCAATACCTTCAAAACTAATGGACATATTGACATGCTTCTTTTTTTCTCGCAATCTGTGAAATGTGCTCTACAATTTCATATTCCTTAATGTTTTATATAAACCTAATGGTTTCTTGGCAATTTTAACCAAATTGTAAAAAATGAAAAAATCGCCCGCGCCATTTTGTTTTTCCTCTTATACTTCCTTAGTGAGTTGTGATATGGAAAAATGTTTCAAATAAATCTTAAAGAGCATAAAATGATCTTTCCAACGGTGTATATATTGTTGGGGTTACTCTTAAAATTAGCCATGTAGCGAGGTAAGTTTGAAGACGAGCGGGCTCAAATTTTCGCCTCAAATATCAGGAGGGATAGAATGCATAACACTAAGTAAATGTGTTAAAACAGAAGTGGAGGTGAAGCGAACTCCGTTGGGAACATTTAATCCTGAAACTATTCGTATTCTTTCGTATGCCAAAAAAACTCACCGTAGTGGGGTCTCCAATATTTTTGTGGAAGATTGTAATGACTTGAAAGTTACCAGAGGAATTGGATGTCGAACGCCCCATATTTCCAATGAATGTTTTGTGGATTGCAGGCGCAGATATGCTGCCTGGGTGGAATGGATTCATGACCTCCGTAATGAGTAGAAGAGAAGATTGTGAGAATACATATATATTAGGAATTCCCTTTATAAACATTGATACTAGCAATCCATCAACAATCTTCTCTGCTCTGAGTTATGTTGCAGAACAATGTCAGAAGAAACGCTGTGCCTGTATTGTTACGTTCGATTAACCATTGTTTTTAAAGGCGGCTGAAATTGTAGCGTCAGCAAATCCCAACAGTGAAGTGTCAAAAATTATTCTGAGGCTAGGAGGATTCCATCTATTAATATCTTTTATGGGTGCTATTGGAAAGATAATGGAGGGGAGTGGTTTGGAAGACCTATGGGCTACAGTTTACGGTAAACTGACTGTGAACCACATGTTGAATGGTCGCACATACGCAAGAGCTGTCTGAGCATATAGCATTACAGTTTGTGCGATTGTTAAAGTGATGAAGAGCAGTTTTCCTGAAATAAATGGCTCCCTTGCATATTTGGAAAATATTTCTCAAGATCTTGAAAAGGGTTTTAATGAACAAGATATTCTAGAAGAACCAGCTGTTAAAGAAGCTTTGAGCAAATTTAACGATTTCTTGCAGGAAATTAGAACTTTAAGCAGAACAATTAAGCTGTGGGTTAATCTCCTTAGGTGCATTGACCTTCTAATGCTCTTTAACTTTGCAGAAAGATCAGGAAACTGGGATTTACATCTGAATACAACAATTCAAATGCTCCCATATTTTCATGCTGCCGGACATCTCCCCTATGCTAAATCCGCCCACTTGTATGCACAAGAGATGTGCAAACTTGAATTAAAACTCACAAATCAAGAACTAGTTCTTTTTAAGGAGAAAGGATTCTTCACTATTAGGCGGAAAAGCAAGTACTGGTCAGGAACGTGGTCTGATATGTGCATAGAACAAGATTTGAAGCGACCCATGAAATCTGTTGGAGGACTGACACATGGCCGTGGCATTACTGACAATACTCTTTCAAAATGGGTACTTGGAACACCATTCTTTCTCAAAGTCCATGAGCTGTAGAAGATTTTTTCGGAACAGCAATGCAGTTTAGCGAACAGCACGTTGAACTACGAGAATCCAGAAAGAAGAAAGACTTATCAGACTTACAGAAGTTTACAGCTTGGTTACAAGAACACAGTCCTTTTACAAAGTTGTCTGGTGAACTGGTCTCTTTGGCCACTGGGTTTGTTTGTGATGATTCAATAAACTGTGATCAAGCATACGATGTCGGTTTGTCTACCATGAACAAAATTAAAGGTAAAAATTTCCAAGAACTCAAACTGCACAGAAAAGGTGAAGACACAGGCAGCACAGAAGTCACCAAGGGTAAGATCAAAAGAGGTCAATATCAATTCTCAACAGCTTTTTAATCGGATATTGTGTGCCTGTGATAGCGCCAGCAAATTAAAGACATATTTCGAATATGAATTGGCAGTACGCCCACCAGCTCTGTTTGACGAAGTTTCTCTTCGAAAAGGTACAAAATCATCCTTCATGAAAGTTTTTGAAGAAGGAATCATCGAAGAACTAGATGTAAAGGATGCAACATATATTGTAGACGGGGGGTTTCTTCTTCACCACCTGCCAAGGCCAAACAATTGTACCTTTGGAGCTGTCTTAGATAACTATTGTACACATGTTCTTAATAAATATGGTCAAAAATATATTGTTGGTTTTGATGGTTACACTAGTGAGCCTACCACGAAAAATGAAGAACAAAACAGGAGAGCGGCGAAAAAATCTTCACAAGACATAATTTTTTGTCAAAACACAGTCTGTGCCACGGGAAAAGACGAGTTCTTAGGTAATAGAAACAATAGGAAGAGATTATCGTTGACTCTGGGGTCTGAACTCGTGAAACGGGGATTGACTGTAATTACAGTAGAGGAAGACGCAGATGTTGACATTGTAATGACGGCCATTCAACAGTTGAAAACTGTTTCAAAAGTTATTGTTGTAGGATCTGATACTGACCTGGTAGTCTTACTTACTGCTTTTGTCTCCTGAGAAAGAAAGTGCTTCTGTTTACTTCTGTAAAGAGAAAGGTGCTGTGACTCCGAACACACGGTACTTCAGGATCGAAACATTGATTGAAAAGTTTGGAGATTGCCGGCAACTACTTTTGTTCTGTCATGCGTTAACAGGATGTGACACGACATCGTGTTTTTATGGTATGGGCAAATTAAAAGTAATAGATATGCTCAAATCACTGGAATTTCAAAACTGGGCCAGAGTGTTTTTGGATATTTCAAAATCTAAAGGAAAAATATTATCTACAGGTGAAAAATTAGTTTTGGCTTTGTATGATTTGGGAAAATACTCAAATTTGAATGAAGCCCGATACCACAGATTTTTGTCTTTCACAAAGATCTAACTTTGACCTGGCCAAACTACCTCCAACTTCTGAAGCGTGTAATGAACATTCGCTCAGAGTATTTTTGCAAGTACAGAAATGGTTAGGAAATAAACTTCCTGACACAGAATGGGGTTGGAGGATAGAATTAATTAAAGAAAACGGACGCTCCAAAAAGACATTGAAACCTATTCCCACATCCAAGCCATTTGCACCAGACGAGCTTCTGTACATAATATCATGTTCGTGTAAGCAAGAATGTAGGCAATACTGTAAATGTAAAATAACTAAAATATATTGCGCTGCAATGTGTGAGCACTGTATGGGTTGTCTTGCCTAAATTCACATTTCTATTCCGAGGAAGAACTTGTAGAATCATCATCCGAAAATTAAATAGTATACTGTATAGCTACGGAAGATTAAGTTGAAAATACTGCAGTAAGCATAGCGGACATGTTCAAAATTAAGATGTAAACATAATAAAAAATGTTAGAGATATAATTTCATACGCTAATAGACTGAGGAGATCCAAGGCAAAAAATAGGGAAAGGAAGAGGAAACAAAATATTTCAAATGTTTATAGTTTGTTTATCTAGAAATTATTAGATTTATAAAAAAAAATAGAAAATAAAATAAAAAAAATTTTATCACTTTTTAAGAATAAAAAATGTGAAAATTATCAGTGTGTTGAATAGTTTTGGAGATAATACCTTTTCTCAGAAACGCTTATTTTTAAATTTGGAATGGTAATGGGGATAGAGTAAGGGTTAAAGCTTCACAGGGAGGCAGGACTAAACAAAAATGCTTTTTCGAACAATGCAGTGGTTTATTATTTGAAAAAAAAAAGGTTTGTTATTATTATTTTTTTTCTTTCGAAATGAAACATACTGATATTTGAGGCGCAAATTTGAGCCCGCTCGTCTTCAAACTTACCTTGCTACATGGCTAATTTTAAGAGTAACCCCCACAATATATACACCGTTGGAAAGATCATTTTATGCTCTTTAAGATTTATTTGAAACATTTTCCATATCACAACTCACTAAGGAAATATAGGAGGAAAAACAAAATGGCGCGGGCGATTTTTCCATTTTTTACTCTTTAGGTTAAAACTGCCAAGAAACCGTTAGGTTTATGAAAAACTTTAAGGAATACGAAATTGTAGAGCACATTTTACAGACTACGAGAAAAAAGAAGCATGTCAATATGTCCATTAGTTTTGAAGATATGGCCTTTTTTCTAAAACGCCCATTTTTTAACTTTGAGGGGGCGTGGTGGGGAAAGCTCCAGGGGGAGGGGCGGGGAATTTTGGGAAAATGTTCCCCACATAGTGGTCTATCACTTGGGAGAAAATCAGCTTTACCCAATTTTTTTCCTTGCAAAAACCTTTATTGACTGGGCTAGTTACTTACAGTTGAGATACAAATTTTCTGCTATAGTTTCAGGAAACATGTGAATACCTTGAAAGTATACTTTACACAGATGAGCACTCTGTCTCCCCTTTTGTTACTTTTTATTGTCTTTTTACGTTACTATCATTAGAATCAGTGTTCTATGAGTAAGAGAAAAACTTTAAATTGTACGCCAAAGCAGAGTATCTGACAAGTGGATTACCTTACGAAGGTGAAATTTACAATATACGAAGTTCGACAAGAAAGTAATAAGAAAATTGTTTCAGATTCTGCTGGCAACGCTTGAAGAGAGTGGCCTTGGGCCTGCCCCAATAGCACAGCACGTGGAACGCACGAAATATCTTTTATTGTGAAGTTAGAAGCTAAAGAGTGCGATCGTATGTTCGACCCCTGTCACAACAACGGAAGCACGTAATATTGACCAGTGCTACGCAATCGCCTTCTGTATGAAAGTTGTTGAGACTGCCTCGATAACGTACCGGAAGATTCAGCAGGCCTTTGGAAATATACTGTTACCAATGGCAGAGGTATATTGTTGGTACAAAATGTTTGCGGAAGGCAGCACAGAAATCGAAGATGAACATCGTAGTGGGCGACTCACAACAATATGGATAGAAGAGAGCATAGAGAGAGAGGGAACTTCTCTGAGAGGATAGACGATTAACCGTGAAAATGATTGAGGATAAACAACATAAATCGAGAAAATGTGCGTCTGATATTAACTGCCTCGTACAAGCTCCCTTACCCGGTTTGTAGTAGCGGTTCAAGTTTGCAGGGTTGCCAGCATCAGCTTAAAAAGACATTCTTCTTACGTTATTTTCGGGTCTCGTAATTAAAATCTTTACTGAAACCCAATGGGCAAGTGTTATTGGCCTTAAGGGACGAAAACGGGAAATTCCCGTTGTTTCCTAAATACATAAAATTACCATATGATTTAAATTCGAGGGCAGATAGATAAACCACAAAATTTTTTCTCCCCAAGTATTCCAGCTGGAATGGAGAAATTGCATGACGAGAGAGTTTGAAGTTTGTGCTACAGAGATTTCTTTGTTTTCCTATGTAGCTCTAGCGACACAAACTTGAACTACGAAAGAAATATGGCGTCCTGTTACTTTCCCTCACATGTGAAGAGAAGCCAGTCATGATTAGATTTCAATGAATCAAAGGGCATACACCAAGAGAAAATTACTGTAACATGCGTACCGTATATGGGGACGATTATATGGACTGTTGCAATGTTTCCAGTTATTGTCCATTCCGCCAAGCTCCAGGCACCCGGTAACAGCTTCAACACCGCAGATTATCAGCGCCATCCAGCCAGCAATTCTAAGTGACCGTCGTGTGCACGTGCGAACCTTTTGCAGAAATTCAACATTTACTACGCTGTAGTGTACGACCTTGCTCAGGACACATTGCAATTCCATAAAGTAGGTGCTTAAGAACTTGACAGATAACCACGAAGCTCAGCGAATGATGACATGCTTGGATCACCTAACGCGTTATGCCATCTGTATGAAATCGTGGATGTCTTGGGCATACTATTAGACGCCCGAGACCAAGCACGTCTTTATGGAGTGGAAACATACTGGTTTCCAACATGACAAAAACTAAACATAACTCAATTTGCGAGAAAAGTGCTTGTGACAGTGTTCTGGGACGTTTGTTGTTTTATTGGGGGATTTGTTAAACACTGGACAACTGTAAATGCTGCAGCGTAAATTAAAACTTTGGTTAACGTTGCGTCGTGCCCTGCGTGACAAACTCCGCTGCAATAATGGTGACAACGTCAAACTTCATCATTACTGCCAGTCCACAAGTCTCTTTCGTCTCTCACTTTCACATCTCTATGTTCTCATGAAGAAATTCCTCACCGGTCAAAATTTTGCGACAGATGCGGAAGTGAAAACAGCAGTCCGCACATTCCTATACTCCACCATAACAGACTTTCATGAACAGAGCATCCTGAAACCGGTACCACGCTTATAGAAACGTATGGAGAAAGTTGGTGACTGTAGAAAAGTGGATCAAATACGTAACTTTTTTTGTGCTTTGTTTGGTTTTGGTATATTAATTTTTTTTTTGGGAAAAAATACTGCGCGTTGCTTTCCGATCTGATCTCCTAATAAGATGTATTGCACAGATATCCATTACACACCATCTGATGCAGTTTAGTGATCACAGCTTTGCCAGCATATGAAAAAAGATAAACTAGGATACCTACATTTCTGTTGGAATGGCACGAAAAATTATTCAGCTGTGAACCCATACATCTTAAACACTACATATAGACTAGTTTCGGTATTCTAACATGTAAAACGTCTAAAAAATCAGAAGGTCTCGTGGGACAAAATTTAAAAAAAAAAAAAAAAAAACCGGCAAACAAAATATTTTCATCATTATTCATATAAATAACGCAATTTCCCGTTTACTTATGTGAACTGGCAAAATGGGCCACGGAATCACAATTTTTTCCTAAGTAAATCTAGTTCAAATTACCGGTTTTGTTCGCGAGTTAATACACAAAAATATTCAAGGGAGAGCACCTTGTGGGAAATTTTTCTTCAGTACATCTACTTAGTTTTAATGGCTTATACATGGTATAACCTTTTTTACGCGATAGAGGGATTGAAAATTATGATACAATATTCTTAATGTTGGATTAACACTTAACCTATATAGATATTTAAAAGGCCGAAACTAGAAAAGAAGAACACATTTAAAATAAAAATTTAAAAAAAAATATCATATTTCGAGGCTTCACCAATGGATTCCGAAGAAAATACACATTACACTTATACTTTCTTAGTTAAAGTTTCTTTTTCTTTGTAGAAATGCGTCTTGAAACTGGTCAATATTTCAATCCAGCCAAAAGTATGTCTGTGAAAGTGCAACGATTCTGAGCCAGTGTACAAGTTTACCCTGGCTCTGTATACGGAACGATCTCTGGAATTCAAAAGTTGAAGTTAAGCATTGGTATTTTTGATATACTGTTTTAGAGGTATCGGGTGCTTGTTCCACTGGCTACAAGCAAAGGACTTATTGTGCATACGTTCACGAAATTATGAATGAGAACCTAAAGAGATAAATATTTCCAACAGACCCGAGTTCCAATAGAAGTTTTGATAGTAATTTTTGCTGTGTAATTTTACCTGCATACGTGAGAACTGAAGAAAATGCAATATACTCTTCATCGTTAAACTTAAGTATACATACGGTAATATACAAAACACAGACACCCTGTGATTAAGTGGTCCCGTAGGTTCATGGCGTCAGAAAAGAAACCACCTCTACTGGATATAATCCACGATTAAACCAAGCTGCCCTGGATTCCTATCACGAACTTTAATAGGCTCCTGTTGTATAATACTCTCTTGTTGCTTCTGACCTACAAACCCGCCTACATAGTTTTATACTTTCAGAAGAATATTACAATTTCCATGCATATTTCTGTCGCAAAGTGAAACTATTAGCTTAGACATTTTGTTTGCATTACTTTTGTAAATATATGTGATATCTTTCTTTTATAGACATCGACTATACATTTAGCGACTTGAAACTTCATTTACTTCACATAACGTTAAGTAACTTACTCAAATTTTGTTTTAAAAATTCGTAGGTCTTCTTTCCTTATGTTATTACCCATCTATATAATACAATATATTGCAAAATGTAATGTTATTCAGCTTAATTAAAGGCGAGATAGTTGGGTAAATGATCCCTTTTTCAAAGTAGTATTGCATGTGCATTATTTACAGTTGACATATCTTGTGAATCTGTTCAACAGACAGTATTTTCTTTCTACTCGATTGCAAGTAATGTTTACAGGCCATACGTTAAAATACAACTTTAGCTGTGTGATAGGTCTATACAAATATCTACATTTATCTCCATGATTACATCAACAACTATCACTTACATAAATTATTATACATCCAAAGGAAATTTCTTCTACAACACACCACTGGATTTTGCTTTAGAATTATACAAGCTAGTAAACTTTTGTAACACACACATGAATAAAATTCATTGAACGGGACGAAAGTTTACTGATATAATTACACATGTACTAACGAATATATTATTGCATTCCAAAAAATGTGACCCAAATTAGAATCGAACTCACGATCTTACACTTGTAAGTCCGGTGCGTTACCGGAAGCTAATGCAGAGTAGTTCTGACGTATGATTACCGTTATGCTAGAGGCTGTCGAGATCTACAGCATGGCTCGAATGACATGTTAGAACGACTCTGCATAAAGCCCAATAGCTTTAGCTTTTATTTATAAGATACTTAGCAAAATGATAGAAGGTGACAAAGTATTGCGTACATATGACAATGAGGAAATAAAAAGCTGTTTAAAAATCTCACCGAAATATTTTGTTTACAGTAAGAGAACTACGAATGATCAAGTTAAACGAGTTCGTGAAATGCTTTTAATTGATTGAATAAATGATAGGATGTTAGCGAATGTGTAAGATATACAAGGTAAATGTCGAAATGGTAAGAACGTAGCGTGGGTAACACATATATCATTATCTTAATGACGAATTAAATATCGTTGCTTTATTTTTGGATAGTAGTTAAAATAACAATCACTGGTGGCACTGGAGGAAAAACGGGTGAAGGAGCTACATCTTGCTTAAAATTCGCACGTCTGCCACAAATCTGTTACACTGCTCGAATGTTTTCATCTATGACTAGGAGTCAATCTAGTGACAAATATTGCACGAGTCTTCAGTACCAATACCCAAGTTAAACAAGTGAATATAGACTTAAAGTGTGAAACTAAGACTTCCAAACTAAGCGAATTCAATATTCAGACTGGAGGTAATACATATGTAAATACTGGTTGCAATAGAAAACAATGTCAAAAATAGTGTTTGTTCCTTGGACATTGATTCCATGTAAAGAAGGGGTTATTTTCCCTTACTCTATTAATTCTGTGAAAATAAATGTTGAAAACTATCGTTAATTTGAAGTACTTCCAATTTGAAATGAAATGAAATCTTTGAGTTTTACGTCCCACGGTTATGCCGGTTAGGCTAAAGGAGACGGTGATTATGAGAGATGAGTGAAATGGTGGAATGAAGAAAGTGGGAGGAAACGGGAGAACCCCGAGAAAACACACGAGCACGGTGTTTGTCCACCACAAAGTTCACTTGGCGGGGGCTGGGATCGAACCCGGGACTACTTCCAATTTGAATAGAGGGTAGAGGGATGAGATAGAAGCTACACTTGGGACGCTGAAAAGGTCTGAAAAACATCTCTCTAAATATTTTTGAGTCTTTCTCTATGAAAATCTGATAACAGAAGTACTAATAAATTCAACAACTTGCGGTTTCGATGCGCTGCTGCGGGTTGTGAGGTTTTATATAAGAAACAGAAGTTATATGCTTTCCAAGTATAATTTGTTGACATCTATTATCATTTGGGTTTCATTACGATAAATTTTGAAACCAGAAATGGACAATTTCAACCTCTTCCGGTTTCATCTTAGAGTTAACGTAAAACAAAACCAATTCTTGTCAAATTAATCAATTACAAAACACTCATATCGATATGTTTTATCGTTTTTGTTCTATAGATGTGTTAAAACTGGTAGCTTGAAATAATTTCTGTTTTGAAACAGTGTTGTCGATAGTTATGCTAACTTGTCCTAAGACGCTGGAAATGGCTGAAATCTTTTTAAATAAAATAATTACACGCTATTTGTTACAATTTTCGTTTTACGTCGATAAAAGTTGAAACTGGAAAATGGTAATTTTAAACACCTATGGTTTGAATAGAGCTTCAACGGAAAGTAACGTTTTCTCGACCGGCAAACTCGAGTCGAAGAACACATCCATATTTCTTAGCGTTTTGTCTCTACGGAAATCAGTGTTTAAACCGCAATGGTAAATCTAAGACTTCCGTTTCTCGTATAGTGCTGTAAATATTCACGTTGAACAGGTTGAAGAAAATACTTCTCCCTATTTATTAGTGTTTGTTATGTGGCGATAAATGCTGAAACCACACATCGTTATTTCTAATCACATCTTGTTTGATTAGAATCTCAACGCAGGAATTGAAGATGTTCTTTAAATGCCAAATCGATTGCAAGAAACTGCAAGTTAAGAGCTTTTAGCGCTTTCGCTGTAAGAAAATGAGTTCTGAAATTGGACGTAATTGTAAATGTGATCAACTTCCCATTTTAAAATTCTTGAAGTTTTATGTTCGACGTTTCCACCGGCTAGGCTAAAGGAGACAGTGATGATAAGAAATGAAAGAAATTGTGGAATGATAGTAGAGGGATGGGGGGATAAGCCCGACATAACCCACGCACACGGTGTTTGTCCAACACAAAGTTCACTTGGCAGCACTTGCGTTCGAAACAAGGACCCATGCACCAGAAGTGAACACTCTACTACTGAGCCAGTGCTGCCTCACTTTAAGAATGTTGAGGATAGTCATCATACATTGTGTTGCGAAGCTGAATCCTCTGCACAAGTGTTTCTCGTTATCATATGTTGCAATTAAACGCCGAATTGTTTTCATAGACCCGCCTTACCCTACCTGCTACCATTTTCGTTTTGATACGAAAATGAAATGTTAAGTGTTATGTTATACGCTTATGCCGACCAGGCTAAACGGGACAGGGATTATGAGAAATGAATGAAATATTGAAACGAAGAAAATAGAAGAACCCCAAGGAAACCTACTTACACAGTGTTTTTCTACTACAAAGTCCGATTAACGCGAGCTGGGATCGCAGCACTCTCCCGATATATCAGAGGTGAATGTTCAACCATTGACCCGTTTTCATTCAAAATTAAATTAAATGAATTCTTTAGTTTCACGTCTGACGGGTATGTCGGCTGGTCTAGAGGACAAAGGAATGAAATATTGAAATGAAGAAAAAAGAACCAAGAAAAATCCACATACACACGCTTGTCTGTCTTTGTTCAGAAGCTATAATGTTGAAACTGGAAATGGTCATTTAAAAAACTAGCGGTCGGAATAAAGGCTTAACGGAGAAGATGGAACCTACATTTGGAAACTAAACCGACTGTAACAAAGCATATCTCGATATCCCTTACCGTCTTTTGTAGAGAGAGGTCAGTATAGAAACGAACCATATTATTAAATTTCAAACACTTCCGAATTTGCTAGATTGTTGCGCGTTTAGTATGTCCTCTTTAGACCTTCTATTGACTGTAAAAGAAAACGTTTGTCAAAATCTGTTATCGTTCCCGTTCTATGGTGACAAATATTTTTACCGAAACGCATCATACTCGGTTTCAATCGCTCCGGTTTGAATAGGAGTTAGCAGAGAATGTGAAAGCTGAAGTAATAGTTAATTTGAACAACATCCGGATTTGACAGTTATAGACAGTCATGATACGTGTGTTATACATCGGTACTGAATCGTTTACAAACAATCGCTTCTCGTTGTGTGTTACAGCTACCTTCTGTGGCAATAAAGGCTAAAATCAAAATGACTAAACTGAATAAAGTTCGGTTTGAAAACAGGGTTAACGGATAAAATGAGACCTATTCTTAAGACACTGAAATTCTTATAATAAAATCAGTTTGAAAGCATTGACCGTTTATCTTGTACGAGAATCAGTCATGAACCGGACGTCATAGTAAATTTGAACTACTTTCCGTTTCGGCAGAACCAAGCGAAACAGCGCAAGTAGTAAAGCGTTGCCTTCGCATTCGGTAGATCTTGAGTTCCATTCTCGTTGCCGACCATAATGACTGGGGTTTTCCAGTCTCCCTCAATCCTACTAGGCAAATATCAGAATAGTACCAACTAAAGAGGCCCTGGGCCATATCTTCCCTATTCCTTTTGATTTTTATTGTTGTTGTTAGGTATCCACTATAAAATGGCCTCTGAGCTGTATTTGGTGATTGTTAAATAAATAAATAATTTGAATAGCCTTGAATGTTGTGCTAAGACGATGAATCGTGCACGAACATCCGCTTTTCGATATATTAAAAATTTCTTTTAAACTTAAGTATATTAAATATATGAACGTAACAGCTTAAAAGTCACAAAAGCTGCTTCGGTTTTATGGGCATTATGTAACATAACTTACCAAAAATACTTTTGTATACAGTTCAAAAAATTAGAGGTGGTATTATGTCACATTCGAAACCAGAAGAAACAATTTTCGAATTTCAGATTCGAAACCTTTTTAAGAAATGAAAAAAGTCCTTGATTTTACAATATATTTTCTACTAAAGCATACAAGAAACATTTCTAAAAATGCAGAGTGTGATTGATTCACTGCTAAGAGATTACAAAAATATTTATTTATTTCACTCGTATAATAAAAGTAAAATAAGGCGGAAAGTACATATAGTTACAAGCTGCAGTGGCTAGAATAATTTGCATAATGTCAAAAGAATTTACAAATGAAAAAGATGAAAAAAATGGTTGTTTTGTATCTAGGGTCATTCTCACGTACAAAATCTAGAAAACCAACAACACATAATTTATTTTATTCATCTAGTAAGAAAAACTGGCTTCAGGTTCCATTTTCTGGAAATAGAAGCAAAAAAAAAAAAAAAAAAAAAAAATGCTATACAGAAGATGGTTGAAAACTAAAAATATACTTGAAATAGAGCGATCGGGAAATTTTTCGTGACATGTACTAGAGATACTTTAAGTTTCCTAAATTCCCAAAAATAATATCAATTTACGTCACTCACCAAAAAAATGACAGGATCTCAATTTGAACCATCCGCAGTTACAAGCCGAAAAGAAGCATTTTAGATGCCCAACACTGCAACAAGAATATATTCTACGATCCAGAATTTTCTCATAGCTTGCCAGTAGAGTTAGCATGATGTCAAATATATATTTCGACGGTAGGTTCCAATAAGCTGCAAACAAGATATTCTAATCCCGAATGTGTTTGAAATAGTTAAAGTTTCTTTTTCTTTGTAGAAATGCGTCTTGAAACTGGTCAATATTTCAATCCAGCCAAAAGTATGACTGTGGCTTCTCTCTTCGTAACTTGTAGCTAAGTACATTCTTACATTTTTCTGAATTCCAGAAAGATAAAGCTCGAAATTTAATGCACTCATCTCATAAAAATTACAAGATAAAAAATTATACATTTCGCACTTTCAAGTTGAATGGTTCCGATTCAAAACTACAAGTCCAGATAACGTTACGAAAAAGTTACCAGACATTCTATTTGAAATGTTATCGAACTTCGAATTTATAATGGTAGTTTTTCTGTTTCTCAACGCAAAGGATATAATTTGAAATTTTCTTATACCCATTACCTGAGTGAAAAAAAAATATTTTTTATAATTTTATGCAATCTACTGTAAAAATGTCATCAGATACCAGTAACGAAAATCTTTTCTTCTTCTATTTTCTTCTTCCATTTATTCTAAATTTTGACCTGTTATTTACGCCAATATGGGAAACTATCATGGAAGTGTTTCATTTTAAATAATCATAATGAAACTTCAACAATGAAATAAAGTGAGTTTTCTTTTCAGAATTTAGAAAAGTGTAGGAATGCATAGTAATGAGGCATGAAAAAATTACCAATAGTTCTATTAATACACGCCTTGAATTTTGAACGATTAATGGTGTATTTCTCTTTTATTATAGGGTACAATTTAAAATCACGTCAATTTTGTTAAAACAATCTAATGGGTTAATATCTTTTCTAGAATCTATAGGAGTGTAAATATCTACCTAGATATGTCACGAACTATTTCCTAGCTTTTCCTCCTTGAAACGGGTTTCGAAACATTACGGATCATTGGCGTCATGCTCAATATTAAAGAGGGAGAGTATTTTTGAGTATTTGTATTTCATATCAGTAAATAAATTGCATGATGTACTTTCGTAAAATACGCAATGAGTATGATTATCAATATACATTTTGCAATTATATTTCTTGTGTGCTTTGTTCAAAAAGACTAATTTAAAATAAAGATTTTTTAAGCCACTAGGTTAGCTAAAAATTATTATTGTGAACGGCCTTAACTTCTATTTTATCATTTCCAGTTGAAACACCAGCAGATGCATGAAATTATTTTAAAAAATACTGACGAAAATAAATACAGAAGAGTAATATTTTTGCCTTATCCGTGCCTAATCCGGTAAAATTACAATTCGCTATTAATAATAACAATAATAAATATTATTATATTTATTATTGTTATAAATGAGCAAAATGAATATCAATAGGCAAATTGAGATTGTTCTTGTTTTACTTCTGCTTAGTTACCGAATCTATCACCGATTAGTTTAGTGACCTCCAAGACAATGGATTCGATACTGACAGCAGCCCTTTTCGATTGTTATTATATCTTCCCCCATTCCAAACCCTAGGGGGTCTCTCACCTAGATAGTACTTTTCTCCTGATTTGTAGTTACATGTGTATTTGAACTCATTGATTGAAATCTGATATTAACCGAGTTCCATGTTTGACACGTGATTGATTTGTTTATATATATATATATATGGGAGTGTGTGTAAATTTTGAACCAACCCTATTTCGTTGATGTTTCCTTCTCTCCAGTTAAAGTTTACAACCAAACGTTTATATAAAGGCTACGATTTCTTCCAAACTATGATGTTCTTGATACAACTACTTTAAACTATCGAACTCTACTCTGTCAATTTCTACACCAGAGGAATCAACAGCAAGCATTTATTTTTTACAGATTTACCGTAAAATTCTCAGAATTATAAACAATATATAAAAAATTCGGGCAAGCTTTTACTTTGACCGGACAGTGCAACCGATTTCTCTTACCCGGTTCCGGTGCAGTTGAGGAATTACATTCCAGTCGCTCCAACCGATCGTGACGCAACGCGATCGTGTTTTCTGTGTCAAGAGAGGTTACACCAGAAGTGTTCTCCAAAGTACCATGGGTTGTAAGCATCTTTTCAAAGACCTGCAAAAAGACTGTTAGCTTATGCTCAGCAAAATTCATGACTAGTATCGAATTTGAAACATTTTTTTTTTTTTGCTATTATAAGTTTTTCGATTTCCTAAAGAGTACTAGTTATATATTTTATAAAAATACTAATAAATACAGGTACATATACTAAGAGTAATTGAATTGTAAGAATAGTAAATATATATCTAAAATAAAAGCTCGTAGGTATTCAAGTGTACTCATACGTAAAAACGTCGAGCCCTCCAATATATATTTACCCTCATATCTACCCCAAATGTAACAAGAGAAGAAATGTTAGACACATTTGAATTTGCTCCGTGTATAAAAAATGTCCTATATTACTTCTAAGTATTAATATATGTAATGTGTAGGGAAGATATAATATTCGTATATATATATATATATATATATGCGTGATTTTGTGTAATGAAGTCATAGAAACGTGGACTGTATGAAATTCATTAATGTAATTAATTAATTAAATAATTAGAGAAAGTGTTGTGAAAGTAAAACTAAGACGTTAATTCTGCAAACGCGAGGTCCAATGTACCCAAACGGTTAGTGAATTTGCGTGTGAAAAGTATACACCACGTGAAAGCTCCAAAGGCACAAACAGTTCCAAGAACTGACTGAGGCGGAAACAGTTCCAGGAAGTGACGGAACCCATAAGAACCGATTGAAGTCACTGCCCGAGCCAAAGTAAAATCTTGACCCAATTCGAAATAATATTTTAATAGACTAGTACATAGATATCGTAAATATCTTGTGTTCTTACTTCTAAGATACCTACCTTCATAAAAATAAATTAATCAAGATCGAACCTGTTATGCGCGGATTCACACACGAAGAAGCTATTAACCATTGTAAATGAAATTAAGTATAAATGTAATTGTCGCGGTACTAGAGAAATATCCGAGACTTAAAGGATCAAGATAATTGCAAAATTTACGTTAGTAGTGTATTATATTGGAACACAAATATATAAGCAGTGACAACATATTGGAATGTTTCATATAACATCTTTACTAGCGTACAAATACACAATTCAGCATGAAGAATAATACACTTTATGCCATATAGAGTGTTTTGTCATATGCTTGTTTACATGTATATTGACCTTTTGTGACGCGCCTGTTCCCTACGCAACACTTCGCTCCTTCTCCGGCCAACATGCTGCAGTCCTGCCCTGACTTAGGCCTACACAGCGTTACTTCTTTCTAGTGGCAAGCCAGCACAATTTGATTCGTGTCTTTTACATAATAATTCTTATTGTATACGTACACTAAAGTGCTGATGTGAAACTATATAGATAAGTGCAACTCCGTCCCCCAAAAATGATTTTGAAAATAAAAACAGCCGACTTTCAGGAAATGAAGTAAAATATGCAATGAATTTATGTATAGGTTTTTCAATAAATATCCACCTTTTTTTAGTTACACTAATGTTTTATTAATGACTTTAGAAGACCTTCGGATAAGTGGCGTATTCGAGATAACTTGGGGATAAGAGTTACAAACATCTATACGTTTGATCCGGTATAAAAAAAAAATCACGGTAGTATTTCGGAAATTTTCTGATCCCATTCAGCCACGGAGGTTTCTTCTTAAACAAGCCTGTATATATGGAACACTATCGCAAAGTACCCATATCAAAAATATCTACAAGAATTGGTTTGAAATGTGTATTCAATTTTAGGTAATGATTCCTTCATTAAGATGGGTGCGCTCAATTGTGCTTCTGGGTAGCCTACAACTAGTCTATGTGTGCTGCGCCACTTCCAAACTGTTGATTATTAATTTACGTTACACGTAAATCTACCTCCCGTAACTATTTCTCGAAAAGTATTCCTTACAAGTATAAAATTTCGTACCCATGTATCTGTATTATCAATCTGAACCAGTTATTGTATATAAAATTTAACATTACCTTTCTGTCCCAACTGAATTTGAACTACTTGTAGTTAATTGTTTGTTGTCATCACCGTATGAAGCGCAAGTCTCTTCAACCTCTACTTTTCTTAGTGTTTCTATATTATTTTCAAAGGCAGGGTCTTTTACTGCAAATTCAGATTTCATCATACCAATGTTTAATTTGAGATCCGAAGAATACATAGCTACATCTTTCTCTCTTGTTTGCTCCCCTTCGGTTGAAGATAATATTAATTCTTTGCTGTCAGTCATCATTTCGTACGTCCATCCTTTCCCTTCGAGTGGATCTTCCTGAGGAAAACCAAAATCAATTTCTTCTTTGTACAAAAATTCCAACTTAACAGATGCTTCACCAGCCATTATGGCTACAAATTTAATACGAACTTGCAACTATGCTTGATACTTCCATTTTATTTTATGGTGCCTGTGTTAATGAAATGGCTTACACGAACGTTCATAGAAGCAATTTTATACTTGCAATCAAACATGCAATCACATCTTTATAAATTACAGAATAATTACTCCATTGTTGGCAGGTCCCTAAGTCGAGAAGTCACTACTGGGCCGCCAAAATTCCGCCACGTTCCGCTACCCTTACTGAAATTCCGCTATTTTTCACTACATTATAAAATTAAACATAAATGGTAAAAAAAAAAAGAAAGAAAAAAGAAAGCTGTTAACAAAAGTGCAAAATATTTCACAAATTAATAATAGGACTAAATTCTAAACCCTGATTTAGTACTTCATTAAATTCCATGAATTAAAAAAAAGAACTTCAATCTTATTTCAGTTAATATTATTAAAGTAAAAGTCATGGTCAATACTTATCGTTCTTTTATTATAACTTTGTTTATTAACATATTAAGGGGACGCGGTAGCTCAGTGGTGGATCGTTCAGCTCGGTACCTGGTTCGATCTCAGCTCGTGCCGTGTGGACCTTGAGGTGGACAAACACCGTGCTTGTGGGTATTCTGGGGCTCTCCCGTTTTCTTCCACTTTCTTCATTCCACCATTTCACTCATTTCTCATAATCACCGTCTCCTTTAGCCTAACTGGCATAATCGAAGGACGTAAAACTCAAAGATTTCATTTCATTTTATACTAACATACTAACATTATGTAACATCAGTTGCAATTGTAAACATCTTTTTCTTCTAAAAAATAGAAGAAATGAAAGAAAAGGAACACATATGTTTTATTCTTATTGCGTATAATAACTTCTAAATTTTAATGTAAGAATAATTACAATAATGTCACTTGACATAAATTTAACAAAGATGAGCGTGCAAATAATGTCGATAAATGTATCAAATATAAAATTTATAAAATGTTTCATTACAATTATTTTAAAAAAAAGAAGTTTTTCGTTTAATCCTACTTTGTTTTTAATTTCTCTCCGCAAGAAACTACTATAAAATACTATTTAACATCATAAAAAATTCTATACTTTTGTCTCAATAGTACTTATACCTTACAACAAGTGAACCCTCTTTCCCCAAAACAATACCCTCATTAAGGCTGGACCAGCATTAAATGCTGAAGATAGATTTGGTTTTATGCAGAGTCGTTTGGACCTGTGATTAGCGTCATACTAAAAGCCTGATTATTGCAGAAAATATGTTAGATGATCTCTTTAGTATGGCACTAATCAAGCGTCAGAACAACTCTGCATAAAGCCCAAATTGATTAAATTTTGTCACATGTTTTCTAACCTAATATAAATGATTTGTAATAACCTAATTTCTTAACTTCTTTCAAGCTATGGCTGAAAATTCGAAGTTTTAAGATAGGTTGTCAAAAGTAGCTACATTTTCCATATATTTCATCCGTCGCCAATTTGTCACCAGGGCAACCAAAAGTACCTACGTTTAGCGGAATTCTGCTACGCTTGGCAACACTGAATTACTCTTTTAAAACAACACTTTTGAAGAGTAATAAATAAGACACAGTTCTGACCAGAGCAGAATGAAATATATTAAAAACTATACTTACAATGTGTTACAGTTTCAAGGACCTAACGTCCTTTTCATCAGACACAAACACTGAGAAAAGACAGGTGACAGCAGATCTTATATACACGAGAAAGTGAAAGGCCACGCCCTTTTCTTCTCTCTCATTGGTCGGAGGGAACCAATGAGGATAAAGGCAATTTCGCGCCAACAGAAAAACATAATGAGACATATATGTAGGGTAACTTCGGCAAATAACGCCACCAATTCAACATTTTGTTCTGGTGTTCAAGTGCTCTTATATCTAGAGCTGTGCACATTACATGGAAGATGGAGTGAACCCTCCGCTATAATGAAATGAGAAAACAAAGATCCTACACATACAATGTCGACCACAATGCACTGAGAATTGGAGTATGAGATGGCGTTATTACCAGACGTGTCGGCAAATAACGCCACCTGCTTACAACAACAGAAAGGTGTTGGAATCGTAATGAAATACATTTTGAACACAACTAAATAATGTTCTTGGCAATGTGCTACCTGCTTTGCTGGTACACAAAACTCATAGTCATCGTACATGTTAACCGGTATCTCTTGTGATGATTACGAACCTCTTAACATAACAGCTGCAGTCATATGGAGCACTACTCGTCGGAGGCAGACAACAATGCACAACCAGCGTCACAAAATGTTCAGAAGTCATATTTAACAATGCTGTCAGAATCACATAAGTCGTGAAACCATAATCTTGCATTCAATACATTGAATCCACGTTTTAAGACCCCTGAGATCGTAGTAATATCCTCCAAAGTTTCCACGGAGCATCTTTCCATCCTCTGTCTTTCCAGAGGATGCTTGTTTCTTCGTGCCGGAAGAAGTTAAAGAGCCAGCTCTTGCGAATAGTTCTAGTGTTACCAATACTCCTCTGGCAGTAAGAGAAATCCCCCTGGGATGAGATTTGTTCTTAGTTATTTTAGCTGTAGGTAGAAGCTCGTGGATGGAGAAGGCACTCGGTGGTGTTGAAGGAGAGATGGAGGCTGGTCATGTGTTTGGAGGTGTTGGTGGAGGTTGCTGTTGCTCTGAGACATCATTTGGAGAAAAAGCGACATCGGGTATAGCATTTTTGTTAAAAGGATGCCCTGTAACGCTGAAGCCCAAAATTGTGGTCTGAGGTGTTGCTGAACGGAATCATGGCTGTGAAAACAGTTTTGGAAACTGTAGCTTCCCAAGTGTTATTCCGGGATGCGTTCGTCGATAACTGTCAACTGTTTCAGAGCAGTTACAGTTTTAACGAATTTGAAGAAGCTTTTGTCGAGTGGTTGAAGTTCATGGGTGCAATGTGCAGGCAAGCACAGCAGTTTAATATACATGGTCTCAGCAGCATTTAAAATGGTAATATCAAGATGATTGCGATGGCAGTCCACAATAAGCAGCGCTCGGCCAGGGATCCGATGTCTGTTGAAATGTTCCAGAAATGTACGGAATTCTCCCTTTGTAACACAGCCTTTAGGTGTCATTGCATAAGTGTTATCTGGAGGAAGATCTTCACTAAACCATTTTTTAATACTTTCTCTTGTATAACACCATCGAAGCTATCTAATTTGAACCTGATACATTAGTGCACGCACTAACACTCACAGTTTCACCTTTTTCGCCATGTGTGGCATTAAATACTCGCTTGCTCCCTTTATGTGCCAATATTGTTAGGCTACTGTTGTATGTTAGTTATAGTCCTGCATTTAATCTGCATTGCAAATAAGTTCAGGATTATCACAAAAGATTCACAGCATCAAGTGTATTTCCCAACATCGTATACAATTCGTTCACGTAGTTCTTTTGAAACGCATTAGATTACCATAGCTCAAATTCTCCGCCTTTCTGCACACGATATTCGAGTGTCTTGCCATGAAAGCATAAAACTAGACTTTTCCGGCTCTACAACTACGACAAAGAAATGCAAACTTTTAACACTAGTATTAGTTTCGATTAGCGATTAGATGGAGAGGCGTTATTTCCCAACGCGATAGTGGCGTTATTTCCAGAAACAATAGACTTTGTTTTGGTCATTATTTCTATATAAGAATAGTGGTCCTGCATATTTTATCTATATCATAATATTATGCAAGTACGTCCCTATGAACGCATACCTTTAGTAATAGTAAAATCTCACATTTACCCAAACAATTCGCCTACCTCGTTTCACATACTAAAAATTTGCGAGCTGTTTCCTCTGCTCCGAGGCTGTCACGTGAACATTTGTTCACCGGTTTCTCTTTACTGACGCTTGGCTTGCCTCTAGTCTTTATGCTTACAAAGACAATAGGCATCACTGTTATCATACACTCATAAGCGGTCACCTTACGAACCACGCGTTTATGCTAGCATAATGGAAACCTTTAAATGGCGTTATTTTCCGAAGTTACCCTATATATATATATATATATATATATATATATATATATATATATATATATATATATATATATATATATATATATATATGTGTGTGTGTGTGTGTGTGTGTGTGTGTGTGTTTTCATCTTTGTTGTTCATGATTTTACTCTTTTACAGTGAAAATGTAAGAATCTACTACCTCAAACAACTAGGGTACATTAATAGAATTAATTTCTAATATAAGTAGTTATTTAATCACTGCGTTTAAAACAAGCGTGGCTTGTTGATTTAAGTGGAAACAGAGAAATACACTTTTACAGGTAAAGAAAATAACTCATAGGTTCATGCCTCTACATAAAAGAGGATCTTTGTATTCTTGTGGACAGCAGTAAATTTATCAACAACTTCAACAAGATCTAAGGATTTAAATTCATAAAAAATCAACTTTGGGTTTCTCTCATCTTCATACGACTTAATTGTTTTGCGGGGATTTTGTATTCAAATTTAAATATTTCTAGATCACTTCCATAATGCTGGTCCATAGGCTCGACAATGTTGTAATTTAGGATGCTTGCACTTTTTGGATGTGGAGTGGCGATTGATCTAGTGATTTTGCTACGTGGTCCAAAGCGTCTTTCCGTCTCAGTGATTGCTCTATCAATAGTAGGCAAAAAAAAAATGCCTCTTAGTACATTATCTTTAGAAAATTCTGCTATTATCCTGTAGTCGATACTAGATTAATATTGTTTGTTTTCGGATTAGATTTGAAGGAGGACCATTAGTTAGAATATCCTGTTAAAAATTCGTCACTACTGATTTACTCTTCTGCATAATTCCTACGATGTAATTTTGTCAGAAATGCTGAAAGCTTAATTTTCTTAGAAATTCATATTTTAACAAAGAACAAATATTAATATGCGAAAAAATTGAGTATTCACTGACTGACTGAATTCACTGTATGGAATATCCGTGGACCAGTCCTACATAACTCATCATATCTCTTTGATTACTAAACACTAGAAAACGGGATGAAACAACCTGGTCACGGGACTAACTACCACTTTTACATAAAATAGCATTACAGTAGTAGACAAATAGGGCTTCTGCGCCACTGACCCTCTACCCACTTTCTCAGTCCCGCCTGAAGCAGACAATGAATTTCCCAGTGCCGCCTGACACACTATGCCGGGTGACACAGGGGGATTTGGGAAATCGAGCACCTTGAACCGTCCACCCACGGTGATTTACGACCACCATTTTAGGGGTGTATTTGTTCCCTTTTATGAGCACTTTTTAGGGGTGTACTCGTTCTCTTTCATGATCACTTTTTCAACCCCTATGAACATAGCAGAGCTAATAACCACTATTTAAAATAGCACAGAACACATAACATAACAGATAATACATAAGACTACGTAACATAATAAGGGGGTGTATTCGTTCTCTTTTACGAGAACTTTTCCAATCCCTATTTTACATAACAGAAATTAGAATCCACCCCTAATTGAACATAACATTGCAGGGGTGTACTCGTTCTTTTTATGAGCATATTTTCAACCCCTGATTTACATAACAGAAATCAGAATCCACCCCTAATTGAACATAACATAGCAGGGGTGTACTCGTTATATTTTATGAGAATATTTTCAACCCCTATTTTAACATAGCAGTTGACCTATTTTTCACCCCATTTGAACATAGTCCATTTTAGGGGTGGACTCGTTCTCTTTTATGAACATATTTTCCATCACCTATTTTAACATAGCATCGTTTCCAACCCCTATTCAAACTTAGCCGAAAGTACATAAGACTACGAACACATAGCAGAACAGGGAATACATAAGACTACGAAACAGCAGGGGTGTACTGGTTCTCTTTTATCAGCATCTTTTCAACCCCTATTTTAAGACAATGAACACCTATGTATCATAGCATAGGGGGTACGAACAAACAATTATATAACATAGTAGGGCTGTATTCGTTCCACCCCTATTTAAACATAGCACAGTATGGCTTATTTTCCAACCCCTATTTTAACATAGCAGAAATTACATAAGACTACGAAACATAGCAGGGGTGTATTCATTCTCCTTTATGAGCACTTTTTCAACCCCTATTTTAAGACAATGAATACCTATGTAACATAGCAAAGTGGGTACGAACACACTACTATTTAACATAGCAGGGCTGTATTCGTTCAACCCCCTATTTTAAAAATATACATAACATTATGAACACAATCTCCACCCCACAGATTTCGTTCCCAAACCTTAACTTAACATAGCAGAAATGACAAAAGCATGTCCCCAAACTACTGACCGTCGTGAACAAAGGTCAAACTCGTAAACGAAGCCACATTTAGTAATTGATCATCAAAAAGCACATGTCCCAAAAGTGTTGACCATCGAGCTCAAAGGTCAAACACGAAAACGGATCAACATATTAAGGTGGTGTTTCCACATTTACTAATTGGTCATCAACTACTACAAGTTCCAAAACTAATGACCATCGAGGTCAAAGGTCAAAATACTTAAAACCTAAAAACTCGAAAACGGAGACACATATTGAGGTGGTGTTTCCACATTTAGTAATTGGTCATCAACTACTACAAGTTCCAAAAATAATGACCATCGAGGTCAAAGGTCAAAATACTTAAAATCATATAACTCGGAAACTTAGCCACATATTGAGGTGGTGTTTCCACATTTAGTAATTGGTCATCAACTACTACAAGCTCCAAAAATAATAACCGTCGAGCTCAAAGGTCAAAAACTCGCAAACGGGTCCACATATTGAGGTAGTTTGTCCACATTTATTAATTGGTCATCAACTACTACAAGTTCCAAAAATAATGACCGTCGAGGTCAAAGGTCAAAATACTTAAAACCTAAAAACTCGGAAACGGAGCCACATATTGAGGCGGTGTTTCAACATTTAGTAATTGGTCATCAACTACTACAAGTTCCAAAAATAATGACCATCGAGGTCAAAGGTCAAAATACTTAAAATCTAATAACTCGGAAACTTAGCCACATATTGAGGTGGTGTTTCCACATTTAGTAATTGGTCATCAACTACTACAAGTTCCAAATGTAATATAGCAAAGGGGGTGTACATAAGACTACTAACACACAACTATTTAACATAGTAGGGCTGTATTCGTTCCACCCCTATTTAAACATAGCAGAGCTAGTAAAAGAATATGGCTTATTTTCCAACCCCTATTTTAATATAAAGAACATAGCAGAGCTAAACATAGCACAGAACATAAGACTATAGGGGTGTATTCATTCCCTTTTATGAGAATTTTTCAACCCCTATTTTAACAATGTGGGTTTTTCAGCATTTTTTGCTGAGGCTTCAAATAAACAAAAGAATAAGTTTGAGTGGTCTGTTTAGTTGTGGTGCTAAATTTTTTATTTTGTGTCACCAGAGAAAGGGCCACTTTAAAGTAGCATTGCTAAATAAAATTTAATTGCCTCTCCCGTCAGTAAGTAAGGCTCATAGTTATATGGTTAATAGATGTGCGTTTAGCGAATTAAGTTTATATTTAGTATCGGTTGACAATATACTAACGCCGACACTGAAGTCCAAAGTTTTCCGGTCATCAACTACATATTTGAACGTAAGATTTAACCAACCAGAGCTACCATTGGTGACAGAGAAGAGTAGCGTTTGTAGAGCAAACTCCAAAGCAATTAGCTTTATTAAGGAATGAAGACGTACTAAAGAAAAAAAGAAGAAACATCATGCTCGGCCATTTTTGCGTTATCGCGCTGTTAAAGGAAAAGGCAGAAGGGAAACCAGCCGAAGAAGAGATCATATCAAAGTAAAAATCAGTTCATCAAAAAGAGAAAAGTTTTTAAAGTTCCAAGCTGTCCACCATCTATAGAATAGGAGATGGCAACATTGTGCCTTGTTTGCAGTTCAGCTGCTAGAAGAAGAAGAAGGACTAGAAAGTTGTGGCCGTATGGAGCTTGTAGAAGCTATTTTCTGGTGTTACGTTTTTTTGTGGAAATAAAAGTGAATAGTTGGAAATAAAAAGGTTTCATTCCTCTAAAGTGTAAATCTTTTGATTTCTAACATCTGGCGACTGTAACAGGACACAATAGACCATGGAGGAAATGAAAAAACAGCGTAAAATCTTGAGAGCAGCATTCACTAGGTTGCATACGAACTGTTCGGAACTGTGTAGCGCAGAACTTAAAAACGAAAGTGATATTAGTGGTACATTTCAAGTGTTAGAAGAGAAATACATGAAAATGAAGGAGATAGATGAGAAGATAATGACATCAGCAATAGAAGATAATTGGAGCGAGAAAGAGCTACTAGAAGAAACGGAACAAGCAGATAAGTATTCTTTAAAATTCTACCAAATTAAAAACAAGGTTGAGGCTGCGTTGCATGCGTGTAAAACGAACGATAGTAGTGGTAGCACGAGTAGTGAAAGAAACTTTAAACTTCCAGAAGTGGAAATTAAGAAATTTGATGGTAATTTGAAAAACTGGCTTCCGTTTTGGTCACAGTTTGTGCGCATAGACGAAGATAAACGGATTCCTAATGTAGACAAATTCCAATATCTCATTCAAGCTATTGTACCGAACACACGTGCACGTCAGTTCGTAGAAAGTTTTCCCCTGTGTGAAGATAACTACCCGAAGGTTATTCAGGGTTTGAAAGCGCGTTTTGGACGTGACGATATGTTAGTAGAGGTATATGTTCGTGAACTTTTAAAGCTAGTGTTTCATAATCTAAGTAACAATGGTAATCTAGAATTGATAGACCTGTATGACAAGTTGGAATCTCAACTTCGCGCTTTAAGTACTTTAGGTGTCACAACAGATAAATGTGCTGCCATGCTGTATCCCCTTGTGGAGTCATGCTTACCTGCTGAACTATTGCGTACGTGGCAGAGGGACAGTACAAACAGTGCAGACGCAACTTTAGAAAAACGTTTGGAAGACTTTATGTCATTTTTGCGGAAAGAAGTAGAAAATGAAGAAAGAATAGCTCTTGCTGTGTCCGGGTTTGATATACAAGACACCAGTAATGTGGGAAAGAAAAAGAAAGAACGCAGTAATCGTTCCGATTTTGTACCAACTGCCGCTGAATTAGTTAATTGTAAAAATAGTGCAAAGTGCATTTTTTGTGATCAATCGCACGCAAGTGAAAACTGTGTAAAAGCCTGTAATTGGACATACGAGGAAAAAATAAACATTTTGAAGGGAAAGGGATGCTGTTTTCGGTGCCTTAAGAATTCGCACAAGAGTTCAAAATGTTATGCTAAGTTGACTTGTAGTGCATGCAAGGGGCGTCACGTTAGTGTTATGTGTAGTGGCAGAAATAAATCTAAGAATGCGTCAAGTAACGGTGATAAACAGACTCATGTGAAGCATGTTATCGAAAACACACTGACAAACAATGAACATTCCGAAACATTTTTACAAACATTGGTAGTAAAAGTGAGAGGGCGGAATTCAGAAAAGGACGTCAGGGCGATTATAGACACTGGTTCACAGCGATCTTATATCTGCACTAGCTTAGCGCAGGAAATGAACTATGAAGTATTACGAAAAGAAACTGTAGCGCACGCTCTTTTTGGAGGTGTATTTTCAGAACCATGTGAACATGACTGTTTTCGAGTTAGGCTAACCAACCTCAATGGTGATTATGCATGTAATTTTGAAGCACTGAATCAGGATGTTATTTGTAATAGTGTTACATCAATCATAGATGGTCCTTGGTTATCAGAGTTACGGGAAATGGGTATAGAAATATCCGCTAATCAACCTGGCCCAATCGCAATTTTAATAGGAGCGGACATTGCCGGTAAACTTTTCACAGGTAAGAGAATTGCTTTGAAAGTTGGCCTGATTGCTATAAAGACATTGCTCGGCTGGATTTTAATGGGAAAAATAAACAGGAAGGATTCTGTTAGGTTTTCTACAATGCAAGTCACAACGATGTTTTGCAAATCAACACCTGTTTCAGACTTGTGGAAACTGGATGTTTTAGGCATAACCGATCCAGCGGAAAAGAAAACGAAAATGGAGGCGCAACAGGAAGTAATGGAATATTTTAACCAGACAACGACCATTAACGCTGACGGGAGGTATGAAGTAAAAATGCCTTGGCTAATGGAACATCCACCTCTCCCCAACAACATAGATACCTGTAAAAGAAGACTGAAGAATGTAGTTGCTAGATTGAAGGCTGAAAACTACTACGAAATGTACGAGAAGGTTCTGAAAGAGTGGGAAGATGAAGACATCGTAGAGGAAGTTCCTGCGGAAGAGATAGAGAAGAAAGGCTACTACTTACCTCATCGTCATGTTGTTAAGATGACTAGTAGTACGACGAAGATCCGTCCAGTATTCGATGCCTCAGCGAGAGAGAAAAATCATCCATCTTTAAATCAGTGTTTAGAGAAAGGAATCAATTTGATAGAAATTATTCCAGCGATTCTGACACGTTTTAGATTGAACAAGTTGGGAGTTGTGTCTGACATAAAGAAGGCGTTTCTACAAATTTCCCTGTGTAAGAGTGACCGAGACTATTTACGATTTCTTTGGATAAATGGAGAAGGTGTTATAAAAATATATCGTCACAAAAGAGTAGTGTTTGGCGTGAGTTGCAGTCCTTTCCTGTTGGGAGCCGTAATAGAGCATCATCTTAGGCGAGCACTACAAAAGTGTAATGAGGGTCAGAGTAGTTATGCTAAGGAAGTCATTTTGAAGTTATTGAATAGTTTTTATGTAGATAATTGTGTCACTAGTGTCAAAAATGAAGATGAGCTTCGTCAGCTTAGAGAAGAAGCCACGAACTTAATGGCGGAAGCGAAATTCGAACTTCGAGGGTGGGAGCATACCTCTTTAGAAAACACACTAGAAGAGAATAGAGTTCCTGTACTTGGCCTACAATGGGAAACTGTTTCAGATGTGTTGGAATTACGACCAGAATGTTTTGAGGGTACAAAACCTGCGGTTGTCACGAAGAGAATAATTTTGTCATTTGCTAACAGAATATTTGATCCTATTGGTGTCACGTGTCCAGTAACGTTAAGCCCGAAAATTCTTTTACAACAAGTATGGTTATCGAAGGTAAATTGGGACGAAGCGGTACCAAAGGAAGTTGAGAAGAAATTCCTACAATGGATCAAAGAGTTGCCTCATTTAAAGAGACTTGTCTTTCCAAGATGGGCTGCTGGAGATTGTAAGAATTGGAGCCTACATGCATTCTGCGATGCTAGTGAGAGATCGTATGCTACGGCTGTCTTTCTCAGAACTGAAGAAAAAGGACAAGTGAAGGCGCAATTGATACAGGCGAAATGCAGGGTTGCTCCGATGAAGAAGTTAACCATTCCTCGACTGGAATTACTGGCATCTACAATTGGTGCAAGGTTAGCTACTACAGTGAGAGAAACATTGGATGTTGAGGATGTACCAATTTATTTCTGGACAGATTCTACCACCGTTTTAGCATGGATTAAGCGGGATATGCCATGGAATACCTTTGTGTGGAATCGAATACAAGAAATAAGAAGATTAAGCAATTCAGGCAACGAGTGTTGGAGATATGTTCCAGGAACCATGAATCCAGCTGATCTGCCTCACGAGGATGTTCACCTGAACAGTTAGTTGCGTCAAAATGGTGGGAGGGTCCAGACTGGTTAAGACGACCAATAGAAGAGTGGCCGGAGCAGAAGTACACTTATCAAGAAGAAATAATCTCAGAAGAAAGAAGAAAAAACATTGTATCTGTAATGATTAATGCCAAAGAAGAAAACCGTGATTGGTACTACCGCCGGTTTTCAAAATATGAACAGATAATCCGCATGGTTGGTTGGATCAAGAGATTCACCTTCAATTGTCGTAATGGAAAGAAGAGAAGACAAGGAGAATTATCGGTAGAAGAAGTGACAGCTGCTGAGAAAACAGTCCTTAAACTCGTTCAGAAAGAGTCATTCGACGGCGTAGAAGACCTAAAGTTGAAGTCACTATGCCCATTTGAAGACAAAGATCAGATCATTAGGCTGAAGACGAAAATTGTAGAGCTTTCAGATTCAGAAGTGTTTCGGTATCCTGTTGTATTACCAAACGCACATCCTGTGGTCAAGCGGTTGATTCATGACAAACATGTAGAATCTTGTCACGTTGGAGTGCAGGGTCTGATGAGTCTTCTCAGAGAAAGGTACTGGATTATAAGAGGAAGGCAAGGCGTTCGATCCGTTGTTAGAAGGTGTGTCGTCTGTAGAAGATACAACGCCAAGAAGATGGAAACCTGTCCCGTGGCCTTACCAGAAGATAGAGTTAAGGAATCAGCAATCTTTGAAGTCACAGGATTG
Source organism: Thermobia domestica (assembly GCF_964235325.1). Taxonomy (NCBI): domain Eukaryota; kingdom Metazoa; phylum Arthropoda; class Insecta; order Zygentoma; family Lepismatidae; genus Thermobia; species Thermobia domestica. Next base: position 339,745,914 of record NC_137456.1, on the reverse strand, counting down.
GATATGGCGGGTCCAGTAATACTAAGAGATGGCAAGAAAGCATGGATTTGTATCTTCACATGTGCAGTGTATAGAGCGGTACATCTAGAATTAGTATCTGGATTGTCAACGGCCGATTTCCTTCAAGCGTTGCGGAGATTCGTCGCTAGAAGAGGACGTCCATCAGTAATCTACTGTGATAATGGTACCAGTTTTGTCGGTGCAGAGAGCTTGTTAGACAAACTCGAGTGGGAGAAGATAGAAGCGTACACCACTACGAAGCGTATCAAATGGAAATTTATTCCTCCCACATCACCTTGGTGGGGCGGCTGGTGGGAGCGTCTGATTAGACTAATGAAACAGTTGTTGAGAAGAGTACTTGGAAGAGCTTCCCTGACTTATGAAGAATTTAACACAATTCTTTGTGACTGTGAAGCAGTTATAAATTCCCGTCCTTTGACATACGTTTCGGAAGAAAGTTCTGATTTTGTGCCTTTAACTCCTCTAATGTTCCTACAACAGAATGCTGAAATTGGAGTACCTGACATTGATGTCATAGAAGCGGGGAGTCTACGAAGAAGACTGAAATACATTCAGGATATACGGAAGATTTTACGCAGTAGGTTTCGAAAGGAATATTTGGGACAGTTGGTTCAACATTGGAGAACCAGAGTAAATTGTAAGAAGATAGAAATAGGAGAGGTTGTTCTAGTGGGAAACGACAACTTAAAGCGGTTGGAATGGCCCCTAGCACGTGTTGTGGAACTTATACCTGGCCGTGATGGAAAAGTTCGTCTGGTGAGACTAAAGACCGGCGCGGGGATGATGGTGAGACCTCTTCAACGTATCTTCCCTTTGGAAATCAGGTCAGAAGAAGCTGTTGAACAGAATGTACTTAAGAGAAGACTGGTGGTACGAGAACCGAGAAGTGGAACTGATCAATGTGAAGGTGAAAAGGAATCTCAAATTATCACTACTAGAACTGGAAGAGCTGTGAAACCTCCCAAAAGATTGTCTCTTTTTACGTATTGTAATCCACAGTTTTAATGATGGGATGGTTGAGTCACTAGTTCCTTTACGTGACTCAAGGTGGGAGGATGTTGGGAATAGGAGCTGGCAACATTGTGCCTTGTTTGCAGTTCAGCTGCTAGAAGAAGAAGAAGGACTAGAAAGTTGTGGCCGCATGGAGCTTGTAGAAGCTATTTTCTGGTGTTACGTTTTTTTTGTGGAAATAAAAGTGAATAGCTGGAAATAAAAAGGTTTCATTCCTCTAAAGTGTAAATCTTTTGATTTCTAACAGCTAAATTACTCAACTCTCAAAACTATTATTCTTTCGGTTGCTGCAGATATTTAAGCAACGTTACGAATGCGTTACCTAACATTTGAATTTTTAGTGTAGTGAGGGTCCTAAGGCACAGTCTATTGAGCGCAAATTTGTTTTTATATAATATAGGGCACCTTATTAGTATGGAAGGCAAACGACTATTAACAAGACCTTTTTAGTGTAATTTCATTAGGAATGCAGAGCTAGTTAAAATGGACCTTCTTTGCTTTTCTTCTGATTGGTAAAAAAATAAATGAGCTACCCAAATTTATTCCTTCGTTTATTTGAGTAGCACAAAATGGTACAGAAATATTGAGCTACTGGTAGTTAAAATGAACCTTCTACGCTTTTTTCTTGGTTGGTACAAAATTAAATGAGACACCCAAATTTATTCTTTCGTTTAATTGATTAGTACAAAATGGTACTTGCTACAAAACTGAATAGATCACACAAATTACTCCTTCGTTTATTTGAGTACTACAAAAGATATAAAATTCTAAGTTAGTTAAAAATGGTCCTCCTTCGCTTTTTTTCTGGTAGGTAAAAACTTATTTCTTTGTTTATTTAAATAGCACAAAAAGGAAAAATGGCAAGTTACTTAAAATGGCATTTCTCATTGGTACCAAATTGAATAGGCCATTCAAATTTATTCTTTCGTTTATCTGAGGAGCACAAAATATTGAGCTAGTTGAAAGGGACCTTCTTCGCTTTTTTCTCATAGTAGGTACAAAACTAAATGTGCCACCCAAATTTATTCCTTCATTTATTTGAGTAGTACAAAATGTGCATAAAAACTGAGTCCTTTTCGCCTTTTTTGCTTAGTACAAATTTATTCATTTGTTGATTTGTGTAGCACAAAAATACTCAGCTAGTTGAAACGGCCTTTCTTTGCTTTTCTTCTGATTGGTACAAAATTGAACAGATCACTCAAATTAACTCCTTCGTTTATTTAAGGAGTACAAAATGGTATAAAATAGTCAGCTAGTTAAAATGATTCCTCTTCATTCTAGTTGGTATAAATTTATTCCTCCCTTTAATTGCGTAATACGAAAGTTATAAAATTCTCAGTTAGTTAAAATGTCATTTCTCTTTGGTACAAAAGTAAATAAGCACTCAAATTTATTGCTTCGTTTGTTTCAGTAGTACGAAAATGTATAACATGCTAAGCTATTTAAAATGGTCTTTCTTCGCTTTTTCTGATTAGTACAAATTTATTCCTTTATTTGTGTAGCACAAAAATTATTAGTTAGTTAAATGGTATTTCTGTTTTTTTCTGTTTGGTACAAACTTATCCCTTCGTTTGTTCAAATGATACCAAAGATATAAGATTCTAAGCCAGTTAAAAATTGTTCTTCTTCACTTTTTTCTCGTTGATACAAAAGAAATAGGACACTCCAATATATTTATTCATTTTTTAAATGGCACAAAAGTTATAAAATATTGAGCTTGTTAAAATAGGCCTCCTTTGGTTTTTCTTCTGATTGGTACAAAAATAAAATTGACACCTTAAATTTATTCTTTCGATTATTTGAATAGCACAAAAAAGATATAAAGTGCTGAGTTAGTTAAAATGATCCTTCTTCGCCTTTTCTGGCAAGTATAAATTTATTCCTTTGTTTGCTCGTTTAGCACAAAATGTTCATTCTTTGCTTTTTTCTGCTTGGTACAAAACTATATACATCATCGAAATTTATTTCTTCGTTTACTTGAGTATTATAAAATGTTACAAAATTCTGAGTTAGTTATAATGCTCCTTGTTGCTACAAAATTTAAATGCCCATTCAAAAGTTACCCCTTCGTAAATAGTACGAAATGGTATAGATATTCTGAGTCAGTTAAAATGGTCCTTTTTCGCTTTATCTAGTTAGTACAAATTTATTCCTTTGTTTATTTAAATAGTATAAAATACTCAGCTAGTTAAAATGGACGTTTATTTATTTCTCGTTGGTATAAAACGTAGAACAATTAAATTTATTCTTTCGTTAATTGGAGTGATACAAAAGTACATACATTTTAGATTCCTTTTTCACTTTTTCTGTATAGTACAAATATATTCCTTTGTTTATTAAAAATTTCAAAATGGTATAAAATGCTGAGTTAGTTAAACTGGCACTTCTCGTTTTTATAAAAGTAGGACACGCAAATATATTCGTTCGTTTATTTGAGCAGTACAAAGGTTATACATAAATTCTGAGTCCGTTTTCGCTTTTTCTGGTTAGTAGAAATTTATACCTTCGTTTGTTTCAATAATACAACATGCTCTAGAAATTCTGAGCTAGATAAACATGGCATTTCTCATTGGTACAATATCGAATAGACCACTCAAATATATTCCTTTGTTTATTTAAATAGTACAAGATATAAAATGAACCTTCTTCGCTTTTTTTAGGTTAGCACATAAAGGTACATAAATTCTGAAGTATTAAAAGGGCATTTCTCCTTGGTGCAAAATAGAAGAGATAACTTAAATTTATCCCTTCGTTTGTATAATAGTACAAGATAATATAAAATTCTCAGCTGGTTAAAATGGCATATCTTTGCTTTCTTTCTTGTTAGTAGAAAAATAAATACTCCATCCAAATTCATTTTTGCGTATATTTGAATAGCCCAAAAAGGTACAGAAATACTCCGCTAGTTAAATTTTTTTTTATTTTTTCCCCGTTAACGCAAAAGTAAATAAGCCCTCAAATTTATTCCTTCTTCACTTTTTTCTGCTTGGTACAAAATTGAATAGGTCACACAAATTTATCCGTTCCTCTGTTTACGAGTTATTTGACCTTTTGAAATCAATAGTCAATATTTTCGTACATGTAGTAGTTGATGATCTGTTACTAAATGAGAAAACGTCATCTCAATATATTGCTCCGTTTAAGAGTTATTTGACCTTTGACCTCGATGGTCAAACCTTTTTGGAACGTATAATATTTGATTACCTATCACTAAATGTGGAAACAGCACCTCAATATGTGACACCGTTTACGAGTTATTTGACCTTTGACCTCGATGGTTAATACTTTTGGGACATGTAGTACTAGATGACCTATTATTAAATGTGGAGACAGCACCTGAATATTTTGCTGCGTTTACGAGTTACTTCACCTTTGACATCGATGATCAGTACTTTTGGGACATGTAGTAGTAGATGACCTATTACTAAACGTGGAAACAACACCTCAATATGTTGCTCCGTTTACGATTTATTTGACCTTTGACCTCGATGGTCAATATTTTTGGGACATATAGTAGTTGATGACCTATTACTGAATGTGGAAACACCACCTCAATATGTGTCTCCGTTTCCGGGTTATTAGGTTTTATGTATTTTGACCTTTAAACTCGATGGTCAGTGTTTTTGGAACTTGCAGTAGTTGATGACCAATTACTAAATGTGAAAACACCACCTCAATATGTGGCTCCGTTTTCGAGTTATTAGGTTTTAAGTATTTTGACCTTTGACCTCGATGGTCAGTATCTTTGGAACTTGTAGTAGTTGATGACCAATTACTAAATGTGGAAACCACCACAATATGTGGCTCCGTTTTCAAGTTATTAGGTTTTAAGTATTTTGACCTTTGATTTCGATGGACAATATTTCTGGAACTTGTAGTACTTCATGATCAATTACTAAATGTTGAAACACCACCTCAATATGTGGCTCTGTTTTCGAGTTATTAGGTTTTAAGTATTTTGACCTTTGACCTCGATGGTCATTATTTTCGGAACTTGCAGTAGTTGATGACCAATTACTAAATGTGGAAACACCATCTCAATATGTGGCTTCGTTTCCGAGTTATTAGATTTTAAGTATTTTGACCTTTGACCTTTATGGTCAGTATTTTTGGAACTTGTAGTAGTTGATGACCAATTACTAAATGTGGAAACATCACCTCAATATATGAATCCGATTTCGAGTTTGACCTTTGAGCTTGATGATAAACACTTTTGGGACATGTGCTCTTTGATGATCAATTACTAAATGTGGCTTCGGTTACGAGTTTGACCTTTGTTCACGATGGTCAGTAGTTTGGGGACATCTTTTTTGTCTTTTCTGCTATGTTAAGTTAGGGGTTGGGAACGAAATCTGTAGGGTGAAGAATGTGTTCATAATGTTATGTAATTCCTGCTCTGTTAAAATAGGGGGTTGAACAAATACAGCCCTGCTATGTTAACTAGTTGTGTGTTCGTACCCCCTTTGCTATGTTACATAGGTATTCATTGTCTTAAAATAGGGGTTGAAAAATGCTCATAAAAGGGAATGAATACACCCCTGCTATGTTTCGTAGTCTTATGTAATTTCTGCTATATTAAAATAGGGGTTGGAAAATAAGCCATACTTTGTTATATTTAAATAGGGGTGAAATGAATACAGCCCTACTATGTTAAAAAGTTGTTTGTTCGTACCCCCTTTGCTATGTTACATAGTTATTCTTTGTCTTAAAATAGGGGTTAAAATGCTCATAAAAGAGAATGAATACACCCCTGCTATGTTTCGTAGTCTTATGTAATTTCTGCTATGCTAAAATAGGGGTTGGAAAATAAGCTCATAAAAGAGAACGAGTCCACCCCTAAAATGGACTATGTTCAAATAGGGGTGGAAAAATAGGCCAACTGCTATGTTAAAATAAGGTTTGGAAAGAACGATGCTATTTTCGTAGTTAAAATAGGAGTTGGAAAATATGCTCGTAAAAGATAACGAGTACACCCCTGATACGGTATGTTCAATTAGGGATGGAAAAATAGGCCAACTGCTATGTATTTTAAATATGCTCATAAAGGAGAACGAATACTCCCCTGTTATGTTACGTAGTCTTATCTTCAAATATGGGTGGAACGCTCTGCTCTGTTAAAATAGGGTTGGAAAAATATGCTCATAAAAGAGAACGAGTACACCCCTAAAATTGACTATGTTCAAATAGGGGTAGAAAAATAGGTCAACTGCTATGTTTAAATAAGTGTTGGAAAGAGCGATGCTATGTTCGTACTTAAAATAGGGGTTGGAAAATATGCTCATAAAAGAGAACGAATACACCCCCTTATTATGTTACGTAGTCTTATGTTATGTTTAATTAGTTGTGGAACGCTCTACTATGTTAAAATAGGGGTTGGAAAAAATATACTCATAAAAGGGAGCGAGTAATTTCTGTTATGTTAAAATAGGGGTTGGAAAAGTGCTCATAAAAGAGAACGAATACACCTCCTTATTATGTTACGTAGTCTTATGTATTATCTACTATGTTATGTGTTCTGTGCTACTGCTATGTTCATAAGGGTTGAAAAAGTGAATATAAAAGAGAACAAGTACACCTCCTAAAAAGTGCTCACAAAAAGGGAACAAATACACCCCTAAAATGGAGGTCGTAAAACACCGTGGGTGGAGGGTTCAAGATGCTCGATTTCCCATATCCCCCCTGTGTCCCCCGGCATAGTGTGTCAGGAGGCACTGGGAAATTCATTGTCTGCTTCAGGCAGGACTGAAAAAGTGGGTAGAGAGTCAGTGGCGCAGAAGCCCTATTTTTCTACTACTCATTACTACCGCGACCAAGTTGTATCATCTCGGTATCTTACCTGATGGTTAGTAATCAGAAGATTGAAGCACTGGCATTGATAAGCTTCGGAATTTCTCTAGAAGTAGTACTTTTGGGATTAGGATACAGTTAAAATCGATTAAAACAAAATAGTTCAGAACGATTTATTTTTAAAATCACTGATTTTTACTACATTTCCCCAGGTTTTAGTTAGTAATATAGGTCCACCAAACACTGACATTCTTTTCCTTGGAATTCGCTAGTATCGCTAGTTAAGTCATAGCAGAAGGTTTCTACACAGTTGCCAACGGCTAAGAGCGTTAAGAAGTAAACATACTAGAGACAAATACAGAAGGTAGTCTAGAGAGAGAATCATTATCGGTAGCAAGTACTAGGTGTAGGTAATATTCAGTATCAAGCGATCTGGATACGAACAACAGAGAGAATGACTATTGCAGAAATAGGATCTGATAAAAACTTTTGTTCTCTTCTTTTACTGCATATTAAACAAGACGGCTCGATATTAAGATTCTTTGAAAATAATAATAATAATACCAAATTATTTAATGGATGCTATGCATTTGTTCTGTCGCCATAATCAATGAAAGTTAATTACTTAGTGTACGAATTATAATAAGTAGCGTACGAAGACTTCTTTCGTTGAACGCAAATGTCATATTTTGCTGTAGTGTTTGCTATTTGTAAGCAAGCATCTATATGACTTTCAACATTCAAGTGAATGAGAATGCTGACTAATTTTGCTTTTTTTCGGATTCTTTGTTGAAAACAAAGAATATAACCAGATAAGGGACAGAGGTTAAATTGAACGTTCAGGTAGTGAGGTCAATGCATGCACGACACAGATTTCGATGAACTAGATCTTGTTGTACTACGAACAAAAGAGCTGCCTGAAGCTTTTTACTCAGAACCAGGGGCGGATCCAGAAGGGGAGGCGATCGCCCCGATCGCCCCCCCCCCAGAAAAGAAAACTTTCTTATTTTATATATATTTTAAAGTTTGGAGCCCTTAAAAGTAACAGTATGACAACCCACCGCCCCCCCAGAAGTCGGTCCTGGATCCGCCCCTGCTCGGAACGCAGACTACTGCAACATACGGTATTCTGCAGTTGGTAACTCTGCTGTTTCGCCTATCAACTAGGCGACTTGTGACGACTCCGTTTGTCGACCTATAGCAGTATCACTCTGTATGGGGGGAGGCCAACTTGGGGGGCCAAGAATTTGAGCAAGGGGGACTGGCCCCATTTGGCGGTCCCTTGGCTCCGCCACTGCTTCGGAGGCTACTTGCCTTTCAGGCGTTAGTTTAAGGTTAGGTTGGCTTCGCAGCAACCTGTGGAATATCATCTCAAATAGGTTACATAAGATAAAGTCTTAAGACAATAGTATTTATGTGTCCCACTATACAAGGGGGTCTCTGATTCGATTCCAGGCTGAGTGAGTCTGTGGTAGAAACATTGCGTTCGTGGGTTTCTCCCGATTCCAATTAAATTACCCTACGAATTTTTCATTTTTTAAAGAAGGTATTAGTTATGAAAACAAATAGAAAATTCCCGTTATTCTTCATGTTCTAGTTATTGTGTTTTACATGTATATACACCTTATCTCTTGTCAATCCGTGATAAATGCTTCTGATAATAAGATCAAAAAGTAACAATCCACTATTGTGTTTGATAATAATTATGTACTGCTAATGCTTGTAGATATTTTGATTGTTTATGTTGCTTTTGCAATTTCCAGCTTAGCTGGATGATTAGCACACGTACCTTAGGTATAGATGGACTCTGTAACCGTAAAAGTGGCCCAGTGGCTAGCGCATAGGCTTTTGGTGAACGTAGTCCTAAGTTAAATTCCCACTGGGAGAGCATTAAAATACCTCCGAAGAAAAACCCTTTACGGTGTTTTTGGTTCTACCTCAAACTGTAGATGCACGGCTCTACAGGATAGTAGCCTATCACACACACATTATCTCTCTATCTATCTATCTATCTATGCCCCCCCTGCTTTATCTTCGTATCTTCGCGTATGTTTGTAAGTGTTAAGTCAGTGAATCACATCTAGTGAGCTCTCAACATTATTATAATAATTATCTGAAAGATATTTCACCATTTCTTGTTACTTTTTATTTATTGTTTATATTTCATACCTTCGTTAATAATAGAACTTCACAAGTATTGAGAAATAGCCACCTCTTTAACTTTCTTTGCTCAGACTTGTAAAAATGCTACAGTCTCAATTACGCCACCCACTATTCCTTTAATTTATTTCATATTTATTTTAATGTCAAATTATTTCTTCATTTTTCATTATCTTATCTGACATCATGTTTATTTCAGATTCAGGTTCCAAAAGCAGCCATATCAGCTGGAAACAAAATATACTATCGTTTGATAAAAGTTCTTCTAATTTCTCTCAATTAACTTGTCGCGTAATCCAAATCTTTTACACTACTCATCAAGATTGTATGATGAACATATGTCACTCAAAGGATAATAAATTGTTCAGTATCTCTCCTGACTTTATTATTCTATATAATTTCTTATAGCTATACAAGTTTTTAAGGTTGACTCATATGTGGATCTTTAATTTCATCCCAAATTAATTTTATTCAGTTCAAGCAGATTTTAAAGTTTTTTTTTTTTTATGTCATGGGCGTCCATGTAAAAATTAAGTGGGAGGAATAGAACAAAGAATGTAGGTATTCGCGAGCTAAATTTACATGAAAATCGTTAGATAAATTGAAAGCTACTTGAATTCAAAGCTGTTAGGATACGATTTCTATCTCTATCAGTACTATTAGTTACGGTTTCCTCCATTATTGTTAGGTCACTTGCTGCATTTATTGAACTTTCCATATAAAGTAATATGATCCTTATATCTTCGTCTGGATGCAGGGATTATATCATTAATATTAACAAAACTAACTGACTAACCATAATTCTATGGACTATGAAACCCGAGGGTTCAACGTCACGTTCACAAGCAGCTCTCAATTGATTGTCCATAAACATCTGGATTTAGTTTCTATTTTAAATTCCTATTTCTGCGAGATCCATATTAATATTGTTTTCCCACCTATCAGTAGGTCTTCCTAATAGCCATTTTCCGGTTAGATTTCCAGTTAAAACTTTAAAAGCGTTTGTACTTTCTTCATTTATTGCTACAAGGTTTGCTCACCTAAGCTTCCTAGACATGATTACCCTAACAGTCTGTTAATCGGTACAAATTATCCAGTTCCTCGTTGTGAAGTTTTCGCCATGCACCATTCCTGTTCCTCTTCACTGCGAATATTAGTCTCAACATCTTGTTCTCTAATACTTTCAGTTTGCGCTCTTCTCTCAGAGTAAGCGACCATGTTTCGCAACTACACAGGACAACAGGCGTGGTTCTCGCGAGTACAAAAAGAAATAAATGAACAATAATACGACTTCCCTACTTTCTATCGACGTTTAATTTCCTCGTTGAGATGGTTTCGGTTTGTTAATATCAGCATTCTAGATATTTGAAAGTGTCCACTGTATCGAAAGTACTATTTGATATTTTAACGCATTTACAATTTGCAGGACTACGAACCAATGAAGTTCGACGTGTTTCCTTTTCTGTGCATTTACTTCAAAACTCATGTCTCTGCAAGCGTGTTGAATACGAGTTCTGCATTTCTTACAATTTAGACGATGATTTCGAAAAAGTCGTAAGTCAATAACATCAATAATGCCGAAAGTAAATAATTTGTGACGTTTCGTAACTCAGAAATACTTGTTGCAGCTCAATATTGCACCAATTATTAGCATGATTTCTGATATATTAGAATCCAACCGTGTAGCTACCCTTATTCAAGAAGTTCGAAAATGTTAATTTTTCCCTTATTTACCTTCATTTTTAATATTCCTACGCAAACAGCAGCGTGCTTCTTTCTCTTCACTCCTCTTATTCTTCATACCTTCATTCTCACCGTCGTGATTAATCCGATTGCGTAGGAAAGCGTGATTAACTGATCAAACTCATCACTATGAAAACGCCGAATACGTACTTCATACTTGCTCCTACGTACATTATACCGTTCATTACTTGACGCCTCGTATATCATATGGTCACTAACAAATCATATATTATAACTTTCTTTAAGTAATAAGTAAAATTTTCTTGTGGGTGTTACTGAAACTTTTGGGTTGCGAACGGAACTTGGAAGAAATTTTTTAACAAATCTATTTTTTACCAAACTGACAACAATATTGATTTATTAGTTTGGCACTACTTTTTGGAAGTGATGCGTCGTTGACGCATTTCCAACACTTAATATTTTTCCTTGCTCGTTCGGCGCCCTCTTGCTACCAGCGCCTGGGAAATTGCCCCGCTTGTCTTTTCCTCTAGCTAAGGCTCTGCATATGTAATTTCTTGTATAACGACTATTAATAGTTGACTCACATATGATATTCTTCCCCGTCTAATCTTCATTTCATCACAATGTCCTGTTCAAACGCATTTAATGTTTTTTCAATCATAGGCGTTTGTGACATGTAAAAATCAGGAGGATGAGTAGAATAAAAGATGCTTGTATTTTCCAACTCATAAATTAAAAGCTACTTCAATTCAGAGCTAGTGGGATTCAATTCTATCTCTATGATTACAATATTAATTACATTTTTCTCCATCACTATAGTAGTCGCACCCAGTCGTGAAGCTTCGGCTCTAAACCAATCATAGAAATATTTTGCTTGAGATCCGATGCATTGGAAAACCGGTACAATTCGTGGAGTCGCTTCCCGAGCGCGCACTTGCCGAAATGTCAAACAGCTTAAACTCACTAACAATGTTACCAAACTTATGACGTAGTAACTTAGTACAAAAAGAGAGAAAGCGAGAAAGAAAGAAAAAACATCTTACCTATTCCAGGAGGACAGCAAGTTGTTCTTCATCTTCATCCTCTTGTCCATCTGCGTCCGTTTCTACGCAAACACTGTACTCTCGGAAGATGTCTTCCGTCTAGCACGAGAGACGGCACTGACAAAATTTGATTAGTGGGCGTTGATAACCGGAACACACCCTCGCGTTCTATTGGGTGGTGAAATCGTCAAATCTAGGTCCAGCATCACGACTCGGCGCGATTATTATAACAGATAACTTATTCCATTTATTGAAACTTCCATACTATATAATCGTTATGGATCTTCGACTTGATGTAGGGATTATATCATTAATACTAACTAAACTAACTAGCTAACACTGTGGACTATGGAACCCCGATATTCAATGCCGCGTTCACAAAAGATTTCCATTTTGACTTCTTTTTTTAGCCAACTGAACACGTTCTCTACTTTGGATTCCTGTTTCTAGGCCCCCAGTTTATTTAGTCACAAAATATTTTAAGCTATTAACCTAGCAGCACAATCACATAGCAGGCATATACCTTTCATTTTCCCTCAGGTACATGAGAATGTGTCCAGTATGTGCCTTATGTACACTCATGTCCAAAATTATTGTCGCATGTATATAAATATGTTGTAGCAATATAATTTGCTAACGAATTCGCAGGATGTTTCTTAAATTGTTAGTATCTGTATAATAGCCAAAAGCATGTGAGTGGCAAATGTCATGTCAAAAGAGCAGTAAAGAAGAACAATAGAACGAAAATAAAACGTTCTTGTCCTTTTATAAACATTTTGTTTTACTCATTCTAATTTTCGTATTTATAACTCTTTTGCTATGAAATTTGCCAGAAATATACATTTCCGGATTATATTCATAGTATCAGTATTAAAAGTACCCTGCAAAATATTAACATATTATGTTGTTACAAGATGACAGTTATAGATATGCGACATTCATTTTGGACATGAGTGTATCTCTGTGAGAGAAATCACAGGGATGGGAAGTGATAGCAACAGTCTATGTCCGTCCCTACGCACATCTCTGACATACCTTGGGAATGTGCTTAGTATGTTCTACTTATGTTAGCCATGCCGTAAGCGTCAATGAACCAAAAAAAATATTCCCAAAAAATATGTTAAATCGTCTATATGGTAATGTATTTACATTAAGGTGAGTCTAAAAACACTTTGAACAAATAAAAGAAAATGTAGGACTACCCTAGGATAAGCGCGAACCACCAATCTTAGGATTACTGGCCACGTGCTCTACCGACGTGGCCAAGAGGCGACTAACACAATGTCGCTTGTAGAGGGAAAATTTTTTTGAGGTCATTTGAATTGGGCTAATCAGAGTGCTCCTTTAATCGCGTATATTCGACGATAACCGTTTGGGATAAGATAACATCTATTCGCCATGTAATTTTATAACAAAATGACGAGTGTCTATTTACTTTACTTCATGGTTCTTCCATATTCACTTTCAAATGACCGGCGACAGTTTCCCTCTAATAAAGTTTATTTATTTATGTATTGTCCTTCAACGGAGGACAGAATCTCCAATTACAGAAGGTACATAATATAGATAGTTCATATAATATTTATATTATTATAAATAATTGTAAATATAATGATACAGACAAAATTCCTGTAGATATCTGTAGACAACGACAATAATAATTATCGTAAGAGTATAAAACCATTAAACGTAAAGAGTATTACAAATAAAATAAAACATAAAAAGTTAAATAATTGCTTTACACATGTTTAGGTTGCTACGTTTGTTGCTTGGTACACAATCGCTTAGAAAAAGAAGCAACAAATGAACCCAATGTGGGAGATGAATTTAGAACACCTAAATGTTGCATGCCTAGCACATATTGTGCTGTTAGAGTATCTGAAACAGTATGTACCTAAAGGACGTACCTAGAACATGAGAGAGGCATGTCCCAAGTGAAGAAATAAAAACAAATGACTGTTAGAGTGCGAAACTAAGCCATGTATATAAATGCTGTATTTGTGGTACATAGTTGCAAATATCAATTAGGTGTAACAAGCACCTACACCTGTAGGTAGCTGAAGTATATACTTAGCACATGAATATTATATGTGCCAAGTGTCGGGTATCTAAAAGTAGCTGGGACATCTAAATGGCACATGCCTAGCACATCCTGTGCTGTTAGGTTTTTTATATTTTTGAAAGTTTATGATACGATACACCTATCATTGTGTGGGTACTAGCTTGTCCTTCAAGTTTTTACCTTATAGATCCGCCACTGGTGGGGAGGAAAATAATAAAAGGGGATATTCCCGGGGATTTTCCCCTGGCATATAAATTCCTGTAAAGGAATTTATTTTCATTTCTTTAATTTATCTTCTAAATTATAAGAACCATGTGACTAATTACTTTACTTTTCATTTATTATGATTTACTTCTAGGTGTTAAATAATTTGAAGGTTAAAAAAATAAAATTAATTGACTGTACTTTGTATAACTAATAATATGATTTTTAAGTTACATTGTCATTTGCACTAAAAAGTATCAAAGTAGTAATTTATATGTGATTAAAAGGAACCAGTTTGTAACGTAATGTAGAAATTATGTTGAAATAGAAATGATGTACTACACCCTGAACCATCGCTAGTAATAGACGTAGGCCTATCTCCTGTCTACGACTCGAATTTCTGAAGAGGTGCTGGGACTTCTTTTACATGTGAATTAACGCATCAAATTTCGAGAAATAGGTAGGAAGAAAGATCGTGTGTGGCAATGTTACGTGTAAAATTATAAAGATAAATCACTATCTTGCAAATACTGTGAACGTAATATGTATGCGCAAATGTTGATAAAATGCTGAGACATGTGTCTTCTGGCATTTACCCAACCTAATTTGTTTATAACATTTAAAAATTTAATATGTTTATAATATCAGTAGTAGAGTCAAGTTCAGAAAATTCACTTACATATAAATTTAATCTGTTTAGCGTTGTAATAGTATGTGGACTTACTATACCATTTTTGCCACATATTAACTTGCATATTATAAGTAAATATACATTTATGCGTATTCTGTAAATATAATAAAATATTAATAAAACAACATAATACCGTTCGAAATATACATTTTAAAGAATCCTCTGGAGACAACAGTTATAATATACTATTTGGTCTAGGAATTAATTCGTGCGGTTGGACAAGAGATGGCGCAACGAACGGAGCGTCCCACAGTTCCGTGTATCCACACATGTGTTGCAAACCCCTGTCATCGCGTATCGTTCGTAGTATAGGGCAGTGGATTAAAGCGTCAACAACACCAGTTTGTAGTTAAGTGAACATGGCGCAATTTGTGCCTGATAAAGTGTTTTTGCGGGGTGTCCTGCTGCATTACTTTAACATGCAGAAAAGTGCGACTGAAAGTCATCGTATTTTGGTGGAAGTGTATGGTGACCATGCTCTAGCTGAGCGAACGTGTCAGAAGTGGTTTGCACAGTTCAGAAGTGGTGATTTCGGCTTGGCAGACCAAGAGCGAGCTGGACAGCCAAAAAAATTTCAAGACGAAGAATTGACAGCATTGCTCGAGCAGGATTCGTGTCAAACGCAGGAACAACTTGCAGCAGCATTAGGCGTTGATCAAACAACAGTCTCCAAACGCTTGAAAGCCATGGGAATGATTCAAAAGATGTCACATTGGGTTCCACATGAATTGAAAGACAGAGACATTGAAAGACGAAAAACCATTTGCGAATTGCTGCTTCAACGACAGAGCAGAAAGGGGTTTCTGCATCGAATTATTACGGGTGATGAGAAGTGGATCCATTACGAGAACCCTAAACAAAAAAAGGCCTGGGTGAAACCAGGTGAACCAGGTCCATCACAACCAAAACGAGATATTCACTGTGCAAAGGTTATGCTGTGCATATGGTGGGATATGAAAGGTGTGGTGTACTATGAGCTGCTGCAACCGGGTGAAACTATGAATGGAGAACGTTATCGACGACAATTAATGGGTTTGAAGCAAGCTCTGGCCAGAACACGACCAGAATGGGAGAACAGACATGATAAACTTATTGTTCAACATGATAACGCTCGCCCACATGTCGCAAAACCGGTCAAAACCTTTTTAGAAAATGTCGGATGGGAAGTTTTACCCCACCCACCGTATTCACCAGACGTTGCTCCTTCGGACTACTACTTGTTCGATTGCATGAACAACGATTTGATTGGACAGCGGTTTACTTCTTCAGAAGATATCGAAACATGGGTCTCTGACTGGATCGCTTCCAAGGATGAGGACTTCTTTCGCCACGGAATCCGTGCATTGCCTGACAGATGGGCGAAAGTGGTGGCTAGCGATGGACAATATTTTTCTTAAGGTATTTATGTATTTTGTGTTTGTACTACAGCTTCAATGTGTGCGTACCAACCGCACGAATTAATTCCTAGACCAAATATGATAAAAAAAAAAAACAATTTAATTCTGAAATCATACTATAGTAATAGAATGTATTGTATATATTCTTTGTGATAGTATATAAATTCCCGGAAGATTCCAAATTTTGGGAATCTTGTCGGGAACATTGCCGAAAACTATGTTCCCGGGAATTTACCCATCACTAATCGTGCCAAGTTATAAGTCCCCGTCCGAAGCTTTTGTGTATCTTTATGAACAAGTGCCATTTTCACAGAATGAAGTTCTTAGCGTCATGTCAAATGCGAAGCGGGAGGACCACCTTTTTCGTCTGTCCCCGACTGCTTTCAAGTATATTCGCAGCTAACCTCTGTATCTAGAGGCGTTCTCCCTAATCCCTAATCTGAGGACGCGCCATGCCAAGTGGCATGAACCCACGTTACACGGATATCTTTAACACAACCTATTAATTATATATTTCTCTGCCATCCTTGTTTTCCTTTCATCGCACTTCACTCGGTACAATTTCTTCTCGAACAATCTCCTAACACTTTTCTATTACAAGTTTTAAATTATAAGCTTCTACTTCTTTTATTCCTAATGCTTTACATTGGTTTGTAGTTCCTGTTACCTAAGTTTTCCCATTCTTCTCAACGTACAACTCTCAACGTACTTCTCAACGAGAACTCAAGTTGAATACTTTTTATGCTCTTTTCGTATTTTCCAGCTTCTTTTACGTACAATGCAATACCCAGAATCCTTCTAGATCTAACTATGATGTGGGGACAGACTTAGACGTCTTGCTTCAACTCAGGCCACACACTGATGTCTATTCTACTCTCGGTTGGAAAATACACACAAGAAGTATTGTAAAACAAGCTTATTCCCAATTCTAGTGAATGTGGCAATTGGAGAAAACAACTTTCTTCAGATTTGAAAGGGATAAAAAGAAACTGAATTCCGATCATCAATTTACAAAAAAAAAAAAAAAAAAAAAAAAGACCAGATTGGCAGTTTTGTCCATTGGATTGCAAAATTCTCAGGAATTTGAATTTAGATAGAATTCTAAAAGAAATTGCAACCAAGGAATCGAAGAAAACTAACTCAAATAAAATGAAATAACAATGTGACTCACTTATTAATTATTAATATTTTGTGATTTTTTCAAGTTCAATAAATATATTTCAAACACTGCACACAATTTTTATTCTATTTTTTTCTTTCAATAAATAATTTCACAAATACTTTAACAGTGGTGGTCGAAGTTTATAGAGGTGATGTACAAACATTATTAATTATTTATAGGCTTTTATATATGAAATCTTATATTGAAATAGCTAAAAATCTGTTTCATTTATTAACTCGTATGCACTTTTCAAGTACATTTTGATTATTTTTCATTCTATCACAGAGAAATAAAGTCTATAATAGGTAGATATTGGTGCAGGTTGTCCAGAAATGTGTCCCCTTCCCTGAGTGGTTCCCAGACGGCCATCCCAAACTTAGTACATTCGGTACAGTGATGTCAATCTGGAAAGTAATATAACTCCATTTGTAGAACAAAAAGTAGCATATTATTTCTGAATTTCCCGTGTTATAGTAATTACAAAATAATAATAATAATATACAAAAAAAAAGATTATTTAACTTTCTACGAATGGGAAACAGTTTGTGAGTAAGTGTTTCCTTTTCGAGGACAATTATGGTTTGTTGATAGAAATGCTGTGTCTACACCTCCTTTCTGCCAGCACCTTATACTGAACCTAATTGTTCTAGAGAAACTTCGTTCTGAACACATTTTGTGTGGAACATTCTGGAAGTTGATAGTTCCTCGTTTGGTATTTTCTTCCTTTCTTTTATTTATTATTAATTTTCTTTAGGAGTTTCGTTTAGCAAAGCTCCTTCACATATTCCCCCTGTCCGTCTGCATCCAGGAGACAAAAAATCTCCAGAACAATCTTCCGGATCAACACAAAATTTTCTCAGGATGCAGAGAGTCAAAAGTTGGGAATCGATCTGAGTTTTAAGTTGAGCGTCCCTTTCACCAGCGAGGCTATATGAGACGTGAATCCACAACTTAACGTGAAATCGAAGTACATGATATCTCGCCTAGAATCGAACCCGGGTCTCCCAGGACGAGGGCATGTACACTAACCGTTAAGCCACGAGAGAACTCAAAGAACTCAGAATCAAGTTATTTGATAGAGGAAATACTGAAATCAGACGACACTGTTGCCAACTTTTGTTGATAAAATGTCGCTAATTAGGTTCTGAGGTCACTGAAACAGATATTATTACTTTTTACCCGCCTAGAAACGAAGTTTTCCATTCTTTTTCCTTTCTTTCTCTCTTCTGCGAAACAACATAAAGTAAACATGCATCAGTAAACATAAAGTAAACATTATCATTAAGAACAAAAACAACGTAAAATGATATTCATAATCGCAAACAAATAACGTCTCCTCCTCCATACTTTTTCTTCTTCCTCAGCTCAACCTATTTCTTTTTTAGAAAGAAAACAGCACTTTTAAGGGTAACAAAAAAAGGTACAGATTGCACACTTTAGTCAAGTCAATTTGTCAATTACTCAGCACTATGTAGTACAGTGCACACGGCAACTACATATAATTAGAAATTCATTAGAAATGCCCTAGTTCAGTAACGAGCAAACTACGACCCGCGAGTCACAGAACTTCTCTGAATGACTCTCGATATGATTCTTAATCTGACGAATGAAGAGAAGAACGAGGTTTCTTCGAAAGAGTTGTATTAGAAACAAACCGGCAGATAAGCATTTAACTTCATTTCTGAGAATTAGTGCATCCCAGTTCGAACCAAAGCTCCCTCCTAGCTAAGCTTTTAGCGTACGTGCCTTTGTCGTGGGAAACCCGGGTTTTATTCCCAGCGGGAGCTTATGTAGTTCCGATCCCACGTTAAGCTGTAGATCCGCGTGTCATATAGCCTCGCTGCTGAAAGGATAGAAACTGGAAATTAAATCAATCAAGTTTGTTCCAGATTGTGGAAAACTTCAGTTATGAATAGGGTTTACATTACAAGAATTACATCAAATGTGCCATTCTTATTTTCATAAATTATACTGACCGCCTAAGGTTTTCCTTTCCCTTTGGCAGTCTTCTACAAAAGTCTGCCCACCACTGTCCTAGTTTCTTCTTCTGATTGGAAAACGAACGTACAGAAACCACTCACAAATAGTTTACTTCCCGCCCTGTCCCGAGCTGTCAAGTTTTAATTAACCTGATAAGCCATTATCGTACCCAGAATGTTGTGTTGTCACTTGTAAGAAGCATCAGTAGAATTCCAGAATTTGTAACAGATGCTGTACACAGGTGGCGATGTTATAAACTACACAGGTCATTCCCGAATTATGCGCGTGGCATTCACATAGGCCTAATGATTCACATAAGTTATATTCACTATTTAACAGGTTCACCCTAAAGCAGTGGTAGAGGACTTACCTCACGTGCATGGGGTTTTTGGTTCGATCCCCGGCCAAATAAGTCTGTGGTGAGCAACATTGTATCCGCAGGTTTTCTCTCAAATTTCTCATCCCACCAATTTCTCCAACACCAATCACTTCCCTTAATCATCCGTCTCCTGTAGCCTGAAGAGGGTAAACGTGGGACGTTAAACTGAAATATTTCATTTTATATTTAATAATTTCTTAGCAATCGCTCATTTAATAATATGGAATTTTTAAAAAAGAAAACGAAAAACCATCAAAGAACATTTAACGTCAAAAGAATACCTCGAAATTCATTAGTTTTTCTGAAAAAAAAAATGACTTAGTCTGTCTCTCCAAACCCCCTAGATTTTTCGATTTGTCGCTAAAGTTGGTAGCACTGGAGGAAGCGGTAGAAATCAATCAATTATTCTTTTAACATTGATGTCTATTGATCAAAAACAGTAACAGATAGCCAGAAGCTGATTTCTCGTTTCAGTTAACTATTCGACGAATATAATCCATCTTTACTCTAACCTCTTTACTGAAACTGGCTGAAATTAATTACTTCCAGTTTTAATGCTGATTGCTATAGAGTGAAGTAGGCAATAGATAAAGGGAAGTAGTTTTACGTGAGGAATTAAGCATCCCAAGAATATACTTCATCTCCAATCTAATAGGTTTACTGAAACCGGAAATAGAAGGAATCTATTACTACTTTCGGTTTCGATATTAACCCTACATTGCATGAATTAACGTACCCAAGAGAAAAAATCAAAAGGTGTTTTATTTCTTATATCCTTGCGTTTGATGCTTGACTATTAGACACTCTAAAAACCATTTCTTCAGTAGCATTAACTTTTCTGATTAGAAAAATAGAATGCCTGTTTAAAATTTCATAATGGAGATTGATTTCATGTTAGTGTATGACTCATTATGGCCTTTAATTAGAATATTATTAATGGAATCCTAAGGCGTTACAAATTTAGAAATTCCCTTCCATAACATTTAACATATTTTCTTTTAAAAAGGTTGGGAATCACCGAAATGACTACAACCAACTTTCCTACCCCCCAAAAAATTTTACAATGTAAAAAATTACTCGAAATCAATCTCAGCGTGTTTTTTTTGCAAGCTAGCCAGCGGCGAGCACCCTGTTAGAGGGTTACGCCCTCTTTTAGGGAAGGGAATTTTATGGAGAATGGGTATTGGATGTATGAAGGATGGTCAATGGGAAGGTAGATATCAACTTATCTTTATTTAGTAATCTATAAATAAACATAGGACTTAAGGCTTTTGCAGCCTTAACATTTGGGTTGGTAGACATACAAAATAATACAAAGATAACATATAATATACATAACATATAATTTAGGTAGTATGAGAAGAAAAATGTAAAACACATAGAAACAGGATGATAAATCAAGAAGCGATAGTTTAGAGATAATGAGAGTTATTAGTCAGGTGCAGAAGGAAATAATTTAAACACTAGACCAAAATAGTAGCGATTTGTATGACGATTGAGGTGAGAGATGAGATGAGGTGCAAAATACGCCACAACACATAGGAAATGTTAAATAGACAAATGAGAGCATCTTCTTGCCTAGGGGCGGCTCTAGGCTATGATGTGGACAGGGGGAGCCCATATTAGTGAAAGGAGAATCACTGTGCAGTAGATGGAGTTATGAATGGGTGATGAAAATGAGTATGGAAATCATCGAGGAGGTTTAAGTCTGGGTGATTCGGTGGCAGTGTGTAACAATACAGGGTGAATAATAATGATAGCTGCGTATGCATATATCGAGAAGGCGTGGGATGAACTGCTAAATGGTGCATGGCATCTATAAGAAGAGGATGATGATCTTGATAACGTTTAGTAAGATAAGTAAGTCTGAGTTTTTCGATATGGTACTGCAATGTAGGGAATGTGATAAGACTGTAAAGATGTTGGGTAGGGCTGGGTAATTTGATTCTATGTGCAATTCGGAAGGCATGACGTTCAAGTATTAGGAGTTTGTGGTAAAAACTGGTTGGGGCAGATACCCAGGCTGTGTGGCCGTGTGTGAGAGTTGGGCAGAGAAATGCTTTATAAGTAGTGAGAACAGTGGCTGGTTTTAAACCCCAAGTAGTGCCAGTTAAACGTTTTAGTAAATTTAAACGATTGTATGCTTTACAAGTAATTGATGCCAGATGCTGCTTCCAAGTTAGATGTCGATCGAATGTTACACCTAGATATGATGCTGTCTTATTGGTTTGTATGGGAATCTGGTCAACCTGAATGTTTAGTCTATTTGGGTTGCGGCGAATTCTAGTTGACTTTTTGGGTGGCAGAAATACGACCGCTTGTGTTTTTAAAGCGTTAATGTGAAGATGCCACTTCGTGCACCAGAGACAGAAATTGTCTATAGCTGTCTGTAGAAGCGTATAAATTTGTTGCATGGTATTACCCAGTGCAAGAAAGGCAGTATCGTCAGCGTATTGAAATATGTGCACTTTGTCCGGAAGTGGAGGCATATCGGTGACAAACAGAAGGTACAGAAGTGGAGATAATGCCGAACCTTGTGGAACACCAGTGAGTAGAAAAATGGGATGAGATAACTTATTGTTGATAGAAACATATGCAAGTCGGCCAGTCAGAAAATTGTAAATGATTCGAATATAAAGGATAGGAATATGAAAGCGAATAAGTTTGTAAATGAGACCCAGATGCCAGACCTTGTCAAATGCTTTTTCTAAATCGAACAAAACGAGACAAGATGGTTTGACAGAATTATAATATTTAGTAATCAGAGTAGAAAGACGAAGCAGTTGATCATTGATGGAGAAAGCAGGTCGAAATCCGGCTTGATAATTAGGAAGTATGTGGTGTTCTGCGATATATTGATGAAGGCGTTTGACCAAGATTCGTTCCAGGATTTTACTGAATGTGGATGTGAGCTGTATGGAACGATATGAGGAAACATCGTCCAATGGCTTGTTTGGCTTTGGAAACATCAGGGTTTTCGACATTTTCCAGGTGGTTGGGTAATACCCAGTGCGAAGAATAAAAGTGTAAATCGTAGCTAGAAGGGTTAGTAAGGAGAGAGGACTTTCCTTGATATGGCGATACGTGATGTTGTCAAAGCCAGGTGCAAAATTACGTTTCCGGGTAACTACGGTTCTGATATCGTCAACAGTAATAGGAGAAGCTAATGGTGTGTCAAGCGGAAGAGAATGAATTATGCTGGGTTGCAACTGGTAAGCAGCGAGATTGATCTTTTCGACAGGATGAGATGCATGCTCAGGAGGTTGTGATGTGAATATGCGTTGTAGATTGTCAGCAAAAGCGTTTGCTTTTTCTACATCGTCTTGTGCAGGTGAGTTTTGGATTAAAAGAGGATATGGCGTCCTGGTGTATTTGACACACAGCGCATTGAATCGTTTCCAGTACTTGGAAGGATGATTAGCGTCTGAGAGTGTGTTACAAGTTTTTACCCAACATCGAAGTTTATAAGCACGTATGTAGTTACGTACTGTGCGCTGTAACTGTTTGTGGAGACGCAGTGATTCTGGATTTTGGGTGAGAGTATACTCACGGTAAAACTGACGTGAACGTGTTATCATTGTGAGGTAATGAGGCGGTAAATTGGGTTGATATGGTCTAGAGGTACTGATAGGTATGCACAAAGTACTGGCTTTCTGGATGGAAGATGCAATTGCGTCTATGGCAGCGTACATATCGTCCTCTGTTGAGGGCGCTGTAAGATGAGCGGTGGAAGTGGAAAGATGACTCTTGTATCTGTCCCAGTTTGCTTTATCGAAGCGAAGGCTTGTGGAAAGAGTAGCTTGGGTTTGATGTGTGTTTGAGCTGTGAGTGTTGATAGAGAGTTTGATTGGGACATGGTCGCTGCCAAGTGGATCTAGAACTTCTATGAGGCTGCGTGAGGCAAGATTTGCCGACGTGATGACTATGTCTGGCGTTGTATTTGATATGGGGCGAGTTGGTTTGGGAAGATCGTGAATAATCTCAGTGGTATGAGTGGTGATGAAATTTCTGAAGTTCGTTCTGTCCTGCTCTGTCCGGCTGTGCATATTAAAGTCTGCCATAATCATATAATGGTTGAAGTTGTTGGAAATGAATTGAACAAATGCGGTAGGTAATGGATGACCAGGCCGTATGTAGATTGTTGCAACAGTGACAGTGAGGTTTCTAAAATAGAGTGCTTTGATAACGTATTCTGGAAGATGAGGAGTATTGCAGATGTGGCGACGGTGAGGAATCTTATGAAGGAAACCAATGGCCGTACCACCATGGGCACGTTGAGCTGGTAATTTGAAGTCATCGCGTAACAAGGAATATCCGGGTATGCGACATGTTATAGAGGGTATTAGATATGTTTCATTCAGCAGAAAAGCGCTGGCATGTTCTTCCATGAGTAATGTTTCGAAGAGCACTTTGTTTTGTCGAAGAGAACGGATGTTAAGATATAAGAACACCAGAGCCATGGTTGGAAGTATCAGGTATGGATGTATGAAAATGGACTGTGTTTCCAGAATAGGTGGCAGTAAAATTGACATTGAATGTAGATTTAGCTGCTTGAATGATCTGTTGAAGTATGTGTGGTCGTTGAAAGGGTTGAATGTTTTGCATTGCCAAAGTGAAGAACGTCAGTAGTTGATTGAGAGTGATTGGAGAGTCTGATGGATGATGATGAGTGAAAGGTTGCTCAGGAGTACGAAGTGGAACGACAAGCTCGGGATGATCCTTTTGTGGTTCATTTTTGCCTTTACATCTATAACTGTATTCAGGATGTTGTTCTTGACAAGTGGGTCATTTCGGAGGAGAGTTTAGATTCGTACAAGCACGTGTAGAGTGCGGTCCGGAGCAATAACCACATTTATGTGTGTTGCGACATTCAGCAGTAGAATGCGTGTTATACTCTTGACATTTCTCGCAACGCACTGGCAATGGTGGTGAGGAACGAGATGGTTCCACTCGGTGTTTGTGCTGATAGATAACGGCTCCGTTCGCTAGCAGATCGTCTATCGTTTCCTGGTGGGAGGTCAACACACGAACCCTATAGGTAGGGCCTCGATCGTTCTTAATCCGGATGGTTTTGGTGATTGTATGCCCTTCGAATTTCAATTCCTCTAAGATTTCCTCATCAGTGTATGAAGGATCTACTCCTCGAATGACCACTGAGAGCAAGGGCGTACGCCTAGGAGGAGGTGCCTGTTTACGACGGTTGTCTTGTAATGATGTTAATTGAGCATTTTTGCCGAACATGTCAACAGGGACTTTGTTCCGAATAGTGGAAAACAAAGATGAATCGGTAGTCTTGAGGATGATACCATTTCCCGTGTGAACTATTTCAGAGATGGCTGCTTGGGGAAGATACTTTCGTAGCTGAAGAGCAACAAATTTTGCGTTGGAAAACTTTGTGTTGAAATTAGTTAATAGCACAGAGTAGATTGAGTTGGATGCATTAGAAGATTGCTCGTGAGGTGGATCGGCAATGATCATTTCTTCTCTATCAATATCTGAATCTGAATGCAAATGCTGCTTTTTTGCTGGAGGTGAAGCGAGGCGGGCGGCATAGCACTGTTTCTCCTGAGGAGATCGAGATCGAACTGAGTTGGTAAAAACAACAGAAGTTGTAGATGCTTGTGAGGTTTTCCTCTGTTGTCTATTTGTAGCGCAAGAGTCCGTCCGTGGTTCTGCCTTGGTGGCACGAACGGATGGTCCGGCTACGACGTGCGGGAGATTAGAATGTTTGCCGTTAGTCTTAGAACCGGTTGTCTTGCCAGAGTCCGCCATAGTATTGAACAAGCCGATGGACAAAAGCCCAGGATAAAGAAAAAAGCTGTGTCTGACGATATAATGAGAAATGAATGATGCAGGTGAGAGTACCCGTTTGGATAGTACTCAAGGGGGAGTGAGACTCCTACCAGATCCCTAGCACTGGAGACCCTTGGCTAGATCAGTCTGCTCGAAGAAATGGCGTGGAGAAGCACCAATAGTAAAGGAGATTGTACTCCCCTCTAGTGACCATATATTAACTACTAAAGTATTGTTTTCACGTAACAACTTCTTGTTCTAGCCACAACCGCTAGCTAATGTAATAACTTTGTTTGAGTTTTACGTTAATGCAACTATATTAAAAGCATGATAATAGTATACAACGGGTCCTCATCATCTTCTGTGCGCGTGGATTACTTCCAACTGTTGCATTACGTATAAAAATGATTTTATTACATTTAGAAGTGGTAACAGAACACGCAAGAAACCCAGATCATGTTGTATTCACACTCCAACATGAAGTGTGAATACACCGTGATCTGCGTTTCTTGTGTGCTCCATTACCACTTCTACATCAAATAAAATCATTTTTATACGTAGTGCAACAGTAAGAAGCATCCACGTGCACGTGACATGCGATATGTGTTTCAAATGCCCCACATATACTCATACACTATGTACAAGGGCACATTATTATTCCTCCCATACCATGTGAAAAAACATTCCTAGAAAAACATCTATAAGTACAAGGGGCATTTCAAGAATGCAATTAAAAAATAAGGGAGGGAGTACAAAGCGAAAACGCGCACAGAATAAGGGCTACATTATTTGTTAATCAAGAAATATAAGCACTGTAAAAGTTAATGCCTAGAATGACCTACTGAGTAGTATAAAAGTACTTACCGCAGAAGCTTTATGATTTTTTCATAAAATGTTTAATACGCAATCGACACAAAAAAAACACTCCTTACTTATAATAGAATACTTTCAAGCACAAAAAAATAAATAAAATAAAAAAAGTCATGCACGTGTTTTCGCATCCATGCAGCAGCCATTTTCTCCTTCTTCTTCCTGCTAATACCAGCGTGCTCCCACGTACCTCCAGAAAACAACGCACAGTCAATGTATGCAGAACAAAAAAAAAGAAAAAGAAAAAGAAAAAAAGAAAAAAGAAAAATTGCACCTCCACGTAGGCGGTACCTCTGCCTAGAACTACAGGACGTTATAGGGCCCGCAAGAAAGTTCCCGAAAATGCAAATTACCAGTAAGTGAAAGTAAACAACAGAAAAACATACTTCGAGTTGCGTTCAGCTCACAAAAACCTCTACACAATAACCTTGACGCAAACCTCTACGGAATAAACCCTCAAACCCGTTCACAAAAACCGGTGAGCAATCAGAGCAATCATAGCAATCTAGACCTGCTACTACTACATACAACTCTCAAACAGTTGAAGAGAGTTCGCCGTGGATCAAAATAAACAAGGAGTACGATCACAAAGGTGAAATACATATGTTGTTTTTATATTCGTATCACCACGAAAGTGAACGACACTCGCTTTGTTACCCCATTTTTAAGTTCCTAGATGCTCAATGAATAATCTGTAAAAGACTGCACTTCGTGCGTCCTCGGGAAGTGACGAGACGTGACGTATACTATATCCTTTTTTATTTGTGTAGATATTTTGTTTCAGATTAATGTTCATATAGGGAATTTTATTGCTCTTGGCCTACAAAAGTTGGTTGGTTTGAAATTTAAAATGTTTTTGTATAAATTTCGAGCAGAAGTTGAATAGCTTCCCAGGATTATTGCTGTCCAGTGCAACTATTTTTTGGTAGTTAGCATCAATTTTGTATTTTGTTCAATCCTGCATTTATCATTTTTCTGGGATTAAATATTTTTCCTTGGACCTAATTAAATCCCTTTAGCTTCTGTTTATAATCTTTTGTGGATTATTAATTTAGTTAGTTTGAGTTCTTGATTTGGAAACTAGCGTGCCAATCAAACCTTTGAGAGTGTTAAACACCACTCACTTAATTTGGCTTGCATAAAATTTGGTATTTACAAAAAGAGTCGTTGATTAAAAGTAATAATTTAGATGACCGTTTAATATGATTTAATATGATCAGCTTTTTAGCTCGTCTTATATTATTTTTGTTGATTGGAAAAAGAATTAGCAAATCTTTACATTAAGCTATTTGATTTGGGATAAAAAAAAAAAGAAAAGATAATCTGATTTTATCACTTGACTATTGGCTTACTGATCATTATAAGATCTCAAATTGAAGTTTGTTCAGTCGTAGAGGTTTCTGATTGACAGTGTGAGCATCTAAATTATTCTAATTTGTACTAAAAATTTTGATAATTCCTGGTGAGACTAGTAATTATTAATTATAAGTACTGTTATTCAATGAATTGAATGGGAGTGGAATTATACGCACAGTGATTAAAAAGTAATATTTATTGTAATTATTTTCTTCAATTTTCACGTCAAACTGTTAAAGAAAATAAATTGAATTCATTTTTTTGAATTTATAAGTTACTTGTATAAATCCTCTAAAAATAGTTATTTCTTGACTTTGATTTATTTTTTGATGTGAGGTTTTCATATTGAGATTGATATAGTTTTTAGGAGCACGGTTAAGATAATTAAAGCACCCCACTGTATTGTTATTGGCCGAATTGTACTTTTTGGTAGTTCGTTACTCCGGTCTTCCCTTTTTGTGAGATTGTTGGACGAATTAGGTGGTTTCTCACTATTAAGCGCGGGAGAGTTACAAAGATTCTTCAAAGCTTCTCATCATAAAATTTTTGTCTAGCATTTCACTACATTTGTCTTGCACCTCGCCATTTTTTGGCATTGGAAATCATTGATTGGAATTTATAAATTGAGCTTGTATTGTTTGTTAGGTCGTTATTCGGTTAAGTAATTGTGTTTTTATGAATATTGAGAATTGTTTTGATCTCTGCAACCAGGTCAATTTAAGATAGTCTTTCTAAAAAAATGAAAAAATAAACTAAAATAAGATAAATTTCTAAATAAATTTTGTATGAACGGATGTTTGAATTTAAATCAAGTTGTGTATTTCTGATAGCAGCTTATATTTGAGGGTCAATCTTTTTCTTCGTTTAGCAATTAGTAGTTAGCGTAGTATGTAGTATCTTGTTTGTTATATATATTAATGTTAATTAAGCGTTATGATAATTTAATTCTTGATTGTTGAATTGATATTTCATTTGTGTTAAGATTTACTGCTGTTCTTTATTTTTTGTAACATTTGATCAACTTTTGTGACTTGAATTCAAATTAAAAATGTCTTCACGAGAGAAGAGTCTGCTCGTATTGATATTTCAGAAGATGATAATCTAGAATTTACTATAGATCAGACAGGGCACATGACAAATGATAGTTTAAGTAGGGCAACTATGAGCCTGACCCCTCCTCGAAGTCACATTTTCCAATTTTGTGATCGTGTTGAAGATAATTCGAGAATTTATAGTTTAGAAGAACCTTTTCTTAGGAACTTTAGTTGTCTTGCTCAACCTCCAACACCAATTCCAGGGGAGACTAGTCAATTAATTAGAGATAACTTAGGTTTTGGCACAGGTATTAAACAAAATTGCTCTTTTAGTCCTGTTATGTCTAGGCAAGTTGGACTTTAGTTTTCAGAGAATAGTTCAGAGCTGCCAACTAGTGATAGGCCAACGAACATTTATCAGCGCCTTTTTCATTACTAAAAGAGAGTTTTTTTAGTTAAAAATTCGACTCCTATAGTCATGATCATAGATATTTTGATAGATTGCCGAATATTTTTTTCAAATTTTGATAATCACGCTCAGGGTAATAATGCAGTTGTTAGTACAACTCCGCATTATATTAGTAAATATTCTTTACAGACATTTATTGAATGTTTTGAATCAAAAATAAAAGGGTTTAAAGTCACTGGTAGCAGATTTTTTATTTTTATTTTGATGTTCTACTGATAATTGAGAAAGTAGTGGAGCAATTTTTTTTTTTTTTTTTTTTTTTTTTTTGTCGAATGACAGTTGTCTGTAGTACATTGTTAAAACGTAGTGAACGAGATTTCCAAGTAGAAGTACAATATCTTGTTAATAATAACTCATCATGGGATTTATTTAAATGTAAAATACTTGATAGATTTGCGTCAAATACAGTAAAACATTCCTTAGTATCTGAAAGATTATTCAGAAAACAAAAGTTAAATGAAGCCGTGGATCAGTTTGTTGAAGATTTATTATGCATCTCTTGTTTTGAGATTTAATTGTAGTGATTCCCAACTTATTAATATCTTGTTAATGGGATGAATCCATCAGTTAAATATAAAATGCTTCAGAAACCATTCACCTGGTTCAAGCGTTTCAGCAGTTGTATGAGGTGAATGCTGAGAATACCAGGAAGGCTCAGCGTCAGTACTATGTCTGTGGAGGATCTAGAAGGTAAAAGGTTGGGGGCAGTCAAAACCCAGACTATGATTGGTATATTATGAGATTATTATAAATTTAAAAAATGTAAATAATAGCTTCAATTTTTGTCACTCAGAAAACTAGGGTACCCTAGGCCCCGAACAAGATCCGCCATTGGTGTCAGTTGGATAACTCTACATACATCTCCAAGTGCAAGCATACAGCCGAAATATTAAAAAAAAAAGAACATCAGAAAACATTGCGGTGGTAATCCATTGAAATCTGAGTTGACATTTATAAATATTTTTCCAATGGTTGTACCCACAGCTGCAAAAGAAGAAACTTAATTGTGTCGAGAAAGGAGAAACTGCTTAGAATGAGTTTCTGAACAGCTTCCTGCGCGAAGACACAGTAATGACGTCACACTGGAATCCACTAAAGAAATAAGCTTATATCATTCAATAAACCTGTAAAATGCGGTGACTGTGAAAACAGATTTACCCCAAATTTCACGGAACGACTACGCTAGTAGCTATGATAAATTACAATTTGAATTTAATTAATCAGTTATTTCAATAATTACTTTGAATGGATTTTTCCTCCATCATCTTAGCCCCCGTTTATTTCTCCTCCATCTTTGCATATATTTTCCCGCATGCTGTGAATGAATGTCTCGTTCTACGCAGTTTGTTTTCTGTGCGTGTGTGAAACAACCTTATTTTTGGATTGGATTTTTATGGGAAAAATGCTGAAAAACAAGGACATAAAGAAAACTGATGCACGAGAAACATACATTAGGAACAATTTTGCTTACACCATAATAAAAGTAAATACACAACAAGAAAACAGTTTAGATTAAAATTTCAGAGTCAAAGCATCACAAGAAAATTTGAGAATATTCATTTCAGATTCAGAACTTGGTAAGAAGCGATCGAAAAAAATAAACGTTACACAAAAATCTAGTTTCGAAAGATGCAGTATTTGAAAGGGGAACACTTTTGCCCAGTCTTCGAAAGGAACCAAACGAGAGAGTGGGAAAATGTGGCAACATTAGTTTTTGAAATCAGGTCATGAAATTGTTGGGAAATGCGTAAAAAATAATCTAAAATCATACGAAAATCGAGCGGGAGCCAGAACTTCCGATATCTGCCGTTCTCAAATAAATGACATAAGTAAACTTACGTTGTGTGAACTGATTTCTTCCTACGTTCAATTGATTAATGCTAATAGCTATTCTTTCTGTGGCAAATAAAACAGCAGGACTAGAAATAATGTCTTTTTAATGACAATTTAACATGGCCCGTCCGGTTGCAATGATGTGAATAGACTTTGAGAGAGATGGCTGAAGTTCAGCTCAAATGTAGAAGAGACCATGTAGATTCTAAACTGTCCTAAAATGGATTGGATATAGTAAAAAACCACGAAACATGAACATTAATGTCAATGGAAAATGAATGACAAAACTGAAGTCGTCACATACCTCAAAAACTATAATAAGGAGATGGCTATCTGAAAGATTATTTCCAAGGCATAATGAAGAGCTCAAAAACAATGTATAGCACGTAAGGTAAATATTGAAAGAACATTCTCAAAAGTCAAGTTCTTTGAGTAAAATCAATAATATTGAAAAAGCAGTGGCGCATCCGGGACGGACACCTGAGGGGGGGCGGTGGGTTGTAATATTGCCACTTAGAACTAGTTCCAAACTCTCGGATGGGTTTTGTTTATATATAAAATAAGAAAAAGTTCCCTTTTCTGGGGGACAATTGTCCCCCTCCCGTAAGAAATTATAATGGATTTTCTGAGAATTACGCAGGACGCCGCACGTGGAGTTTACGTGCTTGAAATATCACACGTCTGGAACTGGAATCTCCAGACTCGCTTTACTACGCAATGTGAATTTTTAGCCGATCACGTGACGTAATCTACATATCAAATCGAATAGTCTCTTCATATGTAGTGTTGAATGTTATACATAACAGAAGGGCTGGGAATAGTGACGACTCTTCTTGAATACTCAAAGGAACGAATACCGAAAAGAACTCAAAGGATTCGGATTCACTTCAGAATCTTTTGAGTCCAAGGACTCAAAATATTCATTTCGATTCGGATTTAAAGTTAGACATATGATTCCTGGAATCAATTCGCGTCTGCATTGGACAGATTGACAAGATTTAGTAACTGATACTCACACGAAACAGACAAAAAGACACGTTGGAAGCATATGGGTATTATAGTGCGCATGCGTTAAGAAAAAAAGATCTTCATTGCTTGATTCTTCTGCTTGTTGAGTGCTCTCTCCTCTTCGCCCTTATGCACACTTCGTAAACAGGACGACGAAGCTAAGCTGTTTCCTCCCCTTTCTCACGGCATGACAACTTTTAACATCCAGCGGCCAGAATCCACGGCTTTAGCCATACAAGCGAACAAACAACAAAGTAATAAAAAAAAGTGTGGAACCGTCTATTCTCTAGTGATATACATTTTTTTTTAAAATGTATTTACAACTATTTACACTGGCAGTCTTTCTTACATATTTGCATATAAAAACAGAATTTGGGAGACTTTGGAAGATTGCAATCACCTGCGTGCAGTTAGCATCCCCCTGACAAAAAGTTAAAATTATTTTTGTCAATCGTGTGATCAGGCATGCTCAACAATTTTTAAGGTTTGATCAGATTTACTAACATAAATATGAGCTATATTTAATATGGGGGAGTAACTACATGCTAGTCCCCTGCACGCCTGATTCTGAATTTTTCGATGCCAATTCAGTAGCGTCATTTCAGATTTGGTTTGGGGGGGCAAGACCCCTTGATATATGTAAAATTTCGCGTTTTTCACTGACTTACTACTATTCTATTGGTAAAATCTAAATAAATCTCAAACTCTGGGGGGCAAATGCCCCTCCCTGAATCCCTAAATGACGCCTCTGTGCCAATTGTTCGATCAGGTTTGATCAACGATTTTCAACGTTTGATCAATTTTACTAACATAGAAATAATGATTAAAAAATGAGGGGGCCAGTCCTCCTACACCGCGATTCGACTTTTTCTTATGTCAATAATTTGATCACCAATTTTAAACGTTTGATCAGCTTTAGTAACATAAATTTAGTATATTTAGTATGTTTAGCAGGGGGCTAACTACACGCTAGCCCCCTTTCCGGTTATGGCTTAAGAAACCAGATAATTCTCAGCAGCAGAAACAAAATGTCTCCATCTGTTGCCATTTTGAGCAGCTCCAATTCAATTTGAATCCTGATACGGCTGTGTTCTAATTGTCAAATATACGGCTGTGTTCTAATTGTCTAGTACTTTTATTACATTTGTAATAAGCAAAATCGTTTCGAAATACAATTATTGGAATTAAGTAGATGTAACATTTTAAAATACCGCAAAAATAACACAATTTCTCATTTAATGTCGTTAAATCCATTTTTCTAGTCGCTTTCTTCACATAGATTTTTTGAATCGTAATTTGTGGTAACACTGCAAATGTCTACAGATATCAACGCTAATGG
Source organism: Thermobia domestica (assembly GCF_964235325.1). Classification (NCBI taxonomy): domain Eukaryota; kingdom Metazoa; phylum Arthropoda; class Insecta; order Zygentoma; family Lepismatidae; genus Thermobia; species Thermobia domestica. Next base: position 339,712,611 of record NC_137456.1, on the reverse strand, counting down.
TTGCTTTTATGTATCTTTTCTGGTGCATAACACCATTATTTATGATTATGGTTATTTACATTCCAGTATTTGCTTTCATTCTTGACAAACTAACAGACAAAAGAAAAAAACGTTAAAATATCATCAAATTCGACGTATTACCTGCTCTCAAAGATTCTATTTCTTCCGGATTATAAGATTAGGAATTAGGTTTCTGGGCTTTCAGCATGGATGGATACATTAGCCCGTCACGTATGAGGGATGACGTCCTCAGCTATCCGGGGGAAGGAATTAAGAGGCCTAGGATCTATATATTACGTACCATCCCGGCATTTGTCTGCTGTGAATGAGGAAAAACAGGAAATTCAATCAGGATGGCTGGCCTCAGAAAGATTTTACATTTTCGACCGAGTGACCCCACCGGGAATAGAACGCGGGACCGCTCGCACCAACGGCGAGAGAGTGTTAGCGGCTACGCTATACGAGGCCACTCTTACAATTCTTGCGCAGAAAGTACCGGTACCTTAAATTTTTGAACCTTGTCGAATTTGTCACTAGTAGTCAGTATGCTAATTAATTTATTTAGGGAGGACAGAACCCAAGTTCTATTTAGTCACGAAAGAATTTAATTTTTCCGGGGGAGGAATTCCAAGGTATTCTTCAAGCAGTCCACACACTGCTTGTAGCCGTTGTTTGTAAAGGCTTGATTTGTAATGAAGGCCAGAAAGTTTTGCGTTCTACATTTTTTAAATCTCAAATTTCATTCTATTTTCCCGATATTTTCTTACTTTCGAAGGATATTATGTTAATTCACTTCAAATTCATGTAAATAACCAACACTATTTTAAAAAAGTATATTAAAATACAGTGAAACATAGCCGTTCATTCTTTGTCTTATTTAGCCGCCCCACAGTTATTCACAATAGTACTATCAAACTTATGGCAGTTCTACGTTGGGTGTTTATTAAGTTAGGAAGAATGAAAACAACTATTTTCCACCGCTCGCTGGTGTCACTCCCTCTAAAGAGGAAGAAGCGGGAGGTGCTATTTTCTTTTAAAATCAGTTACCTAAAAATATTCTTTCCTTTTCTCCCTTTCAATCACCCGAAGCAAAATTCTACTTGATTGCTTTATGAATAGTATGCTGCCGAAGATATACGAACTACTACGAAGCCAAACTGAATACATTGACGAAAACGAGGAATCAAGCTTTTGAAAACGTGTTTGAGTACGGGTAATCAGAACTGAGGGAAAGAAACCCAAAAGGCAACTGAGTACAGGGATTCAGAGGGACATATGAGTCCTTGTAATCAAAGTAACGAAAGTAGTCGTTACTTTTTATGATTCCTTGAACTCAACGAATATAAAAAAAATCGAATACCAGAAAAGAATCAGAATTCCCATCACTAGTTGGGAATCACCGAAATGACTACAACCAACACTCCTTACAAAAAATAAATTGCAAGATGCAAACCATGCATAATGTGAACAGTGTTGAATTCAGACATTTTCACCCGGGGGGGAATGTCAACTCCTCGGGGGGGACGGTTATTTTTCTGTATTTTTGCAAGAAAGCAGCAGCATATTTAACAATTCCATTCACATACACATCTTACCTAATATTGAGACTAATTGCTGATAAATATTCAATGTGAAATTAGAATTAAAAAAAAAAAAAACAATCGTTTGATTTCATCTAAAGCATTAAATAAAGACTGGCAAAAATATTTTAGACTAAACTTTACTTGCTATTTACAGTGGCTTTTTTTGTTATTATTTCCTATATTCAGTAGTTATTGTTTGTTACTAATGTAGAAGTTTTTAAAAAAGATTTAAATTAACTCAAATATTTTTTGTCCTAAAACAAACAAACAAACACAGAAATATCTTAACAAAAAGTTATCTTTCTTTCTAGGCTAAATCAAGCATATTAGCCTTGGTTTCTTCACTGCATACACATCAATAGTTTAGTTTACGAAATCTTCAGTAGGATTAGTGCCGTGTCGTGAAAAATCAGCGCTTGGCGCGAGAGTATACGATGGCACCACCGTATATATGAGTGAGGTCGACAGATCAGCCGCAAAGGTGAGAAAATTTAGAAAGTAAACCATGCTTTTCCTTGATTTTGAGCATTTTTCATTACTTTTTTTCTTTTATTTTATATAATATGTGCACATGTGTTTTATTCCTCTGTTTTTCTTTTCCTCTTTTATTTTCTTTTTCCCTCCCGAATTTTGCACCCCTTACTTCGGCGCCCGGGGCCGTCGCCCCGCTTGTCCCTCCCCCATGGCACGGCTCTGAGCAGGATCTTCAACACCTTCAATAGCGATCTTTCACTTATATACTACTATCATATTGATAAATTCTATACAAGTCTGTAATCCAGGAGGGATAACTGTTCCTCCGTGATCCCTCTAAATGACGTCCTCTGTCACCTCTGGTGCTTGGGGTCCCTGGTTCGATCCCAGCCCTCGCCAAGTGAACTTTGTGGTGGACAAACACCGTGTGCGTGGGTTTTCTCGGGGTTCTCCCGTTTCCTCCCACTTTTTCCATTCCACCATCTCATTCATTACTCATCATCACCGTCTCCTTTAGCCTAACCGGCATAACCGTGGGACGTAAAACTCAAAGATTTCATTTCATTTCATGACGTCCTCTGAATCTCTCCCTTTAACTTAATTATTTTTAATTAAAGAAAGGTGTGTTTACTTCAACAATCGTAAAACACATTTACGTCTGTTACTTCCGATGCGAGAAATGGGATTTAGGTGCCCTATTTCAAATAATGCAAGAATTGTACATTTTCAAGAACTGAAGTCTGTTGACATCAGGGATCATATGGAATGATCGAAAGATCTTCCTATCTTTCCTTTCCTATCTCAACCTGTGCTAGTGCTACCTACAAATATACAATATAGGGCGATAGTATAGTACCTACTAAGATACAAACCTTTCTTCAACAGTTGACAATTTCATGTTCTGCCAAACTCGGTCACAGCGTTAAGAAATACAAGTTTTATTGGCTATTTGGTATTCTATCTTAGATGTTACATGTTTAATATTTATATAGAATGGGTCTGCGTCATTTATGTGTATATTGAGAGATTGGATTTCGTCTGCACGTGCACGGAAAGAAAGCAAATAATTATGTGAAGTAATTTCTACATTTTGTGACTGAAATTCTTTGAGTTTCTCCAGGGTGGGAGATTCCCACCGGGCTACCCCCTGAATTCAACCCTGAATGTAAATTAACATAATTTTTTTTAACCTGCAATTTCATTCCCAGTCGAAACTAGGCGGGCCTCAGAAGGTAACGCCTTCCCTGGGGCCAGTGAAAACGGAGTTGTTGGAATCTTTTGTTTATAGATGGGCTCAGGAAGCTATTAAAAGTATAGTTGTATAGTCATTATTATATTTATAGATTCGGTAGAAAAAGTGCATGAGCGTGGATGAAAACCCAAATGTGGAGGACAGAGGTTACGGATTATAGATATGCGGATGGCATTGATATATTCGACGACGTGGGTTATAGGTAGCAGGGGCCTGTTCAAGGTCATGTAAAGCGAGTAGATGGTCAACTGGAGGATAGGCATGCCGTGGTCGTGCAGGAGTCTGTTCTACTAAGTCACCTAGGATAGGATGCGCTTCCGCTATACGGCGATGAATATAACGAGTGCGGAGGCGATACAGATGCGATAAGAGCGTGGGTATGGTGGTGCGGCGATAAACCTCTTGAGTAGGAATATGTGGCGGTAATGAGTATGCAAGCCGCAGCGCATGACGTTCCTGGACTTGTAATTTGTCGTAGAAGTGCTGTGGAGCTGACAACCAGGCAATATGACCATGTGTAAGGGCAGGGTGGACAAAAACTTTGTAGGTATGGAGAATAAGCCTAGTGTTGAGACCCCAGTTGGTGCCGCTAAGACACCGCAATAAATTTATACGACGTCTAATCTTAGCTTGTAAAAAGGATAGATGGGCGGTCCAGGTGAGGTTTGTCAAAAATGACGCCTAGATATTTGACACTGTTTGACAAGGTCAACGGTGAGTCGAGAAGTGTAAGATGTAGACGCTTGGGATTTCTTGTTAGACAAAATTTGTTGCGGTTGCGGGCGAATAATGCCATTTGGGTCTTGGAGGGGTTTAATTTCAGCTTCCACTTCAGACACCAGCTGACTACCTTATCGAGTGCTGGTTGGAGAGTGATGTTGATACGATCAACAGAGGAACACAAGGCGATATAGGCGGTGTCGTCAGCAAATTGGAGTGCGTGGATGGGCGGCCGAGGTTGGGGCATATCTGCTACATATAAGATGTATAGTAAGGGGGAGAGCACTGAGCCTTGTGGTACACCAGCGCGAAGAACAAAATGGTGGGATTGAGCCTGGTTAATTTGGATATAAGCTGAACGTTGATGGAGAAAATTTGCTATGAGCCGAACGTACGGTAAAGGAATAATACGTAGTAGTTTGAAAATAAGGCCTTGATGCCACACAGTATCGAACGCTCGTTCGACGTCAAATGAGATGAGGACAGAAGGCAGTCGTTTGTTAAAGTGGTTAACCAGGAGGCTGGATAGTTTGAGCAGTTGATCTGTAGTGCTGAATGATGGTCCGAAGCCAGCTTGCTTTGGGGGTAGAAGATGATGAGTTTGGAGATAAGAATGAAGGCGTGTGACCACAATACGCTCCATAGTTTTGCTGAAGACGTTAGTTAGACTAATTGGGTGGTATGATCCGATGTTGGTTGGATCTTTGTCCGGTTTCAGAAAAACTACTATTTTGGCGAGTTTCCAGAGAGCAAGAAAATGGCCAGTCGTGAGAATAGTAGTATACAACTGAGCGAGGACATTATGGAATTCTGGTGGGGCTTGCCGAACTTGGTTATATGTGATAGTGTCGGCCCCAGGTGCTGTATTGCGGCGTCGACGAAGCATAGTGACTATTTCAGGACTAGTAATTGGAGCTGTCAAGGAATCAGTCGGATCGGGTTGGTGGACCATGTCAGGTGCAAATAATGGTCGCTCAGGATTACCCAAAGTGGTAATATGACGGTGTGATCGATGGGAAAACAGTGGAGCACTGTGAGGTGTGAATACAGCCTCAAAGTGATTAGCCAAGGCGACTGCTTTGTCAGAATCCGTCGTAGGGACCTTCCCATCAACAAGAATAGTATACTGGGAGCCCCGGCGTTGGTAAGTAAGACGTTTAAAAAAATGTGCCAGAATTTAATGGCATTGGTTTCGTTGCGCAACTCGTTGCATGAGGTTCGCCAGTCGAGTCTTTTCCGGGCTATGAGGTAATGTTTGACCATGCGTTGGAACTGTCGATGCAGTAGGAGAAAGTGTGGATCGTGAGTCCGCCTGTATTCAGTCAAAAAGGCATGTGACCGGTGAAGGAGAGTGACTGCATGAGGTGGTAAACTCGGGCGATGTGATTGGATTGAACGTTTCGGTACTGCATGTTCGGTAGCGCCAGCAATGATTGCATTAAGGGACATGGAAACATGGTCAATGTCGTCTAAATATGAGACTTCGGTGCGAGTAAAAGCCAGGTGCTCAGAGATATGTGTTCGATATTTCTCCCAGTCGGCTTTGGCGAAATTGTAGGTCGCAGAGGATGCTGGTGGTTCCTTGGGTTTGGCGCCAGAAGGAGTTATTGTAAGCAGAACTGGGAGATGATCGCTGCCAACCGAGCTAAGTACATCCACAGAAGAGTTGGGGAGCAGATTGTTACTGACTATAACCACATCAGGTGTGGTGTCACTCTCAGGCTGAGTGTGGTGCGGCAGAGGAATACAAGAACTATGCGTGGTATATAGGAAGTCCTGAAAACGCTGTTTTTGCGGCGAAGTGCGTGAGTGGTAATTAAGATCTGCAAGAACTACGTATGTTTTGAAGTTGACATCCAGGTAAGTGAGAAAGCGGTATAGCAAAGGTTGAGTAGATCGGACGTATATGGTTGCCAGAGTCAGTGTAAGGGCTGGAAAGTAGACGGTGCTGATGACGTGTTCGGAGTACTGGTCAGGATACGGTGGAATGACGTGACGACGAGGTAAGGATTGTCTGGTGGCAAGGGCGGCTCCACCTCGAGCAATGTTATTAGGGAGATCACTACGTAACAGGTGGTAGTGTGGAAAGTAGTATCGGTCAGTTGGCTTCAGAAAAGTTTCATTGAGTGCAAGACAATCAACGTTGAGTGAGGTCGTCATGGTTTCAAGCAATACCCGATTAGTCTTGAGCGAGCGGATATTGGAGAAGAGCAATTTTACTATCTTATTTCTGTTCCCCGCCATCTTGATCAGGAGGTGTAGATTCAGAATGGAAATGAAAATGGGAATATAGGCCGGAATAAATGGCTGCCATATGGATATGGAATATGTCATAAGCAGCTTTTGTTGCATGTAATAGAATGGCTTCGCGTTGAAACGGGAAAATATTTTGTAAAACTAGAGTGATGAAGTGCAAGACATTTTCGACTCTGGGAGGTGGAAGTAAAGAGGTTTGAGTGCCAGTTGAAACACTTGTATGTAGTCGGAGCGGCACCACTGTCTCTGGTTTATCTGGCAGCGGCTTCGGTTTGTTTTTGCACTGATAAGAGTAAGTGGGATGGTCGCCATTACAGGTGTTGCACACAGGAGGTTGTTGAAGGAGGGTGCAGTTTTTGATTTTGTGTTGGCCTTTGCAATGTGCACAGATGGATGGAAGAGTGCATTGATTGGTCGGATGTGAGTTGTAGGTTAGGCAGTTTTCGCATCGTCGAGACAGAGGTTGTGGCGTGCGAGAAGCCTCAACTCGATGGTGACAACGGTAAATAAAAACACCATGTTGGAGAAGATTATCTATGAGTGTTTGGTTGTCAGTAAGTAGTCTAACCATGTAAGTAGGACCCGTTGCATTTTTGATGCGAAGCGCACGACTGGGATGGATATCATCAGCCTTAAGTTCATCTAACAGTTCTTGTTCGGTGATGCTAGGGTCAACGCCACGAATCACTACAGACAGTAAAGGGTTTCGTTGAGGTGGAGATTGGATTTTCAAACCTGGAGATTGTAGTAACTGGACTTTTGCATTGGTGCCGAACATGGCTGGTCCGACTTTGTAGATGATATGTTGATATAAATTCGGGTTTGTAGTTTTGAGGATAATGCCATTCTGTGTTTTGATAAGTTGTTGTAAATCAAGGCGGGTGCAGTAACGGACCAGTTTCAGATAGAAAGATTTAACATTATGAAGTGCTGGATCCGGCTGCGTGAAGAGAATGGTGAGTAGCGCAGGATTTGGAGTAATACCAGTCATAGGTTGGGCAACAGAAGTGCTTGCGATAGTATGGGAATCAGATTCAACAGAAGGGATCTTGGAAGGACTCTTGAGAGCCTCAGTGTAGGATGGTTTAGAGGGAGAGCGAGAGCGTTTGCGGTCCCTAGGTGGGGAGCCATCGGAAGACTGTGAGGTGCTAGGTGGTTTGGTGCGCTTTTGTGAACGTGCTGATTCCCGACGTGATTCCCTAGGTGGTCCCATCGAGGGTAATCCTTGATGTTTACCCTGTGAAGAGAAGTCCGGTGTCTTGGGCATGAGTCGTCGTAGATGACGTCCGAAAAGCCGGAGCTCTTCTTTCGTCTAGTAAGATTGAGATCACTACCAATAAAGGATAAAGCAATACTCAATTAACAAAGCTAGTAATAGTAAGGTTTGAGATCACTACCAATTAAGGATAAAGCAATACTCAATTAACAAAGCTGGTAATAGTATAGTTTGAGATCACTACCAATTAAGGATAAAGCGATACTCTGTTCAACGAAGCTAGATGTTAGTAATAATTATTTAGCGTGCTCGCTAACCACAAAGTGATGCTGCTTCGCCAAATTATCAGCGGACTTTCGAACGAGTTAGCAAAAACAAGAGACAAGGAATTCACCACCACGCCAAGCATGAGGTAAATGCAAAAATAAAGATTCCCTCCGAAAGATGAAAATCTTCCGTCTATCCCTTTAATAGAATGACTGCACGAGTCTCAAGAATACGTTTACAATACTCTATCACCGTTCGTGCAGCGAGAACTATAAGTAGGATTAAAAATATATCAGTATATGTGAACATAAATATTTTTTTCACAGTCTTTCATTCCCATCCAGAGATGGGCGGGCCGTAGAAGGTGATGCCTTCTCTTGGCCGGAGGTTTGTGAGAGTGGAGATAAATGTTAAGTTAGGTGGAAACAGGATGTACTTTAATATGAGTGAGTTATGATGTGCTTCTTACGCCAGGTGAGTAAGAAAATATTGCCTTTGTGAGAAATGGATAATGGTGTCAGCGGATTATGGATGCCAGTAATCTAAGTCGGATAGATGTATGGGTGGCGCTGATATATAAGTCGAGCAGGATTGTAATGAGCACTATCGGTTTCTCGTTCGTAGATTGCTAAAAGATGGTCCACGGGTGGGTAAGCTCGACGAGGTCGTGTGGGAGTTTGGTCCAGTAGTTCAGCTATGATTGGATGATTGGCTGTTATGTGACTCAGGATATATCGTGTGCGAAGGCGGTACATGTGCGCTAAGAGAAGGAGAATAGAAGTATGGCTATAAACCACGGCTGTGGGTGTTCTGGCTGGTATGGAATATGCGATGCGAATAGCTCGGCGTTCAAGAACTTGGAGGCGGTCATAAAAGTGTTTATTTGCAGAGAGCAAAGCCAGATGGCCGTAGGTAAGAGCGGGACGGACGAAGACCTTATAGGTATGGAGCAAGAGTGTGGAGTTTAGACCCCAGCTAGTCCCTTTGAGGCGACTCAGCAAATAAAGACGCCGGCGTATGTTTTTCTCCAGAGTTTGTAAATGTGGTCTCCAAGTAAGGTGACTGTCGAATTGAACGCCGAGATATTTAATGCTATTACGTAATGGTATAGGTGCGCCCATGACAGTGATATGTAATCGGTCGGGATTTCGTGTTGGACAGTACTTGTTTTTATTCGGCCCGAAGAGCGTCATTTGTGTTTTCAGTGGATTGATTTTTAGTTTCCAACGGAGGCACCATGCTAGTAAAGTATCCATTGCGGATTGGAGCTGAATAGAGATGCGGTCGACGGATGATCCCAGAGCAAGGTAGGCTGTATCGTCCGCGTATTGGAAGGCGTGAACAGGCGGTGCTGGTAAGGGCATGTCTGCAACATATAGAATATATAGAAGAGGGGAGAGCACTGACCCTTGGGGTACCCCGGCCTTTAATGTAAATTCTGCAGATCGTGCACCATTGATGGAGATGAAGGCACGCCGGTTAGATAGAAAGTTGGCTATGAGGCGGACGCATGCAATAGGCAGGACTTGCTTCAGTTTATAGAGTAAGCCTGCATACCAGACTGTGTCGAAGGCACGCTCTATGTCAAAAGAGATCAAGACCGATGGGAGACTTTTGTTGAAGTGATTAACGATAAGTGATGAGAGTTTAAGAAGTTGATCGGATGTGGCGTAAAATGGACGGAAGCCGGCTTGAGTGTGTGGTAGAATATTACGTTCTTGTAAATAGAGATGCAGCCGTTTAACGAGTATGCGTTCAAAAGTTTTACTAAAAGCGGATGTTAAGCTGATGGGTCGGTATGATGTGATTTGTGTAGAATCTTTCCCCGGTTTCAGAAACACTATGATGTTGGCCAGTTTCCACGTAGAGGGAAAACAGCCAGTGTGGAGTATTGCGGTATAGAGCAGGGCGAGTAAGGTATGGAAGAGCAGGGGTGCCTGCGATAGCTGTCGATAACTAATTTGGTCAACACCCGGAGAGGTGTTACGTCTATTGGAAAGTGCAGAGTGGATGTCGTCGGGTGTGATAGGTGCGAGAAGGCCTGTGCGGACTATTGGCTGCGGTGGAAAGACCGGTTGGAAAAGCTGTTGCTGTGGGTCACCTGCTTTGGCGATTTGCTGATGCGTGGGATGGCTAAAGACAGGATCAGTATGTGGTGTGAAAACGGTCTGGAAGTAGTTGGCGAAGGCCTCGGCTTTGTCTTTGTCAGATGGCGGAGCTGTATCATGAACTAGAATAGGATATTAAGTGCTAGTATTTTGGAGGGTGAGACGTTTGAACTGGGTCCAAAACCTGGTCGGGTTATGTTCATTTCGCAGCTGGTTACAAGAGTTACGCCACATTAGTCGTTTCTTAGCTGTTATGTATGATTTTACCATCCGTTGGAATTGCTGATGCAAGTGGAGAAAATGTGGGTTGTTGGTTCTATGGTATTCTACTAGATATTGACGGGAGCGTGCCAGAAGAGTTAGTGCTCTGGGTGGAAGAGGAGGCCGTGATGGATGAGCCGGTTTTTTTTGGGACCGCATGGTCAGTACCGCACTGTATAGCATTGGTGAGTGCGTCTGAGAGCAAAGTGATAGAATCCGCATTGTTGATGTCGGTAGGTGTGCCTTCTAGAGTAGTAGTGATATAGGTTTGATATTTCTGCCAGTCTGCCCGATGGAAATTGTAGGTGAGACGTGAAGATACGGGTGCGGTGTCTCGCCCAGGGTGGGTGACCGTAAGTAGGACTGGGAGATGGTCACTGCCTATGGTCCCCAAGACTTCAATAGTAGAAGATGAGACTAAGTTATTAGAGATGAGGACAACGTCAGGCGTAGTACCACTAACTGGGCGGGTAAGCTGTGGGAGTGGCATAAAAGATGCTTTCGTGGTAAGTAAAAAGTCCTGAAAGCGTTGTTTTTGTTCAACGGTACGTGAAGCGTAGTTTAGATCTGCCAGGAGTACATAGCTCTTAAAATGCATGTCAAGATACGTAATAAAACGATATGGGAGCGGCTGGGTGGAGCGCACATATATAGTGGCGGCCGTGATGATTTTAGTAGGAAAATATAAGGTGGCGATGACGCTCTCCGGGTATGCATCAGCGGGTGTTGGTATAATATGTCGAAAAGGTAGTGAAGATCGCACAGCTACAGCGGCGCCACCCCGTGCGACGTTTTGAGGTAGATCGGAGCGTAGTAGATGAAAATGTGGGAAATAATAAGGTTCTGAAGATTTTAAGAAAGTTTCATTCAGTAATATTGTGTCAACGTGATACGCTGTAGCTGTGGCTTCCAAAAGTGTTTGGTTCATAGATAATGAACGGACGTTTGAATAAAGAATGCGAATCGGTTTCCCTCCCATCGGTCTACTATTCATGTTCAGTTTCCGGGTCGCAGTGAAAATGGAAGTAAGTAGACAAGCCTGAATAAGTTGCAGCCATGTGAATGCGGAAAATATCTATGGCAGCTTTGGTGGCATGAGTGAGGGTGGCTTCCCGCTGGTATGGAAAAGTATTCTGCAAAACAAGTGTGATGAATTGCAGAATATTCTCAACTTTGGAGGTGGTAGGAGTGAAGTTTGAGTACCGGTCGTCACATGAGTTGCAGGATGCAGTCGGAGAGGAACGACCGTTTCTGGTTTTTCGGGAAGAGGTGGCGGTTTCTTGGTGCATCGATAAGAGTATGTTGGATGTGGACCATCACAAGTATTGCAAGAGGCTGTTTGTTGGAGATTTGGACAGTTTTTGACTTTATGCGCTCCCTTGCAGTGAGGGCAGACCGGCGGTAAAGTACACTTGTTGGTGGGGTGCGTATTATATGAGAGGCATCGCATCGCAATGGGATTGGTGGAGGCGTGCGTGATGGTTCGACACGATGGTGACATCTATAGATGTAAACTCCATTGCGGAGGATAGTGTCTATGAGGGTTTGATCCTCAGTCAGGAGACGAACCATATAGGTAGGCCCATTAGCATTGCGAATACGGATGGCTCGTTTAGGATGTAGACCTTCCTCTTTTAGCTCTTCTAGTATATCATGCTCTGTAAGGCCGGGGTCGACACCACGTATCACCGCTGATAGGAGAGGCGTGCGGCGGGGTGGAGGTGGTGTTTTGGACGTAGTGGGCTGTAAAAGTTGGATTTTAGCATTAGGGCCGAACATTGCTGGTCCCACTTTATTGATTAGCTGTTGATATAGGTTTGCATTAGTGGATTTCAAGATAATTCCATTCTGCGTTTTCACTACTTGTTGGAGATCGAGCCGTGTGCAATATCGCATGAGTTGCTGATAAAAGGATTTAATAGTAGAATAGGCCGGGCTGAGATTGCTGAATAGTATGTTAAAGATTGTTGGATTGGTCGGATTGTTGGCACCTATGTCCATAAGATTTTCTATTGAAGAGGTTGGTGTAGCGAGAGAAGAGTTGTTTTTAGATGCACAAGGAGTAGCTCGTGGTGGACTCAGCAAGGCCTCGGTGTACGACAGTTTGGCAGGAGAGCGAGAACGGTCTCGATCCCGAGGGGGCGAGCCCTCAGAGGATTGAGAGGAGCTAGGTGCCTTCGTTCGCTTTTGTGACCGTGGAGCTTCACGCCTAGGTTCACGCGGTGGTCCCATGACAGTGGATGGAAGGCCTTGATGTTTCCCTTTTGTAGATGCGAATTCCGGGGTCTTAGGCATGTTGTCCGTGGAATAGTGACGTCAGAAAGGCAAAGCCCTTCGTCAGTCAGGAGCCGCCGGATCAGATGAAAAGCAGAAACTAGTGAGTAGATGGAATGGAAAATTTGATGAATTAAAGAAATAGAGAATTTGGCGTACCGCTAACACCGAAGTGTTGCGCCACCAGCTAGTGGGCGTTAGTAGGAGCCTGACGTTTCGCAAACACAAAGTGCAGCGACCCGTGCAGGTTATAAGTGGACTGTACGACCAAGTTAGTTGCAAGAGCCCTATCTACAAATGTGCGGCTCGGACCGTGAGGCCGATGTCGATTCTTGAAGAGAATCCTCCCCAAGAACAGTTCTAACTAAGCGAACAATAATAAGCCTAGATAATCAGTACGAATATAGACCAACAGATGTCTATAGTCGCTAGGTGAGGGAACATAATTTTTTTTTTGCTAGCCGAGGCTAGCACCCGCCCAAAGGGTTACGCCCTTTATTCGGGATGAGGGAGTGAAGGAAGTTGGGGATGTTACAGAACATAGAGTTGGTTAATAGAGGGTTTTATTTATTTGTTTATCTTTATTTCAAAAAATCCAAATTATGGTCATTATGGCCGTGAACATAAATATTGTACATTTTCTTAAGTAACCTGCTCTTTTGAAGAATTATTGTGGACTTCAAAATGAACAATACAAACTACTTGAAGATTTATCATTATGTTTAAAATGCATGAGCTCCGTCGAGGAAATAAATTTATTTTTTAAACGCTTATTACAATTTCGATTTCATCTATTTTCTGGTTAAAAATTCATGGGTTTATTAAAATTGCTTTCTTTACTGCCATCTAGGGATCAGACATTAATTACTACAGAAAAATATTTCGTTTTGTATTTATAGCGAGCAAGTCTCTCTCACACACAATGTGATAACTCCCTGGATTATCTGAGTTTTAGTTAATGAGGCTTTACACTATATGGCAGTGGTTGCCAACCTTTTTTGCCTGACGACACGCTACTGAATTATCACAACATCGCGGAAATTCTTTTTGTTTTTTTACAATTAATGGCAATATAAATTATAATAATCGAACCCTTAATGTTTTTAAAGAGCACGGTCGTCAATCCCACTGGTTACACCAAGGACGTGTCCCCCTAAGCATTGGCGTCTCTGGTGTGTAAAATTTTGGTGAGGGGGGCATCAGACAAAGTTATTTAAATGGTACTACATAACAGAACCTGTTTATTAACTTCGATTCTATTTGTTACCTTTCTGCTTACATTCACGGACCCCTAAGGTATATTAAGAACTCGATTACAATCGTAGGGGCAGCGGTGGCTCAGTGGTAGAGCGTTCACCTCTGGTACGTGGGGTCCCGGGTTTGATCCCAGCCCCGCCAAGTGAACCTTGTGGTGGACAAACATTGTGTGCGTGAGTTTCTTCGGGGTTCTCCCATTTCCTTCCACTTTCTTCATTCCACTATTTCATTCGTTACTAATCATCACCGTCTCTCTTAGCCTCACCGGCATAACCATGGGATGTAAAACTCAGATTTCATTTCATTTCATTTTTCGATTACAATCGTTTGACAGCCTGAATATTATATTCCAAATAAATATAATTATTTATATGGTGTTTTGTCGTTTAGTAAATAAATAAAATTAGAATAAAATATTGAATATTTTGTACTTCAAAATATTGGGGGGGACACGTCCGCTCATTCCCTCCGCCGGATACACCCGTGCCCTAAGATTTGAAAGACGGTTTCGTCATCCCTAATATTTCAAGTATCTTAGACAGTGTTCGAAATGAAAAAAAAAAGCAGAGGCCGTATGTTTTATTACAATTTTCACTTGACATACCGGTTATCTAAATGTTGAAATACAGTGAGGGTATGTTACCTAAAACATTGCACTTCTATTTATATAATGACTTAAAACTATGAAAGAGCTTTTCCGTAGTTACGGCGAAAGGGAGCATGGAGAGGCTTTGTTCCAGATCCCACTTTTCTGAAAAAAAAAATTCCTTATGTTGTATTATATAGAATTACACATGACAACGCTCAAAAGCGAGTTTTTGTATCTACAATTTTTAAACAATCTTTTTGTGGGACAACTCTCGGTCAACCACTTAGCTGAGGGTATTGCAGACCCCCGGAAAGTTCGCTCCCATCCATAGCCGACAATCGCTAATTCCGCTCATTCTCACATTTTAAGATTTTATTTCAGCTCTAAGTATTATGTGGCCCTATTGAAATATACATTAACATCCTTTCTCAGTAACTGTATCATATGAAATTATACGCATGTGCAGAGAGGGTTAAAGTGTTTCCATACAAAGGTAGCACAAAGTAACACTACTCCCGATGAAGTGCGCTTCTCCGTTACTCACTCTCTTTCCGTCGTAAGCCAGCATCTCTACTGACTGTACAACAGGGCCGGGCTTTGAGTAACTACTTACTCTTCAGTTACCTCATTAACAAACGCTTTCAATTTTCATTTTCTGAATAGTACTTCAAAACATATGTTTCTCCACCAAAATAAGATTTTCATAATTAAAAAGTGAAACTTCTTCCCACCCGCCAATGGGTCGCGACCCATCCTCTGAGAAACACTGTACTAGAGTATAGTAAGAAGGGCATATTATCCTACAGTATTTATTGACTTTTACTGCTTGAAACATTCTTATGTCCATGTCATAATATGTGACATACACCAAATGTAGCATTATAGAATATTAATCTTGGGATAACTCGCTACAAGGGTTCCACGTTAATCAGTAGGTCCTGTCTCATATAGCCTCGCTGCTGAAAAGGACGTTAAACTCAAAATGAACTCAGTTCGCTGCAGCACGCCAAACTCTCGGAAGTGTCGGGGAAAAGAATAAAACAAAAGTTATTTTGTAGGCCATTTGTATTCATTGCCTTAATGCGAAGACACTAACTATAACAAGGTCAAACTATCACACTGTGAATTCTTCAGTCAGACAACTTATTATAATGTTTTCTATAGGTAATAGATCAGAAGCTTAAGTATTATTAATATGCTTGAAGTACTACTAACTACCAGGAGATGTAATTTTTAATTTTAACTGAGATGGTATAAAAATTAGTTTTCGAAATTTTGACTATTAAGTTTAGGATCTTCCTGCATTTCTAAAGTAAAGTATCAGTTTCCAATAGACATAGCTGTTTCTGTATGATTAACTTTTTTTTCGAAATAATTGTAAAAAAACGTATCAGGTATTCCGAGACAGTCGAGACTAGACGAGATCTTCTACATCGAAAATTGGAATCGAGACAGACATTTATCTCCTCGTCTCGAATTCCACAGAATTTCTCGACTCCAATCTCGTTTCGTTTTAGGGACGAGGTTTCAAACATATTTCTTCCAGTGTTGCTAGATTGGGCTACAAGTATCGGGTTGGGCGATTTTTTAAGTACCGTCGATACCAAAATTTCAAATCGGGGGACACGTTACTCTTTGCTCTACCTTAAATTATCTACAAGCTATAGCTCTTAAGAAAGTAGGCTACATTATTATCTTCATGTATAAAATCACAAAGAATTAATCTAATAAAGTAAATTTGACCATAACGTACTCCAAATGTTTTGTCTATAATAGTCACCAGGTTATAGAAGTAATTTTTGTGGACGCTTTGTATATTTCGTAAAGAAAGCAATCATTCTTCGATTTACACTTTATTTCTGAGACGCAAATAACTTCTTTCTTCGGCGGGGATTGCTTCCTTCCCACGCGATAGAACAAAAGATTCTTTCACCGTTCATGTAATACAGTGAAACCTGTCTATGTTGGCCACCATCGGTTCCATCGAAAAGTGGCCAACTTAGACAGGTGGCCAACTTACAAAAAATAAGTGTAATTTGTGTACTTTTTAGAATAGGATTTCTAGTATTACTTGATTGTAAAATTTTAATAAGCAGTGGCACGACAGCTACTTATAAATAATGTATATAGAGTAATCATAAAAATATGCAATACTAGAAAATATTACTATAGTATGCAAGAGCACCGATTTCTTTGTAAATTTGGGGGGGGGGTCATTCAGATGCAGAAGGTATATATATGAAGATTTTAAGACAAATTGCACTCAAATTATACCAAATATTGTATACTCATAAATAAAATAGAGGCCACATGAGCTTTGTGGGGCCTGGGCCCCCTCGGTCCCCCCAGGATCGGCGCTCTTGATAGTATGTTTAATATATAAGCATACCTTTATCTTCCTGAAAACTAGTCTGGTACATTGGATTATTCGGATTGAAAACACAATAACACAAACAACCATGAAATAGAAGTGTATGTACGCAGTTTATTGAAATTGATATTATAGCACACTGAGTTATTCAGATTGAAAACAAGAAAAGCTAAGTTATAAATTGAGAAATTCATATGCAATTTATATGACTTCTTTTCAGTTGTTACTGAATGGTGGTTCATTCTAGACATATTTGCATTATTCTTTTCGGCAGATATGTACATTCTAATATTGTAGTTAACTACCTCTTGTTAATGAACTAGAAGTGTTTCCCTCGGAGCAAAAGATGTTTTGAGAAAATCTTGAGGGAATTCGTATCTCAAAACCTCTGCTACCTTTTGACATGCAGTCAGGTGCCAATAAATGACAATTGAGCTTTAACCTTGAGAATTTTCCGGAATTACTAAAGCTTCCCACTGATGAAAGGAGCCGATATAGCTAATGGCTTTACCAAAACAGACAGGGTAAACAAATACGTATAACCATTTCCAGAATTCCTGTACGTGCTTTTTCTTATTCACATCTTCCTTCACCACCCTTTTATGAGGGTAGTGTTCTGGCCATTGACCTCCAAGAACAAATCGTGCGAATCTATGCTTCTTTGTGTGCAGTCACAAATACAGAACATCTGCCTCTCATATGGGAATTCGAAAGAGTTAAGAAAAATAACAAAAATGTATTTTGCGTGGCCAAGATACGCAGGTAAATTTATCATTATCATCATAGGGTAAACATTGCTTCAGTGTGGCCAACTTCCAAGATAGACAGGTGGCCAACTTATAGAGTAGTAAGTAACGAATGTCTTATGAGAAAATGCAGGTTCAAGACGAACTAGGCCAAGATAAGCAGGTGGCCAACTTAGAGAGGTGGCCAAGTTTACAGGTTTCACTGTATATCTGATTTTTTTTTTCACTTTTAGAGAGATTTAGTGAGCGCTAAAGACTACGTTAATTTTTTGAACTGCATAGATAATAATTGTATTTTCTCTTACTTGAGTTCGCAATGTCTCTCCCTTACTTATTAATATGAAATGACTGCGTTCTATAGCTATTTAGAACTGAATTAAGTGATTTTTCAATCACTTGTGGAAATACTAGCAGACCCTTTGCGATGTAGCCACAGCGTCGCCAACCACATCGTTCAGTAAGCTTTTATCTAAAAGTTCTCATAACAAAGTTATCGCAATGTTTTGTATATTATGGCCAGTGAATTGTAAATTAACGTGAATTCTTTTAACATTCAATTTGCATATCCATACAGGTGATTTAACCTGATTGCATTTTAGAATAAACTGCCAACATTGACCAGTCGGTCAATCCAGCATCTCAACCCCAGGAGTTTACTCGAAATCTTGATATCACCAACACTTGACATGTTTTTGAATCCGCATTTGCAAGCCAGAAAACAACTTCTCATTGGTGCTGCTTCATCTTAGCTTTGCGCTCTGCACTTCTTGATATCAATCTCATTTTCTAATGGGACTTTTATTATTAAATCTGCATAATTTTCTGCACACTGTTCGTCCATATCATAAAATTCAAAGAAAGCTTTCTACAATTTCGAACTGTGGGAAATGAAGAAAAGATGTCTTTCTGGAGCCTTCCCAATCCACCTAATTCTGGCTTATATTTTACATTTTGTTACAGTGATATTAGAAAATACGCTTGAAAATTTATTTTGGGGTATTGTCTGGTCGTACCCTGGCGTTGGCAGCCTTGAGAGTTGCCCGGTTGTTACGACCCTTGGTGTTTGCGCTTGGTTCTAGGTAGCCGTATTATTTGGCACTTGTGCTGTGACTCTTAATCATGGCAACACTTTTTAACTCATTTTAACCCAGATCTTATAGGTCACAGAATTTGTCCTTATTGTTGAAAGCCTGTTGCGCAATGGAATTTTATTTAAAGTTAGTAAAATCGGTACACGCAATATAGGACTGACATCGTGTTAATGCAGGAGGATAAATTTCTTAATCACACAGTGCTATAACCTCGACGAGTTTACAGTAATGCCAATAATTTGATATGCAAATGTAACAAACTACGAGCGAAGTGAGCAGGAATTTTTATTTTTGCCATGTTCGGAAATGAAGACAGCGAAAAACTGCTGGTTTATTTTTATATAATTTAATTCCTTTTTTATTAAAAACCTGGGGCGCCGCCTAATTTAACTTAACGGCCTGCTCCCGTACCCTGCCTACTCTATTGCTACGCCACTACTGTTAGTGTGGAATGGACTATTTTATGTGAAATTATTATGAAAGTAAAGAACTTTTTATTTTTTAAAAAAGAGAAAACAAACGAATAGAGAACTGACATTAAGTGTGAAAAAGAGAGAAAAGAAATCACTTTAAAAGTAATTTAGTTGTTTTGTAACGAGTATTATGTACTTTTACGTCAATAGTCAACTTTTGCACTCTTGCACTCTTCTTCGTGGCTGATGCCTTGGTTTGCTGGCGCCAGAAGCTTGGTAGAATTGAATGTTGCCTTGAGGTGCTGTTTGATAGCACTGAAGCCATGCTGTCTGTCAGTTACGTCAACGAGTTACTATATGCAAGTACGATCGGGTGTGTGTTAAATCTAACAGGGATTCCTTCAAATTGAATTCATTTTCATTTTATGGATTTTCGTAATTCTATCGCTTGGATCTTTGCTGAATGTCTTTGGCTTTCTAAAACTTTTGAATTATTCATCGAGTGGATCTGTTTCTGTTTGAAAATGTTAAGGCAGCTAGCTGTATTTTCAGCTAGCTAAATTTGTGATCGTTGAAAAGAGAGCTAGACAAGGGCCAGCAGTTAAGGTATTTGCGGTAAGTAGAGAAATATTATATTTAGTATCTCTCTCTGATTGTATGACGGGGGGGGGGGGTGTTCTCCGATATTATGGTCAGGATTTTTTTCTCGTTGCTTTTGAATTAAGCAATTGGAGGATAAATTCCCTTTGTTTAATTATTTTGCTAGTTTCAGTTTATAGTTCCTCTTTGGTTTTTGAAGTTAGTACTATTTCAGATTTGTCAAAGGGTTCTTTTGTACTAATTTAGCGTCCGACTTACCTTACTTCAATTTCGAGTATTTTTGCTTAGTTTCGTTTGAAGATTTTCGCTTTAGTTTAACGCCCCACTTAACTTGCTTTAGTTACGAGTATCTTTACGTGTTTGGTTTGAAGGTTGGTTGCTTTAGATTAGCGTCCCAACTAAGTTGTTTTAGTTTCTAGTATTTTTGTATGATTGGTTTGAAGGTTTGGGGCGCGATGGCTCAGTGGTAGAGCGTTCACCTCCGGTTCTTGGGGTCCTTGCTCGCGCCATGGGGGCTTTCTGGTGGACAAACACCGTGCTTGTGGGTTTTCTAGGGGTTCTCTCGTTTCCTCCCACTTTCTTCATTCCACAATTTCATTCATTTCTCATCATCACAGTCTCCTTTAGCCTAACCGGCATAATCGTGGAACGTTGAACTCATATTTTATTTTCGGTTTGAGAATTGGTTGCTTTAGTTCAGCGTCACAATTAAGGTGTTTTATTTGCGAGTATTTTGTTTAATTTGGTTTGAAGAATTGGTGTCGTCCTACTTGTGACAGTCCTATTAGCGACAGGAACGGTTAACTGTCCTACGAGCGACCGAATTCTTCTGTCAATTGAACTGTGTGTCACCGATTCTTTCATACTAAGATAATGAAGGAAAATTAGGTTCTCTCTTCTTTAACTTGTTTCATGCTAATGTGATTTAGAACCTAACAAAATGTACTATTAAAAATTTTGCTCCACCTGAATTTAATACTTGACAATGCTTTCTTTAAATTAACAACTTTTTATATGTTCTTCCTAATAGCTATTATATTATATTTTTGAATTAACTTCTATGAATACACTGACTATAACAAAGGGGAAAACTAAGTAAACATTTAGAGTAGCTCTGCCTTTTTCTGATTGTAATACAATTAAGGATCTCATGTTAAAATGATACGGAGCATAAGTTTAGCTTGAATATGTTATGGCATAAGAAAGAAATCAGAAAGAATTAGGGGCGCCCGAAGAAAATTTTCTAGTTGGGGCATCTCCATGGTTGCTATATCACGTCTGGTATTTCTGGTTTTCAAAATACGTGGTTTGCTATATTAGGTATACATTTTCTTGAGCCAGAGGGGGCGTCCCTGACTTCCCTTCGGGCGCCCATGGAAAGAGGGTATTCG
This sequence comes from Thermobia domestica, assembly GCF_964235325.1. Classification (NCBI taxonomy): domain Eukaryota; kingdom Metazoa; phylum Arthropoda; class Insecta; order Zygentoma; family Lepismatidae; genus Thermobia; species Thermobia domestica. Next base: position 339,691,742 of record NC_137456.1, on the reverse strand, counting down.
CCACTTGAGGATATCACAGAAATCACAAAGCACGTTGTACTCGAAGAAATTATTACACGTTATACAAATGTGTCGCAGGACTTAACAGTTCGTCTAAATTTTACTAAATTTGTCGTTCTAATTTGTACTAAAAATTTTGATAATTCCTGGTGAGACTAGTAATTATTAATTATAAGTACTGTTATTCAATGAATTGAATGGGAGTGGAATTATACGCACAGTGATTAAAAAGTAATATTTATTGTAATTATTTTCTTCATTTTTCACGTCAAACTGTTAAAGAAAATAAATTGAATTTAGTTTTTTGAATTTATAAGTTACTTGTGTAAATCCTCTAAAAATAGTTATTACTTGACTTTGATTTATTTTTTGATGTGAGGTTCTCATATTGAGATTGACATAGTGTTTAGGATCACGGATGTGATACTTAAAGCACCTCACTGTATTGTGATTGGCCGAATCGTCCTTTCTGGTAGTTCGTTACTCCGGACTTTTTTTTTTTTTTTGCGAGATTGTTGGACGAATTATATGGTTTTTCACTATTAAGCGTGGGGGCGTTACAAAGATTCTTCCAACCTTCTCACCGTAAATTTTCTGTATAGGATCTCACTATATTTGTCTTGCGTCTCACCATATTATATTTGTCTTGCACCTCGCCATTTTTTGGAATTGGAATTTGTTGATCTAATTTATAAATTGAGCTTGGATTGGTTCAGTTAGGTTGTTATTCGGTTATTAAGTAATTAATTGTTTGTGTCTTTATGAATATTGAGAATTGGTTTGGTCTCTGAACCACATCAATTTAAGATAGTTTGTAAAAAAAAAAGAATCGAAGAAAAAATTAAAATTCTAAGGTAAATTTTGTATGAATCGAAGTTCGAATTTAAAACAAGTTGTGTATTTCTGATAGCAGCTTATATTTGAGAGTCGATCTTTTTCTTCTTTCTTTAGTAATTAGTAGTTAGAGTAATGTGTAGTAGCTTGTTTGTTATATATATTAATGTTAATCAAGTGTTACGATAATTTAATTCTTGATTATTGAATTGATATTTCTTTTGTGGAAAGATTTACTTCTATTTTTTATTTTTTGTGACATTTGATCAACTTTTGTGTCTTGAAATCAGATTGAAAATGTCTTCACGAGAGGAGTCAGCTCTTACTCTTTTTTCAGATGATAATCTACAATTTGTTACTATAGATCAGACAGGGTACATGACAAATGATAGGGCAATTATGAACCTGACCCCTCCTCGAAGTAATTTATTTTCCAGTTTTATGATCGTGTAGAAAATAATTCGAGAATTTCTAGTTTAGAAGAACATTTTTCTAGGAACCTTAGTTGTCTTGCTCAATCTCCAACACCAATTCCAGCGGAGGCTGGTCAACTACTAGAGTTAACTTTAATTTTGATTAATACCTTGTACAAAAACCTCTCTTTTAGTCCTGTTATGCCTAGGCAAGTTGAATTTCAGTTTCCAGAGAATAGTTCAGAGTTTCCAACTCGTGATAGGCCAACGAACAACAATTAGGGCCTTTCTGATTACTATGAGTAGATAGTCATGGTTACTACGAGCGCAATTTTCCCTCTTCCAATATTTTTAACCAGCGCAGAAGGACCCAGCTAATTATACAAGTTACACAGCGCAAAGTATTCCCATAATTACAATATTAAAGTGAGATCGCATAGGCTTTTATGACATTTAAAATCATAAAAACGTACATCTAAAAAACTTACAATCTAAAATCTTAATCTAAAACTACAGCTCTTCTAACTTATAATGACCCCATGGTAGAGTATTTATCCCATTCTTCAAAACACATCTCTTATCATCCACACAACTTAAAGCTAACTTATTTACTTCTATACTGTACAAATCGTGCTTATAACTTCTAATCAAGTTCATCTTCTTATAATGTTCTTTTTGATTGAACAAGCAGTCTTTATAATCATTAAATCATGGTTCTTTACTTACAACATTTTTCTTAATTCCTTTTGCTTTCTTACATTTATCTTTTTCGAATCTGATTGAATACATTTTTGATCTTAAACCAACAAATTCTTCTATGATTGCCTTTAAGTTCATCTTTCATCTTACCAAGTATTTTCTTATTAACCTGTGGTATCTTATATTTGTTATCTTTAGAGTAATCACTCGTTTCGAAGTAATCAATATAATTTTTCATGTCCTCGTACACATCTTCTGTTTGGATATAGTATATATAACTATCGGTATCTGTATAACATACTTCTATTTTGTCTTGATATTTTGGTTTCATCCAATTATAATGGAAATCGTACATTAAATATTTTGATAAATGTAGAATTGACATACCAACATAAATCGGTTTGTTAAATTGCACTTTAATCTTGTTCATGTGAACTGCTACTAAATTTTCCGTAAAAACTGTAGTATCCTTATAATTTGGTTTTGCTACAAGCTTCTCGTATTTTTTCTCATCACTTACAAGTTTAATATTAACTCTCTTTCTAATATTCTCCATAGTCTTCCCAAATACTGAATTATTCATGAGCTTATAGAAGTCTTTTTCAAAATCATTTGTTGCTTTCGTTCTCATCTGTGTGTTTAAATCAATATATTTCTTTAACCAATCTGATTGTTCGAACACTATTACTCGATATATCTTGTTAAGTTTTAATCAAAGTGAAAGACATTGTTTTAGGTTTGGATAGTGAATTACATATTTTTCTTTGTCATATAGGGTTGTTAATAGCTTAGATTGTTTTGAACCAGGCGGACATATATTTTAAGGAGCTAATGGGTAGTCTTTGTGATAGTCATGTAATTCTTTAGGATATTCAAGATCAACTTCTAATATATAACCAGTATCAGAATCATCAGCTATATTTGTGAAATCTATTTCTTCAATCTCATCTTCACTTAACCATCTAAATCCCTTATACGGTAGATATTGGCTCATCGCCCACCCATACAAGTTATTGGCATTTAGATACATTAATAAGAATCTTCCTTATTCTTATCGTAATCCTCCATATACAAGGAATGGATAAAAAAAAATGGCACACTTGTTATAATTTACAAATGACTGTATTAGAAGGGAAAATACGTTCTACATCCATTCAATGTAATCACTCCCCATGTCCAGAACCTTCTGCCACACGTATGGAAGGCGCCGTACCCCGTCAGCACGTTGTTCTCTGGCTATGTCTCGCAGCGACTGCCCTACGGCATTGAGGATGGCCTGTCGGGTGTTGTATCGTTGTCCGCGAAGTGGTTGCTTCATCTTGGAAAACAGGTCATAATCGCACGGACTCATATCCAGCGAATATGGTGGATGTTCCAGAATCTCCCAGTTCCAGGCACGTGAAAGGTTCGTCACGGCGGTAGCTGGGTGACAGCGTGCATTGTCGTGCAAAATGACTGGGGTCCGTGCCAAAAGATCAGGTCGCTTTCTCCGAAGTGCGGGACGCAGATGGTGTTGCAAGAGCATGCAGTAATACGGCGCATTCACAGTCTGCCCTGCTGGTACAGCATGGTGCAGGATAACCCCTTGGACATCATACGCCACTATCAACATCAACTTCACTCCTCCCTGACTAGGGCGCACAGTCTTTGGCCTAGGGGAACCGGGATGCTCCCATTCGTTGGATTGGCACTTCAAACATAGTTCGTAGGATCGAACCCAAGTTTTATCAATGGTAACGATCCTGCCCAAGAAATTGTCACCCTCCCTCTGGTGGCGGTCCAGCAATTCTTGTGCCAGTGCATATCGGTACCATTTCGGCCCCTCGGTAATGATATGTGGAACCCAACGTGCTGCAATTTTGCGAAAACCCAGGATGTCGTTCAAAATGTGAAGCACAGTTTTATGGCACACCCCAACCTCTGCCGATAACTCACGCGCAGTCCACCGTCTATCCACGTCCAGCAAGGATCTGAATTGTCATGTTGTCCACTGGAGGTCGTCCAGAACTTTGGCGGTCTTCCACGTTCTGTCTGCCTTCACGAAACACTTTAACCCATCGAGCTACGGTGCGGTATGGCAACGCTGCATCACCACAGGCTTCCCGCAGTCTCTGAAAACATTCTGGTGCACTACGACCACGTGCCACTTCGATTTTGATCCACGAACGCTGTTCATGTTTAGTGAACATTGTGTTTAGGGCGCTTCCACTCGCGATGCCAATTTGACGCCACTGCTCTCGTTGACTGACTGACTCAACAGCGTTCCCACTCACCTAAGTTCCTCAACTGAGATTGTCTTCTCCTGCTCTGCCACCTCGCGGTTCTCCGTCATTAGACTGGCGCGTGCCGGCAGGGTTGCCAGTACTTTTTATCCAACCTATGTACTTATTGTTTGCTTTTACATATCTTTTTGAGCATTGACTAATTCCATCTCTTATACCTTTCTCCACCATTAATACCATATCATAATCCCACAACAATTCTAATTCTATATTCGTCATCTTTAACATCGCATCCCAAGCTAAACCTGGTGCTGTCATATACCAAGCAGGATCAAGATCATAAGCTTTAAGACATGTTTCCCTAAAGTTTGCGAATATATCTGCTAAAATTAAAACATCTGTTCTTAAATATAAATCATGGTATTGTCCGAGAATCTTAATGTCAAATGTTTTCCATACTTTCTTTGCATGTTCATAATCCGCATCACTTATATGTGTGTTCATAAGCTTGTTGAAGGATGCTTCCCTTAGCGGTAATTTTCTTTCTCTAAACCTATCCCAAACGTTAACATAATCATATGGGTAAACACCCTTTCTTATTACAAGTTGAAACTGTTCTTGGTTACGATAAAAGTTCTGGGTATGTATCATTTGTTCAGGTTTCAAGTTCGAAGACAATTTGTCTAAACTAGAAGCCATAAATCTAAATGAATCTATAAATTTCAATTTAATAGTTCCAACCTTTTTACTGAATGATATGTATCTTTCTTCGTTATTACGTATTAGATCTATTTCTTCTTTATTACATCCAAGTTCTTTTATAAACAAGTGTGAGTCATATCCTGTCAAGTTATGTATGATCACTGGTACAAACTTTGGTACTTTAACTTTTAAATTGCAGTTATTACATAGTGGTCCTATAAATTCTCCTGTTATATGATCATGATGCTTAACTTTATGATTTTCTTTAGTATACGGCTGCTTACAGTAATAACAACATTCAGATTCATTGAACTCTTTTCTCTGACTTTTTGTTAATGGTAATTCGTTATTTTCTTTATATATGTTCGATATGTGTTTGGCTTCTTTTGCTAATAGTCTTATAAATTCCTTACCTGCATCTCTACCTCTATAGACAACAGGATTAGTTTTACTTCCATCGCTCTTTACTACATAATAACAAAATCCAGATGGCTTATGTTGTTGATATTTTTTGTATATGATTCATTATCTGGATAACATTCTTCACAACCCATAACTTTATGTAATAAGCATTCAAAATCAGAATAAATCACAAATGGCATTTTCATTATGTATTGGTAGTTTTTAAATTCAACACATTTACCTTCTTCAGGCATTATTATTTTTACTGGCTCATTTAACGAAGAATCTTGCTCATGTTTATTTAAAGCGTCTTGTGAGTAAAAGTATAACAAACATCTATCACAAATATTTTCGAGCTCTCTTTTTAGTTAACTGTGTACATACTAGTCTGCTTAAATCCTTAATCCAACAATAGTGTGTTTTAACTTGATCTTCATTTTGTTCTTTTATATATAATAAATTGATACGATTTTCTTGCTTGTTTTATGTGTGATGTAGTATATAGATTGAATAGTCTTTATCATATGCATATACATTTATAGAAATATTAAGTAATTTTTCAGTTTTGGAATATCGCTTAGTTTTACAGGAAAATGAATATTTTTTAGTTTTTCTTCTAAGTATTTAGGGACTTGCTTGTACTTGGAAGGTCGTTGTGGATCTCTATTAACTGGGTACAGTGCAGAACAAATTGAATATAAGAAACATTTTTCATCTTCGTTCTTTACATTTATGACTGCTTGTTTATTTTTAATTTTATCAGGTAGATCTATGTATGTTGATCCTCTATATGGTGTATATTTGACGATTGCTAGTTGTAAAAAGTTGATGTTTATAAGAGCCCAGCCAGAACCTCTAGCTTGGAACTCATCCATTCTTGTTCTTAATCTTTGTTTCATCTTAGTAATTTCTTCTTTTAAATTACTTGATTCATATATTTCTTGGTTTTCAGTGTTAAAATAGAAGTTTTGAGTTTCTTCACCTTTCTTATATGTACAACTTATATAAAGATTAGCTTTGAATGAACTATGTTTACTTAAGCTATTTTGTAATCTGTTTAATATGGCTTTAGATGTTGCAGTAATATATTGTTCAAGTGGATCTTGTGGTTTGTAATCTGTTGTAAATTTCCATGTTTCTAATCTTGATTTCATTGTCGTTTCTTTGAGCTTTACATCAATTGGTACTGATTCAACTTTGATTCTTGGTTCTTCAATTACTTCTTGTTTAAATGGGAATATACTTCTAATCTGTCATCTGCTTTGTTCATCGTCATATTGTTTAAGAAGGTTTATTAGTCCTGCTTTTCTTAATCGGGAATATCTTCTGATTCCTTTCTCCTTACATTGTCGTCTTAACTCTATTACAGTAAATTTACTATAATTACTGATCTTATTTACTATATAGAAAATCTTTATCACTATCGTTTTTTATCTTCACCAGATTATTTCTAATCATTTTTGTACTATTTTTACTTCCATTTATCCTAATACAACACTTAACATTGTATACTCCTGCCATTGTCTACATATTACGCGTTGTATTAGAACACGACTTTCATGGGAATAACCCATCAAAGTTACATATACACATATAAAAAATTAAATCATTTTTGTAAACTTACTCATCATCCTCATAATCATCACTGCCATATTTATATTCATCATCACTACTCAAATCAGATGTTTTTTTTGTATTATTAATAATTATTTTTCCTTTAACAGTATTTGCTTCTCTAGTAGTGCTGCTAAGAGTTTAAGATCATGATGAATTAATTTAAGTCTATCATGTAATAAATCAAAATCTTTCTCCATATTTATTATATAGAAAACCAACAAAAATGAGATAAATTTAAAAAATGTAAGAATAAAAACGAACAGGTGAATATGACTAGTGCTAAGGAAATATTATCTTACAAACCTATATTTGATTGTGTATGTAAACATTTAGATATTGGTGGTTATAATGATGAAGACAAAATAAATTTTAGCGTGTCCATAGGTATGTTAGATCATTTGTTCAAGAAAGCCACTAAAGAAAAGAACTCATTTCTTATACAAAACATTCTCTATGCAAACGTTATGAATTTGTCTGATGAGATGTTAGATTCACTGACTGATGAACAATGGTTATCTATAGGTTATGATGATTATGAGGAGGAATATAACTATGATCACATCACAGAAGACTTTATACGCAAATATCAGGAGAAAGTTAATATGAATAAAATATGTTAATGGAAAAAGTTATCAAAAGAGTTTATAAGAGAATTAGCTGATAAAGTTAATTGGGAGAATATCTCGGAAAGCCAAGACTTATCAGAAGACTTTATAAGAGAATTTGCAGATAGAGTTGATTGGAAAGAAGTATCCTTAAATCAAAACCTATCTGAAGAATTTATTAATGTGTTTATAGACAAAGTTGATTTTGATGCTATATCTTATGGAAACAAACTCTCTGAAGCCTTTATACGAAAACATGCAGATAAACTTTCTTGGGGGTGCTTATGTAGGACTCAACAATTATCAAAAAACCTTATAAGAGATTATGCTGACAAAGTAGATTGGAGAACGATTTCAATATTTCAAAATTTAACAGAAGAATTTATTGCAGAGTTCAAAGACCGCGTTTATTGGGATTACTTTTCAATTTATCAAGACCTCTCTGTGGAGTTTATATATGTATTTAGACATTTCGTGGATTGGAGAGTTATAATAAGAAAATACCATAATAATCCTGATTTAGGTAGTATATTGAATTTAGCATTCGATGTTACAACAGATGATTTGTTTAATGCTTAACTAATTACCTTTTATAGCTATTATATCATAAAAGTTGTTACCTTAATTATCAGATAATAACCAAATCTTCTGATAGGGATGTTCAAAACTCATTATCCTTACCTTAATGAATATCTAAATACGAAACTTAATGTTAATTGTCTCTTATACTTAAAAATAAATCAATAACAAACTCGTCATCTTCTCCATCCACATTCTTTACGTCTACATGGCAACCATGTAAAATAACACAATCATACTTTTACTTTATTTAGAAGGTTAATCGAGTTTGGGTCTTTGGTTTTAGACAATATAGACATGTCCGGATATTTTTCTTTTAAGCATTGCAATATTATCTTTATGTTACACTCTTGAATTCTTCCAACCCAATACCTGTAACTCTCATAGCTCTTTACTTGTTCCCTTTTGTCTGTTTCGTACTTTTCTAATATCTTTTGTAGTTGAATAGGGGAGAGATTCTTTTTAATAATAACCAGTTTGTGTACTTTCCCTGGATCTTCTGTATGTTCAGCTATTGATTTTAATTTAGTTATTTCTTGTTCTTGTTTTTCATTTTGAATTCTCAATCTCTCCATTGTTTGTTCTATCTCTTCTACTCTTCTTTGCAACTCTTCTTGATCTTCTTGAATATGTTTAAAACTAGAAACGAAATAGTCCTCGATAATATCATAGCATTTGTCATGGAAGTCTTGTGATATCCATAAAGCAATAACGAGAAATATTTTCTTATATACATATGTTCCTGAGATGATTGATGTTGTTTCTTTATTTCCTCCTGTTATTAGATATGTAGAAGAGCAGGTGCGTATTTCTGCTCCAGTGCTTCCTTCTATTGTATTAATCTTATCATTATAATATTGTATTAATTTCTTTGATTCTTTATTTCTCCACCACTCTTTAAATCTCTTACCTCCATCATTACATAGTTTTGTTGCATTAAAGTATCCTGTACTCTTATCTATGATCAATTTGAAATCCCCAAAAACGCCATACCAATAGTTATCTTTAATCTAATCATAGTAAATATTTAAACTAAGAGAATTATCCATAGACTCATATTTATTATATAGAAAATATTGATTTTTAACTTTATTTCGTTACCACCTGTTATTTTTTGAAAGATTTGATCGGTTAATGTGATCTCTGGAAATATATGCTATGAGAGTAACGTTTCGCTATCCTTACCTCATTCAAACTCGCCTTTTATGGTTATTATTCCATAAAAGACAAACATTTATGTTTACATTACAACATTACTTTTATCTATCCAGCTGTGATGTGAATCATCAAATCCTAGCCATTTAATGTATACTTTATCACCTTTCATTCTCAACACCTTTTCCACCAAGTATTTACCTTTATGACTCGTCTTTAATAGTTCTGGTTCGTAAAATCTACCTTGCATATTTTCTTCTTCTAAATCTTTAATTCTATACGTAGGTGGATTAGATGGAATAACTTAGCTAATAAATACTTCTGTTGACCAATTAGGTGTATATCCTTTCCCAAATTACCCTTTCGATTTACTTATACGAACATAATCACCTAACTTGTATTTGGGTTTAACACGCTTATGTTCTTTCTTATACACTTTCTCCAATATTGTTCGCTCATTCTTCTTATTAACTTCTATAGGCTTTAAATCAATTGTTCTATGTACTCTATTATTATACTCACTAACCAATGTTGGTAATATCTCTATCCATTTACAAGTTCCTTGTGTTGTGAACCTTTTCACATGTTTTGTTTGTGTTCTATTAAATCTCTCAACAACAGAAGCTTTCTTACCACTATAGGTTGAGTAATGATTAATCTTATTTTCCTCCATTAACTTCTTAAACTCTTTATTGTAAAACTCTTTACCTTGATCAGTTTGCAAGTTACTAGGTTTTCTCGTTCCTAATATGGATTCGAATGCTTCTGTAACATTCTTACCACTCTTATCTTTAACAGGAACAGCAAACGCGTATTTCGGAAACACATCTATAATCGTTAACAGATACTTATAGCCTTTATTTAATTTAGAAACACCTTCTAATACTCCACTATCCATTTCTACCAGATCAGCTTGCCAAAGATCATCGATACCTTTTATAACCACACTTAGTCTGTCAAAGTTTTTTCTAGATGGTTTGTGAATTTCTTCTATAATGTGTTCTCTAACACCTTTACCATCATATAGTTAATCTTTCTTTTCAACGAATTGAAATTTAGTAACACCACATACAGAACAAATACCTTTCTTTAGATATCTTCCATTCTTTGTTTGTTCAATTCTAATGGTATCTTTCTTCGTATCTGTTAATTTCTTACATTTAACACAATACATCCTGTTTATTATATAGAAAATCAACAAAATAATTAAAATTATCATTACGTAATACTATACTTTTAACATTATCGTCATCATCACTTGATTCGTTTTAATCTTCTGTTTCTATATATATAATAATCAATAATAATTTACCTTCTTTCAAATCAGAATCTTTGGATGGTCTAATTGTTAACTGATCATGTATATTAAAGTGTAATGGAAAACTTTCAACTAAAGCATCATTTAAAAATAGGTCTATAAGATGTTTATTAAGACTTGATTCTATATGCATTAACCTACCTCTATAAAGAAATTTGTAGGCAGCAGCTAAATTATATACAAAAAAGGCTGGTTTCACAAGATCATCATCTGCTAATCGACATGGAAATTCAACAATTTATTTTTGTGTAAGAAATTAAACTCTTCTTTCACTGATTCAAGCTGTTCTAATGTTACAACATCTTGTTTATCGACAGCATTAGATACATTAACCAATCTTTTATTCTTAAAATCAACCCAGGATGTGTAATTTGACGTAAAAACTTCTCTAGATTCTTCTATTGTACTTTTAACATTACCAAAAATATCCACATTTATTATATAGCAAACGTCTTTAGGAACGCTCTCTTTCTATGTACATTACAACAAACAATAATTGTCCTTTTTCCATAGCTGAATTTTTATTTGGTTTAATTGTAATTATATCGTTCTCGTTAAAATTAAAAGGTAAATTTTCAATCAAAGTATCAACCAAATATACCTCTAGAAAGTATTTATCCAAACTTAATTCCATGTGCATTATTTTTCCATTGTAGAGAAATTTGTAACCATTAGAAAGATTGAATATTCTTAAGATTGGGTCTTTAACATTTTTAGTCCTCAATCGATATAATAGATGTATAGTTTCTTTTTGCATAATCAATTTAGTAGTACCCATCCTAATCTTTTGAAAACCTTCTTTCTTTGTGTATGTGTCTTGGAACGTTTCTAATGCATCTTCAAATCGTTTTCTATCGTTCTCTAATTGAGCTTCTATTGACCTAAGTTGACTTACGCTAACAACATCATTTAAATTCTCCAACAATTTTAATTTTTCTTCACTAATATCAACATTATCTTTTCTATTTTAACATTACCAAATATATCCATACTCATTTATTATAAAGAAAATGCCCATCCTAATTTTTCAAAACATTTCTTTAACATCTTTATTTGTCTAGGTGAATGTTTAAAATCAATATCAACATGAACATCATGCTTTTTCAATAGATAGTACAATACACATTTCAAGTTAATAAACAATACTCTTTTCGGATTCAATTCTGTAACGGTCTCGTGTAAGTTTTCGAACTCGTTTATAAGTGTTTCTTCCATATGTCGTAATTTTAATGGTTTTTGATCGGTAATGTGATAGTGTATTAAATAATCATCATCATAATATTTTGTGTATTTGTTTTTCTTTAGTACTTCTAGAACATCTTTTGTTGATATTAAATCTATTGGTGTATCTCTAAATTCATCGTTTAACACTTTGAACACATCTTCGGGAATAATTCTATCCTGTAAAGCTTGTAAACGAGATAACTGTAACTTAAATCTTTTTGTAGTATCATACCAAGGTTTTCTTGCACAACCAGCTCTCATTTCTTCATTAGTACTGTAAACCCAACCACTCTCTACAGAACAATCATCACAAATGTATCTACTCATATCTTTTGTTAATGGTTTACTACTACAATTACTGAATTTTAATGGTCTAGAACTATAATTTGACAACAACTCCTTTAAGGTAATTATTGGACGTAACTTTTCCAACTCTTCTTCCGTGTACAAAAATTTAGGCATTAACATTCTCCATCAATCAATAACATTATATACCTTGTTTTTATCTTTTAAGTCTATCTTACTAACATCCTGAAAATATTGATAAAAATTATAACTATCTAGTGCATCTAGTTCATCCTGATGCTTCTGAAAATAATCTAAATATCTATTGTGTATAGCTTCCATATTTATCTTAAAACAAAACTTTTATGGATGTAAACCATAAAAGCACTTAATCATTTTTAATCATATACATAACATCACTAAAAGAATACCCTTGATTTAGAAGATTTAAAACCTTAACAAAGATGACCACATATAACTGAATTAAAGTCTTGTATTCGTTCATCATTGTAAAATAAGTTTTCAGTACCCAGATATTGTACCAGTTGTTTAGGAGGAACACCACCATAAGAATCGAACAAGTACTTTTCGTTGTTATCTTTCCACTAGCATATCCAATGAGTACCAATGTTTTCTGATTTATCGAAGCTAACTACACCACACTCATTTACATAAGGTTTTTGTGGAAGTTCGTCACTCATAAATATACCTCTAAATCGTTTTATTTTTAATTCTTTAATCAACCTCTCTATATCGAAGTTGGTCAATGGTTTTAGTTTTTTGACTTCTCTGGTTTACCCGCTCCATGTTTTTCTTCTATAACCTTATTGTGTTTTTTTGTTCTTCTAGTTCTTGTTTATTTTTCTTAGCATCCAGTACAGTTTTAGTAATCGCTGCTGCACCACCTGCTAATGAACCTACTGCTCCTAAAGCTGCTAGAATGGCTGGAATTGTAAAGATAAAACTGCCCATATGCTCTTTCTCAATCTTTTTCATTTGTGCAGTAGTTAAAGCTAAATCCATTCCTTTACCTTCTTTAATTTTCTTAGATTTATCACTAAGTTGTTTCTTTGTTAATACATGATCGATATTTAAAACTTTTAGTTCACCGTAAGGAACACTAAACATACAACCTTTAATAGAACACATCTTCCTATTTATTTAAGAGAAAATCTTGGTTTGTAAAAGTACAGTTGTTGTAGCTCCACTAAAATCAATTAAGGAATCATTCTCATCTGTTATCCTTATCTCAAAATTATCAACCTTGTCTTTAGATATAGGGAAAAATAATGGATAAGTAGGCTCGTAAATAATACTATGTTTAAACTCGGCACCTGTTTTAAGTGATGCTATAATTCCTGTTTCTCTATGTGTGTACTCAGTATCTTTAACAAACATACCATCTGCTATATTACAGTGAACATTAATTGAATCGAATGGGTGAAACTTCGGTGCTTTATCTCCAACATGTTCTATGTTTTTGATTAAGTTTCTCTCACTAAAACCTAATACAGTGTTAATGGTATCTAAGGTTATATCACAATGCTCGCTAAATATTTTAACTCTATTTTTCTCTCTGTCCTCAGTAAATTTAATATTGAAAAGCATCGGCGGAGTATGGAAGATTTGATTTAATATATTCTTCTAATTCTTTAAATTATATTGACCAGGTTGAACTATGAGTGGTTTTGTAAGATTAGGATGAAGGTTACTACAAAATGTTAGTTTATTATTTCTTCCTGTAATGTTTGGAGTTAGATATGTACTGTAAAACCAAACTAGTCCTATACTTAAATAGTTGCTACTGTTGCTAATTCGAAATGGAGTTTCTTCTTTAAAACAGAAGTATCACTCGCTAACTTAAATACCTTAGCCATTTATTATATAATAAATGAATGAGTTTGATTTACCTAGAGATATTCCAAGAGAGAAAGTAATTAAGTTAATAGAAGATATCATTCGAAAGTAAGAATACAATTTAAAAAAGAAAAAGAGAAAACTACGAATTGTTAAATGTGCATACTACACTTTCATTACGTTATCGGTTGTACTTTCTGCAACAACTGGGTTTATTAATATTTTTATACCTGTAACAATTTACTCAATATTAACAACGTCTCTTGCAACTAGAAGTGCTATTATAACAGGTTTGTCTTCTAAGTTAAACATAAGCAAAAGAAAAGACGAATATAAAACCATTGTCACTTGTATTAACTCATTTAAAGAACAGAGATGATAATAACATTAAATGGTGAAATGGATAACGAATATATAAAAGATACGTTGCATAAGATCAGAGAACAACTTATAGATATAAGATCATAAAAGGTGTTAGCAAATAGGGACCCGACGATTTTCTCTATAATAAATGAGTAAGAAAACTATTAATTGGAATGTAAAAGAGATGATAAAAGAAACAACAGCTAAGAAAAGAAATGGAGAACTTATACCTGACGATATTCCGATGCCTTATCGTGGGTCCATCTGGTTGTGGTAAAACCTTTTTGTTATTTACCTTCTCATTACCGCCAGGTTGCTTAAACAATAATTACTTCTACATATATTCTAAAAGCATGAATCAGCCAAAGTATGAGCAACTAAAAGCTCGATATGAGAAAGCAGAACTAAAGTTCATTAAGCAAATAGCAATATTTTTAAGCAGTAATGACTGTATTGTACCAATTGATGAATGTGAAAAATACTCTGTAGTTGTGTTTGACTATTACATTTTGGGGAATCAATATACTGTTAGAAATTACTTTACGAGAGGCAGACATAGACATTTAGACTGTTTCTATCTTGCACAGACATATTCAAAAGAACCTAAACAGCTTATAAGAGATAACGTTAACTTCCTATGTGTATTTAGACAAGATGATACTAATCTTAAACATGTGTATAACGGGTTTGTTGGAGGAGATATGTCTTATGATAAATTTAAAGAGATATGCTCAAAATGTTGGCAAGAAGATTATGGTTTTATAGTAATTGATATGAAAAGAAGGTAAACAATGGTAAGTATAGGAACAAAATAAAACACTTCTTAAACGTTTGAAGTTTTTTAACGTTTTTACGTTTTAACAGTTTACGTTCTTTGACGTTTATTGATGTTTATTGACATTTATTGATGCTTATTGACGTTTGTTCGTTTTCTATATAATAAATGGATGAGAAAGAAATTAATAAGAATATCAAGTTAAAGGAGTTCTTAATAAAGGGCTTCAAATCTTGGAAGAAAGAAAGAGCAGGTATATACGATAAATTTAAGACACAAGAACAGCCTGTAATTGATGCTATTCAAAACTTGGGAAGTGAGATCAAAGAAGTAGCAGAACAAAATAAAAATCTAATAACTGAACTTGTTCCATTTGTACATAAGACGGCTTCAATAGATCCTAGTCTACTAGAAACCCTAAAAAGATAATTTATGATAGTCCTTCAAGTAGTAGTGATACACCTATAACAGGAGAAATAAAACAAATGAGAAAACAAATTAAAGACAAAGTTGAAGGAGTAGAACCTTTAACAACAGGGCAATCATTTGGTAAGATTGCAAGGAAATATTATAGTAGAAGAAATGATAGTGTATTTGGAATAAGAGCTGTAGAAGAAGATGGAAAAATAAGAAATAAGATAGGAAATTCTGAAGTTAAAGTGAGTGGTGATGATTTGATAATTAATGGTAAAACTTATAAAGGAACAGAAGGTCTATGGGAATTGTTAACGATGA
Source organism: Thermobia domestica (assembly GCF_964235325.1). Classification (NCBI taxonomy): domain Eukaryota; kingdom Metazoa; phylum Arthropoda; class Insecta; order Zygentoma; family Lepismatidae; genus Thermobia; species Thermobia domestica. The sequence goes on along the minus strand of NC_137456.1, from coordinate 339,675,957 downwards.
ATACTAATAAAACCATTGAAGATTATGATGATGATGACTTTGAACAGTAGAAGGAAATAATAATAGAATCAGATGCTGCCTTCCAAAAATATAATCGAGATAAAAAAAGTAGCATCTAATAGAGGTTCTAAATACATTAATATTATCAAGCCTATTTGGGATGATTATATTAACCATCTTTACCTCCAACTTCTAAAAAGAACACGACACCTAAAAGGACTGGAGAAGGAATTAAACAATATACAGAGATACCTAAAGAATATATATGGATGGATGATGTGAGAATGTTAATTGATCGGTTAATAGTTATAGATGGTGAAGAAAAGGCTAGTAATAATAACTTTTATAATGAGAAAGTAAGTATAGTGAGTATGATTAATAATAAACTTTCACAATTTATTCCTAATGATCCGAAAGTTATAGGTTATTTGATTAAGATCTTAAGTACGTTACCACCACGATTCTGGAATGATGAGAAGCTTGGAAAAGGATTAGTAAATTATTTGATTAATAAACTTTCATTTGAATTACATATTTCAGGATGTTCGTATTGTGGTCCGGGAACTAAGCTACAAGAAAGATTAGAAAGAAAAGATAAAGGTATTAACCCATTAGATGAGGCTTGTAAAGAACTCGATATATACTACAGAGACAATAAAGAAACAGAGTCAAGACATATGGCAGATAAAGAACTAGAAACTAAAGCATGGAAAAGAGCATCTAGTAGTGATGCATCAATTGGTGAACGATTAGCTGCTTTTGGAGTTGGTACTGCTATGAACGCTAAGGTTAAGCTAGGATGGGGATTATAAGTTTTTAAATGTTTATTATGTATGATTCTTATATGGTTACATTCCATAAAAGTGTTGTTTCAAGATTTTCTTTATAATAAATGGATAGTATTGAGAGTTACGAGTTAGAGTTTTAAACCTAACACGAGAACATTAGTAATTTGAATGAAACTAATAAAAATATTGAGTTTGATTTCGATGTGGGGGATGGGTTCATAAATCCACAAAAAGGAGATTGTCATATGACTTTTGAAGTTGTTGGTGCATAAGTTGGAGGAACATTTGGTGCAAATGATACTATAAAACTTGTAGATAACTTCTTACCATTCTTCTTTTCTCAAATTGAGGTTAGAAAGCATGGAGTTGTCATAGATAAGATTGAACTACCAGGAATAACATCTACAGCTCTTGGAACATTAAAGATTCCCAAACCAGAAATTGAATATCTAAAAAAGCAGGATTTGAAACAGATGGTAAACTTGATCTACGAAAGGACTTTAGCGTTCTGTATCCATTAAGATTAATTCCAGGCTTCTTAAGTGATTATAAAGAGGTTATGTGGAAAGGTGGATTGAGAATAACATTTACAAAAGCTAACAACAATAACGATGTCTTATATAAATGGACTTTAACAGGAGCAAGTGCAACAGCTCCTCATGATGGAAAAATAACAATAAAGAATATAGACATAAGAATGCCGATTATTGAATACGAATCTAATTACGAAAACAAGTTAAAGCTGAATATTCTTAAAGAACCTAAAATCATGTTTTCATTCCATACTTATCAATGTGTTCAGAATACTGTTGTAGGTTCTTTCTTGCAGTTCGATGTTACTACTCAATTTAATTCTAGACAATTTGATGTGCCTGATTTCGTAGTTGTAATGTTCCAAAGTGATAGAAGTGGTAAAGAAACAGCAGATGCAAGTAAGTTTGATCATTGTAAGATAAAGAATATCTATCTTAAGAATGGAAGGAATGAGGTATTTCCAAAAGACTCAAGAAACTTAGATATTGCTAACAGGGATTATTTTAAGATGTACGAAGATTATACTGCGTCTAAGAGAATAACATGTGGTAATACCGAAATGTACTATGATCCTAAAGAGTTTATAGATAACAGACCAATGTATGTGATTAATTGTAGTAAGAGGAAGAATGTAACGGTAAATGAGAGGACAAACATAAAGATTGTAGTAGACTTTGCACAAGCTGTGGCTGCTAATACTATATGTTATGCGATTTTAATTGGACAAAAGAACTTTACATATGACGCTAAGAATGAGAAAGTAGTAGAAGAGTTTTAGATAGTTAAATGTATTTTTGTGGTGTTTATGGAAGTTTTCCATAAACGAAATTAACAAAAATATTTAAACAGTTTATTGTTAAAGATAAAAATTTAAGAGTGATCGTTGATTTTCTATATAATAAATACGATGGCGAGTTATATTGAGGTTTTAAATAAACTTGGAAGTCTTGAGCAAAAACAAGTTATTGGATTAAGAAAATTAGAATTAGATACAGAATATAAGATTGTGAAAGTGGAAAGGATTAAAACTAAGTTTGGAAAGAGCATTTTAGTTGAATGCAAAGAGTTCAAGGTATTTCTTCCACCTAGATTCACAAAACGCTTAACAGATAAAATGATTGATGAGATCGTTAAAGATGGAATAAAAATCAAATATACTGGTCTAAAAGATATTTATCCAACTGTTGAGTTCTGTATGTAATATTTCAAATGGGAAGTGGTTTATGAAATTTTCATAAAACGAACATTTTCCTTATAGCAAATAAGAAGCTATGGCTAATTATTTGAATAAGAAAAATGACGTTAAAGCATTGAGATTCCTTCGCATAGATGAATTAGAAAAAAGTAAAGCGAACGAGATAACATTATGGAAATTGATTCAAACACAGCGTTATGGTCAAAGAGTTTTAGTACATTTAGATGAGAAATATGAGACGTTATTACCACAAACATATAATGATGATACTGAGCAAGTGTTAAAATACATGAGAAAATATAAGCTCTTTGTTAAATATGAGGGTTTGAAAGATTTAGATAATGGTTATAAAATACATCAGTTTTACTTTAGAAATGAATCCAAAAAATAACAAAAATGATTAAAATATGTCTTCAGAAGTAAAAAATGAAGTGTTTAGAATGGATCCTCATAAAAATTCATTCTTACTAATAATTTCAATGTAATTGTGAAAAATGTGCAAACCGTAGTGAAGTTGTTTTTGATATTAACGGCTGTCTATTCAGCTTGAATTACGATCAGTGGACAGAGTTTAAGAAGTCATTGTTTCCTATAGAGAACGAAGTTAGCAGAAGATTCCATTATCAATATCCGAACTTGTAATTTTAAGTATGTTCTAAGTGTATAAAAGTTAGAAAGTAAGTTTTTATGGTAATATCATAAAAGCTATTCCCTATATATAGTTGCATCTCGTTAAGTGCTGTTCAAATATATATACTTTGTTATGTCTGTGATTACTAGTTTTCGACTTATTTAGATTTATATCAAAATTTTACATATTAACCTACCCTCGTATATGCTTAACTAGATAGAAACCGTTAAGTGCTGTTCAAATGTGTATACTTTGTCATGTCTGTGATTACTTGTTTTCGATTGGATGAGAGAACGATAATTATAATCATATGAATTTCCAATCCTAAAACTAGCAGTAATCCTACACGCTTTTCTGACTACTATAAATGATTGACTTTGACTGTCATCTGGCGGAAGTTTCTATAACCAATTTCTCTCTCATGCAACTAACAGTAACGAGACATTTGCATAGTTAAATTGTTCGTTCAGAAATTTTCATAAGAAATAACCTTGAAACAAGTTTCACAAGAAAGACACTCCGCCACAAAAACTGTCTGGGATAAGTCTCTCAAACTGAGCAGGAAGAAAAGTATGAGATACATTTGACTGAAGTCCAAACAGCTGCTAAAAAAGAAAGAAAACAGGTTGCAACTGCTGTATATATGTATATATGTATATATGTATAAATGTATATATGTATATATGTATGTTAGCGTCAGGAGAAGGAAAAGAAAATCGGATTGCATGTCACGCTTCGAAAAAAGAAAGGAGAATGATCATAAATTTCATGTACATGTATGTTATTGCTTCTCTCGACTGAATGCGTGTGTGGTGAAAGTATATATATATATATATATATATATATATATATATATATATATATATATATATATATATGCATGTAACAACCATATGCGACATACTAAATTTTAAGCTCGTATTACTCAGCTATTAGTAGACCGATTTCGATCAAACAAAAACTATTTTTTCAATCAAAAACAGCACTTTAAGTTATAAGTTATAGATGTAAGTTTTTGTGATTTTAAATGTCATAAAAGCCTATGCGATCTCACTTTAATATTGTAATTATGGGAATACTTTGCGCTATGTAACTTGTATAATTAGCTGGGTCCTTCTGCGCTGATTAAAAATATTGGAAGAGGGAAAATTGCGCAAGTAGTAACCATGACTATCTACTACTTAGAGAGTTTCTTTAGTTAAAAATTCGACTCCTATAGGCATGTTTTGGACGGGTAAGCTAATGCCTCATGATCATAGATATTTTGATAAATTGCCGAATAATTTTTCAAATTATGATAATGATGCTCAGGGTAATATTGCAGTTGTTAGTACAATTCCGCATTATATTAGTAAATATTTTTTTTCACAAATTTATTGACTGGTTTGAATCAAAAATAAAAGGGGTGAAATTCTTTGGCAGAAATAGTTTTTTTGTTTCTGATGTTCTTCTGATAATTGAGAAAGTAGTAGAGCAATTTCTTGGCGAATGACAGTTGTCTATAGTACATTGTTAACACATAGTGAAGGAAATTTCCAAGTAGAAGTACAATATGCCGTAAATAGTAACTCTTCATGGAATTTATTTAAATGTAAATTTAAATGTATTTCAATGTATAGATTTGTGTCAAATACAGTAAAACATTCCTTAGTATCTGAAAGATTATTCAGCAAACAAAAGTTAATGAGGAGATGGATCAGTTTGTTGAAGATTTATTTTGCATCTCTTGTTTTAAGATTTAATTGTAGTGATTCCCAACTTATTAACATGTTGTTAGATGGGATGAATCCATCAGTTAGATATATGATGCTTCAGAAACCATTCACCTGGTTCAAGCGTTTCAGCAGTTGTATCAGGTGAATGCTGAGAATATCAGGAAGACTCAGCGTCAGTACTATCAGTCAGTGGCGGATCTAGAAGGTAAAAGGTTGGGGGGGGGCAGTCAGAACACGGACTATCATAGGTATATTATGAGATTATTATAAATTTTCAAAAAAAAATATGTAAATAATAGCTTCAACTATTATTGACACTCAGAAAACTAGGGGGCCCTAGGCCCCTTTCCAGATCCGCTACTGCTAACAGTTGCACAACTCTACAAACATCTAAAAGGCCAAACATGCAGCCGAAATATATGAAAAAAGAAAATTAGAAAACATTGCTGTGGTAATCCATGGAAATCTGAGTTGACATTAAGAATATTTTTCCAATGGCTGCACCCACAGCTGCAAAAGAAGAAACTTAATTGTGACGAGAAAGGAGAAACTGCTTAGAATGAGTTTCTGAACAGCTTCCTACGCGAAGACTCTGCAACGATGTCACACTGGAATACACTAAAGAATTAAGCTTATATCATTCAATACACCCTGTAAAATGCGGTGACTGTGAAAACATATTTACCCCAAGCTTCACGGAACGACTACGCTATTAGCTATGAGAAATTACAATTTGAATTTAATTAATCTAATTATTTCGATAAGTAGTTTGAATGGATTTTTCCTACATCATTTTGAAACTGTTTATTTCTCCTCCATCTCTGCATATATTTTTCCGCTTGCTGCTGATGAATGTCTTGTTCTATGCTGTGTGTGTGAAAGTGGCTTATTTTTGAATTGGATTTTTATGGAAAAAATGGTGAAAAACAAGGACATAAATAAAACTGATGCACGAAAAACATACATTAGGAACAATTTTACTTACACCATAATAAAAGTAAATAAGCAAGAAGAAAACAGTTTAGACTAAAATTTCAGAGCCAAAACATCTCAGGAAAATTTGAGAATATTCATATCAGATTCAGAACTTTATATTGCTAGGAAGCGATCGAAAAAAAATACAGAAAAATCTAGCTTCGAAAGATGTTTAGTACAAAGAGCAGTATTTGTAAGGGGAACCCTTTTGTCCACAGTCTTCGAAAGGAACCAAATGAGAAAGTGGGAAAATTTGGGAACATTAGTTTTTGAAATCAGGACATGAAGTTGATGGGAAATGCGTAAAAAAATAATCTAACATCGTACGAAAGTCGAGCGGGTGCCACAACTTGCTATATCTGCCGTTCTCCAATAAATGAGATAACTAATCTTACGATGTATGAACTGATTTCTTCCTATGCTCCATTGATGAATGCTAATAGCTATTCTTTCTGTGGCAAATAAAACAGCAGGAGTAGAAATAATGTCTTTTTTATGACAATTTAACACGGCATGTCCGGTTGCAATGATGTGAATAGACTTTGGGAGAGATGGTTGAAGTTAAGCTCAAATGTAGAAGAGACCATGTAGATTTCAAATTGTCCTAAAATGGATGGAATATAGTAAAAAAACACGAAACATGAACATTAACGTCAATGGAAAATGAATGACAAAAATGAAGTCGTCACCTACCTCAAAAACTATACTAAGGAGATGGCTTATTGAAAGCTTATTTCCAAGGCATAATGAAGAGCTTAAAAACAATGTATAGCTCGTCAGGTAAATATGGAAAGAACATTCTCAAAAGTTAAGTTCTTTGAAAAAAATCAATAATATTGAGAAAACAGCGGCGGATCCAGGACGGACTTTTGGGGGGGGGCGGTGGGTTGTAATATTGTCATTTAGAACTAGTTTTAAGAGTTCCAAACTCTCAGATGGGTTTTGTTTATATATAAAATAAGAAAAAGTTCCCTTTTCGGGGGGAACAATTGCCCCCTCCTGTAAGAAAGTATAATGGATTTTCTGAGAATTACCCAGGACGCCCCACGTGGAGGTAACGTGCTTGAAATATCACACGTTGGATTTAGAATCTCCAGGCTGGATTTAGCACGCAATGTCAATTTTGAGCCGATCACGTGACGTTGTCTATAAAGCAAATCGAATAGCTTCTTCATATGTAATGAACATATTATTGATTTTAATGTTATACATAACAGAAGGATTGGGAATCACCGAAATGACTACAACCAACACTCCTTACAAAAATAAATTGCAAGATGGAGACCTTATCAACTTGCAATCTATAATGTATCAGTGTATTTCCTTGTATTTAAGTACCGTACATTTTCTTACGTAACCTAAACTTTACAAGAGTTATTGTGGACTTCGAAATGAACATCACAAACTACTTGAAGATTTACCATAATGTTTAAAATGCATGACCTACGTCGACGAAATAAATATATACTTGTTTAGCACCTATTGCAATTTCGTCTCATCTATTTTCTGGCTAAAAATTCATGCGATTATTTAAAATGCTTTCTGTGCTGCTTTCTAGGTAGCAGACATTAAGTACTACAGAAAATGTCTCGATTTGTATTTATAGTGAGCAAGTCTCTCTCTCTCTCTCTCTCAATGATAACTCGTTCGATTATCTGAGTTTTATTTATGAGGCTTTGCACTATATGGCAGTGGTTGCCAACCTTTTTTGCCTGACGACACGCTACTGAATGCTCACATCATCGCGGAAAGACTTCTTGATTTTTTTAGAGTTAATGGCAATATAAATTATAATGATAGAACCCTTAATGTTTTTATAAAGCACGGTCGTCAATCCCACTGGGGAAACCACGGACGTGTCCCCCTAAGCACTGGCGTCTCTGGCATATAAAATTTGGGTGTGGCACCAAAGAAAGTGATTTAAATAGTACTAGCCCTACCTAACCCAACCTGTTTATAAATTTCGATTCTATTTGTCACCTTTCTGCTTACCATCACGGAGCCCCTAAGTTATATTAAGAACTCGATTACAATCGTAGGGGCAGCGGTGGCTCAGGGGTAGACCGTTCACCTCTGGTACGTGGGGTCCCGGGTTTGATCCCAGCCCCGCCAAGTGAACCTTGTGGTGGACAAACATCGAGTGCGTGCGTTTCCTCGGCGTTCTCCCGTTTCCTCCCACTTTCTTTATTCCACCATTCCATTCGTTACTCATAATCATCGTCTCCCATAGCCTCACCGGCATAACCATGGGACGTAAAACTCAGATTTCATTTCATTTCATTTTTCGATTACAATCGTTTGACAGCCTGAATATTATATTCCAAATAAATATAATTATTTATATGGTATTTTGTCGTTTAGTAAATAAATAAAATTGGAATATAATATTGAATATTTTGTACTTCAAAGTAATGGGGGGCGCGTCATGCTCGCTCCCCCCGCCAGAGACGCTCATGCCACTAAGATTTGTAAAACGGTTTCGTCATCCCTAATATTTCAAGTATATTAGGCAGTGTTCGAAGTGGAAAAAAAAGCAGAGGCGGTATGTTTTATTACAATTTTCACTCGACATACAGGTTATCTAAGTGTTGAAATACAGTGAGAGTATGTTGCCTAAAAGATTGCATTTTATTTATGTAACGACTTAAAACCATGATAGAGCTTTTCCGTAGTTACGGGTAAAGGGAACATGGAGGGGCTTTGTTCCCTACCCCACTTTTCTGGAAAAAAATATTCCGTTATGTTGTATTATAGAGAATTATACATGAAAATGCTCAAAGCCGAGTTTTTGTATCAACAATTTTTAAACAATTTTTTTTTGTGGGACAACTCCCGGACCCCCACTTAACTGAGGATATTCCAGACCCCCGGAAAGTTCTCTCCCCTCCATACCAGACAATCCCTAATTACGCTCATGCTCACATTTTCAGTTTTTATTTCAGCCACTTATGTTCTTTAAATTTGGACACACATTGTGCTTTAGTAAGATAATAAGGAATTTTAGCGAAATTTGTGTTATGAGGATTAACTTGCTGATAAATGAATTTATTGGGGATGGATGTAAGGAACTAAAATCTTTTCCACATTGAAAACATTTAACTTTCATTAACTAACAATATCAGATCGAATTAAAAGCAAACATCACAAACATCTAAATGTTATTGATACACTATACTCATGCACACATATTCACAGTGATATCTAATTATTTGAAAGACGCAAAAATACTTTTTGAATATGAAAACAACAGATTTTTTGATTAAATAAACTACATATTTTTTCTCGCAAATACCGGACTCAGTTACGTATTTCTTTATCATAGTAGGCATAAAAGATATCCCGACCAGGACTAGCTATACCATGAGTGCAATACGTGCATTTGTACAGGGCAGCAAAATCTGTCATAACTATATTAGTTAAATTAAATATTTCTTGTTGGAAACAGACTTCATGATGATTATTAGTTAAATTTACTAAGCTGATCTTCTATTTGAATACTACATTCATAAATCATGTTTAGGTCGATTGAAGCTCGATATTGAATTTTACAAAAAGGATAACCATCTTTTCTCTGCAGGTGAGTTTGCGAATCTTTCGAGATTGTATTTGTAGTGTTTAGACGTTTCAGAGTGCGAGTGCTTTCTCTTCTCTTCGTTGTTCATGATGGTGATAGAACACTTAAAATTGTAGACTTTTAGATTTGTTTTTGTGGAGAAAGGGATCGGCAAATGATGCTATTGCACGGGGAGACAAACTCCCTAGTAGTGCTCTCAACGGATCGGGTCGGGTCGGGTTGAAGACCGAACCGACCCGACCCGTGACCCGAATTGACTGACCCTACCCGGTGACCCGACCTGACTGACCCGAACCGTGATCCGATCTGATTGACCTGACCCGATAACCCGACCCGAGCTGACGCGGTTGACCCGACCCGAGGTGACCCGATTGACCCAACCCGACCCGAGCTGACCCGACCCGAATAGCCTGACCCGACCCGAACTGACCCGATACAAGTCGGGTCAGGTCACGAGTCGGGCCGTTCAATAAAAGGAAATCGTTTAACTACAATGATAAGGGTTGAGGAAACGGGAGAAAAACTGTGATTTTTTCCAACCCTTCAACTTTCATTCCAAAATAGGTTCCTATAATTCCGGGACCCGTGCTAGTTTGATTTTTCTTTCTCGGTAATTAAAACGTATTTTACAGTATATGTAGTTGCACGTAAGAAGATACATAATATGAATTTTGTAATTTAAAATTTAAAAATACAGTATGATTATTAATTATAAAGTATTAATTTTATTTCATCACTTTTAGCCCAACAAATGAAATTCAAACAATTCGCTCCTGGGTCTTGGTCATCAATACTGCGTCTTATCCTTTGTCTTGCTGTCAAGTCTTGGTCCTGCATTTCGTAGTCTTGGTTATCTTTCATGCTATACAAAAGCCAAGAATGCTCGCCTCATCGGTACAAATGAAGACCAAGTGTGATTTTGATTATGGTCTTTCATACTATCATCATCACGATCCTGCCGCCTATAGTCGGACAATTTGCCCATGCCGACCAGATGCCGCGGTCGGATTGCCGGCGCCGGACACCGGCGTCTTTCCGCTCGATTTTCGACTGCGACGAGCAAAAAGAGATTCGTTCACCAAAAGATAACAAATAAAGTTAGAAGGTAATTTCTTGCTTTAAAATACGAATTAGGGCTTATATTTCCCTCGTATAAAGCTTTCTCGAAACAGTCGGCAGACAGTCGGACGACGACTGCAAAAAGAGACTGCCGGCAAATTCTTGAAAAACTACTTCGGCACGACGTCGGCGAAAGTTGCAATAACGCGTACCAGCGGCAAAGAGTCGAATTTTGAAAAATGAATAGAGCCTGTATCTTCTTTAATGATGAAGTAAAAATTGAAACTATCCGAAGGTTTTCCTTGTGGGTGGACACGGCAGAAAGTCGGCATACAGCGGCAAATGATGGTTGTAAAGACATCGAAACGTTGACGGCGTGCTAACCATAAAAAAAAGGTAAATGAATGAAAAGAAATGTAGTAAAGGGACTGCACGTAAAGGGTATATGAGAAGTAAATACTTAAGATAAAATACAAGTACGAGAGGATCCTTAATCAACATTTTGGAAGGAGACGGCAAACAGCGGACGGGAACCGCGGCAAATTTTGTCGGAAAGACGCCGAAACGTTGGCGGCGTGCCGACAAGTAAAGGAGCCGAAAATATTCCGGCCAACAGCGCATGGACCGACCTTGAAAAGATGCTCGGACAGGCGCCGAGCCGCCTTTGCCGCTGAAGAGCCTGATTGCAGAAATCTTAGTCTGGTTGTGCTGCCTGTATGTTCGGTTCGCGTTCTTCATTTGTCACATGGTGATGCAGTGTGGGTGAACTACTTCAATCAAAGTTCGTTGAGGTGAGTTTACAAGTGGGGAAAAACGTTTATGATAAAAATATTCATTCATTGGAACTGTACCAAGTTGCTGGTTAAACATATATCACGAAAGCATGGGATATAGTATCGGAAGCTACATGAGTTCCCGAAGGAGGAGGATGCTCATACTTTTATGGATTATTCATTGAGTATGAAGTGAGAGAGCTATATAAATGTGGTGAGTTAATTTAATATTATGCATATATATTTCAAATTATCATAAATTTTATATGTTGTGTTACACATGTTAATTGTTGCTGTGCATGAAAAAGATTCGGTTATAGTATCTTCCGCGCACTGGCGTCTCTGGCATGTAAAATTTAGGGGGAAGGTATAAAAGAAAGTGATTAAATGGTACTACCTAGCCCAACCTGTGTATTAACTTCGATTCTATTTGTTACCTTTCTGCTTACCTTCACGGACCCCCTAAGGTATATCAAGAACTCGATTACAATTGTAGAGTCCGCGCTGGTTCAGTGGTAGAACGTTCCCCTCTGGTGCTTGAGGTCCCGGGTTCGATCCCAGCCATCGCCATGTGAACTTTGTGATGAACAAACACCGTCTGTGTGGGTTTCCTCGGGGTTCTCCCGTTTATTTACACTTTCTTCATTCCACCATTTCATTCATTACTCATCATCACCATCTTCTTTAGCCTAACCGGCATAACCGTGGGACAAAAAACTTAATGATTTCACTTAATTTTTTATTTAAAAAAACGAGGGACACATAAGAAACTGTAGTACACGATTTTCTTCTTGAAATTGCAAAAGTTCACATGCCTTAGTTTTTAAGGTAAGTGGCTTCTCACTCAACGGCAATATATTTCTACACAGTGTACGAGAGCTGTATTTTATGTTTACAACTGAAGAGTTACTAGTATGAAACCATAACAAGTGATATTGAAATATGTATGATTACCAAAGCCCGCATGTTTTCACTACCCTCGCTTACGCGTATACCCACCGTCGCTGACGCACTTGTTCCCTTCGAACACACCCCCGCGTGGGCCTACCAGCGTTGCCCTGCTTGACTCATTTATATAGAATTCGTGCTTTTTAGTGGCCAACTAGCACCAGGGGCGGATCCAGGGCGAGCGATCGGGGCGATTGCCCCCCTCCCAAAAGAGAAAACTTATTTTATATATAAATAAAGCCCATTCAAAAGTAGCTCTAAGTAGTAGTATTACAACCTCCCTCCCTCCTCCCAGAAATCCGTCCTGGATCGCCCCTGTCTAGCACAGGTTGGTTTGTGTTTTTGCCCTGTAGTTTTTATGCCCCTAACCTAATGTAAAGTAATTGAACGTAACTTAATCTAATTCAACCAAATATAACCGATCGGAGTACGTTTTTGGAACATTTTTTTTCGATTTTCAAATTGGTTCTGCGATACAACAGTAAATCCCTAAATTTAGGTTAGGTTAGTTTGGATAATTTTTAGATTAAGAGCTCCGGTTTACTGCTAAAGGTGATAACTTGATTTTGTCTTTTTGTGACTAGTTGTTGCATAATAGAGTGCAAAAGTGACCCGCAACGTTTTCTTATGGTAAAAGTACTAAATAAAGCGAGGTGGTATACAGGTTGCACCCCTATAATGCAATCAAAACTTATGGCACTATCATTGCTACTACCAGGGCCGAAACCAGCTACAAAGGTTTGGGTGGACCATGAATATGTTACGGGGGGCCAAGTCTTTAAAATTATCTTATAAATATCTAAATCGTGTTTTTTGTATTAATAATAAAATTTTGTATTGAAGTCTGGAGGGGCCACAAAAAAATTAGAGGGATCTGGCCCCCCTCTGGTTGCGGGTCTTACTACTACGATACTATCATTACTACTATTACTACTACTAAGTGTGCACCCATAAATTAAAAAAAATGTAATTTTTGAACAGTAATCTCTTGTAGCGCCCCTGAATTTTGCCTGTTCTGGTGGATCACTGACATGCGCCAACACATGTACAGTCTAGAAGGCGTGATGACACTATTTTCATCGAGAAATGTGGGTTTCAAACTCATATGAATTTGTCCACGTATTATTGATCTGAACTGCGGAAACTTCTCTATCCCAATTTAAGGATGCACATTAACACTGATGTAATAAAGTAATCATGCAGCCTATACCTAAGCTACACGAGGTTTACGTTTACGCACCCACCGTTTCAACTTTTGAAGTATTTCGTTTTATTAGCTTATCGACGTCGACCATATCCTAGACGCCGCATTGACAAAGTCGCACATAGTACGAACTATTCGCAAAATCAAAGTAGGCGAATCACTTATCGACAATTTTCGCATTTACTGCCTTAAAATGGGGAGGTCCTTAAGTGACATGAATTCTCGCCTATATCTGTGTGCGTTGTGGATTACACGCACAACATTTAATGGATTTATCAAGAAATACTGAACCCACAGGTTCAGCACCCACATAACTGCATTACTTATGAACAAGGGCGCCCATCAAGGGGGGCAAGGTGGAGCGCTCGCCCCCTAAGAGGAAATTGTACTTGGGAATACTGAAAACCCAATAGAATTTTTACATTACTTACAGCAACATTTGAAACTATATTTGAAACGTCGCTTATACTTGCCCCCCTTGGAAACCACAACATGGGCGCCCTTGCTTATGAACTGCACGCTAAGAAAAATCCGTTCTCCGGACTGCGGTATATTGTACAAATATACAAAATCCTCTTGCTTACTACAGAAATTAGTATGGAGCATATGCTACATACGCACTGCCCTTAGATGTTACATCATGCCATTGCAGTAAATATACATCATGTTACATCATGTTACTTTCTGACATCTAACAGTTTTCCGTATATCACCTATGTTACATTCTGCAGTTATATTCTATTCTACTATGGACATTCTGAGTCGATTTGTATGTGAGATCCTGACCGCCTATATTGTTTCATACGGAAAGTACGTATAGATGGAACACTTATACGGAAAGTATGTATTATAAAACATGCGTTTTCAGTTATACGTTTGCTGTATGTTAAGTCCAAAAACTACAGGAATTACGCATGTGACCTACCGTTTTGAGTACGCTACCTACAATTTTTTTGCTCAGTATGTGCTTTGAGAACTAGCCATATGTTGGATTACTGGGAGAAAGCATTTTATGTTGAAAATCATTGCTGTTTTCTTAAATGTTTTTGAGGTTAATCTACCTAAAGCCAAACATACCACTAACTAAAGAGTTTCAGACAGTATTGCTGAGCATGAGTAGTCGCTAATGCTCTCGCCTTTGGTCCTGGGCTCGATTTCCGGCATAATCAGTCGATCGAAAAGGTGTAACAGCTTTTTCTGGCTAGCTATCCTAAATGAGGTTTTTCCTGAGATTTCCTCATTCACACCAGGTAAATGCCGGGATGGTATCTAATTTAGAGGCGTCAGGCCGCTTCTTCCCTTATCCGTTCCTTATATCCCTCCCCCGTACCGTGATTGTGTGCTCGCCGAGGATGTCTTCCCTTCAACTTGGCGTGCTTAAGGCCATAGATGCCGGTAATGGCCATGACGTGTATCAATAAATAAATAAATAAATAAATATTGACGAGCGAACGCTAGTAAGCAAAGTCGGGTTAGAACGCCGCAATGCACGTTATATTTGTCCATTCTAATTAATAGCAAATAGTAATTGCAAAATTTTCCATTCAGCACACGGCATTTCCAGTCTACTCAGTTCACAAATTATTCACATATCAATATCAATTATCTTTCCGCAACATGAACTCATTCCACCTATAAACATTGTGTTTTTACGTAGTTTTGGTCCCCCGTAATCCTACAGAACCCGAGAAATATATTACATACTTCTTTGGTAAATTTTGCAAATTTAAACTCATAAAATAGGACAGCGCCATCGTTTTCTACATACAGTAAACGTTATATAATTTTTAAAAATTAGTAGTACAGTCATTCACACGCAGTCATTCATTTTAATCATAAATTACTGTTTTTATGTTTATGTATTCTACACCTGCATCCATTTATCCAGCGCCGTAACTTAGATTGTTTTCTTGGGAGGGGGGTAAGCATTAATACGCGTATTTGGTGCTACTAAAAAAAAGTTGTTTCTCTAATCTTGGGCTCCCTCTTTCCATCTTTCTCTTACTCTTTATGGGCCCGGGTCGTTAGTTACACCTTTGATCCCGTTCCATACATGACAAATGAATTAAGGGGGCAATATTGACAAATATCGAAGCTATACGAATAAACATTACTTCTAGGGCCCCTAATAGAAACTTTTTTATTAAAATGGGCCTACGACTCATTTTTGTTTTATTTACCTTTTATGTGTTGTTTTGTTTATGTAATATAGTGGACATATTCGATGCTTCATTTATAATTTCATGTTCGTACTGTATACGGAGTAAGAAAATGTTGTCTTAAAATGGGTCTCCTCGAACGGCGGGAGCTTCCTTGGAGAAGCATTTGCCCTCTCCCTCCTCAAGTTACGGCCCTGTCACTTATCACATACTAGGATGGTAGCCAGCCCAAAAATCTAGGGGAAGCCTGGTAGAAGTTTGGGAGGGAGTCCCGATCCAAACGTATTATAGTTAATCATCATATTATAGCTCAGCGTACAAATTTTTGACTAGAAATTTAGAGCTGGCGACCAGTGTTCAGTAGGAATGGTTTCTGCCTGAACTCACAGGGCAGCGCATTTTCTGTTTCGTAAGAAAATAATTGTCACTGAGTGAGAGAAAACACGGAATGTGAAGTCTTTCTTTGTCAAACCAAAGGCCGTTTGGGGGGGGGGGGAGGGGCATCTCAATTTGTACGTGAGAGATACTGGCGACCATTATTTTTGGATTGGCGAGTGCCTCTGACTTTGAAATTTTGCACCCTGTTATAATTCACTTGCAAGCGTACTGTGAAAATTTTAGGGAACCAGTACCGTAAAAATTTAGAGGGCCCGCTGCCTTAGACCCCATAGATAAGGGCCTCTCACATATTAATATGATGTAGACCTATTATTATTTTTAATGTCAATTATATATTGTGGATCTCCAAATTTTTTCTGGCAACAAATCTTTCGCGGAGCACATCATCAAATATTGCGTGTGGAAATGCTATGTTTTCATACAAATATACAAATATCTCTTTAAGTATATTACTTCACTAACAGATAATCATTTTTAAACATATTTTCTTTACCGGTCTGTTACTCTAGTATAAAATTAACAAGTTGACACCAAATCAGTTGCAAACACTGCTCAACTTACTATCACATTTAGTGACGTCATATCGTGTGGTGCTCTGGTTTTGTCAACTTAAGATCTCCCGCAGTAATATGGATATTTGACTTTCCATTTGTAACCCGCCAGATACTTTTCATACAGTTTCTCTTGCAGTTCGTCTTACGTTCGGCAAAGTGACGAGATAGAAGATGATGTACACGGGCCTTCGCATACTTCAACCTGAGGCCCTTGCAAATGTTTTTGTTCACTGTTGAGGGTACGAATTGAAATCACGTTGAGTCGGGGGGTTTTCTTAGCACTCGATGGATTCCCCTTAGCACTACGGGTGTCACTTTGCTTGCAGGCCTTCTTCTAGTAGTTGTGGTGGGTGAATGTTTCGCAACTGTATCCTGCTGTGTTTAACGGGCCACAATAGCTTTTGCAGTAGTCACCTCGAGTGTTAACCCTGTGGGCCGCGGTGGCTCAGTGGTAGAGCGTTCACCTCTGCTGCTTGGGGTCCCGGGTTCGATCCGTGCCCCCGCCAAGTGAACTTTGTGGTGGACAAACACCGTGTGCGTGGGTTTTCTCGGGGTTCTCCGTTTCCTCTCACTTTCTTCATTCCACCATTTTCATTCATCTCTCATCATCACCGTCTCCTTGAGCCTAACCGGCATAATCGTGGGACGTAAAACTCAAAAATTTCATTTTCATTTTCCGAGTGTTAACCTTTTCTCCTGACACTGTTTCACGATGTGTAGGTACAAAAACTTGGACATCGGAAGTTTGAAAAAATTAAACAATTCAACATTAACATCTCTAGGAAACCATTAGCGACTACTATTAGAACTTTTTTGAGAAGAAAAGCTCATCATGAACTTGGAAATTTTAAGCGTTCAACTTCTTAATTTTTGATCTTTATTAACGGATTTCCATCAAGGTAGTAATTCAGCAACAAAAACGACTTTATTCTCCATACATCTGATCCATTATTTAATCGTGGAAAAGGGAGACTCAAAACAGGAGCGTAGTCAAGCAAAATTCGTTTTGTAGCAGTTACAGCGGTGATGTCTGTTCTTGAGTTGTGATTTTGTGCAGATAGTTGCACATTGACTGATACTTGCAGTAAAGTTCTCTTTCTTGTTTAAGAATAGTGACGGTGACAGTGATTTACCATACAGTCTTAATGGTGTTTCAGTGGAAAGTACAATGTTTTAATTGCTTCTTATTATAATAAGATAAATGAAGGCAAGCAGTTTCTTAACTTTGATGTGAAGTTAAATGTTTTACGGTATAAGTGATAATTCACAATCTCGTCTTTAGCTCCGAATTTATGACTTTAATGTGAAGAGTTGACTTTCATAACGATTTATGAGTAATCTAAAATACTACTAGAACTATACTTTGTTCAAATATGCTTCACTTTATTCGGTTTAGCTTCAATAAACTTATTACAAGTACCTATTTAACTGGAAACTTAAGATTATTTCAATTCGAACAAAGACTGAAACATAAAAATAAAAATTATAAATAAAACTTTGTTTAAACTTAAGCATATGTAATAATAAAATAATATAATTTGTTTGTTGTATATTAAATATGTTCTTTTAATAACGTAATACGGTTTATGTATTATGTCTTATTCTTTAAATGTTGGAGTCTCTGCTGCCGAGTTATAGTTTTGTGATTTTCTTTTTAGCGTTTCTCAAAGTTATGTTCATTCGATTGAATTCTTATTACAGATGGTTTGTGTTTTAGATATGTTTCTAAAATTGACTCCTAGGAGAACATAAAATGTATTTGTTTTGAAACTTTTATCATTTTTGCCCACCTGATCGATTTTACCTGTAGTTTATTTAAGTATATGTGCATTTTATTCGTTACACAAACAAGGTTTTAAGATGTAATATTTTGTATTCAGCCGATTGCCAATACAATAGTGTCGCAAAACCCTGACGCGTATCGAAGTTCTATTTCAAAGTAATATAATGCTATCTTCACTAAATATAATATTCTATTTTAATACATCTTTTTGTCTGGTGAGGGACTTAGGGATTTATTGTTTAACTTGCAGCTTCAATGTAATGTTTCAAAGATTTCTCAAGAAACTCCGATTCCTACCATTGGATATACGGCAGGATTTCTTTTCTTTTCTGATTCTCGTTTGGGGTGGCGACCGTACTGTTGTAATAGAGATTAAGTAAAAGTTAACTGTTTCGACGTAATTGAATTCTTCATCAGTGACTATAGTTTTGATTACTCTTACAGGTTTTCTTGTACATTTTTAAATGTTGATTTGTATCAAAGTAACTTATCAGTCTATTCGGTTCTCCGTGTTTTTCGCGTATCACTGTCATAGTAAAGCTGCTTTGTAAATATTTTGTACCATCCATTAAAATTAGATACTATAAATAGAGAATATGTTTATTAGAGAATTTAGAAGCAAATGACTGCTTCCATTTTAAGAATGAAATATCTAGTTTAACGTCTCATGGTCACGCACTGAGGCTAATGTAGACAGTGATGATGAGAAATGAATGAAATGGTGGAATGAAGAAAGGGGGAGGAAACAGAAGAACTCCGAGAAATCCCTATGCTCACGGTGCTTTCTTACCAGAAAGCTCACTTGGTCTGGGATCGTACAGGGATCCCACGTACCAGAAGTGAAGGCTCAACCACTGATATACCTCGGCCCTTTCATTTTAAGAATGAGTTCTCCATCTAATACAATTATATTTTTCGGAGTCGGTATATACAGGTCCACTAAACTCAAAACAATCCGTGAGCTCCTTCGTGACTAAACGGTTAGCATACGCGCCTTTGGCGTGGGAGACCTGGGTTAAATTCCTGGTGGGAGCTCATGTGGTTCGGATTCCACGTTAATCAATAGGTATAGTTTCATATAGCCTCGCTACTGCAAGGGACGTTAAACTGAAAATCAACTGAAATCAATCCGTGGAACACTAAACTCAAAACAATCTAACCCAATCCAAAGTTTCCACTGTTAGAGATTGGCACAAAGTGTAGACATGTCTATTCGTAACCCTTCTGACTGGCTTTTTACAATCCTTCAATGGTGGGTGGCTCTTGTGTGAGATGGCTCGTTTCAGTAGGCCGAAATAGTAGTAATTCATAGGTGAGGCATCAGATGTCTTTCACTGGATGCCTATGAACAGGTTTTTTTGAATGAAAAGTTTCTTCTAACATGTGTTGATGAAGATTCCTCCCTTAGAAACAAGAAATGTCATGGCGACAAGCTGTATGCGGCTCTTGGTAGGGCAGGGAGTTGAGCTCTTTATGCCCCAGAGGATTATCTCACGCCGCGACGGAACTTGCTTCTTTTAACACCCATGAAAAACCATTTTTAGACAAAGTGAATACACTCTACTAGCACAATTTTATAATGGCCTGAACTATAGTTTATGATGCCTTCTGAAATGAGAACTTCCCCTGAGAGACATTAACGTCCAAGTTGAGAACCGGTGCTTTAACTTACAAACAATAAAATTGAAATAATAATCAATACGTCAAAGGGCCAAAACTTTTTTCTGCTTCTAATGTGACTACTAGCACAAACACGTTTTACACTCAGTTAGCTACTGTGATTTCACTCAAGGTAAATGCACAGTTATGCACCTCGCTGCCCACTAGCTCCGAAGAATGTAAAATGTCTTACTCAGTTGACGATCTCTGGTCTAGGGCTTAGAGCGTTGGACTCATGTATGTATAGTCCTGGGTTCAATCCCCTGATGGAATACCCAAAATTTTCGCAATCTACCCAGCGTCGTGATGTACACTGGGATCATTTAAATAAAAGACGTATCGGCCATTTGGTCTAGAATTTCCCCGGTACACCTGTTGGAGGCAGGTAACACAATGGGTTGACTACATATTCGTCACTCAGGTAGACGTAGTTCCTGCAATCTCTAACACATAGCTTTGAAGCCGGTTCATTGCAACAAGGTCTATTACACTGTGTAGTTTGGTTTGGTTTTGGTGTGATGAAGTATATATCCGATTGTAATAAATATACATGATGTGCTACCGCCGTACACATTGAAGAGTATATTTTACAAAGCATTATATTTGTTCTATTTTAAATACTTCATTTATTTCTGGAAGCAAGTGGAAATGTTGCTCAAGAAAGACAGAAGTGTTGCAATGGAAGAAGACCCACAGAGAGCAGTAGCGTAGCCAGGATGTGTGTTTGGGGGGGGGGGGCAAGTGCAGTTATAGGTACATATAGAAAAATTCCAAACAAAAAATATATAAACATAAAAATATATAAAAAATTCAAACATCAAACAACATTGTCGGACCTCTTTGGGGGGTAGGCGGCCCCTCTGGGCCCCCTACCCTACGCCACTAACGGAGAGTATTGACAAAAATTATATGTACTAACATCTTTAAAGATATTTGTGAAGAGTGGTAGAATATATGTGGGACTACTGTTTTTTTTTTTCTTTTAGAACGAGTGAATTTCATTCAATTATAACATTTGTAAAAAAAAATCCCATTTTAATGCGGTTTATTTCAAATCAAACAGGAATGATGGTCATCACTTACCTTTCAACCGAATATTGAGAATTACATCCATATTGCTTTTAGTACAGTCGAACCGTCACTCAATGTTCGTTGCAGTAGCCTGCAAAGTATCCTACATGAGTTTGCAATTTCTCTTGTAGTGTTAACTCGCAAATGTTCAAGTGTTCGTTGGTTATTATGGTACACAAAACCCTTTTGTTAACTGCATAGCAGGTAAGCTGAGGACAAAATCAGGAGACTTCGGGGAAGAAGTTCGTAGAAATGATTCGATCACCTAATCAGAGCCATGTGGCATCTGGCCCATCGTTCTGACTGCTGATAGGCCAGTGAATATGGTATAACCTTCTCTTTAGTGTCGTCCAATTGGTTTGAACAAATTCATTTAAAATGTCCATATAACATGCCGCATTCAGTATCCCCTAAGAAAAAGTGTCCAGTGAGGTGACGCGTTGCTCACACTACCACAACGAACGGTGCATAAAATTTTCATCTCTTCTGCGTCATGTGCAACTAACCACATTAAAATTGAACGTCCTTATGACCGAGTGAAATCCACCCATTAAAAAAAAAAAAATATATGAGGCACGTGTTTATATTCTCAGAGCCAATTCCTGTTCACATTAACAATGCCTTTTTGAAAAGGGGAAATGGACTACATTCCTTAATATTTCTGCTGTTAACTTTTTACCTAGGATGCATTTCTATTAGAATATATAAGAGTAAAATATATTTTCTCTAAATCTCTAAACTTTGTGTAGATTTTGGTATTGAATTCAATATTTAAGTTTGCCCTGATGAGGTTAATCAGATAAAATAAAAAGGGAGCATTTCAGGATCTAAGTTATGTTACTTAGCAAGTGAGTATACTTAGATAACTGAGTAAGTCCAAAATATTAAGGTTTTTTTCAATTTGTTATTCTCATTTTAGTTAGATTAAGTACTTTTTTTTCATAACAGTATTATTGTGCTCCATTATGTGTAATCTTATTGTCAGCTAGAGTTGTCCGATTCTATAATTCTGGGGGATGGGATTTTCGGCTTTGAAATTGATTTTTGTTTTGCCAATACTACCTTAGTCTCGCTATCCCAGTTTTTGTCGTTGAATTCTTTTTATTAATACTTCATCTTTTCTATGCAGTGTTGTAAAATTTTCTGTATCTCTCTATATTCTCACAATCCTGATTCTGAGCTATTTAAATTCTAAATTACTATTTCATAGGTTTGAAATTTTCTTCAGTTGTAAAGACAACTGTTGTTTGATATTGTTTTTTTTTTTTTTTTTTTTTTTTTTTTTTTGCGTGGAATCAGTTAAGAGAAAGTGTGATTATATTTCTCAGAGTACAAGCTCATTAACGGTGAGGTTCAGTACCATCGCCTCCTTTCTTTTCTATCCCATTGATTTGTAGGGGAAGTATTCTTCCTTTTCTTTGAAATGAATAAAATTTTTGATGTTCTGATTTTATTGATTTCTTCTGAATATCTATTTAAATGTTCCTTGCTTTGTCAAAATGATTTTTTAGTATATATAAATATATTATTATTTAAATTAGATGTCATTTATGAATATTGAAACTATACAACACAGAATTTTATTTCCACAAAGTAAGAGACATTTAAATAGACCTGAAGAAAAATAATAAAAAGTAAAACCCTTAAAATCTCAAAGAAGCAGAGGAAAATTTCCTCGTATATATCAATGGGCTAAAAAAGAAAAATGGCGGAGTTATTCAAGACACTTAAATATGGATAGCAGGAATTATTTAGAATAATATAGTGCTTTTTGAACATTGTAATCACTTCATATATATTGGCTTTTCTGATTTTACATACTGTATGAAGGCTATCTGTGTTAAAACTCAATGTTATGAAATGCTACAAATTTTTCTTTAAAGAAAATAGTAGTACATCCGAAGGTATATTACATATAACTTCTATTGAATGATAAGGTTCATTATATAGGCTAATGTATATAAGCTAATACGATGTGCATTGTATTTTGTTAATATAATTTGGTGAGTTTTTAGTGCTAATATAGACCAGAAAAAAAAAATGTGATCTTCCCTTCATTTATTCTCTTAAAGAATTCCTTTAAAACAAAGGATCTTTGCAAAGTATTATGTTAAAACATTTCATTTTTGCTGTAAATGACTTCATTAACCGTTTTTTCTCTATATAATGGGTATGCACTATGAGTATACTGTACATGTGGCTGTTTCACTTACGATATAAATTATTTTCTCACATTTTTCTGTTTCATTGTATACAATTAGGTAGCGACTGCATCCACACCCTGGTACGATATTATAGTGAAAACTAGGTCGAAGTTTTTGCATTTCTAGCCAATAGTTACTCGTACATCAGTTTTAGTGACGTCAAAAGGGAGAACGTCATAAACAATTTGTAACATGGTTTCTTATTGGGTAAAAAGATTAAAAAGTGACCGTCTGCTATGTGTTGAAATCTAAATTAGCGCACGAAAGAAACTGACGACGCGTTTGAGTATGAGTCGGTTGAATTTCATGGTAAGCAAGTAAAATTCGAAGTTCCGCTTAGTAGTAGTATTTTTTCTTTTTTTAATCTAGGTGAATTTATTATTACCGGTATGTTATTTAATAACAGAATAATATTTTCTTGAATGTAGTAGTGATTTTCTTAAACATTATGGTATGTTATGTAATACACTGATTTACTATTTAATTTCATTGTGGTATGTTATGTGATATACTGATTTACTACTTAATTTCATTATGGTATGTTATGTGATATAGCTACTGACTTACAACTTAATTTAGATAACAACGAGATTAGGTGCAAATATAAATTCCGATTATTTTTGGAGTATGTTAAGCAGAAGAGGTTCAGAAGCATGTAAAAAACAGAATTTACAGGAGAAATGAATGATGCAAGTATTTATACATAATGTAACCAAATCTATTCTAAGCTAACCTAAACTAATCTAGGGTAGTGTTTAGCTCTGGGGGGGATAGGTTTTTACCGACTTTTTTGCGATATTCTATTCACATTGGTTTGGCTTAGATTAACAACATTTAATTCAGACAGTATTGCCGAGCGAGCGTCAGAGAGTGAAGGCGGGTTAGAAACCCGTACGGCACATTCTCTTCTGTCTTCTTTAGTGTTGGCCCCCAATTACTAAACAATTACCGTTATCTACTAGCAGAAATAAGCGAATTTCTGTCACTTTTTTGGAAAATTATGCTGGATCCCTAAACTAACATAATATAACATAAACTAATCTAAACTAAGCTAATGTGAACAGAAATCGCCAAAATTGTACGTTTTTTTTAAGGAAAAAGAGCTGGACCCCTTCTGCTAAACGTGAGCTATATTTTTTTTAACCTTCACGGGAAACCTGTCTAGTTTGTGTTAACTAAGAATAAGGTTACTATCATACGTTACGGACAATATAGGTACTGATTAAGAATAGTCCGTCATAGAAATTGTAATTATAGATTAAAATGAGTCTATGCATGTAAAAAGGAAAGTAGTTATAGGATATTAAATTGCACAGTTGGACGAATTTTACACAACATGCAGGAAATCATATTTCATGTATACAAGTGTGGTACTGTAAGTATGGGACGATTACAGGATCTATACTACGTTTAAAATGAATCAGTGCGTATTAAATAGGTGGGTATAACATACTGGTTGCCATTAATGCTGTAACACCGGATCGAAAATCGAAAAAAAAAACTATCAAAATGTACTGCATTATGTTATTTGGTTGGGTTAGATTAAATTGCATTAGGTTAGGGGCATACAAACTAGTGCAAAAAACTGAACAACCTGTGCTAGGTGCCCACTAAAAGGCAGGAATACACTTGCAGTCAGTAGGGTCTAGCTGATGGTTCCGCGCGGGGTGCGTCCGAAAATTGCATGCGCGTCAGTGACGGTGGGTATACGCATATGCAAGGGTAGTGAAAACGTAGGTTTTGATAGTCATACAAATTTCAATAGCACTTGTGACAGGGTTTGAAAAAGCCCAAGTTTTTCTGAGAAAACCAACCTACCTGGGCCCATATGGGTTTTCTCGTTTTTTTTTTTTTTCCGAAATATTTCAATGCCTTTGAGACAAACGTGTTAAAATGTGACTTACGTTTTTAAGATTGTCAATGTCACAACTTGCAACAATCTTTTATTTACTTCTGTTTTGAAAACTGGCCATCAATTTGAAATTTTTCATTGGAACACCGAGAAAATCTATACAGCTAATTTAGTGTCTCGTGCTTCTACTCTGAAAATTTCAACTTAAAAGACCGAAAATTTCGCTTTGTAGCGTGGATGCCCGTTATTTTGAACAGTAATAATAATAATAATAATGGCCGCCATTTTGAAATTTTACGTTGGTATTTCGCCAAAACCTATACAGGAAATTATGCGTATCTAGTACCTTGTAGCCTGAAAATTTAAACTTAGAGACCGAAAGTTTTACCCTGTAGTGTGTGGTACAGGGAGATACCACACAAGTGGAGACATGTAGATCGTGTCGAGAAGCCGCCTCAGTGACGTTCGCCAAATGTGAATACTAAATATATTAAATTAAAACTAAGATATCTTTCATGTTTTAAAATGCCGAATATGAAATAAATATTTCCCAGCGTAAAATAAATGATTTTATTGTTGAAGTTGACTTCCGATACTTTGTGCGTTCAATTACGGGGATTTCCCGAGCATTTGTTGCAAGACAGTTCTTTCTCGAATATTAATTTTAAAAAACAAAGGTATAATTCATATTTTATGAAGTTATCTAAATGTTTCAAAATGTTTTAAATCAAATTATATATCTTCCAGCGTAAAATAAATAGTTTTATTGTTGAAGTATTCACTTCAGATGCTTTGTGCGTTCGTTTATGGGAATCAATCTTCCACTAGTATGGAAGTATGAATTCAGCACTTGAAATAGTAAGCGTTACGTAGTCGTCAGAGCTTCAAGCATTAAGCTTCTTAATTTGGCAAGAATTTTTACACTATTGCTGGTGTTGATTCTATAGAATGCATATTTGAAAAGTAGCAACAAATGAACTGAACTAAGCTGCTGCTGTTGGAAAACCAAATTTTACTGAAGAATGATTACTTGTATGTCTATAATTATAATTACTTGTGTTTACCATCAAAGGTAAGAAGTCATTCTGATAGTTTTACTGATGTATTTACATATTTCCTGGTAGTACCGGCACCTATGCAGTGACGTAACTAGGGGAACAAACGTGGCTTGTTCCCCGGGTGCCTGATTGGGTAAATATTTGGGGGGCGCTAAGTCGAGTTCTTGCCCTGAGCAACAACTAGCGTATTTACATCGCTGCACCTATGCCCTTAAATCCGTAAAACCTCGATGTCGCCAAGTTGGGAAGGACACTATTCACGGAAAGTATTTTCTATTTTACTTCAAACAGGCTATAAACATAATCCATACATTAATTTGCTCCACAATTATCCCAAGCTAAGTTTTTTTTCTTTCTTTTTGTAATTCATTCATTGCATTTAGAAATTTATGAAGGTCTTATGTTGAATGTTAGTGTGTACCTTAACGTGAAAGCATTTAATTCGCCCAAGAAAAGTCCAAAATCTGGGGGGGGGGGGGAAATTTCAATGTGATCACCTTAGTTGTACCAATAATATACTAACAAAAAGCCAGGTGGGTTTTTTAGATGGGTGCAATCCGAAAAAAACCCACAGGGTTTTTTCGGGCTAGGCCGCTTGGACAAACCATGACTTGTCATGATTTCATACTAGTAACGTTTCACTTGTAAAGATAAAATATAGCTTCTATACACTGTGCAGACGTACATTGCCTTTGAGTTAGAAGTCGCTTACCTTCAAAACTGAGGCTTGCAAACTATTGCAATTTTAAGAAGAAAATGAATCCCATATACCCTTTTCCCACGCTGAAAATATGTTCATTTTCTTTTCTGTATTTTCAATTCATTTCCCATTTACCACACACTGTTCGCCTGTTTTACATACCGTGTCTTTCGTAAAATTTCAACAACTGTCGCTCGTTATTTTTCAATAGTTCTATATAACTCGCACATGATATGTGACCGCCTTAAAATACACGCGCCATTATTTCCGCGAAATAGTCCATCCACCTCCACATACATTGCCGATTAGAACTTACAAACTCAACCATTTTCTTAGCTTTTACTACTCCCGTTACCTGACTTTCATTCATTCTTCCTCACAAACTTAAATAAATTCTCCAACCCGGCAAATTTCCTAAGATTAGTCCGGCGATATAGCACTTAACCCTACTAATTTCTGCCGGCGCAGTATTTCTGCACCATGTACGACATCTTTTATGTTTACATGCACTGTCGTTGTGAATATGCACCTCTGTCGCTAACGCGCTTGTTGCCTTGGTGCGGGCACCCTTGCTACGCTTTTGGCCTGATTCACTTAGATAGCATTTTCGCTTTTAACTGCTCCTAACACAAGTTATGTATATATATATATATATATATATATATATATATATATATATATATATATATATATTACAGTCGTTTATTTGACACACCCGGACGCGTATTTGTGTCTGGCACACACAAATTTTACTCCTACCCTTAGAAACGATTTCTAAGGCACTTTGAGTGAATTTCATGGTATTAGCATAGCACGTAGTTATTTCCTGGGTACATCAGTTTGCATGCTTATTGTGAACCTATGCACAATAATTTGGGCATGTGCCAGGTTAATAAGGACCTAGAATCTTAGGGAATCATTTAAGGCAAAAAAAAGTGAAAGGGAAATGTTTTTATTATTCTCAATCAGCACCTTAAATTACTTCACAAAGGAAGACTGCTTGATTTGGAACTTAATATAACAACAATCATGCAGGTTAAGACTCTGAGATCATACCTTATGTTACGATGCATTTCATTTTTTTATGATGAAATATACCCTTACGACCTTGAAACATTTCTTGCGGGACGAGTTTCATTCCTGTGTACGGATTGATTTTTGGAAGGCTTAACTCATGCCCCTCGTTATGACATATGCTATAAAGACTGTCAAGCAAAAAACTGCTAACCGTCCGGTGGTGCGTCCGTAGGGAGCATGTGCATCGTCAATGGAAAGAACTGTATAAACAAAATTAGTGGGAAAAAAATTTTTTATGGTACAGAACCCCATGCCCACTTCTTTGAGACACTTTTATGACCACACGTTTCCTTACCACAGTGCTATTACAGGCCTATTTTATTATAGTTTCCTTATGGAGTATTACACCGTAAAGACCAGACAGCTTGCTTTACGGCTTCGTCATTATAACTCATGTTACAGGTAATGTACTCATGTATGCATCTTTTTTTTTTATTTGTTTATTTACTGGTCTTGGTCTTTTGGAATAATATTAAGTACTTGCACTTTCTTTCAACATACCTCAAGTTGAATCAAAGTGATAAAAATAACATAATAACATCATCTTTACCATATAGTCCTTCACAGGGGTATCGTACACAATATAATGTACAGAAGCCGCGATGGCTCAGTGGTCTCCTCTGGTGCTGGGGGTCCCTGGTTCGATCCCAGCTCGCGCCAAGTGAACTTTGTGGGGGACAAACCCCGTGTGTGTGGGTTTATTCGTGGTTCTCCCACTTCCTTCTTATCACTATTTCTCATTACCACCGTCTCGCTTACCTTAGCCGGCATAATCTTGGGACGTAAAACTCAAAGTTTTCCTTTCATTTTACAATATATACACTCGGATCGACTTTTTTTATTGATGTAATATAATGTGAATGACAGTGATACAAGTTGGACATTCGACGCCCCAATTCTGTGCTGCACTCCTATTTGCCACTTCGGCTTGTGCATTTCTCACTAGGTTTTAAAGCAAATTCTCTTGTATAAAGATTTCTGTTAAAACTAGGTCTAAAATATAGTTAGGAATTTCAAAGTAATACTAGTAGTTAATTTTATGCACGCACACACACACACACAGTAAATGCAGTTTCTGTCTTAGAGTTTGAGCGATTTTCCTTCCTTTCTATTGGTATGTCTTGCCATGGAATTTGTTTCGGGACAGTGGAAAGGCAGATATGAGGTTGAACACTATTTAAAGTTTCTGTGCAGGTGTAAAAAAAATCTTTTTTTTTTTTATTTAAATCGATTTTTTTCATTTAAATCAAATCTGTCTTCTCGTATAATACAAGTCGCGAACTGAAGAAAAAGCATTAGGAATTAGTATTAAATGCTAATTATGCTATTTAAGTGAAAGTATTGGGGTTGAATTTTGAATTATCCCCAATCGTTACTTACTTCCTCTATTGTCATTGGTGATTTTTCTAAGAACATTTAGTGCTGCATTTACATCTTGGGCGTTAATCATATTTTGAAAACTTTAAATGTATTGTGTAGGTATAGTAACCAGTAACCTCCTTAAAGAGATAAAACATTATTGCATCAATGGATGTACAATTACTTGTACTTTTATAAAAATAAATGTACTTTTATAAAAATATTATTCGTGTAAAGAACAGTAACCTTTGTAAACATGTTTAAAATAACATCATGGATTTCACTTGAAATTATTTGTAACATTATCAAAATGGTATAGATGTACTGGACGGTGACTTTGACGGAATAAAAATAACAAGGACTGTTATATTGTTCTGGATATTGTCAAAAAATTATTATTATAGAGGTATATTGAACCTCTATAATAATATCCATATCCATAAGATCTTTTTGGATAATTTAAAATTCACACAGCTCATGTGACTCATTGTCTCAAGGAAAATTTTCCGATATACAGAATATCAACGTGATTCACAATACACAAATAAAAATTTATGATATGAGCTGGCAACCTTCTATGTCTGATCAAAAGAATACAAAAACTACATCCACCGTATTAAAGCATGCTGCTTCTCCATTAAATAAGTGACCAGCTGCTTCGACACTGTTCAGCCCTGGCGAGTCTGTTGCTTTTACTTGGCTGATGTTTTTATTATTTCCGTCTTGTTTTTAACCTTCGTGATTAAGGCTCCAGGGGAGAATTAAAGGCTAGGTAGTGCAAAGGACTTGAGGAATTACAGTTACTGTAATATGATTCTGTACACGTACTAATCTTTTTCTTTACAGTCTTCAGAGTATAACAATCGTCACAATCAATCGACGTAAAAATGGAAGGATAGGTTTCTCAGGAATGTGGTTAAAAGAGGATTGAGTCCTAATTTTTATTTAAGCTACATAACTGAAAATGTTGCTCAAACCATTATCATCTTACGATGCGAGATTGGCTATCGAAACATAGTAATATACGTGGACACGGTTAAAAGTTAACAGAAAAAAGGAAGAAAAGCTTTCATACCGTGCTGTTGTGCGTTCATTAACGAACCTTTCAATCTTGAAATTGAAAATTTTTGGACCATGAAAAAGCAGTAAATTTGATTATTTAGTTTGAGTGGGAACTTTGTAGGAGTCATAGACGACTCAATCGAATAGACTACATACCATTTCCTGTATTTTTCCCTTTTATTTTTGTCCTCGTGTATAGAAGTATGAGCAAGTTTAGATTTTTATGTACCTGTCGATTTTTTTTAAATGCTTCTAAATAACAATGTATTCTCATTGGTTATCAGTGTCGATACTTCTTCACTGCTAGCTCCTTTGTAAATACGTTTCTCTTCTTACACCTGTAAAAAACAATTATTAGTTTTATTTAGTAACAAATGCAAAAATTATCTACTCTCAAATAAAACAATACCATGTATAGATTCTTTTTTAAAATGTTACTTTATAGAAGTTCAATGTGAGTTTCAAACTTTGTAGAAGTTTCAACCTAACGGATCTTTTCTAGATGAAGGTCAGAGCGCAGAGACAGAAATCACTGGAAAATAAAACATAATTCCATTACATGAATGGGGAAACTAGATAAGTACAGGGTGCGGCACGTAAAACCGTCCCGTCGTAATATTCTGGTATATTGTGTTTTTGGCAACACTTAAATAATCTACCTTCCTACCAAGAGATGGCGTGTCGAGGTCGGGTCGACTTACGTGACCTGCAGCAGTCACGTGCAACCGCAGCCAGTGAAACTTGTCGAAACCAGTTGAGAAAAAGGCCTCGTTGTGTTAAGCCGGATGAGTGTCAGTGTGTGATAATGCCGTATTCGATACCCGAGCGTGTTGCCATTGTTGAAGGGTTCATTCTCACTGGATCTTTTGTGAAAACAAAGAATTTGTTTCGGAGAAATTTCCAGGACGTTCTGTGCCAGCAAAAAGCACCATTCAGGAATTGATTGAAAAATGGCGGCGTACAGGATCGGTTCAAAATGCTCCCAGGAACAGATGACCATCTGTCTGCACACCTGAATTAAAGATGCAGATGGAGGAGATAATGACAAGAAGTCCTCGAAAGTCAACAGTGAACAGTGACGTGTATATGGGAATCCTGGAGGAGTTTTATACACACTTGACCGAAGAGGAGTGTCAGTTATGTTACTTTCAGCAGGAGGGTGCAACATGCCACACATCAGCTGCATCATTGTCCCTTGTGCATGAGATGTTTACACCAGAGGACAATCAGCAAAGGCTTGTGGCCTCCTCGGTCACCAGACTTGTCCACGTGTGACTTTTACTTATGGGGACTGTTAAAGGGAAGAGTATACGAAACAAATCCACACACAATTGAAGAACTCAAGACCAGGATCCAGGATGTCACCAATAGCATTACAACACAAGAACTGACAAAGGTATATACGAATCTTCTCAATCGTGTCACATGTGTGTTGAAGTGGGCGGAGGACACTTTCAGCACCTGCTGTGAAGGCTGCTGTGAAGGTGAGTAGTCATATTCAATACATTACATTTCATTTATGTGTTGTAGTTAATCATATTCAATACATTACATTTCATTTTATGTGTTCACTTTACGGGCCGGTTTTACGTGCCGCACCCTGTACTTGTCTAAACCCGATATGCTATATTAATCCTTCAGGTACCCACATAATATGAATACCCAGGTTCTGTCCCCGATAAAGGCGCAATTCTCAGCGTTCACCTACATCAGGAAACAAAAAGAAACAAATTGCATTAAAACACAGGGAGCTATGATGTAGAAAAACAGAAGTTACTCCATTCGAAATCCGTACGCTTCACAGGCATTACAAAGAAATATGTTCCATCTGGAACACAATAACACTTCTAGGATATAGCGTCAGGATACACATTAAAAACCAGTATAGTAAAGTTTTGAACACAAATCTAAGTAGTAGTATGGATCGTATTGTAATATATATGTTTCGCTTCTTTGTTACCACATCAGTTTTTAGCTTAGCTATAAATAGCCCAGTTTACTCACATAACAGAGAGACATTTAAACTAAAATATAAAACTCATTTAGGTTGCAACGAAGCTAGATATTTTTAGAAAACATTAGTTAAGAACAGAAGGAAAAAAAGAAAAGAAAACACATTCCCATACATCACCATGAAGGGGAAGACCACATTAAAATTCAAAGTAATTTTATAACTATAAGCACTTAATTTTGTACTTTTTTTCTAACAGTACTGTTGTGTGTTGTTTCTATCTCCGGAAAAATACAAACAATCTAAATTGATTGGTTACTTAATTTGTATTTATGCCTTTTATCAGCAGCTAGATTTTATAGGCGAGACCTACAATTTAAAGTAGCATCTGGAACCACTGCAGTGCGTTCGATGCTCTCCCACGACTCGATATCTCGCTTGCCAAAAACACGCGTGCTGCTACTACACCAGGAAGAAAGCAAAGAACGATTTATAGTTATCAGCACTACATATTTGTAATATTACAAATCACACGTAAATTAT
The DNA here is from genome assembly GCF_964235325.1 of Thermobia domestica. Lineage (NCBI taxonomy): Eukaryota > Metazoa > Arthropoda > Insecta > Zygentoma > Lepismatidae > Thermobia > Thermobia domestica. The sequence continues at coordinate 339,643,130 of NC_137456.1, read as the reverse complement.
CTACATTTATAAAAAATGTAGTCTCGAGTTTGAATTTTTTCACTGTTTTCGACAATGAGTAAGACGTATTATTTACCTACTTCCCAAAATTAGGCATGGCACTGAAATCTTTTGAAATTACAATACTTAAAGTAGCTATAGTTACTAAACTGTGCTCTTGGGTACATGGTTTAAAACTCAACATATTACTTTGTACCAGGGTTGGCTGGTTTAAACCTTGGTTTAAACCAACTGGTTTTTTCAAAAAAACCAACTGGTTTAAACCAAAACACAAAAATGTTCGTAAAAGTGTAAGTGTTCGTAAAATCTTGATAAACATACATTTGTGGGTTATCACGTTTCACTCCCAAATATTATTCGTATTGAATTCAGACCTAAATTCCTCATTCAGTACTCAAAGAGATTATACTACAAAAGCAACTTTTGTTCTTTTTATAAATTTATGAATGTTTCTTTTGTGATTTCTTTATAGTTTGTTATTATTGTTATGCAATTGCAATCAAAGAAAAATTCTAAATATTGTTTCGTTTTAATAATGTTTACTATTAGTAAAATACATCGAAGTGCTGTACTTTTTTTGGGGGGGTAGGGGTTATACAAACCCCATGAGAGGCATTTATTGAAATCAGAAATATCTTTGGTATCTATTTATGTATAAATGGGTCAGAACCAAAGTGGACTTAAATTAATTCGTATCTTTATTCACTTTTCTTGCTGATATGCAAATTAAGTCGTTGCATTTCTTTAACTTGGACTAATAAAAGTCGTAGTAAACTAACTTGGACTAAATTAGTTCTTCTGTACTCTGCAATATTTTGAAATTGTCCATATGTAATTCTGTATAATGGTTTCATTTGTGCAACTGTTTTTTTTTTTTTTTCCTTCTGAAATGGCTCTTGACAATTATATTACCAAGTATGTAAAGATCAGTCCTTTTTTTTAAAAAAAAAAAAAAATCAGGAGTCCTTTGTGAGTGATTTGGCAGACGTATCGCCAGTTAATCCGGGTTTCGAGTTCAAATAGAGGACAAAATCTTTCAGTTTAACTTTCCACAATTATGCTCTTGAAGCTAAAGGAGACGGATGATTAACGCAAGTGAGTAATGAATTAAAAAATTGGTGAAATGGGATTTTGCGAGGAAACTGGAGTACCCGAGAAAACCCACGGACATGTCTACCACAAACTTACTTGGGACAGGAATTAATACAGAGACCCTACGTACCAGAGTTAAACGCTCTAACACTGAGCCACCGTGCACCCCCTCCCCACTCCGTTCCATGAGATTACACCTCTTTCCAGATGAGAAGCAACACAAACAAAAGTTAATGGTACGCGATTTTAAAGATTAACCCCCGTGTAAGCAAAGGCGCGCGCTAGCCGCTACACCAGCGGGAAGAGCAACTACCCACTTTTATACTTCAAAATTTAAAGCAGAAAATTATTAAAAAAGAATTAAACTAACCTAGTCTGATTACGTTTTCCAAATATACGAGATGAATGTGTATGATCGTGCATTACGAACATCTGACCCGCATAAACTCACATAGTGAAATTAAAATTTTACATTATCGAAAAATATGTCAAATCTACTTACAGATATAAAATTCTTCTCTTACACAATGTAAGGTCTTGAGGTCTCCATCAATACATTCCTTTAGTAAATTACTGTTTTGTGCTAGATTTTAATTTAACCAAATAATCAATCATTCCCCACGGAACTGAATCTACATGTATGAAGGTCATTTATATATGTAGAAATATATCTATTATAAGAACACAAGAATAATGATACAAGAGCAAAGCATTTTGTCATTCGTTGGGGGATGGAATTTCCAGGATAGATTCTCCATAGTCGGTTCTCGTTACTTTTGTACGAGTACGGTTGTGCAGGACACCAAAAACAGCGTACTTCATATGTAACAATAAATAAATAAACAAAATTATACACTCAGTACTAATTGTAGGGGGAAAAAATACATTCAAGGAAATCAAAATAAGTACACCAGGTAAACAGACGAACTATCCTATCAACTACTCATGAGTGAAAAGTGAACGGGATCGGACATTACACACATGAATGTTTACATATAAGGTTTACAAAATTGCAGGAGATATTGAAGCATATACGTATGCAAAGTCTCTACGATGGTTCAGTGTTACCAAATAAACGTTTGAAATGCCAAAGCACAGATTTTTTAAAATAACTGGAAGCAATTACTGCTTTCTTAGTTGATTGTCGGACGTGGATATTTTATTTCAATTGAGTGTTTCATTGTCGCTTTACAAACACAGTTTCATAGTTAACATTTACGACTGACATTATATAATTTCCTAACTATATTTCGATTATATAGCTGCCTATGATGGCATGAAAAAGCTAGCATACCCACTTAATACTGATAAGCCATTAGTTGAGATTTTCACTTTATTACATTACTACGATTTCTTGATTAAAATAGTAATAATATATGCAACTAAAGTGTTCCTTGCATCTAGATCACCAGGGCCCCACGCACCGTAGGTGAGGGCTCTACCACTAAGCCACTGTAGCCCCTATACTTTTGGGCTGGAGCTAAATTATAGCAAAACTTAAGTTTCCGTGCAAGGATTTATACAGATTTCCTACAATTCAGCTATAGGTATTGACTCAATTTAGCTTCGTGTAGTTAAAATACCTATTCCGTGAGATACGGATGAATTGTTTAGTAACACGTGCATTACTAAGAGTCCATTTGGAACGACCGAGCGTACAAAGTAGAACAGTATATGCAAATAATTAGGAAGTAAAGTAGAATGAAATAATTGTTGATCGATGCTTTACGATATATAGTAAACAACTCAAACATAGAGAGTCTCGAAACATTCGAGATACAAGATAAGACCGTTTATAGTTGAATTACATCTGAAACAGACTACTGAATTCGTAAAAAGAGTTGTTATTATGGACTGTCGTTACTATTCCGTAAGTCATTATATATCCTTGCACATGCAAAGGAACCAGAGCAAGTTAATCAATGTACATCAGAGTGTGTGGATGTTTGGTTTGAACCCAGCTCGCGTCAAGTGGGCTTAGTGGTAGTCAAACACCGTGTGGGTAGGTTTTGTCGGGTTTCTCCTACTTTCATCATAGCACCATTTCGTTTGTGATCATGATTAGGGTCTTCCTTAGCCTCAGATTATTATCATGGGCGGTACACTTTAAAACAAATCAATGTAGAGTATCAATTCCAAGAAAAGTTTTAAATAAAAGCAAAATAGCCAAAACTGGTGGTATGGTCCAGTAATTCCACTCTCCTCGAGCTGAAAAAGTTGGTAGAAATGGCCTATATTGTAAGGATTTATCCTGCATGATTGAACTGCGTACCCACCTAGTGCATTGATTTCAAACCTCCGTCGTGATTCGCACTACAATAGGCCATATTGTTCATAAACTTGGTTTGCAAGAGGTGGCACACAAAAATTTAAATCATGGTATTAAGCTAAACATACAAAAGTGTTAACTATTTAGAATGAGAGGGCACACCGAATCTAGCGTCCTTTCACACTTTTGCAAGGAACAGTAACTGTAGCTGCAAGAAACATACGGTAAAATACTATATATGATAACTATATCGGCGGGCACTAAGTTTAAGGATAGCAGAATTTGTAAAACTCATAGGTAATATTTAATACTTAGTACATAACGAGGAAGGCATGGTGAATTGGCGGTATAGCTCTCGTGCGCCAAATCTGTTTCGATGTGGTGGACAGCACCGTGCCCGTGGGTTTTCTCTGGGTTATTTTGGTTACTCCCATATTGCCATTCCACACACTGTTTTCTAATTATACGTCTCCTTTAGCCCAAAGAGCACAAACATGCGACGTAAAATTAAAACGTTCATTTCCGTGTATAAACACCAAACACAATATGCGTACAAACTAATGTGCCCTAGAAATGACTATGCGCTATCCTAGTACCTAATATCTTACTAGTATCTTAAAAACTGTTTCTTAAGTAGGACTTGCATTCATGGGTGAAGATTCACTTTACGACAATTTTCCCTTATGGACATAAACACGCGTTCGAAAGTATGCGACAAATGCGATCGCGGAAACAGCACACGCTAACTTGTGCTAGGTGGCCTGCGGGGTAACGAAAAAGTGCATCTGCAGGAAGCAGGCGCGCCAACGACGGGGAATGCACATAATCAAAGACAGCGCAAAAAGCACTTGATATCGCCTAGAATCTCACAGGCTAGAGTACCTGTACTGGTTTCACACTAGTAACTCTATTGTTGTAAAGAAAAACTACAAGCTTCCTACATCGATTCAAATCGATTTTAGTTTAGCGTCCCTTTGAGCAGCGAGGCTATATGAAACGTGGACCTGCAATTTAACGTGTAATCCGAACTACATGAGCTCGCGCAGAAATGGGACTTGGGTCTCCCACACCAAAGGCGTGTACGCTAACCGCTTAGTCACGAGGGAGCTCTAAGTTTCCTACATCGTTATAGATATACTTCGCAGATGGTATTAGTTTGTTACACAGTCGTCTTTGATATGCACGCAATCATTTTAATCCTAGTTGTAATTGTTTCAAACTTGTAAAGATGAAATACTGGTTTCCTACATTCTGAAAACTTACTCCGATAGTGGAATTTAATATCCTATACAATCCTTTGTCATATGTACTCATTCAATTCATCCATACAACTACCGTAATTTTCATGACGGACTATTCTTAATTCCAATAATTAAAAACTCATACTGTATGAAACCATAACAAATATTATTTCAAAAGCCATCTATTTTCACTACCCTCGCTCACGCGCATAACCAGCATTGAAAATGCGCCTACTCTATTCGGACGCACCCCCTGCGGGACCACTAGCTTCGCCCTGGACTGACTGCTCGGTTAGATAGCATTCGTGCTTTTTAGTGGTTATGTAGCACAAGATGGTTTGTTTTTTGCACCTTAGTTTTTGTCGAAGGCCGTATCCGAACGCCGTATTTGGTAACAGGTTAAGGATGGGGGGCAAAAACTGGCAAAAATAAATAAAAGGATGGTTTACAGAAATGTTGATAGTGTTGACTGGCAATCGATGTTTGAGTAAAGTGTTATGAAAATTTTAACTAATTTACTTCTAGTTTACCGAACTTGAACTTTATAGTGACTTACATGGGAAAAGAAAGTGAACTCTTCGTAACGAAGACAGAAAACAACGTGTCTGTGGGGCTCTAACACGCCTTGACTCACTAACGCTCGCTCGGCAATACTATGTGAATTAAATATTGGTAACTTAACCTAATTTATCGTATGGAACCATAAAACGACCGAATCTGAGTAGAGTATAGCAAAACAGTAGGTGAAAAGCTGGCTCTCCCATCGCTAAACAAAGACCCCGTATTTATTTGCAAATAGTAATTTTCTATTACAAATTGTAAACTTTTCCACGCATCTATTTTAGGAGGTAATTGAACCTAACCTAGACTAATGTAACGTAATGTAATATAATCTAACCAACGGAACATTTTGGTAACTTTTTTGGAGTATGTTTAGCTGAAGGGGTCCAGAAGCACGTACAAAACACAGGAGAAATGGATGATACAAGTACTTAGACGTAACACAACGTAACCAAATCTAATCTAAACTAATGTAAGGTAACCTGCACTAACCTAATATTAGTGGAAATCAGCAAAATTCCATCATTTTTTTTTGGAAAATTATGCTGGACCCCGACACTAACATAACAAACTAACCTAACCTAATGCGAACAGAAATTACCAAAATTGTACCATTTTTTAGAAAAAAGAGCTGGACCCCTTCTGCTAAACATAGGCCTGTTCTTTCTTCGAATGTTATATAGTCTCGCGATACAGCACAAATGCCGAAACATTTTTCGCCCTAATCTAAGCTAACCTTAAAATGTAAATTGACAGAACAGTCTGCTCAAGTAATGCCGATTGCATATCATGTTACCATGCACAATGTTTTGTAAGAGTAGGGAATTGTTTAAATATTTGTTGTTAGATTTTCAACATTTTTTTCTAATGCTCTCTATAAACCTGTACGCGTGTCCTAGACACGAATGTTTTGGATAATTTTGGAACTAGGAGGCCAAAATCAGGTAAAATCACCATGTTTACAGGAGAAATGAGTTGATGTTACGTAAGTGTAATTACTAACATAACATAACCTAACCGAACCTAGCCTAGCCTAAACCATCAAAAACACAGAAAATATAGGAAGAAAGTACGAATTCAGATAAAATCACCACGTAAAAATTATTGCGGATATTTTATGTATTTCTCCACTATCCTCCTTTAAGAGTATGAACCCTACCCGTCGCTGACGCGCCTGCTCCCTACGGACAAACACTCTCGCTCTGCTCGGGGTTTGAGTTTAGACTCGGTTAGATAGCATTCGTGCTTTTTAGTTGGTTCGTGGCTGCAATAAATGTGTGAAAATTTGGTAGAACCGTCTGCTCGAGTAATGCCCCAAATATCCTATTCTAACCTGACCTAAACTAACCTACCATAACCATAAAATAATACAGGAAAGATCCCCCAGTTCCAAAAATATCCCGAATGTTTAATTCTTGAACTATTTTATTATTAAAACAATAACAGGCAATTCATGTTAATAAGTAACTACTTAACTAAAACATGCATATTAGCTTTTACACACTACACAATAGTGAGTTTCAAAGAGGCCTAGTCACGTTTCTTGGTAGATCCAGTTACGTAAATAATTTCAAAAAATGTTTAGAAAATATTTCAACTATCAAAATTAGAACTACACCTGAACATAAACTATATAGCGTGGTTTGCAACATGCTTCACTCAGTCTCGACAAATAATTTTTCGAAAAAAGAACTGAAAATTAAATTCACACCCAATACAAACAATAAAAAATGGCGTTCAATTATAAATTTTCCGCTGAAACCATGCCGAAACTTATCTCTATCATACAACAAATTTCATTGGCTAAAATTATAATGACGTCATATACGAAATACTATCCACATCTTGATAGTTTCTTGTCTCTTTCCTCTCTTTGGGTGTGGATCCAGCCACTTCCATACAATTAATGTATAAATCATATAGAAACGAATTAAATGAACAATTAGTTACATACTTAATTATTATTTTAACTTAATATGATTTCCACTTTTGAAATGTAGGCCTATTTAAATAAATATTTAAGGCATAGAGTGAGAACTAATAGCTTAGTCGTTAGAACTTGTGTTTGGTGCATTTCAGTGTTTGGTTTCTACGAATATAGTCATGGGTGTAAGTAGGGGTAAAAGTGTGGGGAATGTGGGTGGGCGCCGTCCCCTCGCTTCCAGGAAATATCCGTGGCATCCCGCCACTTTCTAACTTAATTACAATGTGCAAAGATAAGTACGGGGGACTTCATGCGTCTCCCTACCTTTTCAAATTCACTTTTACCCCTGGGTGCAAGTAAAGCTGTACCCTGGCCAGGGCTGACGATTAGTGATGGGCAGTGGGAATATTCCCAGTGGGAAGGAATTTAAAAATGGGAATATTCCCGGGTTTTACCCTGGCCTATAAATTCCCGGGAAGGAATTTATTTCCATTTCTTTACTTTATCTTCCAAATTATAAGAACCAAATGACTAATTACTTTATTTTAAATATATTATGATTTACTTCTAGATTTTAAAGAATTTGTAAGTTTAAAAATTCAAATTATTTGACGGTACTTTATATAACTAATAATATGATTTTTTAAGTTCCATTTCCATTTGCACTAAAAAGTAGGGTAATTGTTTAGTATTGGAGGGCCAAAACTAGCAAAAAATAGGATGATTTACGGAAGAAATGACTTGATAGTGATGTTCAAGTAGTCAAGAAAGTATCGAACACATTTTTTTTAGAGCAGTAGGGGATTTATACAAAACAAAAGGTAATTGGAAGTGATTTATGTGAGAAAAGAAAGTGAATTGTTGGTAACGAATATAGAAAACAACGTGCCATGCGGGGCTCTAACCCGCCTTCATTCGCTAGCGCTCGCTCTGCAATGTGGTCTGAATTTAATGTTGGTAACGTAATTTAACGTATGAAACCATAAAACAACCGCATCGGAATAGAATATCGCAAAAAAATTAGGTGCAAATGCTGGCCCCCAATACTAATGAACAGCCAAAATTAACAAAGTACTAATTTACAAATGATGAAAAGGAACCATTTTTTAAAGTAATGTAGAATTATGTAGAAATAGAGATGAAGTACTATTAATAAACCCTGAACCACCATTAGTAATAGACTTCTTTCTGTCTCCTCTCTCTGACTCGAATTTCTGAAGAGGTACCCGAATTTCTTTTACATATGAATTAACGTATGGAATTTCGAGAAATAGGTGGAATGAAAGGTCGTGTATGACAATGTTACGTGCTAAAATATAAAGATAAGTTAGTATCTTGAAAATTTTATGAACATAAATCTGTATGCGCAAATGTTTATAAATTGATGAGACATGTATCTTCTAGCATTTACCCATCTAATTGGTTTATAACATAGCCCTATATAAATTTAATGTGTTTATAATATCAGTAATAAAGTCAAGTTGAGCAAATCCACTTACATATAAATTTAAACTGTTTAGTGGTTTAAAAGTATTAATTTTTTCACACATAATTAATTGATAGAACATACTGTAAACAAATATACATTTATGCGTACTCTCTAAATATAATAAAGTTTTAATAAAGTAACATAGTACCGTTCAGAATATATATTTTAAAGAATACTCTGTGGACAACAGTAATAATATGCTGTGATATAAAAATTAATTCACATTTGAAATCATAATATAGTAACAGAATGGAATTTTCTTTCTGATTCAACATAAATTCCCGGATAAATTCCCATTCTGGGAATATTCCCGAAAAATATCTTCCCGGGAATTTACCCATCACTACCTGGGCCTTAACAAAGTGGGGCCCGGGTCGGGGATAGCGTCCTCTTTTCCCTTACGCCGCCACTGATTGTACAACAGGAGGTAGAAACCCTGCTGATCTTAATTTAAGTAATTTACGATTTACCATACGATTCTACGTAAATTTAATTGGGGTCTAGGAGCAACTTCTAGTAGCTACTTCCTAATTTTTCCATGCCAGAGAGACCATGGGCATCCGAAGAGGAGCGTCAGGGACGCTTGGATCACGAAAATGTGTACATAATATAGCAAACGATTTATATTATATACAAGAAATACCATACCTAATATAGCAACCATGGAGAAGCCCCCCGTACAAAATTTTCTTCGGGCGCCCCTCAGAGAGAGACCCATGCTTTTCATGTAGTAGCATTAACGTAAAACGTGACTAAGAAAACAAATTGTGGCTTGAAAGCAATTCTTCTAGTAGTTAACATCTGGTCAGTAGATGGAAGAACAAATAACATCTTAAATAGAATATGAATATATGAAAATAGAAAGAAGAATATAATACTATTCTACGAAGTACTAAGGAGAATAATTTCCTCTTTTACAGAAGATTGATACTTTCAATATAATGTAAAACATGCACAAAGCTTATAATGTTTATTTTGGTTCTCACAGGACTAGATTATTATTAGGTTCTATATATGCAATTAAACGGTACGTACGTATGGTTGGTTATTATCTTGTATCGGTCCAATTTTGGGGGGAAGAAGTGTTGGTTGTAGTCGCTTCGGTGATTCCCAACTCTTCTTCTGAAGTTATAAAGACAATACTTGTAAGCAAACATAGTATGAATAAGGCAATGTTTCTGGGATGTAAAATTTAAACTATTCCAGAAAATTTTAATTTTGTATTTAGGGTACTTGGCATCCAAGCAGTTCATCTACCTTCTCGTGTTTTATGATTGCAGTTACACAGTGAAATATGGTGTGCTAATTCAACAAGAAGACAGTGGCGTAATTAACGTCTCGCCTAGTGATGGACATGACGATTCATTTTTGTGAACTGATTCATTTGCTCTGATTCTCAAGGATGATTCGCTCATGTGAATCGTTTTATTTTCTGCGTTTTCCCTTCGCGCAATTATTTGTTTCGGTCAAATGAATTGGTTGGAATGATTCGCTCATTGAATCATTTAGCTTTCCGCGAATGCATTTTGCGCAGGTGAGTCATTTGATCATACGAATCGTTTGTCTGCAGCAGCACAATGATTTGCTTGTGACAAAATGCGATCTCCCTTCCTCTTGTCAACCACCTTTGCCATGTGACACGAGCAGCATTGCATTGGGGCCACAACAGCTCTGAAACATGTTTCAAGCTTCATTGTCACTACGAAGTTAGCATATGCTCTTGCTCCCTCGCATTGTTAATTGTTTCAGAAACTAGCATTTGCGTCGGAGCGGTCAAAACTTGAAAGTGTTGCAATCTTCATTTTTTGTTGCCAAGTTCAATTTCCGAGAAATCATGCTTTGTTCAAAGTGATCCATCAGAGACCCGTATACCGTAAATCATATTTAGCCCTCTAAACCAGAACGTTATAGTGAAAAGTTAAATTGAAGGAAAAACTAGAATTTTATCAAGTAACGCATTTATTCGTTTCTCAGTAAATGATCTGCTTCTTGCTGCAAGCATCGAACATCTCCCATTACCTTCTTACTGATCGAAAAATGTCAAACTCAAGTGCCATAGTATTGCACCATGACAAGCATGAAGTATGTGGACCAGATATACTTCCATCGAGGTACACATCGTTAACAGTGAACATAAAAAAACTGTAGAGTAGGCCACGCCCGTATCCACGGGGGGCTAGGAGACCGCCCCCTTAATTTTTACTGCTCCCCCTAAGATTCTCACGGTAGGCTTGCAACTGTATTATGATAGTGATGAACTATCATATGATTGGATCGCCGCCTAACTTCTACCGGGCCCCCCTAAAATTTCTAGCTGGCTACGAGCCTGGAACAGGCCCGTAGTTAGGAAGGGCCACCGACAGGCCCGTAGCCAGCCCAAAAATTTAGGGGGGGCCCGGTAGAAGTTAGGGGGGCCCGACCCAATCATATTATACTTAATCACCATATTATAGTTCATTTGCAAGCCTACCGTGAAACTTTTAGGGGCCAGCCAAAATTTAGGGGGGGCCCGGCCCCCCTAGCACCCCGTGGATACGGGCCTTGCCACCGACCAGGAGTCTTAATATCCCCTGTGGGCAACTGAAGCCCCCACGATTACCTTGAACTTCCCCTGAAACTTTCAGTGGTTTCTTTAGATAAATATGTCTTAAAAAATAACCAGTCAAGAATAAAAGCGACAAGGGTCAAGTGAATCGGGCTACGTACAGACCTGATTCATGAACTTTCTCCGAGATAATTTTAGATCAACTGTCTTTCTACCTCTAGCTTCTTTTTATTGTATGATTATGGATAGAGAGATAAAACCCTGAGGTGGATGTATAACTTCCATGTTTTTATTTGTAAATTCTGATAGCACTCTACGATAGTGTGTGCTCATTTCCGATATGTAGCTTCTTACATTTTCTTATCCCGAGTCTTACGAACTCTATAAAGGACAAACCGTGTTCATGAACACTAGCGCAAATCCTGGGGGGATGAAGGGAACATATCCCTTGCAACCTTGGAACTGGAAGAGACTGTCCCGGCAATAATCAGATTTGAAATGTGTGTGTGTGTGTAGTACCGCTCAAAATTTTTCGAAGACCCCGGATTTCTGTAAGCATTTAGTGAGAAGTTACATAGTTTCCAAAGATCCTGATCTATATCATTCTAACGCTTTTTTTTAGCCTACTTTACTTTTCATGAAATTGACATATCTTGCACATCCTAATAGTGTCAGTTTAATTATCTACAATATCGATTCTAGAAAACCGATTCTCGCTATCTATTACCGCTTTTGCTCTTTAATGACTAACGTTAGAACCAGAAATTGTTGTTTTCTACCACTTCTGTGGAGAATGAAGTGTATCAACAAACTCGACCCTTGAATTCCGATCTTCTACACTATGGCCAAAATTGTTGGTGATCTATCAAGTATTTCGTGAAGTTTTGTGTCTTAAGCACATTATTTACGGTTTGAATGAGCTCTCTGTCTACGCTACGCTTTGAGTTGGTTACATAAGATCCACTGAAACAAAGAAAACTCTTGATAGAAAGAATGTAATATTTAATTTATTTTCCTAAACGCTACTGTTTATTTATATAAAGTTCTGAGCATCATCGCAATGTATGGTCTTAAATCCGTCACGTACGAAGGATGACACCGATCATTGAGCGCACTATCCGGGAAGGGAGAAGGAAGGAAGTGGCCTGTATGTTAGGTACCACCTTGGCATTTGCCTGGTATCAGTAAGGAAAATCTCTAGACGCTGATTTGAAAAAGCTGTTACACTTTTTGGACCCAATGTCTCTACTAGGAATCGAACTTGGGACCACTCGCTTGAAAGGTGAGAACGTTAGGAACTACACTACACAGGGATACTCTAAATGCTACTACAGTGTTCGTTTTACATATTGTTAGATATAAGATAAATAGGAAGTACTTTAAACATACAAATCACATGGCACCAGGCATAAGAAAGTCACTGATATATGAAGATATGTACTGGTTTGAATTTAAATATTTTACGTCCCTGACCCAAACAAAACTATGCACCCTTTCCCCCTTACTTCTTCGTATTCTGTATGGGCCTAAACAATACACCCGTAGATGTATTGTTTAGGTCCAGGGCATTCAGAAATAAATGCACGGATTACGCTTACCGCCAACAAACAATAGAATCAGTCCCTTCTAGCACCAGTAGCGTCGTAACGAGAAAAATTAATCGGAATGTGGTAAAACATTATTTCTAGCTTAAATTTCTCCTTCGAGGACAGCCTCTTTTACCCGCATATCAAACTCGATTTCATTTATACACCCCCTGAAAACTTGCTGCACTGGGCTCGTGCCAAAATACGAGCTTGGATGCACTCGAGACGAGAATCGAGGCTGAACACTCTCAAAAACAAGTCAAGAAGTTGATGTCTCGTCTCGCAAAATCTATGTTTCTATTTGAAGAGCTCTGTATTCTTTTGAATCTCTACACCAGAACCTCAGTCTCGTTTCGTGCGCAGAGGTATACTGACAGAATTTCCAGTTCACTATTGGTTTAGTCCCTTTGACTCTCCGAAAGTCTCAATCTAAAGTACTTTTAGTAAAATCTTTCGTAGCTGGGTCGCTTTCTTATGTGTACCTTTCCTGGTGGTAGAAAGTCTATTAGGTTTCTAAGTGATATTCGCCTAATTTCCATGAAAGCATTAACCCTTTTCTTACTAAATTTAAATTTCCCGCTGAAGACAAGAATATCAATTTTTTTAAAGAACTGACAGTCCCTGCACGCACATGCATTGCATAAGTTAAAATATCATAATTTAAATATTTGTTAATTTATATTTTTTAAAGATACAAAAAATATAAAAATACAGTGGAGAGAGAACTTTCTGGTTCAATTTGTTGCAGTTTGTAAAATGAAATCTTTAAATTTTGTGTTCCACGATTATGTGGGCTAGCTAAAGGAGACGGTAATGATGAGAAGTGAATGAAATGCTGGAAGGAAGAAACGGGAGAACCCAGAGAAAACCCCCACGGACACGATGTTTATTCACTACAAAGCTCACTTGCCGCGAGCTACACTAAGAACCAAAATCGTATTTGACGTAGGCCTAAGTAAAAACGTAGGTTACATGTGTATATCGTGTAACTTTTGGACTTAACGTACAGCAAACGTATAACTGAAAATTATATTTTATAAATACTTTCCGTATAAGTGTTCCGAATTAGCGTACTTTTCGTACGAACGAAAAAAAAGTGTATACAGGCGAACAGGATCTCACATACAGAAGAACGTATGTAACATATGCTGACGTATGTAACATACTTATACGTATATAATACCAGGAAAACTGTTAGATGTCAGACATGCTGCAACGGCATTATGTAACATCTAAGGGCAGTACATATATATAATATGGATAACGTATGCTCCGTACTGATTTCTGTAGTAAACATAAGGATATCGTATATTTCTACAATGTACCGCTGTCCGGATAACGGACTTTTCTCAGTGTAGGATCGAACCAAGGAACCTCTGTATCAGAAGTGAAACCTTTATTACTGAGCCACCACGGCTATCTTTTGCAGTTTGTGTTGAATCGTGTTGAGAATGAATTTTGGCTGAGAACCAGGACCAAGCGCTTACACATTCGCTGGGCCGCGGATTGCTAACTGCTCGGCCCCACCTCCGAGTATTTTTAAATTTCAGTAACTCTCGGTTGATAAAGATTCCTGAACGCCATTTTCTTATTAGTCTTAATCAATCAGATCATTCAGACATAACTTAAAGAATAAACTTGTGCTATTATCTCTAACTTGTCTGTGCATTAACATCATACAACTGTAAGAAATAAGGTATTAGCAACCCTAAAATATGCTACATTCATGTGCGGATATATCCGTCATTGATGTCCTCAGCTTTACCTTTTTATACAAATATATTCGTCTTTGGAACCCTTTGTTTTACATTTTTATGTGGATTTATCTGTGTTTGGTATCCTTTGCTTTACTTTTTGTATGGTTATATCCGTCTTTGTATAATATGCTTTACTATTTTATGCGAATATTCGTTATTGGCTTTCTTCGCTTTACTTTTTGTACGAATATATTCATCTTTTGTATCCTTTACTTTACCATTTTTTCCGGATATTTTTATTAGTGTTTTTCGCTTTACGTTTTATGCGGATATATCTGTCTTTAGTATCATTTGCTTTACTTTTTAAGGGAGTATAATCATTCTTGAGAGACAAAAGTTTTAATAATCAAAAGGATGTAATTAGTCATAACAAAACCAATCATAATTAAATATCTTGCCCAATCATCAGCTCCCTGGAATCTAAGTGTGTCTGTATAACTGATGATAGATAAGTTTATGAGAGATATTTGTGAGTGAAGCTTTTGGTCTTGTAATTGTTGAAGAAATTAAAGATAAATGTATATATAAGTAGGTATATTTGTTAGATTTTATTGCATTGGTTTATATTTACCTTAGACCTGCAACCCAATAATAAAATACCATGTTAATAATAATCGAAAGTCTAATATTTTATTAAATAGGCTACTTCAAGAAGAAAATAAATATTTATCCAGATAGTAATATATATATATATATATATATATATATATATATATATATATATATATATATATATATATATATATAGACACAGATTATTAAATCAACATGTAGTTTGCAATACGTAAGGTGTATTAGGAAATGACACTGAGGATGAGTGTGGAGCACCTGACTAATGGTGGAAAATTGAAATGAAATGAAATAAAATCATTCCGTTTAATATAACATGATTATGTAATTTTAGGCTAAGGGTGACGGATGATTAAGGCAACTGAATGATGATGAAAGAATCAGTGCAAACGGGAGTACTCCGAGAAAACCCACGGACACATTCTTGTCCACCACAAACTTCTTAGAGGGGATCGAACTAGGGACACCACTCACCAAAAGTAATCGTTCTACCACTGAGCCACCGTGTCCTACCAGCTGATGGTGGGTTAGTCGATCGTCCGTAGTACGTTAGACGTGCACAGCAAAAAATGAGGTGTTGAAATAACACAAAATAACTGCCATTTTAGCGTGTTACTTGTGTGTCAATTCAACACCAACCTTTTTTTTTTTTTTTTTTTTTTTTGCCGTTTACCCGGTTAAAGGGATTTGCCCTTTCTTCGGAGGAGTGAGGCATAAACATTTTGGATGTCATAATATTGTAGTGGGTCTAAGTTATATGTCTTTATTCATTAATTATTAAATAATTCAAACATACAATCAACAGTAATATAAATCTAAGGAACTATAAATGAACAATAACAAAAATAACAAAAAGTAATATGTGCCGTAAATCAGTATATAAGTGAAAAGAACAACAATAATATATGTACATGAAGGCTAATAAACAGAAAGAATGCAAGTAACGAATAGAAAACATAATATATAAACTGAAGAGAATGACATGATGAAATGGTAATGAATAAATTGCACTAG
Source organism: Thermobia domestica (assembly GCF_964235325.1). Lineage (NCBI taxonomy): Eukaryota > Metazoa > Arthropoda > Insecta > Zygentoma > Lepismatidae > Thermobia > Thermobia domestica. The sequence goes on along the minus strand of NC_137456.1, from coordinate 339,627,082 downwards.
ACGCCACATCACTAGGTTTTATTAGCAAACAGATGCAGTTATCTTCTGTTCCTGGGGCCACTCAGGAACTGATGAAGACAGGGGAGGCCCATAATAGTTGGTAATCACTGTGCGTATGATGGATAAATATGAGGTGATAGATGACGTGGATGATAAATGGCAAATACACCAGGATCTCTGTTGGCAGGATCCAACTGGAGATGATACAGTGTCATATAATGTTGCAGCGGAGAGTCCAAGTATCGTGGGGGTGCATCGTTGTCTCGATCGTAGAGAAGGATGTCCTGTAGCATTTCATGGTGTAACTCAAAACGTGTAGTAATGTAGCGGATTCGAAGTCGTTCCAAATGTGGGAGTAAAGACGGAAAATCAATAAACTTGTACAGGAGCCTAGTTGGACTTGGTAACCTAATGCGATATGCTAGCCGCAAGACATGCCTCTCCATGATACACAACTTTAGATAATATTTGTCACAAGCGGAGACCCAAGCCGTATGACCATAAGTTAAGGTACTTCTCATGAAAGCTTTGTAGGTATGGAGGACCGTAGGTGGTTTTAAGCCCCAACTTGTAACAACTAGCCGTTTAAGCAAATTGAGTCTGTTCTGGGCTTGAGCGACAACCTTCTTAAGATGTGGGATCCAAGATAGTTTACTGTCAAAGACGATGCCAAGGTAAGTCAGAGTCGAATGAACCGGAACTGGTGTATGTTCTACATCGAGACGAAGTAAACTCGGGTTTCGGTACACTCTGGAGCGTCTTCCTGGTGGTAAAAATACAAGTGAATGTGTCTTCACATAGTTAATACTTAATCTCCATACATTACACCAGTCGACAAATCTTTCAGTAGCAGGTTGCATAAGTCGATTAGTCTGCTGAATAGTACGGGCTGTTGAAAGAAAAGCTGTGTCGTCAGCAAACTGATAGATTTGGATGTTGTCTGGTAAACACCAACCAACCACATCACCTTCGGGGCATATCAAACATACCTCGGTACTGACTGTAAGTATTTCCATTGTTTTTTATTATTTGGTAGGAGCAAAGCTTTGCGAAACATATTTTGCATTTATGGCAAGTAACTAATAACATTCTATGTTTTCTGTAATCGGCGTATTAATATTGTTGTAGATCTGTGAATCATCTGGCAACAGTTACACAGATAGCTGTGCTTCCATCTTTTTTTTTATCTGTTATTCTTCTTTCTTAGCATATATGAACATAAGATGACAGAACTGTTGCCTATGTAACTGTTGTCAGACGATTCACAGGTTTACAACAATATTATTGTGACCGATTACAGAAAACATAGAACATTAATCGTTACTTGGCATAAGTGCTCAAGATATTTCGCAAAGCTTTGCTCATATTAAAGGATAAATGCTAATGCAAATTCTCCCAGGTAGTAACTTCTTATTTCTGATATGCTCGGAAGGCGATGTCTTGGTGCTGAATTAACACACAAGTTACACGCTAAAGTGGTAGTCATTTTTGTTGTTTCAACACCTCATTTTTTACAGTGTGGTACAATTGAACAATATGTTGAAAAGGACAAACATTGGCAAAGCATGATTGGAGACTTCTCTGAGTTTGAAAGAGGCTAAATTGCGATGTATGGTTAATTGGTGCAAATGTAAGTAAGATGGTCAGATCTTGCGAGGAGCAGTGTCCAAGGTCACTTGTAAATTTTAGAACTTAGACTCCCGAGAAGATATCATCCATCTTTGCTTATGGAACGCAGTGCTACATTGAATGATGCATAGTGCAATATCTCTATGCAAATCATTCTTGACCCTTCATTCCACGACGAATCATGAGTATTCAGCAGGCGGACGGTGATATCACGCTATATTTATAAGGGAAGTTGCACTTTCTTCAGGTGTCTCAATTGTTTCTATAAACATCTGTTTTATGTAATTGCTATTTCAATGTCAAAACTTAATACTTCTTGCTTCTTCTCGTTTCAGGCCGAATGATTGCGCAGTTGAAGAAATCCCTGGGAGTAAATAGAGACTATGGACTCAATGTAAATATTGGCTTGAAAGGAAGATTTGTGGCCGCAAAACGTAAGCTTCTCTCTTTATTTTCAGAATTAAAGAAAAGATGTTCCAATCAAGATGACTCTACGGTACAAAGAAAATGGGTTGCACAGAAAATTAATAACATATACCCAGTCCACGATAAGTCAAGTTTGCCCTTAATGTGTCTTGATAGACTTAACCTTAGAAATTGTCTCCGTGTATGATTTTGCCAAGTGTAAATTCTAAGTCATGCTCTGAGTCCAGCCCGGGTTCGATTCCCGGCGGGAGCTCATGTGGTTCGGATTCCACATTATTCAGTAGCCCACGTCTGATAAAGCCTTGCTGCATGTTAAACTCAAAATGAACTCAGCTTCGAGTCCGGATAGCCTTGAAGTATAATCCTGTATATATATATATATACTGTTCCATAATTCATGTAATTTTGTAGAGCACTGACAAAAGATGAATTTTTCACACTATTAACGTGAAATTTGGCATTCTTATTGGGAAATGTCTGAAAGTTTCAAATTTTAAAAGTAAATAAGAGAAAACTAATGCTTAGGCACTCTGTTGGGGGCGTACACACAAAAGTTCATTTTCCTTATGGGAGATTCAATGTTAAATTTTGCAAGCAGTTTTCTTCAATAACTATTGCTAAGGATTTCGGTACAAATGAGTGTTATTTGATACAAAATGCAATGACACTCATCCGCAATGCTAGTGGAGTTGTTTCAAACATTATTTTGGTTAAGATTCCCCATTTGAGGGGCAAGGAGCATAAAAAAAGTAGTGGGTTGAATGTTACCAAAATCCCAAATTTTATTTTAGGAACGTCAGCAAGCGTAAGATTAATAACAGGTGTCACAGAACTAATCTTCTGATGCTCCTTGCATGTGCCAGTGACTGATATTGGGTTGTAGCCCCTCTATAAAAATCACATAAAAATGGTCATAAATATCCTCAGCAGGAACATACGGGAATACATTTTTTTTAAAATTAATATGAAATTTGGTGTAATTGTAGTAAGACGTTATGCGTTCTGAAAACTAAATGTTAATTTGATAACGACTTGCCTTAAGGGGACACAGGGGTCGTAGCATAAGCATTTGGAAGTTAAGAAAAACATCAAGTTTTATTCTGGAAATGTGAGTAAGCGTTAGATTAACCATAAATGTCGCAAAATTAATTTCCGATGCTCCTTGCATATGTTAGTGCTTGATATGGGGCTACAACTTTTTCCAAAAATCAGAAAAAAATACCATTATTTCTTTAGCAGGGACATACTTGAAGAAACTTGTTTTTTATTCGTCACGTAATGTGAAATTTGGATTTATTCTATTAAAACGGTACACGTTTTTCAAATAAGTAATGTTATTTTGCTAACAGGGGTCAAGTGTGCGGAGGGTAATTTGGTGGTTCTGCAGTGTACAGGGGGTAGGGCATTAAAATTCCAAGTTTTCTTTGGGTGTGACAATGATCGTAAAATTAATGTTATGGCGCACAGAATAAATCATCCAATGCTATTTCCATGTGGCAGTGAGTGATATGGGGCTACAGACACATTTGAAAAAGCAATAGAAATTCATGATGAATGTTCTTACGCAAGGACCTGTGGCAGAAGCTAATTATTTTTCATAATTAATGTGAAATTTGGTATTATTGTTGAAAAATGTTCGTTTAGAGAAAAAACTGAAGCGACAATAGAATATTACTCATGTATGGATCTCTTTTAGAGAGGAGAACTCAAAATTTCATTGATTTAATTGGAGTTTTAATGTGAAATGTGGGAAGCAGTTTTCACAAATTATTGTTTTTGCTTGAAAAATTAGCAGTTTTGGTTCGAAAAGTAAACATTCCTCCCCTTGCACCTATGATGGTACATGCGTCTCTAATTTTTCTTACAGCTTCTTCTCTTTGGGGAACAAAGCCGGCAAGAAAAGTCCAAACTTTTCGCTATGAGCGTCAAAATAATTGAATATATCATAAAAGTAATGCCCGAAATCTACTTCCATGTGCCAGTGGCCATTTTGGGGCTCCAATTCCCCCTCAACAGGCCCAAAATTACTTTTTTTAAAAAATACACCACCTTTTCTTATTATCTTCCATGTTCTTTTTTGCCCATTCAATTGCAACTCTTTTATTTTCTTCCGTGCTCTTCTTTGGCCTATTCAGATGCAGCTCTTTTATTTTCTTCCATGCTCTTCTTTGGCCTATTCAGATGCAGCTCTTTTATTTTCTTCCATGCTCTTCTTTGGCCTATTCAGATGCAGCTCTTTTATTTTCTTCCATGCTCTTCTTTGGCCTATTCAGATGCAGCTCTTTTATTTTCTTCCGTGCTCTTCCTTGGCCTATTCAGATGCAGCTCTTTTATTTTCTTCCATGCTCTTCTTTGGCCTATTCAGATGCAGCTCTTTTATTTTCTTCCATGCTCTTCTTTGGCCTATTCAGATGCAGCTCTTTTATTTTCTTCCATGCTCTTCTTTGGCCTATTCAGATGCAGCTCTTTTATTTTCTTCCATGCTCTTCTTTGGCCTATTCAGATGCAGCTCTTTTATTTTCTTCCGTGCTCTTCTTTGGCCTATTCAGATGCAGCTCTTTTATTTTCTTCCATGCTCTTCTTTGGCCTATTCAGATGCAGCTCTTTTATTTTCTTCCATGCTCTTCTTTGGCCTATTCAGATGCAGCTCTTTTATTTTCTTCCATGCTCTTCTTTGGCCTATTCAGATGCAGCTCTTTTATTTTCTTCCATGCTCTTCTTTGGCCTATTCAGATGCAGCTCTTTTATTTTCTTCCGTGCTCTTCTTTGGCCTATTCAGATGCAGCTCTTTTATTTTCTTCCATGCTCTTCTTTGGCCTATTCAGATGCAGCTCTTTTATTTTCTTCCATGCTCTTCTTTGGCCTATTCAGATGCAGCTCTTTTATTTTCTTCCATGCTCTTCTTTGGCCTATTCAGATGCAGCTCTTTTATTTTCTTCCATGATCTTCTTTGGCCTATTCAGATGCAGCTCTTTTATTTTCTTCCGTGGTCTTCTTTGGCCTATTCAGATGCAGCTCTTTTATTTTCTTCCATGCTCTTCTTTGGCCTATTCAGATGCAGCTCTTTTATTTTCTTCCGTGCTCTTCTTTGGCCTATTCAGATGCAGCTCTTTTATTTTCTTCCATGCTCTTCTTTGGCCTATTCAGATGCAGCTCTTTTATTTTCTGCCATGCTCTTTTTTGCCCATTCTATTGCAGCTCTTTTATTTTCTTCCGTGCTCTTCTTTGGCCCATTCAGGATGCAGGCTAAGAGACGTGTGTTTAAGAAGCATTGAAACACTCAACTTCCATGTCCTTATCATACGTTGGCGTCCTACTCTAAATTGATTTCAAACAATGTCAACATCATTTTGTTTTGTAAAACACCCTCTAATTCTTGGCTTAACTTCTTGTTCATCTGCACTGACAACACTTTCAGATTTTTTCTTATTTTAATACACCAACCATTTAAGACTTACCTCTTGATAGTTCAATAGGAATTCATGTCTGTAATCAACACCTAGGTTAGATCGATTTCTTCGGAAATTATAGTAGTGAGGTACATCATAGTAGTGAGGTACATTTTATCAGAAAAATCTGCAAAAAGCAACAAGATCTCGTGTAGATAAAGAACTCGGACTAAAAGTGCGCGACGTGCAAATTAATCGTTTCTACAAACAGATCCACGGCAATTATTTTCACATTGTCCATCTTGCATCTTGAAAAGTGCAAGATTTCCAAGCGTATCTACAGAAGAAACAAAAAGACTCGTGTTGTTATCTGTTACTAGTTCACCGCGGATATCCCTTCCTCGTCGAAGCTTAGGTTTAAATATTAACAAAATTACGCTACAAAGAATTTTAAGAAACTTGAAGATAAAAACATACAAAATCCGAATAGTGTCTGAGTTGTGTGCTGGTGATGATGATGATGATTGTGTTTATTTCTGTAACTGGTTCATTCAGAAGTTAAATGAAAACCCTAAGTTCTTGGTTCAAGTTATGTTTTTTTGACGAAGCCACATTATTCTTAATTGGTTCAGTGTCCTCGTTACATGCAAGATGCTGGTCATCATGCAGCCGAACGTGAGATCAGAATTGTCAATAGACAAACGAGGAATAAGGGTTTGGCGTGGCATAGCTGCTACTAAGGAGATAGGATCTTTCTTTTTCGATGAAAATGTGATAACAGCATCATACCAAAAACTACTAAGAGGGAAGATATTTGCCGAACTTGATCATTTAAATTTAGGTCAAAGTGATAAGTTATTGTTCATACAAAATGGAGTACCACAATATTTCTCAAGTACGACTATAAATCTTTCGAGAAAGATATTTGGGGAACGACTTATTTCTATAGGCTCAAGTGTTGAATGGACATCAAGAAGAACAGATCTTATATCATACTTTTTTCTTGCGGAGATTCCTAAATTGAATTATCTATCAAAAGTCACGTGACAATGTATATAACTTGAAACAGAGAAGTCTCCAAGGTATAGAGATGATTACTGAAGATATGTTGGAAAATGTGTTCATAGCGGCTGTAGTAAATTGCGTTAATTTATGTCATGCTCGTTCAGGAGGGCATCCTAAATAAAAGTAAGTGGACTTTATCTGTCTTACGTTAGATTAATGATATTTTTGAAACTTAAAGCTAGACTAGACTTTTGATTTTTAAAATCTTACTTTTCATTAACTTTTTTTCTGTGGTTCCTGGGAGTGCAACATTTTTTACTGCCATTTTTCTATTTCGAACTGGTTTTGCTTAATTCTGCAAAAAATACGTAAGAATTCTAATTCATTTAAAAAAGGCAAAATTCTTTGATTATATTCCAGTTACACCATAACAGCAAAGCTGTTAAACTGACAGAAGATATTCATTTACAGTAGATTTGAAATTTTGAAAAAATGAAAATTTTTCCTGCAATAATGACAAATTACATATTAATTATAAGATATATCTACCTTCTTCTCGTACGTCCGTGCTAAGGATATTTATCGTGAATTCTTTTGTAATTTTTGTAAAGGGGGGATGTTTCCTCACATCAGTCACTGGAGCATGCAAGAAGGATCGGAACACTAATTATGTGACATTTGTGATTAAACTGACACTCATTGCATTTTGAGAATAAAACTTGAATATTTTTAATAATAGTGCAGTCGCTTGGCATAAAAATATTTCTATTCTGGATACCAGTATGAAACTTGGCACATTTATTAATTATAACATGTTGAATGTAAATCCGCCAGGACACAAAACCGATTATCACCCCGTCGGCCATAATTCAAGATGGCGTCCAAAATGGCGGCACAAACTGAAAATACTCCAATTTTGCCGTTCTTCCGGCCAGTTTATATGTTCATTGGCATGCTAAATTCAAATAACGCGCTTTCACAAATATTAAGGAATAGATTTACAAATATAAAGAATTATGGCATATTTACATCCATTTTAATGCAAAACTAAACATGCCATTTACTGTAATAACAACGAAAATATCGTTTTTAAAATTTTGAATGACGTGTTCAGACCTTATAGTTAACACTTAACTACAATAATACCTTTGGATTTACTTATGTGTTTTTAAGTAATCTCATGTTGTAGAACACTTATATTATAGGTAATAAATTTGATAGTTATCCTCCGTCCATTAGCGAGTTCGGCAAACTTCGCAAACCATCAAGAAAGTCTGACATTATTACCTGTTTATCTTCCGATGTTTGTGAGAATCATGGCAGTGGCTGTAGTATTTTATTTTGCTCGGCTATTGTTATAGATGGTGCTGCCCTTGTAGATTCTCTTACTCGGGGCTCATCTAAAACATTTGGAGAATTTGCAACCAAAATATTTCGACCTGCCGTAGAATCTCACCTGCAGAAATTTGATAGAGTTCATGTAGTATTTGACAGATACTTGGCAAGAATCGTAAGGCTGACACTCGTTTGAAACGAGGTTCTGGAGAAAAAACGTTAATCAAAAGAACAACACCATTCCCAAGGGCATTTAGGAAATTTTTGCAAGTTGATGAAAACAAAAAGAAGCTTTTCCACTTCCTTGCTTCTGAAATTGAATCACTGGAAGTTGGTTGTAAGGTTGTTATTTGCACTGATCAAGACCTCATAATTTACGTAGGATCCTACCATAACAACAACCAACTGTCTCCTTGTTCACATGAAGAAGCAGATACAAGAATTCTTCTACATGTGAAAGATGCAGTTTTATGTGGCCACAAAAATGTTGTAATTTCAACAATAGATTCAGATGTAATAATAATTGCTGCAGCGGCTCTGAAGGAGTTGCAGGCTCTCGATTTGCAGAACTTGTACTTTATTTACGGTGTTGGGAAAACAGAAAACAGTTTTCACTTCGTGAATTGTTACAAAATTTATGTCCTGAAACTTGTGAAGCATTGCCGTTTTTTCATGCTTACACGGGTTGTGACAGTATTTTCTTTTCATGGGGTTAGTAAAACTAAAGCTTGGAATGTGTGGAAGACATTGCCAGAACTAACAGACGTCTTTATTCGATTGTCTACCTCATTCATTTTATCTGATGATGATTTTGATATGATACAGTATTTTACAGTGCTTCTGTATGACACAACCAGCGCAACAAAAACAGTCAATGAATGCACAAGGATACTTTTCACACAGAAGAATAGATCCCTTGAAAATATACCCCTCTACTGAAGATGCTTTAAGATATTACTTGAAAAGAAAAATGTTTCAAGCCAGTGTTTGGAGACAGTGTCTACAGTGTCAGCCTGACATTCCTGATGTTACCGACTGGGGATGGAACGTCTCAGATTCCCCACCATGGCTTACACCATTATGGACAGTTCTTCAAGAAGTATCAATGAAGTGTTCGGAATTAACCTGCTGCCACTGCAAAACAATGTCTATGAACAAATGCAAATGTCAAAGCTTGAACATGTAGTGTACCGCCTTATGCTCTTGTGATGGACAATGTATACATTGAGTGAGTTATTGATAGATGAGCCTTAAACAAGCATTCCATCTCTAGTACAGAACGATTAGAATATAATGCTCTAAAATTGGTCGCAATTTCATTTAAAAAAAAGAAAGGAAGGAAGGAATATTCATTAAGGTTACCTTCTTATTTTAGTAATTTTCGAAATAAAAAAGAATAGATTTGAAACACACTTTTGTACATATAATTTTATTTTTAATATTATACTCGATGATGATGATGATGATGGGTGTCCTGTCCGAGGGCAGGTAGTTGGCCTGAAGGTCCCTGGGCAAGGTGAACCCATGGTTGTCTTGCCATTGCCTTTCCTGGGATGATGATGACGTTCTAAGGACGGCTCCTGCAGCTTAACGAAGGATCCGAACCACTTGTGTCCCCACCGGGAATCGCACTCGAAACCCTTGATTGCAAGGCGACGAGTGGAGCCACTCATCCACCAGGGACACTATATTCTATTTTAACACGCAATAATTTAGTAAACGCTCCCATATTATTTAATTTTACTCCCTTCACTTTCTATTTATCACCCTACTGCCAAAGAACTTAATTGCAATCATTATCCCCCTCCTTTTATAGAAGCTCATATGATTTGTTTCCCGGTGGTTTTTTATTGTGTATTACCATAGAAATAACTATGCCAAATTTTATTCTGGTATCCAGAAAAGAAATATTTTTATTGAAATTTGTACCAAGCGACTGCACTATAAATATCCACAACCTTATCCTTTGCCCCAATACCTTTTTACTACGATAGCGCCAAATTTCACATTGCTTGATTAAAAATTCGTTTCTGGTGTCTCGCTGCTAAGTATACTTACCGTGAACTTTTTATGTGATTTTTAGAAGAGGGCAGCCCCATATTAGTCATTGACAAGAAGTGTCGGAGCATTAGGGTCTAATTCTGACTTTTGTGATTAACCTGACCTCACTGGCATTTCCAGAACAAAATTTGGAATCTTTTAAAGATCCACCATCTTATGCTACGCCTCCTGTGCCAACCCTAAGGCAGTGTGTTACCAAACTAACATTCCAGAGTTCAGAACGCATACCTTTTTACTAGAATTACATCAAATTTCACATTAATTGATGAAAAATGTATTCCCGTATGTCCCTGCTAAGGATATTTATGGTCATATTTGTGGTTTTTGTAGAGGTGCGATAGCCTCATATAAGTCACTGGCACATGCAAGGATCATCGGAATATATTATAGATTATGTGGTATTTATGTTTAATCTGATGCTCACTGGCATTTACACAACAAAATTTAGAACTTTTATAAAGATTCAGCATTTTAAGGTACGCCCCCCTCCGGTGGTGCGTTACCAAAATAACATTCCAGATTTTAAAGCCGCACCTTTCTACTACAATAACAACAAAATTTCATATTAATTGACAAAAAAAGAAAAAAAAGTTTTTCCCCGTATATCCGGATAGGGGGCTGTAGCCCCATATAAGTTACTGGCACAAGCGAGGAGCATCAGAATATTAGTTCTGTGGCATTTGTGATTAATCTTACGCTTGTAGGCGTTCCTACGATAAAATTTGGGATTTCATTAACACTCCACCCACTACTTTTTATGACCCTTGCCCGCCAAAATATTACATATTGCATTATAAAATGATTCTATAGTCGTGTCAACCTCACAATAACAGCTAAGGAATGTCCAGTCAGTATTTTGAAGTTGAAAATAGAGTTGTTTAATATAAGCTTTTCTAAAATTATATGTGCAGATATTACTTTTTTTGTATATACCTAATAATTTGCTTAATTTTACTGTTATGGAAAATGCTGGGTGGTACACATCCTCCTTAACTAAAGGAAATATGTCCCTAGTGACTATTACGCTGTCTAAGTTCGAAAGTACTCAATCTAAAGTTTTACCAAGATTATTCCTAATATTATTAAAAGATGCTTTATTGTACAAAGACATAAAATTATGCAAGCATTGATATTTGGCTGAGGTATTCAGAAAATTAAAATATGTGCCTGTGATTTCTGGTAAGTTAAAATCACCAAATAAGAGGATAGTGCAACCTGGCTGACATTTTGACTCTATACTTTGAAATACCTCTTCATTTTGCTCTACCTTTGAATTAGGTACAAACTATACAATACAAACATACATGGTCATTTTATCAGTTTGAAATCTTTGTTAATATACAATCTGTACTTATTTCAGAGCAGTCTATAGCAAATATTTATATTTTTTCAGCACAGCTAGTAACACTCCTCCTCCCCTTTGTTTCCCTGTTTCTTTTAGATTTCTAAACACATCTAAACACTTAATATCTGTCATCAAAGAGTTCCGTGTCATAGTTGTCGCTTTTCAGTCAGGTTTCACTTATTCCAATTATATCGTAGTTTGATGACAAGCTATTACAATAGAAATTGTACGTTTTGGACCTCACAACTCTTGCATTTTAATAAAAGATATTTAGGAGTGTGTTGATGTCTTTCCTTGGTATTTTCAACTTTCACTTCTTGCAAGTGACCAGATATTTCATGCTTCACTTCCTTACCTTTGCTTAAGACCTCTCTTTGTCAGGGTATCACCTTCCCCCATCGGCCTCTCGTAACTGTCAATCTTGTGTTTCTCCTGCATATTTGAGGAAATGACGCATCATCACCTGTCCTTGAACGATAATCCATTTGCATTGTTTCCAACTCACTTGAACCACTGTGTGAAGAAAGTTCACTCTGATCACACACATCACTAACACTTTCGAGGTCTTCTAGCACAAATGGCTTATTATCAATATACACTTTATCAAATCTTAAGAAAGCGCGCTTACCTTCTTCTTTGGCTTTTTACATGTGCACCATCAGCTTCTTTCTCACTTCACGAACACGCGCGGAAAAGTCCTCAAATATTATAGTGGGAGTCCCTTTTGCCTTATACGCACTTCTTAAAGTTTCTAACTTCCGTTTATATGACAGAAATTTCACAATAATGGGCCTATTCCTGCCTCTGCCTAGTCTATGCGCTCGCTCAATATCTTGTTCCGAAAGTTCAATTCCGGGGCGTTGTTGAACAAACTGTCTTACTGCATTCTCACAATCCTCCCAAGTCTCATATTGTTCTTCCCTTGCAAGTTTGCAAAAATTAGATTGTTCCGTCGCGAAAAATTCTCAAGCCTATCTATTGTATTTCGATTCATTACAATTTCTGCCCTAAGTCTTTTATTCTCCTCTTTCACCTCTCTTAACTCACTCAGCACACCTTCTAACCGTTTACAAAATTCAGCTTTATTCTCGCACAGGTCATTCATCTTCCTTTCCATTGTCTCCAATTTTACGAACACATCCTCCAGGGTTAATCTCTAAACCAGCTATGACTAGCAGAATTGAGATAACTACTCCTACAAAGAATAAATTAACGTTACTTCGGAAATGTATGCTATGGGGATGGCAACACTTCACACGCAAGCTCGCGTTGAAGACTCCAACACTAATTCTAAAATATTCAAGCGACACCCATGATTTCACGCTTCACCGATTCCTGGAGCACCTACAAACACCTCTTACTTCAGCGACAGGGGAATTTAAGGGGATGAGTCAGGGGCCAGCCCCGTAACCAGCCCAAAAACTTAGGGGGGCCCGGCTGAAGTTAGGGGGGCCCGATCCAACCATATGATAATTCATCACCATATTATAGTTCTTTTGCAAGGATACAGTAAAACTTTTAGGGGGCCAGCAAAAATTTAGGGGGGGGACCCCCCTGGACCCACTTGGATACGGGCCTGTCAGGGGCGTATCCAGGGCGGTGTTCTGGGAGAGGCGGTGGGTTCTAATACTGCTACTTAGAGCTATTTTTAAGAGCTCCAAATTCTGGGATGGGTTTTATTTATATATAAAATAAGAAAGTTTGCACTTCTGGGGGGGGCGATCACAACGATCACTCCTCCCCCTGGATCCGCTCCTGGAACGAGTAGAACACCAGAATTCAATAGCAAATTTCGACTAGATAGAATCTGTAGTATTTTCCATAATTATTTTTAATGACAATAGATAGTTTTGCTCAGCAAATAATTAGTGTTTATGTACTTAGAACCATCACATAAGCGAATGGAAATATTCTGCGTAATCACTTACCTGTGAAGTTTTTTTTTAGAGCTATACATATAATTAGTGAAAATGTCCATAGTAATGTTAAAACTATTCTTCTGATAGTTGGATAAACTATTCTTCTGGTGGTCGTTAGATGGGAGCACAAATAACTTCTTTAATAATCTTCAATATTTTAAACCAGTGAAAAAAAGTGTAACGTTGTTTTACGAAGTATGAGGGAAAATATTTTTGTTCTTGACAAAAGACCCACACTTTTAAAATAATGTGAAAATTGTTCACAGTTTACACTAAGTATAACGGGGCTCGCTAGAACTATTTGTACAAAAGGGTATATATATATGTTTATAAACGTTACACGACACATACGATACTTACCCAGAGCTTGCTCTGAAGCGTTACCTTGCATATGGTGACGATTTTTGAATTATCCTTCCTTTTCCATATCCTGAGCCTCTTCCTCTGTTTCTTTCTAGAGATCCGTCCGTCAGACTTATCAAGCCAAGGGCGTCCGGATCTACGGATCGAGCCAGAGGAGCCGCTCCTCCTGGGCAACTATCCAAACGGGTTGTCCTACCTTCATCATATTCATAACTCACTACACATCATCTTCGGGTCTCACGGCTCTTTCGAAATCTATCGGTCTCTGCTATGGCAGATCAAGCTGCTTCTGGACCACAGGTGGATGGACGGCACGGTGGTCTTCCTCCGGTATTTGTCACTCCGACCGCTTCGAGCACGAAGGTGGTCAAGCGAAAGGACACTGGCAGCCGGCAGCGAACCATATCCGGTAGCTCTACAGCTTCATCAGCCTCAAATGTCTCCACCCGTTCGAGGTCCCCACGAAACTCACAATTGTATGCAGATACTTTCAAGCAGCCTCGTCATCAGTCGAAAAAGCAGCACAGAGACGACATTTCAGCAACTTCTGATATGGATGCAGCCGATGAGAGTAGCAATACAACTACTCTAAACTCTCAAACATCTCTCACCAATAATCAGCCTCATAATCGCCACATTCTTCATTCATTCCTACTTCAAAATTTTGACACAAAGTACAGCAATGAGAAGTTCATCACATTACAACTACGGAAGTATTTACCCAGCATTCCACTAGCAGAAGTCATCAAGACTCGTAACGGTTACATCTTAAAGTCCACAGACCCGCAGTTCGCTATCACCGTTCGAAACAAGGCCTCGTTTGAGATCTTTGGGAAGAACGCCAGTCTTACATCTCTCTCCTCTGCACGACAGAAACAAGCACCACCACCAAAACGCCCACCATTTCTGTCTGTTGTCATCCGGGGAGTTGACCCAACATATTCAGACACCGAAATTCATGAAGAACTTCAACATGAGGGACATAACATTCACAAAGTCATCCGCATACGGAACAATCAAGGGGCAACATACATGGTGCGCGTTCTTACAGCTTCACAAGATACGATCGACACATTGCTCACTACTGGCGCATACATTTACAAACGTCGTCACAGGGTTGAACCGTCACGTACTCCAGCTCCTCTTCCTGTGCGATGTGAAAACTGTCAAATATACAATGACCACAACACTGCTAATTGCAAAAATCCGCCAGTCTGTGGACATTGCACAGGACCACATCATACGCGCCTTTGCACTAATCTTCAGCAGCCACCTGAATGTCCCACTTGCCACGACCAACATCCGGCCTATAGTTATAAATGCAAAAATAAACCTCAACCTGACCAACAACATCCTGATTTAGTCGTTCCGCTCCGGATGCCAGACGCTTCACCTCCAACCAATCTCCACACCACAGATCCAGTTACCATACAGCAGCTTCTTCAATTTCTCACGCTCGCCCTACAAAACATTCATCCATTTCAACGCAATCATATTCTACAACAAATTACTAAAGCAGCTAAATCTGTCTTCAACGTCAATTTCTACGCCACCTACACCAACAATTATGTTCATTTCCATACCTCACGTCAAGAAACAACTGTTTAACTTACACATCATCATGGATTTAGTCTTTCTTTTCATGAATATTCGCTCATTACCTACCAACAAACTTCTATTCGAAGCACTGTTACTCGAAGAACACGCTTCTGTATTTTTGCTGAATGAGACCTTTCTCACCAAGTCTACCATATGTAATATTCCTCGCTACATAATCACTCGTCATGACAATACAGCTCCTGCATTACGGGCCAATGGGGGAGTAGCAATTGGCTTTCGCAATCACATACCATCTCGCCATCACATTTGTCCTGTTCCACACCTCCCTGAGCATCTCATCATTACATTGTACTTCAAGTCAATCATCATCACTTTTGCTACTATCTATGTTCGACCCGGTCACCCCATCCCACTTGAATTTTTCAGTCATATTTCTAATACCTATAAACATTTCATCATTCTCGCCGATATAAACTTTCATAGTCGCACTCCGAATGAACGCACACGCTTTACAGACCATATCGCCACTCACACTACCGGCATAATACATACTCTCCCATCTGCTACTAGACCTGTGTCCAATACCACTCCCGACATCGCCATTACCTCAAATACACTCGCTGCAAACAGTACATTCACAGTCCTTGATCTTCTTGGTAGTGACCACGCCCCGGTCAAACTTTCATATCATCTTGGTACTGCTCGACCGCAAAATGCACCTCCACCACTCCGAACGCCTCGCTTTGATAAAGCCAATTGGGATAAATATCGTACATATCTTACGACTGCTGTTGCAGATCTCCACCCTCCTATATCATCTGACGAACTCTATGCACACGTCACTACAATCACTTCCGAAATCACCCGTGCATCTGAATTGTACATTCCAACTTCCAGTTCTACTCCATACCAACCTAAATTGCCTCCGCACTACCTCGCTCAGATCAAACGCTCCCGCCAAGCATATCGTGACTACGTTCGGACACGAAATCCTGAAGCTCTACGCCTTCACAATCAGCTCCAACGTTCCGTAAAAAACTATCTTGAAGCATACAAAAAGCGCCAATGGATTAAAACTTGTAACACTCTCGCCGACACAGCACATCCATCACGTTACTGGAAACGTTTCAATGCGCTTTGTGGCAAATTCACTAAAACCCCTTACCCACTCATCATCAATAATAGTCCAGCTGCCTCTGATCAAGACAAGGCTAATGCTTTTGCCGACTACCTCCAGGACATCTTCACTCCTCAACCTTCTGATCATATTTTTTCTCATCCAGCAGATAAAATAAACACAGCGAGTCCTCTCTTCCAACCTAGTGCCAGTCATACATTGCCGCCTAATGAACTCACTTCTCCCATCACTGTTGCCGATATCACTTCCGTTGTCCAGACTAAACGAAACTCTGCTCCCGGTTTTGATTCAATTACCTATCGCCATATCAAGGAAAGTCCGTCCTCACTCCTGCTTTTATTGGCCTCTATCTTTACTTTCATCCTTCGAACAGGCTTTTTTCCTGCCGACTGGAAGATGTCAAAAACGCTCATGTTCCCAAAACCGAATAAACCACCGAACGCCGTATCTTCCTACCGCCCTATACAGCTCACTTCGACTTTTAGCAAAGTACTGGAACGCATTCTAGTCAATAGGCTTCATCCTTATCTCCGTGCACGCAGTCTCATTCCATCTTTCCAAGCCGGTTTCCGCCCGTCATATTCCATCAATGATCAGCTCCAACGACTAAGTACCCTTATCACAAATCATTATAATTCTGTGCGACCATCTTGTCTTGTGCTTTTTGACCTAGAAAAAGCATTTGACAAAGTCTGGCATCTCGCCCTCATCTTCAAACTCATTAAACTTAAATTGCCATTACCATATATCCGTTTTATCTATCAATTTTTAGTCTGCCGTATTACCTATGTTCATATTAACAATCATTTATCACATCCAATATTTTTACATTCTGGCGTCCCTCAAGGATCAGCTCTGTCTCCCTTGCTGTACTTGCTATTCGTTTCCGACTTTCCAACTCTGCCCGCAGACGTACACACCTTTCAATATGCCGATGATACTGCCTTCCTCGCTCTCGGCCGTACCATCAGACACATCAACCTAATATTACAAGAATCAATTGATCGTTTCTCTCAGTGGTGTCGAAAATGGAAGCTCACTATAAATGCTTCAAAAACACAGGCCATCGTATTTCTTCCACCACGCAAACGCTCCAGAATCCATAGAAATCCATCACTCCTCTCTCTCTCCATTCAGCATTCGCCAATTCGTCTCAGCAAAACAGTAACTTATCTTGGCATTATATTTGATCAACACCTTACTTGGACTCCTCATCTGAACTACGTAAAAACTAAAGTCTATAACCGTCTCAATCTTCTCAAACGTCTGACTGGCACGACATGGGGACTTACATCACACATCGTTCTAAACACATATAAGGTTTTTCTTCGTCCTGTACTTACCTATGGATTCACTGCTTGGATATCAGCACCACCTTCATTCTACTTCAAACTGGCAACCTTCGAGCGCCACGCCTTTCGTATCGCTCATCGTATTTCTCTTCCTAGTCCGACTCGCTACTTGTATTCTCTAATAACCTTCCCTACCTTGCTTTATCACATTGAATCTCTCCGCCGAAAGTTCATCACCATTCGCTTCCAGCAAGAACAACCATTGCTTTTCGAAACCATGCATTACCTTGCTCTATCATCTGTTCGACCTCGATATTACCATCTCCCTCTTAATTTACTCTTCACACTCTATTGCTATACCTTACCGCCTAATCATCCAGACTTCGCACTTGTGCAAGATCACCGCCTTCATGTCCATCTACCGCATATCTACCCGTCATATCAAGCACAGTAACTCCTCTGTCATCTAACAGGGCCTCCTCTGTCTACATTAGCCTAGCGTCGCCCCTAGGCAGAAGATAACCCGCATTTGTCTATATTAACAGTCCCTATGTGTTGTGGCGTGCATCGCACCTCATCTCATACCTCATATTCATTTATACAGATTGCATTATTTCCACAAATTGTTTTGTATTATTCTAATCATAATTATTGTACTTGTAACTATATAATTTTGTTAATTACCTAACCTATAAAATGATTATAGTCGCAAAGACTATAATGACCAAACATATACAGTAATAAATAAAGAAATATCTCTTAGCCCAACGATTATAACCTTGAATTCCTTCATTCCATTCCATCCCTTTCCTAAAAGAGGGTGTAGCCCTCTACAGGGTAGCTAGCCCTAGGGCTAGCATTAAAAAAAAAAAAAAAGTTACACGACATACCTTACCAAGAAAGAAACCTAACCTCTCTTGTGTCAGTTACTGTGCCAGCGAGGACCAAGTATAGCATACGTACTTGCGAGCATAGCACAAATACAGCACTTAGGGGTCTGACGAAAGTTTTCGCTTTCGGAGGGTGTCTTGTTTTTTGAACCTCATCTTTTCATCTTATTCATTGTCATTTGGGCTTCGGCCCTCGGCTCTTCCATCACGATGACAGACTTTGGCGAAGATACCGGAATTTCGAATCTCGGTCATGATTTAGGATCACTACCTCTTAACATCGGGCCTAACGGTCGCCAGAAAACGCAGCCACGTATTGTTACGGGAACATCTCGTTCAGACCGTAGCACTATTTCTCCATCTACCTACGCTGACTGCGTAACTAAAGGACATCGGATACGTTCTCGATCTCTCTCTGATGGCGAACAAACCCTCGATCCCAAGAAGCAACGAATTACTCCCAACGTTAGCCAGACTACACCTCCAACTGCTAGCCATACTATGGATTGGACATCCACTTCAGCCGATAATCAACAGCAACCACGTCAATCAGAACCTGTATACAACTTCTTACTAACAGACTATGATCCGAAGTATGACACTGTTCGTGCTGTTTTCCAGCAATTAACCAAGTATGTCCCTCGTCCTGAGATTCGTGAAATTGTTAAAACACGCCGTGGCATCATTTTGAAATCTAGTAACCCGAATTTCGCCACGCATGTCCGTAACAAGGCAACGTATGAAATTTTTGGGACGAAAGCAAAGATTTCCACTTTGCAACCGAGTACCCATAAAACTCCTCCTCCACCACGGCGACCTCCTATGTTGTCTGTAGTGATTCGTGGTGTAGAACCCGATCTTACTGATGACGAAATTCTTGCTGAACTTCATCAGGAAGGGCTACCTATAAAACGCTGTATTAGGATCAAGAACAACCAGGGGCCAACCTATCTCGTTCGAGTGCTAACAGATCAACAACAGTTGATTGATCAACTTCTCTCCAAGGGCGCCTATATATATCGACGCCGATATAAGGTCGAGCCATCTCGCACGCCAGCACCTATGCCTGTTCGATGCGAGAAGTGTCAACAGTATAACTCACACCCAACAGCAGAGTGCACAAACACCATCAAATGTGGTTATTGTTCCCGCGAACATCCTACTAAAAGCTGCCCAAACCTTCAAGAACCACCACGTTGTGATCGCTGTTCTGAGCGTCACCCAACATACAGCTATAAATGTAAAGCTAATCCTCAGCCTGATCCTGCTAAGCCTGAACTTGTTGTTCCTATACGTTCGGTCGATACACCAACTCCACCAGCAAATTCATTACGTCATCCAGTTACTGTAGAAGATCTACTCCGTTTTCTCACTATTTCATTACAGAACATTCATCCATTTCTTCGCAACCATATTCTAACTCAAATAATGCACGCAGCCAAACTATTGTTTAATTTACAACTACATGCAACTTATTCGGGACTAACAGTGCACTTTCAAATCCAACCACTTGAGGTTTATGTTTAATATGGATAATTCAACCTATTCACTTATATTCTTTCTCATTATGAGTTACAACTTACTTTTTCTTAATATACGATCTCTGTTGACACATCAAGTACTCTTCACCCAGCTCCTTCAGGAAGAACAAATTGCCGCATTTGCACTAAATGAGACTTACCTTGCACCATATCTAACGTGTTATATACCAAAGTATCATCTACTTCGCCACGACGCTCCAACAGGCCCACGTCTCTACGGAGGCACAGCTATTGGTATTCGGCACAATCTTCCTTTTCGTGCAGTTACGGTTCCACCTGCACTTCACCTTCCCGAACACAACATCACGACGGTCTATTTTCGAGGCCGCACAGTTACCCTTGTCACCATTTACTATCGTCCAGGACGAGCTATTAATTATGATTTCTTCCGCCACATTGATTCCAATTTCCGGCATTACATTATCATGGCCGATCTAAATTTTCATAGTCGCTCACAACGTGACAAGGACAACTTTTTAGATTTTGTTCGGAATGAAACAGGAGCTGAATTCCATAATTTACCGAAACCTACGCGTCCTATCAGTAACACTACTCCTGATGTAATCATAACCTCATCTTCCCTCTCTCAGTCCATCCATATAACTGTGCTTGCCTCCATAGGTAGCGACCATGTTCCCATCAAAGTCGAACTTCACTGTTCTCCTAGCACTCAGCCTAAGCCCTCTCCTCAGAAGGTCTACTGCTACCGTAGGGCAAATTGGGAGCAATATCGTTCCGACTTAGACGCTGCAGTAACTTCATTCACTATGCCTAGCACACAACACGAACTCGATAGGACAATAACTGATCTAACTACAGCCCTTCAGGACGCAGCACAACGTTCAATTCCAACAATTGAAGTTCAGTTACATAAACCTAAGCTACCTCCGCAATACTTACCATTTATTACAGCCTCACGCAGAGCTTTCCGTGAATATCTAACTACGGGCAACCTAGAAGCACTTCGTCTGCATCGCCAATACTTAAGGATAACTCATAACTATATCGTTGCGTTTAAGAAACGTCACTGGATCGAAACTTGCAACACACTTGCTAATGAAGCACATCCTACAAAATATTGGCGCAAATTTCATCAACTAACTGGTAGAGTTTCTCGTACGCCATACTCCATTGTTCATAACCACCAAGCAGTTCTTACGGATACGGACAAGGCCAACATATTTGCTTCCTATTTTCAAGGCATTTTTACACCACTACCTGGTTGGTATACACCCGACCGCCTACAGTCAGCTATCAACCGACGTACTGATGCAACATCTGCTTCCTTTCGCCCATCTGCTGATCATACTTTAGAACCAAATAATCCTCTAACCATGGAAATTCACCCCGAAACTATTAGTAATGCACTTATAGGCAAACGGAATACTGCACCAGGCTTTGACTCTGTTACATATGTTCTCGTCAGACAGGCGTCTCATTCTTTCCTCCTCTTTCTTAGCAGCATTTATAACTTTATTCTACGAACAGGATTTTTTCCGCTCGACTGGAAGTACTCCAAAGTTCTTCTTTTCCCTAAACCAAAGAAACCTCCATCAGAAGTCACATCGTACCGTCCTATTCACCTCACAAGTTGTCTCTGCAAAATCTTGGAACGAATCCTTGTACGTCGCATGCACGACCATCTCAATTCACATAACCTTATTCCAATTCATCAAGCTGGATTTAGGCCACATTTTAGCACTCTCGATCAATTATTCCGTCTCACCACAGCAATTTATAATCAGTTTAATACAGGATATCCTTCTTGCCTTGTAACCTTTGATTTAGAAAAAGCTTTCGACAAGGTTTGGCACCCTGGTTTACTATACAAACTTCGTAACTACCTCCTACCAACCTCTTACATCAGATTCGTACATTCCTTCTTAATAGGGCGAATAGCTTATATCTCGATCAATGGAACGTTATCTCATCCCATCTTCTTACAATCTGGGGTACCGCAAGGCTCATCTTTGTCTCCTTTATTATACTTATTGTACGTCGCGGACCTAGTCGTTCCTAATACTACCACAATATTTCAGTTTGCGGACGACACTGCATTTTTCACAACTGCCCGTACTGTACGATCTCTTAATAAAACTATGCAAGTAGCTATTGACGCATTCGAGCGTTGGTGCCATATATGGAGGTTGAACATTAACTCTTCAAAAACACAAGCCATAGTTTTCTTGCCACGTAGACGCCGCTCTCGAATACATCGAAATCCGAATCTACTTCGTCTTCAGGTTGATCTTACGCCTGTACCCGTGTCAACCACTATTACGTATCTCGGTGTCATTTTTGACACTCATCTTACATGGATTCCACATCTTACCAAACTCGTAGGCCAAGCACAAAACCGACTTAATCTCCTGAAACGACTAGTTGGCACAACCTGGGGGCTTCGAGCACGTACCGTAATCAATACATATAAAACATTCATGCGGAGTACGTTAACATATGGACATACAGCTTGGATATCTGCACCGTTAAAATTCTACCAAAAACTTGCTATCCTCGAGCGTCATGCTATACGCCTAGCATATCGTATAAGACTGCCGCATCCAACGAGATTACTTTATGAGATGATAGCCTTTCCGCCATTACTAAATTATCTTGAACAACTTCGTATACGTTATATCTGCAAACGATTTGCTCAGCACCATCCCCTGACGCTTGAAATCCT
The DNA here is from genome assembly GCF_964235325.1 of Thermobia domestica. Lineage (NCBI taxonomy): Eukaryota > Metazoa > Arthropoda > Insecta > Zygentoma > Lepismatidae > Thermobia > Thermobia domestica. Next base: position 339,604,506 of record NC_137456.1, on the reverse strand, counting down.
CCGCTACGACCGTGATAACGATGCACCGCCCAATTTCGTTGATACTCCTCTTCAGCACTTCATGACACTATATCATTTACAGTTAGATAACGATATGCTGGACCCCGAAATCTTTGCAATTTATCGCCCGCATGAATTTTCATCTCATATCTATCCATCATACGCACCGTAAGAACCTACTAACAAGGGCCTCCTCTGTCAATCATCAGTTCCTGAATCGCCCCAGGAACAGAAGATAACTTCATTCGTCTAAACTAACATAACCTAGTGTTGTGACGTCTAGAGCACTTCATTTCATCTATTTCATCAACTCCATTTGCACCTTTATTATTATTATTATTTTTTTTTGAGTCCAATTTACCTTTTATTCCATGCTTTGTGTTACTGTAATACCTGACAATGCTAACATGTTCATTTGTAGCACTTAAAATATTCCTGTTCATGTACGTGTTTTTCAATTTCTGAATAACTTCACTTAATCCATGTTAATATAATGAATGAATGAATGAATAAAGAAATAATAAATATGAAACCTCTTAGACCACCTATATTTCCTTCAAATCAATAAATGAAATTGAAGCACTTACCCGAAGAAAGGGCACAACCCTTTAACCGGGATGACGGACAAAAAAAAAAAAAAAAAACGTTACACGACATTAGTAATTAATACAATAATTCAGCCTTTTGTTGAGGAATACGGTTCGTGTTCCTTACTCAATGACTCTTTTTCAACAAACTCATACTTGTCGTTTAGCAAGATATACAATGTTACATTCTGCAAATCCCTTACAAGGGTCTGCCTTATCACCTTTGCTTTATCTTCTATATTTAGCAGATATGCCACCATTGCCGCCAAACACACACATTTTTTAGTATGCAGACGACACTGCATTTCTTACATTAGGACGGACTATTCATCGTATAAGTACTGCAATTAATGCAGCAATTTAAACTTTTCTCACCTGGTGTACGAAGTGGCGTCTGAAACTCAACCCAGATAAAACACAAGCAATAGTCTTTCTCCCGCAAAAACGCAGATCACGGGTACATCGAAATCCTTCACTACTGAATATCCAAGCGGATAACATGTGGGTTCATCCAGCTAAACATGTAACATATCCGAGAAATATTTTTGACCACCACCTCACTTGGCGCCCTCACCTCCAGAATGTAATACAGAAAGCGTATAATAGGATTAATTTCCTCAAACGCCTCACGGGTACTACTTGGGGAGCACGAGCTAATACCGTTCTTAACACCTACAAAGTATTCTTACGACCAGTCCTGACCTACGGATTCACTGCATGGATAACCGCACTCCAGCGTCATTATGAAAAACTGAAAATACTAGAACGACATGCCATACGAATAGCCTACAGAATAAAACTTCCTAGTCCTACTCAAGATATATACGAAATTATGCCTTTTCCACATCTTCTGTTCCATCTTGAGCTTTACGGACGAAGTATATTACTAACCCGGCACCCCTTACTTCTCCTCACAATGCAAACAGATATCCCATTCAATCCACCTCGCAAACTACTGGATACACCTTTGTCGCTACTCTTTGCACTTTACCGCTATACCCTACCTCCAGATCATCAGGATTTAGACGCAGTGGCAGCTTTTTCATCATCCCTCGTTCCTCATTACATAGCACCTTCATTCTCTGCACAATAAGAACCTCATATCTTACCAGGGCACCGTTTGTCTTCACCACGTCCAAAGTTGAACAGAACATAACATTCATCTGTTACACTATCACGTATGTGTTGGGTTGTGACAGTACACTTCATGTTACTCTTTTCATTTACTTCTCCCATTTTTCTTTCTTTTTCTTTTTTTCTTTTTTCTTTTTTTTACAATATTCAAATAAAATAGAACCTGAATAAAATGATGATTAAATCCCATTTAATGAAAATAAAATAGAACATCCTGCTCCTACTTTACGAACATCTCATAGCCCATCAAATTATAACTGAGCTCCAATGAATTATTTGCATAATCTCTTACCACACAGAAGGCGCAACCTTCTAACGGCTGCTGGCTTTTCGCTGGCATAGGAAAGAAAAAAAAACACGATTCCACTAATAAATACAATAATAGAGCTTCTTCTTGAGGAACACGTTACATGTTTCTTACCAGTGTTGCCAGAGCTACTGATTTTGCACTAGTGATGGGAATTCTGATTCCTTTCTGGTATTCGATTCCTTTGCATTCGTTGAGTGAAAGGAATCATAAAAAGTAACGACTACTTTCGTTACTTTGATTACAAGGACTCATATGTCCCTCTGAACCCCTGTACTCAGTTGCCTATTGGTTTCTTTCTCTCAGTTCTGATTACCCGTACTCAAACACGTCTTCAAAAGCTTGTTCATCGTTTTCGTCAATGTATTGTTTGGCTTCGTAGTAGTTCGTATATCTTTGGCAACATACTATTCATAAAGCAATCAAGTATAATTCTGCTTCGGGTGAGTGAAAGGGAGAAAAGGAAAGAATATTTTTAGGCAACTGACTTTAAAAGAAAATAGACCTCCTGTTTCATCCTCTTTAGAGGGAGTGACACCAGCGAGCGGAGGAAAATAGATGTTTTCTTTCTTCCTTCCTTAATGAACACCCAACGTAGAACTGCCATAAGTTTGATACTACTATTGTGAATAACTGCGGGGTGGCTAAATAAGACAAAGAATGAAGGGCTGTGTTTCACTGTATTTTAATATACCGTACTTTTTTTAAATAATATTGTTGGTTATTTACATGAATTTGAAGTGAATTAACATAATATCCTTCGAAAGTAAGAAAATATCGGGAAAATAGAATGAAATTTGAGATAAAAACTGTGGAACGCAAAACTTTCTGGCCTCCACTACAAATCAAGCCTTTACAAACAACAGCTACAAGCAGTGTGCGGACTGCTTGAAGAATACCGGGCATCCCCGGAAAAATTAAATTCTTTCGTGACTAAATAGAACTTGGGTTCTGTTCTTCCTAAATAAATTAATTCGCATACTGACTACAAGTGACAAATTCGACAAGGTTCAAAAATTTAAAGTACCGGTACTTTCTGCGCAAGAATTGTAAGAGTGGTCTCGCATAGAGTAGTCGCTAACACTCTCTCGCCTTTGGTGCGAGCGGTCCCGCGTTCTATTCCCGGTGGGGACACTCGGTCGAAAAAATGTAAAATCTTTCTGAGGCCAGCCATCCTGATCAGATTTTCCTGGGTTTTCCTCATTCACACCAGACAAATGCTGGGAGGGTATCTAATATATAGGTCCTAGGCCGCTTCCTTCCTTCTCTTTCGCCCGGTTAGCCGAGGACGTCATCTATAATGCGTGACGGGCTGACGTAGCCATCTATGCTGAAAGCCCAGAAACCTAATTCCTAATCCTATAATCCTAAGGATGAAATAGAATCTTTGAGAGACGGTAATACGTCGAATCTCATGACATTTTAACATATTTTTTTTTCTTTTGTGTGTTAGTTTGTCAAGAATGAAAGCAAATACTGGAATGTGAATAACCATAAACATAGATAATGGTGTTATGCACCATAAAAGATGCAGAAAAGTAACCATTAGCTTTGATATCTGTAGACATTTGCAGTGTTAAAACAAATTACGATTCAAAAAATGTTTTTTTTTTTAAAAAAAAAGGAAATTTGAGGGAAAATGTAACGAAAATCCCTCTGTCACGGGAAAACTAAGAGGATTATGGAGAAAAACTGATTGCAGATTCAAATTCTACGTGTAAAGTTCTATTAGTGTCAGGTATTTTCTTCCGTGTGCCAGAGAAAAAGTATTTTTTTGTCAACTAGAGTTATTAATCGTAGGTGATTTTTGAAATTCAAAGAATAAGTGTTTTTCCTGCACTTAAATTTTCATTTTAAAGAAAAAAATCTTTTTTCCTTTTCAATACATAATTTCACAAATACTACAAAAGTGATATTGTGAACTTTTCAGACGCGATTTACAAATATTGTTGAATACTTGTAAGCTTACACGTACGAAATCTTATATTAAAATAAATTACAACATTTTGGTTTCCTTTTTCCTCGCATGCATATTTCAAGCGTACGTTTTGATTATTTTCCATTCTAATGAGGTGTATAATGGGTAGGTTTTGGTGCAGGTTGTCCCGGGATACAGGGCTGCAGAAAATTGATCCCAATCGGCACTCGAGCTCAGTACATTACATTTAGTGAAAAGTTATAAAACTCCGTTTATAGATCCAAAAGTCCCATTTTGCTTTATAATTTTCCACGTTATATTATTTACAAGTTATAGTAATAGTAATAAAAATATAAAATGATACTATTTGAGCTATCCTGTATATAAAATAGTTTGAAATTATTTCCTTAATCAGAAACAATTATATTTTGTTAACAGAAATGTAGAGTCTCCATCACGCCTTTGTCCCAGTAACTGTACTGAACCTAACGGTAGTAGAGAATCTTCGTTCTGCACACATTTTGTGTGGAATGCCTTGGAAGATGATTGCTCCTCTTTTGGTATTTTTCTTTCTTTCTTTCATTATTTTATTTACCGGTTTCGTTTACCAAAGCTTCTTTATATTCTCTTTGTTCGTGTGCTCCTGAGAGTCAAAAAGTCTGAAGAGAAACTTTTTGATCAACACCAAATCTTGTCGGGATGAAGAGGATCAAAAGTTGGAAACATGTAATTTTCAATTTTAGCGTTCTTTTCAGTGCCGATGCTATATGAGACGTGGACCTTGCAACGTTTTAATTTATTCCGTTTTTCTTTTTACTTCATTAATGTCACATATGTTTCCTGGTTCATTTCATACACTACAATTGACTAAATGATTTAATTTTAAGAGATTTAAATAAAAAGTATTTTTATTACTAAAGATAACGAATATATTTTAACAACTACAACAATTCCTTTATATATTAGCTATTATTTGTTCTTTTTTACGTATATCATATCCTTTTTCTTTTTTTTAAACTAGTGCTCATTTTCAGACACTTTTTACTTCGTTCGTGTTCTATAAATGACTTCCGAATAAAGCGAATTACAAAATTTATACTTAAAACATAATTTCGTAAAGAACCATGGATTTAATTTCAAACACGTCATATACTAAATTGATTGTTACATGTTACTTACATTTAGATCAAACCTCGTGTAACATCAGTTTACAATAAGTTACAAGAAAAATATATTACATTTTACAAAACGTATTTGACCTCATGTGTTATAACAAAATAAATACACTTTTTACATATAATAGTTATTAATATAACACATTTTATTATTTCTTTATTATTCTCATTCTGTCAATACACTATTAAGTTATAGGGCCTATACCTTCGCACAAGATAAAGTACGTGTGTATTAATAATGACAAATATATGGAGTTTATTGGAGACAAATATATACAATTTAAGGGATATTAAGATGTTTCGACTTAATTAGTTGACGAAATAAATCACATAGCACGTACTTTTTCTTTATCATAATTATAGATTAATATATGCGCATAATAATATTCAAAATCAAAAGATGACTACAACCATCACTCCTTTCCCAAATAGGAAAACGAACATTGCGGTTACATTTAAATATCATGCACTGACGCTTTGTTCACATATTAATTCTGTTGTTTCATTATCTACAGTGAGCTCCAAAGTAAATACTAAAGACTGTAAACAGGTATCATATTGTATGAAAAAATGTCTGCCTTCCTTCCAAAACAAAAATATTTGCCTTGATATGACAGAAAATAATGTTAAATTCTTTTTGTAGTATTAAGTATTTAAAGCTTATTCAAAATGTCACTTGTTCTTCCATCTAACGACGATATATTAACTATTTGAAGAAATGTTCTCATGTCACAATTTCTCTTTGCAGCAGTAATTCATGTAGTCAGGGTGCCAAACGGAAGAAACACGGGTAACCTTTGTTTGTGGTATGGCAAAGGTTTTATGATTGGATTTGATAGTTTAGTATGTGTGGATTTCGAAACCGCTTGATGCCAGTTTGTCACCCGTGGCTAAATTAGCATATTGTAAATGTAAAACGATTTCTGTAAATAAGGTATCATTTTCTGTTTCTTCGGATCAAGGAACTCAAAAATGACTCCATTTCTTAAATGAAGCTAGAGAAATCTAAATATTCAAGATGGCTTCCAATAACTAACAAACAAACTGACTAACTCTATGGCCTACGGAACCCGGAGGTTCAATGCCGCATTCACAAAAGCTCTCCACTGACTTGTATCCTTAGCTAATTGCACCCAGTTTCTACTTTGTATGCCAACCTCTGCGAGATCCATCTTAATATTGTCCTCCCATCTGCGCCTAGGTCTTCCTAATGGTCGTTTTCCGATTGGTATTCCAGTCAAGACTTTGAAAGCGTTTCTACTTTCTTGTATTCTAGCTAAATGACCCGGCCACCTAAGTCTCCTAGACTTGACGACCCTTACAATGTTGGGTAAACCGTATAAATTATGTAGTTCCTCGTTATAAAGATTCCGCCATTCCCCATTCCCATTCCTCTTGGGTCCGAATATTCGTCGCAGAATCTTCTTCTCAAATACTTTCAGTCTATGTTCTTCCCTCAAAAAAGCGACCATGTTTCGCAGCCATACAGAACAACAGTTATGATTATCGTTTTGTATTTTTTAAGCTTCAGATTCCTCGACAGAATTCTCGACGAGAAGAGATTTTGAACGGAATAGTAACACTAATTCCCTGCTTTCAGTCGACATTTAATTTCTTCGTGAATATGATTTTTCTCTGTTAATATTGATCCCAGATATTTGAAACTATCCACTTTATCAAAAGTATTGATTAATATTTTAACGCATCCATAATTTGCTATATTACGGTCCCGACGCACTTCCATATATTTAGTTTTCTCTACATTTACTTCTAAATCCATGTCCCTGAAAGCGTTTAATAACAGCTCTGCATTTCTTTCTATTGTTCTCATACCATCCCCTATTAAATTTATATCATCAGCGTACGCATAACCTGGTGAACACCGTTCAACTCCAGGCCCTGGTTACTATCTTTGATTTTCCTTATAGCGTATTCCAGAACAAAGTTGAATAATAATGTCTACAACGCATCTCCTTGTTTCAGATCATCATCGACGTGAAAGCTCGTGGACAAAAATTTTCCTACTCGGACTTTACTTTGGGATTCATTTAAACATATAGTAAATAATCTCTAATTAGCTTTCTCGGAATTCCAGGTTATGGAAGAACGTTGTATAATGTTTCTCTCCTAACAGAGTCGTACACCTTTCTAAAATCAATAAGTAGTTGATGTACCGGGATATTGTACCCCCACTTTTTTTTCGAGTATTTGGCGAATGGTAAATATTTGGTCGATAGTTGATCGATTTCGTCTAAACCCGCACTGATAATCTCCAATAATTTCATCTGCGTATGAGGTCAATCTTGCTAATAGAAAATTTGAAAGGATTTTATAAGATGCTGACCCAGGAGAAATGCCTCGATAATTATTACACTCAGTTTTGTCGCCTTTCTTGTGAATTGGAACAATGTTTGATTCTTTCCAATCTTGTAGCCATTCTTCCTTATTCCAGATAAGGATAATGTACCTTGTTCCACAATTTTTAGCCTCCATCTAAAATTAACTAAGCCGTAATTTCATCTACACCCGTATATTTGTGTTTCTTTAATTTCTTTATAGCGGTTTCTACTTCTATTCAATTGGGTTCTGGAATATACGGTTCTGCGGTGTGTATCTCCTTTCTCCACGCATACTAGTTTTTGGTTGCGTGTTAAGCAATCGTCAAAGAAATCTTTCCATCTATTTAAGATGTTATCCATATCAGTGAAAACTATACCGTCAGATTTCTTTAATACATAAGCACGAGGTTGATAGCCTTTCTTAAATTCGCTGATCCCCTTATACATGTCCCGGATGTTTTTATTTTTACTATTATCTTCAAGTTCCTTAATTTTAGCTTTCAAAAAATCGCGTTTCTTTGTTCTAAAAGTTTTGGAAGTTTCCCGGCTGATATCTGCGAAATTTTGTGTAGTTATTTCACTCGGCGTAATTTTGTCTGTTTTCTCTTCTCTGCTACTTTAATGCATTCCTGGTCGAACCATGGTTTGTTCCTACGTATTTCCGCGTGTCCCAATTTTTCTTTTGCTGAAATTTTAATTCTATCTCTAATTTCAATCCAAGTATCTTGAATACTATCGCACTCCGAATCTTCTAAAACCGAGAATCTATTCGAAACTTCAATCTGGTATTCATCTCTTACCTGGCTCTCTTCTAATTTCTTTAAATTAAATCTCTCCGTTTTCGGACACAGAATATTACCTTTATTCAACGATAATCTCTCTCGTATTATCGCTGCTACGAGGTAGTGATCAGTGTCACAATCAGCCCCTCTAAACGACCGGACATCAATTATTCTAGATTGCCTTCTTCTATCTACTAAAACGTGATCAATTTGATTATGTGTTTTTCCGTCTGGTGATGTCCTATTACTACCCTTTGTCTTCATACTTTGGAGTCTGGATTTGTTGCTACAACTACAAGGCGTGGTGTCATACGCAATGTGTCGAAGAAGAACAAAGGAAAATGTTTACTTGTGGAGGTGTCTCAGCAATCCAACAACGGCATGAAAGAAAAGTTCCAAGTTAGAAGTTTACTGTTTTCTGTTATGTAAACTGAAGTTTTCTTTTTTGTACTCTTTTCGTATACAATAGGCTAGGACTATAAACAAGGGTTATTTAACGTTTTTTTTCTTCTGATTAAAAGAGCATTCGTGTTATTATTAACAGACCGTTCAAGAATGTTTAGTTTTGATGTGACTATTGTGCTACAAAAAGAAGGTATTAAAGACTACTTATTTGTGTTGTGTTTTCTTAAAATACGTCGAAGAGAAACTTGTTGCTTGTTATATATAGACTAAGTATATGACTTTATGAGTATGTAAATCTATTGCTTACATCATCTACAATTTAGAAATATTATGTATACGAATTGTTTTCTATGTTTTAGTACGACTTTACAATTATGTGTGGTTTAATTCACTTAATACATGTGGCCCTATTCACCGTACGAACGGCCCTATTCACCCAGATATGTTAGGATCATCAGGGCCATTCGAGTATATGAGTATATATGTATTTGTAGTATTATACAATTTTTGAAAAAAATAAATGAAATCCTTTAGTTTTACGTCCCGCGGTTATACCGGTTAGGGTAAAAGAGACGGTGATGGTGAGAAATGAATGAAATGGTTGAATGAAGAAAGTGGGAGGAAACGGAGGAACTCCGAGAAAACGCACGAGCACGATTTGGCCAACACAAAGTCCACACGGCGGAAGCTGGGATCGAGCCAGACAACCCAAGCAACTGAGGTGATCGCTCAACCACTGAGCCACCGCGCCCCCCTTATACAAATTTTGAAGAAAAAAATAAATTATGTTAACTTTGAAGTAGAGATATGGTATATTATAATTTTGTAAAAAAGTTCTTTATAGCAGTACAAGTCAATTTTCTTGAAAGTGACTATATTCACCCCAATCTACCCTACGAATGAAGGTGAGGGCCAAAATTCGTGGCACCATCCAGCTGTTGAATGAAAATGAAAAATAAAAACATAAAGTAAAATCTGAACAGTTCAGCGCCTCTTTCGAAATTTACAAATATTTGATTGTCAAGAAAATGAAATGAAATGAAATCTTTGAGATTTACGTCCCATGGCAATGCCGGCTAGACTAAAGGAGACGGTGATGAAGAGAAATGAATGAAATGGTGGGATGAAGAAAGTGGTTGGAAACGGGAAAACTCCGAGGAAACCCCCACACACGGTGTTTGTTCACCACAAAGTTCACTTGGCGGGAGCTGGGATTGAATGTGTGACCCCAAACACCAGAGGTGAACGCTCTATCATTGAACCACCGCGTGGCTATGGAGACTAGATTGAACTCTCGAGCTCTGAGGAAGGCATCAGTTGCGGCTCACAGCAAACCTCTTTGCATGGCTATGTAGACTGGATCGGACACAGAACCTTTATATTGCGGGAGTATGGCCGTTATAGCTGCTACACATTACTGGCGTCTCTTTATGCTGAATCATTAAGTCCAGACCTCGCTTTAGACGTTCAATCTTATCTATTCCGAAGTCTCGAGGCATTGAACGTAGTGGAGGAAAATTAAGTCTTCTCAATGATCGATTTGTGATGCCTGTTAACCAAGAACTCGTCGGAGAACCTTGCTTGACCGTCAAAGAACAATCCCCATAACCTCAAAACCCGAAGTTTAAATACTTGTTTGCTGTTCTTGATTTTCAGGTCACAAGCTACTTTCTATGACTACATTATACTTGGAAAGTTTGTTTTCAGTTTATGTTCCGTGTCTTAATACAGCCACGAAAGCTTTCCCAATGGATTGTTGTTTTCTTATAGGGAAACACTTTGTTTAATTTTGGAATTAAAAGTTTTTATAAATTTTTCATTCTCCCAGTAATTTATCTTACTAATCCTAAGTGACCATTACATATGCATGAAGCATGTGTGTGTAAATAATCCCTGGTTTTATACCTTCTACCGTAATTAATGTTAGCCGTCTAATGGAAGAGTTCCCATACGTGCAATGTTTACCTTTTCTTAAATGACTTGCGGTGCTTTTTCGAAACACTGCTCCAGTTACACAGAAAAAGAAACAATTGACTCGCACGAAGCACTTGGTTGCATTTCCAGGCAGCAAGGACTTACTGTAGCAGCAAACACCGAAGAGTTCCAATAGGGTTCAACTATTCTGCAAAATGTGTCTCAAGGGCAGAAGTCAAGTGTATTTATTACACACACACGCACATATCCCATGATGCAACTGAAAAGACATTTCCGTCTTTGTTTCTACAGACGGCTACAACAGGAAGGATTTAATAGTAGTGTACACTCACGATGAAATATTGATGCATCTACATATTCTTTCATCATAACTTACAAACGAATTAACCAGTAGTTTGGATCACCTTTTGTCACTTTTCACAAGAGGGCACCACTTTCATTAGTTAGGATGTTCTAGAGACCACCACATTTTGATCCTCTTCGAAAGCAAATATATATCACCAGAAGTGGAATTCGTACCTAGTACGTCAGTTACTCCATATGATAACTCTTAAACGGAAGCGAAATTTTATTTATTTATGGCAATAAATAGCTAGAGCAATTATCTCGGCCTGGTTTGTTTTGGCGGTCAATCCGTTAGCATCCTAACGAGTAACGACGACTTCCATCTGTCCGTTAGCACACACGATAACCTTGAACCAATGCAATTTTTGAATTCTGCCTTTTTGTATGATTATCTAGGCCGAATTGATAAACAGAACCAATCTGCTAGCAACTTAAGAGGTACCGTTGACTTGCAAGTACGTACGTCCGTTATACCACATAATAACCTTTAAAGGGAACAGAATTTTTCAATTAAGTTTTTTTTTTTTGAATAAATAACTTAGATGATTATATCGACCGAATTCGTTATTGGACTCAAACCATTAATGTTTTAAAAGGTAGGCCTATCGGTAGCTATGCGTATCCAGGTTTCTAGGATTGAAACAGAGGTAGTAGAAGTTACACTTCTCGCCATTAAATGACGGCAAACATCGTCTCGTGACTGACAACTATTGGACAAAATTAAAGTTGAGTTGATTTTGAGTTTAACCTCCAGTTTAGCAGCGGCTATATGAGTCGTGGACCTACTGATTAACGTGGAATCCGAACCACATGAGCTGCCACCAGGAATTGAACCCAGGTCTTGGAGAAAATTGCAGCTTGTAGTGCATGACTCTTGTTATTCGCGATCAGAGCATATTTTATTTTTAAAATAATATTAGTTGAAACCCATTTAATTTGCTATTGGTATTATTAAAAGAATATACATATTTTTAAATAACAGAGCATACAATTATGTATTTTATATTAATACATCTACGGACTGTTTGTGGTATGCCGATCTTAGTTTGAGAAACACTGATTTATGCTATTGTATATGGCATTATTTACCTGTGCACCGAAAAAAAAGAATTAAAATCGACCCACTCATCCAAAATTACTAAAAAACAGAAATATGCCAGGCCGGTGGCCGAGCTTTTTTCATTCACTGATCTGATGAAAAATTGAGATATATAGCTCGTTCTTTGCCAGGGTTAGTGAAATAGTAGATACTTTAACATCCTGTAGAATATTAATTGTTGGTGATTTTAATATTCCAACTATAATAGATTCAAGTTATATCTTATTACTCGGGGATTCAATATGTAAAACCCTCTCAAATTTCTTGGCATTACACGATCTTCGCTCTATAAATGATGTAAAAAACAAAGATGATAAAACTCTTGATCTGGTTTTAACAAATATAAGTGAATCATGTAATGTATATACAAGCGATAATTCTATGGTATTTGCTGATATATTACATCCACCACTACAGCTTGATTTACAAATTAAAAATATGAGGCGGATTAAATTGAATGATAATATGTTAAAATACAATTATAGAAAAGCAGATTTTTATAATTTTTATAAAGATTTGCAAAAAGAAAGTTGGGGTGAATTATACACTTATAAAGAACCAAATGGTGCAATAAAATATTTTTATGAAATAATGTTTGATTATATCGATAGACATGTACCGAAAGTGAAAAGCCATAAAAAGAATTTGTACCCGGTTTGGTTTACTTCTGAGATTATAAGTCTTTTGAAACATAAAGAATATTATAGGAAACGCAAACAACATTCACAGTATAACTTGGAAAGGTTTTTAGACCTGCGCAGGAAATCTAAGAAGATGATTAAAAAAGCTTATTCTTTATACATTCAAAATATAGGGAATAATATTAGTAGAGACACAAAACACTTCTGGAGTTTCATAAAAAATAAGAAAAGATGTTTACAAAATCCATCTACTATGTTATATAAGGGTGAGTTATTAAAAACAAATAAAAATATTGTTGAGGGTTTCGCTCAATATTTTCATAGTGTGTATGATGAAAGATCTTCATTCTACGAATGGAGCACCTCGAATATTCCTTTAATACCTCACTGCCTGGTTATAGAAAAAGTGAGTGAGGAAGAATGTAAGGAAGCAATAAAGAAAACTCGATCAACAAGATCTAGTGGTCCAGATAATTTACCATCATATATTTTTAAGAGTTGTGTAGATGTTTTGGTAACTCCTCTTTGCTATATTTATAATCTCATTTTGGTTACTGGGTGTTTTCCTGAATGTTGGAAAATTAGTAAAGTGACTCCGATTTATAAATCTGGGAATCCAAAAGATATTACAAACTATAGGCCTATTTCATTAATATCGATGCCGTCTAAAATATTTGAACACATATTGTACACTAAGATATTTAATCATGTAAAATCATACATAGTAGAGTGTCAACATGGTTTCTTACCGGGGAGATCCACTACTACGAATCTAACTAACCTTACGCAGCTTATTTTGGACTCCTTGAACGGAAACAGTTGTTCTATTGATGTAATATGTACCGACTTTGCGAAGGCATTTGACAAATTAAATCATAATATATTGCTTAACAAATTAGCAATTTTGAGCTTATCAGAAGCGTTATTAACTCTAATTAAATCCTATTTAAGAGAACGTGTACAGTTTGTTACTTATAATGGGCTGGGTTCAGATAGATACGTGATTCATTCAGGAATACCTCAAGGGTCTAAACTGGGTCCACTCTTTTTCCTTTTGTTTATTAATGACTTGCCTGGCGTTATAAAATATTCCAAATGTCTGTTGTACGCGGATGACTTAAAAATATTTCGGGCAATAAATAATATTGTGGCAGTACCCGAATTTAATCAGAATTTCATGTATAATAATTTTATTTTATTGATCAATTTTTATTTATTTTATGGATATCGGGTTTTATAAAATAATGAGGTGAAGGTAAACAACTGTTAAGAATCGAGATTAACGCAAGCTGATGCAAATGTATTATTTAATTGTCAGCAAGATTCAGTAAACAAAAATGCACAATGGAGAGTCTGCGAATGCAGGAAGACAATGTATGTAATGCGTTAACTCCTACATAAACGACATTCTGTAAATCATGAAAAGTAATTGTAATCTGTTTGTGAACATTTCACACATTCACGGATATGAGGAAATTGCCTAGAATCGGGAAATCGGAGTGTGTCGAGTGTTGCAGTTTTTGAGTCTTGACACGAGGAAAGAATTTGTTTCTCCAAATGAAAGGAGGTCACACGTGCCGAACAGCAGACGACGCCAGAGAATTCCAGAACGGAGGAGTTGAACAAAACCAAGAGACAGGAGGTCTTCGGGAGAGAAAGTGAGAGATAGAGAACCAAGAGAGTGTCAGGTAGATAACCAGGAGTTCGAGACAGAGGAGTTCGAGTCAGAGAACCGTGTGTTCGATGGAGATAGAAAACCGTGTTCTATTGAAAGAGAAGTCATCGCGATCTGGATGGAAGCTTCAGCTTTTAGAAGAGCTCCAGTATTTTATTAAAGAAGTTTTACGATTCATCTAGAGCATTGGGAGTGAGACCAGACTCAATGCTAAGCAACAACGCCTGTCCATAGAGGTATCAACTTGGCGATACTGGATTCAACTCGTCAACACCGAGGTCATCAGCGAACGTCATCTGGAAGAGAACTGAAAGGTACGTGTTTCTCCTATTCAGGATTCAATTGCTCAATGCTCGATAGGCGATACTCGTCTGGCAAAGTTTCCGAATATCCGTAATAAAATTCACAACATCTACATTCATTACATTTTACTGAATAAGAAATACAGTTGTTATCTAGTCATTGAAGTCAATGTTTTATTACGAGAACTCAATCCTCAATTGGTATGTGTTAAATTTATAAACCTCTCTCATATGAATTTGAGAACTTGCCCACTCATTCTAGATGGTGAGTGGAAGGCGCTCAGCTCAATTCAATTTTGCATCCCCAAATTAGGCACGAAGTAAGCTGGGTTGTCAATATGGAAGACGCAAAGAAATTGCAACAGGATCTTAACAGTTGTTACAAATGGAGTATTGATAATAAATTAAAATTTAACGTTAAAAAATGTTCTGTTATTACTTTTGCACGACAGGGTAAACCAGCTCAATATAATTATAAAATTTACAATGAAATATTACAAAGATCAACACAAATTAAGGATTTGGGTGTTACTTTAGATACAAAATTAAAATTTAATCTACATATTGATAGAATTGTTAATGAATCCTATAAAGCTTTAGGATTCATAATTAGAAATTCAAAGGAATTAAACAATGCAGAAGTGTTAGTTAAATTATTTAATTCATTAGTCAGAAGTAAATTAGAGTACGCTTCATTAGTATGGTCCCCCTGTTATGATAATCAAATAAGGAAAATTGAATCAATACAAAAAAGATTTTTAAGGTATTTATGGTAGAAGTGATTCAAAATCTCTGCGTATGATATGAAAGTGAACTATAGTGTTATCTTAAGGGAATTTAATTGTACGTCTCTGGTGAAAAGGAGGTAAATAATGCAACATGTTTATCTGTTTAAAATTATTAATGGTATTATAGTTAATCAAGGTTTTCTGGAAATGTTAAAATTTAGCACTAGTAGATCTTTAAGAGTACGATTACCATTTGTTATACCTAAATCTAAAACAACCCCCCATAAAAATTCACCACTTGTGAGACTTTGTAAGAAACATAATGATATTATAAAATCTGGAATAATCGTGGATTTTACGATGTCTTTGGAAAAGTACATAAAATTGATTCAATTGTTTTTGAACCCTGCTTATGTAATGCAATGATTATGTTATTGCATTCAAACAAGAAAAAGTAGCCTGCATGAATGTTGCTATTTTAGACTTTTTTCTTTTTTCTCTTCTTTTTCTAATATTTATTTTAATCTAATAGATTATTTAGCAATTTCACAATTGTATATTGAATTTGTATTCACCTGTTGTAATTGGAGCAATTGGCTCTGAAATAGGTGTGTGTTAAATAAATAAATTAATAAATAAATAAATAAATAAATAAATAAATAAATAAATATACTGTGACATAAAAACGAATTTAACTTTGAAATCATAATATAGTAATAGAATACAATTTTCTTTGTGATTGTACATAAATTCCCGGAAAGATTCCCATTTTGGGAATCTTTCCGGTAATTTACCCATCACTAGCTCCACTCCACCAAGAACGTGCTCGACGAACCTCACTTCAGTGGGAGAGCGCTACAGTGAACGTATTGCGGAGTATGGCCATATATTGAAAATCCTTGTTTTTCTTCAAATATTTCACTAATTTTGTTTAAAGGCAAGTTCAAACTTACTTTTGGGTACGGTATTTTTGTAGTCAATATGTGTGAATAGTGAATTTAGAATAAACATAGGGTTAGTACTTTGTTATAATATATACGCATGCCAGTCAAGAACAAAAAAAATCAAGATGGCCTGATTTGGGGTAATAGCACTCATGAGCACAAGAGTGTGTGTGATTACCCCATTGGGTGAATAATTTAGAAGTAATATTCAAAACGTTAACCCTAGGAAGACGGAGGTATCATCTGTCGAAGGAGGGGAGGATCAAGTTTGCCCGCATTTGTAAAATCCATTTTGAATTCCCACAAATATTTTTTTAAATTTTTTCATGACTTTTGCTAATAAATAGGAGTTTTAAATTTATATTAAAAATTATTTAACACTTGCTTCGTCACTTTTGAACACATATGTTTAAATTTAATCTTCCTGTAGAGCCTCCTTGCTCAATGTTGCACGAAAAATAAAGAAATAATGGCTCTAAACCGTTAAACCAACTCGGAAAAGTATTATGTAATAACAATATTCTATGTTCAGTGTTTTATTTGCTCTTCTTAGAATGTTCAGTTGTTACAGCACTGCTGCCATGTTATAAAGTGTGTAAAAAAAGAAATTATTTTTAATTTCTTTATTTTCAGATAGGGCGAAATCTTCATCCAAGGATTACAGAAAAAGCAAAAACTAGACAGACGACCAACCAAAGGCGACATTGGACGCTGAGAAAGGGTGCAGAAAAATCCGAGAAGTTACCAGATCTTTTGGTACACATGAAGCTACTGTTAGAACAAGATTAAGAAAAGGATTTTTTGGTGGACCTAGAATGGGGAGAAAACGTATATTTACGCAGCAGCATGAAGGCGAAATCAAACTCCATATCATGACATTGTCGAACCTCTTCTATGGCATTGCTTTAATGGAGCTTCGTCGAATTGTTCTTCAATTTGCAACACTAAACAAGTTATCGAACAATTTTTGTACAAAAACTAAGATGGCTGGTAGAGATTGAGCTCAAGCATTTTTGAAACGCAATCCACAAGTAAGCATCAGGAAACCAGAAACAACATATCTACTGAGAATTACGGGCTTCAACAGAAACGCAGTGAACATTTTTTTATACCTACAGAAAACTCATGGACAAACACCACTTCCTTCCTTCTAGGATTTTTAACATGGATGAAACGAGAATCACAGTAGTTAAAAAACCTCAGAGAATTCTTGTTCCTAGAGGACGAAAACAAGTTGGAGTAGCAACAAGCCTAGAAAGAGGAAGAAATATTAAAGTAATCTGCGCAGTGAGTCCCACTGGAATTTACGTCCTTCGCTGTTTGTTTCTCGAGGACAAATGAATTACGAAAAGAAACGCGAATGACAACATGAATCATTATACACGTCTTCAAAAAATGGGTGGTCAAATTAAGACACTTTTATGTTCTGATTAAAACATTTTGTAGAAATTACTAAACCATCTTTTCAGGATCCCATTTTTCTCATTATGGACAATCATCAAAGGCATACGTCACTTTCTCCGTATGAGTATGCGAAAGCATTATGGACAATCATGCTTTTGCTACCAGCACATTTTATGTAGTGCTAAATTGCACCCTTTAGATGCTTCAGTATTGAGTCTTCCCAAAGGTGCATGCAACGATTCTTGTTATTCATGCACCCACCGACATCCCTATGAACAAATTGAACTTGGTGACATTCTTAAAGATTTTAAAGTGGTGTTTGAGAAAGTGTGCAGCGTTTAAAATGCATCATCAGACTTTGAAAAGTATTTCCCTATGAATCTAGATTTTTTATAGATGCTGATTTTGCTGCAAGTGATCAGTGCTGTAGTCAGACTGAGGAAAATATGGACGAATACTTTGCTCATGATGCAATAGACTCGACGAAACAAACATTTGGGGACGTTTCTGAACTTGCAGTCGCTGGGCCATCAAGAAAAGTCAGTAATTCCGAAGAATCCTCTGCTATAGTCCCGTTACCAGCAATTTCTCCAGTTCCTAGGCAAAAACCATCGTCAATGAAGCAGAGAGGAAGGCACCAAAGCTCAGAAATTCTAACAGCAACGCGTCGTAAGGCTCTTCTCCAATAAAAAGGAGCGAAAAAAGCAAGTACGTTTAGGGAATATCATCATAAGGAAGGTTTAACAAAGAACTCAACAGCTGTGTGCTATTATCCACAACTACAAGGTCATTCCACGCAGTGTAAGGTTTCAAATTTCTGTCTGCTATCTTATAACGGAGAGTAATTATACAACAGTTCAGAGTTATTTCATAGTATAGATATGTAGGTATTCATTAGATTCCTTGGTGCTTTCTCATTTCTGTTCTCAGCAATTAAAAAAACGCGTGTCATTACCCCTTTTTCCCCTACGATATTACATAATTTCCATTTGCGAAATGTAACATAAATCCAAGATGGCTGAATTTAAGATGGCCGCCGCTGCCACCATAGACCCTTTACGTTTCACCGACACCTATAGACACCCCATACCAAACGACATTACGATTCCTCACATCGTTCGACTTTTATATGGGTGTATCCAGGTTTCCTTTATCCTGTCGGCGTATATAGGGAAACTAAAAAAACAATTCTTCGCAAAGAATTCGCAGAGGTTCCTTCTGAATTTCTGTTACATTTCACAATATACATTTTACGGTAAAATAATCGAAATTAAAATGCTATCTTGTGGTCACATACAGAATAAAATTACAAGAGTTTACAATTATTACTCAAAGTTAATGCTGTCACCCATCTCGAACATGTTAAAAGCACATAAGTACTAATGTCTGAAAAGTTTCATTTCTTACCGATAGTATGAACCGCGAATTTCTATAGCGGCCCTCCAAGGGGATTTCTATACAAAAGTCGTTTTCTCAAGTTTAACAAAAAAAATCCAAAATAAGCCTCTTGAGAACAGTTCTTTACGGAAAAGAAAAAATAATGATCGCCTTTAGCTAATGCAATTGTCTGTTCTAGCAGTTTTGAAAAATATTTATCGTAACATAACAATAAAAACTGCTTCCCTTATATGTAAAAATAAATAAATAAATAAATAATAAGCTTGGTAAGGCGAGTGTACGGGGCGCCAGAATCTCTAGCTACGCCTCTATCCCAACCCTCAAACGTCAAACATGCTGAGTCCTATGTATTTTTAACTTTTTTTTTATCAATGTGCATTTTATCTAAGAGACATTTTTCTTTTATCACATATTCTTTAACAAGGATAGGGTGTCGTGAAACCTGAGAAAGTCATGAGAATGAAAGAGAGAGGCATAGCGGGAAAGTGTTTTGTAACCCAAAATCTAGGTACTTTTCCTTTTCATTGCACCCCACGCTTCAAATGTAAGTTTGTTCACATCTAGAAAGATCTTTCAGCTTTTTCTTCATTTTAGCAACGATTCCACTGCAATTTCAACACATATATTTAATTGAACAATGTGCTCGTGAATCCCTCAAGAATCTGTATATCATGCCTGCTTATTTTCTGTGCTGCTATGAATAATGGCAACACTCTAACGTAGTACTCAAAAGAGATGGGCAGATCGAGTCCAAGAATCGATTCGTTAATGTATTCGATTTTCTGTGCTCGGTTTCTCTGCAATCGATTCTGTATTCGGTTTTATTATTCTCACTCAGTGGTTTGCATTGATGATCCTACTTTCAGAAGTTCATGTGAGCGCTTTCTGAATTCGATTCGGGATCGGTTCTGTATTCGGTTTTATTATATGCTCAATCACTGGATTACTTCCTTGCAGTGTATTCAACAAGCCGCGCACACAGAACACATTTGTGCTATTCATATACCAACTGATGGGAAACTACTCGTTACGCAGCGTAAAGAGCTTTGACTGAATTCGTTAAAGTACCGTAGGCTTTGTTTCGTCCTGTTATCAGCGGGCGGAGGGGAGGACCAGTAAAGCAAGCAATGGAAGGAGTAATTAGTCCGAAACAAGCACTGAGTCGTTGTACTGACTAGCGATGTATGCAGGAATTTTTTGAGGGGTCAAAACTTTTCGTGCGTTCAAATTCAATATAATATTAAATTATATTAACATTTGTAAAATTACCCTTAAAATGATATTAAATTTACCAACAATCAAAATTTTGGGGTGGAGGTTCGAATCCCCAGGACCTACCCTGGGTACAACCCTGGTACTAACCATTCTGTTGAACGTTATTATCTGAGTGATAAAGACATTCATAGAATGAAGGCTACAATTATTATAGTAAATTTGTGTTATAATACACGTATGAAACACCTGCAATTTAGACATTGTGATTATGTTGTATAATTGTACTATTGACGGTGTTAATGTTGTCTGTTTACTCAGGTCTGACTCACCAATAAGAAACGAAATACGGCAACAAAACATCTGCTTTCCTGCACTTCCATTCCGAGCACAGCATTTTAAGGGTAATTTTACAAATGTTCTGCTTGTGCTCACTTTCCACAAACCGAGTCCAGGACAACTGCATGCAGAATCGATTATATTTGTTCTCAGAATAGTTTTCTCACAAATGTGTTTTGGGCTCCGTACTCGATTCCCTATGCTTGCTCTGATTTGCTGGAAAGGATTAAAATTTCCTTTGGACACATGCACCATAGAGTGTCATGTACCTTCAGAACTCCACCCATTTTCTTATCGAGTGGTAAGCAGTTAGAGTCCCTCGTGTGTTGCAGAGGCCGAGATAAAGTGAACAGAAACAAGGGGAATGCAAAAGATATGAAAATGAGGATACACAATGAAAGATGCATTATCATCATCATAAGTATCCTGCCCTTATTAGCAGGTCTTTTGCCGCAGCTGAGAAGCGTCCATGCTCCACGTTCCTCCGCTAACCTCTTCGTCTTCACGTATGATCTTTCTGTTTTTTTTATCATCCATTAACTGTAGTCTCCTTCGCCCCCCTCTCTTTCTTTCCACAATACCCTCAAGGACGTCCATCATGATACAAGTTCTTCTTATGCAATGTCCAAGCATTTTCTCTTCCTCTTCTTAATAATATCTTAAACTGTTCTTTTTTTACCATTTCTAACACTCTCTCATTCGTTTTCCGCTCGACCTAATTAATTCTTCCCATTATTCTCCACACCTACATTTCGAAGGCTTTCAGACGATTTTCATCACTTTTACGTAATGTCCACATTTCCGACCCACACAGTACACCACTGCACAGGAATCATTTTATGAGTCTTTTTCTCAACTCTTGATTTAAATATGCGCACGAGACAAGATTTGTGGCTGTCTCGTCTCAAAAATGTGCTGTAAAAGTGATGTCTCGTCTCCAAAATGTGCTGCAAAAGTGATTTCTTGACTCGAAAAATGTATATTTTTCTATTAGAAGAGCCGTGTCTCGACTCAAATTTTATCAAGAAAATCCTGCCTCGACTCGTCTCGTGCGCATTCCTATCTTTATTCAAGGTCTCACAAAACAGACTTTTCTTCCTCCTAAAGGCTTGTTTCGCCATTCCTACCTTTGCTTTCATTTCACCTTCGCAATCATGTCATTACTAAGAATACTACCCAGATATCGAAAACTATTCACTAGTTTTATTTTTCCACTTCCACTTTTATATTTGACACAGACCTCTTCGTTCCAATCACCATGGCTTTTGTCTTTCTAACATTTATTTTCATCCCACATTCTTCAAAGCCCTTTCTCATTTTTCCTAACATTTTATTATTTTTTTTTCAGATTCTGCAACAAGCGCCATATCGTATGCCAATCTTATGCATTTAATCATTCTTCCTCCTACCGAAATGCCGCGTTCATCATATAGGCTCTTTTTCACTATCTCTTCTAGATAGACATTAAATAGTGTTGGTGAGAGGCAGCATCCTTGTCGAACTCCCCTTCCAATTGCACTCTCTTCCGTCAGTTCTTTCCCTATCCTAACACTTACTTGTTGGTTCATGTATAAGTTTCTTATGAGTCTTCTATCTTTCCATTCCAACCCTATCTTCGTTAGAACTCCCAACAATAATTCCCAATTCACGCGGTCAAAAGTCTTTTCTAGATCATCAAATATAGCATACACCTCTTTACCTTTTTCTACAAATCTTTCACCGATCGCCCTTAATAATCCAATTCAGGGGCGGATCCAGGGAGGGGGCGATCGGGGCATACGCCCCCTTCAAGAAAAGGAAACTTTTTTTATTTTATATATATAAATAAAAGCCATCAAAAAGTTTGAAGCCCTTAAAAGTAGCAGTATGACAACCCACCGCCCCCCCTTTCAGAAGTCGGTCCTGGATCCGCCCCTAATCCAATTGCATGTGTTGTGCAATTACCTCTTCTGAACTCAGTGATACATACAGCTATGCATGAGAGAAAGAGTTGGCAATATAAAAAGCTACTTCTAGTTCGTGTTGCTTATCGTGAAAAGCACAAAGACATGCTATACTTTAATAAGTAAAACCTTGACCCATATATCTACCTCTATATCTATATCTATCTATCTATCTAACTATCTATCTATCTATCTATCTATCTATCTATCTATATATATATATATATATATATATATATATATATATATATATAATTGCATTCCTACCTATTTATAATTGTTGTTATTTAACGTAGAATACAAATTGTTTGCAACTTAAATACTGTTAGATCAGAAGAGACTGTGGGGAGGGTAAATATGAAGAGAATCGAGTACGTACTCAATTCCAACTAGTGGGAATATTCCCGATGGGAAGGAACATTAAAAAAATGGGAATATTCCCGCGTTTTTTTTACTGGCATATAAATTTTCGGGAAAGAATTTTTTTTCATTTCTTTATTTTATCTTCCAAATTATAAGAACCGTATGACTAATTAATTTACTTCCATTTGTTACGATTTACTTCTAGGCTTTAAATAATTTGGAGGTTAAAAAAATAAAATTCGTTGACTGTACTTTATATAACTAATCATATGTTGAGAGAGACTTATATGGAAACATCTCTCTCTCATTAGTTCCATTTCCATTTGCACTAAAAAGTAGCAAAGTACTAATTTACAAATGATGAAGAGGAACCAGTTTTTAAAGTAATGTAGAAATCATGTAGAAATAGAGATGAAGTACCGTACAATTAATACACCCCAAACCATCGTTAGTAATAGACGTCGGTCTTTCTCTTGTCTTTGACTAAATTTCTGAAGAGGTATTCGGACTTCTCTTACATGTGAATTAACGCATGAAATTTCGAAAAATAGGTAGGAAGAAAGGTCGTGTGTGGCAATGTTATGAGGTAAATTATAAAGGTAATTCAGTATCTTGCAAATGTTGTGAACATAAATATGTATGTACAAATGTTGATAAATTGGTGAGACATGTATATTCTGGCAGTTACCCAATCTACTTTGTTTATAACATGTAAAAATTTAATATGTTTGTAATATCAGTAGTGGAGTAAAGTTTAGAAAATCGACTTACTTATAAATTTAAACTGCTTAGCAGTGTAAAAATATGTGGAATTACTATACATTTTTTTCCACATATTTATTTTCATAGAAAATATTGTAAGTAAATACACATTTATGCGTAGTTTCTAAATATAATAAAACATTAATAAATAACATAGTATCGTTCAGAAGATACATTTTTAAAAATCCTCTGTAGACAACTGTAATAATATACTGGGATAAAAAGCGAATTTAAGTCTTAAATCATAATATAATAGTAGAATGCAATTTTTTTATGATTGCACGTAAATTCCCGAAAAAAATTCCATTTTGGGAATCTTGCTGGGGATTTACCCATCACTAATTCCGACCAGTTCTAGTACTAAAGAGTATTAGGAATCACATGACTACAAATACCCCTTCCCAAAAAGTTAAAAATAATCCACTATGAAAACATGAGGTACTTACGGTAAATCGTCGTTCGTTCGTTCGTTCGTTCATAGCTAGTCATAATGACTAGCACCCTTTTAGAGGGTTACGCCCTCTCTTAGGGAAGAGTATTACGTAAATGGACGATTTGAGGGATTTTGTGACGGTCTCCTAGAAGTTCTTTATTATAATAATTTTTTAGGGTCTTAAGGATCTTTCCGATCCTTAACATTGGTAGGAAATTAACGAGGAATTGCAGTTAATTTATTATTGTACAGAACTGGAACAGCAGAAATATGATAGTAGGAATGGGTACCGATTGGTGAGGCATATCATATTTATACAGAGTGTGAATGATGAGCATGAAGAATGAGGCGAGGTGTGTCTTCACATCGCAACACTATAAGTGTTGGTCAGACAGACGAAGATATCTTCTCGCCTATGGGCTTATCGAGGTTTCGACGTAGATAATGGGGGCCCTGTTGGTAGCAGATGGATTCAGCGTGCAAATGATGGAAATATGAGTGGAAGATGATCATGAACTTGATAGTCTGTGAGGAGTTCCTGGTCTAATGCGTCAGGGGGTAGAGTGTAGCAGTAGAGAGTATAGAGTAACGATAGCGGTGTAGGGTAATATCGAGATGGAGAAGGATGGAGAGCTAAGTGGTGCATAGTATTCAGAAGTAAAGGGTGTTGGGTTTTATAACGAGAGCATATGTATGTCAGACGTAAAGTTTCAAGATGAAACTGAAGTGTAGGAAACTGAATCCGGTCGTACAAATCTGCTGTGGGACTAGGCAGTTTGACTCGATATGCAATGCGGAAAGCATGTCGTTCTAACACTAATAACTTTACATAAATTTTGCGGGTGGCCCCAATCCATGCAACGTTTCCGTAAGTCAGCACAGGCCGTAAAAAGGCCTTGTATGTGTTCAGAATTGTGTTCGCTTTTAGTCCCCAGGACGTTCCGGTGAGCCTTTTTAATAAGTTAAGTCTATTGTAGGCTTTAGTTGTGACTGTTTGAAGATGTTGTTTCCAAGTGAGATGTTTATCGAATGTGAGCCCCACGTAAGTTACAGTTGAACGTGCCTGGATGGGAGTTTGGTCTACTTGTAGTGAAAGGTGGTTAGGGTTTCTTCTGACTCTTGATGTTCGCTTCGGTGGAATGAAGACAATTGCCTGCGTTTTTGTGGCGTTGATCGTTAGCTACCATTTGTCGCACCAGCGAAGAAAATTGTTAATTGCTAACTGTAGAGCAGTGTTGATGGATTGGATAGTAGATCCTAGGGCAAGAAAGGCAGTGTCGTCGGCATATTGAAAGAGGTGAATTTTATCAGGAAGTGGAGGCATATCGGCAACATAGAGAAGATAGAGGAGTGGTGACAGAGACGATCCTTGAGGTACTCCACAGTGAAGGAAAATAGGAGTTATTTGAGAGGCAGTTATTTATTGACACATATGACAGACGGCCGATTAAAAAGTTGTATATCAGTCTTATATATGGAACAGGAAATCGAAGATGAGTTAATTTGTATATAAGTGCGATGTGCCATACCCTGTCAAATGCTTTCTCGAGGTCAAATAATACAAGACATGATGGTTTGACCGAATTATAGTGTTGTGTAACCATGGTGTTTAAACGAAGTAGTTGATCGTTGATCGAATAACCTGGGCGAAATCCTGCTTGGTGTATGGGAAGTATCTGGCGTCTTTCTATGTATGCATGTAGTCGTCTTACTAGAATACGCTCTAGGATTTTACTAAAAGTAGACGTTAATTGAATTGGGCGGTAGGATGATAAGTTGGCAGGAGGTTTCTTTGGTTTTGGAAACATTAACGTCTTAGAAGTTTTCCAGGTGACAGGAAAATAGCCAGTTCGCAGAATAAAAGTAAAAATCGTGGCTAACAAATTAAGCAATATAAGCGGGCTTTCTTTTATATGGCGATAGGTTATTGTGTCAAAGCCAGGTGCACTATTTCTTTTGTTGCGAACAACTGTACTGATATCTTGAACTGTGATTGGCTCTGTTAGAGGTTCATTTTGCGGAAGAGTATGAAGGGCATGAGGTTGTAATGAAGGAGAAGATGGATTGACTGTGTCAGCTGGATGTCTATATAAAGATGTGGAACTGAGTGGTGTGAAGATGTCTTGGAGAAAATCGGCAAAAGCGTCAGCTTTGGCGGAGTCTGTTTGTATAGGTAAGTCACCATTTAATAATGGATATGGTGTTTTAGTATGTTTACCGCACAGAGCATTAAAACGTTTCCAGTACTTGCTAGGATTAGTGACGTCAGAGAGGGAATTACAGGTTTTAACCCAACACCGTAGCTTGTAAGCACGAATGTAATTCTTGACCATCCTCTGAAGTTGCCGGTGATGACGGAGTGATTCTGGATTTTTTGTACGTTGATAGTCACGATAAAACTGTCGAGAGCGAGTGATAAATGTGAGATATTCTGGTGACAATGTTGGTCGGTAAGGCGTTGATGTAGTTACTGGTATGTAAAGTGAACTAGCTTCTCGGATTGAAGTTGTGATGGTATGGATGTCATGATACAGTTCGTCCTCTGATGTAGGAGGTTGCAAAGGCTCTACTGCTGCCCAGAGATATGTTCTGTATTGTTCCCAGTTGGCTTTGTCAAAACGGAGGCTAGTTCTTTGAAATTCTGTAGATTGAGACGTATGACGAGTACAGAGTTGTAATTTGATCGGAACATGGTAACTTCCTAATGAATCGAGAACATCAATATGGATTTGTGAAACGAGATTAGCAGAAGTAATGACAATATCTGGTGTGCTTTGTGATACAGGCCTAGTGGGTTTTGGAAGATCATGAATGATACCTGTCGTGTGAGTTGTGACAAAGGTTTGAAATGTAGACCTGTCTCTTTCTGATCTGCTGTGCATTATGAAGTCGGCCATAATTATGAATCTCTTATAATTATCGGAAATGTTTTGCACGAATGCAGTAGGTAGAGGCTTTCCAGGTCTGATATAAACTGTAGCAACGGTTATGGCTATATTACGGAAGTATAAAGTAATGATGAGATATTCAGGAAAATCTGGCAGCCTACAAAAGTGTCGAGTGATGGAATACGTGGAGAAAATCCGACGGCTGTTCCTCCATTTGCGCGCCTCCTAGGAAGGGTGCTATCCTGTCTAATTAGTGTATATCCAGAAAAATGACAAGTGAGGGAGGGAGTGAGAAAGGTTTCGTTAAGGATAAACACTGCCGCTCTTTCTTCCAGTAACAGCGCTTCGAATAAAGCTTTATTCTGACGAATGGATCTAATATTGAGAAATATAAAGACTATGTCCATGATCAGTAGGTTAGACAGTAGTTTCCAAAGTTGCTGTATGAAAATAGACATTTTGACCAGAATAAGTAGCATGAAATGTAACATGGAATATTTCTTTTGCTGCATGGCTGATTTGCTTTAAGACATGCGAACGATGAAATGGTTGAATATTTTGAAGAGTAAGCGTTAGAAAGGCAAGCATATTGCGCACTGTTATAGGAGAGTCCAGTGAATGTGGAACGTCTGTAGAATAGTTATATATACGTAGTGGTGCCACGTACTCAGGGTGAGCTTCGGTAGGGGCGGGTTTGCCCTTGCACTTGTAACTATATGTCGGGTGTTGTTCATGGCAAGTGTGACAATTCGGTGGTTGTTGTAGATTGGGACATGAACGAGTTGAGTGATCACCAGAACAGTAGCCGCAGATAGTGGTATTTGGGCATGTTGCGGTAGAGTGTTGATTATATGTCTGGCATTTTTCGCATCGAAGTGGTAGGGGTGCTGGTGACCGTGAAGGTTCAACTCTGTGACTTCTGTTATAAATGTATGCCCCATTAGTCAGAAGAGAATCAATGGTGGTTTGAGAAGGTGTTAGTACTCGAACAATGTACGTGGGGCCTGCAGCATTTCTAATTCGTATAACCTTCTGGAGCGTGTGTCCTTCGCATGTAAGTTCCTCCTGAATCTCTTCATCGCTATAAGAAGGATCAACACCGCGAATCACCACGGAAAGGAGAGGAGGACGGCGAGGTGGTGGTATTTGCTTGCGTTGAGATGCATTGAGATTGGTGAGTTTAGCATCTTTGCCGAAGGTATCTATAGGTACTTTGTTCCTTATAGTACTGAGCAAGTTTGCATCTTCTGTTTTGAAAAATAAAGCCGTTCCTAGTCTTGACTATTTCTTTGAGTGAGGCACGAGGAAGGTACTTGCGTAGTTGTAGAGCATTACGATTAGCTTAGCTTGAAAGTGGGGTTTTGTGTCGAGTATCGGACAAAAGTCCCTGACTCGATGACAGCTATAGAAAAGAAAATGAATAGACCTGTGGGGGGGGTGAGTTAGAATATGAGATACGACGACGTCATGTGACCTTCAGCTGCAACTGTCGCAGTGAGGGGGAGAGTGTGGGTAAGTAGTTATGCTACAACCGTGGCGTCCTGTAAGTTCGTCGGTGTGTATGCGCTGTGCCAATGGCTGCTATAGCGAGGTTGACGCGGCGGGGGAGGTTGGCCCAAAAACGAGTATGTTGTTGATGTAAACCTATCTCCACTTATATACGCTCAAGAACTAAAAGTAATATGCAATAGTTAAGATTTGTTGTAACAGAACATTCAGTAGTTATTATGTTGTATCAATTCCTTACAATTTTTTAACTGCATTGAACAGAAGAAAATTAATCGTTATAAGATAACGGTAATTGCTCTTCTTTTCTCCTTCGTAATGTCTAAACCTGTGCTAAGAGCTATCATCTGCCATCTAGCCGTCGCTCTGCAACCATCGCTAGACCGAGTTCCCAAGTGTTTCAAGTAGCAAAGGGAAGAAATTCATTTTAATTTAACCTTCTGCTAAGGAGAAAAAATAAATATCTCTTCGCTTAAAATTTCGTCATTAGTGACTTAATTTTTCTGAGATACATCTAGAAACGTAGTCTGCATATAGGAAGGACCAGGACGGACTCGGAGTCACCTAACATAGACCTCCGTGCAGCTTCCCCTCCTCATACCAGTACTAATCAAATCATCTCTTCATACAAACGTTAGGGGAATAATTTAGTTTCCGGGGGTGGGGTATAATCAGCAACGAAACATATACAATCTATATATCAATTGATTCAGGTTGACAAAACAAATCGATCGATACCAAATTTAACTACTTCCGGTTAACCACTTCCGGTTTACTGAGCCTAATTTAGTTTCCAGGAGTGGGGTATAATCAGCAACGAAACATATACAATCTAAATATCAATCGATTCAGTTTGACAAAAGTAATCGATCGATACCAAACTTAACTACTTCCGGTTTATTGACTCCAATTTAGTTTCCGTGCGTGGGGTATAATCAGCAAGGAAACATACAATCTAAATATAAATCGATTCAGCTTGGCAAAACAAATCAATCGGTACCAAATTTAACTACTTCCGGTTTACTGAACCCAATTTACTTCCCGGGGGTGGAGTATAATCAGCAACGAAACATATATAATCTATATATCAATCGATTCAGCTTGACAAAACAAATCGATGGATACCAAATTTAACTACTTCCGGTTAACTACTTCCGGTTCACTGCCCCAATTTAGTTTCCCGGGGTGAGTTATAATCAGCAAGGAAACATATACAATCTAAATATCAATCGATTCAGCTTGACAAAAGAAATCGATCGGTACCAAATTTAACTACTTCCGGTTAACCACTTCCGGTTTATTGAGCCCAACTTACTTCCCGGGGATGCGGCATAATCAGCAACGAAACATATACAATCTATATATCAATCGATTCAGCTTGACAAAGCAAATCGATCGATACCAAATTTAACTACTTCCGGCTAACCACTTCCGGTTTGCTGAGCCCAATTTACTTCCTGGGGGTGGGGTATAATCAGCAACGAAACATATACATTCTACATATCAATCGATTCAGCTTGACAAAACAAATCGATCGGTACCAAATTTAACTACTTCCGGTTAACCACTTCCGGTTTACTGAGCCTAATTTACTTCCCGTGGATGGGGTATAATCAGAACGAAACATATACAATCTATATATCAATCGATTCAGCTTGACAAAAGAAATCGATCGGTACCAAATTCAACTACTTCCGGTTTACCACTTCCGGTTTACTGAGTCTTATTTAGTTCATTTAGTTCAAAATGACAACATTTGAACTTCATTAAGAATAAAATTTATTCCACTGAAAACTTACCTACAGAAAACTCAGAAACCAGAGAAACTATCAACAGCTGTATCACACTGGTTCTTTCATCTGACACTTTCTACTCAGATACGGCGTAATATTCATAGCTCTATAACTCTAAACGGGAAGTGGTTAACCGGAAGTGCTGAACTCGATTTCATTCGATTTGTTTCGTTCAGCTGAATGGATTGACAGTTGGTATATGTTACGTTGCTGATTATAACCCACCCCCCGGGAAGTAAATTAGGCACAGTAAACCGGAAGTTGTTATCCGGATGTAATTAAATTTGATATTGATCGATTTGTTTTGTCAAGCTGAATCGATTGGTATACAGATTGCATATGTTTCGTTGCTGATTATACCCCACCCCCGGAAACTAAATTGAGGTCAGTAAACCGGAAGTGGTTAACCGGAAGTAGTTAAATTTGGTATCGATCGATTTGTTTTGGCAACCTGAATCGATTGATATATAGATTGTATATGTTTCGTTGCTGATTATACCCCACCCCCGGAAAATAAATTATTCCCCCGTGGAGGATTATAATCAATTCGACGGTTGTTTCCTTGAACTCAAAGAGCCAAGTAATCCAACCGTATAAGATGTTCGCGACTAAAATAAACAAATGGGAATGGAATACCTAAGGGACTTGGTTCTTTTACTCCGCCAGCTACGGATACCCTATTTTTTTTTACCTGGTTAGAGATTCCAGGTGGCCAGTTCCTATATATACGTACGGTCACGGTCACGGTAATTTTGTGGTTATGTATAGAGTATCGGGCCGGAGCCCCTGACTCCATGAGGAATATGTTATCAAGAATATATCAAGATGTGCTGGTGGTTTGTTGGATGTTACTATTGTTTTGGTATGTATGGGAGACTACATCTGCAACTGTCGCAGAGTAGCTGATTATGAGTTCTTTACCAGTTCTGGAGAGATTTTAAATGCGTGGTGTTCGATGGACGTTCCGCAGTGCGCATTCGGTGCCGATATTAGCTATAGCTGGATTTATATGTCTGGGTAAAGTACGCCAGAATTTATTGTGGAGATGCCGTAGAACGTCTCTGACAGTGGGTAGCTCTAAGTCTTCCAGGATCTGGCTGTTTCGTGTATATCTGTCGTGACCAGTGATTATTCGACCAGCT
This sequence comes from Thermobia domestica, assembly GCF_964235325.1. Lineage (NCBI taxonomy): Eukaryota > Metazoa > Arthropoda > Insecta > Zygentoma > Lepismatidae > Thermobia > Thermobia domestica. Next base: position 339,573,007 of record NC_137456.1, on the reverse strand, counting down.
CGAGTTTGCACACTTTCGAGAGTTTGTACGTGACTATGTGAAGCATGTTGCCAGGCAGGGCATGCATAAGAGATGGTAGACAGGATTATCATTTTGAAGATGTGAACTCGGACCTCGTGAGAAAGGGAGCTACAGCGCAAGATGGGGTACAACGCTGAGATTTTTCGTAATGCTCTCTGTTTTGTCTCTGATGTGTGTGGCGAACGTTAGACCACGATCTAAAGTTACACCCAAATATTTGGCGTGCGTAGCATGAGGAATGCGTGTGTACTCATAGTTTAGATTTCGATGGACGCGGATGCGTCTTCGACTGTGGATGACAGCACAGCTTTTGTTGGCATTAATTTTGATTCTCCAACGTCTTGCCCATTCTTGAAAACTTATGAGTTGGCGTTGCATGTATGTGTAACACTGTGCAAGTGAGCTACTGGTCGTGAAAAAGGCAGTATCGTCGGCGTATGTTGCAACAAAGCAATGGGGTAAGGTCGGGATATCTGCTGTGTACAGATTATATAGAAGCGGTGAAAGTACAGCGCCTTGTGGAACACCTGCTTTAATAGGTCTAGACGTGGATTTAACACCATCAACAGACACATGGAATTTTCTGCCAATGAGGTAGGAACGCAGTAAATGCAAAAGACGATCTGAAAAACCTTGCGTGTATAGTTTATATAAAAGTCCAGCTAACCATACTTTATCAAAGGCTTTTGAGACATCCAGGTAGACTCCAAGGGTGTGTTGTTTTCTGTTGAAAGCCACTGTTAAATGATCCACTACTCGCACGAGTTGTGTAGTAGTGCTATGTTGGGCACGAAACCCAAACTGATGAAATGGTAGAAGGTCTCTAGTAGCTACATGCTGTTTCAGCCTCCGGAGAAACACACGTTCAAAGAGTTTACTTAGGTGTGACAGAAGACTTATTGGCCTATAGTTTTCCGGGAGAAGTGGATTCTTCCCAGGCTTGGGGATGGTAATAATACGAGCTTCCTTCCAGGTCTTCGGGAAATAGCATAAGTGAAAGATGGCATTGAATAAATAGGTTAGGAAGACCAGTAGTTTTCTGGTTGGATGTTTTAGGATATCAGATCGAATTCTGTCGGGCCCAGATGCTGTCTTTGCCGGCAGACATTTGATATGTCTTTCTATTTCTCGAGGTGTAAAGCTGATGTCATGTATAGGGTTTTGTGTAGTTAGGCTATGTAGTGTGGTTCGGATATGCTGTTTGAAATAGGGACCAAGACGTGATCTGTTAGACTGGAACTGTTCTTCCAGGGAGTCAGCAAAAATATCCGCTTGCGACTGTGGGTCCTGAGTCAGTCCTTGTGGGCCTTGAAGGACTCTAGCTCTGGAAGCATTTGTAGCACGCTGAAAGGATTTAGAGAATGTCCAAAATTTTCGATCATTGGCTGTGATATTTCGAAAAGTATCTTCCCAGTACTGTTGATTTTGTCGCTGTGTGAGCATCTTGAGCTTCGTACGCAGTTTATTCCATAATGTTTTGTATGCTGGATGTAATGTGTGCTGCCATCGGCGTCTAGCCCAACGTTTTAAATGAATATAGATCTGCAGATGTATACTGTCACATTGTCCTGTGTGCGTTGGAGAGATTTTAGTAGTGGAGCTCGCTGCCTCTGCTCTTCGAAGTGCTAATGTGATGTGAGAAACCGCTTGGTCGATGTCCTCAATAGTAGCTGGCCGATCTCGGAGATCGATCATAGTATTTAGTTTTTGTTTTAAGATATCCCAATCGGTTTCTATTTGCTTAAAAATAGGGGCACAATGAGCAATGCTGCGGTGTGAGACGTGAAAAATGACTGGATCATGGTCAGAGTCTAAATTTGAGATGACATAAGGATGGACAGTAAAGGACACGTCTTTACAAAGAGCGACGTCAAGCACATCGGGTTGTCCGCCGAACTTTGGATGATGAGTTGGGTCTGGCGGAGCACTGATGTTGAAGTTGGACGTGAGGAGGTATTGGTGTAAATCGTCTCCAGCACTGTTTGGAGTGATCGAGTTCCATTCTCCATGCTTAGCGTTAAGATCTCCAGCTAAAATGACCTTTGGCCCTAAGTTTGCGATGACATCGAAGTCTGTGGGCTCTAGTTGTGTGGCCGGGGACCTGTACCCGGTAACCAATATTAACGGAACGCCTGGAGTTATTAGCTCAACAGCAAGTGCCTCCAAAGTAAGTAGGGGTGGTATTGTAACCAACCTGACTGGGAAAGCCTTTTTGATTATAAGTAGTAATCCTCCTTTCTGTCTGCCCACTCTATCCTGCCGATAGACAATGTAATTGGGTAGTCGCCAAGAAGTGATCCGAGCAGTAAAGTGTGTTTCTTGTACAAACATGACATCAAATCTATGGTGTGTAAGAAATCGAATTAGCATTTGTTTCTGCCCCTCGAGACCATCTGCATTCCATGTAGCGAGGATAAGTGAATGATGTAGGACGCTGGAGTTAGAAACAGCCATCGTCAACCATTTCTGCTATTGTTTCTATCACTGCTGCAGCCTTGGAGGCTGAATCTGCTGCTTGACGGAAACGGGTAATACCACGCTTAATATGCGTTATGATTTTGTGGAAATGTAACCCCTTAAGGAATGAAAGAATAGACTTTAGGTCCAGGTCTTCTTTGGGGCTCTCCTGTTTTTCGGCAGAAGTTGATTGGATGTGGGAAGCAGGAAGGGCTGCAGCGTCTTCATTGTCCGTAGCCATAGGTTGGACATTAATAATAGTGGGATCGGGAATTGTCTCTGCTGCTGGTTTGTTGACAGTTTTCTCCGCTTTATCTTGAAGTTTTCTCGGCTGCTGTGCCGTCAATTTAAGAGCCTCAGAATAGGATTTGAATACTGGACATCCACGGTAATTTGCCGGGTGATCCCCCTGACAATTAGCGCAAGTGGCGGGTGTGGAGGAGTCGGATTTATTGCAGGACTGGGTAAAATGAAATTGACCACATTTGAGACAGCGCGGATGCGCTTGGCAGGTGTCCTGTGAATGCCCCAAGCGTTGGCATCTATAACACTGTAGCACCGAGGGAGGCTTATATGGTTCGATTTGGACCTTATAATGAAGTAGGTTGTTGATAGCATAGATCTCTTTAATAGCTGCACTTCGTTCCAGAGCAATCAAAAACAGTGGCATCATAATTTTCTTGTTATCTGTCTTGCTTTTGCGAGACATTTGATGAACGCTTGTTGGTTTGTAGCCGAGTCGGATAAATTCATCCTTCAGATCGTCTAAGTCAGTGTCAATAGGCAGTTTCCGGACAACCACCTTAATGGGCCTTTCATTTTTTGCTACCCCTGTGGCATACTCAGTTTTCGTTTGATCGCAGTAAGCCTTGATAGAATTGTAATCATCTTTGTTTGCCGCTTGAATCCGAATGCGCTCCTTAGTTGGCTGAGCTAGAGGGGGCTCCTTTAATGCTCGTGACAAGGTCTTAATAAATGTATAGGTATTGGTAATTCCGTAAATGAAAATCGGAGGAGGCTTGAAGCTGGGTGGCTGATTTGTCATGGCAGTTTTAGTGCTAGTACTAGCATTATCTGGTTGTGCTGGGGACAAAACCTCGAACTTATTACTGAGTGGAAGAGGTGGATAGTCGGAGACACTATTATTGAGGTGTTCTGACTTGATGTTTGCTAAAGAAGACCTACGTCGCTTCAGCGTTCCTACTACCGTGAAGTCCATGTCTTCAGGCTTACTCGAAGTGGATGGTTGTGAAGCACTGGACTGCATAAGTGTAGTGGATTTCAATTTCGCTGGGGCGGCTACTTGCTTCTTTTTGCCTAAAGGCACTAGAAAATCTTCTGGCTTGTACGTTGGTTTTGCTATTTTGCCCCTGAGACCTGGAATCCGGGGTGATTGTACTTTTTTATCTGACTTTGCTGCTGGCTTCTGAGAAGCCATCTTAATAACTAAACTGGGAGATGGCGCCAGCTTACCACAAAAGAGGGTACTGATCGCCCCTGTATACTGTGGTGTCTTAGAGCAATGCTCTAAGGGTGGATTTAATTAAGGTGCCTACTCCTCCGAAGAGGAAGCACTAATATAAATCGTTATCCGGTAGATATGCCAAAGTCGTCAACTAGTTTTTGGTGATATCAGCCTCCGAAGAGGAGAATATCGAAAACAAATCTTTAACCAAGAGAATAGAAAGTTCGTCAACAGTAAAAATCAATTAAAAGTATTAGCCTCCGTAGAGGCTGAAAACCAATTCGACGGTTGTTTCCTGAATCCTCAGAGAGGTAAGTAATCCAACCGTATTAATGAAGTTCCCGATTTAATCAATAGGGATGGACACACTAAATGACTTGCTTATTTTTCTCCGCCAGCTACGGATACCCTATTTTTTTACCTGGTTAGAGATTCCAGGTGGCCAGTTCCTATATATACGTACGGTCACGGTCACGGTAATTTTGTGGTTATGTATAGAGTATCGGGCCAGAGCCCCTGACTCCATGAGTAATATGTTAGAAAGAATATATCAATATGTGCTGGTGGTTTGTTGGATGTTACTATTGTTTTGGTATGTATGGGAGACTACATCTGCAACTGTCGCAGAGTAGCTGATTATGAATTCTTTACCAGTCCTGGAGAGATTTTAAAGGCGTGGTGTTCGATGGACGTTCCGCAGTGCGCATTCGGTACCAATATTAGCTATAGCTGGATTTATATGTCTGGGTAAAGTACGCCAGTACTTATTGTGGAGATGCCGTAGTACGTCTCTGACAGTGGGTAGCTCTAAGTCTTCCAGGATCTGGCTGTTTCGTGTATATTTGTCGTGACCAGTGATTATACGACCAGCTCGAGTTTGCACACTTTCGAGAGTTTGTACGTGACTATGTGAAGCATGTTGCCAGGCAGGGCATGCATAAGAGATGGTAGACAGAATTATCATTTTGAAGATGTGAGCTCGGACCTCATGAGAAAGGGAGCTACAGCGCAAGATGGGGTACAACGCTGAGATTTTTCGTAATGCTCTCTGTTTTGTCTCTGATGTGTGTGGCGAACGTTAGACCACGATCTAAAGTTACACCCAAATATTTGGCGTGCGTAGCATGAGGAATGCGTGTGTTCTCATAGGTTAGATTTCGATGGACGCGGATGCGTCTCCGATTATGGATGACAGCACAGCTTTTGTATGCATTTATTTTGATTCTCCAACGTCTTGCCCATTCTTGAAAACCTATGTGTTGGCGTTGCATGTATATGTAACACTGTGCAAGTGAGCTACTGGTCGTGAAAAAGGCAGTATCGTCGGCGTATGTTGCAACAAAGCAATGGGGTAAGGTCGGGATATCTGCTGTGTACAGATTATATAAAAATTGGACCGATACAACATAATAACCAACCATATGTACGTACCGTTTAATTTTATATATATAGCCAATAAGTAATCTAATCCTGTGAGAACTAAAATAAATATTATAAGCTTTGTGCATGTTTTACATTATATTGAAAGTATCAATCTTCTGTAAAAGAAAAAATGATTCTCCTTAATACTTCGTAGAATAGTGTTATATTCTTCTTTCTATTTTCATATATTTATAGGCTATTTATGATGTTATTTGTTCTGCCATCTACTGACCAGATGTTAACTACTAGAAGAATTGCTTTCAAGCCACAATTTGTTTTCTTAGTCACGTTTTACGTTAATGCTACTACATGAAAAGCATGGGTCTCTCTCTGAGGGGCGCCCGAACAAAATTTTGTACGGGGGGCTTCTCCATGGTTATATTAGGTACTATATTTCTTGTATATAATATAAATCGTTTGCTATATTATGTACATATTTTCGTGACCCAAGCGTCCCTGACACTCCTCTTCGGATGCCCATGGTCTCTCTGGCATGGAAAAATTAGGAAGTAGCTACTAGAAGTTGCTCCTAGACCCCAATTAAATTTACGTAGAATCGTATGGTAAATCGTAAATTACTTAAATTAAGATCAGCAGGGTTTCTACCTCCTGCTGTACAGTCAGTGGCGGCGTAAGGGAAAAGAGGACGCTATCCCCGACCCGGGCCCCACTTTGTTAAGGTTCAGGTAGTGATGGGTAAATTCCCGGGAAGATATTTTTCGGGAATATTCCCAAAATGGGAATTTATCCGGGAATTTATGTTGAATCAGAAAGAAAATTCCATTCTATTACTATATTATGATTTCAAAGGTGAATTAATTTTTATATCACAGCATATTATTACTGTTGTCCACAGAGTATTCTTTAAAATATATATTCTGAACTTTACTATGTTACTTTATTAACACTTTATTATATTTAGAGAGTACGCATAAATGTATATTTATTTACAGCATGTTCTATCAATTAATTATGTGTGAAAAAATTAATACTTTTAAACCACTAAACAGTTTAAATTTATATGTAAGTGGATTTGCTCAACTTGACTTTATTATTGATATTATAAACACATTAAATTTATAAATGTTATAAACCAATTAAGCTAGATGGGTAAATGTTAGAAGATACATGTCTCATCAATTTATAAACATTTGCGCATACAGATTTATGTTCATAAAATTTTCAAGATGCTAACTTATCTTTATATTTTAGCACGTAACATTGCCATACACGACCTTTCATTCTACCTATTTCTCGAAATTCCAAACGTTAATTCATATGTAAAAGAAATCCGGGTACCTCTTCAGAAATTCGAGTCAGAGAGAGGAGACAGAAAGAAGTCTAGGCCTATTACTAATGGTGGTTCAGGGTTTATTAATAGTACTTCATCTCTATTTCTACATAATTCTACATTACTCTCAAAAATGGTTCCTTTTCATCATTTGTAAATTAGTACTTTGCTAATTTTGGCTGTTCATTAGCATTGGGGGCCAGCTTTTGCACCTAATTTTTTGCAATATTCTATTCCGATGCGGTTGTTTTATGGTTTCATACATTAAATGACGTTACCAACATTAAATTCAGACAGCATTGCAGAGCGAGCGCTAGCGAATGAAGGCGGGTTAGAGCCCCGCATGGCACGTTGTTTTCTATATTCGTTACCAACAATTCACTTTCTTTTCTCACTAGAATCACTTCCAATTACCTTTTGTTTTGTATAAATCCCCTACTGCTCTAAAAAAATGTGTTCGATACTTTCTTGACTACTTGAACATCACTATCAAGTCATTTCTTCCGTAAATCATTCTATTTTTTGCTAGTTTTGGCCCTCCAATACTAAACAATTACCCTACTTTTTAGTGCAAATGGAAATGGAACTTAAAAAATCATATTATTAGTTATATAAAGTACCGTCAAATAGTTTGAATTTTTAAACTTACAAATTCTTTAAAACCTAGAAGTAAATCATAATATATTTAAAATAAAGTAATTAGTCATTTGGTTCTTATAATTTGGAAGATAAAGTAAAGAAATGAAAATAAATTCCTTCCCGGGAATTTATAGGCCAGGGAAAAACCCGGGAATATTCCCATTTTCAAATTCCTTCCCACCGGGAATATTCCCACTGCCCATCACTAATCGTCACCCTTGGCCAGGGTACAGCTTTATTTGCACCCAGGGGTAAAAGTGAATTTGAAAAGGTAGGGAGACGCATGAAGTCCCTCGTACCTAACTTTGCACATTGTAATTAAGTTAGAAAGTGGGAGGATGCCACGGATATTTCCTGGAAGCGAGGGGACGGCGCCCACCCGCATTCCCCACACTTTTACCCCTACTTACACCCATGACAATATTCGTAGAAACCAAACACTGAAATGCACCAAACACAAGTTCTAACGACTAAGCTATCAGTTCTCACTCTATGCCTTAAATATTTATTTAAATAGGCCTACACTTCAAAAGTGGAAATCATATTAAGTTAAAATAATAATTAAGTAGGTAACTAATTGTTCATTTAATTCGTTTCTATATGATTTATACATTAATTGTATACAATGAAACAGAAAAATGTGAAAAAATAATTTATATCGTAAGTGAAACAGCCACATGTACAGTATACTCATAGTGCATACCCATTATATAGAGAAAAAACGGTTTATGAAGTCATTTACAGCAAAAATGAAATGTTTTAGCATAATACTTTGCAAAGATCCTTTGTTTTAAAGGAATTCTTTAAGAGAATAAATGAAGGGAAGATCATATTTTTTTCTGGTCTATATTAGCACTAAAAACACACCAAATTGTATTAACAAAATACAATGCACATCGTATTAACTTATATACATTAGCCTATGTAATGAACCTTATCATTCAATAGAAGTTATATGTAATATACCTTCGGATGTACTACTATTTTTTTTTTTAAAGAAAAATTTGTAGCATTTCATAACATTGAGTTTTAACACAGATAGCCTTCATACAGTATGTAAAATCAGAAACGCCAATATATATGAAGTGATTACAATGTTCAAAAAAGCACTATATTATTCTAAATAATTCCTGCTATCCATATTTAAGTGTCTTCAATAACTCCGCCATTTTCTTCTTTATCCCATTGATATATACGAGGAAATTTTCCTCTGCTTCTTTGAGATTTTAAGGGTTTTACTTTTTATTATTTTTCTTCAGGTCTATTTAAATGTCTCTTACTTTGTGGAAATAAAATTCTGTGTTGTATATTTTCAATATTCATAAATGACATCTAATGTAAATAATAATATATTTATATATACTAAAAGATCATTTTGACAAAGCAAGGGACATTTAAATAGATATTCAGAAGAAATCAATAAAATCAGATCAAAAATTTTATTGATTTCAAGGAAAAGGAAGAATAATTCCCCTACAAATCAATGGGATAGAAAAGAAAGAAGGCGATGGTACTGAACCTCACCGTTAAGGAGCTTGTACTCTGAGAAATATAATCACACTTTCACGCAAAAAAAAAAAATAAAATAAAATAAAATAAGAACAATATCAAACAACAGTTGTCTTTACAACTAAAGAAAATTTCAAACCTATGAAATAGTAATGTACAATTTAAATAGCTCAGAATCAGGATTGTGAGAATATAGAGAGATACAGAAAATTTTACAACACTGCACAGAAAAGATGAAGTATTAATAAAAAGAATTCAACGACAAAAACTGGGATAGCAAGACTAAGGTAGTGTTGGCAAAACAGAAATCAATTTCAAAGCCGAAAATCCCATCCCCCAGAATTATAGAATCGGACAACTCTAGCTGACAATAAGATTACATATAATGGAGCACAATAATACTGTTATGAAAAAAAGTACTTAATCTAACTAAAATGAGAATAACAAATTGAAAGAAAAACCTTATTATTTCGGACTTACTCAGTTATGTAACATAACTTAGATCCTGAAATGCTCCCTTTTTATTTTATCTGATTAACCTCATTAGGGCAAACTTAAATATTGAATTCAATACCAAAATCTACACAAAGTTTAGAGATTTAGAGAAAATATACTTTTACTCTTATATATTCTAATAGAAATGCATCCTAGGTAAAAAGTTAACAACAGAAATATTAAGGAATGTAGTCCATTTCCCCTTTTCAAAAAGGCATTGTTAATGTGAACAGGAATTGGCTCTGAGAATATAAACACGTGCCTCATATAATTTTTTTTTAATGGGTGGATTTCACTCGGTCATAAGGACGTTCAATTTTAATGTGGTTAGTTGCACATGACGCAGAAGAGATGAAAATTTTATGCACCGTTCGTTGTGGTAGTGTGAGCAACGCGTCACCTCACTGGACACTTTTTCTTAGGGGATACTGAATGCGGCATGTTATATGGACATTTTAAATGAATTTGTTCAAACCAATTGGACGACACTAAAGAGAAGGTTATACCATATTCACTGGCCTATCAGCAGTCAGAACGATGGGCCAGATGCCACATGGCTCTGATTAGGTGATGGAATCATTTCTACGAACTTCTTCCCCGAAGTCTCCTGATTTTATGTCCTCAGATTACCTGCTATGCAGTTAACAAAAGGGTTTTGTGTACCATAATAACCAACGAACACTTGAACATTTGCGAGTTAACACTACAAGAGAAATTGCAAACTCATGTAGGATACTTTGCAGGCTACTGCAACGAACATTGAGTAACGGTTCGACTGTACTAAAAGCAATATGGATGTAATTCTCAATATTCGCTTGAAAGGTAAGTGATGACCATCATTCCCGTTTGATTTGAAATAAACCGCATTAATATGGGAATTTTTTTTTACAAACGTTATGATTGAATGAAATTCACCCGTTCTAAAAGAAAAAAAAACAGTAGTCCCACATATATTCTACCACTCTTCACACATATCTTTAAAGATGTTAGTACATATAATTTTTGTCAATACTCTCCGTTAGTGGCGTAGGGTAGGGGGCCCAGAGGGGCCGCCTACCCCCCAAAGAGGTCCGACAATGTGGTTTGATGTTTGAATCTTTTATATATTTTTATGTTTATATATTTTTTGTTTGGAATTTTTCTATATGTACCTATAACAGCACTTGCCCCCCCCCCCAAACACACATCCTGGCTACGCTACTGCTCTCTGTGGGTCTTCTTCCATTGCAACACTTCTGTCTTTCTTGAGCAACATTTCCACTTGCTTCCAGAACTAAATGAAGTATTTAAAATAGAACAAATATAATGCTTTGTAAAATATACTCTTCAATGTGTACGGCGGTAGCACATCATGTATATTTATTACAATCGAATATATACTTCATCACACCAAAACCAAACCCAACTACACAGTGTAATAGACCTTGTTGCAATGAACCGGCTTCAAAGCTATATGCTAGAGATTGCAGGAACTACGTCTACCTGAGTGACGAATATGTAGTCAACCCATTGTGTTACCTGCCTTCAACAGGTGTACCGGGGAAATTCTAGACCAAATGGCCGATACGTCTTTTATTTAAATGATCCCAGTGTACATCACGACGCTGGGTAGATTGCGAAAATTTTGGGTATTCCATCAGGGGATTGAACCCAGGACTATACATACATGAGTCCAACGCTCTAAGCCCTAGACCAGAGATCGTCAACTGAGTAAGACATTTTTACATTCTTCGGAGCTAGTGGGCAGCGAGGTGCATAACTGTGCATTTACCTTGAGTGAAATCACAGTAGCTAACTGAGTGTAAAACGTGTTTGTGCTAGTAGTCACATTAGAAGCAGAAAAAAGTTTTGGCCCTTTGACGTACTGATTATTATTTCAATTTTATCGTTTGTAAGTTAAAGCACCGGTTCTCAACTTGGACGTTAATGTCTCTCAGGGGAAGTTCTCATTTCAGAAGGCACCATAAACTATAGTTACAGGCCATTATAAAATTGTGCTAGTAGAGTGTATTCACTTTATCTAAAAATGGCTTTTCATGGGTGTTAAAAGAAGCAAGTTCCGTCGCGGCGTGAGATAATCCTCTGGGCCATAAAGAGCTCAACTCCCTGGCCTGCCAAGAGCCGCATACAGCTTGTCGCCATGACATTTCTTGTTTGTTTCTAAGGGAGGAATCTTCCTCAACACATGTTAGAAGAAACTTTTCATTCATAAAATCCGTTCATAGGCATCCAGTGAAAGACATCTGATGCCTCACCTATGACAACTATTTCGGCCTACTGAAACGAGCCATCTCACACAAGAGCCACCCACCATTGAAGGATTGTGAAAAGCCAGTCAGAAGGGTTACGAATAGACATGTCTACACTTTGTGCCAATCTCTAATAGTGGAAACTTTGGATTGGGTTAGATTGTTTTGAGTTGATTTTCAGTTTAACGTCACTTGCAGTAGCGAGGCTATATGAAACTATACCTATTGATTAACGTGGAATCCGAACCAGATGAGCTCCCACCAGGAATTTAACCCAGGTCTCCCACGCCAAAGGCGCGTATGCTAACCGTTTTGTCACGAAGGAGCTCACGGATTGTTTTGAGTTTAGTGGACCTGTATATACCGACTCCGAAAAATATAATTGTATTAGATGGAGAACTCATTCTTAAAATGAAAGGGCCGAGGTATATCAGTGGTTGAGCCTTCACTTCTGGTACGTGGGACCCCTGTACGATCCCAGACCAAGTGAGCTTTGTGGTGAGAAAGCACCGTGAGCATAGGGATTTCTCGGAGTTCTTCTGTTTCCTCCCCCTTTCTTCATTCCACCATTTCATTCATTTCTCATCATCACTGTCTACATTAGCCTCAGTGCGTGACCATGAGACGTTAAACTAGATATTTCATTCTTAAAATGGAAGCAATCATTTGCTTCTAAATTCTCTAATAAACATTATGGCTATTTATAGTATCTAATTTTAATGGATGGTACAAAATATTTACAAAGCAGCTTTACTATGACAGTGATACGCGAAAAACATGGAGAACCGAATAGACTGATAAGTTACTTTGATACAAATCAACATTTAAAAATGTACAAGAAAACCTGTAAGAGTAATCAAAACTATAGTCACTGATGAAGAATTCAATTACGTCGAAACAGTTAACTTTTACTTAATCTCTATTACAACAGTACGGTCGCCACCCCAAACGAGAATCAGAGAAGAAAAGAAATCCTGCCGTATATCCAATGGTAGGAATCGGAGTTTCTTGAGAAATCTTTGAAACATTACATTGAAGCTGCAAGTTAAACAATAAATCCCTAAGTCCCTCACCAGACAAAAAGATGTATTAAAATAGAATATTATATTTAGTGAAGATAGCATTATATTATTTTGAAATAGAACTTCGATACGCGTCACGGTTTTGCGACACTATTGTATTGGCAATCGGCTGAATACAAAATATTACATCTTAAAATAAAACCTCGTTAGTGTAACGAATAAAATGCACATATACTTAAATAAACTACAGGTAAAATCGATCAGGTGGGCAAAAATGATAAAAGTTTCAAAACAAATATATTTTATGTTCTCCTAGGAGTCAATTTTAGTAACATATCTAAAACACAAACCATCTGTAATAAGAATTCAATCGAATGAACATAACTTTGAGAAACGGTAAAAAAAAAAAAAATCACAAAACCATAACTCGGCAGCAGACTCCAACATTTAAAAAATAAGACATAATACATAAACCGTATTACGTTATTAAAAGAACATATTTAATATACAGCAAACAAATTATTTTATTATTACATATGCTTAAGTTTAAACGAAGTTTTATTTATAATTTTTATTTTTATGTTTCAGTCTTTGTTCGAATTGAAATAATCTTAAGTTTCCAGTTAAATAGGTACTTGTAATAAGTTTATTGAAGCTAAACCGAATAAAGTGAAGCATATTTGAACAAAGTATAGTTCTAGTAGTATTTTAGATTACTCATAAATCGTTATGAAAGTCAACTCTTCACATTAAAGTCATAAATTCGGAGCTAAAGACGAGATTGTGAATTATCACTTATACCGTAAAACATTTAACTTCACATCAAAGTTAAGAAACTGCTTGCCTTCATTTATCTTATTATAATAAGAAGCAATTAAAACATTGTACTTTCCACTGAAACACCATTAAGATTGTATGGTAAATCACTGTCACCGTCACTATTCTTAAACAAGAAAGAGAACTTTACTGCAAGTATCAGTCAATGTGCAACTATCTGCACAAAATCACAACTCAAGAACAGACATCACCGCTGTAACTGCTACAAAACGAATTTTGCTTGACTACGCTCCTGTTTTGAGTCTCCCTTTTCCACGATTAAATAATGGATCAGATGTATGGAGAATAAAGTCGTTTCTGTTGCTGAATTACTACCTTGATAGAAATCCGTTAATAAAGATAAAAAATTAAGAAGTTGAACGCTTAAAATTTCCAAGTTCATGATGAGTTTTTCTTCTCAAAAAAGTGCTAATAGTAGTCGCTAATGGTTTCCTAGAGATGTTAATGTTGAATTGTTTAATATTTTCAAACTTCCGATGTCCAAGTTTTTGTACCTACACATCGTGAAACAGTGTCAGGAGAAAAGGTTAACACTCGGAAAATGAAATTTTTGAGTTTTACGTCCCACGATTATGACGGTTAGGCTCAAGGAGACGGTGATGATGAGAGATGAATGAAAATGGTGGAATGAAGAAAGTGAGAGGAAACGGAGAACCCCGAGAAAACCCACGCACACGGTGTTTGTCCACCACAAAGTTCACTTGGCGGGGGCAGGGATCGAACCCGGGACCCCAAGCAGCAGAGGTGAACGCTCTACCACTGAGCCACCGCGGCCCACAGAGTTAACACTCGAGGTGACTACCTATTGTGGCCCGTTACACACAGCAGGATACAGTTGCGAAACATTCACCCACCACAACTACTAGAAGAAGGCCTGCAAGCAAAGTGACACCCGTAGTGCTAAGGGGAATCCATCGAGTGCTAAGAAAACCCCCGACTCAACGTGATTTCAATTCGTACCCTCAACAGTGAACAAAAACATTTGCAAGGGCCTCAGGTTGAAGTATGCGAAGGCCCATGTACATCATCTTCTATCTCGTCACTTTGCCGAACGTAAGACGAACTGCAAGAGAAACTGTATGAAAAGTATCTGGCGGGTTACAAATGGAGTCAAATATCCATATCACTGCTGGTAGTCAGATTCGGGCGACCACATACTGTGACCAAGAATGTTATAAAATAGGGGATCTGCCTATACGAATCTTCATCCTGTGAACTCAATGAAGACAGAAAACAACCACGCATTGTTTGAGCCGGTACGTTTGACTGGCTACACTCGTTTCCGCCGTGATTGTTGGCTCGAAACATTGCTATTTTAGTGACGCGAAGCGGGCAGAGTAGGTGTGGCGAAACTGTAACGTATGGCTTCACGATTTGGTTGTATGGGCAGAATAAGCAATTTTATGACATTGACGGCAAACGGCGCAGCAACTTTGTTCGTCAGTGCAGGGAGTTTCCCTTGTGGATTTATGGTTGTTACGGGATTCGGATATGAGGGTACGGTGATGATACGCAAGGTCGAACAAAACCTGAAGGTGGATGCCAAACTCTTACAAGAATCCATTCTGATATTTACCTACTGGAGAGATATCCCACAATTGTATCTAACAGACGCGAAACAGGTGATGATCCATATGGACAAGGCTTTGACTTATACGGGCAGAACATCACTACGTTTTAATGAGGAAGTGGCAGAGGAATTAGGTATTCGGTCATTCTGTTTGAGACATTTGTTGTATTCTGTTTGAAAATTATTTTGCTGTGACTTTTATCTTACAAATTATATAAAATCAAAATTTAAAAAAAAAAATCTTTTACTTTTACCCCCCACGTTTATGCTGGCTAGGCTAAAGGAGACTGCGAAAATGAGAAATGAATAAAATGGTAGAATGAAGAAAGTGGGAGGAAAAGGAAGAACCCGAGGAAACCCACGCACATGTTGTTTACCCAACACAGAGTTCACTTGGCAGGAGCAGGGTTTGAACCAGGAATCCCATGCACCAGAGATGAACGCTGTACCACTGAGCCACCGCGGCCCGCAAAAATCAAAATAAGACAGTCTGGTGCAGGTGTAGTTTTGGTGCACTACATTTTGGAAGATATGAAAAGACATGTTTATAAGGAACGAATTTCTGCAGGTAACTTAATTACATACAATGTAATACAACTGTATCTCAGGTTTACTAATGTGAAATCATTACAAGTGCTTTACGATGAATAAAACAAATGAGTGCATATGAAAAATGGCTCTATTACATGCTATTCTCCACGGGCGGCTTATTTCTGCACCGTGTACACCGGCATCATATTTCTGCGCAGTATTTTGTTTACAAGTGGAGAGTTACTAATATGAAACCATAACACGTGCTATTGAAACTCGATCATTTTCAAAACGCACTTCCTTCCACTACCCTCACCTCTGCATGTACCCACTATCGATGACGCGCCTGCTCCCTTCGGACGTATCCTCGCGCGGGCCCACCAGCTTCGCCCTATTAGACTCCGTTAGATAGCATTCGTGCTATTTAGTGGCCACCCAGCACAGATTGATTTTTTTGCGCTATTTTTATGCTACATATCTGGAAGCCGTATTTATACGCAAATCGTAAAAGAATTGTAATTTTTCAACAATTACTTCTAGAGGTCCTCTTGAATATTATTTATGCCAAGTAAAATATATTCCGCCCAGTGGAAACCGTCTAGGGGACAATAAAAAGGAAATTCTTGAAACAATTATAGTTTTTCAACAGTTTTGTCTAGTATT
This sequence comes from Thermobia domestica, assembly GCF_964235325.1. Taxonomy (NCBI): domain Eukaryota; kingdom Metazoa; phylum Arthropoda; class Insecta; order Zygentoma; family Lepismatidae; genus Thermobia; species Thermobia domestica. The sequence goes on along the minus strand of NC_137456.1, from coordinate 339,556,836 downwards.
GCGCCACAAGTAAATCTGTACACAAGAGCGTTTATTGACTACTTCATTTCTCCTGTTTTTTTTTCAGTTGGAAATTTTTGCTCACATATGAAACAAGTCCTGCAGTATATAACCTAGTAGATCTTAGTAGGTTACTAAAAAGACACTAAATACTAGAGAATACTAAAAAAAAAAAAAACATAAACTTTGTCGTGGCACTAAGAATTATGAGAAATTGTACACGTTTCTCTAAGATAATTATCTTCGCTTTTTGTTATTTAGGCTTAAAACATGTACAAATCCGAACTTGCGTTCGTGCAGGTTTACTTTTGCCGCACGACTCGGAATAATTGATGAAAAATTATAATTATTTCACCAATTTTCTTCTTATTGCTTCTATAATATTTCCACATGGCGACATGAAAATATCACATCTGGCATACATAAAATTATTTACTGGTTCTTACAGCCAAATTGTCCTTTAACCTCCAGTTGTTTACTGATTATATTTCTCAGTATACTACTCACCGCGCTAATGTTTTCCCCCTGGAGTACGGTTTTCTGCTTGGAAATAGCGTTCTTTTGATTGCATTATAGGGGTGCAGCCTGTATACCACCTCGCTTTATTTAGTACTTTTGCCATAAGAAAACGTTGCGGGTCACTTTTGCACTCTATTATGCAACAACTAGTCACAAAAAGACAAAATCAAGTTATCACCTTTAGCAGTAAACCGGAGCTCTTAATCTAAAAATTATCCAAACTAACCTAACCCAAATTTAGGGATTTACTGTTGTATCGCAGAACCAATTTGAAAATCGAAAAAAAGTGTTCCAAAAACGTACTCCGATCGGTTATATTTTGTTGAATTAGATTAAGTTACGTTCGATTACTTTACATTAGGTTAGGGGCATAAAAACTACAGGGCAAAAACACAAACCAACCTGTGCTAGACAGGGGCGATCCAGGACGGATTTCTGTGGGGAGGGAGGGAGGTTGTAATACTATTACTTAGAGCTAGTTTTGAATGGGCTTTATTTATATATAAAATAAGTTTTCTCTTTTGGGAGGGGGCAATCGCCCCGATCGCTCGCCCTGGATCCGCCCCTGGTGCTAGTTGGCCACTAAAAAGCACGAATTCTATATAACTGAGTCAAGCAGGGCAACGTTGGTGGGCCCACGCAGGGGTGTGTTCGAAGGGAACAAGTGCGTCAGCGACGGTGGGTATACGCGTAAGCGAGGGTAGTGAAAACATGCGGGCTTTGGTAATCATACATATTTCAATATCACTTGTTATGGTTTCATACAAGTAACTCTTCAGTTGTAAACATAAAATACAGCTCTCGTACACTGTGTAGAAATATATTGCCGTTGAGTGAGAAGCCACTTACCTTAAAAACTAAGGCATGTAAACTTTTGCAATTTCAAGAAGAAAATCGTGTACCACTGTTTCTTAACTGTCCCTCGTTTTTTTAAATAAAAAATTAAGTGAAATCCTTAAGTTTTTTGTCCCACGGTTATGCCGGTTAGGCTAAAGAAGACAGTGATGATGAGTAATGAATGAAATGGTGGAATGAAGAAAGTGTAAATAAACGGGAGAACCACGAGGAAACCCACACAGACGGTGTTTGTTCACCACAAAGTTCACATGGCGATGGCTGTGATCGAATCCGGGACCTCAAAAACAGAGGGGAACGTTCTACCACTGAACCAGCGCGGACTCTACAATTGTAATTGAGTTCTTGATATACTTTAGGGGGTCCGTGAAGGTAAGCAGAAAGGTAACAAATAGAATCGAAGTTAATACACAGGTTGGGCTAGGTAGTACCATTTAAATCACTTTCTTTTATACCTTCCCCCTAAATTTTGCATGCCAGAGACGCCAGTGCGCGGAAGATACTATAACCGAATCTTTTTCATGCGCAGCAACAATTAACATATGTAACACAACATATAAAATTAATGACAATTTGAAATATATATGTATAATATTAAATTAACTCACCACATTTATATAGCTCTCTCACTTCATACTCAATGAATAATCCATAAAAGTATGAGCATCCTGCTCCTTCGGGAACTCATGTAGCTTCCGATACTATATCCCATGCTTTCGTGATATTTGCTTAACCAGCAACTTGGTACAGTTCCAATGAATGAATATTTTTATCATAAACATTTTTTCCCCACTTGTAAACTCACCTCAACGAACTTTGATTGAAGAAGTTCACCCACACTGCATCACCATGTGACAAATGAAGAACGCGAACCGAACATACCGGCAGCGCAACCAGACTACGATTTCTGCAATCAGGCTCTTCAGCGGCAAAGGCGGCTCGGCGCCTGTCCGAGCATCTTTTCAAGGTGGGTCCATCCGCTGTTGGCCGGAATTCTTTCGGCTCCTTTACTTGTCGGCACGCCGCCAACGTTTCGGCGTCTTTCCGACAATATTTGCCGCGGTTCCCGTCCGCTGTTTGTCGTCTCCTTCCAAAATGTTGATTAAGGATCCTCTCGTACTTGTATTTTATCTTAAGTATTTACTTCTCATATACCCTTTACGTGCAGTCCCTTTACTACATTTCTTTTCATTCATTTACCTTTTTTTATGATTGGCACGCCGTCAACGTTTCGATGTCTTTACAACAATCATTTGCCGCTGTATGCCGACTTTCTGCCGTGTCCACCCACAAGGAAAACCTTCGGATAGTTTCAATTTTTACTTCATCATTAAAGAAGATACAGGCTCATTTCGTTTTCCAAAATTCGACTCTTTGCCGCTGGTACGCGTTATTGCAACTTTCGCCGACGTCGTGCCGAAGTAGTTTTTCAAGAAATTGCCGGCAGTCTCTTTTTGCAGTCGTCGTCCGACTGTCTGCCGACTGTTTCGAGAAAGCTTTATACGAGGGAAATATAAGCCCTAATTCGTATTTTAAAGCAACAAATTACCTTCTAACTCTCTTTGTTTTCTTTTGGTGAACGAATCTCTTTTTGCTCGTCGCAGTCGAAAATCGAGCGGAAAGACGCCGGTGTCCGGCACCGGCAATCCGATCGCGGCATCTGATCGGCATGGACAAATTGTCCGACTATAGGCGGCAGGATCCTGATGATGATAGTATGAAAGACCATAATCAAAATCACACTTGGTCTTCATTTGTACCGATGAGGCGAGCATTCTTGGCTCTTGTATAGCATGAAAGATAACCAAGACTACGAAATGCAGGACCAAGACTTGACTGCAAGACAAAGGATAAGACGCAGTATTGATGACCAAGACCCAAGAGCGAATTGTTTGAATTTCATTTGTTGGGCTAAAAGTGATTAAATAAAATTAATACTTTATAATTAATAATCATACTGTATTTTTAAATTTTAAATTACAAAATTCATATTATGTATCTTCTTACGTGCAACTATATATACTGTAAAATACGTTTTAATTACCGAGAAAGAAAAATCAAACTGGCACGGGTCCCGGAATTATAGGAACCTATTTTGGAATGAAAGTTGAAGGGTTGGAAAAAATCACAGTTGTTCTCCCGTTTCCTCAACCCTTATCATTGTAGTTAAACGATTTCCTTTTATTGAACGTCCCGACTCGTGACCCGACCCGACTTGGATCGGGTCAGTTCGGGTCGGGTTGTCGGGTCAGGCTATTCGGGTCGAGTCAGCTCGGGTCGCGTCAACCGCGTCAGCTCGGGTCGGGTTATCGGGTCAGGTCAATCAGATCGGATCACGGTTCGGGTCAGTCAGGTCGGGTCACCGGGTAGGGTCAGTCAATTCGGGTCTCGATCCGTTGAGAGCACTACTAGGGAGTTTGTCTCCCCGTGCAATAGCATCATTTGCCGATCCCTTTCTCCACAGAAACAAATCTAAAAGTCTACAATTTTAAGTGTTCTATCACCATCATGAACAACGAAGAGAAGGGAAAGCACTCGCACTCTGAAACGTCTAAACACTACAAATACAATCTCGTAATAATCTATTATGTTAGTGAAAGATTCGCAAACTCACCTGCAGAGAAAATATGGTTATCCTTTTTATAAAATTCAATATCGAGCTTCAATCGACCTAAACATGATTTATGAATGTAGTATTCAAATAGAAGATCAGCTTAGTAAATTTAACTAATAATCATCATGAAGTCTGTTTCCAACAAGAAAAAAAAAATGAAATGAAATGAAATCTTTGAGTTTTACGTCCCACGATTATGCCGGTTAGGCTAAAGGAGACGGTGAGGATGAGTGATGAATAAAATGGTGGAATGAAGAAAGTGGGAGGAAACGGGAGAACCCCGAGAAAAACCCACGCACACGGTGTTTGTCCACCACAAAGTTCACTTGGCGGGGGCTGGGATCGAACCCGGGACCCCAAACACCAGAGGTGAACGCTCTACCACTGAGCCACCGCGGCCCCCTGTTTCCAACAAGAAATATTTAATTTAACTAATATAGTTATGACAGATTTTGCTGCCCCGTACAAATGCACGTGTTGCACACATGGTATAGCTAGTAATCTGTTGTTTCCATTTCCAAAAATGTTTTTGCGTCTTTCAAATAATTAGATATCACTGTGAATACGTGTGAATGAGTGTATCAATAACATTTAGATCTTTGTGATGTTTGCTTTTAATTCGATCTGATATTGTTAGTTAATGAAAGTTCAATGTTTTCAATGTGGAGAAGATTTTAGTTCCTTACATCCATCCCCAATAAATTCATTTATCAGCAAGTTAATCCTCATAACACAAATTTCGCTGAAATTCCTTATTATCTTACTGAAGCAAAACGTGTGTCCAAATTTAAAGAACATAAGTAGCTGAAATAAAAACTGAAAATGTGAGCATGAGCGTAATTAGGGATTGTCTGGTATGGAGGGGAGAGAACTTTACGGGGGTCTGGAATATCCTCAGTTAAGTGGGGGTCCGGGAGTTGTCCCACAAAAAAAAAAAGTTTAAAAATTGTTGATACAAAAACTCGGCTTTGAGCATTTTCATGTATAATTCTCTATAATACAACATAACGGAATATTTTTTTCCAGAAAAGTGGGGTAGGGAACAAAGCCCCTCCATGCTCCCTTTACCCGTAACTACGGAAAAGCTCTATCATGGTTTTAAGTCATTACATAAATAAAATGCAATCTTTTAGGCAACATGTACTCACTCACTGTATTTCAACATTTAGATAACCGGTATGTCGAGTGAAAATTGTAATAAAACATACCGCCTCTGCTTTTTTTCCACTTCGAACACTGCCTAATATACTTGAAATATTAGGGATGACGAAACCGTTTTACAAATCTTAGGGCAAGGGTGTACCTGGCGGAGGGAATGAGCGGGACGTGTCCCCCCAATATTTTGAAGTACAAAATATTCAATATTTTATTCTAATTTTATTTATTTACTAAACGACCAAATACCATATAAATAATTATATTTATTTGGAATATAATATTCAGGCTGTCAAACGATTGTAATCGAAAAATGAAATGAAATGAAATCTGAGTTTTACGTCCCATGGTTATGCCGGTGAGGCTATGGGAGACGATGATGATGAGTAACGAATGGAATGGTGGAATAAAAAAGTGGGAGGAAACGGGAGAACGCCGAGGAAACGCACGCACTCGATGTTTGTCCACCACAAAGTTCACTTGGCGGGGCTGGGATCAAACCCGGGACCCTACGTACCAGAGGTGAACGCTCTACCACTGAGCCACGGCTGCCCCTACGATTGTAATCGAGTTCTTAATATAATTTAGGGGCTCCGTGATGGTAAGCGGAAAGGTGACAAATAGAATCGAAGTTAATAAACAGGTTGGGTTAGGTAGTACCATTTAAATCTCTTTCTTTGGTGCCACCCCCAAATTTTATATGCCAGAGACGCCAGTGCTTAGGGGGACACGTCCGTGGTTTCCCCAGTGGGATTGACAACCGTGCTTTATAAAATAATTAAGGGTTCTATCATTATAATTTATATTGCAATTAACTCTAAAAAAAAATCAAGAAATCTTTCCGCGATGTTGTGAGCATTCAGGAGCGTGTCGTCAGGCAAAAAAGGTTGGCAACCACTGCCATATAGTGTAAAGCCTTATCAAATAAAACTCAGATAATCCAACGAGCTATCATTGTGTGTGTGAGAGAGAGACTTGCTCACTATAAATACAAATCGAAACATTTTCTGTAGTACTTAATGTCTGCTACCTAGAGAGCAGGACAGGAGGCATTTTAAATAATCGCATGAATTTTTAGCCAGAAAATAGATGAGACGAAATTGCAATAAGTGCTAAACAAGTATATATTTATTTCGTCGACAGAGGTCATGCATTTTAAACATTATGGTAAATCTTCAAGTAGTTTGTATTGTTCATTTCGAAGTCCACAATAACTCTTGTAAAGTTTAGGTTACGTAAGAAAATGTACGGTTCTTAAATACAAGGAAATACACTGATACTCACATTATAGATTGCAAGTTGGTAAGGTCTCCATCTTGCAGTTTATTTTTTGTAAGGAGTATTGGTTGTAGTCATTTCGGTGATTCCCAACCCTTCTGTTATGTATAACATTAAAATCAATAATATGTTCATTACATATGAAGAAGCTACTCGATTTGCTATATAGACAACGTCACGTGATCGGCTCAAAATTGACATTGCGTGCTAAATCCAGTCTGGAGATTCTAAATGCAACGTGTGATATTTCAAGCACGTTACCTCCACGTGGGGCGTCCTGGGTAATTCTCAGAAAATCCATTACACTTTCTTACAGGAGGGGGCAATTGTTTCCCCCCCCCCGAAAAGGGAACTTTTTCTTATTTTATATATAAACAAAACCCATCTGAGAGTTTGGAACTCTTAAAACTAGTTCTAAGTGACAATATTACAACCCCCCGCCCCCCCCCCCGAAAGTCCGTCCTGGATCCGCCACTGCTTTCTCAATATTATTGATTTTACTGAAAGAACTTGACTTTTGAGAATGTTCTTTGCATATTTACCTTACGTGCTATACATTGTTTTTAAGCATTTCTTTATGCCTTGGAAATAATCTTTCAATTAGCCATCTCCTTAGTATAGTTTTTCAGGTAGGTGACGACTTCATTTTTGTCATTCATTTTCCATTGACATTAATGTTCATGTTTCTTGGTTTTTCCATCCATTTTAGGACAATTTGAAATCTACATGGTCTCTTCTACATTTGAGCGGAACTTCAGCCATCTCTCCCAAAGTCTATTCACATCATTGCAATCGGACAGGCCATGTTAAATAGTCATTAAAAAGACATTATTTCTACTCTTGCTATTTTATTTGCCACAGAAAGAATAGCTATTAGCATTAATCAATGGAACATACGAAGAAATCAGTTCACACAACGTAAGTTTACTTATGTCATTTATTTGAGAACGGCAGATATAGCAAGTTGTGGCTCCCGCTCGATTTTCGTACGATGTTAGATTATTTTTTTACGCATTTCCCATCAGTTTCATGTCCTGATTTCAAAAACTAATGTTCCCAAATTTTCCCACTTTCTCATTTGGTTCTTTTCGAAGACTGGGCAAAAGGGTTTCCCCTTACAAATACTGCTCTTTGTACTAAACATCTTTCGAAGCTAGATTTTTCTGTATCTTTTTTTTTTCTTTTATGTTTTGTTTTCGATTGCTTCGTAGCAATATAAAGTTCTGAATCCGACATTAATAGTCTCAAATTTTCCTGTGATGTTTTTGCTCTTAAATTTTAGTCTAAACTGTTTTCTTGTTGCGTACTTACTTTTATTATGGTGTAAGTAAAATTGTTCCTAATGTATGTTTTTAGTGCATCAGTTTTATTTATGTCTTTGTTTTTCACCATTTTTTCCATAAAAATCCAATCCAAAAATAAGGTAGTTTCACACACACACAGAATAGAAACCTCATAGAGCAAGACATTCATTCGCATCAAGCGGATAAATATATGCAGAGATGGAGGAGAAATAAACAGGGGCTAAAATGATGGAGCAAAAATCCATTCAAACTAATTATTGAAATAATTTGATTAATTAAATTCAAATTGTAATTTCTCATAGCTAATAGCGTAGTCGTTCCGTGAAGTTTGGGATAAATCTGTTTTCACAGTCACCGCATATTACTGGTTGTATTGAATGATATAAGCTTAATCCTTTAGTGTATTCCAGTGTGACATCGTTGCAGTGTCTTCGCGTAGGAAGCTGTTCAGAAACTCATTCTAAGTAGTTTCTCCTTTCTCGTCACAATTAAGATTCTTCTTTTGCAGCTGTGTGTACAACCATTGGAAAAATATTTATGAATGTAAACTCAGATTTCAATGGATTACCACCGCAATGTTTTCGAATGTTTTTTTTTTTTTTAATATTTCGGCTGCATGCTTGGCCTTGGAGATGAATGTAGAGTTATGCACCTAATAGCAGTGAAGGATCTTGTTCGGGGCCTAGGGTCCCCTAGTTTTGTGAGTGACAATAATAATTGAAGCTATTATTTACATATTTTTTTTGAAAATTTATAATGATCTCATAATACACCTATATAGTCTGGGTTCTGACTTGCTCCCCCCAAAAATTTTTACTTTCTAGATCCGCCACTGACTGATAGTACTGACGCTGAGCCTTCCTGGTATTCTCAGCTTTCACCTGATACAACTGCTGAAACGCTTGAACGAGGTGAATGGTTTCTGGTACATCCTATATCTAACTGACAAGATGTTAAGTTGGGAATCACTACAATTAAATCTCAAAACAAGAGATGCATAATAAATGTCCAACAAACTGATCCACGGCTTCATTTAACTTTTGTTTCCTGAATAATCTTTCAGATACTAAGGAATGTTTACTGTATTTGACGCAAATCTATCAAGTATTCTACATTTAAATAAATCCCATGAAGAGTTACTATTGACGGCATATTGTACTTCCACTTGGGAATCACCTTCACTACGTGTTAACAATGTACTATAGACGACTGCCATTCGGCAAAAAAATTGCTCCACCACTTTCTCAGTTATCAGTGGAACACCAAAAACTAAAAAACCTATTTCTGCCATCAATGACTTTAAACCCTTTTATTTTTGATTCAAGACATTCAAAACTTTTCTGGAAAGAATATTTACTAATATAATGCGGAATTGTACTAACAACTACAATATTACCCTGATCATGATTATCATAATTTGAAAAATTATTCGGCAATTTATCAAAATATCTATGATCATGAGGCATTGGCCTACCCGTCCGAAACATGCCTATAGGAGTCGAATTTTTAATTAAAGAAACTCTCATAGTAATCAGAAAGGCGCTAATTATTGTTCGTTGGCCTATCATGAGTTGGCAACTCTGAACTATTCTATCGAAACTGAAATTCAACTTGCTTAGGCATAACATGACTAAAATAGTAATTTTGATTAATACCTTGTACCAAAACCTAAGTTATCTCTAATAGTTGACCAGTCTCCGCTGGAATTGGTGTTGGAGATTGAGCAAGACAACTAAAGTTCCTAGGAAAAGGTTCTTCTCAACTATAAATTCTCGAATTATCTTCTACACGATCATAAAACTGGAAAATGTGACTTCGAGGAGGGGTCAGGTTCATAATTGCCCTATTTAAACTATCATTTGTCATGTGGCCTGTCTGATCAGTAGTAACAAATTGTAGATTATCATCTGAAATTAGAGTAAGAGCTGACTTCTCTCGTGAAGACATTTTCAATCTGATTTGAAGACACAAAAGTTGATCAAATGTTACAAAAAATAAAAAATAGCAGTAAATCTTTCCACAAAAGAAATATCAATTCAATAATCAAGAATTAAATTATCGTAACACTTGATTAATATTAATATATATAACAAACAATATACTACACACTACGCTAACTACTAATTACTAAAGAAAGAAGAAAAAGATCGACCCTCAAATATAAGCTGCTACCAGAAATACACAACTTGTTTTAAATTCAAACTTCCGTTCATACAAAATTCACCTTAGGATTTATTTTATTTTCCTTTTCTTTTTCAGAAATACTATCTTAAATTGACGTGGTTGCAGAGATCCAAACAATTCTCAATATTCATAAAGACACAAACAATTGATTACTTAACAAACCGAATGACAACCTAACTGAAACAATCCGAGCTCAATTTATAAATACAGATCAACAATTTCCTATGCCAAAAAATGGCGAGGTGCAAGACAAATATAGTGAAATGCTAGACAAAAATTTTATGGTGAGAAGCTTGGAAGAATCTTTTTAACTCTCCCGCGCTTAATAGTGAGAAACCATCTAATTCTTCCAACAATCTCGCAAAAGAAAAAAAAAGTCCGGAGTAAAGAGCTACCAGAAAGAACGATTCGGCCAATCAGAATACAGTGAGGTGCTTTAAGTATCACATCCATGATCCTAAACACTGATTTATTTTTTGATGTGAGGTTCTCATATTGAGATTGAAATAAAGTCAAGAAATAACTACTTTTACAGGACTTATACAAGTAACTTATCAATTCAAAGAAAAACTAAATTCAATTTATTTTTTTAACTGTTTCACGTAAAAATTGAAAATAATTACAATAAATGTTACATTTTAATCACCTTGCATATAATTCCACTCCCATTCAATTCATTGAATAGGAACAATTCTGATAATTAATAATTATTAGGCTCACTAGAAACTAACAAAATTTTTAGTACAAATGAGAATAATTAAAATGCTGACACTGCCAATCAGAAATCTCTACGACTGGACAAACTTCAATTTGAAATCTTATATTGATCAGTAAGCCAATAGTCAACTGATAAAATCAGATTATCTTTTTTTAATTCCAAATTAAATAGCTTAATTTGAAGATTAGCTAATTGTTTTTCCAATCAGTTTATAACCGAGCCGAAGTTCATTTTTTTAATTTAAAAAGACATTCGAAAAGAGAGATTTCATTTCAAATTTTATTAACCAACCCTCGTATATAAAAGGAAATATCTTGCAGCTTTCTTCATCAGTTTGGTATTTTGTTCATTTGTGTTGGTAGGCTTCACTTCGATTTTTACGGCCATATATGGTCGAGTTACAAGGACTGTTCACGTGATAATAACATGCTTAGTGAATGTTCCTTTGAGTCTCATTTTCGGGTCAATCACTTCTCACCTACGCATTTCCATAATCAAAAGCTTATTGGATAATAATTCTGGTCCCGACGCTAGGAGTGAAAATCGGGATTTTCCCGGTTGGCCATATACAAGCCTTGGTTTGCTAACTAGAACGTTAAGTGTGTGTTGTTACTTTGAAGAGCATCCACAAAGGCGAGTGGGGTGTATTACTTTTTAAGAGAAAGTGCTCCCCTTAAAAGGGTTGAGCTTCGAAAGCTGAATCGTTATTGGCTAACTTTTTATAGTTATCGCTAGTGATATTCTCCGCATTGGTAGAGAACAAATATCTCAACAGTGTACAAAAATCTCAAGTGAAGTGATTATATACGTACCAACATTTTCATGTTTGTCTGTGATCTCAATTTTTCGTAATGGACTTTTAAGTTCAAACTATCGAGTAGCAGGAGCCAATAGCACCAGCTAGAACACTCGCTTACCCCTATTAGCGGAAAACTGAATTGGGACCTCGAAATTAATTGACACTGATCGAGAGTTAGTCCGGCTCCAGTACAGAAACTTTTTGTGGATCTTTCGTCCAGTGGATTCGAAGCCAGGGCCCGAGTGGTATCAGCGTTGGATTAAATGACCGGTCGAAGATTGACTGTGAGTAAGTGAAACATTAACTTGTTAACAAAGTTAAATAGCCACCTCTTTGTTGAAGGAGATCAAGTAGGATTAAAAATGAAAGGTTGAAACGATCAAAAAATTACAAACAAAAGTTGCTTGTAATATTTTGGTGTCATTTTAATTGTGTATTTCATAATTTAGTAATATTATATTTCTCGCACAGTTTAACCAGGTTTTTGTGATTTATATTGTAGGGTAATTCTCGTTAGTTAATATTTGTGTTAAAGTTAATCATTTACACATTTCTATTTTACGGTACTTATATTTTATTTATCTGTGTGCCTAGCTTCGGTTTCAATAAGATATAAGTGCGGATGCAATCGTAATCTGCCGTAGTAAAGCTGGGGTGAATGCAAATGAATTCTCAGGCATATAGAATTTTGACAACGACGGAAAAACTCGATTACAAGTTACTAAGCTCAACAAAAATAAGACGAGCTAAAAAATTGGTCATACATTAAACGGTCATCTAAATTATTGCTTTTAATCAACGACTTTTTTTTTTTTTTTTTTTGTAAATACTAAATTTAACGCAAGCCAAATTAAGTAAGTGGTGTTTATCACTCTCAAAGGTTTGATTGGGACGCTAGTTTCCAAATCAAGAACTCAAACTAACTAAATTAATAATCCACAAAAGATTATAAACAGAAGCTAAAGAGATTTAATTAGGTGCAAGGAAAAAGATTTAATCCCAGAAAACTGATAAATGAAGGATTCAAAAAAATATATAAAACTGAAGCTAACTATCAACAAATAGTTTCACTGAACAGCAATTAATCTGGGAAGCTATTCAACATCTGCTCGAAATCTAAACAAAAAGATGCTAAATTTCAAACCAACTAACTTTTGTAGGCCAAGAGCAATAAAATTCATTATATGGACATTAATCTGAAACAAAATATTTAAGCAAATCAAAAATATGAAATCAAAGCAAACCAACAGGGACTATAAATTCCAACAAACAAATTTTAATGGACCAATTCATAAGGTTGATTTAACAATAATTAAAGATAATCAAATTGGAATGCAAAATAACCCCCAACAACCAATAAGGACGCTAATGCACTGGGTAAACTTCAACCTTCATGAATTTAAATGAGCAAACTAGCTTCAGTCAACCAAACCAAATGAGGAAAGAGCACCGAACTTGAATAATAAACTGGGACACTAAACTAAAACGAAAGAAACATTCACTAAAAGAAACAATTAAACTAATGTTGTAAAAGTGCTCAAAAATCTGACAATTCAAAATGGATGCTAAACCAAAATATATTAAATCTTCAACAAATCAAATTAACATCGCAAAAATACTCGAAACTGCGAGAACTAAAAAGGGGTGTTAAGCTAAAACAAACGGAACCGTTAACAAACCTAACTATTTACGCACGATTACTCGAAACTGAAACAACTTAAATGGGACGCTAAACCAAAGCAACAAACATCCAAACTAATTACAAATAATACTAGAAATTGATACAACTTAAATGGGACGCTAAACTAATGCAAGAATTCTTCGAATTAGTACTAGAAGCGACAGGAACTTTTATCTGTTCTATGAGCGACCGATTCACTTACATTGAGATGACCGAAGATATGATTCCCTCTCGTAAAATGTGTTTGCCTCTGGCGTTATTAGCATCCGAACAACCTTGGTATGAAATATGTAGAGAAAGCGGGAGGGGGGGAAGCCGAAGTTTGGTGTTTGAATCGCGCTGGAGCAGAAAGATATAACGGCAAAATAACGAATTTTGCACAAATGTATAAGTGAACATTCCTCTATATTTTGAAGATGCTACAAAGTCTACCAATTTATTACTTAACAAAATACACCAATTTAAAAAAGGATGGACAAATTCGGACTTTTACCCCAGTATAGGAAGCAAAAGTCCTATCGCAATGGGACAAAAGTCCGCTGAAATAAACGAAGTAGGAAATCGACATAAGGCATTTTTATTGAATTATTTTGTTTTTTTACAAGAATCTTAAGATAAACAAAGAGCATACGAAGCATGAAGTGATTCTTCGTATTTTTTTAAGGTAGACTAAGCAAATATATAAGTTTATCTCACTTGAGAAGAACTCAAACATACGAAGTATAAAGCTATTCCTCGTATTGATAAACTACAGGATGGTCCATAAGTATTTGTACAGTGAATTATTTTGGAAACAAACATGAGTAAAGCAAACCTGACTAGTGGAAGGCGGACTTGGGTAAAGGAACTACCGATTGATGCATGCGTGGTGAATGGCAACCATCTTGGATCCAGTTTTTTTTCAAAAGAGAGAGAGGGCACGTGACATCAATTAACACTGTTTGTTGCAGGGGAATGCAGTCCCGCAAGCTGAAATGCATTGTTATGTCCCCTCTCAAAGTTATGACGCCCGAAAGTCCCGTCTACAGGATGTGCTTCACATGTTTCTCGTCCATTGCAGCACACACCGGAGTCTCTTAATGCAGTTCTCCTGAACCCATAACAGCATATTAGGGGTGATGCTATCACAGGCGTCCTGAATACGTCGCTGTAGGTGTGCAACATCCCGAAACTTCTGATACAACACGTGTTTTAAGTGTCCCCTTAAGAAATCCAAAAGAGTGAGGTCCGGCGACCGGGCTGGCCATTCCACAGGGTTTCAGTGATTGATTCAACGTCCAGGAAAATGCAGATCCAAGCATTCCCGCAGAGACAACGCATAATGCGGTGGGGCAACATTTTGCTGAAAATATCGCGGCAAAGTGGCATCAGGGCAAAGAAGCAACGGAAACGCCAACTCCTCTAACATGTCCAGATATCGAACATCATTTAGGGTAGCAGGAGTGAAAAAGGGTCATATGATCGACGTGTTCCATATACCACACCACACCATGATATGAGAAGGGGTAACTCTCTTGCAAGGATTGATCGCATGTGAGTTTGCATGCGACCAATATCGCATGTTCTGGCGATTCACTTCCCCATCCGAATAAAAGTTTGCCTCGCGTGTGAAGAGAATGCTGGCTGGGAAATGCGGATCTCGGTCATATTGTAACAGAGCCAAATTCACGAATTCCATGCGCCGGTCTGGATCATCCTCTGAAAGGTTGTGGACAAGCTGCAGCTTGAAGGGATGCCACTTGTTCATATGGAGAATCCTCATCACGGAAGCACGTGGTACGCCTGTTATCACCTTGTGCTGCGCTTCGGACTTTTCACACTAGCAGCAAGCACCATTGTGGATGTTTCCTCATTTGTTGCGGTTCGTGGGGAACCTGAACGTGGTATGTCGGGAACATTACAAGTTACACTGAATTTCCTAATGAGGTAGCTAACGGTGTTGTGGCTTATTGCGGGTCTTTGGAGGTGGCACGCGTTGGAGTTCTGGGCAATCACACGACTGCTTCTTTGCCCAGACATTAAGATGATCTCAATTCTTTCCTGCTTCGTCAGAGCCATCTCGTTCTATCTGCAACGAAAAGAAACTGCCAAATTTGGGGCATCACGTCTTTCTTGCAGCGTTAGTGCCATGTCGCTCTTCCTGAAAGGAAACTGAAAACCGACAACTTCGGGGCATCATAACTTTAAAACGGGACATGATAACGCACTTTTTCTTGCGGGACTCCATTCCTCTGCAAAAAGCAATGTTAATTCATGTGTCACATGCCAACCTTCCCATTAAAAAATAACCTGGATCCATGATAACGGCCATCAAGATGGCCGCCATTCACAACGTAGGCATCAGTCGGTATCTCCTTTACCCAACCTTCCACTAGTCAGATTTGCTTTAATCATGATTTTTCCCAAACAATCCACTGTACTAAGACTTACGGACCACCCTGTAGAAATAATATAAAAAGGTTCGTTGTTGTCAATAATCAGAATATAAACTACTAACACTCCCAGAAAAAAAACACGTGTATTGTAAATTGAGAGCCAATCATCACATTCGTCCCACCAAAGCGACAACGTATGTTTTTCTTGACCTTCCGAAAAAGATGTGGTATCTGTTTAAATTTAAACCATATTTTTTCGTAGTGTTTCATGTTTCTAATAGCAAAGGACAAAACTCTCTCAGCACCGATGAACCAAATGACATCAAGAGCACTTTTCACACCTCAGCAGATGGATTCAGCAACACAAACGGGTATGTGTTAGCACTAACTACTATTAATCCTAGACTCTGTTTAGACCGCTGAAATATGAGTAGGGCCCTTGGTGCCATCGATTCACTGATCAGTGTTGAGCGTTTCTTGCCCAAATTCAAAGATCAACCTCCATACAGGCCTACATAACTTTAGTTAAGCTAAAGAAAGCCTACGTAGCAAACGAATTTAAATAGGTCTACTGTTAGAAACTGGAATTTAAATTTAAGAATAAAATTATTTACAAATTCGAGTGCTGGGACAAAAGTCCGCATTCGGATTTTTGCTCCAGAAAAAAATCGGACTTCTGCCCCATACGTACATGTTAAAATTACAATGAAATGCTGACTTCATAACTGATACCGGGAAAAGGAGAGGTAGTATATATTGTTACTAAAAAAGTGTTTTCATAAAATAAGTCGCAACTTCTCCCACAGACTGTAGTAATATTTCCCATAAAACAAAATATTACTCAAATTAAGCCAAAATATAACTTACCAAATTGTATTAACAAATTTCACCGCACACCATTACGAACATGAAAAGTACACCGCCGCCATTTAATCTTTCTGTAGCATAAGCAATGTTGCACAACTCCAACAAAAAGTACCCCAAAACCCCAAAAAGGACTTTTACCCTCTGCGGACTTTGGCCCCGGACACTCTACGTGCCGTGATACTGTTCGTCAAATATATTTTCCGTCTTCTGTGAGTGCAAATAAAACTTATCTTAATTTTGAGTTAGATTTGACATAAAACATAACTTCAGGGATATTTTTATGAAAATAAATTCCTATGTAATTATTGAAAATTCCCTTTCTTTGAAAACTCTGCTTCCTATACCTTATTCAAATCTAATTACCCACTAAGAGTAAAAATATACTTTATTTTGGTAAACAAACGTGTAACAGTTTCACCAACTATCTACTTTTTAGACTTCCTAATAAGGAGAGTGTCTGAAGTGTAAATCTCAGATTTCAAAAAAGTTTGTGCAGATCGTTAGGGGGCTCATGGAATAAAGATCGGCACAACAAATTTCGGCGGAACCCCATATTTGGGTAGGGCAGTGCCCCATTTGCGATTTTCGCCTTTCATTGTAAAAATCGGCCTTTTGATTTAAAAATTGACTTATTGTTTTCGACAATCGTTGTCATTCGTCTTCATTTGCATAAAGATACTTCAATTGTGGATAGGGGATCCCTGTGGGGGGATCCCCTTCACAAGTGTGATGCATGTTCTCCCTTCATTTTGACGACCTAAATTCAAATATGTCATTAAAAGTATTTGTGGAGCACATGTGCGGCACAGGTCTCCATTCAGTTTCTGGGATGCTGAATCACAAGTTGAAAGAGAATTCAAGGGTTTGAAATAGGAGTTTGGCAGAATCCATGCTTACTTTATGGATTGTGTGTTTTACAGAAATGAAACTGCTCGAAAAATGTTCCACAAAAGACTTTTGCAGCACCGACTACATTTCAGGAGTGTTATATCTTCGCACTCATTGCATATGATAGTGTCGTTTAAGGAAAATGAGAAACTCACTGGATTAACAAATTCTGGCGGCCTCGTATCTACATATCCGGATTTATATCAACTATATTTGAACACATCATGGTATCTTGGCGATGATAGTTGTTCATAAACTAACGATTGCAACTTTATAATGTTGTTACGTTGGTAAAGTTGTGTATCAATTTGGTGTAAAATTATGAAATCCGTTATTTTCCGTACAAAATTATTCCATATCCTAAAGCCCCAAACATCCCACGGTTGTAAAGCCCATGTAATTCCCGGCGGAATCTGTTTGATACATAGCATTTTGTCGTCCGGAATGTGTTGCTGCATCTCTTCCTTGTTGAAAGATGACCACGAATCTACGAGGAAGACACTTTTGTCCCCCATGTTAGGAACCAAAACGTCACCGATCCACTCCTCCAAGTGCAGCTTACCCATCTTTCCATATTTTGATGCGGAAAGCTTAATATTTGGGGGCTGGAATAAAGTTTTCTTTAATTGTGGTCCAAATTGTCCTGTCGGTTCTTGCAATAAAATATATAATGGCACAACTAATTTTCCACTGGCAGACATAAGGGGCATTATTGTATAGGTATGAGATAACGCATTCTTGAATTGTGCATAAGCTTCTACTTTTTTTGACCTTGTATAGCTAACATACGATTATAGTGCAGTTCCATGGCAAAACCCCTTTGATCAGAATTGTAAGTATTGTCTATATCGAATTCCGGTAACGTATTCCTGACTTCTAGCTGGAAAGATATGGCCGAATTTTGTATTTGTTCTGAATTGTCAACGTCTGCTCACGACACGAATTTTGTTATTTCTCGCGCCACAATATTATGTTTCCGTTTAAAACGGGAACACCAACTTTTGGAACCCTTAAAGTTTTCAAGATTAATTTCTTTCGCTTTTTTAACCCTCGAGAAGTCGCGCTGAAAAAGTAACGCGAGTAGTCGCGCGCGGTCAAAAGGACCGCACGAACATAATGTGTTGCAAATATCGTTTTAAACATTTTTCTTGTATTAGAAACGTAATTTTGTATATTTTCTGATTAAGAGGGAATAACATTTTTATTATTATAATAAGTTTTACAGTAATAACTATTAGAGAAATCTACAATTAGACATGTCTTTTTTTTATTTCTCATTTGGAATAAAATGTTTTTTTTTTTCGTTACATATTTCTTTAGATAGATAGCTACGCACTGGTTTTATTGAAAAATCTAAATCTGATGACAATCTTTTGTTTTTGTCCACTCTGGTTCGTCTAAAATTAGAAATGCAATAGTAAATTAGTTAAAAATATACTATATAAACATAAAACTAAAACAAAGCTTCACAGTGCATTTTACATTGAATTAGAGCTCACTCGTAGCTAAGAGGTTAGCATATACGCCTTTGGCGTGGGATTTCCGGCTTCGATTCGCGGGTGGACCTCATGTGGTTCGGATCCTTCGTTAAGCAGTAGGTCCACGTCTTACATAGCTTTGATGCTGAAAAGGGTGCTAAATTGAAATCAAATCAAATTTACATTGAATTATTTTACGGTCCTATTATTTTGAAACTTCACCGATACAGCACTACATTGAATTATTTTAGGTTATCTTCAAATTTGCACTTTTCTACACTTCGTCGTCGCTTATTTCGTCCTCTCCTGTTCTGACGCTATATCAGTACAAAAGATTCCTTTGACAAACCTGAAATAGTACTAACTTTAAAAACCAAAGAGGAACTATAGACTGAAACTAGCAAACTAATTAAACAAAAGCAATTTATCCTCTAATTGGTGAACTCAAAAGCAAGCAGAAAAAATTCCTGACCTTATTATCGGAGAATACAACAACCGCCCCCCCCCCCATAAAAAAAGACAAACAAAGAGAAATACTAAATATAATATTTCTCTACTTACCGCAAACACTTCAACTGCTGGCCCTTGTCTCACATCTCTTCTCAACGATCAGAAATTTAGCTACCTGAAAATACAGCTAGCTCCCTTAACATTTTCAAACAGAAACAAACCCACTCGATGAATAATCCAAAAGTTTTAGAAAATCAAAAGACGTTCAGCACAGATCCAAACGGTAGAATTGCCAAGATCCATAAAATGAAAATGAATTCAATTAGAAAGAATCCCTGTTAGATTTAACACACACCCGATCGTACTTGCATATAGTAACTCGTTGACGTAACAGACAGAGACAGCATGGTTGGGATGGCTTCAGTGCTATCAAACAGCACCTCAAGGCAACATTCAATTCTCCGAAGCTTCTGGCGCCAGCAAACCAAGGCATCAGCCACGAAGAAGAATGCAAGCGTGCAAAAGTTGACTATTGAAGTAAAAGTACATAATACTCGTTACAAAACAACTAAATTACTTTTAAAGTGATTTCTTTTCTCTCTTTTTCACACTTAATGTCAGTTCTCTATTCGTTTGTTTTCTCTTTTTTAAAAAATAAAAAGTTCTTTATTTTCATAATAATTTCACATAAAATAGTCCATTCCACACCAATAGTAGTGGCGTAGAAATAGAGTAGCAGGGTAGGCATTGCCTACGGACTCAGGCCGTTTCGGTATATTAGGCAGCACCCCCGGTTTTTAATAAAAAAAAGAAGTTATTTATATAAATGGAGCCAGAAGTTTCTCGCTGTGTTCATTTCGGAACATGGCAAGAATAAAAATTCCTGTTCACTTCGCTCTTAGTTTGTTACATTTCCAAATCAAATTATTGGCATTACTGTAAACTCGCCGAGGTTATAGCACTGTGTGATTAAGAAATTTATCCTCCTGTATTAACGCGATGTCAGTCCTATATTACATGTACTGATTTTACTAACTAAAAAAAAAATTCCGTTGCGCAAGAGGCTTTCAACAATAATGCCAAAGTCTATGATTTATAAGATCTGGGTTAAAATGAGTTAAAAAGTGTTAGGAGTTGCCATGATTAAGAGTCACAGCACAAGTGCCAGATAATGCGGCTTCACAGAACCAAGCACAAACACCAAGGGTCGGGAAAACCGGGACACTCTCCGGGGTGCCAACGTCAGAGTACGACTAGACAATAACCCAAAATAAATTTTCGAGCGTATTTTCTAATATCACTGTAATAACATATAAAATATAAGCCAGGAATAGGTGGATTCGGAACTCGCCAGAAAGACATCTTTACTTCATTTCCCACAGTTCGAAATTGTAAAAAGCTTTCTTTGAATTTTATGATATGGACGAACACTGTGCAGAAAATTATGCAGATATAATAATAAAAGTCCCATTAGAAAATGAGGTTGACATCAAGAAGTGCAGAGCGCAAAACTAAGATGGAGCAGCACCAATGAGAAGTTGTTTTCTGGCTTGCAAACACGGTTTCAAAAATATGTCAAGAATGCAATATATGTTCACTGAACAGCAGATGATCTGAACCTCGTGTTATCAGATGCTGCAAAAGTTAACACAGAAGCTGTTAATTTCTTTGCCACTCTACAAGATATATGTAACTGCTTTGGTAGCAGCTGAAAACGCTGGAAGGCTTTACAAGACTGTATTCACAAGGATACATCCCTGGAAAATGAAACGACACTGAAGAAACTCTCTCAAACACGCAGGGATTGGAGTCACAATGCCGTGTTCACACAAAGAAAAAGCTATGACGTCATGAAATGTCTTAACGTCATGTGCCTTACTGCAACAGAAAAATAACGGACAGAAACCCTTCGTTAAACAAAAAATGGAAAAGTTCCATTTCGTGGTAATGCTTGTGTTGTATGAAAACGTTCTAAGAAGCAATAATGTTGTGTCAAAAAAAAAAAAAAAGCTGCAGAGCCCCAGTAGGGCTTGTCAGTGTCAACGAAAACAAAAAAAATGTTATACAGTGGAGTAAGATCTTAGAAAGAATGTGCCTGAAGTATTAGAGGAAGTCAGTACTTGTTGGCACAAATTTGATTTTTCAGATAAGTTTTAAAGAAGGAAGCCAGTACCGAAAATATTCTTTGATCAATTGGTACAAGGTACGCGATTTACTGACCCTGTTAAAGAATTCGTGATTCAAGTGCTATTGCCTATTCTCGACTCCGTAATAGTAAACATAACGGTACGCTTCAAAGAATGAGAGAACATTGTGAAAGATTTTCGTACTTATGCCCGTCAATGTTACGAACCACTCTTGAAGAAGAGATCACCAAGCAGTCATATGACTTTGTGCTTCTGTATGCATACAATTTATCCATTGACTTTCCACGAGAACTGTTGACTTTCAGATATTTTTCAAGACAGACTCAAATCTTTCAACCCACGAAGAGATTCTTCATTTTATTACCAAATCTGACCCCAGCTCAGCATTTCCAAATCTTATGATTGTGCTTTGTTTATATATAACTCTTTCTGTTACAGTTGCAACTGCTGAGCAAGCATTCTCTAAGTTAAAATTAACCAATAAATATCACAGAAACAGTATGACCAAAGAAACGCCTTTGGGGTGTGGCCATGCTGACTACAGATATTGAGCGAAAATGAGCTCATGAATTGGATATCTCTGATGCGACAAAGGAATTTGCAGAGGGAAAAATAAGTAAGAAACTCTTTTTTGTGTAAAATTCGTCGATTTAAAAAACTGAAAATAGAAAAATGCTTAGCAAATGGTTTCACAAGGTTTATTATTTATTTTATAATTATGAAAAATCGTACTATATAAATAAATACTACTACATATATAAATTCATTGTCAATATATATATTCCTGTGTAATTCCTTAAACCACTTGGGATAGGCTCTATTGTTTCTAAGCCAGGATGTTTTGAATTGTGATATTTCGAATTTTCGGTAGTTCATAACTATGAAAGGAGACGTTTTTCGACCCATGTTTATAAACTTTTTTCTTTCATTTCGCATAAGGAATCTCCTCCCAAATTTGTCGGTGGAGTTACCTACCACCCTGTGTAATATATTGTCCCCCGATTCAAAATTTTGACGGGCCGCGGTGGCTCAGTGGTAGAGCGTTCAACTCTGGTGCTTGGGGTTCCGGGTTCGATTCCAGCCCTCGCCAAATGAACTTTGTGGTTGACAAACACCGTGTGCGTGGGTTTTGTCGTGGTTCTCCCGTTTCCTCCCACTTTCTTCATTCCACCATTTTATTCATTACTCATCATCACCGTCTCCTTTAGCCTAACCGGCATAACTGTTGGACGTAAAAGTAAAAAATTTCATTTCATTTTCAAAATTTTGACATAGACGGCACTTCCCGAAGAAAGTCCTATAAAACTTCTAACCTCTTTAGGTTGTCGGATGGGACACCTTCAAAATAGCCTCACCTTTAGCAGGGCCTACACGAACGCCTCGCTTTTCCAGCAATGTGACCGAGAACATAGACTTCTTCATAAGCGAAGAAACACTTCTTAGGACTCAGCTTGAGATTAACTTTATTGAGCCGGGTTAGGATAGCTCCCGTTCTATCTGACAGACCTGGAAAGGACGGATTAGGACAAATGACACCATTCAAGTAAACCATTAAATATTTCCATTTTACATGCTAAAGGATCACATCCATCATATTATGTAAAAGAGCTGGCGCTGGAGCCAGGCCAGACGGGAGAAAAATTCAAGCTTACTACTGCTACAGACAAAGGCAGTTTTCTCTGTCGGTAGGTTTTATGGGCATTTGGTGGTATTTCGATTAACGGTCCAATGTAGTAATACATTGTATACCACCGAGGAACATTAGAACCTCGTCTATACGCGGTATCGAGTAAATATTTGGATTCAGAATAAGGTTAAGTTTTCGGTAACCGATACTGAAGCGATACATATTGTTATTTTTAGGAACTACAACGACGGAGCTGGAGTATGTGCTCCGGCTCCTTCGTATAATGTTGCTATCCAGTATTTTCTGCACCTCTGCCCCGATTATTTCTCTCTTTCCTTGAGTCTCCCAATATAAGGGGGCTGAAAAACAGGAACATCTCTTGTTATCTCTAGGGGCGGGCACATGAATTTGTCTGTTGTCGCCGAGAGACATGGTTTGTCGCAGGCGACATCTCAGAATTCCATAAACATGTCCAGTAATTGGTCTTTCTCATGGGGTTGTAAGTTCGGTCCAAAATTCAGGGATTTACGTAATTCTTCCTTAGCATGCGTTGGCTGGGACATGCAGGTTGGTTGGTAATTATATCTTGAAAACGCTGTTGGTGTAAAGTTTTACCACCTCATCACTTACACCAACGATCGTTTCTTGAGAGCCCTTTTCGAAGGGACTATGCGAAGAGACCTCTGACGAAGAGATTTCTAGAAATTTAGCTTTCTATAAGTTGCCGTTTAGAGGCGCCTTCTCATTAGAATATGTTTCACACATTTGATCATTCGTACCTATTGAGCAAGTCTGATAGCTCTCGGTAGATGATTCTATCGAACTGTTGGCAATGGCGATTCTAGGAGAATATTTCTTCCTCCCTAGTTTCGAAGAGACAGGCTTGTTGGTTTTTCTTCTACCGTTAACGGAGTAAGAAACATTTTCTACCACGGTAATTGAGCTGCCAATATCCAGTTCATGAGTATCCAGTTAATATTTCCTTCGTTGAGTCTGAAACCATTTACTCTTTCTTTCGCTTGAAACGGTCTCTTTAAGGTAATTATAGGCTTCGGAAAAGAAATTTTAGGCGGTTCCCTTAAGCGTACAAATACGCATGACATAATAGTCGTAGGGCGGACATTTTGCTCCTTTTTCCTTGTGAAAGCTTTAAATGGCGTCCCCCAAATTGGAAAAGTTTTGATTCTTTTTAGTAAAAATCTGGTTTCTAAAGTGCCGTATTTGAGCAGGGGATTACTGGGATAGTTGTATGATATATGTGGTTAGTTTTTTCCTTCCCTCAATTGCTCACAAAATCTCTGTGTCTGGGAAGCTCTCACTTGTTTTGTTCTTGTATATCTTTCAACGTGTGATAAATCTAGATTATAAACCATGTTCTTACGGAAATTTCGAAGACCCAGAGGAATTTGAACCAGCGATATTCTACTTAGTTCCTATCACTATCCGCGAGAGGTAAATATTTAGGGTGAATAGCGGTAGCATACTACATCAATGTACTTTCGACTAGTGGTTTTTAAGTGATCTTTTATGTAGCATGCCGTTATGACCTCCGGTAGGTATTCTGAAAGCTGGGAGCCTACTACTTGTATTCGTACGTAACCTTTCAATCGAATCAACACTGGGAACCTAAGTGATAGGCATTCACTAGATAGGGATGAAATGGTTGTCCCCTTGTCAATTAGATGTGACGTTCAGCGGTCTCCTATTTTTATTTTAACTGTACTGAGTTGACCTCGGCCAGCGCCCAGCTCATAGTCATTAGAGTAATTATTCTGGTAGGACTTCCGATCACTTTTAGGCAATGCATAATTCGAAGAGTAATAGCAAACTGAAACAGATTCAGATTGCACAGTAGTTTCAAGCAAGGACCAGTCTACACGATCATTTTTTCGGACGACGCCAGGACTAGTTTGCAAATATGTCCACCAGTTCCTTTCGCGATTTCATATTTTCGCAGGTAATCTATGCATTGCTCTAACTTATCTATGTCTTCGACATTAAGCATTCGTTGGTGTAAAATCTGTGGTAGTAAATTCACTCTGAGCCTATGCAACACTTCCGACTGATCTGTACTTCTACACAAGTATTTAAAATCTTTTCCTAACTTGTAAACAAACGTATGATATCTTCGCCTACTTTTTTGGTCTATGTTCTAAGTCATATTTAAGATTAGCGCGATAAGGGATAGACGGGAAAACAAATTGTACCTTACCTCTCTTAGCTCTGCATAGTTCAACGTAGGCTGATTTGCTGTTTTCCACAAACTACCAAGCGGTTGCCCGGCCATTTAAGCAAATAGGGAAATAATCCGCCATTTCATGGGGTGTCAAATCGTATGTGCGTACCATCATTTCGTAGGAAGAAAGAAAATTCTTTACAGCCTCATATTTACCGACTGAAAATAACGGGATTTTTACGTCCGGGTAAATACGATATGCTCGAGATTGAGTAACAATAATAAAGTGTGCGGACCACCTGCGGGTGGTGGAGATGGCCAATTTTCTTCTAAATGTAAATTTGGAATCTGAGGTTTCTCTAAGCTAGGTTGAGACGAAGGTTCTGTAAACGGACTAGTCTTAAATTATGTTTCAGATTTAGTAGTAATGTTATCGTTTTGTTTTGAACTAATGTCCTGAATTAAATCTAACCTTTGACTGCTGGTCATTTCATTTCAATAGCTTTCGTACGAAGAAAATTCAGTTATTTATGTCCTGTGGGGGGGGGTCGACCTCCATCGAGGTTTTCGTCGAATCTAACCTACTTAAATCCTTACCCTGTGACTCCGTATTTTTGATCCGGTCTCATTTCTGCATTTTCTAACATATTGGGCCCACTAGTAGTGGGAGAGCTCGCACTATAGGTGGAGAAACAAACTATTTTAGCGCGATATACTGTCCACTTTTCTGTTCCTTTTCATTTCTTTAATGGTCGGTGATTAACTTTTACTATGTTTCGAGCTCGTATAGGCTGTACATAATAAACTACTACTAGGTCTGACACTATCTTTTCCTGAACTATACTTGGTTGTAAAGGAGGTGAAGAAGATTTTGGTTTTTTATCTCCTGTAAACACACTATGGAAGGTCCGTATTCCGCATACTCAAATACCGGTATCTTTTCGATATTTTCTAAAACTCTAGATTACGACCACGAGTCGTTGTTATCCGTTCCTATTTCTTCCTCTATCTGGTTAAAAGGATGGATAGGAAAAATATCTTCATTTTCTTTATTCTCTTCCACTGAAGGTCTTGCATCAATATCAAGGTTGGCGTCATCATCTTCTTCGTTACCTTTACTAGGAATGAGGTCTCGAGCTGTTCACTGGGGCATGGATGCTACTAAGGTGTCCCAATTACAATAGTTAAGGTCGTCTTCTGGGCTCAACGGAGTAAACAGCGCTGCTTCGTTACTCAATAAGGTGGGATTTAACTCTGGGTTACTTCTGTCGGAATGCTTTAATTCCAACTCGGAGAGAGACTCGTTTTCAGCTTGTAATCGGTTCAATTTATATTCCAGCCACGCTTCCTTTACAGTATCATCATCCTCGGATTTGGAATTACTAATGATTCCATCTGAACATCTAACTCGCCTAACTACACTAAGAAAATTATCTATGTCTCCTAGGTGCGACAGTTTTTCTTCCAGCGGAAAGCTTGTTGGCTTGGTTTCAGTAGAAACCCTACATAACGCTTTGAGATCCGGATTAGTCTCGATGCTAATCATTTATGGGAATCGGTTTGAACACTACGGTCCGTTCTCCGCATGGGATATTCAGTTTGAACTTCGATGTCGATATTCCCTATAGATAGATTTTTCCCTCTATAACGCCACAAGGTTATAGAAGGATTTTTTGTGGACACTCTATATATTTCGTAAAGACAGTGATCTTTATTTTCGATTTATACTTTATTCTGCAACGTACATAAGTTCTTCCTTCGATGGGAATTGCTTCTTTCCCACACAGTTGGACAAAGTCTTTCATCATTTTTCATATATATATATATATATATATTAAAACATTGCTTTTACTGAGAACATTTCAGTTAGTGAGTAACCATTTCAGTGTTTCTCCCTGACTTATTATTTGCACAGTGTATATTCTGCGGTTATTTGGAACTGAATTAAGTGCTTTCTTTAATCGCTTATGGAAACATTATAATAGATTAGAGAAATACGGGCTGACCAGATGTTTCAGCAACCAAAGTGGCACCGACTGCGTTGTTTCGTAGTCCCTTATCTGTACTTTCTCACGCCAAAGTTATCACCGTGTCTAGTGCATTATAGGCAGTTGACTAAAATTAACATAAATTCTTTTCCGTATTCTGTTTGTATGTGCATACAGGTGAGTTAACTGAGTGAGTTTTGAAATGAACTGCCAACACTTTTTAGTTGATCATTGCAACCCGTAGCTTGCGCTTGGATGCTCAGAGAGTTTGACTCCAGGTCTGGAAGCCGTAACCACGCATATCGCGTCGAGCTTCAAATGTAACTTTTTGTTAAGGGGCACAAGCTATTAGCCGGTGAAAGACGTTTTATTACGGCTAGCCCCAACTAGTGAAGCCCCAGGTCCGCAGACCTTGTGCGTTTAAAAAGTTATACACGCGCCCTCCAACATCAGCATTCCACTGTGGAGACCTTCTTTTTTAATTTGCTGAAGACGCATCTTTACGCCGCGGGATTGTCGGCACAACAATTGGATTCATCGTGGGACTATGCAGACAACTTTTCTCCAGTGCTAATCCCCCAAGTGTGTCAATGGTGTGAGAGAAGCATTTGTAGTGATATCTGAATTATAATCATATATATATAAAGAGCTATATTGCCTGAAAAGGGCAGTGTGATTTCAGCGACGAAGGTTATTATATATATTTAGTGTTCAGTGTTGCATCAATTCATCTTCGTTATTTTTTTTATACAATAGTGTTCTAATAAATAAGTATAGTGTTATTTAATCAAGCGTGTTTTCGTTGTTTGTATGAGTGATGTTTGAGTGCGTTATGGTCTGGATGACCATCTGATCGTCCCTGCGGTTTTCGAGACGAGACGCCCGAAACTCTCGGCGCCTAATGCTCATCGTATTATTGAGACCGACGAGCGATTTGGAAACAGTTTGTAACCTTTTCTTGGAGAGGTCCTTCATCGTCCTGTCCAGGTAAGTTAAAGTATCAGGAAGATACTTATTGGTAGTACCACGAGCCACGGACAGCGACCAGATTACACTATAGCGGTTACAATTACATGATCTATTATTGATAAGTTCTCGCTAGGAATGATCGGATCTGCTTTAAAAAGTAAACATAATATTTCTACACCCTAGTCCATGCAACGAACCATGGTGGTTTGTACCTTATTTTTATTTCTTCTAATCAGTGGTGTTGCTAAGGCTCCTATCACTGGCGATAAGTCAGTTTGTCATTATGTCCTAAGTCGTTTTACTATTTCGTCGTCCTGACTAATATTTGAGTAGTACGGATCATTTTCTTTGTATGCACTTAGTAGTTGCTATTTGGAGGCTCTGGGTTCGATACTCGTATCAGCCAAGTCAAGTTTAATGCTTATATCGACGCCGCTAAGTTAGTTTCTAATAATAGCTTTATGAGTTTCCTAGTCAAACTGTTCTAACGCAGGTTGAGATGGAATCTCAGATGGTTCGTATTTTACTGGGAAGTAAATTGTTTCCGGACTGTCAGGTTCACGCAAATAGAGGAAGTCTTCTTTCCTACTGCCATTTTCGGTTTTAGGAGATTTATTTTCTAAAATTTCGTTGTCTATTCCTTTCTGACGAACTGGGTTCGACTCTCTAATAGGAAAAAACGCCTGATGTAGATTATAACTCTATAGTGGTCCTCGTATCTACCTGACCAGCCACCATTCTGCTACCTCTAATTCCTCTTGTAAATTATTTTTGTTTCTCAACTCCCTAGCATTCATTCCAGACGACATTTCTCTCTTTCCGATTCAAGAACCAAAGTTCGAAGTAATGGAATCGGTTTCTCGTTTCCTTGTGGAGGACTAAGCGCAGGTCCTGCATGATTACAAACTGCTAAGCGGGTTGTTTCACAACCGATCTCAGGTGGTTCTTGCACGTCAGAAGTCGGAGTGGGAGGATCTAAATACAAGGTTCTATCCTACGTATCAATATACTTCGGCGCATTACTATGTTGCCATCGACTAAATTGAGGAATAGCGTATACTTTTCCTTTATCACTATATAAACAATAAACATTGCCATATGAATCCCATATATAATAAGGTTTTCCATCGCAAGCTGGGCAATGTGATTTCCCTACTTCGCGCCAGCGTTTTTATTTACTGCGGAAAACTCATGGTTCTAGTGTTCAATTTTTCTTTTTATTTCATTAGTGGCTCAACATATATCTGTAGCAACGCTATGATTTAACCTAGATCCTATTGTAAAAACATGCATACAGCAGAAATAATTTAATTCGCGAAGAATTACTTCATCAGGAAGTGACATACAAGAAGATTAAAAATAAAGAATTCTTTTCCTGCTTTAAGAGGATAGTTACGTTTCCTTCTCCTGTCTATTTTTCTAGAACGAGTATTAAGATTATTGCTGCATTATCATTTCGATAATATAGATAAAATAAAATTCAATTTACTTCGTGTAATCTGTTCACTTCCGTTATACAATATTTTTTGCTGTCTTATACTTAAAAGAGAGGATGTTTCACTTTAACGCAACACGAAATTAACATAGGCTCTAATCTAATCGAGGATTATTAGCGAACGTCACATAATAGAGCTCAAAGAGAATAATGGTGCGTTAATACTATGCTCCAGATAAGGAAACGATTGAGAAATTACATTCAAAACTACTTACTTATTATAATCTTTTTCATATCTGTATTTGTAGGTTGAGCACTATCCCGGTATTATACATCACTGTTCACTGACTACATACTATTTAGCAGGTATACTACGACACCAATGAAAGTAATTATTTTCATGATTCACTTGTAAGAAAAACACAAAACGGTAGTAATACTTAAATGCTGAAACCAAGTGTGTATTTTTACATATAAAAATAAAACTGTACCTCTGGTACATTGTAGAACTGGTCTCACCGATGCACAAGCCTGGGCAAACGACAAACGAGTGTAAAAGTAAAACGTCAGTACCACCGGCGGTTGACACCAACTATTACAGTTGGGGTTGTTGGGGTGTATAGTTACTGTGTATAGTTCACCATTCATACCTGGCGAAACTCCATCAACCTTTACAGTGCTGTGGTGACTTGGTGCCTGAAGATGACGCGGTTCAGCGGTTGTAATCCGGCAGCCGATCACTAACTGTTTGAGGGCTCCAACGTGTTTGAGAGGCGTGATACGAACCACATAGTGTGTGTTCGTGGCAAGAAGCACACACTATTCCATTTAAGACAATTTTCATTATAGAGCTTTGCTTTGTATAGATTTGGAATTCATTCTCTCTCTCTCTCCCGTACGCGCCTTTGGCGTGGGAGACCCGGGTTCGATTCCCGGCGGGAGCGTATGTGGTTCGAATTCCACTTTAATCAGTAGATCCACGTCTCATATAGCCTCGTTGCTGAAAAGGACGCTAAACTAAAGTCAACTCAACTCAAATCTCTCTCTCTCTCCTTCCTTCCAAACGCGGCTGTAATTAGTTAACACCCCGCATTTAATCCAGATACTCCTATCTTTTTTGATTCGCTGGTATGAAGTGAAGCTCATAGAGAATACATATCGAAGTCCTAGCTCAGTTGTTTGTTGTCTCTAATCATATTATCATAATATCCCCCTAGGAGAAGTTCAATGAGACATAACAGAGTTTATTACAATATTAGAATAGATATACAAGATGAGTACAAGAGAGGAAACATAACTATGTGAGACATTAATTTCTTATATGTGTCGTGATTACATAAATCGCTAAGATTAACGTCTATAATTTTGCCCGATACACTATTCCAGAGATTTTCACCATCGCGAGGGTGGCCCTCTCAAGGGCATCCTCACCCTCAAGCTCCCTCGCCCACAATGAAGCGAGGTTGAATGTAAGCAAGAGTGAGGAGATATTTCCAACACGAGGACGACGGCGACGGACAACGTCATTCGCGAAGACGAGATTGCACGAGGGTGAGAAGTTTCGGCAGCGAGGATGCGCAAGGGCTAGGGAGAGGATGCGCAAGGGCTAGGGAAAATTTCCAATACGAGGGCGAGTGAGGGCGATGCACAATTCCCTTCGCCAGGGTGAGGACGCGTCTTCAGCGCGAGGGCGATGGACAAATCCTTTCGCAAGGGCGAGGATCAATTTTTACTGGAAGGGTGAGGGTGCGCGAAGGCGAGTGAACGAGGGCGTGGGTTGCCCGAGGGAGAGGAACAATTTCCTTCGCGAGAACGAAGGCAAGCGAGGGAGACGGACAAGCCTTCTTGACAACAACTATTTTGAATTTGCAGTTTCACCACTGTTTAGAAGAATATTATATTTAAAATAACATCTGATATGTCCGCTATATGATAATTGATGTCATAGTAAGATTATGGAATAGTCGTATTCTTTCTTTCACTTAATTGCAGTGGAGAATTTCTCTTGTGTGCTTCTACATAATTATTAAAAATAATAATGCAAATGAATATAATATTTACATGTTTGTCAGGAAAGTTTCCTGATAGAAATAGCGCTACGTTTAGAAGCGAGTGTGCCTCATTGTTGCCCTGCCTATCTAAAGACTTTTTTAGTTAAAAAGTGTCTACACTCTCACGTTTAAAGATTACTGATGGACAGACAGTGACTCACGTCATTCAGCAGTAAATGACATAATCTTAAGAGCGCTGATATCTGAACGAACACAAGCAGTGAGAGAACCAACAGAATGCAGTAGATTAGATGGAAAAAGACTTGATTGAATGAGTTTTGATCATTGATTGCCATTTTGCACTGGGCTTGCTCGGGCTCGGACTCAGTTCTTTCGACTGGTTCAGTTCCCTCAGTTCGTCTTGCGCTTAATTATTAGATGAATAGTTTATGTTAAGTTTCTGGAAACAAGCAATATGTTGTTGTTCCACACAAAAAAAGTTTTATACGTTCAAAGTACACACACACACACCCTGGGGCACTCTAGTATATGCAATATACTGTATTTGCAAATTAGTTGGGAAGCTGTGGTCCCGGAATAGTGTTCCCAGTCGGGCCCTGCATCTTCTAATTTCATTATACTACCTTTTTACCCGTTACTTTGAAGCAAGAAAGGTTTAAATTTGTAACTATATGAGTTCCCTCAGGAACAGCCTCTAGTTTTAATTGTTTGAAGACATATTTTAATGCTAAAAACACATTAAATATGATAATTTTTTAAATAGTTCTTATGCAGTAGTATAGAGTTCGTTCGGGCACATGTTATTATTATTACCATAAATATGCGCGTAATTTTCGCCCTCGCATAATTTTCACATCCCAATTTTGAAGAGCAGTTTCTGTATATTTTATTTTCCTCGCGTAATTTGCGCACACGAGGATTTGGCAGTGATTTGTAAGAAACCACACGGCTTCTTAATCAATTTTTTAATGTTATTTTTCTACAAATTTAGAATTAGTTGTTTGTTGTCAATTCTTGCTACAAAGAAAATGTGTACCGGTATTTTCGTGTTATTTTGAGTGGGAAAAAAATTAGATGATGTTCACTGATGTGGCTAATTTTTTCCCTCGCATAATTTACGCACACTTGTTTCAAAACAACTTTTTTCCTCTAAAAAAGTGCGAAAATTACGCGAGTAAATACGGTATTATTATTAGACAACAAACAATATTACCTACCAACCAACCAATACGCATTCTTTGGAAAGGTCGTCAGAACGAATCTTTAATTTACAGTACCCGAAGAAAAGATTTTATCTGCAGCTATAAAGCCTAAGATTTTATCTGCAGCTATAAGGCAATCTTGGACTGGAATCCTGACCAGGATTCACGACGGACTCTTTGGGGGCAGAGAAAGGTTTCTCCGATGATCTGAATCTGCCGCAATAGGGACACTAACGAGAGGGGCAAACGACACTTCGTCCTGTGATGACGTAAAGATTTCTTTGAATTTAGTAGAGGTATCTTCCTCATCACACAAAACTAACATTAAAAAATGGGCCAATTATTTTTGCAAATAAGAAATATATACCACATATTATCGTGGGACGTAAAACTCAAACACTTCACTTTATTTTTCTTATTTCTAGTGTCGACTCGTCCCATGGGCAACACAAGTTTTGAACCGAAAGGTTTAAAGGAACCTCTATTCAAATTTTACCTGAACATATTCATGGTAATATTAAGCGTCGAGTGGTCAATGATTTGTTCCATTTTAGGTATTACGGACTAAGTTATACGGTGGAATGTTTAATTTTCTTTGTTTAGGAGGTATTTTAAAGAAATACTTCAGGAAATATGCTGGAAAATTGAGGCTCTGATCCTCGCGAGGGCTTTCTTACCCTAAAATAACCTCGCCCTCAATGATATGTGGGAGAGAGCGAAGGACAGCTTCCTACGCGAGGATGAGGGTTAACGAGGGCGAGAAGAAATTTCCAGTAGGAACGCGAGGGCGATGGACAAAAATTCTCATGAGGACGAGTTTGAACGAGGTCGAGAGCTAACTTTCACTGCGAGGGCCAATTTTAAGCATGAGGGTGAGGGCAAGCGAGGGCGATGGACAATTCCGATCGCCAGAGCGAGGGCCAACTTCCACTACGAGGCGAGGATGATGGACAACTCCCTTCGCGAGGACAAGTTTCCGAAATGAGGACAATAATGAGGGCGAGGGCCAACTGCCACTGTGAGTGCCAGAGTGAGTGAGGTCCGAGTAAAATGAACATTATGTTCCAAAGAATCGAGTTTAAGAATGTGTCCACGCTTTCTGTTATTCCTTCAACTTATTGATCAAATTCCGGAATGAGGGAATAGTAGTAAAAGAGAAAAATAACAAGGAGACAGAGTCGATTGGAATAAAACTCGAAAGGAAAGAGTAGTGCGTTGGACTAACCTCTGCTGTGTGAAGGGTGATGCATCTTACTTACTTGAAGTCGAACTCTATATGCTACAGTGAGTCTCAGCAAAAAGATTAAGTCCCGCTATATCTTGATTTATCGGAGACTGCTTAAAACACATCCGATCAGTTCGATAGTTCATGGTTTTTTGCTAACCGGAACTTATCTATGTCATCTCTAGACTCCTTATATAGTCTACCTAATAGATTAACCTAAAGTAAGAATAGTGGAAGAGAGAGAACAAGGGGACTCCAAAGCAGAACAGAGGAGGTGGATC
The DNA here is from genome assembly GCF_964235325.1 of Thermobia domestica. Lineage (NCBI taxonomy): Eukaryota > Metazoa > Arthropoda > Insecta > Zygentoma > Lepismatidae > Thermobia > Thermobia domestica. The sequence goes on along the minus strand of NC_137456.1, from coordinate 339,522,609 downwards.
TGGAGTGGAGCCACAAAAGTTGATGGTATGAGGGAGTGGAGGGAGCGTTCCAAACGAGCTACACCAGCGCCACGGTTCCATCTGGCGGCAAACTAAGAAAATCCAGCCAGCTTATTAGCTATAGAAATGCTTCGCCAAAGATGTTTTTCATATCGTCGCTTTCAATACATAAGGGCTAAGCCGTCGTAAGGGGACACGTTCTTGGGTGTCCCAAAACCCTTGATTAAGGCAATGTACACGTACATTGAATCTCCACTGGACATATTTAGGCATATGTACGCTGTATGTGTTGCCAATTACCTGTTTAATTTTTTGTTATAACTGTATTGATGAATGTGTATGTGTAACTGAATGTGAAGGAATTAATGGCAATATTGATGTCTTAATATGTGATTTTATTTCAGTTTCGTTGGTGAAGACAGTCAGTTGAAAATTACAAAAAAAAAAAAAAAAAATCCTATCGAGGACATTTTTGATGTTTAAATATGTTTACTATACGTTTAACTTGAAAGATTTTTTTGGACAAAAAATGAAAGGTTCATTTGTGGGCCAAAATTATAAATCAAGTGGACATAATAACCAAAATTGAAGTCAATTTCGTACAGTCAATCGCGTAAATACAGTCAGTCACTCCTGTCCATTATAATTTAATTACATGGAATGCATGTATTCATAATTATACTATCAAGCTTTGCCTGCACGTGGGGAAGAATTACACGTATTATAGGCGCGAGGAAGCAGTGTTTAATTCTTAGTTTTGTAGTAGATATTATCTTGAAGAGTAAAGCCAAACCAAGGGCGTATATACTTTTATCTTTATTTGTAGAAGATTTTTAATATGTAGTTGAGTAATTCTTAACAGTTGTTTGGTTACTTAATGTATTCCAGAGTTAATGTAATACAAATATAATATCCGCGTAAAAGTCAAAGACCTGATTGCTGAAGTACATTTTACAATGTTTCTCGAAATACTGCTCGATTGGTATCCACTTTTTATATAGCCTTTATTGTAGACTTCAATGTTTTGACTTGGTCAATTTTGTTTCCACAGGTACGTTGGTATGACGAGCTGTTTTAGCGCTATAGACGAAGCATGTAGCCAAAATTAGAGGCGTCTCCTAACGAAAAGCATTTCGGTAAAATCAAGAGGTTTCTTGTCTGGAACTAAGGAAAGAAAAGCAACCTCTTCTACTGAATTAATGTTGTATATTGTTATATTAATATATACGTTTAATGGATGAGTTCGGCACGAGAAAACTATATTTTTACCTATAAGATTTCCCTTACGAGCTGTCTTTAATTTGGACATTCGACGCCTCTTCACATCCATAGTCGCACACACAGAGATTGTCTAACATCTAGTGCACGTCCCTCTATATACTTATGAAACGTCCCTCGATATACGTATGAATCGTCCAGTGGACTAAACGTTCGTTTTACCTGCGTTTTACGTCTACGGCAGAATACTGGGTGTTTGTGTACGTTCATAAAGCTCAGTTACTGACATCCGCACGGCATACATTGCACTTTTATGCAGGTACGTATCTGGTGTCCACTGGGCACACATTCTAATTCCTGAAGGTTTACTGGAAAAATTTTCGACAAAAGATTTACCTCTATTAGGGTTCACATCCATGACAAATGAACGTCTATAAACGTACACATCGATGTCTTGATCACATATACTGAAAATCTACTTACGTCCGCAATACCCCTCACTGACCCACTGACTCTTAAAAAAGCGGACATCTAATGGACGTTGCATGGGGTACTATTTAGATCTATACAAACGTTCAGTGGACATCCTCTTAGTGTTCTGTTAAGGTACACAATATGTTCATGGTTAAGTATCAATGGATGTTTACTTTCTCATGGACGCAGTTCGCACGTAACATGTTGGTCCATCTTCCATTCATTTAGACGACCTGAATCGGCTAAATTCCTGGATCATTTTTGAATGAGCCTGTGCTGTGTGGGTGTTTTACAAAAATTGAATTTGCGAGAAAAATTTATAAACTCATGGTACCTGTGAGCTTTATAACCTTCATGTTTTAATATCTTTGCAGTGTTTGATCTTTTCCAAAATCTTTCTTCTCCACACTCCTTCGATATATCAGCTTTCTCATTAGTGTGTGCTAACATATGATTTGCCAAAATTGAACTTAAACCAAATCACTTTTCACAAACTGAGCTCTTTTTTCTGTGTTAATTACTGCCTTCTGCCAAATGTTAATTTTGCACAAATCGTATCCCAAATTTTTTGCATGGGAGCTCCTTCACGGCTAAGCCGTTACCGTACGCACCTTTGGTGTGGGAATCCTGGGTTCGATTCCCGGCGGTAGCTCGTGTTTTGGATACCACGCTTATAAGAAAGTCCACCTAGTCTCGCTGCAGAACGGGACATTAAACTCAAAATCAACTTCAAACTCTTGCCATTGAAGAGAAATTTCACCTATATGTATTAACGTATGTATAAACAAATGCAGTTTGACGAAAGCTGTACTGACAGTCTTGGAGTGTATGAGGTTTTTTAACTGTGTATCAAGATATGTTTAGTCAAATTTGAACGTCAAAAAATATCCCACACCTTTGTGATAAGTAATGTTTTTCACAGGCATGTATCAACGTATGTTTAACAAACTTTGATCGTTCACTAAATTTATTTCGACTTTTCGCACGTGTGAAATTTTCCACCTGAATGTATTAACATGTGTGCAGCTCTACGTGAACGTCGAAAAAATTTATTCCTACCCTCTTAGCATGTGTGAGGTTTTTCACCCTGTAGGTATTAACATGTGTGCAACAAAATTTAAACGCTGACAAAATTTTTTTCTACGCTCTTCCCATTTATGAGGATATATGCATGTATGTTTTAACTTGTGTCTAGCATATGTGAATTTTTAACTTGTATGTATTAGCTTGTGCCTAGTTAAATGTGAACGATCAATAAATTTTGACATTTGGATTAACATCTGTCTAGCTAAGTATGAACGTTGACTAAACTTCTTACCACAGTCTTTCCTTGTGTGAGTTTTTTCACCTGTATGTATTAACATGTGTATGGCTAAATTTGAACGCCGATTAAATTTCCACCACACTCTTCGCATATATGAGTTTTTCACCTGTATGGATTAACATGTGTGTAGCCAAATGTGAACGTTGACTAAATTTGTTGCCGCACTCTTTGGATGTGTGAGGTTTTGAACCTGTATGTATTAATATGTGTCTAGCTAAATCAAAACGGTAATTAAATTTTTTTTTCCACACTCTTGGCATGTGTGAGCTTTCTCTTTTGTAAGTATTGATATGTGTCTAGCTAAGCTAGAACGCTGACCACATTTGTGTCCACTCTTGGCATGTGTGAGATTTTTCATTGGTATGTGTTAACATGTGTCTAGCTGAAGATGAACGATGACGAAATTTTTTGCCGCACTCCTTGCATGTGTGAGGTTTTGCACCTTTATGGATTAACATGTGTTTAGATAAAGATGAACGTTCTCTAAACTTCCTACCACAGTCTTTGCACGTGTGAGGTTTTTCACCTGTATGTATTAACATGTGTTTAGCTAAACTTGAACGTCGATTAAATTTCCCACCACACTCTTGGCATATGTGATGTTTTTCACTTGTATGGATTAACATGTGTGTAGCCAAATATGAACGTCGACTAAATTTTTTGCCGCACTCTTTGCATGTGTGAGGTTTTTCTCCTGTATGTATTAACATGTGTCTAGCTAAAGTTGAACGCTGACAAAATTTGTGACTACAGTCTTTGCATGTGTGAGGTTTTTCACCAGTATGTATTAACATGTGTTTAGCTAAATTTGAACTTCGATTAAATTTCCCACCACACTCTTGGCATATGTGAGATTTTTCACCTGTATGGATTAACTTGTGTGTAGCCAAACGTGAACGATGACTAAATTTTTTGCCGCACTCTTTGCATGTGTGAGGTTTTTCACCTGTATGTATTAACATGTGTACAGCTAAACCTGAACGGTAATTAAATTTGTTTCCACACTCTTGGCATGTGTGAGGTTTATCATTTGTATGTGTCAACAAGTGTTTAGCTGAACATGAACGCTGACCAAATTTGGGTCCGCACTCTTTGCATGTATGAGGTTTTTCATTTGTATTGATCCTGTAATAAATTCAGTAAAATATTGAGTGGAAGTCTAGGTACACTATATGGAACAACAAAGAAATGCAGAAGTTACCATCTAAAATAGAACAACAAAAATATTGAATTTTTATCGTGAGGTTTTTCAAGGTAATAATAAGTTTTAGAATGGCGAAAGTGCTATACCTCATAACTCACCATAACCAAACTTTCAGGATAGCAATAAATCTGTTCTGATTTTACAATTATTTGCGATACCAGGTTTTAAAATTTATTTTTTTCACGTTTTTCTTTACCGGGTTTTCGTTTACGATCTCTCACACGCACGTAGAATCAGATGTGGGAAATTGAATGCACCCAAAATCTAAAATTTCATAAAAAGTGGAGATACGATGTTTTGCACTTTCCCCCCATAAACTGATTTATAATACTATTGTAATATTACATAAAATCTTGTAGATATTAGGAGAAGAGAACTATTGAGGTGTTTTAGTATCATTTCTGCTCTCCAAAGAAAAGCATGTCATTTAACTTGATATCTCAAATCGCAACTACATTTATCTATCAGTTATCGGATTTCACTCAAATGCATACTACCACCTTACACCATGGAATGAACATCTGATTAGAGGTAAAAATGGTGGTACGCTCTCACTGACAGTACTTGTGTACTAAATCAAAAAATTTTTGTGGTATATAATTTAGCAATTCCGAGAGATTTTTGCAATTACAACTACCAAAACTGTTCGTATTATGACAAAGAAAGAAAACAAGACTATAACCATTTTTAAAATTTTGTACAAAATACGTCATTTCAAGCAGTATGCTAATCTCTACTAGTGCTTCTAATATCATTTGAATGCTCTGAGATATTAAGATTTAAACCGTTATACAATCTTCAAGTCTATTGATATACATCTAATTGAAAAAAGCACTCTTATAAATAAGAACGTTTGAGAATGCTACGCCCTGAATATTAACAAAACGAAAGAAACATGGTATACATTTAATTATAAAAGAAAGGCAGCTTTACTTTTTAAAATAAGTTAGCTATTTTGTTCAGTACCTACCTTTACCTGAGTTTCTATCATGTTGCTTTCATTCAAATTGGTATTATAAGGAGACAAGGAGGATCAAGAAATATACATAAAAAATTATCATCTCATGTGTCATTCTTGTCAAAGAAGGAAAATTAGCATAAGCTTATCCTTTAAAATAAACGGGTGAATGCACAGGTGTATTGGAAAATGCTATATTTAAGAGGGAGAAAAGTAACATTCAACATAATATTTATCAGTACTTACAGTTGAGATACAAATTTTCTGCTATAGTTTCAGGAAACATGTCAATACCTTGAAAGTATACTTTACACAGATGAGCACTTTGTCTCCCCATTTTGTTACTTTTTATTGTCTTTTTACGTTACTATCATTAGAATCAGTGTTCTATGAGTAAGAGAAAAACTTTACGCCAAAGCAGAGTATCTGACAAGTGGACTACGTTACGAAGGTGAAATTTACAACATACGAAGTTCGACAAGAAAGTAATAAGAAAATTGTTTCAGCTTCTGCTGGCAACGCTGCAGTGTGAAACCGTCGCCAGAGAGTAGCCTTGGGCCTGCTCCAATAGCACAGCACGTGGAACGCACGAAATATTTTTTATTGTGAAGTTAGAAGTTAAAGAGTGCGATCGTATGTTCGACCCGTCACAACAACGGAAGCACGTAATATTGACCAGTGCTACGCAATCGCCTTCTGTATGAAACTTGGTGAGACTGCCTCGATAACGTACCGGAAGATTTAGCAGGCCTTTGGAAATATACTGTTACCAATAGCAGAGGTATATTGTTGGTACAAAATGTTTGCGGAAGGCAGAACAGAAATCGAAGATGAACATCGTAGTGGGCGACTTACAACAATATGGATGGAAGAGAGCATAGAGAGGGAACTTCTCTGAGAGGATAGACGATTAAACGTGAAAATGATTGAGGATAAACAACATAAATCGAGAAAATGTGCGTCTGATATTAACTGCCTCGTACAAGCTCCCTTACCCGGTTTGTAGTGGCGGTTCAAGTTTGGAGGGTTTTTAAAGATCACTTTAAAAAGACATCTTCTTACGTTATTCTCGGGTCTCGTAATTAAAATCTTTACTGAAAACCAGTCGGCAAGTGTTATTGGCTTTAAGGAACGAAAACGAAAAATTCCCGTTGTTTGCTAAATACATAAAATTACCATATGATTTAAATTCGAGGGCAGATCGATAAACCACAAAATTTTTTCTCCCCAAGTATTCCAGCTGAAATGGATGAATTGCATGACGAGATTGTTTGAAATTTGTGCTACAGAGATTTCTTTGTTTTCCTATGTAGCTCTAGCGACACAAACTTGAACTACGAAAGAAAAATGGCGTCCTGTTACTTTCCCTCACATGTGAAGAGAAGCCAGTCATGATTAGATTTCAATGAATCAAAGGGCATACACCAAGAGAACATTACTGTAACATGCGTACCGTATATGGGGACGATTATATGGACTGTTGCAATGTTTCCAGTTATTGTGCATTCCCCCAAGTTCCAGACACCCGGTAACCGCTTCAACACCGCAGATTATCAGCGCCATCCAGCCAGCAATTCTAAGTGACCATCGTGTGCACGTGCGAACCTTATTGCAGAAATTCAACATTTACTATGCTGTAGTGTACGACCTTGCTCAGGACACATTGCAATTCCATAAAGTTGGTGCTCGCTAGGTGCTTAAGAACTTGACAGATAACCACGAAGTTCAGCGAATGATGACATGCTTGGATCACCTAACGCGTTATGCCATCTGTATGCAATCGTGGATGTCTTGGGCATACTATTAGACGCCCGAGACCAAGCACGTCTTTATGGAGTGGAAACATACTGGTTTCCAACTCGACAAAAACTAAACGTAATTCAATTTGCGAGAAAAGTGCTTGTGACAGTGTTCTGGGACGTTTGTAGTTTTTTGGGGGGATTTGATAAACACTGGACAACTGTAAATGCTGCAGCGTAAATTAAAACTTTGGTTAACGTTGCGTCGTAACCTGCGTGACAAACTCCGCTACAATAATGGTGACAACGTCAAACTTCATCATTACTGCCAGTCCACAAGTCTCTTTCGTCTCTCACTTTCACATCTCTGTTCTCATGAAGAAATTCCTCACCGGTCAAAATTTTGCGACAGATACGGAAGTGAAAACAGCAGTCCGCACATTCCTATACTCCACCATAACAGACTTTCATGAACAGAGCATCCTGAAACCGGTACCACGCTTATAGAAACGTATGGAGAAAGTTGGTGACTGTAGAAAAGTGGATCAAATACGTAACTTTTTTTGTGCTTTGTCTGGTTTTGGTATATTAAATTTTTTTGGGAAAAAATATTGCGCGTTGCTTTCCGATCTGACCTCCTAATAAGATGTATTGCACAGATATTCATTACACACCATCAGATGCAGTTTAGTGATCACAGCTTTGCCAGCATATAAAAGAAAATAAACTAGGATACCTACATTTCTGTTGGAATGTCATGAAAAATTATTCAACTGTGAACCCATACATCTTAAACACTACATATAGACTAGTTTCGGTATTCTAACATGTAAAACGTCTAAAACTGCAGAAGGTCTCGTGGCACAAAATTAAAAAAAAAATCAGGCAAACAAAATATTTTCATCATTATTCATATAAATAACGCAATTTCCCGTTTACTTATGTGAACTGGCAAAACGGGCCACAGAATCACATTTTTTTCTTAAGTAAATCTAGTTCAAATTACCAGTTTTGTTCGCGAGTTAATAAAAAAAAATATTCAAAGGAGAGCAGCTTGTGGAAATTTTTCTTCAGTACATCTACTTAGTTTTAATGGCTTATACATGGTATAACATTTTTTACGCGATAGAGGGATTGAAAATTATGATACAATATTCTTAATGTTGGATTAACACTTAACTTATATAAATATTCAAAAGGCCGAAAGTAGAAAAGAAGAACACATTTAAAATAAAAATTTTAAAAAAAAATATCGTATTTCGAGGATTCACCAACGGATTCCGAAGAAAATACACATTAAACTTATACTTTCTTAGTTAAAGTTTCTTTTTCTTTGTAGAAATGCGTCTTGAAACTGGTCAATATTTCAATCCAGCCAAAAGTATGACTGTGAAAGTGCAACGATTCTGAGCCAGTGTACAATAAGTTTACCCTGGCTCTGTATACGGAACGATCTCTGGAATTCAAAAGTTGAAGTTAAGCATTGGTATTTTTGATATACTGTTTTAGAGGTATCGGGTGCTTGTTTCACTGGCTACAAGCAAAGAACTTATTGTGCATACGTTCACGAAATTATGAATGAGAACCTAAAGAGTTAAATATTTCCAGCAGACCCGAGTTCCAACAGAAGTTTTGATAGTAATTTTTGCTGTGTAATTTTACCTGCATACGTGAGAACTGAAGAAAATGCAATATACTCTTCATCGTTAAACTTAAGTATACATACGGTAATATACAAAACACAGACACCCTGTGATTAAGTGGTCCCGTAGGCTCATGGTGTCAGAAAGGAAACCACCTCTACTGGATATAATCCACGATTAAACCAAGCTGCCCTGGATTCCTATCACGAACTTTAATAGGCTCCTGTTGTATAATACTCTCTTGTTGCTTCTGACCTACAAACCCGCCTACATAGTTTTATACTTTCAGAAGAATATTACAATTTCCATGCATATTTCTGTCGCAAAGTGAAACTATTAACTTAGACATTTTGTTTGCAATACTTTTGTAAATATATGTGATATCTTTCTTTTATAGACATCGACTATACATTTAGCGACGTGAACCTTCATTTACTTCACATAACGTTAAGTAACTTACTCAAATTTAGTTTTGAAATTTCGTAGGTCTTCTTTCCTGATGTTATTACCCATCTATATAATACAATATATTGCACAATGTAATGTTATTCAGCTTAATTAAAGGCGAGATAGTTGGGTAAATGATCCCTTTTTCAACGTAGTATTGCATGTGCATTATTTACAGTTGACATATCTTGTGAATCTGTTCAACAGACAGTATTTTCTTTCTACTCGATTGCAAGTAATGTTTACAGGCCATATGTTAAAAATACAACTGTAGGTGTGTGATAGGTCTATACAAATATCTACATTTATCTCCATGATTACATCAACAACTATCACTTACATAAATTATTATAAATCCAAAGGAAATTTCTTCTACAACACACCACTGGTATTTTGCTTTAGAATTATACAAGCTAGTAAACTTTTCTAACACACACATGAATAAAATTCATTGAACGGGACGAAAGTTTACTGATATAATTACACATGTACTAACGAATATATTATTGGATACCAAAAAATGTGATCCAAATTAGAATCGAACTCACGACCTTACACTTGTAAGTCCGGTGCGTTACCGGAAGCTAATACAGAGTAGTTCTGACGTATGATTACCGTTATGCTAGAGGCTGTCGAGCTCTTCAGCATGGCTCTAATGACACGTTAGAACGACTCTGCATAATGCCCAATAGTTTTAGCTTTTATTTATAAGATACTTAGCAAAATGATAGAAGCGGACAAAGTATTGCGTACATATGAAAATGAGGAAATAAAAAGCTGTTTAAAAATCTCACAGAAATATTTTGTTTACAGTAAGAGAACTACAAATGATCAAGTTAAACGAGTTCGTGAAATGCTTTCAATTGATTGAATAAATGATAGGATGTGAGCGAATGTGTAAGATATACAAGGTAAATGTCGAAACGATAAGAACGTAGCGTGGGTAACACATATATCATTATCTTAATGACGAATTAAATATCGTTGCTTTATTTTTGGATAGTAGTTAAAATAACAATCACTGGTGGCACTGGAGGAAAAACGGGTGAAGGAGCTACATCTTGCTTAAAATTCGCACGTCTGCCACAAATCTGTTACACTGCTCGAATGTTTTCATCTATGACTAGGAGTCAACCTAGTGACAAATATTGCACGAGTCTTCAGTACCAATACCCAAGTTAAACAAGTGAATATAGATTTAAAGTGTGAAACTAAAACTTCCAAACTAAGCGAGTTCAATATTCAGACTGGAGGTAAAACATCTGTAAATACTGGTTGCAATAGAAAACAATGTCAAAAATAGTGTTTGTTCTTTGGACATTGATTTCATGTAAAGAAGGGGTTATTTTCCCTTACTCTATTAATTCTGTGAAAATAAATGTTGAAAACTATCGTTAATTTGAAGTACTTAGAATTTGAATAGAGGGTGGAGGGATGAGATAGAAGCTACACTTGGGACGCTGAAAAGGTCTGAAATACATCTCTCTAAATCTTTTTGAGTCTTTCTCTATGAAAATCTGATAAATGAAGTACTAATACATTCAACAACTTCCGGTTTCGATGTGCTGCTGCGGGTTGTGAGGTTTTATATAAGAAACAGAAGTTATATGCTTTCCAAGTATAATTTGTCGACATCTATTATCATTTGGGTTTTATTACGATAACTTTTCAAACCAGAAATGGACAATTTCAACCTCTTCCGGTTTCATCTTAGAGTTAACGTAAAACAAAACCAATTCTTGTCAAATTAATGAATTAAAAAAAAAAAAACACTCATATCGATATGTTTTATCGTTTTTGTTCTATAGATGTGTTAAAACTGGTAAGCTTGAAACAATTTCTGTTTTGGAACAGTGTAGTCGATGGTTATGCTTACTTGTCCTGAGACGCAGGAAATGGCTGAAATCTTTTTAAATAAAATAATTACACGCTGTTTGTTACAATTTTCGTTTTACGTCGATAAAAGTTGAAACTGGAAAATGGTAATTTTAAACACCTATGGTTTGAATAGAGCTTCAACGCAAAGTAACGTTTTCTCGACCAGCAAACTCGAGTCGAAGAACACATCCATATTTCTTACCGTTTTGGCTCTACGGAAATCAGTGTTTAACCCTTTACTGTTCACTATGACTTAGAGGTGACCAAAAAATCTCAAACTTGTACAAGATGATATATAGGCACTCTATATCATCTCTACTGATTTTGAAAATTTTCCCGCCAAAACTCTTCGAGTTATGAATTGTTACCATATGATTACATTGTACAATATGCCTGTATTCATAGGTGTAACCATATGGTAACATTGGTCAATATGGTGTGCTTGTCATGTAAAAACCATTTCTACTAGAGCAGTACGATAGCAAATTGAAATATAAGGCCAGCTGCAAAATACTGAATATATTTTAAACAGTGTTCAATTACAAACAATACTTTTGTGTTACAGCTCCTAAATAGTCATGTTATCAAATATTTGGGGCATATAATTACAACTTACAGACACTTGTCAAGAAATGATGGTGACTTTTTTAGGGCCAGTTAGTATAAAAATGACAGTGTATTTATTTGGACTAAATAAATTACAAATAATGGTTATGGTATTGGATGTTTTCTTGCACTGTAATGTAGTGCTTATGGACATATTTCTTTTCCATATAATAATATTTTTAGAGCAGTATAGCTAGTTTCTATGAATGGAATACCAGGAAGCAGTTTTTGTTTTTATTTCAGTAAAAGACAACCTTGCATCACATTTCATAACGTAATTCGACTAGTACCACATTTCTAAACCGGCACCTTCCTTTAGACGTATGGATAGGTCAGTGGGGTATATTATCTGTTGTAGTATCATCACTCGGGCGAAGTTTTCAGTGGTCGACCTGTCTTTCCTTGCGGTTTTATTATCGATTCTACAGAGGACCGTTCTCTCTTTGGTTTCCCATACGTAGCAAGTGCGTACGTAATATCAGAACGATATACCTTCAAATATATATCTAATTCTCTAACCATTTTACGGTCTCTCCTGTATATCAGTCAGCTGTTTACTACAGCCAAGTCTAGGACGTAGCCGAAGATTTTGAGGTACCAATGTTTGGCTTTCATTGTACGATAAATTATAGTTAGCATATTTGATTTATTCACTGCCCCTATATGTTTGTTTTATCATTTGATAATAGCTAGGCACTAAACATGCACTTTCTCTTTAAAACTTTGGAGTCAGCATCAGAATCGATTATGTCATCTGGTAGAGATGTAAGACCTTTTGGAATGCTATTATTCTGAAAAAAAGAAACAAAGGTAAAATTATTCTAAATCTGATATTTTTCGATTGTCTTTTTATGAAGTAAAACCTTCAAGCATGAAATAGATTTTGGTAAATATCTGGATTCAAACAACGTGATTTAGAATTGTATTATGCTTCATAGAATTTACTGAAAATACCAGTAGCAAGTTATAGATATTACGCCAATGGATGTGAATAGTGAATATGTAGGAAACAAAAAGGGAAGGGTTTTTATCCACTTTCTACTAGTAGTTTTGAAATGTATATTCAATATCAAGCATATAATATGCTACAATTTAGCAGCAACACAAAGAAAATTTGCAACAGCAGAATACTTCTACGAGATGCATAAACATATATAGGTGCTAAATGATTCAACATACCTCACTGTCAGGTACATAATCTTGATCTTGAGGAACTTAGGTCTTCATCGGATTCGGACGAATCAATGTCAGGCAACTGCGATGAATCGGATATGACACCTGTTGCTCCTTAAGACTTTTTCGTAAAACACATTGACCGAGATACAATCCCCATCCATTTTGAGCGACGACGAACTGAACTCTGAAATGAACAAACTAAAAAATATAATAAGTCAGTAAGCTATAAATTTATTTCTCATAGATCAGCGTTCAGGATAGATCTGGGTAAAAGAAAAAGGGGTACACAAATTGTACCTAAAACACATTTACATTTAACGATATCCCATATAAAAGTATTATTAGAAATGGTGTAATACCAACAAAACCTTTACTGACAACGCCCCTGATCACAGTTCACTAGATTTACGAAAGCCGAAAATGAAAATGGACACTCCTTAATGAAACAAATTGATGAACCAAACTCTAATATGGAAAATTTCACAGAGTAAAGACACATAAAGCATTTGTTTCATGTATGAATATCGACAATTCAGTAAATACACTTGTACATAAAATCGAGAAGAATACAGCTCAATAAATATTATAATTTTATTTCCTCATTGAACAATGTAACCATATGTTTACGTGAGGTTTAACAGCCCTAAACGTACTCGTAAAGTGATATAATTGATAAAATTAAATTTAAAATCTTTCAGTTAGGCTTTATAAACAACTAGAAGTCAACAAAACAAAATTACGGTTACTTACCTAACAACCAGGAATATTTCCTCTTCACCCTCTGTGAATTCTGGCTTCTACTAACAAACACAAAACATCTTTCCCTCGTAAAGTTACCCGAACCCACTACAAGGTGTCAGAACGAGTCAGCGTACGAAGCGGAAAGGTGCAGCCATATGGTAACAATGACCAACAACGGAATATTGAATTAGCGTTTACGTTAGACAAGTTCGATTATTTTGTAACCATATGGTAACGAAAAACAGTAAAGGGTTAAACCGCAATGGTAAATCTAAGATTTCCGTTTCTCTTATAGTGCTGTAAATAGTCAGGTTGAACCGTTTGAAGAAAATACTTCTCCCTATCTACTAGTGTTTGTTGTGTGGCGATAAATGTTGAAACCACACATCGTTATTTCTAATCACTTCTTGTTTGAATAGAATCTCAACGCAGGAATTGAACATGTTCTTTAAATGCCAAATCGATTGCAAGAAACCGCAAGTTAATAGCTTTTAGCGCTTCTGCTGTAAAAAAAATCAGTTCTGAAATCGGATGTAATTGTAAATGGGATCAACTTGCCATTTTAAAATTCTTTGAGTTTTATGTTCAACGTTTCCACCGGCTAGGCTAAAGGAGACAGTGATGGTAAGAAATGAAAGAAATTGTGGAATGATAGTAGCGGGATGGGGGAATAAGCCCGACATAACCCACGCACACGGTGTTTGTCCAACACAAAGTTCACTTGGCAGCACTTGCGTTCGAAACAAGGACCCATGCACCAGAAACGAACGCTCTACTACTGAGCCAGTGCGTCCTCACTTTAAGAATGTTGAGGATAGTCATTATACATTGTGTTGCGAAGCTGAATCCTCTGCACAAGTGTTTCTCGTTATCATATGTTGCAATTAAACGCCGAATTGTTTTCACAGACCCGCATTACCCTACCTGCTACCGTTTTCGTTTTGACACGAAAATGAAATCTAAGTGTTATGCCACACGCTTATGCCGACCAGGCTAAACGGGACAGGGATTATGAGAAATGAATGAAATATCGAAACGAAGAAAATAGAACCCCAAGGAAACCTACTTACACGGTGTTTGTCTACCACAAAGTCCGATTGGCGCAAGCTAGGATCGTAGCACTGCCTCGGTGTATCAGAGGTGAATGTTCAAAAATTGACCCGTTTTAATTAAAAATTAAATTAAATGAATTCTTTAGATTCACGTCTCACGAGTATGTCGGCTAGTCTAAAGGACAAAGGAATGATGAAAAAGGAATGAAATATTGAAATGAACAAAAAAGAACCAAGAAAAATCCACATACACACGCTTGTCTGTTATTGTTCAGAAGCTATAATGTTGAAACTGGAAATGGTCATTTAAAAAACTAGCGGTCGGAATAAAGGCTTAACGGAGAAAATGGAACCTACATTTGGGAACTGAACCGATTGTAACAAAGCATATCTCGATATCCCTTACCGTCTTTTGTAGATAGAAGTCAATATAGAATAGAATTATATTATTAAATTTCAATCACTTCCGAATTTGCTAGATTGTTGCGCGTGAAGTATGTCCTCTTTAGACCGTCTATTGAATGTAAAAAGAAGACATTTGTCAATATCTGTTATCGTTCCCGTTCTATGGTGACAAATATTTAAACCGAAATATCATACTCGGTTTCAGTCGCTCCGGTTTGAATAGGAGTTAGCAGAAAATGTAAGAAGCTGAAGTAATAGTGAATTTGAACAACATCCGGTTTTGACAGAGTTAAAGACAGTCATGATACTGAATCGTTAGAAACAATCGCTTCTCGTTGTGTGTTACAGCTACCTTCTGTGGCAATAAAGGCTAAAATCAAAATGACTAAACTGAATGAAGTTCGGTTTGAAAACAGGGTTAACGGACAAAATTGGACCTATCCTTAAGACACTGAAATACTTAAAATAAAATCATCTTGAAAGCCTTGACCGTTTATCTTGTACGGGAATCAGTCATGAACCGGACGTCATAGTAAAATTGAATTACTTTCCGTTTCGGGAGAACTGAGCGAAATAGCGCAAGTAGTAGAGCGTTGCCTTCGCATTCGGGAGGTCTTGGGTTCCATTCCCGTTGTCGACCATCCTGACTGGTGTTTTCCAGTCCCCCTCAGTCCTACTAGGCAAATACCAGGATAGAACGAAGTAAATAGGCACTCGCCCACATCTTCCCTATTCCTTTTGATTTTTATTGTTGTTGTTAGGTATCCACTATAAAATGGCCTCTGAGCTGTATTTGGTAATTGTTAAATAAATAAATAATTTGAATAGCCTTGAATGTTGTGCTAAGACGATGAATCATGCACAAACATTCGTTTCTCGATATATTAAAATTTTCTATTAAATATATTAAACTTATGCACGTAACACCTTAAAAGTCTCAAAAGCTGCTTTGGTTTTATGGACATTATGTAATATAACTTACCAAAAAGACTTCTGTATACACTTCAAAAAATTAGAGATGGTATTATCTCAGATTCAAAACCATTTTCAGAAATGAAAAAAAAAATCCTTGATTTTAATTTTATTTTTTACCAAAGCATACACGAAATATTTCTACAAAATGCAGTGTGATTCATTCACTGCTAAGAGATTACAAAAATATTTATTTCACTCGTATAATAAAAGTAAAATAAGGCCGAAAGTAAATATAAATGCAAGCTACAGTGGCGAGAATAATCCGCATAATGTCAAAAGACTTTTCAAACCAAACAGATAAAAAAAATTGATTATTTTGTATCTAGGGTCATTCTCACGTCCAAAATCTAGAAAAACAGCAACACATGATTTATTTTATTCATCTAGTAATAAAGACGACCTCAGGTTCCATTTTCTGAAATTAGAAGAAAAAAATGCAATACAGAAGATGGTTGAAGCTCAAAATATACTTGAAATAGAGCGGTTGGGAAACTCTTCGTGGCTTGTACTAGAGATCTTTTATGTTTCCTAAATTCCCAAAAATGATATCAGTTTATGTCACTCACCGAAAAAATGACAGGATCTCAATTTTAACCATCCGCAGTTACAAGCCGAAAAGCAGCACTTTAGATGCCCAACCTTCCAACAAGATTATATACAACGATCAAAAATGTTTTCATAGCTTGCCAGTAGAGTTGTCATGTCAAATATATACTTCGACGATAGTTTCCAATAAGGTACAAACAAGATATTCTAAGCCAGAATGTGTTTGAAATAGAACGAACCAAACTCTGTTTGTAACTTGTAGCTAGATACACTCTTACATTTTTCTCACATGCGGAAAGATAAAGCTTAAATTTACGACAATTATCTCATAAAAATTACAAGATAAAAAAATTATACGTTTCGCATTTTGAAGTTGAATGGTTCCGATTAAAAACTACAAGTCTAGAAAACGTTACGAAAAAGTTACCAATCATTCTATTTGAAATGTTATCGAACTTCGAATTTGTAATGGTAGATTTTCTGTTTCTCAATGCAAAGGATATAATTTGAAATTTTCTTATATCTATTGCGTGAGTAATATATATATATATATATATATATATATATATATATATATATATATATATATAATTTTGTGCAAACTACTGTAAAAATGTCATCAGATACCAACAACGAAATTCTCTTCTTCTTCTATTTTCCATTTATTCTAAATTTTGACCTGTTATTTACGCCAATATGAAAAAAAAACTATCATGGAAGTGTTTCATTTTAAATAATCATATTGAAATTTCAACAATGAAACAAATTGAGTTGTTTTTCTTTTTAGAATTTGGAAAAGTGTACGAAGGCATAGGTATGAGGCATGAAAAAATTACCAATAATTCTATTAGATACACGCCTTGAATTATGAACGATTAATGGTTTATTTCTCTTTTAATATAGGGTACAATTTGAAATCACGTCAATTTTGTTAGACCAATGTAATGGGTTAATATCTTTTCTAGAATCTATAGGAGTGTAAATATCGACCTAGATATGTCACGACCTATTTCCTAGCTTTTCCTCCTTGAAGCGGGTTTCGAAACATTTTGGATCATTGGCGATATTCTCAATATTAAAGAGGGAAAGTATTTCTGAGATTTGTTCTTCATATTAGTAAATAAACTGCACGCTGTGATTTCCTCAAATATTCAACGAGTATGATTATCAATATATATTTTGCAATTATATTTCTTGTGTGCTTTGTTCAAAACTAATTTAAAATAAATAATTCTTAATGCACTTGGTTAGCTAAAAATTATTGTGAACTGCATTAACTTCTGTTTCATTATTTCCAGTTGAAACACCAGCAGTTGCATGAAAATAATTTTTAAAAATGCTGACGAAAATGCTCCGTTTTGATTACAAAATATGTTTTTTTATGTTCTTCTGTCGGTTATCCATATGCAATGGACCTCTATGGTGTAAAAGACAATAGTACTGATAACGTTACTGAGGATATCCCATTAGAACGAGTTATTCGTAGCCTCACATCAATCATAGAAAATAATGCCAAGCACGAAGTCCCTTTCTATAATTTCTTCACGTCTTATGACGTTCCTTTAGAATTAGAAGGAAAAGGCAATCGACTAACAAAACAATAAGAGATAATCGTGTTCAACAGTGTCCTGTGACTCCACAGAAAAACTTGTTAAGGACGAAGGAGCAAAGTTTGACGCCAAAAGTGATGGTTATGTGTGCTTGGTAAGGTGGAATTAGAGTGCGTTTGTAATTGTTGGTTCAAACTGTTTTACAAACTTGCCAGTAGAATCAGTGAGGAGATACTCTAGTGTACATAAAATAAAAGTTCCAATTAGTCGACCATTTGTTATTCAAAAGTACAATGAAGGAATGGGAGGAGTTGATGTTATGGATGGTCTTCATGCATCATACACACCCAAACTCAGTTCCAAGAAATGGTGGTGGAATTTTTTCAATAATGCGCTCAATTTAGCAGTTGATTCTTCTTGGAAATTGCGTTGCGAATTTAACACGAACAATGAACACACACATCTAGTTTTTGAGGGAAGTTACCATGGGTCTTCTTCGCATTGGAAACATGGCATCAGTTAGGACAGGTCCAAGATCGCATATCCCTATCGAAGCTCGAAACTCTGACACGCATTACATTGTAGATGCATCACAAGAACGATGAGTAGTGTGCACATCTAATACAAGAAAAATGTGTTTTCTGTGTCAAGAGAGGTTACATCACAAGTGTTCTCCAAAGTACCATAGGTTGTAAGCATCTTTTCAAAGACCTGAAAAAAAGACTTTTAGCTTATGCTCAGCAAAATTCATGACTATAAATATACCACATTGACCTGACACCTAGTCTTCCGTTTCAGGCGCTGCTATCGGCTAAAGAATTCCACTCTCTTTCGCTAAGGATCTCTCGCTTAGCAGCTGCTGAACACTTATTGGCTAAACGCATGGGTGTCGGGGTGTGAGCTTTTGTTCGAATTTTTGCCACGGCTCAAGACATTTTGGCAGCATAATAGTATCGAATTTGAAAAACTTTTTTTGCTATTATAAGTTTTTAAATTTTCTAAAAAGTACTAGTTGTATAGTTTATCAAAAAAATACAAATAAATACAGGTACATATACTAAGAGTAAGTGAATTGTAAGAATAGTAAATATATATCTAAAATAAAAGCTCTTAGATATTCAAGTGTACCCATACGTAAAAACGTCGAGCCCTCCAATATATATTTATCCTCATATCTACCACAAATGTAACAAGAGAAGAAACGTTAGATATATTTGAGTTTGCTCTGTGTATAAACAATGTCTTATACTTTCAAGTATTAATATATGTAATGTGTAGGGAAGATATGCAAATCGTATTTCGTATATATATATATATATATATATATATATATATATATATATATATATATATATATATATATATATATATATATATATATATATATATATATATATATTTGGTCTAGGAATTAATTCGTGCGGTTGGACAAGAGATGGCGCAACGAACGGAGCGTCCCACAGTTCCGTGTATCCACATGTGTTGCAAACCCCTGTCATCGCGTATCGTTCGTAGTATAGGGCAGTGGATTAAAGCGTCAACAACACCAGTTTGTAGTTAAGTGAACATGGCGCAATTTCTGCCTGATAAAGTGTTTTTGCGGGGTGTCCTGCTGCATTACTTTAACATGCAGGAAAGTGCGACTGAAAGTCATCGTATTTTGGTGGAAGTGTATGGTGACCATGCTCTAGCTGAGCGAACGTGTCAGAAGTGGTTTGCACGGTTTAGAAGTGGTGATTTCGGCTTGGCAGACCAAGAGCGAGCTGGACAGCTAAAAAAATTTCAAGACGAAGAATTGACAGCATTGCTCGAGCAGGATTCGTGTCAAACGCAGGAACAACTTGCAGCAGCATTAGGCGTTGATCAAACAACAGTCTCCAAACGCTTGAAAGCCATGGGAATGATTCAAAAGATGTCACATTGGGTTCCACATGAATTGAAAGACAGAGACGTTGAAAGACGAAAAACCATTTGCGAATTGCTGCTTCAACGACAAAGCAGAAAGGGGTTTCTGCATCGAATTATTACGGGTGATGAGAAGTGGATCCATTACGAGAACCCTAAACGAAAAAAGGCCTGGGTGAAACCAGGTGAACCAGGTCCATCACAACCAAAACGAGATATTCACTGTGCAAAGGTTATGCTGTGCATATGGTGGGATATGAAAGGTGTGGTGTACTATGAGCTGCTGCAACCGGGTGAAACTATGAATGGAGAACGTTATCGACGACAATTAATGCGTTTGAAGCAAGCTTTGGCCAGAACACGACCAGAACGGGAGAACAGACATGATAAACTTATTGTTCAACATGATAACGCTCGCCCACATGTCGCAAAACTGGTCAAAACCTATTTAGAAAATGTCGGATGGGAAGTTTTATCCCACCCGCCGTATTCACCAGACGTTGCTCCTTCGGACTACTACTTGTTCGATTGCATGAACAACGATTTGATTGGACAGCGGTTTACTTCTTCAGAAGATATCGAAACATGGGTCTCTGACTGGATCGCTTCCAAGGATGAGGACTTCTTTCGCCACGGAATCCGTACATTGGCTGACAGATGGGCGAAAGTGGTGGCTAGCGATGGACAATATTTTTCTTAAGGTATTTATGTATTTTGTGTTTGTACTACAGCTTCAATGTGTGTGTACCAACCGCACGAAATAATTCCTAGACCAAATATATTTATGCGTGATTTTGTGTAATGAAGTCATAGAAACGTGGACTGTGTGAAATTCATTAATGTAATTGAATAATTAAATAATTAGAGAAAGTGTTGTGAAAGTAAAACTAAGACGTTAATTCTGCAAACGCGAGGTATCAATGTACCCAAAAGGGACAATCAAATCACAAAATGTTGGCCTGTGGTACGCGACAAATCAAAACAGAAATTTAATTAGGGGTGAAAAAAGGACAGAAATTGAAAATTTTGAATAATTGGCAGCTGTGGATCCATGTCCGGTCCTTAAACGGTTAGTGAATTTGCGTGTGAAAAGTGGACTATATACCACGTGAAAGCTCCAAAGGCACAAACAGTTCCAACAACTGACTGAAGCAGAAACAGTTCCAGGAAGTGACTGAACCCATAACAACCGATTGAAGTCACTGCCCGAACCAAACTAAAATCTTGACACAATTCCAAATAATGTTTTAATAGTCTAGTACATAGATATCGTAAATATCTTACTTGTAAGATAAATACGTTCATAAAAATAAATTAATCAAAATCGAACCTGTTATGCGCGGAATCATACACAAAGAAACTAGTAACCATTGTAAATGAAATGAAGTATAAATGTAATTGTCGCGGTACTAGAGAAATATCCGAGACTTAAGGGATCAACACAATTGCAAGATTTACGTTAGTAATGTCTTATATTGGAACACAAATATGTAAGAAATGACAATATATTGGAATGTTTCATACAACATCTTTACTAGCGTACAAATACACAATTCAGCATGAAAAATAATACACTTTAGGCCATTTAGACTGATCTGTCCTATCCTTGTTCACATGTATATTGACCATTTGTGACAAGCCTGTTCCCTACGCAACACTTCGCTCCTTCTCCGGCCAACATGCTGCGGTTCTGCCCTGACTTACATAGCCTTACTTCTTTCTAGTGGCAAGCCAGCACAATTTGATTCGTGTCTTTTACATAATAATTCTTATCGTATACGTACACTGGAGCGCTATGATGTCAAACTATATGGATGAGTGCAACTCCGTCCCCCAAAAATGATTTTGAAAATAAAAAGAGCCGATTTTCAGCAAACGAAGTAAAATATGCAATGAGTTTATGTATAGGTTTTTCAATAAATAATACCTTTTTTTAGTTAGACTTATGTTTTATTACTGACTTTGGAAGTCCTTCGGAAAAGTGGCGTACTCGAGATAACGTGGGGATAAAATTACAAACATCTATACGTTTGGTCCGGTATAAAAAAATCACGTTTGTTTTTCGGCCACTATATATGGAACAATATTGCAAAATACCAATATCAAAAATATCTACTAGAATTGTGTGTTTGAAATGTGTATTCAATTTTAGGTAATGATTCCTCCATTAAGATGGGTGCAAGGATAATTGGGTGGGAAGGAATTTAAAAATGGGAATATTCCCGGTTTTTTTCCCCTGGCCTATAATTTCCCGGGAAGGAATTTATTTCCATTTCTTTACTTTATGTTCCAAATTATAAGAACCATATGAATAATTACTTTATTTTAATATACTATGATTTACTTCTAAGTTTTAAAGAATTTGGAGGTTAAAAAAATTAATATTATTTGACGATACTTTATATAACTAATAATACGATTGTTTTAAGTTCCATTTCCATTTGCACTAAAAAGTAAGGTAATTGTTTACAATTGGGGGGCCAAAAGTAGCAAAAAGCAGGATGATTTATGGAAGAAATGAGTTGATAGGGATGTTAAAGTAGTCAAGAAAGTTTCGAACACATCTTTTTTAGGGCAGTAGGGAATTTATACAAAACGGAAAGGTAAATGGAAGTGATTTATGTGGGAAAAGAAAGTGAACTGTTGGTAACGAAGATAGAAAAGAACGTGCCATGCGGGGCTCTAACCCGCCTTCATTCGCTAACACTCGCTCTGCAACGCTGTCTGAATTTAATATTGGTAACGTAATTTAACGCATGAAAACATAAAACAAACGCATCGGAATAGAATATCGCAAAAAGGTAGGTGCAAAAGCTGGCCCCCAATGCTAAATAACAGCTAAAATTAGCAAAGTACTAGTTTACAAATGATGAAAAGAACCATTTTGTAAAATAATTTATAATTATGTAGAAATAGAGATGAAGTAATATTAATAAACCCTGAACCACCATTAGTAATAGACGTCGGGCTGTCTCCTCTCTCTGACTCGAATTTCTGAAGAACTACTAAACTCATTTTACATGTGAATTAACGTATGGAATTTCGAGAAATAGGTAGAATGATAGATCGTGTATGGCAATGTTGCGTGCTAAAATATAAAGATAAGTAAGTATCTTGCAAATTTTGTGAACATAAATATGTATGCGCAAATATTGATAAATTGGTGAGACATGTATCTTCTAGCATTTACCCAATCTAATTGGTTTATAACATTTATAAATTTAATGTGTTTATAATATCAGTAATTGAGTCAAGTCGAGCAAATCCACTTACATATAAATTAAAACTGTTACTATATAATTTTTTCACACATATTTAATTGATAGAACATATTGTAAATATTCATTTGTGCGTACTTTCTAGATATAATAAAAGGCTTGTGTATAGCCCGCTCCCCCCAGTTCTTTGTCACCGGAACTGGAAGAGTCAGTACTACTACCACTGCTATTGCCAGTGCTGCTACTACTACTATTACTACTACTACTACTAATACTGCTACTACTACTACTACTGCTACTTATATGGAGAACAGATCCCAACCAACCCCTGCGGGGCTTCTAACCCGTTCCTACCACTACTACTACTATTGCTACTAACTGCCACTACTACTACTACAATTGCTACTTACTACTACTACTACTACTACTACTACCGCTACTACAACTACTACTACTTATAATAAAAGAGCTTCCTTACCGCTCATTATGAACTAGTATGAATCGTTAAAATCACTATGATTTGTTAAAAATCACTGGGGGGATCGGGCTATACTCAATCCTAATAAAATGTTAATAAAGTAACATAGTACCGTTCAGAATATACATTTTAAAGAATCCTCTGTGGACAACAGTAATAATATGCTGTGATACAATAAAATTAACTCAACTTTGAAATCATAATATAGTAATAGAATGCAATTTTCTTTCTGATTGTACATAAATTCCCGGATAATTTCCCATTTTGGGAATCTTCCCGAAAAATATCTTCCCGGGAATTTACCCATCACTAGGGTGCACTCAATTGTGTTTCTGGGTACAACTAGTCTACGTGTGCCGCGCCACTTCCAAACTGTTGATTATTAATTTACGTTAGACGTAGGACTACCTCCCGTAACTATTTCTCGAAAAGTATTCCTTACAACTATAAAATTTCGTACCCATGTATCTGTATTATCAATCTGAACCAGTTATTGTACATAAAATTTAACATTACCTTTCTGTCCCAACTGAATTTGAACTACTTGTAGTTAATTGCTTGTAGTCATCACAGTAAGAAGCGCAAGTCTCTTCAACCTCTACTTTTCTTAGTGTTTCTATATTATTTTCAAAGGCAGGGTCTTTTACTGCAAATTCAGATTTCATCATACCAATGTTTAATTTGACATCCGAAGAATACATAGCTACATCTTTCTCTCTTGTTTGCTCTCCTTCGGTTGAAGATAATATTAATTCTTTGCTGTCAGTTATCATTTCGTATGTCCATCCTTTCCCTTCGAGTGGATCTTCCTGAGGAAAACCATAATCAATTTCTTCTTTGTACAAAAATTCCAACTTAACAGATGCTTCACCATCCATTATGGCTACAAATTTAATACGAACTTGCAACTGTGCTTGATACTTCCATTTTATTTTATGGTGCATGTGTTAATGAACTGGCTTACAAGAACGTTCATAATAGCAATTTTATACTTGCAATCAAACATGCAATCACATCTACAGAGTAATTACTCCAGTGTTGCCAGTGTCCTTAACTCGAGAAGTCACTACTGGGCCGCCAAAATTCCGCCACGTTCCGCTACCCTTACTGAATTCCGCTATTTTCACTGCATTATCAAATTAAACATAAATGGTTAAAAAAAAGAAAGAAAAGAACGCTGTTAACAAAAGTGCAAAATATTTCACAAATTAATACTAGGACTAAATTCTAAACGGAAACCCTGATTTAGTACTTCACTAAATTTCATGAATTAAAAAAAAATAATTTCAGTTTTTTTTGGAGTTAATATTATTAAAGTAAGGGTCACGGTCAATACTTATCATTCTTTTATTATAATTTTGTTTATTAACATATTAAGGAGAAGCGGATGCTCAGTGGTAGATCGTTCAGCTCGGTCCCTGGTTCGATCTCAGTTCGTGCCGTGTGGACGTTGTGGTGGACAAACGCCGTGCTTGTGTGTATTCTGGTGCTCTCCGGTTTTCTTCCACCTTCTTCATTCCACCATTTCTCATAATCACCGTATCTTTTAGTCTAACTGGCATAATCGAGGAACGTAAAACTCAAAGGGCCTTATACAGAGTCGTTTTGAGCGCGATTAGTGTCATACTAAAGAGTTCGATTAACATCAGTAGCAGTAGTCAGTGTTTTAGTATGACGCTAATCATACCTCGAAACGTCTCTGCATAAGGCGGAATGATTTCATTTCATTTTATACTAACGTATTAACATTATGTAACATCAGTTGTAATTGTAAACATCTTTTTCTTCTAAAAATAGAAGAAATGAAAGAAAAGGGACACATATGTTCTATTCTTACTGCGTACAATAACTTCTAAATTATAATGTAAGAATAATTACAATAATGTCACTTGACATAAATTAAACAAAGCTGAGCGTGCAAATAATGTCGATACATGTATCAAATATAAAATTTATAAAATGTTTCATTACAATTATTTTTTAAAAAAAGAAGTTTTTTCGTTAATCCTACTTTGTTTTTAATTTCTCTCCCCAAGAAACTACTATAAAATACTATTTAACTTCATAAAAAATTCTATACTTTTGTCTCAATAGTACTTATACCTTACAACAAGTGAACCCTCTTTCCCCAAAACAATACTCTGATTAAGGCTTGACCAGCACTAAATGCAGAAGATAGATTTGGCCTTATGCAGAATCGTTTTGACGTATGATTAGCGAAATACTAAAAGCCTGATTATTGCAGGAAATATGTTAGTTGATCTCTTTAGTATGACACTAATCAAGCGTCAGAACAACTCTGCATAAAGCCCAAATTGATTAAATTTTGTCACATGTTTTCTAACCTAATATAAATGTTTTGTAATAACCTAATTTCTTAACTTTTTTCAAGCTATGGCGGAAAATTCGAAGTTTTAAGATAGGTTGTCAAAAGTAGCTACATTTTCCATATTTTTCGTCCGTCGCCAATTTGTCGCCAGGGCAACCAAATCTTTCTATGTTGGTCACCATCGGTTCCATCGAAAAGTGGCCAACTTACAGAAAATAAGTGTGCTTTGTGTATTTTTACAATAGCATTTCTAGTATTACTTGATTGTAAAATTTTAATAAGCAGTGGCACAACAGCTACTTATAAATAATGTATATAGAGTAGTCATAAAAATATACAACACTAGAAAATACTACTATAGTTTGTTTAATATATATGCATACCTTTCTCCTCCTGAAATCTTCTCTAGTACATTGGATTATTCGGATTGAAAACCAATAACACAAACAACCATGAAATAGAAGCATATGTACGCAGTTTATTGAAAATGATATTATAGGACACTGAGTTATTCAGATTGAGTTGAGTTGATTTTGAGTTTAACGTCCCGTTCAGCAGCGAAGCTATATGAGACGTGGACCTACTGATTAACGTGGAATCCGAACCACATGAGCTCCGGCCGGGAATCGAACCCGGGTCTTCCGCGCCAAAGACGCGTGCGCTAACCCCTTAGCCACGGAGGAGCTCAGTTATTCAGATTGAAAACAAAAAAGCTAAGTCATAAATTGAGAAATTCATATGCAATTTATATGACATCTTTTCAGTTGTTACCGAATGGTGGTTCATTCTACACGTATTTTTTGTATTCTTCTTGGCAGATATGCACAATCTACTATTGTAGTTAACTACCTCTTGTTAATCGGCTAGAAGTGTTTCCGTCGGAGCAAAAGATGTTTTGAGAAAATCTAGAGGGAATTCATATCTCATAATCTCCGCTATCTTTTGACAAGCCGACAAGTACCAATAGTTGAGAATTGAGATGGTTAGCTTTAACCCTGGGAATTTTCCGGAATTACTAAAGCTCCCCACTGATGAGAGGAGCTGATATAGCTAATTGTTTTATCAAAACATACCGAGTAAGTCAAATACGTACAACCATTTCCTGAATTCCTATACGTGCTTTTTCTTAATCACATCTTCCTTCACCACTCCTTTATCAGGGTAGTCTCCTGGCCATTGGCCTCCAAGAGCAAATCGCGGAATCTTTACTTCTTTTCTCCAGTCACAAATACAGAACATCTGCCTCTCATATGGGAATACGAAAGAGTTAAGAAAAATAACAAAACTGTATTTTGCGTGGTCAAGATACGCAGGTAAATTTATCATTATCATCATAGAATAAACATTGCTTCAGTGTGGCCAACTTCCAAGATAGACAGGTGGCCAACTTATAGAGTAGTAAGTAACGAATGTCTTATGGGAAAATGCAGGTTCAAGACAAACTAGGCCAAGATAAGAGGTGGCCAAGTTAGAGAGGCGGCCAAGTTGACAGGTTTCACTGTAATATGATTTCACCCTCTTTGGATTAATTAGTAATTGCTAGGAAGTCTAGTTCTACTCTAATTACGCCCATGCCCTTCCTATTGATCTAGTCACTAGGGCATTCACCTTTGATGGACGTAGTTCCGTGTCCAAATGTATCATTGTATTTACAAGTCTAGATCTAATATTTCATGTGGTTGGTACCACTTTTGAAAGTATTTTTTGTTGTTGTTTTACTTACAAATGCGTTGTTAACTTTTCTGACATTTACGAAAATGCTGAGAGAAAAACTGGTAAGCCTCACAGTGTTTTAAAGAAATTGCGAAATATTATTATTATTATTATTATTATTATTATTATTATTATTATTATTATTATTATTATTATTATTATTACTTTTTTTAGTTTAGTTTCCACGCTGTTATAGTTTTTAAAATAAGAAAAACCTTACTACACACTTTCCTTTTATCAAGTAGATAAATATAATTTTCTCTACACTAGAAAGGCATATCTTATTAGTACTACGGAAAAACGATCGTATATATCTACCTTCATTTGTTGCATGAAGTATCCATATATTTTGTTTTGGATACCTGGTATCCTTATTCACCAGAGTAAATGGAAGTTGTCTCAATAATAAAGAACGCTGGAATAGGCTATTAGCCAACGAAGGAGTCTGAGTCTGAAAGAACGTTCGCAACGAAATGCAAATAATCAAATAATTATAACACCTTTGCTAACTATCGCAAAATACTACAAAAAACAAAATTTTCGTTGTGTTGACGCAAACCACTACGGTACGAGATTCAAGATGTCCGAGACAATTCCCACACATAGCGAAAAGGCACCGTCATTACTCGTATAAGCCCCTTTACTCTTCGCTCAAGTCCAATAAATCGATTTCTTTAGAGGTTTCTAGTGTTAGCTTTCAACCCATTCGTATGCTGTTGGGGGATGGTGGAGCGCAGGGGAATGCGCTGATACGATTCTTTCTGTAGTAGCTATATACAGTGTAGAGAGTGCTTAACTGCTGCGTTGTCATATCAAAGACCTCTTAAGTTAACGAGACAGACTGCGTGCATACAGACTCCGCGACCCTTATGCAGACCCGTTCCGAGGCGTGATTAGTGCCATACTAAAGAGTTAGGCTAAAATATGTTCCCTGTAGTAATCACGTCTTTAGTATGACGCTAATCATATGTCAAAACGATTCTGCATAAGGCCCCGCGTTTTCAAATGCGTACAGTTCTCAGAAATACGGATGCGCACGAGTCGAGACAAGTCTCGAATCTCGACTCGACTCGACTCGAATTCGAGTCGAGACACACTCTGTAAAATTCGAGACGAGTCGAGACAGACGTATTTCTCGACTCGAATTTTCGAGTCGAGACACGAGTCGAGTCGAGACTGCTCGTAAAAATCTCGACTCGACTCGAATGTCTCGAAAATCTTTCTATAATTTTTAATATTATTTTGAAGAAAGTACTTACTCAGAAGCAGTCTTAAAACTAATTCAAGTGAGCAGCCATGCATAGACGTAACTTAGAGGGGGGCAAGGGAGACAACTGCCCCCACATTTCTGAAGTTTATTAGGATAGTCATCCAGTGTTATCTATAAACTGAGCTGAAGCGAATACAACACCATTTTGCTTAATTTTATGTTTTGTTTCACAGTATTAAGGTCTTTAGGCGACTAACGAAGCCAAGAGAAAGGAGGAGCAAGGAAGTGAAAAAACAGCGACCCTGGCCTGACAAAAGATACTATGTTAAAAATCAGTCACTCAGTCAGGATGGGCGATCGGAACAGAGTTCGTGGTCATGCTCCACCTTTAAAATGTTGCTTGTTAGGCATGCACACTGCCCAGGGCTTAAAGTGGCTTCAGTGAATAGCCACCTCACCAGAATGCTTATCCACAGTGATTTGCGAGAACGTAGTCAACAATGGAAATAAATAATCCCTGATCCATGTTCCAGATCTGGTTTGATAGATCATATTACTAGTCGTTTCATAGACGGAACCAAAATATTAATTAAAAATTAATGCACAATATTTGTAAAGTGACAATTGTTGTACATGAATTAAATTCTGACATCAGGCTGATTTGCCAGAACTTAGTACCGAGCGTTCCGGCTCACTTTAAGCCTTGACACTGCCTCTCTACTACTAGCTGGATAATTGTCACTCACTTTCGATGCATGTGTTCTGAATTGATTCACACCTCACTTTATTGCTTTTTTCGTTTTCAGACATTACATGTTTCTTTACGACGGTAATAATAATTTATAAACTGTATTGTCATGATTTCTTTATTTTTCTGTTACATCAGAAATGCTTGTAATTTGAATAAATATAGGACTTATTCAGAACATTTTTTGGGGGTGGGGTTGGAGGATCACAGAGGCAGTGTAAAATTCTGATTGAATATATCTTTTTTTTTAAAAAAATGCTCATATTCAGAGATGTTCATATACCTTCTCCCTTACTGATTCTGGCTGTTTTTTAGGCAATGAACAGTTATTAAAAATTTTGTCTTACGGTATCTATGCTGATATTATTATAAAATGTTCGACTGTAAACTGTCTTTAAGTCTGAAAAAAGTTCTAGAATAACAACGGAAATGGAACTCTGATTTTAACCATATCTGGTAATGTCTTGCAATAAATGTTTTGCCACATCCATCTTAATAAAGGTCAGTGAACTTTGAGCGTGCTGGAGAAATGGGATGTGGTGTTCTTTGATGGTCAAAGGAAGAACAGGTCGGTCTGTTGTCTGGGATACAGGAAGTGTTTTATAAGGATAAGCAGAGACATTCAGAACTCGGCTCTGTCGGAAATCTTGTGGTCCTAAATACAAAAGATATTTTATTGCTTTCCCTGTAAGTCACAAAAATAGCAACATCTGGTATTGTTGTAAAGTGGAATGGGAGCATTGTAAGGTTAAAACAATGATTTTTTTTACTAATAGCCACCCTGTCACCCAAACCAAAAATAATACACTTGATTTATTCTGAAGTTTGTGTTTGCAGTGAGCAAGGGCGCCGATTCTGGGGGGCCATCGGACCGGGCCCCAAAGCTCATGTTGGCCCCCATGTATTTTTCTGAATATGTATTTTGTATTGTTACATGTATTTTTTATGAATATACAAACCCACGTCTGAATGCCCCCTCCCCGAAAGTTACAAAAAAATCGGCGCCCTTGGCAGTGAGCAGTTCGTTTGAAGGTTTTTTTCCGTATATAGCCTTCACGTGTATCGGTGTATAGTGGTTTCATTTTTTATATTTTATCTCTGGTATTTGAACATTTCTCAAGTTTCACAGGAAGTTGTTGTGACTAATATGCAGTGCTAAAAAAAAAAAAACTTTGTTGGAATATTTTAGTAAGATGCCGAAACTTAGCAATATTGACAATGCCAGAGGAGATAATGAAATAGTGACTACACAATATACTTCTTGCGTTTCAGAAGATCAGAATTCAAGTGCTAGTGTGAAAACAGTTACAGAAGGTGAAGTCTCAGAAGATAAGAATTCAAATGACGGTATTACTTTGGAAACAGTGTCACAAGATGAAGTTTCAGAAGATCGTGATCCAGTCAAAGGTTGTGAAAAGGCAAAGACATTTCTGGCAGTAGGTCTAGGTCCCTTCCAACCGCAATTGAAAACGTACCCCAATAAAAATGACCGCCAGTTCCGATCTGAGTGGTATAGGCCAGTGTTCGAAGTGGAAAAAAAGCAGAGGCGGTATGTTTTATTATGATTTTGACTCAACATATCGGCTATTTAAATATTGTCTTGATCACTGAAAAAACAGAGACGGTATATCCTCATTACTGAAAAACCAGAGGCAGTATGGCATACCACCGCATACCGTCTCACTTCGACCACTGGTATAGGCAATTTAGTTGGTTAGAATATAACATTTCTCGAGATAGTGCTTTTTGCTTTTATTGTCGCGCATTCTCCGAAAATATTCCGAAATCTGAAGACACTTTTACTAAGGAGGGTTTCCGTAACAGGAAGAAGGTCGTAGATAAACTCGGTATTCATGAGGCAAGTAACGCTTATAAGACTTGTATTTCTAAAGCTGCGGAATTCCGAAACGCACACTATTGCACGGATCAGTTGCGCGTAAATTAGATTTGCAGACGAACCAAATAGTTAACGGCAATAGAATATATTTGGAAGCACTTCTAAATAGTATTTTGTATTGTGCTCGCCAATGTGTTCCTCTTAGAGACCCTAAGGAAAGTAACGAAAGTGAAACTAAGGGAATTTACTAGAACTCTTATCGCTAAGATCCAAAGACAATGATGTGATTTTTCGGTATTATGTTAACAAAGAGAAAACATTTACATACGTTAGTCCCGAATACCAAAATCAATTTCTAGATTTAATATGCGAGTATGTGCTGAGAAAAATAATCGATCGTGTGAAGACTGCAGGTATATATGGTGTCATCATGGTTGAAACTCAAAGTTTGAAGCGACTGTTTTGCGATACTGTGATGAAACATTAAACGTTCACGAAAGTTTTATCGGATTTT
The DNA here is from genome assembly GCF_964235325.1 of Thermobia domestica. NCBI lineage: Eukaryota > Metazoa > Arthropoda > Insecta > Zygentoma > Lepismatidae > Thermobia > Thermobia domestica. The sequence continues at coordinate 339,490,721 of NC_137456.1, read as the reverse complement.
ACAATACAGAAAAATCACGGCGAAACAATTTGGACAAACTGTTAACAAATGTGTTAATATCATTGGGTTTGAGCGTAGATAACATCCGAGGACAATGTTACGATGGTGCAGCCGCTATGCGTGGTCAGTACTCTGGCGTTGCAAAGGGGATCAGGGGTGTGCGGAAAACTGTTTACGATTCGAACATGTTTGGTGTTCTGAGCAGTTGCATTCCTTCATAGAAGCGCCGTCAAAAAAGCACGCTATTTTTTTAAAATGTTCAACGTCAAGGAGAAAACTTAAAACATTCGATAACATTAAAATCTTTGAGCTACACTAGATGGAACTGTAAATCGGGAGCTATTCGTGCAGTTTTAGAAAATTTTGGACCTGTAGTTGGAACTTTAGAGGAAATAGCACTATGAAATTTACGGTCCAGATGCGCATTCCCGGTTAAGAAATGTTAATGATTCTTTTTTATTTTTGTTTCGTCTTAAACTGATGAGACGTGTTCTTGAATACACGAATCAACTGTCCATGCACTTACAGAATACACGTACCAATTTTTCTACTGTGAAAAATTTGTCGCAAGCCAATATCTGCAGCCTTCAGTCCTTACGGAGTGAGAAAAGTTTCAAAACGCTGTGGACAGAAACAGAAGAAATTACAGAAACCATGGGATTCAGTGCACCGAACGTTCCGCGAAGACGAATCCCACGAGCATTGGATGGTGGTGATACTTCTTCGAGTGTGAGACAGCAGCTGAATATTACAGACGCGAAGTGTATTATTCCGTTATTGACTATCTTGCGGGAGCAGATATTAGCAATAAAAGTTCAAAGAACATGATATGCAGATTCTTCATTCAATGCACGACGTGTTGAATCAACACAAGCCATCAGCAGAAAGTATCACAATTGTCAGCAACACCTACAAAATCCCTAAAGTTGAGCTGACATCAGAGTTAACAGTTTTCTCCAATTTGTGTGCAGAGAGATAGACTGAAAATGATTTTTCATCGCTTCTAAATTTGTTTTAAAAATTGAACCTTTACGCATGCTTCCCAAACTTGAACCAAGTTTATAATACTTTTCTAACCGTGCCTCTCAGTTCCGCAACCAATGAACGTTACTTTTCGTGCCTGAGACGGCTAAAAACATACGTTCGTAGCACTATGGGTCAAGAAAAATTTCGTAGTTTAGCTGTGTTGTGCATAGAAAGGTCTTATGACATGAACGTTTCTCAGATTATCGACAAATTTGATTCAGAAGCAACACTTCGAGGAAGGCGGCTGCGGCTCCATTAACAGTTCAAGTCCAGTTTCCATATCATTACATTTAGTGGTAAGTGAAATATTAACTTATTAAATCAAAATTATAAATGTGATATTTACTGGCTAATATTTGGATTTCCTAATATTGTTATTTCCTTGTATTATTGATCAGCAGTATTTCTTTCAGAGGGTGAGCCGGGGCTTTCCCACACACACAGTCAAGTGCAAAATACGCTTCAGGCAAATTTTCAGGGAAAATCAGGATATCAAGAAACATTTGTTTAACTATATTTCCCCTCTTTACTTTTAAAATACCCTCTTTGGAGATTTTTTCTGAAAGAAACACTATTAATGAGCTGGGGTAAAAGAATATGTGGATGTTGTGCTGATAGGTTGTTCCAGGTAATTCCTTAACAACATTTAAGGCTCAGGTCAATATGAGGGATTGGGCAAAGATCAGGGAGAAATTGGCTAAGCGGGGCTTAAAATGGGCCGGAACGCACCAGTTCTGCGTTTCAGTAAGTCAGTATGTTGTCCGAATTCAGTTCCTGTGCTGTACTTGTCTCGCTCCAAATTTGTATATTTTAAGTTTATTATTGTCATATTTTTAAGCAGATTAATACCCTATTAAAGCACGATAAAGAAATAATCTAGAACTTTTCGTTCTGCGTCATTGTGTTCCACGAAATTATTCTAGGGAAAGGCGTTCCGGCTATTGACTAAAACAGTTTTTAGCATAGAGGCAAAGGCTTAATTTTAGGTCTCATCCTCAAAAACTGACTAAAAGTTAGGCTGGATATCTGCCAGAGTAGTATTTATATCATTCACACACTCCAACTACACAATGGTGATCCAAAATCAGAGAGGGTTTCTCGAAACTACGGTATTAAATATTTGGTTAAAACATTAGAAGCAAATGTATGGTTGGTTTCAAAAAGTCACAATTTAAGGTCGAAGACTACCTGCCCAAGTGGAAATTTGTGAATATATTTTTGTTGAAACAAAGAAAAGTTTAACGTGCACAAGTGAGTAATGTATATTATATACTTCTAATTACAGCTTGTGAATCTTAAAATCAATAAATAAAACTCTCTTAATAATGAAAGTAAAGAAGAATCGCAGTTCACACTCATGCCATGTAGCTGCCAATGCAAATTCAAACTTTATAATCGATTTTTATACCAAAAGCAATAATGTGAAATATGTTGCTGCTTCCAATCAAAAAGTAGGAATTAAAATCTACGCTTGGTTGAATTCACAACTTTCAGTTGTGAATGTATAATGCTCTTTCTTCCAAAGGGAGAGAGCATATACAACTCAAAGGAGAATAGAGAGATGTATGCTTGGTGTAACCCGGAGAGAGAGAAAAAGAAATACATGGATAAGGAAGATGACAGGAGTGACCGATATCATCGCGAAAATAAAAGGACTCAAGTGTCAGTGAGCTGGTCATGTTGCAAGAAGAACTGACGATAGGTGGACAAAAGCAATCCTTGACTGCATCCCAAGGGAACCAAAACGATCCAGAAAACGTTGTAATACAATGTGGTGTGACGAAATTAGGAAGCATTGTGAAGTAACGTGGAAACGAACTGCCAAAAATAGATACGCGTGAATTAGAATTGGAGAAACCTTTATCCAGAAGTGGGTCGGCAAAGGTTGAGAATTATATATATATATATATATATATATATATATATATATATATATATATATATATATGTGTGTGTGTGTGTGTGTGTGTGTATGTGTGTGTGTGTGTGTGTGTGCACGAATGTCCCCCCCCAACCATATGGGCCAAGGTTATGCTTATGCATCCATGTGTCTAGTGGAGCTCGAATAAAGCACCATGACGGCTGAGGCGTATCGCACACTGTTTGCAGACTACGTACACGCCTTCATGACGACCATGTTTCCCAACGGTAGTGGCATTTTTCGACAAGATAATGCACCATGTCACAAGGCCAGGAGTGTGATAGAGTGGTTCGAGGAACACAGGGAGGCGTTCCAAGTGATGTGTTGGCCCCCAACTCGCCGGATCTGGACCCAATCGAACACATCTGGGATGTGAATGAACATGACGTCTGAACACATCGCTCCCTCCCCGGAATTTACAAGAATTAGGTGACCTGTGTGTGCACATGTGGTGGCAACTCTCTCCAGCAACCTACAAAGGATCATTACGTCCATGCCAAGAGCATTCGCCGTTGTTATCCGTGCCAAAGGTAAACATACTGACAATTAGGTAGGTAGTCATAATGTTCTGGCTGATGTGTGCGTATATTTTAACTCGTATATTTTGTCTCGACTCGAATTCGAGTCGAGTCGAGACAGATACTGTCGAGTCGAGACACGAGTCGAGACAGAGACATATTTTCGAGTCGAGACACGAGTCGAGACAACATTTTCTCGAGACGAGTCGAGACAGGCTTAAATCTCGACTCGACTCGACTCGTGCGCATCCCTACGCAGAAACTTATTTCATTGAAAAGGATATTAAAGTGTAAAATTATCAATATAATTTTGTTTATATTATAATAACTTTATTTTGTAATATTCTACGGCTACCTCCGATAGACCCGGTAGGCAACAAAATACACCGCTGATGAGAGGGAGGTATCATGGAGGAAGTTTCGATTTGTGCGCAGTAACATATTAGTTGGAATGTGCTGATCAGCAGCCGTTTATAATGTCTGAGTGAGATGGTGAACGGCAGTGTTGAGGTCATCTTGTGGTGTTAGCTCTAAAGTAACACTAACTCCTGAAGTGAAGGTCGCTTGGTACTCAGGCCAATTGGCCTGATGATATACATACACTTTTCTCTTTGATGAGGTATGGTGCTAAGAAGTGTTGGTAGCAAGAGGCAGTTTGGTTGGAAAATGATCTCTCCCCAAAGAATCGAAAACATCAATAGTAATGTGGGAGTTGAGTATTGTAGATGATATAACGATATCAGGTGTGGTATCGCTAGAGGGGCGAGTTGACCGAGGAAGTACATGGAAGTAGCTGGTCATATTAAGAATGATGAAATTCAAAAAACTATTGTTTTTCGTGTTGAAAGTTGATGTCTCCCACGGTAATGAATTTACGATAAGTATCAGTGAAGTAGTGATGGGTCGTTACTTGCGGAGTCGTTACAAAGTAACGACTCTTCTTGAGTACTCAAAGGAATGAATACTGAAAACAACTCAAAGGACTCGGATTCACTTCAGAAACTTTTGAATCCAAGGACTCAAAGTATTCTTTGGATTCGGATTTAAAGTTAGACATATGATTCCTGGAATCAATTCACGTTTGCATTGGAGAGATTCACAAGATTTAGTAACGAATACTCACACGAACTAGACAAAAAGGCACGTTGGAAGCATATGGATATTGCAGTGCGCATGCGTTAAGAAAATTAAAAACACCTTCTTTGCTTGATTCTTCTGCTTGTTGAATGCTCTCTTCTCTTCAGCCTTATGCACGGTTCGTAAACAGGAAGTCGAAGCTAATTTGTTCCCTTCCCCTTTCTCACGGCATGGCAACTTTTAACATCCAGCGGTCAGAATCCACGGCTTTAACCATACAAGCGAACAAACAACAAAGTCATAGAAAAAAGTGTGGTGCCGTCTATTCTCTAGTTATATACAAATTGTTTTTAAATGTATTTACAACTATTTACACTGCCAGTTTTTCTTACATATTTGCATACAAAAACAGAGTTTCGGAGACTTTGGAAGATTGCAATCACCTGCGTGGACTTAGCACACCTTTTTTTTTAAATATTTTATGTCAATCGTGTGATCAGGTATGCTCGCACCGTGTGGCGTCATCGGGAGTAGAACCCGGGACCGCTTGCACCAAAGGTGGGATAGTGTTAGCGACTACGCTATGCGAGACCATTTTTACAAATCTTGCCCAGGAAGTACCGGTACCTTAAATTTTTGAATCTTTTCGAATTTGTCACTTGTAGTCAGTATGCGAATTAACTTATTTAGGGGGAACAGAACCCAAGTTCTATTTAGTCACGGAAGAATTTAATTTTTCCGGGGGTGCCCGGTATTCTCCAAGCAGTCCGCACAGTGCTTGTAGCTGTTTTTTGTAAAGGCTGTGATAAAAAATGAAGAACGCGAAATTTTCTGGCCTCCCCTATAAATCAAAATTTCATTCTATTTTCCCGATATTTTCTTACTTTCGAAGGATATTATGTTAATTCACTTCAAATTCATGTAAATAACCATGGGCGGCGATTAGGGGGGGCAAAGGGGGGCAGTTGCCCCCCCACTTTTTTGAAGCAACCCATTAATGTATATATCGTAGTTTCATTTGGGAATATAAATTTTATATATATATTACTGTTTCATAAGAAAAATGGTGCTATGTAACATTTGCCGTTGCGTAAGTACGTATTGGTTGTCTACCCGTGAAGTTAAGAAAGCTACAGGAATTGCCTTTTAAGTGCGACGGAAAACAACCTAAAATTAACCTATTGGAGCACAACAATTCGAGCATACTTTCAATCCAGAGGTATAGAAGCCAAACCTGCTAAATCCATTTTCAGTTTTGTCAGGAAACGAAAAAGTGATGTCCTTATGTTTCAGAACTGTTTAACAATTTTCTTGTTTAGAGGTCCCTACTTAATACAAATGAGTGAAATCAACCATTAAACAAATAAAGTTGTTCAACAATTCTGAAAACATGAGGGCGTCACTTTTTCTTCGTTCCCAGACAAAATTCAAAAATGGATTTAGCAGGTTTTGCTTCTATATCCCCTTCTTACAAGGGCTCGATATGTTAGTCAGCCGCTTTGAAACTAATTGAGAGAACATTTCGCAAAAAAAGAAGTATTTCACAAGCTATTCTTTAATTACGCAAACACTGACAATTCCCAAAATGTCTTATCTTCTTTCTAAAGTAAGGAATATTGATTAAAAAGAGCGTAATAAGAAACAACTTCTACCTTTTCCATTGTTTTGTAATGTAATATACGAGTGAAGTGGTGTGTGTTAAGGGTTTGACTGTATATACAATTAAATTTAGTGAATTCAACATAATTCTAGGTTTTAGGATTATTTTGTATAGCTAAAGTGTAGAGTGATTCTAAGTATTGTTGTCTTTTGATGTGTTCCAAGAAAGTGAAAACTGCACCTAGTGGCAACGAACATATTTCGGGAAGCTGCAAAAACAAATATTGCTTTAAATGTCGTAGCACATGCTTGTAGTATTTACTGTCTTTCATTTTCTAAGAGTAATAATATGAATTTAATAGCATGCGTGGAACTAAAAATTAAGTTGTTCAATTATCACCAGTTTCAGTATAGCATCTACCAAACAAGACTCCTTATTCATTATTATGATTAATATTGTTATTTCTATTTATTTGGTTTTCAAATTTGTTATTAAATAATCTGATTACACAATTTTCCGGAAAGAATTTTAAGATGTTCATGAGCAAGGAACCAAATCTCATCTTACATTTTCGTTATTTCAGAGTACAAAGGTCTAGTACCTACTTGCGTTGTTTTTGTCAATTTACTTAATAAAATATGAAATACGATATACAGTATTTTAACTTAAAAATATAGTATCCTATTAGTTATACAACCTTTCGTGAAACAAAGTGTTAGAAACAACCAGGAAAACTAAGATTGATATACAAATATTCAGATCATGTCTTGCCCCCCCACTTTTAACGTCCAAACGCCGCCACTGTAAATAACCAACACTATTTTTTAAAATGTATATTAAAATACAGTGAAACACAGCCCTTCATTCTTTGTTTTATTTAGCCACCCTGCAGTTTGTCACAATAACACTATCAAACTTATGGCAGTTCTACGTAGGGTGTTCATTGGGGAAGGAAGAATGAAAACAACTATTTTCCAAGGGGCCGCGGTGGCTCAGTGGTAGAGCGTTCACCTCTGGTGCTTGGGGTTCCGGGTTCAAACCCTGCTCCCGCCAAGTGAACTTTGTGGTGGACAAACACCGTGTGCGTGGGTTTTCTCGGGGTTCTCCCGTTTCCTCCCACTTTCTTCATTCCACCATTTTCACTCATCTCTCATCATCACCGTCTCCTTTAGCCTAACCGGCATAACCGTGGGACGTAAAACTCAAGGATTTCATTTCATTTCAACTATTTTCCACCGCTCACTGGAATCACTCCCTTTAAAACGGATGTAGCGGGAGGTGCTATTTTCTTTTAAAATCAGTTGCCTGAAAATATTTTTTCTTTTTCTCTCTTTCTCTCGCCCGAAGCTGAATTCTACTTGATTGCTTTATGAAATGTATGCTGCCGAACCCTGGTTACCCTAGCAGACATCTGCTACCTTAAATACAAAATGTTAACAGGGTTGCCAGCAACATACGAAATTTCATACCATACAGTGTTCAGTTTCATACCATACATACATAATAATCTACATCGATCCAACTATAATTTATACCCACCTAGAATCTAGGGACGGTACTACAAAAGACGGAAAATACGAGTTGTTTTAAAAAATAATTTTTAATTTTCAAGTCCAGCTCCCATACCAATCAAGACATAAAAACCGGAAGTGACCTTACAGAAATCGAAATCCAAGTTATGCAGTAATGATCTACATCGATCCAACTATAATTTATACCCACCTAGAATCTAGGGACGGTACTACAAAAGACCGAAAATACGAGGTGTTTTAAAAAATAATTTTTAACTTTCAAGTCCAGCTCCCATACCAATCAAGACATAAAAACCGGAAGTGACCTTACAGAAATCGAAATCCAAGTTATGCAATAATGATCTACATCGATCCAACTATAATTTATACCCACCTAGAATCTAGGGACGGTACTACAAAAGACCGAAAATACGAGGTGTTTTAAAAAATAATTTTTAATTTTCAAGTCCAGCTCCCATACCAATCAAGACATAAAAACCGGAAGTGACCTTACAGAAATCGAAATCCAAGTTATGCAGTAATCATCTACATCGATCCAACTATAATTTATACCCACCTAGAATCTAGGGACGGTACTACAAAAGACCGAAAATACGAGGTGTTTTAAAAAATAATTTTTAACTTTCAAGTCCAGCTCCCATACCAATCAAGACATAAAAACCGGAAGTGACCTTACAGAAATCGAAATCCAAGTTATGCAGTAATCATCTACATCGATCCAACTATAATTTATACCCACCTAGAATCTAGGGACGGTACTACAAAAGACCGAAAATACGAGGTGTTTTAAAAAATAATTTTTAACTTTCAAGTCCAGCTCCCATACCAATCAAGACATAAAAACCGGAAGTGACCTTACAGAAATCGAAATCCAAGTTATGCAATAATGATCTACATCGATCCAACTATAATTTATACCCACCTAGAATCTAGGGATGGTACTACAAAAGACCGAAAATACGAGGTGTTTTAAAAAATAATTTTTAACATTCAAGTCCAGCTCCCATACCAATCAAGACATAAAAACCGGAAGTGACCTTACAGAAATCGAAATCCAAGTTATGCAATAATGATCTACATCGATCCAACTATAATTTATACCCGCCTAGAATCTAGGGACGGTACTACAAAAGACCGAAAATACGAGATGTTTTAAAAAACAATTTTTAACTTTCAAGTCCAGCTCCCATAGCAATCAAGACATAAAACCCGGAAGTAACCTTACAGAAATCGAAATCCAAGTTATGCAATAATGAACTACATCGATCCAACTATAATTTATACCCACCTAGAATCTAGGGACGGTACTACAAAAGACCGAAAATACGAGGTGTTTTAAAAAATAATTTTTAACTTTCAAGTCCAGCTCCCATACCAATCAAGACATAAAAACCGGAAGTGACCTTACAGAAATCGAAATCCAAGTTATCCAGTAATGATCTACATCGATCCAACTATAATTTATACCCACCTAGAATCTAGAGACGGTACTACAAAAGACCGAAAATACGAGATGTTTTAAAAAATATTTTTAATTTTAGGTCCAGCACCCATAACAATTAGGACACAAAAACCGGAAGTGACCTTACAGAAATCGAAATCCAAGTTATGCAATAATGATCTACATCGATTCAACTATAATTTATACCCACCTAGAATCTAGGGACGGTACTACAAAAGACCGAAAATACGAGGTGTTTTAAATAATAATTTTTAACTTTCAAGTCCAGCTGCCATACCAATCAAGACATAAAAACCGGAAGTGACCTTACAGAAATCGAAATCCAAGTTATGCAGTAATGATCTACATCGATCCAACTATAGTTTATACACATCTAGAATCTAGGGACGGTACTACAACAGACCGAAAATACGAGGTGTTTTAAATAATAATTTTTAACTTTCAAGTCCAGCTCCCATTCCAATCAAGACATAAAAACCGGAAGTGACCTTACAGAAATCGAAATCCAAGTTATGCAGTAATGATCTACATCGATCCCACTATAATTTATACCCACCTAGAATCTAGGGACGGTACTACAAAAGACCGAAAATACGAGATGTTTTAAAAAATATTTTTAATTTTAGGTCCAGCACTCATAACAATTAGGACACAAAAACCGGAAGTGACCTTACAGAAATCGAAATCCAAGTTATGCAGTAATGATCTACATCGATTCAACTATAATTTATACCCACCTAGAATCTAGGGACGGTACTACAAAAGACCGAAAATACGAGGTGTTTTAAATAATAATTTTTAACTTTCAAGTCCAGCTCCCATACCAATCGAGACATAAAAACCGGAAGTGACCTTACAGAAATCGAAATCCAAGTTATGCAGTAATCATCTACATCGACCCAACTATAATTTATACCCACCTAGAATCTAGGGACGGTACTACAAAAGACCGAAAATACGAGGTGTTTTAAATAATAATTTTTAACTTTCAAGTCCAGCTCCCATACCAATCCAGACATAAAAACCGGAAGTGACCTTACAGAAATCGAAATCCAAGTTATGCAATAATGATCTACATCGATCCAACTACAATTTATACCCACCTAGAATCTAGGGACGGTACTACAAAAGACCGAAAATACGAGGTGTTTTAAATAATAATTTTTAACTTTCAAGTCCAGCTCCCATACCAATCAAGATATAAAAACCGGAAGTGACCTTACAGAAATCGAAATCCAAGTTATGCAGTAATGATCTACATCGATCCAACTATAATTTATACACATCTAGAATCTAGGGACGGTACTACAACAGACCGAAAATAAGAGGTGTTTTAAATAATAATTTTTAACTTTCAAGTCCAGCTCCCATACCAATCAAGACATAAAAACCGGAAGTGACCTTACAGAAATCGAAATCCAAGTTATGCAATAATGATCTACATTGATCCAACTATAATTTATACAAACCTAGAATCTAGGGACGGTACTACAAAAGACCGAAAATACGAGGTGTTTTAAAAAATAATTTTTAACTTTCAAGTCCAGCTCCCATACCAATCAAGACATAAAAACCGGAAGTGACCTTACAGAAATCGAAATCCAAGTTACGCAATAATGATCTACATCGATCCAACTATAGTTTATACCCACCTAGAATCTAGGGACGGTACTACAAAAGACCGAAAATACGAGGTGTTTTAAATAATAATTTTTAACTTTCAAGTCCAGCTCCCATACCAATCAAGACATAAAACCCGGAAGTAACCTTACAGAAATCGATATCCAAGTTATGCAGTAATGAACTACATCGATCCAACTATAATTTATACCCACTTAGAATCTAGGGACGGTACTACAAAAGACGGAAAATACGAGGTGTTTTAAAAAATAATTTTTAACTTTCAAGTCCAGCTCCCATACCAATCAGGACATAAAAACCGGAAGTGACCTTACAGAAATCGAAATCCAAGTTATCCAGTAATCATCTACATCGATCCAACTATAATTTATACCCACCTAGAATCTAGGAACGGTACTACAACAGACCGAAAATACGAGGTGTTTTAAATAATAATTTTTAACTTTCAAGTCCAGCTCCCATACCCATCAAGACATAAAAACCGGAAGTGACCTTACAGAAATCGAAATCCAAGTTATGCAGTAATCATCTAAATCGTTCCAACTATAATTTATACCCACCTAGAATCTAGGGACGGTACTACAACAGACCGAAAATACGAGGTGTTTTAAATAATAATTTTTAACTTTCAAGTCCAGCTCCCATACCAATCAAGACATATAAACCGGAAGTGACCTTACAGAAATCGAAATCCAAGTTATGCAATAATGATCTACATCGATCCAACTATAATTTATACCCACCTAGAATCTAGGTACGGTACTACAAAAGACCGAAAATACGAGGTGTTTTAAAAAATAATTTTTAACTTTCTAGTCCAGCTCCCATACCAATCAAGACATAAAAACCGGAAGTGACCTTACAGAAATCGAAATCCAAGTTATGCAATAATGATCTACATCGATCCAACTATAATTTATACCCACCTAGAATCTAGGGACGGTACTACAAAAGACCGAAAATACGAGGTGTTTTAAAAAATAATTTTTAACTTTCAAGTCCAGCTCCCATACCAATCAAGACATAAAAACCGGAAGTGACCTTACAGAAATCGAAATCCAAGTTATGCAATAATGATCTACATCGATCCAACTATAATTTATACCCACCTAGAATCTAGGGACGGTACTACAAAAGACCGAAAATACGAGGTGTTTTAAATAATAATTTTTAACTTTCAAGTCCAGCTGCCATACCAATCAAGACATAAAAACCGGAAGTGACCTTACAGAAATCGAAATCCAAGTTATGCAGTAATGATCTACATCGATCCAACTATAATTCATACCCACCTAGAATCTAGGGACGGTAATACAAAAGACCGAAAATACGAGATGTTTTAAAAAATATTTTTAATTTTAGGTCCAGCACCCATAACAATTAGGACACAAAAACCGGAAGTGACCTTACAGAAATCGAAATCCAAGTTATGCAATAATCATCTACATCGATCCTACTATAATCAATGAGTAACCAGTTTCTGCCTTTTTCCATTTGTTTATATATTTTTCTTAGAAAACTGCCAATGCAAAACATAAATCACACAAAAATTCACTTTATCTCTCAAATAGTAACTTTTAGTGACAAATTTTAAAAAAAATTACTTTTAGTGCCCAAGTTGGAAAAAAGTAAATTTTAGTTAAACAAAAAATGGCTCGCTATGAGCCCTGATCTACTCAATGAATTTACGTGAATAAAAATATACTTTACAAAAATTAAGCTAGCGCCAAATGCGTTCCTGCATAACACTAGACTCAGTCTAAAATATATATATAATTCTTAATTCAACCGATCTCTTCATTTCTAAACACGTTTTGACTACACCCTTCTGACGTCCGTCCGTTGATACACCAGTTGCAGAGCAGGCTCGAAACCAGCCTCACATCTTTGGGGGGCCATGATGAGGGTCCAAGTCATTAAAAATTCTCTTACAAATATCTATATTGTGCATTTTGTATTGCGGTCTGGATGGGACATGAAAAATTTAGGGAGGGCCAGGCCCCCCCTAGCCCCCCTCTGATTGCGATCTGTTGCAGAGTTGCACTTACCAACTGAATCTGGTATAGGCTTATTACTATATTGTCACATTTTCCCTTATTGAGGAGGAGGTAGGTGAGTGACCCCTCAAGACGTTGCCACTTTCAGTCATCTGCATATGTCCATCAAACTCTTTTCTCGGAAACGACCGCGGAGCCCAGAAGGGTAGATATCAGCGGTCTGTTTTGTCAATTGTTTCGATCGAAACACTGCCCGAAACAATGAGGTCATGTGGTTCTCAAAGCCGTACAGGAGAACGAGGTCGCTTCGTATTTTGAAATGAAATAAATAAATAAGAATATTGCCTTCTTTCCTAAATGCTAAACCTTTTTTAACTTGATGTAATAAATAAGATATGTGATACTGATTGATACAATTGGATTTGGAGGAGCATTCCTTTTCCATCCAGGGGTGTGTGTAAAGAAATTTGGAGGGGTGTTATGGGGGTGTTGGGGGGTGTAGTTTACTACCTGCAACCTGTTATATCCGCATCTGGAAATAGCGGTTATACTTCATCTGTGTTCCTGAGTCTTTTACAGTTGGGAGGGAAAAAATAAAAATTTTCTCTGGAGACCTACTGGATTTACAACATGCTGTTTGGAACGATGTATTTACTCATATGTTTCGTATTTTGTGAATCTACCGTCGGCAAATCGAACAAAATGTTCTTTCTTTTTTGTGTCCTGTACGTTTGTTTGAAGCGGTAAAACCTCCAAACTTCTAGATAGTGAGAGACTTGGGCCACAAAAAGTCAACAAAAAGATGCAGCGGCCTAGCTGATTTGAAAGAAAATGAAATTAAATATTTAAGTTTTACGCTCCTCGATTATGCCAACTAGGCTAAAGAAGACGGTGATAATGAGGAATGAAAGAAATCGTGGAATGAAGAAAGTGGGAGGAAACGGGAGAACACCAAGAAAACTCACGTACACAGTGTTTGTACACCACAAAGTTTACTTGGCACGAGCTGGGATCGATCCAAGGACCCCATGCACCAGTGGTGGACGCTCTGCCACTGAGCCACTGCGGTCCACCTAGGTGATTTGTCCAAAGGACATGCCTATAATATTTTTGTGGTAATAATACGTTGCGTTTGCCACGAACATTAAAATATTGAATATTTCAATAGATCCTGTGGAGTGAGTGAGCTAATCTTTTTCAGAACTAAGGATGTAAGAATATCTAGAATAATATGGGAAAAAAAATATTCTTTATGACACAAAAGGACACTAGAAGTGTATTTCATTTCAGTTTCCCAAATTTTGCCCCGAAATAGTGGTTGCCCTAAGTGACTTTTCGCGTCCCCAGTTTTTTCGAGGGAGATACCATTGAAGTTATAAATTAAGTGAAGATCAAAAGCATCACAAATTATAGTTCTGAAATTAGAAGGTGACTTCCAATTGTCTTACGCAAAGAAATCTCGTCTAACAGATTTGTCGTGATCTAGACCTATCAGCCTTTTGAATGCTTCTCGATGAAATTTCAATCACTGCGTGTTGTGGAAGTAGGGAGGGGAGAGCAGAACAACAGTCCACACGACATTAGGTCTCTTTAAACAATAAAACGTTCTTTTATTGAAAGTGTATTCTGCTATCTAAGCTATTAGGATAAGGGAGAGGGAACAGTTAGGAACAGAAAAGGTGCTATAATTTTCATTGTGGGTGGATTTTAAATTTCTGCGCTTTCGCCATCTATGGCCATTTAGCCCATCACGTTTGAGGGATGACATGCCCCGACGAGCACAGTCTCCGGGGAAAGGGAGGAAAGAAAGGATTGGGGAAGGAAGGAAGGAAGCGTCCTGGGACCTATATATTAGGTACAACACCGGCATTGGGCTGCTGTAAATGAGAAAAACCTAATTCAGGATGATTGACCTAAAAAAGCTTCTTACACATTTTCGACCGAGTGCACCAAGCGGGAAGCAAACCCGGAACCGCTAGCACCGAAGAGAATTTTCATTGTGTAATACTATACTGTTTTCAATCATTACGCAGGAAATTAAGCTGATCCGAGGTCTACCAGCTTCTGGTAGAGATGCCAAGGAATGCACTTTCCCTGGGAATGTACTTTATGTCTTAGGGCAATTAATTTGGAAGGTCCTATAAACGTATGACTCCATGCCTACCATCACCCTCCTCCGAAATATAAACCCGGAACCTTGTGAACGAAGTCCTTGCCTCTTAGACATCACGACTACCGAGATTGGCAGTCAACTAGTTTTTAGTATTCAGATACAAACCACTTCATATTTTTACATGATGTTATAATAATAATAATAATAATAATAATAATAATAATAATAATAATAATAATAATAATAATAATAATAATAATAATAATAATAATAATAATGAGTTGTAGTAGTATCATTGATTGAGCTGAGCGAGCGAAGCTCTAATACTCGGGTTAGCCGTTTGGTTGTCCGCGAACTCCTCCTAGACCGTTTGGCCGATCTCAACCAAACTTAGCACGCTGATAGAGTATGTCGTGCTGAGTGAGAACATAGGTCGAAATCAAAAATCCGATGTACCATCGAGGAATAATCACCGAAAAACGCTTCCAAAGACTTAACATGGGGAAAAAGTTTTCACGTGATTTTTTTGTCAACAATTAAAATCTGACTTGATTTGCTTAAGCTCGCTCAGCTCATTTCATTGCAATCGAGTACATCCATTGCATTCCTAGTAATAATTATTGTCTATGTAGGATACTTGAAGAGAGTATTTACAACTACACACAGGAACTGGCTCGATTTGGCTCGACTCGACTCGAAACAAATTCGAGTGGAGTTGGAGGAAAGTTTTCGAGTCGAGCTGAAAGATGTATGTTTCGAGTCGAGTCGAGTTTCAAAGAAAACTCGCTCGAATCGCTCGTACCCATCCCTAGTATTTTTTCAACTTTGTACCTAATTTTTAATGAGTCTCTTCTTTCCTTTTCATAAAGTAGAAGGTAAAGTACTTTGAATAAATATTCATAATAATTGCAATTATGCATATTTGTAACTTAAATTTAACGTGATGTTTTAGTGATTACACAAATTACAATTATGAGCATACTTTATGGAGATGCTCTTACAGACAGTACCCGAGCACCTTTATACGCTATGGAAAACTGATTTTTCAAGTCTTTTGGAGAAAAATACAGTGAACTGAGAAATCATAACCTTTTCCATATTGTACAGAAGTATTTTTCTGCGAATAGAAGTTTCGTTCGCAATGCATTTAGAAATTAACACTCGCAAGAATACTATCTTAGTACAAGTATATGTTAGGCACACACTAATTTCCCCCCACCTCGAAGTGCTTCAATTTCCTCATTGACAAACACTTTACCATTTTATATCGTAAAGGTCAGATCCACCTTTATTGTAACAGAGTGGTGCTTGAGCGATTGACCGTAAAAATTCAAACTCCGATTACTGACAATTTCAGTCTTCTTTTGTTACAAGTATAAACTCTTTAGTCAGTAGAAGGCCCATGGATTATACTGTATGTAAAAGTTGATGACTAGATTTTGGTGAGTCAGAGTAGGTCACAGTGGATGAGAGTGGTTGATGGCGGGTGGTGGGTCAGAGTGGGTCACGATGGGTGGTGGTTCAGTGGGTCGTGGGTCAAGTTTTCATTGACCCACGCCACTCTGTAAGTGGAATATCTGTCGTTCATTACTGCATAATTTGGATTTCCATTTCTATAAGGTCACTTCCAGTGGTTGTGTCTCAATTGGTATGGAAGCAGTACCTAAAAGTACAAAATTATTTTTTAAAACACCTCGTATTTTCGGTCTTTTGTAGTACCGTCCCTAGATTCTAGGTGGGTATAAATTATAGTTAGATTGATGTAGGTCATTATTGCATAACTTGGATTTCGATTTTTATAAGGTCACTTCCGGTTTTAGTGTCCTAATTGTTATGGGTGCTGGATCTAAAATTAAAAATATTTATTAAAACATCTCGTATTTTCGGTCTTTTGTAGTACCGTCCCTAGATTCTAGGTGGGTATAAATTATAGTTGGATCGATGTAGGTCATTATTGCATAACTTGGATTTCGATTTTTATAAGGTCACTTCCGGTTTTTGTGTCCTAATTGTTATGGGTGCTGGACCTAAAATTAAAAATATTTTTTAAAACATCTCGTATTTTCGGTCTTTTGTAGTACCGTCCCTAGATTCTCGGTGGGTATAAATTATAGTTGAATCGATGTAGGTCATTATTGCATAACTTGCATTTCGATTTTTATAAGGTCACTTCCGGTTTTTGTGTCCTAATTGTTATGGGTGCTGGACCTAAAATTAAAAATATTTTTTAAAACATCTCGTATTTTCGGTCTTTTGTAGTACCGTCCCTAGATTCTAGGTGGGTATAAGTTATAGTGGGATCGATGTAGATCATTACTGCATAACTTGGCTTTCGATTTCTGTAAGGTCACTTCCGGTTTTTATGTCCTAATTGTTATGGGTGCTGGACCTAAAATAAAAAAAATATTTTTTAAAACATCTCGTATTTTCGGTCTTTTAAGTACCGTCCCTAGATTCTAGGTGGGTATAAATTATAGTTGAATCGATGTAGGTCATTATTGCATAACTTGGATTTCGATTTTTATAAGGTCACTTCCGGTTTTTGTGTCCTAATTGTTATGGGTGCTGGACCTAAAATTAAAAATATTTTTTAAAACATCTCGTATTTTCGGTCTTTTGTAGTACCGTCCCTAGATTCTAGATGGGTATAAATTATAGATGGATCGATGTAGATTATTATTGCATAACTTGGATTTCGATTTTTATAAGGTCACTTCCGGTTTTTGTGTCTTCATTGGTATGGGAGCTGGACTTGAATTTGAAAAATTATTTTTTAAAACACCTCGTATTTTCGGTCTTTTGTAGTACCGTCCCTAGATTCTAGGTGGGTATAAATTATAGTAGGATTGATGTAGATCATTATTGCATAACTTGGATTCGATTTTTATAAGGTCACTTCCGGTTTTTGTGTCCTAATTGTTATGGGTGCTGGACCTAAAATAAGAAAATTTTTTTTAAAACATCTCGTATTTTCGTTCTTTTGGAGTACCGTCCCTAGATTCTAGGTGGGTATAAATTATAGTTGGATCGATGTAGGTCATTATTGCATAACTTGGATTTCGATTTTTATAAGGTCACCTCCGGTTTTTGTGTCCTAATTGTTATGGGTGCTGGACCTAAAATTAAAAATATTATTTAAAACACCTCGTATATTCGGTCTTTTGTAGTACCGTCCCTAGATTCTAGGTGGGTATAAATTATAGTTGGATTGATGTAGGTCATTATTGCATAACTTGGATTTCGATTTTTATAAGGTCACTTCCGGTTTTAGTGTCCTAATTGTTATGGGTGCTGGATCTAAAATTAAAAATATTTATTAAAACATCTCGTATTTTCGGTCTTTTGTAGTACCGTCCCTAGATTCTCGGTGGGTATAAATTATAGTTGAATCGATGTAGGTCATTATTGCATAACTTGGATTTAGATTTTTATAAGGTCACTTCCGGTTTTTGTGTCCTAATTGTTATGGGTGCTGGACCTAAAATTAAAAATATTTTTTAAAACATCTCGTATTTTCGGTCTTTTGTAGTACCGTCCCTAGATTCTAGGTGGGTATAAGTTATAGTGGGATCGATGTAGATCATTACTGCATAACTTGGCTTTCGATTTCTGTAAGGTCACTTCCGGTTTTTATGTCCTAATTGTTATGGGTGCTGGACCTAAAATAAAAAAAAATATTTTTTAAAACATCTCGTATTTTCGGTCTTTTGAAGTACCGTCCCTAGATTCTAGGTGGGTATAAATTATAGTTGGATCGATGTAGGTCATTATTGCATAACTTGGATTTCGATTTTTATAAGGTCACTTCCGGTTTTTGTGTCCTAATTGTTATGGGTGCTGGACCTAAAATTAAAAATATTTTTTAAAACATCTCGTATTTTCGGTCTTTTGTAGTACCGTCCCTAGATTCTAGGTGGGTATAAATTATAGTGGGATCGATGTAGATCATTACTGCATAACTTGGATTTCGATTTCTGTAAGGTCACTTCCGGTTTTTATGTCTTGATTGGTATGGGAGCTGGACTTGAAAGTTAAAAATTATTTTTTAAAACACCTCGTATTTTCGGTCTTTTGTAGTACCGTCCCTAGATTCTAGGTGGGTATAAATTATAGTTGGATCGATGTAGATCATTATTGCATAACTTGGATTTCGATTTCTGTAAGGTCACTTCCGGTTTTTGTGTCTTGGTTGGTATGGGAGCTGGACTTGAAAGTTAAAAATTATTTTTTAAAACATCTCGTATTTTCGGTCTTTTGAAGTACCGTCCCTAGATTCTAGATGTGTATAAATTATAGTGGGATCGATGTAGATCATTACTGCATAACTTGGATTTCGATTTCTGTAAGTTCACTTCCGGTTTTTATGTCTTGATTGGTATGGGAGCTGGACTTGAAAGTTAAAAATTATTATTTAAAACACCTCGTATTTTCGGTCTTTTGTAGTACCGTCCCTAGATTCTAGGTGGGTGTAAATTATAGTTGGATCGATGTAGATCGTTACTGCATAACTTGGGTTTCGATTTCTGTAAGGTTACTTCCGGTTTTTATGTCTTGATTGGTATGGGAGCTGGACTTGAAAGTTAAAAATTATTATTTAAAACACCTCGTATTTTCGGTCTTTTGTAGTACCGTCCCTAGATTCTAGGTGGGTATAAATTATAGTTGGATCGATGTAGATCATTACTGCATAACTTGGATTTCGATTTCTGTAAGGTCACTTCCGGTTTTTGTGTCCTAATTGTTATGGGTGCTGGACCTAAAATTAAAAATATTTTTTAAAACATCTCTTATTTTCGGTCTTTTGTAGTACCGTCCCTAGATTCTAGGTGGGTATAAATTATAGTTGGATCGATGTAGATCATTATTGCATAACCTGGATTTCGATTTCTCGAATAATGTGTAGAACTCCGTATGGTATTAAATTTCAGATGTTGCTGGCAACCCTGTTAACAATTTCTATTTCACGTAGCAGATGTCTGCTAGGGTAACCGGGGTTGCTGCCGAAGATATACGAACTACTACGAAGCCAAACTGAATGCATCGACGGAAACGAGAAACAAGATTTTGAAAACTTGATTGAGTACGGAAATCAGAATAGAGGGAAAGAAACCCAAAAGGCAACTGAGTACAAGGATTCAGAGCGACACATGAGTCCTTGTAATCAAAGTAACAAAAGTAGGAATTCAAAGGATCCGAATACCAGAAAGAATTCAGAATTCCCATTACTACAGCGAAGTACTGAAAAGCTGCTATGATATATTATAGTGATGGGTTGTTACTTGCGGAGTCGTTACAAAGTAACGATTCTTCTTGAGTACTCAAAGGAACGAATACCGAAAAGAACTCAAAGCACTCGGATTCACTTCGGGATCTTTTGAGTCCAAGGCAGGGTGCGAAATCCCGGGGGGACGGGAGGAATTTCCCCCCACCAAAAATTTTACACTTGCGTTTCCCCTTCACCAAAATCTATAAGGGGGGACACCTTAATAGGAAAATGTAAGTAGGCCTATAATGAAAATTTTCAGACAAACAATAATTTTAAATGCATGCCTGTTTTTGAAAAAACGTAGTTTATTTTTAAAAGGATCAGGTGTTTAACTTTTTCGGTTGTTCGGTTGTTGACGAAATGAAGATCTTTATTCTCCAGCGTACCAGTTGCATTCAAAATTGGTAAAATTTCTCAAACAAACAGATTGTTTTTCAATTTCAGTTGACGAACAGGTTTGCGTATAAGCACTTGCTGTTATATGTAACATATGTGGACGAAGAAAATAAAACTTTTTGTTATTTTTATAAATTAGTGCCTGTAGAAAATGCCGATGCCAAATCCCTTGAAGAGAAAATTATTCAAGCATTTTCCGAAGATGGCATAGATATTTTTAATCTTAAAGAAAAACTTGTTGGATTTAGTTCGGACGGGGATGCAGTGTTTACTGGGAGAAACGAAGGTGTTGCTACTCAAATTAGAAGAAATGTCAACCCGAGCCTAATTAACGTACACTGTATGGCACATCTAATGGATCTTGTTTCTGAAAGAGTTTTTGGTGTTGTTAATGCTGTTCACAACTTTGAATGTTTATTAGGCGAACTTTACAAAGTGCTCAGTAAGTCATCTTCAGCTGCAAAACTTAAAAGTATCGCGACAGTCACAGATGCTGCAGGACTGCTGAAAATCAAAAGATTGTTTCACATACGTTGGATTTCAAATGAGAAGGATGTATTATTGGCAGTCTTTACATATTTTTCTTGTATAATGCAATTCCTACTTTTTGAGTATGAAAATGCTGACCATTTCAACAGAGACAGTTTTAAACTGAGTGTTTTTTTTTTAATTGCTTTTCTTCTGGATATTGCGTCCATTCTATCTAATATTAGTAAAACGATGCAAAAGGAAGCAGTTTCGTACACTGAAATAGAGAAAAAAATTGAATCTACAATCCAAGCTCTGAGAGAAAAGCGTATGAAAGATGATGTCTACCAAAGTTTTTGTAAGATAAGTATTTAATGCACTGCAGACAAGCATCTGATACAGGAAGTGATGATAGTGAGTTTGATCAAATAAAGGGGCAGGTAATCCAGGGTTTAGTAGACGAAGTAGAAAGAAGGTTTCCTTCTAATGATGTGCTAAAGTGCTTTTCAGTGTTTGAAAATAAAGATCGTAATAGCATGAATGGTTTATACGGTAACGTAGACGTATATAAAGCAGCTCAATTATTTGGATTGAATCTTCCCCATCAGGATGCCGCGGTCGGCAAGAGGGATTGCCGCCGTCGACGGTGGCAGGCCGCCGGTAGGCAGCCGGCACCCGTCCGCGGCGGCACGACGATCTACTTGTTCAAAATTGCCGACCTTTTGCCGAGGCGGCAAGCGGTCGAAAATCGTAAAAAAAATGCCCTCTGCCGACTCTTTGCCGACTGTTGCCGACCGCCAGGGTCGGCAAAACAGTCGGAAAGACCTCTTTCCGACCCTCTGCCGACTCCTTATGCCGGCCTCTTTTCCACGGCGGCGCCGGCGCATTTACTGCACCTTTACGGCTGTTTGCCGACTGCTCGGCAAGGCAACTTTCCGACGGCGGCGCCGGCGCATTTAATGCTCATTTCCGGCTGTTTGCCGACTGCTCGGCAAGTCAACTTCTCGACGGCGGCGCCGGCGCAGTTAATGCTAATTACCGGCTGTTTGCCGACTGCTCGGCAAGGCAACTTTCCGATGGCGGCGCCGGCGCATTTAATGCTCATTTCCGGCTGTTTGCCGACTGCTCGGCAAGTCGACTGTTCGACGGCGGCGCCGGCGCATTTTATGCGCCTTTCCGGCTGTTTGCCGACTGCTGGAAAGGACCTCTTTTCGACGTCGGCTTCCCGATTCTCCCACTGGCGGCATCCGACTTCTTGCCGCCGTCGAAAAGTGGCACTTTGCCGACTGGAAATCAACGCTTCAGGAAGGCAAAATTTTCATCAGCTTTTACATTAGTCTTGCCTAAGTCTTCCTCCATGCTATGATTTCTCGACAAGGAGCACCCCTGGAAGTTCTTGAAGTATAATACTTGCATTCTTCTGTGTGTCCCAGTATAAAATTTGTTCTTTTTGCTTTTTTGCAGCCGTTTCAGCCAAAAAACAAGAAATTGAATGGGACATGGAAGTATTATATACTTTCAGAACTAGCAATTGTGCCCTTCATGAGAAATCATAGCACGGAGGCAAACTTAGGCAAAGCTACTCTAAAAAGTGGTGAAAATTTTGCCTTCCTGAAGGGTTGATATCCAGTCGGCAAAGGGCTACTTTTCGACTGCGGCAAGAGGTCGGATGCCGCCTGTGGAAGAATTGAGAAGCTGACATCGAAAAGAGGTCCTTTCGAGCACTCGGCAAACAACCGGAAAGGCGCATAAAATGCGCCAGCGCCGCCGGTGGAAAGTTGCCTTTCCGACCAGTCGACAGACAGCAGAAAAGATGCGTAGCACTGCAATGAAAATCATGGCGGATTCCCACCAGTAATAAAAATGAAATGTAATCTTTAATTTTACGTCCCACGGTTATGCCGGTTAGGCTAAAGGAGACGGTGATGATGAATAATGAATGAAATGGTGGAATGAAGAAAGTGGGAGGAAACGGGAGAACCCCGAGAAAACCCACGCATACGGTGTTTGTCCACCACAAAGTTCACTTGGCGGGAGCAGGGCGGCACCAGAGGTGAACGCTCTACCACTGAGCCACCGCGGCCCTCCCCCACCAGTATATTGCACTCGGTACATACGCAGTACATTTCTACAATTCTCAGTACGATTTAAGTGCTATATAGAGGAAAAGTATCTGGAAATGACTTACAAATGCTTAACAGCGAACTAAAAATAACAACTGAGCAGCTAATAATGAACGTTAAGAATAATTCAATTAACATGTCTGTGCGCCTAATGTGAAAAACTTATAACAGTCAGTACATTTTCCCCCTGAAAGCACATCTTTCACTATCACGACCACTAGGAACAACACTGTTCTATGCAATCAAAATTTGCTAGTTGCAAACGCTTTCTTCGAAGAAAAAAAAAAGCCGCAGCAATCCGTCGGAAATACGGTCTTTTTAGGTTGTCGTTTTCCCATCAACTATTGGAAAAGGATTTTAAACGTCAATGATTTTCTAAATTTTTTTAAAGTACAAGGGTCACACTCCCAATGGAAAATGAGATTTAAATAAAAATTAATGAAGTAAAAATTATAAATAAAAATACTGTAATAAAAGGTATGTGGTGGCGGAGAGATTCAAACCGAGCCTACACGCAAAAAAAAAAAAAAAAAAAAAAAGGTTAAAGTAAACAAGAAAAAGGTGGACAGTAACCATGTTAGTTTGTCAATATATGGAAAACAGAGACGTGTATCCAAGCAGCCAAGCCAAAATGTCTCTGCATTTGTTGTAACTTTGGTATTAAAAAAAAAAAAAAAAAAAAAAAAAAAAAAGTGGCTGGAGCGATCACTTGTCTGCTTACACCCATGACTATATTCGTAGAAACCAAACACTGAAATGCACTAAACACAAGTTCTAACGACTAAGCTGTCAGTTCTAACTCTATGCCTTAAATATTTATTTAAATACACTTTAAAAGTGGAAATCATATTAAGATAAAATAATAATTAACAAGTAGGTAACTAATTGTTCATTTAATTCGTTCCTATATGATTTATACATTAATTGTATACAATGAAACAGAAAAATGTGAGAAAATAATTTATATCGTAAATGAAACAGCCACATGTACAGTATACTTATAGTGCATACCCATTATATAGAGAAAAAAGGTTAATGAAGTCATTTACATAAAAAATGAAGTGTTTTAACATAATACTTTGCAAAGATCCTTTGTTTTAAAGGAATTCTTTAAGAGAATAAATGAAGGGAAGATCACAATTTTTTCTGGTCTATATTAGCACTAAAAACACACCAAATTGTATTAACAAAATACAATGCACATCGTATTAACTTATATACATTAGCCTATGTAATGAACCTTATCATCATTTAGAAGTTATATGTAATATACCTTCGGATGTACTACTACTTTTTTTAAAAAAAAGAACAGAAATTTGTAGCATTCCATAACATTGAGTTTTAACACAGATAGCCTTCATACAGTATGTAAAATCAGAAAAGCAAATATATATGAAGTGATTACAATGTTCAAAAAAGCACTATATTATTCTAAAAAATTCCTGCTATCCATATTTTGTCTTGAATAACTCAGCCATTTTTCTTTTTTAGCCCATTGATATATACGAGGAAATCTTCCTCTGTTTCTTTGAGATTTTAAGGGTTTTACTTTTTATTATTTTTCTTCAGGTCTATTTAAATGTCTCTTACTTTGTGGAAATAAAATTCTGTGTTGTATATTTTTAATATTCATAAATGACATCTAATTTAAATAATAATATACTTATATATACTAAAAGATCATTTTGACAAAGCAAGGGACATTTAAATAGATATTCAGAAGAAATGAGTAAAATCAGAACATCAAAAATTTTATTCATTTCAAAGAAAAGGAAGAATACTTCCCCTACAAATCAATGGGATAGAAAAGAAAGGAGGTGATGGTACCGTTAAGGAGCTTGTACTCTGAGAAATATAATTACACTTTCTCTCTTAACTGATTCCACGCAAAAAAAAAAAAAAAAAAAAAAAAGTTAAGAACAATATCAAACAACAGTTGTCTTTATAATTGAAGAAAACTTCAAACCTATGAAATAGTAATGTAGAATTTAAATAGCTCAGAATCAGGATTGTGAGAATATAGAGAGATACAGAAAATTTTACAACACTGCATAGAAAAGATGTAGTAATAATAAAAAAAGAATTTAACGACAAAAACTGGGATAGGGAGACTAAGGTAATATTGGCAAAACAAAAATCAATTTCAAAGCCGTAATTCTCAATATTCGCTTGAAAGGTAAGTGATGACCATAATTCCCGTGTGATTTGAAATAAACCGCATTAAAATGGGAAATTTTTTACAAATGTTATGATTGAATGAAATTCACCCCTTCTAAAAGGGGAAAAAAAAAAAACTGTAGTCCCACATATATCCTACCACTCTTCACAAATATCTTTAAGGATGTTAGTACATATGATTTTTGTCAATACTCTCCGTTAGTGGCGTAGGGAAGGGGGGCCCAGAGAGGCCGGGCCCCCAAAGAGGTCCGACAATGTAGTTTGATGTTTGTAATTTTTTATATATTTTTATGTCTATATATTTTTTGTTCTGAATTGTTCCATATGTACCTATAACAGCACTTGCCCCACCAAACACACATCCTGGCTACGCTACTGCTCTCTGTGGGTCTTCTTCCATTGCAACACATCTGTATTTCTTGAGCAACATTTCCCCTTGCTTCCAGAAATAAATGAACTATCTAAAATAGAACAAATATAATGCTTTGTAAAATATACTCTTCAATGTGTACGGCGTTGGCACATCACGTATATTTATTACAATCGAAAATATACTTCATCACACCAAAACCAAACCAAACTACACAGTGTAATAGACCTTGTTGCAATGAACCGGCTTCAACGCTATATGTTAGACGCTATATGTTACAAGAAAACATGTAAGAGTAATGAAAACTATAGTCACTGATGAAGAATTCAATTACGTCGAAACAGTAAACTTTTACTTAACCTTTTGTCACTCGCGCTGTTGGAAAAAAACAAACAGGTGAGTAAAAACTAATGATTTTTACGAATGGGTCGCATTAGCGGAGTCACCCTCACTCCTATTCCTCAAGTGGCTCCTTCCCCTCTATCACCCTAAAGCTCGCTGACGTGCTGCAATTGTAGTAGCTTCCAGTACAGGTTGAGGAAATAGTTTCGTCTGCGTTTGCTTTTTTCAAACGCGCGAGTAGTTCCGTGATAACACTAGCAAACATATATTTTTATGGAGTTTGAAATTTTCCAACGCGCGATCGTTAATGTGATAATTATTGTTTATGAGTGAAGTTTTGTTTTTCTAAGCAACGTCTCGCTTCTTGAATAGAAGTGAGATAGAGAAGTGGCTTGACAATATTAATGATGAGTCTGATGTTAACTATCGAAAATTAGTGGCTGCTGAAAGTGATGCGAATTGAAGTAATGAAAAAGTGAATGAAGATGATATTGATCATGATAGTGAAGCAGATAAGAACAGTGTAGATGCAGATTCAGATGCAAACGATATGGATGTGAATTACAGTTACAGTGAAAATATTGTTTCATTGGGAAAGACAGGAAAACAAAATGTAAATAGTAACTGGCAGCACCAGCAAAGACAAAGTGTAAAAACATTGTGAAAAAGATGCTAGAACCGAAGTTTACTGCTAAGGGTATCACTGAGTAAACAGTTTTTTTTTTTTTTTTCGAAATTTATCGATATAGCCGTGATTGATGAAATTGTAAAATGTACTAACAATTATTTGGATAAATTACGAACAAGTTTCGGCGAAGAACGCACTGCAACTGTACAGCAACTTCAAGAACAAAATTAATGACTTTATTTCGACGTCTTTATTTGATTGCCAAAAGAAAGGAGCACGTGATGATGTACGATCACTGTGGACATGTGACGGAACAGGAATTCCAATCGTAAGAGCAGCAATGAGTTACACGAGCTTTTTACTGCTACTCAGGGCATTAGATTCGATGATTTCGAAAGCCGATCTCAGAGAAGAGATATTGACAAGCTATAGATATACCACATTGACTTGACACCTAGTTTTCTGTTCCAAGCGTTGCTATCGGCTGAAGGAATTCACTCCCTTTCGCCAAGGCTCTCTCGTTTAGCAACAGCTGAACCCTTATTGGCTCAACGCGTGGATGTGTCGATGGTTTGAACTTTAGTTCGCATTTTTGCCACGGATCAAGACATTTTGACAGCACTATAGCAACAATTCCAAATATCCTAAGTATTTACTCAACAATTGCATACATTACTTCAAATAAGTTTACTAAATATATTGTTTGTATCTCAAAATGTCAATGTTGGAAAAAAGCAAACGCGCGAGTAGTTATGTTACTAAATTTGGCGCGAGTGACAAAAGGTTAATCTTTATTACAACAGTACGGTCGCCACCCCAAACGAGAATCAGAAAAGAAAAGAAATCCTGCCGTATATCCAATGGTAGGAATTAGAGTTTCTTGAGAAATCTTTGAAACATTACCTTGAATCTGCAAGTTAAACAATAAATCCCTAAGTCCCTCACCAGACAAAAAGATGTATTAAAATAGAATATTATATTTAGTGAAGATAGCATTATATTACTTTGAAATAGAACTTCGATACGCGTCAGGGTTTTGCGACACTATTGTATTGGCAATTGAGAATTTTGTATTCGGCTGAATACAATATATTACATCTTAAAATAAAACCTTGTTAATGGAACAAATAAAATGCACATATACTTAAATAAACTACAGGTAAAATCGATCAGGTGGGCAAAAATGATAAAAGTTTCAAAACAAATACATTTTATGTTCTCCTAGGAGTCAATTTGAGTAACATATCTAAAACACAAACCATCTGTAATAAGAATTCAATCGAATGAACATAACTTTGAGAAACGCTATAAAAAAAAAAATCACAAAACTATAACTTTACATTTGTTCGTTTGTCTGCCGAGCTCCTTTATGGCTGAGAGGTTAGTGTACGCGTCTTAGGCGTGGGTGACCCGGGTTTGCTTCCCGGAGAGAGCTCACGTGGTTCGGATTCCACTTTAATCAGTAGGTCCCGTCTTATATAGCCTCGCTGCTGAAAGGGACGTTAAACACAAAATCAACTCAACTTTCGGCCTTTTAAGTTAAAATTTTCAGAGTACAAGCACGAGACACTCTAAATTCCCTGTTTAGATTTTGGCGGCATACCAACGTAATATATCAAAATGGCGGCCATTTTGTCAAATGAACGAGTATCTACGCTACGAAGCGCGATTTTCAGTCTTTTAAGTTGAAATTTTGACGGTAGAAGCACAAGATATGCTAAATTTGCTGTGTAGATTTTCTCGGCGGTCCAATGTAAAAAAAAAAAAAATCAAAATGGCGGCCATTTTTTCAAAACGGCAGTGAGTAGAAAATTGTTGCAAGTTGTGACAATGACAATATTGAAATATAAATCACATTTTAACACTTTTACCCCAAAGACATTGAAATATTTCGAAAAAAAACGATTAAACCCGAAAAAACCAATTAAACTCGAAAAAACCCGAAAAAATGGGCCCAGGTGGGTTTGGCTTTTTCAAAAAAGCCCGGGTTTTTTCAAACCCTCGTTCATGATGAGCTTTTCTCCTCAAAAAAGTTTTAATAGTAGTCGCTAATGGTTTTCTACAGATGTTAATGTTAAATTCTTAAATTTTTTCAAACTTCCGATGTCCAAGTTTTTGTACCTACACATCGTGAAACAGTGTCAGGAGAAAGGGTTAACACTCGGAAAATGAAAATGAAATATTTGAGTTTTACGTCCCACGGTTATGCCGGTTAGGCTAAAGGAGACGGTGATGATGAGAGATGAATGAAAATGGTGGAATGAAGAAAGTGGGAGGAAACGGGAGAATCCCGAGAAAACCCACGCACACGGTGTTTGTCCACCACAAAGTTCACTTGACAGGAGCAGGGTTTGAACCAGGAATCCCATGCACCAGAGATGAACGCTCTACCACTGAGCCACCGCGGCCAGCAAAAAATCAAAATAAGACAGTCTGGTGCAGGTGTAGTTTTGGTGCACTACATTTTGGAAGATTTACAGGTAAAATTCAATACTTTCCATGGAAAGACATGTTTATAAGGAACGAATTTCTACAGGTAACTTAAATACATACAATGTAATACAACTGTATCTTACGTTTACTAATGTTAAACCATTACAAGTGCTTTATGACGAATAAAACAAATGAGTGCATATGAAAAATGGCTCTATTAGATGTTATTTTCCACGGGCGGCTTATTTCTGCACCGTGTACACCGGCATCATATTTCTGCACAGTGTGCAGAACCTGTATTTTGTTTACAAGTGGAGAGTTACTAGTATGAAACAACAACAAGTGTTGTTGAAACTTGTATTATTCTCAAAACGCACTTCCTTCCACTACCCTCACTTCTCCGCATACACACTATCGCAGACGTGCCTGCTCCCTTCGGACGTATTCCCGCGCGGGCCCACCAGCTTCGCCCTATCTGACTCGGTTCGATAGCATTCGTGCTATTTAGTGGCCACCCAGCACATATTGTTTTGTGCTTTTTTGCGCTGTTTTTATGCTAGACATCTGGAAGCCTTATTTATACGCAAATCGTAAAAGAATTATAATTTTTCAACAATTACTTCTAGAGGTCCCCTTGAATTTTATTTATGCCAAGTAAAATATATTCCGCCCATTTGAAACCGACTAGGGGACAATAAAAAAGAAACTGGTGAAAGAATTATAATTTTTCAATTTTTTTTTTAGTATTGCGCCACAAGTAAACCTGTACACAAGAGCGTTTAACCACTACCTCATTTCTCTTTTTTTTTTTTTTTAATTGGAAGTTTTCGCTCACATATGAAACAAGTCCTGCAGTATATAATCTAGTGGATCTTATTAGGTTACTAAAGATACACTAAATACTAGAGAATACTAAAGGAACACAAACCTTGTCATGGCACAAGCATTATGAGAAATTGTCCACGTTTCTCTAAGATAATTATCTTGCTTTTTGGTATTTCGGCTTAAAACTTATGTACAAATCCGAATTTGTGTTCGTTCAGGTTTATTTTCGGCGCACCACCCGAAATAATTGATGAAAAATTTTCATTATTTCACCAATTTCCTTCTTATTGCTTCTAAAATATTTCCACTGGGCGACATGAAAATATCACACCTGGCATAGATAAAATTATTAACTGCTTCCAGCAGCCATGTTATCCTTTAACCTCCAGTTGGTTACCGATTAATTTTCTCAGTGTACCACTCACCGCGCTGACGTTTTCCCCTGGAGTAGGATTTCTGCTTGGAAATAGCGTTCCTTTGATTGTATTATAAAAGTGCAGCCTGTATACCACCTCGCTTTATTAAGTATTTTAGCCATAAGAAAAGGTTGCGGGTCACTTTCTCACTCTATTATGAAACAACTATTCACAAAAGACAAAATCAAGCTAACATCTCTAGTAGTACGTCAGAGCACTTAATCTAAAAATTATCTAATCTAACCTAACCTAAATTTATGGATTTACTGTTGTATCGCAGAACCAATTTGAAAATCGAAAAAAAAAGGACCAAAACGTACTCCGATCGGTTATATTTGGTTGGATTAGATTAAGTTACGTTCGATTACTTTACATTAGCTTAGGGGCATAAAAACTACAATGCAAAAACACGAACGAACCTGTGCTAGTCAGGGGCAGATCCAGGACGGATTTCTGGGGGGGAGGCAGGTTGTAATACTACTACTTTGAGCTACTTTTAAGTACTCGAAACTCTGGAATGGGTTTTATTTATATATAAAATAAGAAGGATTTCTCTTTGGGAAGGGGGGGGGGCGCGGTGGCTCAGTGGTAGAGCGTTCACCTCTGGTGCTTGGGGTCCCGGGTTCGATCCCAGCCCCCGCCAAGTGAACTTTGTGGTGGACAAACACCGTGCTCGTGGGTTTTCTCGGGGTTCTCCCGTTTCCTCCCACTTTCTTCATTCCACCATTTCACTCATCTCTCATTATCACCGTCTCCTTTAGCCTAACCGGCATAAACGTGGGACGTAAAACTCAAAGATTTCATTTCATTTTTTTTCTTTGGGAGGGGGCAATCGCCCCGATCGCTCCCCCTGGATTCGCCCCTGGTGCTAGTTGGCCACTAAAGAGCACGAATTCTATATAACTGAGTCAGAGCAGGGCAACGCTGATGGGAACAAGTGCGTCAGCGACGGTGGGTATACGCGTAAGCGAGGGTTCTGAAAACATATGGGCTTTGGTAATCATACATTTTTCAATATCACTTTTTATGGTTTCATACTAGTAACGCTTCAGTTGTAAACATAAAATACAGCTTTCGTACACTGTGCAGAAATACATTGGCGTTGAGTTAGAAGACACTTATCTTAAAAACTAAGACATGTAAACTTTTGCAATTTCAAGAAGAAAATAATGTACTACAGTTTCTTAACTGTCCCTCGTTTTGTAAATAAAAATTAAGTGAAACCTTTAATTTTTTTGTCCAACGGTTAGGCTAAAGA
Organism: Thermobia domestica; assembly: GCF_964235325.1. Classification (NCBI taxonomy): domain Eukaryota; kingdom Metazoa; phylum Arthropoda; class Insecta; order Zygentoma; family Lepismatidae; genus Thermobia; species Thermobia domestica. The sequence continues at coordinate 339,459,131 of NC_137456.1, read as the reverse complement.
AGACGGTGATGATGAGTAATGAATGAAATGGTGGAATGGAGAAAGTGTAAATAAACGGGAGAACCCCGAGGAAACCCACGCAGACAGTGTTTGTCCATCACAAAGTTCACATGGCGATGGCTGGGATCGAACCCGGGACCCCAAGTACCAGAGGTGAACGTTCTACCACTGAGCCAGCGCGGACCCTACAATTGTAAGCGAGTTCTTGATATACCGGTAACTCTTTACTTTGGGCAAGGCAATGATATCCTGTCAGTACATAGTATTGCCGAACGAGCGAACGAAGGCGGGTTAGAGCCCCGCAGGGCACATTGTTTTCTGTCTTTCCTTTTTGGGAACTGTAACTATAATTGCGGGAACCAGTTCAGATGACTTGGTTATTGTCACTGCCTTGCCTAAAGTAATGACTTGCCGATATACCTTAGGGGGTTCGTGAAGGTAAGCAGCAAGGCAACAAATAGAATCGAAGTTAATACACAGGTTGGGCTAGGTAGTACCATTTAAATTACTTTCTTTGATACCCGCCCCCCCAAAATTTTATATGCCAGAGACGCCAGTGCGCGGGAACATACTATAACCGAATCTTTTTCATGCGCAGCAACAATTAACATATGTAACACAACATATAAAATTCATGACAATTTGAAATGTATATGCATAATATTAAATTAACTCACCAAATGTATATTGCTCTCTCCACTTAATACTCAATGAATTTTCCATAAAACTATGAGCGTCCTGCTCCTTCGGGAACTGTTGCAGCCTGATATACACTTTATATATATACACAATATATATACACAATATATTTATATTTATAAACATTTTATCGCCATTTGGAAACTCAACCCCAACGAACTTTATGTTTGAACTCTGGCCCACACTGCATCACCATGTGACAAATGAAGAACGCGAACCGAACATACAGGCAGCGCAACCAGACTACGATTTCTGCAATCAGGCTCTTCAGCGGCAAAGGCGGCTCGGCGCCTGTCCGAGCATCTTTTCAAGGTCGGTCCATCCGCTGTTTGCCGACCTTCTTTCGGCTCCTTTACTTGTCGGCACGCCGCCAACGTTTCGGCGTCTTTCCGACAATATTTGCCGCGGCCGCCGTCCGCTGTTTGCCGTCTCCTCGCAAAATGTTTGTCAAGGATCCTCTCGTACTTGTAATTTATTTTAAGTATTTACTTCTCATATACCCTTTACTTGCAGTCCCTTTACTACATTTCTTTTCATGCATTTACCTTTTTCGTGGTCGGCACGCCGTCAACGTTTCGACGTCTTTACAACCATCCTTTGACGCTGTCGTTCCGTCCGCTGTATGCCGACTTTCTGCCGACTCCGTTTTCACAAGACATATTTTATGGAATTAGTGCCCACTTACAAGAAAAACCTTTGGACAGTTTCAATTTTTAATTCATCATTAAAGAAGATACAGGCTCTATTCATTTTCCAAAATTCGACTCTTTGCCGCTGGTACGCGTTATTGCAACTTTCGCCGACGTCGTGCCGACGTCGCTTTTCAAGAAATTGCCGGCAGTCTCTTTTTGCAGTCGTCGTCCGACTGTCTGCCGACTGTTTCGAGAAAGCTTTATACGAGGGAAATATAAGCCCTAATTTGTATTTTAAAGCAACAAATTACCTTCTAACTCTCTTTGTTTTCTATTGGTGAACGAATCTCTTTTTGCTCGTCGCGGTCGAAAATCGAGCGGAAAGACGCCGGTGTCCGGCGCCGGCAATCCGACCGCGGCATCTGGTCGGCATGCACAAATTGTCCGACTATAGGCGGCAGGATCCTGATGGGGTTGATACTGCAGTGTCAGAATGATTTGGTTTGATTTAGTTTAACGTCCCACGCTTGTGCCTGCTAGGCTAAGAGAGGCGTGGACCTACTGATTATAATGGAATCCGAACCACTTTTGTCGTTCAACTGTACCCTACCGGGAATCAAACCAGGGACCACGCTAACCGAAGTCAAGCGTACTAGCCACTAGACCAAGCGGGGGTTCCACAGTGCCAGAATGGAGAGAGTACAAGTCAAGTTCTAAGTCGGTAAATGATTTTCAAGTTCTTCAAGCCTTAACGCGGGAAGTTCGTTTGCCTGTGAACGTGGATTCAGTGTTGTTCATATTAAAAGTTCCGAAAGAAACCATATCTTGGCGAGTACCTTGCAATTTTTATTGATAATTAAACTCAGTGGATTTCCTTTAAAATTATGTGATGCAGTAAAGAGAGGGAGGGGCGAATTAATGGATGATATAAAAACAGAAAGATCATACGCGAAGACGAAGAAGTGAGCGGAGGACCGGAGAGCATGGAAGCTTCTCAGCTGCGGCAAGTGATCTGCCAATAAAGGCAGAATACCTATGATGATGATGATGTTACTGCTGCTCATACGTGGGTTTCTTCTGGCCGTCACATGTTCAACTCTTGTTACACACGGAAAGAAAGTGAAGTTTAATCTTAAAATTTTTCCCTAAGGTAAGATACGTTATTACAAACTATATTTTAGGTCTATAAATACAGTAACACAATCATTCATTACTCGTATTATTGTGGCTCTCTTCGGTGGTCTAGTGGCTAGCACGCGCGCACCATCTTCGGTGCACGGGGTCCTGGGTTCGATTCCCGGTTGGAGCGCCTTACAAAAATTAGAACAATTACCATGATTCGGATTCCACCTTAAACTGTAAGTCAACATCTCATAGCCTCGCTGCTGAAAAGGGTCATTAAACTTAAATCAGCAAATCAATCGTATTATAGTGTTTGTTCTTTTATTTTCTAATGTTTAACGTCCTGCGAATATTCACCAAGGCTAAGGAAGACGGTCATGATGAGATGAATTATAATGATGGATTAAGATAGTGGAAGGAAGCGGGAGGACCCCGAGAAACCCCCACACAATTGTTTCTATACCACAAGCAGAATTTGGCGCGAGTTAGGATCCAGCCAATGATAACACGCACCTGAGGTGAGCGCTCTACCACTCAAGCTACACGGATTTTTGTTGTCTATCAAGTATTTGTATTGAAATCATATCTGTTATTTATAATAATATATTCTTGCTAATAATACAATATAGATACATAGTATTATTTAGACTTACAAAGGTGACCGGATATCTGAACGACCAAACTGAGACACTACGCACTTAGCGAAGAAACGATAATTTCATAAATAATAATAAAGTACTCTGACTCTACAGCCCATGGGGATCTATGGCTGGCCAGGTGAAGCGCTTCAAGTTAGTACTTCTAATGCTTGGTTAGGACATCGGTTTTCAGGGACTATTATTTCTGACTTAAAGATCTCTACCGCTATTTTCATGAATGCAGTCTTCAATATGATGGTAAACACAAAGGTACTGTGTTTCCATGAGAGTCTAACCCTGGACCATACTCACCAAAGTGTATATTAAATGCAGTAGATAAGTTACAAATTTTGGTTAAATGAATAAATAACATTAAAGTATTTTTAAATAACAATGACGACTAGTTTGAACATTTAATAATAATAATAATAATAATAATCCATTAATATTTCAATTTTTTGAAGGCTCCACGAAGCATTAGTGTTGATAAGTGAACTTCTTCCCCCCACCATTTGCAAATGATTTCGCACCCTGGTCCAAGGACTCAAAGTGTTCATTTGGATTCGGATTTAAAGTTAGACATATGATTCCTGGAATCAATTCGCGTCTGCATAGGACAGATTGACAAGATTTAGTAACGAATACTCACACGAACTAGACAAAAGGACACGTTGGAAGCATAAAGCTATTATAGCGCGCATGCGTTAAGAAAAAAAAAAAACATCTTCATTGCTTGATTCTTCTGCTTGTTTAGTGCTCTCTCCTCTTCGCCCTTATACACGCTTCGTAAACAGGACGACGAAGCTAAACTGTTTCCCTCCCCTTTCTCACGGCATGGCAACTTTTAACATCCAGCGGTCAGAATCCACGGCTTTTGCCATACAAGCGAACAAACAACAAAGTAATAAAAAAAAGTGTGGTGCGGTGCCGTCTATTCTCTAATGATATACAAATTGTTTTTAAATGTATTTACAACTATTTACACTGGCAGTCTTTCTTACATATTTGCATATAAAAACAGAATTTGGGAGACGTTTGGAAGATTGCAATCACCTGCGTGCAGCAGGGGCGGATCCAGGCTGAATGTTTGGGGGGGCGGTCGTTCGAAGTCAAATCGAAGTGAGGTGTATTGCAAAAAAAAAAAGAGTAAAACAAATTTAGAAAGAAGAAGTAGCTTTTCTGTAGAATTAACTTATTTAGAAATTGATACTGATGGATTACAAATAATAATAATATACCATAATCAGTAATAGTAGAATAACAATAAGAAGAATACGAATTCCTTTTTAGTCAAGACCTTTTAAATTTCTGTTCATACGCTAGTTTTTATTACTTCCTTCTTTTTCTTGCTATTTTTAATTGTACTTTCTTGTAAAATACACGACTAACCTATGTGAATTACAACTTTTGAAATAAGTATTTTTACAACTGCAATAACAACACCGTTAATACATAGGAAAAATATGTGTAATAACTATATTTACAAATGCAATAACAACATCATTAATTCACAGGAAAAAATATGTGTAATAACTATTTTTACAAATGCAATAACAAGACGATTGATTCACAGGAAAAAAATATGTGTAATAACTAAAGCTTGATTTGTTCATACGACAGATTTAGTTGTTATAAACACAAAATAAACAGTTTTGAATAAAGAAAGAAAATGCACAGAAAATCAGTTCCCGTCTTACAACACTTTACAAAACAAATTCCAGCTTGCGTTGTCGCAAAGCAGCGAATTTATCTACCAGTTTCTCAACATTAACATTAATTTCGCGATGGACATATAAGAGAGCTAGGCCAGTCAATCGATCTTGACTCATCCGACTTCGAGTCCAGGTTTTCAACAAACGAATCGTAGAAAAAGTTCTTTCTGCCGTAGCAACGCTCACAGCTAAAGTAGTAAGAACTTTAAGGGCAAGATGAATAACAGGATATCGTTCAGAGTCACAAATTAGCAGCGCGTCCAAAGAGTTATTTATGTCCCTATTTTTCTTCTGTAGCACGGCGAAACGACTCCAAATTTCAACCTCTCCAGCAAACTCCCTCATGGATTTGTTCGTGAAAGGTGACACAAATTCAAATATTTCCTTTTGCCTCTCCGTACTTATTTCCTTATGAAACTGAATGTTCTGTGGAAGTAACGATAATAAGCTAACGCACTTTAAATTTTCTTTCGAGAATCTGGAATTTATATCTGTTAGAATGTTATCAAGCACAGGAATGTACACAGAACGTCTATAATACTCCTCGGGAGAGTCAGCTGGCACGTTGCTTCGGATGGTTTGTTTTGAACATTGGCGCTTCACTGATATCTCCATGGTCGAATCAATTCTTCGTATCATTTCTGTTGCTTCTTGATAAAGAGTACCGAATTCCATTCTTGCATTGTCGCGTTTACGAGTTAATGCATCACGTACACATTCGATCATCGTTTCTGCTTCGGGAATTGTCAAAGTGTGTTTTTGTAATCCAGTGGCCACAGGGGAAAACAGGGAAGATATTTCGGCAAGGGTCAGAAGTCCTATGATAAATTTTGGTGATTCCATGGAATTCAAAAAGTTGAATGCCTTTGATCCTGAAGTATCGTTCCATGAAGAAATCACTAAAAGCGCATTGTGTACGTCTTCATACATGGTAACAAACTGTGAAACAGCGTCGCATCTATCGATCCAACGAGTTTCAGATAAAGTGTTCAGTTTTTGCTGACATTCCTTTTTCAGGACATAACTACGTTTAGCAGACTGATGGAAGAAAGCTACAATTTCTTTCACTACTCCCACAGAATTTCTTACTGTATCCACTTTGTATGCAGCACTAAGAGTCAAATTAAAACTGTGATTGAAGCACGGACAATGAATAGCGTTTTCGAATACTCTTTTTCGAAGAATTGACACAGCACCACGCAAATTGGAAACCATAGTGGAGCAGTTATCAATAGCAATACCGACACAATTCACTGGATCCAAATCAAGATTCTTAGTAACGAAAGACGCAACAACCTCTGCTATTTTTTCTCCAGAAAGTTTCGGTTCAACTTGAGTCTCGCAGTCGCCGTATGCGCATTCATGAGCATCCAGAAACGCTACAAATGACTCGAAAACTTTTTCATCATACACATATCTCCGCGAGATGCTGAGTTGAGCGATCTGACTTACATCTGTCGTCTCATCAAATATTATCGCATAAAACTTGCTCTTACGCACTCTGAGCACAATTTCTTCTTGAATTAAGGATCCACAAGCACGAATCAAATCATTCTGACTAGTTTTGCTTATATAAGTTGCATTACTTGCTGTGGACTGAAGTTGCTCTTTTAATTCACTATCGCCTATTTCTATTCGATGTCGCAGGAGTTCTCTAAAATTGCCTTCATTTACGACACTGCAGCTATCTTCAGGAGTAGTATCAAGGAAACCATCATTGCGGTGACCTCTAAGTGGAATGTTTTGACGACCTAGAAAGACCAACGAGCGAGCGATGGATGCAAAATGAGCGCGATTTTTTTAAACTTGAATTCTATGCTGACTGTCGACTTTGTTCGTTATGTTAGTCGCTGGATTTCGGAAAGCCCTAAGAAAATCTTTTCCAATATGAACACAGTTTTTGTGATAACGGTTGTTAGCGTGATTGGCTATATCCCCATCACTTCCTTTCAACTTCGCGAATGACGAAACAGCGTTTTTCACAAATTTGCCTAGCGGAGCATGGTGACCAGTTTCAGGGCCAAACAACACGCAATATTTACACAGTAAACCATTCTCCTTTGCAGAATAGGCCAACCAATGAAATTCATTTAGTAGATCAAAATTTAAATAACGTTTCTCAATCTTTCCCTTCTTCAAGTGAGAACTAAATGGTCTTGGAAATGTGGCATCTGGTTTCCACGTGTTTTCCAGGAAAGAAGCTTTATCATGATCAGAAAGTCTCACTCCTATCGCATTTCCTATGTCTAGTTTCCTGAATTTGATGTCAGATGAAGAACGTGGACTTGTTGATTGTGCGTCTGAGTGGACATATGCTGTAAGGAAAAGAAAATAAAACATTTGAAATTCCAGGCAGCCAAATTTAATTCTCAATATCACAAATATACATAAAATTACTTTTAATTTTATAGACTTTTAATTTTATGGAGACTGGAGCCCATTTAATAGTTATCAAGGTAGGGGGCTGAAAATATTCCTGGCTCTGTTGTACGAAATATTAGCAATTAGCAATGGTAAGATGCATATTTATAATAATAATAATAGAAGTACCACACAGTACCACACATTAATAAAGAAGTACCACACAATCCAAACACATAATTTTATATTAATCGATATATAAATAGTACGAATGTCGAGATGTAACTTTAAACCACTGAAGTGTTGTAGCAGTATGATTGTGAACAGAATACTTTTGCAGATGCATTACGGGTGTCAACTGAAAATATTGAATTTTTCGAAGGAGTGTTTTTAAATTTCTTCTTTCTTTTTGAAAAGACTACTGCAAAAGTATTAAGAATTTGTAAGTAAATTGTTTTTTGTGGTTGCAATATTTTTCTCTTTGTGCTTTATTCATCCATCTTTAAAGATGTTTTCTATTGAAACAAAAATTATACTGTCAAAAAGAAAAAAGAAAGAAAAGAAAATGATATTTTATATGTAAAATTCAATGAAGACATACTGTCTTTAAGATCTCCGCAAACAATAAATAAGAAAGATTGTTCCTTTTGTCTCGTACTTTTGTATGGTGATATCTCTAATAAATGACTAATAAAATTCAGCTATTACATAAATCATTTCAGGAAGGTTCTATCATTACGATTACATACCAGTATCATGTGTCCTTCACTTTTCTTTGCTGTCTTAAAATACATGAGTTATGTATTGAATTACAGACTATATATTAACTGACAAATGTAGTACTTTTTAAACAGTGGCGTATTTAAGATTTTGTTTCGGGGATGGCCATGCACAATACGAGAATAAGCACTTCATTTTTTCCTTTGGGATGACCGACGAATTTTAATGAATTTCAGGGGGCTTGAGCCCGATAGCTCCCTCCCTAAATACGACACTCCAGTGTTTTAAAAGTAAAAATAGAGCAAAAAATTAGAGGAAAAGGTTTAAATATGGGCTACCACTTTTATTTTCGTTCTCATTTTCAAACAATGTATATAACTGAAAGTTTCAATGTTCAATAATATATTTCAGAGATTACTCTTTACTACAAATATTATAAAGTAAATAAAAAGTACATATTTCTTTGGAAAAAACTAATTTTTTTAGGAGCTCCAAAATTTAAGTTTTTAAAAACTGGTCTAAATATGGGCCCCAGTTTAAAAAAATCGAAAATAAATACATAGACCTTAAAAGAATACAAATCAAACAGTAAGATTAATCCAAATGCAAATGAACGTTCTACTTGCAAAAATCACATATGTATATGTCAGCATCTGGACCCCCACATTCAGTGTGTGCCCACATCAAACACATTAGGCACATAACCCACAATTCGTTAGGACGGTTCTCTGAAAATTTCATATCACAAAACATGCAGTTTGCATCGTTCTCTTCTGGAATTCTCTGTCCTATCGGGAGTTCAATATCACTTTCCCCGCTGTCAATTAATTTAATACCAAAACAATCTTCATCTTCTGAATCACTACACTCCTCGTTTTTATCTTTCTTCTTTCCCACTTCTGATTTTTTTCTACTCTTCTCCGTTTCGATCCATTTTCCCCCTCTGCTTTCCTGGAACAACCTTGTTTTCTCAAATTTTCACTGCCATCTTCTATGTTTTCCTTAGAGTTTTCAAAATCCAAATGTCTTTTTTGCTGTTTTCTTTTCGTTGCTGACTTTGCCATCGAGGCGGACAAAGCACCGTTATATGGAGAACCTGTTATGCAGGAGGCGCCTGCAGCCTTCGGACCTCGATTACTAACCTTCTTCTTAATTGCAGAAAGTGGTGAAATGTTGAAAGGTGTCACAAGACCCTAGCCCATATTTAGACCAGTCATTGTAGCCCATATTTAAAGAATGACGCCAATTTGTTTTGAAAAGTTTTGATGATGTATCCTTATAAATACTTACGATTTAAACATGCAAATTATAAACGCTATGTAGTAGGAATACAGCTCATATGAGGCAATTGGTTTAAAGCATGTGTGGAAACAAGAAACCTGAAGTATATACATACCTACAAAACTTTTATCACGACGAAATTGTCTTCTGCGCACTGAACAGCTAACAAACACAAGTACACATGCTCCGATCTCGCCCCCAACTGGTGCCTCGTCTTTTGTGTATACAAGTAACGAGCTCTTACAGTTTCCACCTCAGTGCAGCACTGTGGAGCGCAGATATTGCTGGTAGCCCATTTTTAAGCCCTAGCCCATATTTAAACCTTTTCCTCTACCTGAAGTGCTCGGCTGTGGTTCATCAGAGCCATTTTGTACTTCTGAATTTTGTTCTTCCGCATCCACAGGAACTCTGACTGACTCAGATTTAGGTTTTTTCTCTGTCGATAACCATGCATCCAGTAGTGTTCGTTTTTTAGAGGCCATTCCGCATAGATTTGACACGTTCGAAAGTTGACTGAACACTGACATTTATGTTTGACTGGGTTGCTTTTTTTCTTCTTCATTGTTTTGTACTCTGGAAAAATTGCTATTTATCGGCTTCGGCATCATTGGTGGAAGTTACCTGAATCCCTAATTTTAAAATAATAATAATAATAAAAGAAAAAGAACATAAAAGAAAATGTTTTCAACTGTATATTGTCGCTCGGCTACTTCAGTGGTAAGGTTTACAGTAGGCACGCTTTGATGTCAATGCAAACAAACAGAAAGCTTATATTACTATTGTCCCTTCAACCCTTAAGTAATTCGCACCTTTGCCGCACCTTTCTTCTTTTCTCTCTTCGTCTCTTCTTTCACTTGCATTGTACCGCTATCTATTAAACACAACTCTAAATAGAATACACAATATTAATCAACCTGCTTTAGCAACCGTAATTTTCTTTCTTGAAGGTCAAAGACAGTTTCAAAGTTCCGCCCCCTCCTTCTAATCTCGGTCCTTATCACTGTTTCGACAACTTCCATATGAAGAAAACCATTAGGTCTATTTGCTTTTTGCACCTACCAAACTGGAATTTCTAAAACAGGAATATTGACAAACATATGTGAACCAAATGGTTTATGGTCTATTGTCTGCAAATTGTTAACAGGAATCAAAGGTTGGTCTTGAAAACAGACGGAGGACGCAAAATATCCTGTCTTGTAAAATAAGAACAGTAATAACCACCTACGATTTCGAAGGTGGACATTTTTTTTTTTTTTTTTAGCAAGATCGCCAAGGTAAGTTCTTGCTATTTATTGCTTTCTTTGACTTCTGCAACGAAAAACAAAGAAAAAACTAAGGCCTACCTATTTTAAGTTTTATTTTACATTTATAATAAAAAGGTGAAAATTCTAGGGATAGGTTTTATTTTTAAAATAAAAAATATCTTATTCTGGGGGGGGCGGTCGCCCCGATCGCCCCCCCCCCGTGGATCCGCCCCTGGCGTGCAGTTAGCACCACCTTCCAAAAAAAATATTTTTATGTCAATCGTGTGATCAGGTATGCTCAGCAATTTTTAAGGTTTGATCAGATTTACTAACATAAATATAAGCTATATTTATTAGGGGGGAGTAACTACATGGTAGTCCCCCTGCACGCCTGTTTCTGAATTTTTCGATGCCAATTCAGGAGCGTCATTTCAGATTTGGCTTGGAGGGCAAGACCCCTCGATAAATATAACATTTCACTGACTTACTACTATTCTATTGGTAAAATTAAATAAATATCAAACTCGGGGGAGGGGGGGCAAATGACCCTCTCTGCCCTCCTAAATGACGCCCCTGTGCCAATTGTTCGATCAGGTTTGATCAACGATTGTCAACGTTTGATTAACTTTACTAACATAGAAATAATGGTTAGAAAATGAGGGGGCCAGTCCTCCTACACCGCGATTCGACTTTTTCTTATGTCAATAATTTGATCACCAATTTTTAACGTTTGATCAGCTTTAATAACATAAATTTAGTATATTTAGCTTTAGTATATTTAGTAGGGGGCTAACTACACGCTAGCCCCCTCTCCGGCTATGACTTAAGGAACCAGTCAGTTCACAGCAGCAGAAACAAAATGTCTCCACCTGTTGCCATTTTGAGCAGCTCCAAATCAATTTGAATCCTTTTACGGCTGTGTTCTAATTGTCAAATATACGGCTGTGTTGTAATTGTCTAGTACTTTTATTACATTTGTAATAAGCAAAATCGTTTTGAAATACAATTATTAGAATTAAGTAGATGTAATATTTTAAAATACCGCAAAGATAACACAATTTCTCATTTAATGTCGTTAAACTCATTTTTCTAGTCTCTTTCTTCACATAGATTTTTTGAATCGTAATTTGTGGTAACACTGAAAATGTCTACAGATATCAACGCTAATGGTTGCTTTTATGCATATTTTCTGGTGCATAACACCATTATCTATGATTATGGTTATTCACATTCCAGTATTTGCTTTCATTCTTGACAAACTAAGAGACTAAAGAAAAAAAACGTCAAAATGTCATCAGAGTCGACGTATTACCTGCTCTCAAAGTTTCTATTTCATCCTTAGGATTATAGGATTAAGAATTATGTTTCTGCGCTTTCCGCATGGATGGCTACGTTAGTCCGTCACGTATGAGGGATGACGTCCTCGGCTATCCGGGGGAAGGGGAAGGAATTATTATATTAGGTACCATCCCGCCATTTGTCTGGTGTGAATGAGGAAAAGACAGGAAAATCCAATCAGGATGGCTGGCCTCAGAAAAAATTTACAGTTTCAACCGAGTGTCCCCACCGGGAATAGAACCCGGGACCGCTCGCACCAAAGGCGAGAGTTACCGACTACGCTATGCGAGGCCACTCTTACAATTCTTGCGCAGAATGTACCGGTACCTTAAATTTTTGAACCTTGTCGAATTTGTCACTTGTAGTCAGTATGCTATATTATTTATTTACGGAGGACAGAACCCAAGTTCTATTTAGTCACGGAAGATTTCAATTTTTCCGGGGGAAGAATTCCAAGGTATTCTCCAAGCAGTCCGCACACTGCTTGTAGCTGTTGTTTGTAAAGGCTTGATTTGTAGTGGAGGCCAGAAAGTTTTGCGTTTTACTTTTTTTAATCTCAAATTTCATTTTATTTTCCCGATATTTTCTTACTTTGGAAGGATATTATGTTAATTCTCTTCAAATTCATGTAAATAACCAACACTATTTTTTTAAGTATATTAAAATACAGTGAAACACAGCCCTTCATTCTTTGTCTTATTTAGCCGCCCCACAGTTATTCACAATAGCACTATCAAACTTATGGCAGTTCTAGGTTGGGTGTTCATTAAAGAAGGAAGAATGAAAACGACTATTTTGCACCACTCGCTGGAGTCACTCCTTCTAAAGAGGTTGAAGAGGGAGGTGCTATTTTCTTTTAAAGTCAGATGCCTAAAAATATTCTTTCCTTTTCTCCCTTTCACTCACCCGAAGCAGAATTCTACTTGATTGCTTTATGAATAGTATGCTGCCGAAGATATACGAACTGCTACGAAGTAGAGACCTGCAGGGGCCGAATTTTTCGGCCCGAGCCCAATCCAGCCCGAACGTACCTAGGCCCGGCCCAGCCCGGGCCCGAAAAGTTTTGGAGATTATCGGCCCGATAAGTTTTTCAAAATTCTTGGCCCGACCCCGGCCCGATAATTTTTTTAAAAAATTAGCTCCACCCCGAATCTTTCTCAAAATTTAGTACTAAATTTGACCTAACCCTCAGAAACATTTTCTAAACTCTGGTTCACAACCTGACGCTTGCCTCCCGAATGTTACCATTGCCTCCTAGAACTTCCCCTGTCATCGAGAGAACATAAACTCCATTCCCTGTAACAAAAATCTAACTTGATTGATTTTTAGCATAAAGTGACGATGGCAATATTGTTTAGCGACAGGCAAAACATTCGCACCCTTTCTTTTTATATTTTGAGTTCAATGAAGGTCAAGGTCAGAGCTCAATTTACCGCATAATGCCTGCAATCCTCTATAGTGAAAGTGGAGCCGCTAAGCAACACAAACTAAATAGATATTGCATTCTTTGTAACATTTTTCACGGACACACTTCTTTCAACGTTTGGCTTTATTCCAATTATCGTTTAACGAAAGTCAATGATTATTAAAGAATTGCAATTGATCGGCCCCAGCCCGGCCCGACCTGAAGAGAAATCAGTGTCGGCCAGTCCAAGCCCGGCCCGGCCCAAAGAAATAACAGTGTCGGCCCGCCCTAAAGAAATAACAGAGTCGGCCCGCCCAAGCCCGGTCCGGCCCGGCCCGTGCAGGTCTCTACTACGAAGCCAATCTTAATACATTGACGGAAACGAGGAATCAAGCTTTTGAAAATGTGTTTGAGTACGGGTAATCAGAACTGAGGGAAAGAAACCCAAAAGGCAACTGAGTACACGGACTCAGAGGGACATATGAGTCCTTGTAATCAAAGTAACGAAAGTAGTCGTTACTTTTTATGATTCCTTTCACTCAACGAATCCAAAGGAATCGAATACCAGAAAGGAATCAGAATTCACATCACTAGTATATTATTGTGCCTTTGAAGCATGGGCATAAAACACCTAGTCATGCTTCTCTAAAAATACATATATTACTTCACAAAAATATGCAGAAGCAATACCATATGACAAGTATTTTAGCTAGGTAATCTAATCATTCTTTATTCACTGTGAGCTCCAAAATGAATGGTACAAACTGTTAACAGATTTCAAATTATATTAAAAGTACGTACGCTCTGTCAAAAGCAAAAATATTTTCCTTAAGATTTCGTAAAAGAATTTTATATCCTTTTTTCAATTGACGATATTTCAAGACTATTCAGAAGACCGTACGTTCTGCCATCAGGTGAGAATATGTTAACTACTGAAGAAATAGCTTTCACGAAACAATTTGTTTTTCTAGCCACGAGCACTAACTATATAATGCCGTAATTTTATCTGAGTTTTACGTTAATGCGACTACATGAAAAGCATGTGCGTCTCTGGCATGTAAGAATATAGAGGGACAACTAGAATAAAGAATGCTTCTACACTCGCAACTGAATTTACGGAGAACTACTTGAATTATGAGCTACCGGGTACAAATAATAACAATTTTCTCCCATTATTCGTAGGTCACTTGCTTCATATTTAGATTTTTTCCATATTTATACGGGAATTCTTAGGGAACTTCGTCTTGACGTAGGAATTATATCATAAATACTACCCCTTAATATTAACATTTTATGTCACTACCATCCTTGAATTCCTTCTTGTGTTTCCCCCATTTCTCTCAGAGTAAGACCTACGTGTTTTTTGCTATGCCAATGTTCTAACATCATTTTAGTTATTTCATATTCCATTCCTTCAACCCTAATTTTCACATCTCTATTTCGTGCAATCCAACATTTACATGTTAGCATGTAATTCCACTTTGTAACCATGGGCGAAGATACGGGGGCCGTGGGGGGCACTGCCCCACAATGTAAAAATTCGAAAGACTGAAGCTCCCCAAATCTTATATATTTGTTACAAACTTCTTATGCAATGATGTAAGCAACACGTTCAATATAAGGGGCCATATTCCGTTATACCTGTCTGCGCCAATTTCCGTACAGCAATATAACACAAAAAATGAGAAGATCAATTTTAATTCATATACTGATTACTGCAATTAAAATAGAAATTTTGCATTGCATCGACGCAAACCACTAGGGAATGACTCCGTAAGTGTAATTGACTGTGCTGAACCTTTCCTCAAATAGTATGAAACGACTAATTAAAAAAAAAATCAAATATTAATTATTTACTATAATGTACTTAGCAACATTGGTATGTTGAAACGCATGACATAAAAGAAGAAAACAATGAAAATTCTCCACCAACCAATTCGATTTATAATCTGTGCACTCTTGTATTCACCTGATACGATGCATAAAGAAACAAAGAAAGAAGAATTTGCAATTTAGCATTACTTCGTGTGTAGTTTTATCTTGTGTAGACAGCCATGTGTAGCTATAGGTAGAGATATAAGAACTTTTTTTCCCCTAAAAGCAGTGAGAAGAGATCAAATAACGATCGTCAACTACAATGTCACGTTAAAACGAAAGTTTCTTCGGCAGTGAACAACGAGATAGAATGTGTACCTTCTACTTCAGGGCAAACAAACGTCCAGAAGAGCGAAGAAAATAGCAGTGTTAATGATAATGGTATTTGTGCTAATCGAACAGAAACACCAAATCAATCGGAAAGTAATGTGCAGTGTACTTTCGAAACTAATAGTTTTAGTAATACAACTGATAGCACGACCCTTTCTAGTGTAAGTGCACGGGTAAAAAAATCTTTTGAACTAACGCTAAGTGATCTCAGTAACCTTACAACTGGACCAAAGAGAACAGTTTTATCTGTTTATCCCTGGCCAGAATTTAGAAATATTCGCCGCAGTTTTTAGTTCATCTTGGTATAATAAATTTGAATGGTTAAAGCATAGTATTCAAAGAGATGCAGTATTTTGCTTTGCATGTAGGCAGTTTCCATCAGGAATAAGAGAAGACATATTTACAGAGAAGGGAATGAGAAACTGGAAGAAAATGTTTGAAAAACTCAGTAAGCATGCCATTAGTTCTGCTCATTTATTTCCGTGAAAAAGTGGATGGAATAAAAACAGAATTCTGTATCTATGGTAAGTCAGGTGTCTACATCACACAGAAAGTATGTGGAGGAAAACAACTCATATTTAATTAAAGTTATAGCTATTGTACTGTATCTGGCTAAACAAGGACCAGCGTTACGTGGACACGACCAATCAGAATCGTCAACGAACAGGGGAAATTTTCTGTAATTTTGTGAACTTTTCGCGAAACATGATGAAAATTTTAGAAATGTTACATGTTAATACAATTTAATGAGCAGCATGGTTCAAAATGAACTCCTTGAAGTATGCAAGGATGAAGTGATTCTACAAATAGTGAAAGAAGTAAGTCACTCTGGATTTTTTGCTTTACTTGTCGGTGAAGCAACTTCACAAAAAAATAAACAAATGTGTATTTGTGTGCGTTACGTGTACGGATCAGTAGAGAGAGAAATATTGCTATGCATGAAAGATATATCAATGGAAAGATCAGCACCTGGTTTAGCCAAAGTTATAAAACATGTAATAGATAAATATAGTATCACCTCACTAATGATTGGACAGTCTTACGATGGTGCTGCTGTAATGGCTGGTGTTAATCGTGGACTTCAGGCAATAATTCGCGAGACTCATCCATATGCAATTGCAGTTTATGTGCATTGTATGCCACATAAACTTAATTTAGTACTAATTGCAGGCTTGCAATGAAATTGATCTTGCATATTTTTTCTTTAATACTATGCACTCTCTCAAGGATTTTTTCGCAGATGCAGAGAATCTTTCTCGTGTTATTTCCATGCAGAGAGAACTTAAAGTAAATCCACGTGAGATAAGCAAATTAGGTGATACAAGGTGGGCATGTAGAGCAACATCAGTGGCGAATGTCAAGTCTACTTTCAAATCTATCATTGAGCTGTTAGAATATTTTTCGACAAATTTTCGACATTATAATTCGTGTCAAGCAAAAGGGCGATTAAGTGACATTCAATCCCTAGACTTTATTGTGTGCCTCATAGTTTTTATAAGTACTTAACTCTGGTAATGTTTTGTGCAAGTCGCTACTAAAGGTAGATACTTGTCTAGCATTGTGTTACCAATCAGTGAAAACGTTGACAGATAGCCTTTCTTCTCAAAGAAATCATGAAGATTTTTTAAATATATGGAAAGATGTTAAGACTTTCTCTGAAGTGAATGGCGTGCATCTGCCACAATTTGACCATTCACGCAGCAGTTCAGAGCTTCCCCAGAGGGGTAATCGACTACTTGCGAGCAGTTTAATCGAATATGTTGTTTGAGTCTGTTGGACAGAAGAATATTTATGAAAGTGATACAAATGACTATATTGTTGATAAATATATCAATCAGGTCTTCTATCCTGCAATGGACAATTTTGTCAGTGAAATGAACAAGAGATTTTCTGGCGATACAATTGATTTGGCTATTTCAAGTGAAGACTTCTTGCCATTAAATGAAGAAAATGGTGACTTCTTCATAAATCACTTTTCCATGTCTGGTATTATAAACGTCTTCTCCTAAGAGAAATGTATATAGCAAGAAATTTCTTTCGAGAAGCCAACATTAGTTTGAAAAATATTCCTTTGAGCATATTGGTGACTGAGCTACAGTCGAGAATTTCAAGTGGCGTGTATCCTAATTTGCACAAAATGATTAAAATAAGTATGACATTGCCATCAAACAGTGCGAAGTGTGAAAGAGTATTTTCGACAATGTGGAGCATTAACAATTCGTTTCCTTGCAATATGAGTCAGGACCATTTTTTGTCACCTTCTAGTACTGTTCTCCGAAGTTGATATCCTTAACAAACTAGACCGCAACTCTGGGATTGAAGCACATGGGAAGCACATGAAGGACACGTGCAGAAGGTTTCTTCTAAAAAAGATTATCTCAAACATTGATAAAAGTAAGCATCATGTTTCATATTTCTTACAAAATTATAAACGCATTTTCAATGTTCTCTTTCTATATTTTGTATGTAACTTGACAGCGTTGCAAGCAATGAAATTTAGCTTCCTACTCTAGAATGTATTATTACCCTCACATCTTGTACAATAGGCCACATAAATATCGCAACTCTATTATAGTCCAATATTTTATTTTATGTGTTTGAAATCAATATTTCGGTGGTTACTTGCTTATCAAACGTTAGTTTAAGGTTAGATAGCTACGCCGCAACCTGTGGAATGCTGATCTGAAATAGGTTGCATAAGATAAAGTCTTAAGACAATAGTAGAGTTGCGATACTTATGTGTCCCACTGTACAGGAGGGTCTCTGATTCGATTTCTGGTCAAATGAGTCTGTGGTAGACAACATTGCGTTCGTGGGTTTCTCCCGATTGAATTAAATTACTCCACGAATTAAAATAATCTTTCATTTTTAAAGAAGGTATTAGTAATGTAAACAAATAGAAAATTCCCGTTATTCTTCATGTTCTAGATATTGTGTTTTACATGTATATACACCTTATCTCTTGTCAATCCGTGATATATGCTTCTGATAATAAGATCAAAAAGTAACAATCCACTATTGTGTTTGATAATAATTATGTACTGGTAATGCTTGTAGTTATTTTGATTGTTTATTGCAAAAGCAATCTCCAGCTTAACTGGGTGATTAGCGCACGTCCTTAGGTATAGATGGAATCTGTAAGAGTAAATTAGTCGTAGTGTGCTACCAAAGGCCAGGTCGCAATGGAAGGATAAAACTGGAATTGCCAATTGTTTTTGGTCGGATAAAGCACTGGATTCGGGCATGTTTATAGTCGTCCTTCGTGGCCCAGTGGCTAGCACATAGGCGTTTGATGAACGTAGTCCTGGGTAGGGATGGCCATATCCGGATAATTTTTTATTCGGATATCGGATAGAAACTTATCCGGATTTGCAATATGGATGACGGATAACAAAACGGATGACGGATAACGGATAATATCCGGATAGCGGTTACCGGATAATATCCGAATAACGGATAAGATCCAGATGACGGATAATATCCGGATAACGGATGACGGATGATATCCGGATAACGGATAAGGATAATATCCGGATGACGGATAATATCCGGATATCAATATATCCGGATGGCGGATAATAACAGGATAATGGATTTATCCGGATGATGGATGAAATTCAGATAACGGATAATATCCGGGTAGTAGAACATTCGGATAGTGGATAATATACGGATGAAGGATAAAGGATAATATCCGGATAACGTATATGGTTTTAAAAAGATGATATAGGAGAAGGACATATCAGTCTATTCTGCTCATGGAGGTATTAAAAGATGATCATCGGGCAGTGATTTTTACCTTTGAAAGGCATTGCTTCTTAAAATGTTTCCTAGTAACTTCTAATTTTCTTATGTTCTTGTTGTCTGCCACGGTGGCTCAGTGGTAGAGCGCTTCCTCTGGTGCGTGGGGTCCTCATTGTTTTGATCTTTGGCCAAGTAAGTTTGTGGTGGATAAGATCGTGTCCGTGGGTTTTCTCAGGGTTCTCCCGTTTCCTTCCACTTTTCATTCCACCAGTTCTTCTATTATCATTCACTTGCTCTAATCATCTCTTCCCTTAACCTAACGAGCATAATTGTGCGACGTTAAACTCAAAGATTTTATTTATGTTGTTCTGAGATTTTGACAAAGAAGATGGGAAAGTATCCCGCATCTGGTATGTTCCGCACGAGTAGACTATATATCGTTTTATTTTAAGTAAACTTTTAAAACTTCCAACTCAATCAACATTTGTTTGTGGCCATTTAACCCCGTAAACCTTATCCAAGTGTTACAAAATTTCGTATCTTTTTTCAACTTTCTGTAACAACCCCATTTTAGGGTCTACATTCCCCAGTCATAAGAATTTTAAAATCAGTAAAATCAATTCCACTCCAGAAAAAAATATGTAAAAATTATTCGATTTTGATAAAAAATTGTATCACATATTTTAGGGCGTCAACATAATTCCGATCAGTTTATTGCAAAGACAAGTGGATAAAATCCAAAGTAGGTAATCTCCTCTCAAATTTGAAAGCTTCCTGATTTAAATTATATGATAAAAATTTCTAATAATTCTCACGAAATTCTTCTAATTATGACAAATGACAAAGTATTCTGTTCTGATGCAGCATGCCGCATATTTTCTTTAATGCTTATCAGTCATCCCACTATTTGAGGTTAAAGTCTCTCAAAAATATGAGAGTAAACTCCTAAATTAAAATTAAAATATGTTTCACGATAATTTTCATTTTAAAAAAATACAATTTCGCTTTGAAGAAATATCGCACATATAGGCGCTACTATTTCCTTTAAGGTTGTTTAATGATTTCCATTGCATGAATATAAAGTTAATACCGAATAACAGGATATCTTATACTTAAACATGTTCCACGAGAACTTTCGTAAAATATTTGATTTTGATGGACTACGGATTATGTTTCTGGGGCTTTAAATTCATCCTGAATGAATGTTTTTATAAAAATCAGTGAAGAATAATAGAGTACTTCTTCTTCCCGCGATCTATACCTATGTATTATTATATAAAATAGTAGAAGTTGGTAACTTCTCTATTCAGGGCTCGAAACTTCCCGAACAGCAGGCTAAGTAAAAATGCGAGTATAGTGGATATCTTCTATTTAACATTTCTATTTCTAATTTTACCTCCCAGTAGTATTTTTTTTATTTTTTACGGGGTAATAACAAAGAACAGTTTGAGGCCATAACTGGAAAGAGGTAGCTTAATGATTTAATGCTTATTAACATGAATGGTACATTATAAAAGGATTTAGTCTAACCTCATCAAAATGCGGCTCTGAAGTTCACCCAACAACCAAGCCTCTTTAAATTCAGTAGCTAAGATCAAATGTTCCCACTTTGACTTAAC
Organism: Thermobia domestica; assembly: GCF_964235325.1. NCBI lineage: Eukaryota > Metazoa > Arthropoda > Insecta > Zygentoma > Lepismatidae > Thermobia > Thermobia domestica. Next base: position 339,438,411 of record NC_137456.1, on the reverse strand, counting down.
TTCACTCATCCTTCAACTCATGCCATCAATCGGATTCACACTGACTCAACTTCACTCTCACATCATCCTTTCGGCATCACCTTCACTCAACTCACGTTTACATGCCAATCTGTTGTCATGCTTACTGGACCTCACATTCACAGCATCACTTCGAAAATTCACATAATGCTCACTCGCCTTTAAGTCGACAATTGATATATCAGTCTGACATCATACTTGCTCATCTTCACCTCATAAAAATATGACATCACGCTGACTTCATTTCAAGGATACTTATACTTAACCTTGTACTCACATAATTATTGGGTTGCGATTGAAATAAGAGAAGGATTAACGAGTAGAAAGAGAGTTAATTTCCCCAATTTCGTTTTTCTTTATTTAAGTAATATAAAAAGAAAAAAGGAAATGAAATATTTCAGTTTAACGTCCCACAATTATGCCCTTTAGGCTTCGTTAACTTTTTTTTTTTTTTTTTTTTTTTTTTTTTTTGAACTGGACACTACGCATTACAGAACCAAGCTCTAATACTGAATCCCGCAGCCCAGAGAAGAGAATCAATTCATCCCGTTTTATGAAAGCATTTTAACGACAACGTTTCTTAAAAACTACCCGGTTTTCAGAAAATATCGCATATTATTTCCTTTATGCTTCTCAATGAGATTTACTGCTCATGGTTGATATCACTCAAGGGAAAGGGTACAAAGTCACTCCAACAATAAATTCATAGTAATTCACATCAATACTACAACAAATAATAATAATAAATATATTATTATTATTATTATTATTATTATTATTATTATTATTATTATTATTATTATTATTATTATTATTATTATTATTATTATTATTATTTGGAAGGTAAAGAATTACTGGTGTTTGTTGGATTCGCAGCTGGTAGATCTTGCATTTCCGTCTCATATAGAATCGGTGCAAAAGTAGGATGGAAACTTCAATCAACAATCCAGCTAACATTTTAAAAAATCCTATCTGGTTCATCACTTTTTTAAATTTACGTGATAAAGGTTAAATTTTCCATAAAATTAAAATAATCAAAGTAAAATATATTCACTAGGGAGGACAATGTGATACCAATATCAATAATATAAAAAATACTTGTCTTTATATAGCAGGGATTTCAATTTCTGTGCTTTCGCATTTCCGCGTGCATTTATTGTCCACCGTGTAACGAGAATTAGGGAAAAGAGGGATCCCTATTTACCCTAAAATGGCGGACACAAATCTTATCATTTATATGTCATGACTGGATGAGATATTGAATGGGGAAAAAGATTAAGCTAAATAATGCAATACGCAATTGATGAAAGGTAAGACAATGAAAATGTCAAAAATCCGCTCGCTTGTACCTTCTTTATTTTGTATTTACCAAACCTATATATTTTTTAAAAAATTGAATTATTTGAAGATGGAAACAAGAATATATTATAAACATTGAAATACGTAATACGATCAGTAAATGACAGTATCCATAATTCCTCCCACTTGTTTAAATTTTATCCTAGCAACCAATCAGAATGAGAACTACATTTTTATGATGATTACCGGCACCTTTCATTGCGTCAATAAAAGCACTGCCCAGGATTATCCTCAGCCAGTGATATGAATTTCTATAGCGGAAAAATATATAAACAAACAAACAAATATTCAGCTTTGTATATAGACATAAGATATGAAGATGGCAGAATATAATAAGCCACTTTTTGTCCATTTTCTGCTTCTCGCTCCGGTGGTTGGTAATATGAAGGTCTATGTGATGAAAAAAGTTTATAAAGTCTTACCGTTATTTTTTTTAAATGCTTATTTAGCTGTGTAGATAGACTTATTTTTCGTTTTCACTGGTGTACTGAAAGTATTTTAAATTTAATGCTTAAGGTTGAAATTCGCTTGCCTGTTCAACTACACATCTTGTGTATGCCATCCTTTATAGAACTTATTTGTTTCATACTTTCATTCTCAATTTTAATTTCTAAATCTTAAAATTTCTACTCTTATACGCAGGAACGCCTTGCAGGGCTTTCTTCCAAGGGGTGGCAAAGGATCGATTCCAAGTGAAGGGGCAAAGACTGACACCCAAGTATTTTAAATTTAATTCGCTTGCCTGTTGAACTACACATCTTGTGTATGCCATCCTTTATAGAACTTATTTGTTTCATACTTTCATTCTCATTTTTAATTTCTAACTACTTTTATACGCAGGAACGCCTTGCAGGGCTTTCTTCCAAGGGGTGGCAAAGGATCGATTCCAAGTGAAGGGGCAAAGACTGACACCCAAGCACAGTCACGAATGCACACACATACTTTGATATATGCGTTCACATAATACATTATACAACATAACATTTATTAAGCATTATCCTCATTAGCTACAGTAAACAAACTATAATACAGTAGTACTAAATATAAAATATATTAAATATTATATAGTATGCGAGAAAAGATTAATATTATTTGGCATGTATTTACAAGAACTAACACCCTTCGAAATTCCCGGGGGGAAGGGGCAACTGTATATTTGATCCTCTTTGCCGGGAGCTATACCTATGTGTCTATTATGGATCTGTAGAAATAACCAATTATCTTTATGACAATTTTTATAACTGTAAGATTTTGTTCTCGCCACTTTAATGTGTTTTGCATACATTATGCTAATGTTCCTGCATACTACCGATTTTGGTCAGAAAACACCATTACATTTAATTTTTGAGACGATCCCCTCATTAGGATTATAATATACTGATAGGATTTCACACCTGCTAGAAAGCTCCGTGGTTTCACGGCATGTGAGTTTGAGATAGCGCACTTTTGATACACGGAATCTGGGGTTCAATATAAGGTGAAAAGTGTTGAAATTTGAAGCATTATGACGGTTCGGATTCAACTTTAAAATGTAAGTCCATGTCTCACATAGTCCAAGTCCGCGGTGGCTCAGTGGTATTCACCTTTGGTGCATGGGGTCCTTGGTTCGATTCTCCTTCGCGCCAAGTGAACTTTGTGGTGGACAAACACCGTGTGCGTGGGTTTTCTCGGGGTTCTCCTGTTTCCTACCACTTTCTTCATTCCACTATTTACTTCATTTTCATCATCGCCGCCTCCTTTAGCCTCACTGGCATAACCGTGGGACGTAAAACAAAGATTTCATTTCATTTCATATAGCCTTGATGCTGAAACGAGCTTTAAACTCAAATCCAACCAACCAAATAAACAAACTTGTCTCAATTTTAGATTTGCAAGTCTTACTGTTGAAAGGGAAGTGAATAGGAAGAAGTCTTTTTGAAGATAGAAAGCTAAAAATTAGTAGAAAGAAAAGAGAATTCTCGTTAAACGGAGAAGGAAATTTGGAAGTAAAGGTTACCAGAAGAACAATTTAATGAAGTTTTTTTTTTTTTTATAATTAGGTTCAACTGTTTCCAAGAATTTTGATTGAGACTTGGCAATAACGCACAGAATGCAAAGGGATGTCGAAATAGGAAGAAAGTATAAGTCGTTTCGTGTGACTGCAGAATCACATTAAAGAACAAAGGGATGGTTTATAAAACAGTGGTTATAATAAAGAAGGCACATTAAAAAAATAGAATGTTACCGAAATAAAAATGTTGCGGTGAACATGTGATGGAATAAGAAGAGACAGAGAAGAGACTGATGAATGATAGAGTAAGAGTAGCAACCAAATTTATATGCATATCTAAGATGATCCAGGAAAACAGATTGCATTAGAATGGCCAACTAATGAAAAGAACAAACGACTATGTAGTTAGAGGAGCGATGGCAATGGAAGTGGATGGAAAGAGAGGTAAAGAGACACTAAGAATGAAATGAATGGACATGATTAAGAATTACTTCTGGTGGGAGGATTCCGGGACAGACTTTATAGAGAAAACTTAAGAGAAACGTCGAAAAGATTGAGAGAAAGAATACTAACTTAATTAAAACTTTATAACACGGGCTTCTCGCAAGTTTACGATTTCTATGGACTAATAGCTACAACATTTATTTTTACAATGTAGTCTGAGATTAGACTCTCATTAGAACAAGATCCAAACTCCGATCTATGGAGTACTTCGAATCGGATCCCATATTAAAGATTTAGCTGGAATCAATGGTGCACGCAAGGAAGGTTCCAGGTTTAATTCCTCTTGAGTAATATGTAATGGAGGAATTTACATTATTAGCGTTTAAGGAAAAATATGTCGAAAGATGAGGAGTCTACTAATCGACAGATCTCATTAAACGGAACAAAATGATATGGGCGAGTGTAAATTCTCATGCGTAGTTTCCGATAAAGCCGAGAAAACTAATTTGTTTGTAAACCTACCAATGCATGTTATATAGAAACAGTAATCTATTAAGAAGTTCAGATCTAGGTTACGATGTATTTGAAAGCGTATGTGTGAACATATTAAAGATAAGCGTAGTACCTATATCAACGGCTCGGCTACCACTGAGAGATCTTACAGCAGATCAACACCACTCAGAAAACGACTTGGAGTCTCATCATCGGACTACAATGCATGAGGATTTGTGTTGAAGGAGAAAATGATTGTAAGTAAAGGATTTTTAATTCAGTTTCTTGAACAATATGCACTTAAAAGGTAGAGACGGATCAGTAAGGTTTAAATAAGGAGAGTCTTTGCTACAATTATTGCATATTTTTTTTTATAAGCAAAGCGATGCTACATTTAATAATCTGGTACAGACGTAAATCATCTGGTATTAAATCTAATATGATCAGACATTTGCAATAAAATGTAGATAATCATATAACTTCTAGATATAATAAGTTTTAAATAGTTTCATGACTGACTCATTACTCTAATTCGAAAAAATGAAATGAAATCTTTGAGTTTTACGCCCCACAGTTATGCCGGTTAGGCAAAAGGAGACGGTGATGATGAGTAATGAATGGAATGGTGGAATGAAGAAAGTGGGAGGAAACGGGAGGACCCAGAAAAAACGCACACACACGGTGTTTGTCCACCACGAAGTTCACTTGGTGGGGGCTGGGATCGAACCCGGGACCCCTAAAACCAGAGGTGAATGCTCTACCACCGTACTCTAATTCGAATTAATGTAAATAAGCTTTAGGTCTTGTAAAGCTTTAGGTATTAGGCTTCGTACAAACTAAAATTTCTTTTATCTTTGCTATTCATTTAAAAAATTCGAGGAAATAATAATAATAATAATAATAATAATAATAATAATAATAATAATAATAATAATAATAATAATAATAAAATAAGTTTTAATATCATGGTAAATATAGTCATGTCTTAGATATGTTTGCATTATGATAAGACTCTTCATTTTAGTGCAATGTTCTAATGTAACTGTCTTCGTTCTTTTTAAAAGTAAGGAGAAACAAAAACAGTAAAAAGTGTGTTAAAAAAATAATCTTGTATTATTTTATAAAGTAACCACACAATAAAACTCCTGTGAATTTCGTTATTTTAAAATAGTAACACTAGTGTTCAATATTTTTATCGGAAACAGGGAGCTAAACCAAAATTAGCAATAAATGTGGTTTTATGACAACAATAGAATTATATATCGAATGAAAAAAAAAGTTTGGGTTAAATTTCCTGGAGGGATGTGGGTGGTCGTAAGCCATACGGGCCTCTGTAAATACGTCTCTGAGAGTAATTCCCATCATTTCCCTTACGGATCCGAAATACCCCCAGAAAGATTTTTCTGGAAGAAACTCTGGTACATACAACTTTTAAACATTGACTACATTGAGATAAATGAACAAAAATCTCGCTTGACCTGAAAGGAAATGAGATTGAGTGCATTAACTCCTCTCCTCGATCAAACCCTGAAAACGTCACTCACTGGAATCATTATACAGCACATACCATTCGTTCTCACTGAACTTTAGCTGTATGAGTAAACAGAGAACAAAAGTCTAGATGGATTCTGATGTCTGTAGCTTTAGATTCATACTAGCCTTTGGTTAGCTGGCGGCTCCGCCCCCAGAGCCCAGACCCCGCGTTTGCTCGGTCTACCGCCTCGAATTTCTTGTGTATCAACCTTTGCATCAAGAGTGAATTTCGTGTATTTGCTCTTTAATTACATTTCCTGAATTTGAACCACCTGAGGACTTCGCCCACTGACTCGGCCTACAGCCTCGCACCTGTTAAACCCACAATTCTATCAAATTCAAGTTTCTTTTCATATTTTAACTATCTAAAATATAAGATTTTGTATCCCAAGAAAATGTCCATTTAAATAACATGGGGATTTCTTCGCCCTTTTTTAGACCCCTTAAAAACTTAAAATATTCCATGTTGGCATTTTCCTGTAGGTTAGTCTCGGAAGGCTACAATCATGCCAAATTTCATCATTCTAATCCTACTGGAAGTGTCTAAATATTTTTGGGTGTAGAAGATGTTCCATAGAAATAAATTGAGAATATTTTTCCCTATAAAACAACTCTACAGTTGAAAATTTGTATTTTTGACGTTTTACTTAGTTAACGCCAAGCATATCGAGTTTCAAGTATTTATTGCAAGTACTTCTTTCCCTTTTAGACCCCCTAAAAATTAAAAATATTCGTATTTGGCAATTTTCCTGTGAGTTAGTCCCGAAAAGCTACAATGATGAAAAATTTCAACTTTCCACGTCAACTGGAAGTACCCCTCTATTTTATGTCAGTTCATGTAGTTTTATTTATAGTTAGGATTAGGATAGGATTTTTTGTTAAAGGCGGATACAAAACTAAATAACTTTGTTCCGACTTTAATTAGGTCATTTCTACCTCAAGAAACTGAAATAAATCTTTTCAGTTTTACGTCCCACTCATATACCGTGTATAATATATATGATGATGATGAGAATGAATACAATGGTGGAATGAAGAAAGTGGGAGGGAACGGGACAACCCAGGGAAAACTCGAGAATACGATCTTTGTCCTCCATAAAGCCTATCTGGCGCGAGATGGGATCAAACCAGAGTCCTCATGCACTAAAGATTTTATTTTATTTTTTTATTTATACATATTTCTGGGCATTACTGGTATCTATGACTGTAAGCCCGTAACATATTAGAGATCACATCTTTCCGCGAGCATACTATCCGGGAAAGGAGGGAAGCGACCTGGGACCTGTACGTTAGGTATCATCCCGGCATTTGCCTGGTGTGAATGAGGAAAACCCCACTCAGGATTTCTGGCCCGGAAAAGTTGTTACGTCTTTTCGATCGAGTGTCCCCAGTGGAATCGAACCTCGGATCACTGCACCAAAGATTAGGATTTTATCACTTCTTTTTAAAAGTTAACTGATCAATCGAACATTCCTCAGTAATTTTATTTCTGTAATTACCTCTATTGTACCTAATTTCACTTATTACCACTCTATTTTCACTGGACGCGACAGGGGCACGAATACACGAATGTCGAAGTCAGTTAAAATTCTACTTATGCTTTCCAATCTGGAATCGAACCCAAGACTATGTGAACCATCACTCACTAGACTAGCAACTCGGGCTCTCATTTTCTACCGCAAAAGTGTTCCATAGTCATAAATATGCTCACTTATGAAAAGAAAGTTTACGAATGAACGGAATTTACTCCAAATAAAATCTACGGCTTCCAACTCCCAGATGACATCAAAGTGTTCCAATTCAATACAAAAGCTGTGAACTAAGCACCACCCATAACATTTCTTTCATTTGCGAAGATTTTGTTTGGCTATAAGATGACACAAATCCACCACTCGCTGGAATTACTCGCCCTCCCTTCGCTCTCGCTATAGTGGTTGAAGGGACCGGCGGTATAATCACTCACATAAACTCTTCCTCTGCATTTGTAGTTTTACAACCCCTCATAGAGCTGGAAATGATTCATAAGGTCAAACAGGTTTCATATTTTTCTTCAGTTGTAGCAACAGCGGATGAATGGAGAACGAACACGGTTCGTCGCAACAGAGATCAGCTCGATTCCCGGTAGGGACTCATGTAATTCAGAATGCACGTAATAAACTAATAGGGTCTAATACTACTACTACTACTAATAATAATAATAATAATAATTTGGTTTTACTATATACCTCTATTACTAATTCTAATTCCCAATCTATCCAACACCTATCGGAGGCCGCGTTGGCTCAGTGGTAGAAAGCTCACCTCTGTTGCGTGGGGCCTCTGACTCAATCCTAGCTCTCATCAAGTGAGCTTTGTGCTCGACAAGCACTATGTGCGTGGACTGTCTACGAATTATGTTTACTCCTACTTCCTGCACTCCAATATTTCGTTCGTTATCATTCCCATCTGTCTTTCCTTTGCATAGGAGCATAAAGGTGGAACGTTAAACGAAGTGGAAAAAAAATCGATAAAAGTTTTTTTTTTTTTTTTTTAAGATACATGTGGGAAAAGAACAGAACACAATATCAACGCTCTGTGGCTCTTCCCTCTGGCCTAGTTGTTAGAAAGTGCGTCTCGCGTGAAGAATAAAACTTCCTGTGAAAATATAACTGGAACGCAAATTACAGTGGTTCATATCGTATCTGAAATTTTAGGTCAAATTGTAATACTGTATAATCTCTGTACACGGTACTGAAAAGAGACGCTAAACTTCAACTAGCAATAATCTCTCATCTACGGTAATAGTGACTCCACCAAACGACTTTAAGAGAACCCACCTTACAAGGGAAGAGAGGGAGATTATATATCGAAGTGGGAATATGGCTTATATACCAATCGAAAGAACTAATGACGACTATTAACGAAACTATAAAAATTTTCCGAATCCATATACTATACGAGTTATTTGAACATACAGGGTATCTAGAAAATCCATTTCCACCCCTAGAATCGCAAACGGTGAGACAAATGCCAAAACAGGAAAACACGTGTTTGATAAAAAAAAATACAACGTATCAAAGCAAAAAGTGTTGTCCCAGGGGCATCCGTACGGTCCCACGCAGGGTCCAACTCAAAAATTGTAAATGGTAAAGGGGTCAAGTAACACATCATTGGAAACGTGTTTAAAAATTCAAGAAGACGGAGCAGGTTTTGACTCTCTAAAATTAAGCAGTGCAAAATGGCGTCCGGTTAAAATGTGAGAAGAAACGTCATTATAAAGTTTATGATCACCTCCAAGAAACCTGAAACGGTGAGACAGATGCCAAGAAAGGAAAACACGTGTGTCGTCATTTCAAAAGTACAATGATTGAAAGTAAAAATATTTGTCCCATGGTCCTCCACAGGGTCCCATAATGGTCCTACTCAAAATTTTCGAATGGCAAGTGGGGTCAATTAGCATATCATTTTGAAAGCTGTTGTTAAATGAAAGTAGATGAAATAAGTTTGGACGCTCTACAACACTGTGCAAACATATTTTTTGTTAGTTCTTCTTTCTGTAGGGTTTTAGTTTGTTTTCACTTTAATTCTTGTACTCAACGGGGAGAAAGGAAATACCTCTATTGTGAGATTCTGCTCTTTGGGTGCAGTAATGTCTAAAGGAATAAATAAACAAAGAAATACAATAAAATAAAATTAAGAAATAAAGAAATAAAGAATAACATTTGACATCTTTGAGTATAGAACTGACTACTTAACATATAGTGTATAATAGTGATACTTACGCTTGTTGTCTAGGCTATCAACTATAAAATAATTCAAACAAAAAATTTCTTGCACCAGGAACAGCGAATACATGCAAATGTTTCACAATGAAAGTGCCAATTGCAAAATGGAGAACGAATGCACTCGGAGAATCAAAATGAGGATGTACATTTTGACCGGCCGCCAGTTTGCACAGGGTAATTTTAGAGAGTCGAGACTTGTTCCGTCTTCTTCCATTTCCAAACACTTTTCCAGCGATATGCTACTTGACTTCCTTATCATTTGGAATTTTTGAGTTGGACTCCGCCTGGGACCCTGCGGGTGCCCTTGGGACAACACTTTTTGCTTTAATACGTTGTACTTTTAAAATGATCAAACACGTGTTTTCCTGTTTCGGCACCTGTCTCACCGTTTGCGATTCTAGGGGTGGAAACGGACTTTCTGAATACTACCCTGTATATTCAAATAACTCGCACCGTGTATGCATTCGGAAAATTTTTATTACAGTTTCGTAATAGGCGTCATTAGTTCTTTAGAATGGTGTATAAGCCATCTTCCACTTCGATATATAATCTCTCTCTCTTCCCTTGTTAGAGCAACCTAGAGGCGGATCAAAAAGGTAAAAACTGGGGGAAAGCAGTCAGAACCCAGTTTATGACATGTATATCATGAGCTTATTATAAACTTTCAAAAATATAGGCCTATAAACAATTACTTGATTATTTTTGCTTGATTATTTTCTCAAAAACTGGGGCTAGGCCCCCGGCCCCGGGATAGAACCGCTACTGGAGCAACATACTCAGACAGAAAATATTATCTATTTTTACTAAAAAAAATGTGTTTAAAAATTTGCTCTGAATATCCAATCCAATAGGATAAAACACCCTCTATAGCCTACATACATATAAAAGTCAAACTCTACAAGCTGTTCTGTTCAGATGGATATTAAATATTTGCCATCACATTCAATGCTAACATCACGCTCACAATTTACAACAATGTGCGAGAAATGTTTTGTTTCGATTCTTGTCTCGAGAAGGTTAATACCTATTTTTTAAGTTCGAGACGAGATGAGAAACATAATTAATCTCGAGGGGAACTCGAATTCACCCACGTCCTAGATCTCAAACACTGCTTTATTGTTACATAATTCATAGCATAAAACTAAAAATTGATAAAGTGATTGCACGAACACCATGAAGATAATTTATCAACGTTTAAAGATGCACAAGTCTTATATAATTAACTAACTATAAGAAAAGGATATTATTGAGGTTATTTCGGGTTAGATGAAGTGGGACACATGTCTGCAATCAGCGACAGCGGTCTACTTTTTCTCTGGGTGGGCCAGATGTAGGCCATAGAACAATAGTGATTACTTAGCTTGTTTCGATGATTAACTAAGTAACTCACTCTATGGCCTATGGAACCCGGAGGTTCAATGCCGCGTTCACAAAAGCTCTCCACTGACTTCTATCCTTAGCCAATTGGATCCAATTTCTACTTTGTATTCCTATCTTTGCGAGATCCATCTTAATATTGTCCTCCCATCTTCGACTAGGTCTTCCTAATGGTCGTTTTCCGATTAGTCTTCCAGTCAAGACTTTGAAAGCGTTTCTACTTTCTTCCATTCTAGCTACATGACCTGCCCACCTTAGCCTCCTAGACTTGACGACCCTAACAATGTTGGGTAAACCGTATAAATTATGTAGTTCCTCGTTATGAAGATTCCGCCATTCCCCATTCCCGTTCCTCTTGGGTCCGAATATTCTTCTCAGGACTTGTGCTCAAATACTTTCAGTGTATGTTCTTCCCTCAGAGTAAGCGACTATGTTTCGCAACCATACAGAACAACGGGCATGATTATCGTTGTATATATTTTAAGCTTCAAATTCCTCGACAGAATTTGCGACGACAAGACATTTTAAACTGAATAGTAACACGAATTCCCTGCTTTTAGTCGACATTTAATTTCTTCGTGAATATCATTTTTGTCTGTTAATATTAACCCTAAATATTTGATAGTGTCCACTTTATCAAAAGTATTATTTAATATTTTAACGTATCCATAATTTGCTGTACATAAACATTCACATCTCTTATATAATATCCTTTAATAATAAATATGGCTTAAATGTTGTTACCTAGATACATCTACCCTTTCTGGACGTGAACCTCTCTGACAAGGAAAAATTCTGCTAACTTCTTGATGAAATTAAGAAACAAAATCAGGGCATAAAATTTAATTGAGTTTGAGTTTAACGTCGCTTTCAGCAGTGAGGCTATACGACATGGAACCTACTGATTAACGTGGAATCCGAACCACATGAACTCCCGCCGGGAATCTAACACTGATCTCCCACGCCAAAGGCGCGTACGCTAACCGTTAGCCACGAATGAGCTGGATAAAGTTTATGTATAAGTTTACGGGAACGAGAAAACTTTATCTAGAATTGAGACTAGACGTGAGTCGAGGCAAGATGACACTTTCACCAGACAACACGAGAAAATCTTATTTTTCATGCGTATCGTGCCAATACTACTAATTTTACACTTACTCGACCTCACAAGCATTAAGTCATAATATCATTTCTACATTACGCTTACGCTCAGCATCATGATTTCAACATAACTAGAAAATCACACTCACAACACCTTTTCGAGCGACTTAACACTCACTCATCCTTACACTCACATCACTTCGACAATCGATATCACGCTCACAAATCTATTCGACCACACGATAACTTAACTTCATACTCACAACATTAACATATATCACATTCGACCTCACACTTAGAACATCTCACGACCTTATACATCGTGTACTTACATCGTGATCTTGACATCACGCTTAATAAGCTCACGATCATTTCGTGAGGTTGAGGTCACGTGTGCTTGTTATCAACGATATTTGTATTATTAGATGACACATTTACGGATAGACAATATGTTTGTCAATTGATGTTGCTCATAAATGAGACGAGACAGAAAATAAAATTTTCTCGTCTTCTCTTCTCGTCTCGAGACCCATCGTAGAACTGTTGTCTCCTCTCGATTTTCGGAATTTTTTCTCGTCTGGTCTCGATTTTTCTTGTCTTGTTTTGTAATGTATCTAGAAAATGTATGCTCTGTTGGTTTCTTAATTTAATAAAGAATTGATCAATAGTCTTCCCCTGCGCGAGAACTCCTCAAAGAGTAAAATGTAACAACACTTAAATATGTTTATTATTACAATATATTGTATAGTGACTTCCATATCTTTAAACGTTTATTAATGCTCTTCATTTTGTTCGTATAATCACTCCATGAACTTATAGTTTCTATTACGAATTTTGTAACAGTAAAACATTGTTTGAGACCTAACACTCGGACGAACTCTTATAGCCCACGAAACAACAGAAAATTTACGTCTCGTCTCAAATTTGAAAATCTATTTCTCGTCACAACATCCGTCTCATTTTCGAGACGAGATAGGTATTTCCTGCATCGTGGACAACACTATTGTCTATTTATTTAAAAAAATATTACATTGAGGCAGTAATTAGTATGTATAAGTGAAAATAATTTATAAATCGGGCCATGAATTGACTTGGTTGCGAAATGACGATATTATTTAAACTCAAAGAATGAGGACAGAATCACTCAGTGGCAACTATTGGAAGGGATCTGTGGTTATCAGACCATGTTAGCTTGTCAGGTCAGTGTCGTTTCCACGGTTTATCTCGGGATTTTTCCGATTTTTTTTGTTCCACTAAATCACTTCATAACTATTTACTCTCATTAATCATGTTATACGGTACAGGCTACGCGGCATAACAGTGAGTTGAAAACATATATTTCATTTTTCACTTACAATAGAATTGAATACATATTTTGTTTCTTTTTTCCTACAACTTTTAAGAGTTTAAAATGCACACATGCAATATATATATATATATATATATATATATATATATATATATATATATATATATATATATATATATATATTAGGGTGGTCCAAAAAACTCATTTTTGTGCTACAACCTGGGGCACCCCCTAAGTTTTTTACATTCATACATAGCAACTTTAGGGTAAAATTTTGGATTTCTAAATCAAAGGGAAGATGGTGCTCAACGACCCCATAAAAGATCACATTTCCCCCATTATTTTGTTTTGTTATATATAACATTTTTTAAAAGCACATCATAAACGTGAGACATTCCTTATTTATTCTATTACAAGGTATACACATATAATTAGTGAGACATGGCTAAGGTTACTGTTCTTTTTACTCAAGTGTTCCATATTTTAGTATAGGCTTTATTATTAGTAATTATTAAATGAATAATAGTAAGTTAAACTGAGTTCGGGACAAAACTGTAAATTACGATTCAACCTAGGTTTCCAAGTGATTTTAATGGTGTTTCGTTCTGAACTTGTGACAAAATGGCATCAATTCGCTCGAGTAATGAAGTTTTCCTGTTTGGTGTCCGTAACTTACTGCCGCTATTAAGGTTGAAACAGCTCCCGACTACGAAGCATTTCTTACCACGGTTTCATTATCACCTAAAGGTATCACACAATAATTCGGTGCGAAATGCGAGTCAGGTGACAACCGATGAATTGATGATGTGGTCTAAGGCCGTAATTCCTACAACTCTGAGGAAACATATAGGTAAAAATGAAAAAAAAAATCCATTGCAATTGGTTGATGCTGAAAAAAAACAAGGGGGGCACTTCTGAAGCCCAGCGCAGTTGGGAGTTGGAGTTTGTAAAGTTATTGGAACCGCCCACGCTGGCTTTGATATCGCCCACGCTAATGTCTTGACGGTTATGAAAACAAAGTAAGCTTGCGATTATCTCCTAGCTCAAAGGGGGAATCGTAAGATGTTTCTAGCTGCAGTAAACAAGGCACTTGTACAAAAGCAGTACAGACCTCTTCAGCGACGAAACAAAGAAGAAGAACGCAGACAAAGAGCAATTGCTTTAACATCAGCAGAAGCAGCAGCTTCCTATGTTTTGCTTTACAGAAGAAGAAGAAAACTCCGAAAATTCTTCCAGTTCGGATGAGGAATTTGAATCACCTGGATGTCTAAGCCGGAAACGACAGAAACGGTCGGGAAAGATTACAACGCCTGGATTGAAACAAAACACCTGATCACCAAGCAGTCCGGTTAATGGTCCCGATAGCAACAGCTCTCGGTTGTGACAATAGATCCCTTCCACCTTCACGAAGCACAGTCCGCAGGGAGCGAGAGAAATTCAGAGAAAAGAGAGCGGATTCCCTGGAGAGAGAATTTTCTCCGGAATATCCTCTCGTGATCCACTGGGATGGGAAAATTCTACCTGAAATTTTCGGTGGGGGAAAGTTGACTGTCTGACAATACTTGTTTCTGGAGATGGTCACGAGAAGCTTCTTGGTGTGCCAAAATTGTATTCAGGGACAAGGCAGAATCAAGACAAGATCGTTCATGACCTTATCACACATTCGAACTTGCTATTTCAAGTGCAGGCCATGAGTTTCGACACCATTTCTGTGAACACAGGTCATATCAATGCGGTGTGCGTTCTTTTTAAACAAAGAATTGGCCGAGAGTTTCTGTGGTTAGCTTGTTGACCAGGTGAAGGAATTGATTTTGGAAAAAGTCTTCCCCCTATGCTATGGTTGCTTAAGTTCACCTGATATTCCTATCTTCAAGAGATTGAAGGCGGTTTGGGACCGGGTTCAGAGAGACAATTTCCGGCCATTGGAAATCAAGAAGAAAAGTGAAATTTGCATGGTCTCAACTGTAGACTTCCTGAAGAAAACTATCGGAAGGGAATTTGCAACCCAGAGACGATTATCAATAACTCATCGAGCTGACGATGCTTGTTTTAGGATCTTCCTCTAACAAAATTCATTGAAGAGCTCCAGGGCCAGTTCACCACCCTCGGTGGATGGAGAAGTTAATCTACGTAATGAAAATCTTCCTTTTTCAAGATCAGCGTGATGAGTTCAAGCTGCTGAAGGAGGAGGAAACCCAATTTGTGCGTTTGGTGCTGTTCGGAGCCCTTCTCTACACCAAGGTATGGATACAAGCTCCACTAGCAGCTGAAGCTCTTGGTGGAGATACGAACTTCTAGATACAGTTGCGGAAATAGCAAGATATCAATTATGAGATCAGCATCGCCACAAGAAAAGCCCTCTTACGTCAGTTATGGTACCTTTCTGATGAATTGGTAGGTCTTACCTTGTTCTCAGACAAAGTTACGGCAGAAGAGAAAAACAAAATTGTCCAAGGAATAACATCTGAGTCCAGAGAGAGGAACGTGAGAGATGATGTAACCTTACTTAAAGAAGGAGTAAGTCTCGGAGATTTTACAACCAGTCGAACGGCAAAGCTTCTCTCCAGTTCACAGATTGGTGATGAATTTCTTAACCTTCCGCCGGGTGAATGGAAGAAGAACCATGAATATCTGGAAGGCAAAGAGCGAGTGAAACAACTTCGAGTCGTGAATGACACCGCAAAAAGAGGGATCAAGCTTTTCGTGGAGTTTAATAATCTCTTAACAAACGACGAAGACGATAAACAGTTTCTCCTGCAAGTTGTTGAGGTAAATCGGAAAGCAGTTTAGACACAGATAACTAAAAAGTCCACCATAGATGCCTTGCAATTGTGAATTGGAGACTGTGGAGCTGTTAAGCATTCACTGTTTTATCAGGATAACCTAGAGATAAAATATTTGTTTCAGTTTTCTTTATTACTTTGGGCATTTATTTTTATTTTGCACTTTTGAGTTAATTCTATCGACCTTGTATTTTGTACCGTAATCCACCATAGAGGACGTCACTTGTGTTTGCTATACTTTCCATGTGTGTATACACCGGTATAAATGTATCTAAATATAGTATGTAAATTGTACAAATGTAATTGTGTGTTCAATGTACATGCTTCTCTAATTTAATGTCGTTTCTAAATAAAAAAATATAGTGTGTAAAAAGTTAACTTTTTTACAATTAAAATTTCTATATACCTATAAAAATACAGTGAAACCTCGATTATCCGACAGTTTCCAGACTATTTCTCAGTTTCTGTTCAACCGACATGCTTTACATTTTAAGGAACAAACCTAGATAGCAATAAAAGCTTGCCCTCCAAATTTGGTGCAAATCGGTTGAATAGGCGCTGAGAAATAGCCCGAAAACTATTAGATAGTCGAGGCCCTACTGTATTTCTAAGGAAAAGGGTGGTTGAGCACCATCTTCCAGTGGGACTAGGAAGCTGAAATTCTACCAAAATAATACTAACATTGGAAGTAAAATAATTAGAGGGTGCCGCGGTATCCTGCACAAATTTCGTTTTTGGCCATATGTTTCTGGACCACCCTAATATATATATATATATATATATATATATATATATATATATATATATATATATATATATTATATATCGGGTGTTGAAAAATAAGTGTTACAACTCTTGCGAGGTGACACCTGCCACTGAGACAAGAAAAAAGTTCTCTTAAACTTTCGGCTATCGGACATAGTTTCGGTTCTACAAGGTGCTGAAAGCGTGGCAAAATGGCTTTCCGACTCCAATAGTTCGGAAACTATCCAACGGGTAAAATTATCAGTGAAGAAGTTATACCTATTTTATTGAAATTTGCATGTTTCACAATCCTATCATGCACGCACAAGGGATTCCTCAAAGGAACGTAGGGAGTCCCGGATAATCTGCCAAATGAAAATTGATCTAAATGGATATGAATTGATAGGGTTTCTACCAGGTAACAATAATTCGTTTGTATTAAGTCGATATCTGTAACAAATACAAAATGGCGGACACCTTGATTTCCGTTGTGTGGTTGCATAATCGCCAGGTACGGATGCTGGTTAACAGTGACGTTCTGATTATTAAGTGTAACGAATTTGTACTCAAATGCTCTAAAGAAGACAACTGGAGTGTCGGTAGAGCACAACAGATGAAGCAGGGTGATTCTCATGTGTGGAAACACGTAACGAAAAATTCCCAGAAATGCACTTATACTAAGTAAACGTGAGGTCAAAGCGTCGGAAATGTAAGGATTAGCATCAAGAACATGAAATTCATTGCCTATTCACCAAGAATATTCCCACAAAACCGACGCAATATGATGTGCGCGGTTGCATACCAATAAGGATGCAAAAACTGAGGCCAAGTTGAAATTGTGTAAGGGGACTCACAAAGAAACTGAGTAAACTAAATGAATGTCACTAGTGGGATCGCATGATCGATATTGAAATGTGGCCAATTTGTGTGTTGATATCAACATGTAGCTAATGGACAAATGTCAACATGTTCCACTACTGCTTGGACACCGTCCCAGATGCGAAAACTAGGAAAGTAACGTTGTAGATTCTCCTATTACATCTGGTGCACTTTTTGGTAGAACCTAGATAGAGCACAGTTGAGACATATAAAAAGAAAGCTCTTAATCCATGGTTCAAATTCTGATACAGCGTGAAAATAACAAACTTGTATCATGTCCTACGTCTTCTGGGACATATGAGGTACTCGAAATATTGGAAAATACCTCCAGAAATTCGTATCTTTCCAAACAGTGCACAAGATAAAGATGAAAATGAACCAATTTGACACATGTAACACTACTGCTGGAACACCATACATATGGAAAATAAAACGACATGAGAAATAGAAAGAAGCGTCTTAAAGCTCTGACTGATTACAGCTGTGCAGTAGGAGTAACAAAATGGAACACACAAGCATGTCGGGAGGCTGTACAAGAGCGCTTGCCAAACAAAGTAGGTACTCCTCAAAGAAATGAATACAGAGAAAGTGAGGATCCCTCGAGCCTCAGGGCTAGAGCGCTCGCTTTAGCTCCCGTGGTCGTAGTTTCCAATCCTACTGGAAGCCCACGGCCTCAGATTCAAGACCCGAGTAGTTATTTTCCTATTTTTCGCACGTGGGACGGTGTCCCAGCAGTAGTGGAACATGTTGACATTTGTCCATTAGCTACATGTTGATATCAACACACACATTGACCACATTTCAATATAGATCATGCGATCCACTAGTGACATTCATTTAGTTTATCCAGTTTCTTTGTGAGTCCCCTTACACAATTTCAACTTGGCCTCAGTTTTTGCATCCTTACTGGTATGCAACCGCGCACATCATATTGCATCGGTTTTGTGGGAATATTCTTGGTGAATTGGCAATGACTTTCATGTTCTTGATGCTAATCCTTACATTTCCGACGCTTTGACCTCACGTTTACTTAGTATAAGTGGATTTCTGGGAATTTTTCGTTACGTGTTTCCACACATGAGAATCACCCTGCTTCATCTGTTGTGCTCTACTGACACTCCAGTTGTCTTTCTAGAGCATTTGAGTACAAATTCGTTACACTTAATAATCAGAACGTCACTGTTGACCAGCATCCGTACCTGGCGATTATGCAACCACACAACGGGCATGAAGATGTCCGCCGTTTTGTATTTGTTACAGATATCGACTTAATACAAACGAATTATTGTTACCTGGTAGAAACCCTATCAATTCATATCCATTTAGACCAATTTTCATTTGGCAGATTATCCGATACTCCCTATGTTCCTATGGGGAATCCCTTGCGAGTGCATGGTAGGATTGTGAAACATGCAAAATTCAATACAGTAGGTATGACTTCTTCAGTGATTTTTTTACCCGTTCTCTTTACGTTGGATAGTTTCCGAACTATTGGCGTCCGAAAGTCATTTTCTCACTCTTTCGGCACCTTGAAGAAGTCACCTCCCAAGAGTTACCTAGGTATAACACTTTTTTTTAATCACCCGATTAAAACTTATTATACGATATTTCTTGTAATATACAAATTGAATTTATTAACTAATTGTAAAAACCCGAACAATGCTATCTCACAATTTTTTTTACCTAGGTAGCCAGCAATAATTAATGTCCAGATAATCAATAATTTTCTTATTCGTCACGCAAATATTCGCCGTTATCCGTAAGTTAGATATCATTCATTATCGAGATATAATTCATTATTTGTCATCCGGATATTATATGTCATCTGGACATTATTCTTTATCCGGATATTATCTATTATCCATTATCCGAATATTATCCGTAATTCTGATATTAGCCTTTATCCGAATATTATTCGTTATCTGCCATCCGGATATTATCCGTTATCGGGATATTATCCGTCATCCGGATATTACCCGTTATCCGTCATCCATATATTATCCGTTATCTGTAATCTGGATATCGTAAGTTATCCGGATATTATCCGTCATCCGGATATTATCCGTTATCCGGATATTATCTGTCATCCGGATACTATCCGTTATCCGGATATTATCCGTTATCCGAACATTATCCGTTATCCGTTATCCGGATATTATCCGTTACCCGGTTTATCCGTTTCCTCAAAAACGGATACCGGATAATTTCTTATCCGGATATCCGTTATCAGGATATTTTGGCGATCCCTATTTGAGTTAAAATTGCGTTTTTTCATGATTATCCCAGAGTTGGTGTGGGTTAA
Organism: Thermobia domestica; assembly: GCF_964235325.1. NCBI lineage: Eukaryota > Metazoa > Arthropoda > Insecta > Zygentoma > Lepismatidae > Thermobia > Thermobia domestica. Next base: position 339,418,316 of record NC_137456.1, on the reverse strand, counting down.
TGAAAACTTGATCCACGACCCACTGACCCACCACCCATCGTAACCCACGACCCACTAACCACCGCGCACCATGACCCACTCTGACCCATGACCTACTCTGACCCACCACCCACTGTGACCCAACACCCACCATGAACCACTCTCATCCACTCTGTCCTACTCTGACTCACCAAAATCCATCGTCATCAACTCTCCGACACATGATCCACGGCCTCTTCTCTACTGAGAGTTTACACTTGTAATAAAACAAGACTGTGAAATTGTCACTAATCTGAGTTTGAATTTCTACGGTCAATCACTCAAGCACCATTCTGTTACAATAACGGTGGATCTGACTTTTACAATATAAAATGGTAAAGTGTTTTTCAGTGTAAAAATTGAAGCACTTCGAGGTGGGGGGTGGGAGGGCGGGAGTAATCAGTGTGTGCTTAAAGTATATTTGTACTAGGAGAGTATTCTTGCAAGTGTTAATTTCTCAACGCATTCGAAAAGAAACTTCTATTCGCAGGAAAATACACTGTACAATATAGAAAAGGTTATGAATTCTTAATTCACAGTATTTTTCTCACCAAGATATGAAAAATCAGTTTTTCATAGCGTGTAAAGGTACTCCGATACCCTCTGTGAGAGCATCTCCACAAAGTATGCTCATAATTGTATTATGTGTCATCACTAAAACACCACGTTAAATTTTAGTTACAAATATGCATAATTGTAATTATTGTGGATATTTCTTATAGACCTCTAGTTTATAAAAAGCAAAGAAAAGACTTATTAAAAATTAGGTACAAGTTGAATAACGCAAATAAGCCATTAGTAATACAAGTATACATTTTCCATAACTCTAATTTGCCAACTTAAAACAAATCTGAAATCGGGTTTCTTTCCTGTTCGTCTCCAGAACTTTTCCGTGGTAAATCATCCGCAGCGGAATGATGAGTATCCTTCAGCCAAGAAATAACTAGCTCGTCTACTTTGAGCTTGTCTAGCGGTGGTCCATTAACATTGATGAACAACAAATTAAACAATGTTTGAGCACTTAGTCTGTTTCTAATATCAGTCATCTGTAAATTCATAAGGGGAAATCCCTGTTCGCACTCTGTCGTGGAGATTAATAATACTACTACCCGACGTAGAAATTTCTTCAACTCCTCATCGACAATCTGCTTGTTAGAGTCTGATAACTATTTTTCTCTGTCAGTTTTGAAATACTCAGCAAGAAATATCACCTCTTTATCATCATACATCTTTTCCATATCGACCATGTCAGTTGGCAATGTCGACTCAGGGAGAACAGAAACTTAATCTACCACAACTTCGATAGGGAATCTTGTGCATAAATACATCAATTAAAGCCTGATAAACTAATGATTTCTTATTTGTTTATAAATTTAATTTTTGTAATTACACATGAAGGTTTGATGTCATTTCCAAGTTCCCTCCCTGTTTGTCATGGGCCAAATTACGACGAATTTTAATTAATTTATCATAGTATAATTATTACCTTGTTGAATTAGCCTATCAATACATTTCAGTGGAAAAAAAGGATGAAATTTGAGTCTCAAATCAAGGTAAGCAGACCAACGTAAAGAAAGAGAGTGTAAAATTTTTCATCTAGTTTTGCGGGTTTGGGTACAAAACCTCGCGGCCAGAACCTCGCGGCGACAACCTCGCGGACCAAAACCTCGCCTGGTCAAAACCTCGCCTCCCAAAACCTCGCGGCCCAAAATCTCGCCAGGCCGAAACCTCGCCTGGCCAAAACCTCGCCGCCCAAAACCTCGCGGGACAAAATCTCGCCGGGCCAAAACCCCGCCTGGCCAAAACCTCGCCGCCCAAAACCTCGCGGGTCAAAATCTCGCGTTGCCAAAACCTCGCCTGGCCAAAACCTCGCCACCCAAAACCTCGCGGGCCAAAATCTCGCCGGGCCAAAACCTCGCGCCCCAAAATATCGCCATACCCAAAATCTCGCCTGACCAAAATGTAAATGTTCCAACAGATGATAAGGATGACGATATAAAAGACGCTGTTTCAGAAGAAGTATCACGGGTATTTGACCAAGTCCCGCGATACCATATGAAAATTCTATTTCTGTGTTAGAGGATTTCAATGTGAAGGTAGGGCGACAGGATGTTTTTAAACTGGTTATAGGGAAAGAAAGTCTGCATAAGGAAAGTAATGACAACTAACGAGGTTAGTTTCGTGAACTTTGGAACATCCAAAAACTTAAAATTTTAACAAAAATCTAATAATATTTATGAAAATATGAAACAATATATGAGTTTTTACGACGTCCCTTGATTATGTCCTATAGGTTAAAGGAGACGTAGATGACCAGGATGAAGGAAATGATCGAATAAAGAAAGTGGGAGGAAACGGGAATAACCCGAGAAAGCCCACGCACACGATGTTTTGTATCTTCTTCTTCTTCTTCTTCTTCTTCTTCTTCTTCTTCTTATTTTTATTATTATTATTATTATTATTATTATTATTATTATTATTATTATTTGTAATGTGGAATTGCATATTAGGAAACACATTGGGTAAATTTTAAAGAAAAGTTTCATTCGCGGCGAGGTTTTGGCACAGCGAGATTTTGGGCGGCGAGGTTTTGGCTACGCGAGGTTTTGGGTGGCGAGGTTTTGGCCACGCGAGGTTTTGTCCCGGCGAGATTTTGTCCCGCGAGGTTTTGGGCGGCGAGGTTTTGGCCACGCGAGGTTTTGGCCCGGCGAGATTTTGTCCCACGAGGTTTTGGGCGGCGAGGTTTTGGCCACGCGAGGTTTTGGCCCGGCGAGATTTTGTCCCGCGAGGTTTTGGCCGGCGAGATTTTGGGCGGCGATGTTTCGGCCGCGAGATTTTGTCCGTATACCAGTTTTGCGTACAATCCAAACTTAAAATTTCCGTGCAATTAAACTTGCAGTACAAATTTTATGTCTATTTTTCTTACAACCTTATGGGTTGATTGGCCTGTGCTGTAAGCGCTCCACATAATAAACATAAGCTTCTTCAATTATTATAGTAGAAAGCAATAGATATATGAAGCGAAGCACTGTATGTTTTGTTTCTGCATTTTTTCTTAACTAATATCGATCGTTTTTGATCATTTGTGATTTTGACCAACTCACTACCAATTTTCCATATATAGAAAGTCCCCCCCCCCCATGAAGGAGAATTTTACAAAATGCTAGGACACATTCTGTTTATTTTCAATAAAGAGTTAATATACTGAATTTCAGGTCAGTAAGTTTAACGGCTTGCGAGATACTCATTTCTCCCGCAAAAATTCGGATCCTCACTACCTCCTGAGGATATGTATTATAATGAAAGCAATATAACATCCCAGTTTGGATTAAGGCCTAACTATATGCCAAAAGTCATTTCATTTGACTTTACAATTTAGCCGTGATGATCAGGCACACACAGTTACATTCAATTCTTTATATAATAATTTATATATTACAGTGATTCAAAAATGTATTTTTTTTCAGTAGTAGTATAAGTCCTCTAAAATCTCAAAGGGCTCGAAAGCCAAGTAGTAGTATAAGTCGTATTGCTATTATTACAATTACAAATATCGATATCCAAAAGTACCTGAAGTTCTTTTTTTCACTTAGCCTCAGGTAAGTAGACAGAAAAAAGTGGAAAACGAAGGGAAATGAAGGTCTTAAAAGTGAAACGCAGACAAATTTACCAGTCTTCAGAAGATACTGTCTACAATGCAGCGAGCAGAGTTGGTAGGTCAGACTGAGTCGGTGGGTCACGGTGGGTGGTGGGTCACAGTGGGTCACATCATGTTGACCCACGACCCACTGACCCACTTAGAAAACTTGACCCACTCCATCTCTGGGTTATTCCGATTTAGGTATATGTTACGGACATGTGAGCGATACCGTTGGAAAGGGCTTGTTGTCCTAAAGACAATAACGTTTGAACCATGACTCTAGGCCAAATAGTAATGGTGCAGTATATTTTTATGATATGTATATATATATATATATATATATATATATATATATATATATATATATATATATATATATATATATATATATATATATATATATATATATACCTAGGTATAGAGAGAGAGCCTAAATTCAGACTCAGCCATTTTTTCTGCCATTTGTTTTCAAGATACAAGATTGATATTTTGAACGCTTATTATGTATATGACAAGGCAGTTGTAGAAAAAAGTTCAGATCCAACCTCAACCCAGGCCTGGGCCAGAGGGACAAAGTGTTCTGGTGGGATTAAAAAAAACTTCCGGGTTTCTCAATAATTTTCCCGTTCAAGTGTATGATACGGACATGTGGGTGTCACCGTTGAAAGGGTTCGTTATACTGAAGAAAATGATCTAGAACCATGACTCTAGATCAAATAGGAATGAGGCAGTATATATATATATGAAAAATGGATTACTTTCAGACTTTCAAAAATTTCTTCTGACCTGTTTTCAAAATACAAGAATACACACGTATTATGCATATAACATCGTATTTTTCAAATTCAGATCCCTACGTGAACACACGCCCGGTCCAGAGGGGCACAATGATTCCGAACATTTTTTTTTTCGAAAAATTTTTTGTTTATATATATATATATATATCGCTCTTCTCATTTCTGATGTATAATATCTGGGCACGCAATTAGTACCGTTTGAAAGTATGATCTATCCCACGGGCGTCTCTGGCGGGGGGGATGAGGGGGACGCGTCCACCCAATATTTTGAAGTACCAAATATTGAATATTTTATTCTAATTTAATTTATTTACTAACGACAGAATAACATATAAATAATAATACTTATATAAGGAATATAATGTTCGGGCTGTGAAATGATTATAAAATGATTATAACAGAGTTCTTGATATACCTCAGGTGGTCCGTGACGGTAAGCAGAAAGATAACAAATGGGATCGAAGACAATAAACAGATTGGGCTAGGTAGTATCATGTACATCACTTTCTTTGATGTCCTCCCCAAATTTTACATGCCAGAGACGCCAGTGATCTGTCCTGAAAAAAAAAAATAAACAAACGAGGTATAAACCATGATCCCACGACAAATATTGAGGAAAAAGTAGCTGTTTGAGTGAAAGTCGAAATTTTTACCTTAACAAAGTGGAAATGGGTTAATAAGAATTGATATTAATAAAACAAGAACAAGGCAGTGGCTGGTTAGTATAACTTTTGACTATGTATGGTACGTAAATTTGACAGATTTAAGAGTTTTTTCTAGTAGCAAAATGTCAAACTGAGTATATTTTGTTACCAGAGTGAATATACTTTATAACCATGTCAGCTTTCTGTCTGAATAGACCTTTCGCTTTGAAACAAAAGGTGATCCTATTAATACAAAGGACAATAATAGTTTATTTCAGTTCTGTTTTGCAGTAAGACTTTCTATTTACAGGGCTTTTCGAATAAGGAGAACTGAACAAAAGTGTGTTTTGGAAATGGTATCACAGTATGTTTCTGGGGTTGTTCGGTGAAGGGAAAGCTACAAAGCATGAGTCAAGTCATTTCGTGCGTTTCCGCAAAAGTCACATTTTTAGGTTCCAAACAATATGTCTGCTGGGTGAAAGCATAGACGGATGTGTGTTTCATGTCATTTTCATACAAATGTGTTGCCTTTTCTATCTTATTTTTAATCCCGTAGTTGGTTCTTTCGGAAAATTAAACAAAAATTGCAATTCTTCCTTTCTTAATAGTATTTATAAGTCAAAACATTCGTAACCATTGTATGTTACTTATCTAGCTCACAGGGCCGCAACAATGCGGGAGCAAGCGAGGCACTGCCCCGGGCGCGTGGTAGGAGGGGTGCCTAAAAGGGAGGTTATATATTAGTATTTTCCTGCCGGTATTTAATACTTTTCATCAGAGTGCGAAATCATGAAATCGAAACAGACTGGAGGACTGAAGAAAAAAACCTCAAGGAATTTTGAAAAGAACTTAAATAATGTGATGTATTTTGTAGGCTTTGGATAGGTATGTTTTAGATGGCATCAACAATTATTGGTTGGTTTTTCACAATTGAGAGGTTCAGCGAGAGACTAAGCTGACAATTTCAACTTTCTGAGAAAAAAGGGAAAATCAAAACATGTTGCAAAGGATACGATTAATCTTCTTACTTTGGCTTAATATGCAACAGGAGCGGATCAAGAACATACTTCTGTGGGGCGGTTGATTGTAATACTGCTACTTACAAGTTAGAGCTACTTTTAAGAGCCCCAACTCTAGATGGGTTTTATTTTATACTTAAAATAAATTTTAAAAAGTTTAATCTTCTTGGGGGGGGGGGAATCGCTCCTCCCTGGATCCGCCCATGTCTCAGGACAAGCCACACCAACAAGTAGTTCAGGTAAAGGTCAATTAATGACATTGGTATACTGTTCCGTCAAAATCTCAACTTTGGTCAGGGTGTAGGTTAGCCTGGTCTCTCATTGAACCCCTCAATCGAGTGTTTATATTAATTAGATATCCCTACATCACAACCAGTAAATATAGCTTAATTTATTCTACGTTTTTTAAATGCATTTCTACAACTGATTCTAGATTTAAAGATTTTCGTCAGTGGCGGATCCAGAAGCTAGAACCTGGAGAGGCCAGCCAGAACCCAGACTATGATAAGTAGATCATGAGTTTACTATAAACTTCCAAAAATATATAAATAATAGCTTCAGTTACTTCTGTTACTTAAAAAACTGGGGGAGCTTAGACCCTCCCGGCCCCGGCCTAGATCCGCTACTAATTCTCGTGAGGATTGGCTGGCGGAGATTACCTAACCTAGCCATGAGTTGTCAAATTAACAGTTAAGCATCGTGGATGATGATAATGATCCTGAGTTGAGGTGTGAAATTGGGCTCAAAAGTGAAAAAACGGTTTTTCTTATTCGTATCTCAGACGAGACATGGAATTGGACGAATATGAAAATAAGGTTGCTGTAATATTCTTTTCACAGGGTTGGTAAAAGTGAGACTAAGATTTTCGAAACACTTGGCAATTCTTTTTTATCAAGACTTGGCATTTTTTCTCCTCAAAACTTGGCAATTTCAAGTTTCACCCCCCATTTTGTAATGCTCGCTACGCCCCTGCGTGGTAGAGTTGCTTCCTCCGAAGAAAGGAGGCTGTGTTGTTTGAAACAGATTACTTTCAAAAAGAAACTTTACTGTTGCTTGCATCACGTGGTGAAGTACTGACAGTGTTGCTCAATTAGATGTAATACGATTTCGTAGTTAGTATCAACATAGTCTTCATGAGCACTTATCCATTTTATTAATATACTGTACTTATATTGGGAAAAACTATTATCTTTACTTTCAACTGCACTAGCCATAAAGGTCAAATTTAATGTTTCATAATCAACTTAAAGTACTATATTATACTTAACGTAAATACAGTATTTACAGGAAAAAAATGAACTGTAAAATATGTGTGTTGTACATAATGGATTTTAAAAATGTATACATAGAAAGACGAACTTAGATTCTTTCTGGGAAGACAGTGTATTGCGTCTTTCAGTTAAAACACTTGTCCACATGGAACAAAGCTTAGTAGTGCCTTTTTTTGCTTTACTACTATCGAAATGGACGTGAAGATAAAAATGGTTTTCTGAGCTTCCATGGGATCGATTCCAGCGGGAGCTCATGTGGTTCAGTTTCCATTTGTAATCAGTAGTTCCACGTCTTATATAGCCGCGCAGTTGAATGGGACGTTAAACTCAAAAACAACTAAACTCAAGTTTAACTAACTAATGGTTTTCCCTTGGTAATATACACAAAGAGGAATGATTTCAGGGGTGGCCGGGGAGAAAATCCCCCAGGTTAAGAAGTTTCCTGAGGGGCATTTCTGAGATTGGGTTCAATTGGGGTTACCAGTATTTTCGCAAATATATGTGTGACGTTGGTACAGGTCTCTTTCTGTTTTCTTAGCTCGTTAAATTCCACATCATTTAGAGAACTGCTAATGCTATATTTTAGCGGATGTCACATAAGAATTATAACTAAATTACACCATGATTTTCATGGGAAAAGTGGATTAATCTAGGGGAATCACAACATAACTTCTTAAAATATTTAATATTTATTACATGCAGAGTCTAGTAATATACAAGAACATAAGGAGTAATTCATATTATTTTATAGTGTATTCTATAGTTTGACAAATTAGTATAGATTGATTTAACAAATAAAATATTCAGGTAATTACGTTATTGGAGATGAATGATAAAATGCAAGCATGCGACAACAGATCTTATTCTTGTAAGTTTTACTGTACGTAGACAGAACAATTTAAAGTACTGCATGATATCTCTAATCATGAAATTACCGATGCAATAAGCGCTCATACATACCTTGCTGTAGTCTCGTAACTCTGAGAAACTTTGACGATGCTTCTGATAACTTCTGATAACCGACGTTCCGTTGAGGAATTCCGAGTCTCGAATCTCTCTTTGGAGACCTTGAGGTCTTTTTTTATTAATTTCGAGGAACACACCCAAGCTCGTAACAGTCACCTCATCCTTTTGCGTCAGATCCCTAAATATGGAAACCTATTGCTCTTTTGCATTCTGATTGGTCCATCTACCACACCCAGGATACATGGCATGACACACATGTACACACGTGGACGGCGTGAACAGTCACAGCCGGAAGAATTCAATGGCATGATTTCTAGACTTATCCATAGAGCCTTAATTATTTGACCAATTTCCGTACATTAATGCGGTGTCACGTTGTCAAAATCGTGATTAAGCATTGGTATCCTGTATGGTGATTATGCATAACCTTCAACAAGTAAATTTTATACGAAAATTGCGCACTAAAAGCAACATCAGTCACCTTCAGAAGTTTTGCGTCTTTCCTTTCTCTGTTGCTAGCTATGACAAGCCAAGATAAGAAAACTGTCTATTAAAATGAATATTAATCCAAAATAACCTTTTCAATCCCTTCTAATAAAGAGCAAGGTAACCATATTTTTGACCCAGCGTCACACATGTTCATGTTCTGCTTATTGAGGTAGTGTTGGCTCAGGGTAAGGCGTTCACCTCTAGTTTTCTTTATTTTACTATTTGTGCCAAATTGGCCTTTGGTGGACAAACATCAAATGTGTGGGTTTACTCGGGGTTCTTCCGTTTTCACTCACCTTTTTTTCATTTCACCATTTCATTAATTCTCATCACCATCTTTCCTTTACTCTATACCAGTGGTTGTCAAACTTTCCGATAACGCGGACCCCCTGGCAATGCTATCTAAAATTTCACATGGTATTAAAAATATACTAATTAGAAGTAACAGAAAATGAAATGATCAAGAAAAATAATGCAATAAGTAATTTATTCTAAAGAAACATAATTGTTTCCTAGTGAACGAAATTTTAATGGAAAATACAGTAACTTGCAAAACTGAAAATCAGTATCTTTTTTTGATTTTATCTTTTTAAGGAAATCAACTTGATAAACAATGTTCTCAAATATGGGGTCACTAACATGAGGAATGAAATTCCTTGTGATTTTACATAATTGCATTGAAATCTGGAATTAGTTTTTTCACCATCAATCTTCGGTCCGATTCCACATTAAGACGATTTCCCTTCAAGGTTTTAATACTGCAAAGAGCAGAAAATGTGGTTTCACATAAATAAGTGGTAGGGATTGGCATCAAACATTGGAATACCTTTTTAAAGAACTCTTCATACTTATAGAGCACACGCAACCAGAAGCCACAGTTTTTCTTTCTTTCTTTTTTCTTTCTTTTTTATTTTTTTTTGAAACGTTTAACCATGCAGTATCGCAGCATAATTCTAAGAGCTGTTCTTGTTTTGTCTTCAAGAGTCTCAGATTTCTGCATTAGTGAAATGATTTTCAATCCAACAATTACCAGGTTGTAGTAGAGGGTAAATATTCTTGAAAACTTGCAGCTAATGCTTTCAATTGTCCCACAAGCATTTTGTGAATTTCAGCAGAGAGGTTCCCACCTGAAGAATGAAATCCCTGAACACTGGAAATAATGAATAGTTATTGTTTAGTACTCGTACTATCCACAGCTGTATTTTTTACTCTTAAAAATACTTCTTGCATAACAGTTGTGAGTTCCATTATATTACATCAAATTTCAAAGTTTAGGCGTCGCGTACACCCTGGCTACCGCGGACTATGAAAACTACTGGTCTACACGACAACAATGGAACGTCGCGCTTATTCAAAGTCTCACCGATGGAAACCTTTTAAAATAATCTCAATAATACTAAATATATGTTGAAGTGTCAACTCTCTTTCTTCTCTACCTGAAAAGAATTTTTAAAAAATCATTATTTTTTGCCAGTCAAGAATAACATAGGACGTACTTTCAGAATATAATAGGACAAAATAGAAATCTTGAAGTTAACTTTCAACGTTTATGTCCATTAATCTAAGAAAAACGAATGATTAAGACAAGTAAATGATTATGGAATATGTGGAATGAGAGTGTGGGAGGAAACGGGAGTACCCCGACAAAACCCACGGACATCACAAACTTATTTAGCAGTGGATCAAACCAGGAACCCCACACACCGGAGGTAACAGCTTTACCAGTGAGCCACGGTGACCTCAGGATAGAATAGAATGGATTGCGAGATAACAATTTACTTTAATTAATCATCCGCCTCTTCTTTTGCCTATAGTGCAAAACTGTAAGACTTAGATTAACATGATGTGTACTTTAAAAAGTGTACATAACCTGGGAGAATAATACGCACCAGAAATGAATATAGCACTACAGGCCCATTCTATAACACTTTCTGTATAAAACCAGAAACATGAATGTCGCCTACGCATTGCATTTGGAGATCTATATTTTTCTCCATATTAATATGTACTGTTACATGATGAGAGATATGGTCCCGGAAGTCCGTCATTCGATTCTGGTGGATGTCACTTACATTTATTTTTTTTTCTTCAAGAATATTTGAAATGTAGCCTCAAGCTTCTTTGAAGCAATTTGTAATACTTTTCTGGTTCATTAAACTAGATGCAATGGCAGAAGTCCTTTACCCTGCACATGTCTACACCTTATTCCTAGTCCTGCCTTTTTTCCCCTTACTTGCTACTTTTCACATTTCACTTCGAGTCATATGTCAGCTATATTTTGTTTTGTCACTTTGTTGAGTCAATATTCTGATATTGACTAACATGCCAGATAATGCTCTTGTTACTGAGTGAAGTGATTTATATCCGCAAACATAAACATTATTTTATTGTAGAAATACTTATTTTCTACGTTATCAGCTATATTGGTGAGTTCACGTTGGACGATGTCACCTCCTGTGCGGTTGATTGAGGGTAATGTTTGTGGTACTGAACTTTGGAGATTTTTGCCCTAAACCTTCTGGAACTTTAAATTTTACGTCAAGACAACGTGATTGTGGGTGTTCCCGAACATTTGAAGTTTTGCTACCTTTTATGGACAGAAGAAGAAAAGGGGTTGGGTTTTGTGAAACCAGAATTTGAATAAAACCACGAGTTTGTCGAGGAAGTGGGAGTAAGATTTTGAGGGAGAAAACATCGTTAAACGACACGTCATGGAGCTACTTCGATACTTGAAGGCATTGTAATCAGCTGACATATTGAAGGAACTTTACATTTAAAACCACTGCAATTCTTCAAGACCTAACATTCTAGTCTACCTACCCAAATTCTGCTGCATCTTTTGAAATATGTATTTTGTGTATTTCATTTATTATTACAACATTAACCCTGTTAAAGCTACATCCAAAATTTAGTATCTTTTGCATTACTTGAAAGAATTATACAATTTAATTATTCATGTTTCCAGCTTTTCATAAAAGCTGGTGGTGGAGACAACATCCCCAATCTGTTGGGCAACGATTTTCTTACTGTATTAGGTTGCCTTCAGTGCATACCGACTCTATGTACGGTGATGCAACAGTACGACAATACGAACTTGAAAATAATTTTATAACTTCTCGTATCCTGTGAAAATCTTATGGGGTATATTTTAACAGGGTATTTGCTCGACAACTGAAACTGGCAGAAATAAAAAACGATGGAGATTGCAAGTCTTTGGCTCAAGCCCTAATATGAAAACAGGATGCCAAAATAACAATAATGGGAGTAGAGTAACAGCATATTATTTTTAACTTCATAATTGCACTGAAGCTTACGAGTTACCGAGTCACTCCAACGCTGTCCGTGTCATTTTGCAAAGATGATACATGTGATTGCATTTCCTCACAAGGAATTTATTAAGTTGCGCAGAAAAGAAGTGCAGTAGCAAAAGCGATTCATATGATCGACTCATTCCCACTCAATTCATTTGATTCTTTGTGGTGGACAAACACTCATTCTACCATTTCATTCATTACTCATTATCACCGTCTCCTTTAGCCTAACCGGCATAACCCTGGGACGTAAAACTCAAAGATTTCTTTTTTTTTTCAATTCATGATTGAATAACTCGTTTGCGTGCGAACCTAACTGATTCATAGAGCGAATCATTCCCAACCAATTCACTTGAGCAATGGGGATGCGCTGACTACCAATTCATATGAACGCATTAAATGATCGAATCATTTTAGTGAATCAAAGTAAATGAATCGATTCTCCGAAATGAATCGTTTGGCCTATCATACGGTGAAGTATTGAAAAACTTGTATGATAACGGAAGAAATGAATGAACCAGTTGCTTGCATCTCCGATTGAATAAAAAGTATTCATGATTTCTTCTCATGAACGGAATCAATGGAGTCAATTCCATAAAAGGAAACAAACTTCCCAATTTTGGTAATATTATATTACTGTAACACTGAAGCATAGGCATACAACGCCTAGTTATGCTTCTCTAAAAATAAGTATATATTTTTAGACCACTAAGAACTCCCAGTTACACTTTTTTTTACAGGCTAGCCTGAAGGTCTAGAAGCCTTTCAGAGGGTTACGTCCTCTTTTAGGAACGAGATTGGCGGTTAACAATGAAATGAGTATGTTGGATGGGCTAAGTGATTTGTTACACTTTTTTTTACAAGGCTAGCTTGAAAGCTAGCTACCTCTAAGAGGGGTACGCCCTCTTTCAGGGATGGGAAGTTACAGGATAAATTTTGGAGCATGGATTATTTGTGGATGGTCTAAGGGAGGCTAGAATACCAGGTCATAGTTTTATTATATACATTTATTTGTTTATTTATTAAATCAAAGAACATGGACATTATGATCTTTACGATCATAATCATTATGACATTGGTAGTGGAAGGAATTGGGAACATAGTCATATTACAAATACAATACAAATATTATAGTACGGTACAAAGATTATAACACATAATATAAGCAGGGTATAAGAAGATATTTACAGACAAATTTGAAAAGATACATGGTGATGGAAAGGACAAAACAATGAATGAAGAAAAGTGAAGAGTAAAAAGGCGGTAAGATTCTATTTAGTCGGCAAGGAAAACATGTTATGAGCATGATAGATGGCATGAGGTGCAGACACGTCACAACACTAGGAAGATGTTAAGTAAACGAATGCAGTTAACTTCTGCCTAGGGGCGACTCTAGGCCGATGAATACATGGGGAAGCCCTGTTAGTAACAGAGGAAATCACTGTGCGATATAAGATGGAAATATATGAGGTAGATGAGCATGAATGCAAAAGTCCTCTATGAGAGCATGAGCTGGATGATTAGGAGGTAATGTGTAATAATATAACGTGAAAAGTAAATGTAGAGGTGTATAGGTATAGCGTGCTCGGTAGGGATGGAGTGTAAGATAATGAATGGTGTCAAAAAGAAGTGGCTGGTGATGAGTGAAGCGGTCGGTAATGAACTTGCAGCGTAAAGTTTCTAGGTGATACTTGAGAATAGGAAAAGAAATACGAGAATATAGGTCTTGTGTAGGACTAGGCAATGAGATGCGAAAGGCAATTCTAAATGCATGACGTTCGATAATGGCAAGTTTTTCGTAATAGGAGGTTGGTGCAGAGATACAGGCGGGAAAACCATATGTCAGTACTGGTCTAAGAAAGACTTTGTAAGTGTTAAGAACAAGATTCGAAGAGAGACCCCATGTGGTACCTGTTAAACGTTTCAGAAGATTAAGTCTGTTATATGCTTTTGCCTTCACTGAATTGAGATGTGGTGTCCAGGTGAGGTGGTGGTCGAATGTGATGCCTAGATAGGTAACTGTTTTGGTAGGATGTAACGGTACGTCATTGACTTGTAAGGATAGCTTGAAAGGATTTCGAAGGACCTTCGTACGTTTTCGGGGTGGAATGAAAACGATGGCTTGTGTCTTGGCGGCATTGATGGTCAGTTGCCAAGTGTGGCACCAATCCGTGAAACGATTAATTGCTTCCTGAAGAGCAAGATTGATTTGTGCTATTGTGCGACAGAGGGCAAGAAATGCAGTATCATCGGCGTATTGGAATAAAGAGACGTTCGGAGGTAGCTCAGGAAAGTCGGCGACAAAAAGCAGATAGAGGAGTGGTGATAATGCCGAACCCTGTGGAACGCCTGATAACAAGAAGATCGGGTGTGACAGCTGATCGTTGATGGCAACATAGGCAAGACGGCAGGTAAGGAAATGAAAGATAAGCCGGATATATGCAACAGGAAGTCGTAATTTGATAAGTTTATAGATGAGTCCTATGTGCCAAACTTTATCAAACGCCTTTTCAAGGTCGAATAGAACAAGGCAAGATGGCTGAATAGAGTTATAGTGATTGGTGACAAGTGACGTAAGACGAAGGAGCTGGTCGTTTATTGAATATGAGGGCCGAAAGCCAGCTTGATGTGGTGGAATGATATGATGATCGTTTAAGTATGGGTGTAATCTTTTAACCAGGATCCGTTCAAAAATTTTACTGAAAGTGGAGGTGAGTTGTATTGGCCTATAAGATGAAACATCGGATAGTGGTTTTTTAGGTTTGAGAAACATTAGTGTTTTCGAAACCTTCCAGTCAGTGGGAAAGAGACCTGTGCGGAGAATAAAGGTGTATATCAGAGCAAGTAGTGAGAGAACAGCATAGGGACATTCTTTAATATGTCTATAAGTGATGCCATCGAATCCTGGAGCAGTGTTTCTCTTGCGGCGTAGTACAGCGGTGATTTCATTAGGTGTAATGGGGACAGTGAGAACATGCTGCGAAAGAGTGTGAGTGATGTTGGGCTGTAATTGAGGTGAATCAGTGTTGACTTGAGCAGTAGGATGAGTGCGGTAGGTATGATCGGAAACTGATGGTGTAAAAATGCCTTAAAGATGATCAGCGAAGGCATTTGAGATGTCCAGATCTGATTGGAGCGGCTTATCATGAACAAGGAGAGGATATGTTGTCTTAGTGGGTTTGCCACATAGAGCATTGAAACGTTTCCAATAGATTGTTGGATGTGAAGTATCTGCTAGATTATTGCATGTTTTAATCCACTGACGTTGTTTATAGGCGGAGAGATAATTCCGGACAGTACGCTGCAATTGGTGATGAAGTATAAGTGCATCAGGATTTTGTGTGCGAAGGTAGTCGCGATAGCGCCGAACCAAAGCAAGATAATGGGGTGGAAGTTTGGGGCGATATGGAACGGATGAAGATTGCGGGATATAGAGGGTAGATGCGCGCTGGATTGTTGTAGTGAGAGTGCCAATTTGTTCAGTAAGATCATCAGAAGTGACTGGACCTTGGTAGGGTTCTATAGTAGAAGATATATAAGTACGATAGCTAGGCCAGTCGGCCTTGTCATATCGAGGTGTGACTCGAGAAGTAGGCAAACGTGATGGACAAGCAAGACCCGTATGGTAGGTCAGTTTGATAGGAGCATGATCGCTACCGAGCAAATCTAAGACTGTGACAGTGCAATGAGTAGCTAATGTATTGGAAGTAAGTGCGATGTCTGGCGTGGTGTTTGAGATTGGTCGAGTAGGAGAAGGAAGTGCAAGTAGTATGCCAGTAGTATGAGTGGTGATGAAGTCACAAAACTGAGTGCGTTCCTGGGCTGATCGACTGTGAAGGTTTATATCTGCAAGGATAATGAAATGTTTGTACGTATCGGATATATATGAAAAGAAGGCGGTTGGAATGGGATTGCCAGGTCGAACATAGATTGTAGCGAACGTAATTGCTATGGACTTGAAATAAATGGTGGTGATGACATATTGAGGTAATTGAAGGTGAGGATAAGAGAGCTGTCTGTATGGCAGGTTATTGCGAAACCCAATAGCAGCTCCACCGTTAGCGCGAAGGGTTGGTAGGGTATTGTCATGTCGGATCAAGTCATAGCGAGGGATTCTGCACGTGATGGACTTTTTAAGAAAGGTTTCGTTTAGAAGAAATACAGTGACATGCTCTTCTAATAGTACTGCCTGGAAAAGGTCTTTGTTTTTAGGGAGTGAGCGGATGTTGAGAAATAAAAAGTTTAAATCCATGATGCGTATGAAGTTAGACTGTAGTTTCGTATCGAATGGTATGAAAATGAACGTAATTATTTGAATACGTAGCATAGAGAGAAACGTTAAACGTTTGTTTTGCTGCTAAGGTGAGTTGTTGGAGAACATGCTGTCTATGAAAGGGGTGAATATTCTGGAGAGCAAGTGTAAGGAATTCCAACAATTTCCCTACTGTCAAGTGGTCATCAACATGCTTATCTGTGTTTGTGGAGGTTGGAGGGAACCACTAATTCAGGATGTGCCTGGTCAGGAAGAGGTTTACTTTTACATTTGTAGCTATAAGAAGGATGCTGATCTTTGCAGGTAGAACACTGAGGAGGGAGCTGCATATTCGGACAGAGACCTGTTTGGTGTGGACCGGAACAATAGCCAGAAACAGCAGGGTTTGTACATTGAGCCGTTGAATGGCTGTTGTACGCCTGACATTTCTCACACCTGAGTGGCATAGGTGCAGGTGACCGAGAAGGTTCCACGCGGTGTCTGCGTTTATAGATGTATGCACCTTGGGTAAGAAGGCGGTCAATAGTTTCCTGTGATGGTGTAAGGACACGCACCATGTAGGTGGCACCGCTGTTGTTACGAATGCGGATGACTTTGCGAATCGTGTGTCCTTCAGATTGTAATTCATCCGTAATTTCCTCATCTGAATAGGTAGGATCGACTCCTCGAATTACAACAGATAACATGGGGGGTCGCTTCGGAGGAGGAGGTTGTTTGCGACGTGAAGATGTGAGGTTGGTGAGGATTGATTGTTTTCCGAAGATTTCAAAGGATGCTTTGTTGCGAACAGTAGTTGCAAAATTTGGATCGGGAGATTTGAAGATATAGCCATTGCGTGTTTTTACTACTTCTTGAAGTGGGAGGCTAGGTAGATATTTCCGTAATTGCAAGATGATGAGTTTTTCGTTGGAGAACTTAGAATCGTAGTGTTGGAGTAGGAAAGAGTGCAGAGATGGAGTAGCGTTTGAAGAAAGAATGATTTGGTCAGATGTTTTGCGTACTGCTGATGTGCCTTCGGCTTCCATATCTGAAGATTCAGAGGCGGAAACAAAGTGTTGTTTCTTAGCTGGTGGTGAGTGTTTAACCTTGGCAGCGAAACTCGTACGACTCTGAGGTGATCGAGACCTCGTCCGAGTTGAAGTGCCAGAAGCTGCGGAAGCAGTAGAGCATTCGGAGTTTTGGCGATGTCTCTCCTTGCGGTCTTTGCGCTTCTCTACCTTCGCAGTGTGACCAGCGGGACCAGGGATAACTGGCGGTAAAAAATCGTGACGACATTCTAAGGATTGGCCAGAAGCTAAGCCAGGGTCCGCCATCAGAGAAGCCGATCAAGGGGCACAAAGCCGTGCCAACTAGTAATGCGATGATGTGATGCAATGAGATGAAAAATGTAAGGTGAGACGACCCGTTTGGATAGCCGTCAAGGTTGAGTAGTTTCAGGTGCCAAACTCGTAGCACTAGACGCCCTTGGCTTGATTAGTCTGACGTACAGTGCTCTGAAGTGAGGCAAGAGAAAAAACCCGGGATGAGGAGCAGGAAGGTAGCAAAAAACAGCCGTTCTGACGTGTGGTACGTCACAGCTGATAGATCGAAATAAATATCGATCTGGAGTATGTTACACTTTTTTTTAGGAGTATGGGAATAAGGTATAAGTGAACTGGATAAATCTTTATTCATCAATTATGTACTGCTTTGGTAAAGATGGTACTCTTACTCCCAGCCATTAGAGGGTTACGCCCTCTATTTGGCATAGGTGTCAGTAGATATACATTGATTGTTAAACATTGTGAGATGGTCAAAGTGCAATTATATAAACATGAAGAAAAGTAAGCATATAAAACTAGGGATACTGATAAATAATAATAATAAGAAGAAGAACAATAATAATAATAAATCAAAAGTAGAATAAATATGTGCAAAAATATATATGTATACGAGGTGCTAAGATATTAAGATGATGGAAAGCAAAAATGTATCACTAAAGTAATAGAATTTAGAGCGATGATGATGAGGTATGAGATGAAGTGCAGAGACAACACAAACATAGTTGTATTAGCAAGACAGATGCAGTGTTAAATCTTCTGTCCCGGGGCGACTCGGGACTGATGAGGACAGGGGGAAGCCCTTGTTAATAATGAGGATTACGTGCTAATATGGAAAAATATGAGGAAGATGATAATTAATGAGGTAAATATCATATATTTCCCGTTCATCAGCAGTCAGATGTGCATTTCGAACAAACAGTGATACTAAGATGTTTAAAGGCGAGTGTTTATACCGAAATGTAGCATCAGTAAGAGCATCAGTCTGCAGAATGTCCAAGAATAACGGATGACCTGTTTGTATACGTGAAGTTATATACCTTAGTCGTAGTTCTTCGAGGTGTTTCGTGAGTTTTGAGAAGTCGATATACTCATATGTAAGCCATGTAGGGTAAGGAAGCTTAATACGATACGCCAGCCGAATAGCATGTCGCTCCATTATGCAGAGTTTTTCGTAATATGACGCAGAAGCATTGCTCCAAGCGGTGTGTCCAAAAGTGAGGATGGGACGGAGAAACGCCTTATAGGTATGAAGTAACACTTCAGCTTTCAGACCCCAAGTTGTGCCTGTGAGACGACGCAATAGATTTAAACGAATTTTAGCCTTAGCTGTTAACTTTTTCAGATGAGCATTCCAAGTGAGCTTTGAGTCAAAGACCACGCCTAAGTAGGTAGCAATAGGAGAAGGGCGTACTCGGTACCCATCAACATTTACTTGCAAGAGATTTGGATTTCTGTAAACTCTGGAACGCCTGTTCGGAGGTAAGAACACGATTGCTTGCGTCTTTTCTGTATTAATAGTTAAATGCCATCTTTTGCACCACCTGATGTAATTATCGAGAGTTTGTTGTAAAAGAGTATTAAGTTGTTGGATAGTTTTACCAAGAGCGAGAAAAGCTGTGTCGTCGGCGTAATGGAAAGTAAAAACATTACGTGGAACTGCAGGGATGTCAGAAGCATAAAGGATATATAATAAAGGGCTGAGAGCCGAACCCTGAGGAACTCCAGTAAGCGGAAAGATAGGCCAAGATACAGCATTTCCCACTGAAACATAAGCAATGCGATTTGTAAGGAAAGAATATACTATCCTCAAATAGCAAAGTGGAAACTTAAATGATTGTAATTTTTTAATTAAGCCGTAATGCCAAACTTTATCGAAAGCCTTTTCTAAATCCATAAGAATGAGGCAAGAAGGAAAGGCTTTATTATACTGGTTAGTAATTATGGTGCTGAGACGAAGTAGCTGGTCATTTATGGAGAAATTAGGCCGAAAACCTGCTTGATGGATGGGTAGTAGAGTAGTTGTCTCAAGATACTTATGAAGACGGCAGACAAGAATTTTCTCAAATATTTTACTGAATACTGATGTCAGTTGAATTGGTCTGTAAGAGAAAACAGAATGCACTGGCTTGTTTGGTTTATGGAACATGCAAATTTTTGAGACTTTCCAATCTGGAGGATAGAAACCAGTTCTGAGAATAAAATTATATATCGCCACCAGTAGTAGTAGAAGTGATTGCGGGGCTTCTTTTATATGTCGATAACATATGCTATCAACCCCAGGAGCTGTGTTCTTTTTCCGCTTGAGGGCTATGTGGAGTTCATCAGTAGTAATGGGTGCGGTGAGTGGATGTTCCAGATCAATGGCATGATCGGCAGAAGGTTGTAAAGCGGGAATGCTAGAGATGTCTATCCGTTCAGGGATCTTAGAGGCAGCTGTTGGAGTAAAAACGCTCTGTAGCTGAATAGCAAATGCGTTAGCTTTCTCTTCGTCGGAGAAAAGAGGAGTGCCATCTGCAATTAGAGGATAAGTTGTTGACGTATTCTTGCCAGTTAGTTGATTAAACCTCTTCCAATAGCGAGATAGGTGTGCTTCTTCGGATAAGGTATTACAAGTCTTAATCCAACTGCGACGTTTATATGCAGCAAGATAGTTGCGAACCGCTCGTTGCCATTGACGATGTTGATGTAGATAGACATCATTGCCTGTTTGATAGTATTCACGGAGATGTTGACGAGCCTTGTGTATTAGAGTGACATACATCGGTGGTAATTTTGGCTTATGGAGAGTTACTTGAACAGTTGGAATATTATGATGAGCACTGGTTCGTATTGCCTCTGTGAGAGTAGTAAGACACGAAGCCAACTCAGGCTCGGTAGCCGGTGCTGTTACACTTGAAAGAGAGTGTTCGATGTCTTGCCGAAAATGAGGCCAATTCGCTTTGTCAAATCTAGGAACACTTCGCGGGGCTATTACCGGTCGTTGCGGTTGTCCTCGAGTTAATGTTAATTTAATTGGGTGATGATCGCTTCCGATGGAATCGAGAACTTCAAGCTGGCAGTCATTAATAAGATTTATAGATGTGATGACGACATCTGGTGTAGTCTGACTGATTGGTCTAGTGTGACTCGGAAGGACATGAAGATGCAACTGTAGATTTTCAGTTAAGAACTGCTGAAAATTTGCCTTTTCGCGAGCACTACGACTATGGATATTAATATCCACCATGATGATAATATTTCGAAAGTTATGGGCTATGTATTCAAAATATTGTAATGGTATGGGTTGGCGTGGTCGAATATAGATAGTGCTAAAATTAACTATTAATGATGGAAAATATATAGAATAAAGTAAGTATTCCGGCATATCGGCAAAAACTTGTGGAGTGTATGCTCTTACTGGATATTTGGAAAAATAACCTATTGCAACTCCGCCTTGAGCACGTGCCATATGATTGGGATAATCGTGGCGCTGCAGTTGATAACCAGAAATATGGGCTAACATGTTCGGTCTTAAGGCGGTTTCGTTAAGTGCAAATACATTAATATGTTCCTCATATAATAATGTTTCGAATAGCAGCTTATGTTGTGAAAGGGATCGAATATTAACGAATAGGAAAGTAATCCCCATGATGTGAAGTAACATATGCATGGTTTAAACAGCAGTTTCCAGCGGTCCAACGTGAAAATGAACATAATTGTTAGAGTAAGTTGCATGGAGATTGATGTGAAAAATAGATTTTGCAGCAGAGATTATGTGGTGTAAGATATCAGCTCGCTGAAATGGAAATATATTTTGTAACACCAAACTGATATAACGAAGGAGATCTTCGACGGTTAGCGGAGGTAAAATGGATTGAGTCGGTTGAGTTGTTTTATCGGCCGTTTTTAGCGGTACCGTTAGTTCTGGATGCTCAGGGGTCGGTGCTGGTTTGGCTTTACAGCGATAACTGTAAGTAGGATGAAGCCCACTGCAAGTGTTACATTTCGGTGGTCCTTGGAGATTGGGACATGCCTTGGTCTCGTGTAGCCCTGAGCAGTATCTGCATTTAGAAGGATTTGAACAGTTAGCGGTAGTATGATCTTTGTATACCTGACATTTTTCACAACGAATTGGTAACGGTCCTTGAGTTTTAGATGGTTCAACTCTGTGTATTTTCTTATAGATAGGCGCACCATATCGCAATAAATAGTCAATAGTGTCCTGTCGCTTACAAAGAACGCGGATCATGTATGTAGGACAATTGTTATTTCGAATGCGAAGACATTTATCGACTGATATCCCTTCTTGCGCTAGTTCCTCGTGTATTTCTGCATCTGTTAGTTCAGGTGAGACCCCTCTAATGACAACAGACAGAAAAGATGGTTGTCGAGGTGGTGGAGGCTGCTTTTGACGCTTATCTGTCAATTTCGTCATTTTAGCATTTTTCCCGAAAATTTCGTAGGAAGCTTTATTCCGTATGGTGATTCCAAAATTCGGATCTTTCGATTTCAAAACGTAGCCATTCCTAGTGGAAACGATTTGAACTAGAGTGTCCCGTACCCTAGGAACGTATTTCATTATTTGCAAAAATATCATTTTGGAATTTGTGAATTTAGTGTCATATTCTGTGAGTAGAAAGTGATAAACAGGATCGAAAGTTGAACTCGGTAAGGAATGATCTACAGGACCCGTTATTTTATTAGTATGCTGTGGATTGCCCTCGATATCCATTGATGTAATAGGGGACCTTGATCGAACACGTTTAGCAGATTGTGTAGATTCTGTAGAAGGATGCCTATCTCTAGATGTGCTTTCTATTGGTTGACTTCCCCAAGAAAAGTGGCGAGTCCGGCTGCGAGATCCAATAGATGAAGGTTGATCGCGGGAAGTGCTTGGATTAGTCGGAAGTGTAGGTGGTAATCCTATATGTCGTCCTAGGTGAGCTTGACCGTTTGTGTTGCCAGAGTCCGTCATCGTGATAAAGTAGCCAAGGGCCGAAGCCCAAACGAAGATGAAGAACAAAGAAAAGATGATGGAAATGAATGAGGTTCAAAAAGCAAGTTGCCCTCCGAAAGTGAAAACTTCCGTCAGCCCTCTAAGTGTCGTATGTGTGCTGTGCTCCCAAATGCGTATTACAACACTTGATCGTAGCTGGCACATTAACTAACACAAGAGAGGTTAGGCCTCTTGATTCAGTATGTATGTTACACTCACGGTCACGGTCACGGTAATGTTGTAGTTTTGTACAGAGTATCGGGCCAAAGCCCCTGTCTCCATGAGTAGGACTGTATAAAAATATATAAAGATATGTTGGTAGTTAGTTGGAAATTACTATTGTTTTGTTATGGATGGAAGTCTACATCTGCAACTGTCGCAGAGTAGCTGATTATGAGTGCATTACGAGTTCTGGAAAGATATTAAAGACGTGGCGTACGATGGACGTTCCGAAGAGTGCATTCAGTGCCGATGTTAGCTATGGCGGGATTAATATGTCTGGGTAAAGTACGCCAGAACTTACTGTGCGAATGTCGTAGAACTTCTCTAACAGTGGGTAGCTCTAAATCTTCCAGAATCTGACTGTTTCGTGTGTATCTGTCGTGACCAGTGATTATACCACCAGCTCGAGTTTGTACACTTTCGAGTGTTTGTATATGACTGGGTGAAGCATGTTGCCAGGCAGGGCATGCATAAGAGATTGTAGACAGGACTATCATCTTGAAGATGTGAGCTCGAACCTCATGGGAAAGTGAACTGCAGCGAAAGATGGAATATAACGCTGAAATTTTTCGTAAGGCCCTTTGTTTTATGTCCCTGATGTGAGCGGCGAACGTTAAACCACGGTCTAAGGTTACACCCAAATATTTGGCGTAAATAGCGTGAGGAATACGAGCGTTCTCATAGGTTAAATTTCGTGGAGCACGGATGCGTCTCTTACTGTGAATGACAGCACAGCTTTTGTCTGGATTGATTTTAATCCTCCAACGTCTTGCCCATTCCTGAAAACCGTTTAGTTGTCGTTGCATGTAGATGTAACACTGTGCAAGTGAGCTACTGGTCGTGAAAAAGGCAGTATCATCAGCATATGTTGCGAAAAAGCAATGCGGTAAAGTTGGGAGATCTGCCGTGTATAGATTATATAAGAGTGGTGAAAGTACAGCACCCTGTGGAACACCTGCTTTGATAGATCTAGACGTGGATTTGACACCGTCAACAGACACATGAAATTTTCTGTCAATGAGGTATGAACGAAGTAAATGTAGAAGACGATCCGGAAAACCTTGGGTGTATAACTTATATAATAGTCCTGCTAACCAGACTTTATCAAAGGCTTTTGAGACATCTAGGTAGACTCCAAGAGTGTGTTGTTTCCTGTTAAAAGCCGCTGTTAAGTGATCCACTACGCGGACGAGTTGTGTAGTAGTGCTATGTTGAGCACGAAACCCAAACTGATGAAAAGGTAGGAGATCTCTATTAACTACATGTTGTTTCAGCCTCGAGAGTAACACACGTTCAAAGAGTTTACTCAAATGCGACAGAAGACTTATCGGTCTATAGTTTTCCGGGAGCAGTGGGTTCTTTCCAGGTTTGGGGATGGTGATGACACGAGCTTCCTTCCAGGTCTTGGGGTAGTAGCATAATTGAAATATGGCGTTAAATAAATAGGTTAAAAAGACCAGTAGTTTTCTAGTTGGATGTTTAAGGATCTCAGATCGAATCCCATCGGGCCCAGATGCTGTCTTTCCTGGCAGACATTTGATATGTTTTTCTATTTCCCGAGGTGTTACTATGGTGATGTCATGTGTTGGGTTTTGTGTCCTTATGCTATATAGTGTGGTTCGGATGTGCTGTTTGAGGTAGGGATCGAGGCGTGCTCTGTTAGGCTGGAACTGTTCTTCTAGAGAGTCAGCGAAATTGTTCGCTTGCGTCTGAGAATCTTGTGTCAGACCTTGAGGTCCTTGTATGACTCTAGCTTTGGAAGCATTTGTAGCTCGTTGGAATGATTTGGAGTATGCTTAAATTTTACGGTCATTTACTGTGACATTTTGAAAAGTGTTTTCCCAGTATTGTTGATTTTGTCGCGTTGTCAGCAACTTGAGCTTTGCACATAGTTTGTTCCACAGCGTTTTGTATGCTGGATGTAGTGTATGCTGCCATCGACGTCTAGCCCAACGTTTTAGATGAATATAGAGTTGTAGGTGGAAACTGTCACATTGCCCGGTTTGCGTTGGAGAGATTATGGAGATGGAGCTCGCTGCCTCTGCTGTGCGAAGTGCTAACGTGATGTGAGAGACCGCTTGGTCGATGTCCTCAATGGTGGCGGGCCGATCTCGTAGATCGATCATAGTGTTCAGTTCTTGTTTGAAAAGATGCCAGTCCGTTTCTATTTGCTTGAAGATAGGGGCAGAATGAGCGATGCTGCGGTGCGAGACGTGAAAAATGACTGGATCGTGGTCAGAATCTAAATCCGAAATGACATAAGGATGAACACTAAATGATACATCTTTGCAAAGAGCGACGTCAAGAACATCGGGTTGTCCGCCGAATTTTGGATAATGAGTTGGGTCAGGTGGAGCACTGATGATGAAGTTGGAGGTAAGTAGATATTCATGTAAATCATCTCCAGCGGTGTTTGGAATAATCGAGTTCCATTCTCCATGTTTAGCATTGAGATCTCCAGCTAAGATGACTTTTGGCCCTAGGTTAGCAATGACATCGAAGTCTGAAGGCTCTAATTGTGTGGCCGGGGACCTGTACCCGGTAACCAATATTAATGGAACGCCTGGAGTTATTAATTGAACAGCAAGTGCCTCCAAAGTAAGTAGGGGTGGTATTGTAATCAACTTGACTGGGAATGCCATTTTGATGATAAGTAGTAATCCTCCTTTCTGTCTGCCCACTCTATCCTGTCGGTACACAATGTAATTGGGTAGTCGCCAAGTAGGGATACGAGCAGTAAAGTGTGTTTCTTGTATAAACATGACATCAACTCTGTGGTGTGTGAGAAATCTAATCAGCGTATGTTTCTGCCCCTCGAGACCATCTGCATTCCATGTAGCGAGGACAAGTGTGTGATGTAGGACGCTGGAGTTAGAAACAGCCATCGTCAACCATTTCCGCTATTGTTTCAATGACTGCTGCAGCCTTGGAAGCTGAGTCTGCTGCTTGTCGGAAACGTGTAATACCACGTTTGATGTGTGTTAATATTTTGCGGAAAGGTAATTCTTTGAGGAAAGAAAGAACGGACTTTATGTCCAGGTCTTCTTTAGAGCTCTCTTGTTGTAGAGTAGAAGCTGAGTTGGTGTGGGATGAAGTGGGAGCTTCAGCGTCGTCACCATCCGTAGCCACAAGGTTGGACATTGACAATGGTGGGAATGGAAATTGCCTCATCTGATGGGTTTTCGGATCGTTTCTTGGTCTTATCTGTTTGCTTCTTTGGTTGCTGTGCTGGCAATTTTAGAGCCTCGGAGTAAGATTTAAATACCGGGCAGCCGCGGTAATTAGCCGGATGATCTCCCTGACAATTTGCAAAAGTGGCGGGTGTGGATGTATCTGGTTTACTGCATGACTGTGTGAAATGCAGTTGCCCACATTTAAGACACCGCGGGTGGGCTTGACAGGTGTCTTGAGAATGCCCCAATCGTTGGCACCGATAACATTGTAGCACTGAGGGAGGCTTATAGGGTTCGATTTGGACCTTGTAATGGAGCAAGTTATTAATTGCATAGATCTCTTTAACAGTTGCAGTTCTCTCCAAAGCAACCAAGAACAATGGCATCAGTATTTTCTTGTCATCCGTCTTGCTCTTGCGAGACATTGTCGGTTTGTAGCCCAATCTTATAAATTCTTCTTTCAGGTCATCCAATTCGGTGTCAATAGGTAGTTTTCGGACAACTACCTTAATAGGCCTTTCAGTTTTTGCTACCCCTGTGGCATATTCAGTGTGCGTTTGTTCACAATAAGTCTTGATAGTTATATAATCGTCTTTGTTAGCCGCTTGAAGGCGAATGCGCTCTTTGTTGGGCTGTGCTAAGGGAGGCTCCTTCAATGCTCGTGACAGGGTCTTTATAA
Organism: Thermobia domestica; assembly: GCF_964235325.1. Lineage (NCBI taxonomy): Eukaryota > Metazoa > Arthropoda > Insecta > Zygentoma > Lepismatidae > Thermobia > Thermobia domestica. Next base: position 339,391,517 of record NC_137456.1, on the reverse strand, counting down.
ATGTATATGTGTTGGTAATTCCGTATATGAAGATTGGAGGTGGCTTGGAAATGGAGGCCTTGTTCGTCACTACAGTGTTATTGATGGGTCTAGTATTATCTGTTTGTTCGGGGGACAAAGCATCGAACTTGTTACTGGTGGGAAGTGGAGGATATTCTTGAATGCTGTTAATTTGTTTTTCTGCTTTGTTGAGATTGTCCAAAGACGACCTACGTCGCTTTAGTGTCCCTACGACAGTGAAGTCCATATCTTCGGTGCTATTTGACGTTGATGGTTGTGAAGCACTTGTCTGCTTATGTGTAGGAGCTTTCGATTTTGACTTCGGTGGAACGTTTGCTTGCTTGGGTCTACCCAATGGCAGAAGAAAGTCTTCAGGTTTATAAGTTGCTCGTATTATTTTGCCCCTGATACTAGGATTCTTGTTTGATTGTGCCTTTTTCTCAGATTTGACCGGTGTCTTCTGAGAGGCCATCTTGATAGTTAACGTAGGAGATGGCGCCAGCTTACCACAAAAGGGTTAGTGACGGTCCCTGTGTATATTTTTTGTCTTAGAGCAGAGCTCTAAGTTTAGAGTTTATTAAGGTGCTCTTTCCTCCAAAGAGGAAGCACTAACGTAATCGTTCGCCGGTATAAATGCCAAAGTCGTCAACTATTTACTTCCTTCAATTATCTCTACCTTCGAAGAGGAGAGTACCAAAATAAATCGTTAAGCCAAGGAGAATAGCAAGGTCGTCAGCAGAAAAGATCAATTTCGTGCGTTAACCTCCGTAGAGGTATTAAATATAATTCGATGGTTGTTTCCTCAGCCTCAAAGAGGCAAGTAATCCAACCGTATTAACGAAGTTCGCGATTTAATCAATGGGGATGGACACACTAAATGACTTGTTTATTTTTCTCCGCCAGCTACGGATACCCTATTTTTTTACCTGGTTAGAGACTCCAGGTGGCCAGTTCGTTACATTTTTTTTTGGTCGTCATCCCGTTTAAAGGGTAACGCCCTTTCTTCGGGTTAGAGGAGTAAGGATTATCAGGAGAGGATGAATTATTTGTTGAGGGGTTTGGATAGTTTTCTTTAATCATTTTTTTAATTTTTTTTCTATTTTTATTTTTATTTTTTTATTTTTTTTATTTATTTTTTTTATCATTTTATTTTGGAATATGGGCAAGGATTTGGAAGGTTCTTTCGGTCAGGGCCTATGTTCGGTACCATTCCGGCATTTGCCGGGTGTGACTAAGGGAAACCCTGGAAAACCTTAGTCAGAATGGCCGGCCACAGCAGACATGTGCCTGCTCGACCTTTTGGTGTAGGAAATTTTGGGTGTTCGGTATCCTGGTATAGATTCATGCATAAGACGGGTAGATGTCGGATGATAGTTCTTGAGGTCTATAGATGTTTAGAATTTCGGGGTCTATGGTAGCGGGATCTTGGGAAAGATGGCGTAAAGTCATGTAATGTTGGAGAGGTGAATCCTGATGGATTGGCGGCGCGTCGTGGTTTGCATCATATTGGATGATGTCTAGGATCATGGGATGGGCGGTTTCGGTTCAATTGTTGATGCAGTTTTGGCGAAGGGTTTCAAGGTGTAACAGGATGGGAGGGAAATCTATCCGGTCGTAAAGCTCTCTCGTTGGGCTGGGCAGGCTTATTCGGTATGCGAGGCGGAGTGCGTGCCTTTCTAGGATGGCTAGTTTCTGGTAGAACTTGTGGTTTGCTGAGGTCCATGCAGTATGACTATAGGTGAGAACAGGTCTTAAGAAGGCTTTGTAGGTGTTGGTGGTTATATGTGCATTGAGTCCCCAGGTTGTGCCACACAATCGCTTTAAAAGGTTTAGTCGGTTTCGGGCTTTTGAGGTAATGGTTTGCAGGTGTGGATTCCAGGTTAGCTTTGAGTCGTAGGTGATCCCAAGATAGGTGAGTGTGTTTGTTGGAGGGATTGGTGTATCATCGATGGTGATATCTAGGAGTCGGGGATTTCTCCGGATCTTGCTACGTGTCTTAGGGGGTAGGAATACTAAGGCTTGGGTTTTGGTAGGATTTATCTTTAGGCGCCAAGTGGCGCACCACCGGGCAAAGGTATCGATGCTGGTCTGTAGTGTTTTGTTTATCTGTTGAATGGAGTTTGCTGTTGCGAGAAAGGCTTGTCGTCTGCGAATTGGAAAAGGTTTAGGTTATTTGGGAATTCCGGGAGATCGGCAGCATACAGTATGTAAAGGAGAGGTGATAGTGCAGAGCCTTGCGGGACTCCACAGTGGAGAAAAATAGGGTGTGAGAAGGCTTCATTGATTGTAACATATGCTATTCTGTCGGTTAGGAAGGAATGTATGAGCCGAATGTAGTTGTGTGGTAGGAAGAAATTGTGGAGTTTGTGAATCAGTCCGGCGTGCCAGACTTTGTCGAACGCTTTTTCTAGGTCGAAGGTTACAAGTCATGAGGGTTTTGATTGGTTAAACTGGTTGTAAATTGCTGTGCTAAGACGTAAGAGCTGATCTAGGATGCTGTAGTTCCAGTATTTTGCTGAATGTAGATGTGAGTTGGATGGGTCGATAGGATTGGGGGTCTTGGGGAGGCTTTTTTGGTTTCAGGAATACTAGAACTTTCGAGACTTTCCACTCAGTTGGAAAGTATCCAGTTCTGAGCATGAAGTTATATATTGCGCAGAGGAGAGAGTACATGGAAGGGGGTGATTCTTTGATATGGCGGTAGGATATGGAGTCGAGTCCTGGTGCGGTGTTTTTCTTTCGGGTAATGATGTTATGAATTTCATTTGGTAATATAGGAGCTGTGAGAGGTTCTTGTTCATTGCCGGTATGATAATTGCTCGGGGTTAGAGTAGGTGAGTGTGGATCGGATCTTTGGTTGATGATTCGGGATAGATTGCGGGGTAAGGTGCGTCCAGGAAGGGGTGTAAATATATCTTGCAGGTGATCTGCGAATATGTTAGCTTTCTCGGTGTCTGTGGTTGGAGCTTGGTTATTAACAATGATAGGATATGGTGAATGGTTATTTTTGCCTGTAAGTTGGTTGAAGCGCTTCCAGTATTTAGTGGGGTGAGCTTCTGTGGAGAGTTTGTTGCATGTGAGTATCCATTGTCTGCGTTTGTAGGCTATTATGTAATTATGGACTATTCGTAGGTATTGTCGGTGGAGGCGAAGGGCTTCAAGGTTTCGGGTCAATAGGTATTCTCTGTAGGCACGGCGAGAGGCTGTGACTAGGGGTAGGTAATTTGGGGGTAGTTTGGGTTTATGAGGAGTGATATTTTGAATTGGAATATGTTGATCTGCTGCTGTTTGAAGGATATCTGTGATAGATTGGATGGTTTGTGAAAGTTCTTCGGAATTAGTAGGAGGTGCAATATTTGCAATGGAGTGGTCTATTTGTTGTCGGTATGAGTTCCAGTCAGCATGGTGGTAGGCGTATATTTTTCTCTTGGTTGGAGTTTTCAGGGGAAGGTGGTTAGGAAATTCGAGGGTAACTTTTATAGGAACGTGGTCGCTGCCAATTGAGTCCAGGACCTCGAGGGTTGTATGTTGAGAAAGCGTTGAGGAGGTTATAACTATGTCAGGAGATGTATTGCTAATTGGTCTGGTGGGTTTTGGTAGTACATGGAATTCTCCATTGGTTTGTTGGTCTATAAAGGTAAGGAAGTCCTGTTTATCGGCTTGGGTTCTGCTGTGAAAGTTAATGTCAGCCATGATTATGTAATGTCTATTGTTCCTATCAATGTGTGAGAAGAAATCAGTGCGGATCTGGTGTCCAGGGCGGATGTAAATTGTTCCTATTGCGATAGTACGGTGTTTTAGATATAATATTTCTATGTTGTATTCTGGTAGAGATAGTTGGGGAGAAAGAATGATTTTTCGGTGTGGTATGTAGTTTTTAATGCCTATCAATGTTCCGCCATGGATTCTGTTTCTGTGAGAGCCATCGTGTCTGTTTATGTTGTATTTTGGTATGTAGCACGATATCTGGGGAGCCAAGTAGGTTTCATTTAGGGCGAAGGCAGTTATGTTGTGTTCCTGCAGTAGCTGGGTATACATGATTTGGTGAGTAGGTAGAGATCGGATGTTGAGGAATAGGAAGTTGTATGTTGAGAGAGCTTGAGGTCTTGCCATCATTTAGGATGTCTCGGTAGAATGGATTTCAAAGTGTACATTCGGGCCGCTGTAGGTGGCATGCAGCTGGAGGCTGTACATGCTTTTGGCACAGAGGATGATTTGGGTGAGAATGTGGTCCCTCTGGAAAGGATTGATGTTTTGGAGTGCAACAGTCATGAAGCGGAGAAGGTCTTCGACTGTCACGGGGTCTTTCAGAGAGTTACTAGGAGGAGTGGGAGTGTCTATAGGGCGGAGTGGTACCACTAATTCGGGTTTGGCTGGGTCGGGAGCAGGTTTACCTTGACAGCGGTAACTGTAGGTGGGGTGTTTTTCTCCACAGGTGTTACATTCTGGTGGGTCTTTGAGGTTGGGACAGTTCTTTGTTGGATGGTTTTGCGCGCAATAGCCACATTTGGTTTGGTTGATGCAGGATGAGGTGGTGTGGTCGTTGTAAATCTGGCAGTTTTCGCAGCGTACAGGTAGTGGGGCTGGAGTTTTGGAAGGTTCGACTTTATGTCGGCGTCTATAGATATAGGCGCCGTTGGCAAGAAGATGATCGATGACATCTTGTTGGTTTGTTAGGATACGGACTAGGTAGGTAGGTCCTCGGTCGTTTTTGATGCGAAGACATTTCTTCACTTCGAGTCCTTCTTGACGAAGCTCGTCATGAATTTCATCATCGGAGATGTCGGGATCGACGCCGCGTATAACGACAGATAGGAGTGGAGGCCTTCTGGGAGGTGGAGGAGACTTTGGAGAGCTAGGATTTAAGGGTTTCAGGTTTGCTTTCGGTCCAAATATTTCAAATGTGGCCTTATTGCGTACGTGGATGTGGAAATTTGGATTTTGTGATTTCAGAATGAAGCCATTGTTGGTTTTGATAATTTGGTGAAGTTCGGCCCTAGGTACGTACTTTGAGATTTGGAGGAAGATTTCTCTCTCGGATTTATATTTTGGGTCGTAGCCGGTCAGGAGGAAGTTGTGAACAGAGGTTGGAGTTGTTGGTGTATTGTTGGCAGTAGCAGAGGTGGATGGATTTGGAGATGCGGTTTCCATGGGTGCCGTGTAACGTGGGTTCCTGTCACCACGGCATGGCGCGTCCTCAGGTTGCGGATCGAGGAGAAGGCCTCTAGATATAGAGGCTAGCTACGAATATACTGAATAAGCAGTCGCGGACAGACGACTAGGAGTGGTCCTCCAGCTTGGGGGTTTGGGTAAGGCTAACACCCTCATCCTGTAAAAAAAGGTACTTGTTCAGAAACATTCACAAAAGCCTCGGACAAGGACTGATAACTTGGCACGACATCAGCAAAAGAAAATGGACATGAGATTTGGAACATGGAATATTAGAAGTCTTTATAGGGCAGGCGCGTTAAAATCTGTAACGAGTGAGTTAGAGAAATACAGGATGGACTTATTAGGAGTTCAGGAAGTTAGGTGGGAAGGAAATGGATCTGAGAATTCCGGAAATTTTACGTTCTTTTACGGGGAAGGAAATAAAAATCACCAGTTAGGAACAGGATTTTTCGTTCACAAACGAATATTACCAGCAATTAAACGGGTTGAATTTGTTACTGACAGACTTTCTTTTATTACTCTTAAGGGACGGTGGTGTGATATTATTGTTTTAAATGTACATGCTCCAACTGAAGATAAGGGTGACGATATAAAAGATAGTTTTTACGAAGAAGTGGAACGGATATTTGACCAACTCCCGCGATACCATATGAAGATTCTATTAGGGGATTTCAATGCGAAGGTAGGACGAGAGGATATTTTCAAACCGATTATAGGGAACGAAAGTTTGCATAAGGAAAGTAATGACAACGGTGTGAAACTCGTGAACTTTGCAACATCCAAAAACCTAATCGTGAAGAGTACAAAATTCCCACATCGCGACGTTCATAAACACACTTGGACATCACCAGACGGAAAAACACATAATCAAATTGATCACGTTTTAGTAGATAGAAGAAGACAATCTAGCATAATTGACGTCCGGTCGTTTAGAGGGGCTGATTGTGACACTGATCACTACCTGGTAGCAGCGATAATACGGGAGAGATTATCGTTGAATAAAGGTAATACTCAATGTCCGAAAACGGAGAGATTTAATTTAAAGAAATTAGAAGAGAGCCAGGTAAGAGAGGAATACCAGATTGAAGTTTCGAATAGATTCTCGGTTTTAGAAGACTCGGAGTGCACTAGTGTTGAGGATACTTGGATTGAAATTAGAGATAGCATTAAAAGTTCAGCAATAGAAAAACTGGGACACGCGGAAATACGTAGGAACAAACCATGGTTCGACCAAGAATGCATTAAACTAGTAGAGAAGAGAAAACAGGCAAAATTACGGTGGCTACAAAATCCGAATGAAATAACTACACAAAATTTCGCAGATATCAGGCGGGAAACTTCCAAAACTTTTAGAACAAAGAAACGGGATTTTTTGAAAGCTAAAATTAAGGAACTTGAAGATAATAGTAAAAATAAAAATATTCGGGACATGTATAAGGGGATCAGCGAATTTAAGAAAGGCTATCAACCTCGTGCTTATATATTAAAGAAATCTGACGGAACAGTTCTCACTGATACGGATAGCCTCTTAAATAGATGGAAAGATTTCTTTGACGATTTGCTGAACACGCAGCCAAAAACTAATGTGCGTGGAGAAAAGGAGATACACACCGCAGAACCGTATATTCCAGAACCCAATCGAATAGAAGTGGAAGCCGCTATAAAGAAATTAAAGAAACACAAATCTCCGGGTGTAGATGAAATTCCGGCTGAGTTAATTTTAGCTGGAGGCGAAAAATTGTGGAACAAGATACACAAACTCATTCTCCTTATCTGGAACAAGGAAGAATTGCCACAAGAGTGGAAAGAGTCAATCATTGTTCCAATTCACAAGAAAGGCGACAAAACTGACTGTAATAATTATCGAGGCATTTCTCTTCTGTCAACATCCTATAAAATCCTTTCAAATATTCTGTTAGCAAGATTGACCCCATACGCAGATGAAATTATTGGAGATTATCAGTGCGGATTTAGACGAAATCGATCAACTATCGACCAAATATTTACCATTCGCCAAATACTCGAAAAGAAGTGGCAATACAATACCCCGGTACATCAACTATTTATTGATTTTAGAAAGGCTTACGACTCGGTTAGGAGAGAAACATTATACAACGTTCTTACAGAGCTTGGAATACCGAGAAAGCTAATTAGATTAATTAAGATATGTTTAAGTGAATCCCCAAGTAAAGTCCGGGTAGGAAAATTTTTGTCCACGAGCTTCCACGTCGAAAATGGCCTGAAACAAGGAGATGCGTTGTCGCCATTATTATTTAACTTTGTGCTGGAATACGCCATAAGGAAAATCAAAGATAGCAACCAGGGCCTAGAGTTGAACGGCATTCACCAGGTTATGGCATATGCTGATGATGTAAATTTAATAGGGGATGATAGGAGAACAGTAGAAATAAATGCAGAGATATTATTAAACGCTTGCAGGGACATGGGTTTAGAAGTAAATGAAGAGAAAACTAAATACATGGAAGTGCGTCGGGACCGTAATACGGCAAATTGTGGAGGCGTTAAAATATTAAATAATACTTTTGATAAAGTGGATACTTTCAAATATTTAGGATCAATATTAACAGACAAAAATCATATTCACGAAGAAATTAAATATCGACTAAAAGCAGGGAATTCGTGTTACTATTCGGTTCAAAATCTCTTGTCGTCGCGAATTCTGTCGAGGAATTTGAAGCTTAAAATATATAAAACGATAATCATGCCTGTTGTTCTGTATGGTTGCGAAACATGGTCGCTTACTCTGAGGGAAGAACATAGACTGAAAGTATTTGAGAACAGGATCCTGAGAAGAATATTCGGACCCAAGAGGAACGAGAATGGGGAATGGCGGAAGCTTCATAACGAGGAACTACATAGTTTATACGGTTTACCCAACATTGTTAGGGTCGTCAAGTCTAGGAGGCTTAGGTGGGCAGGTCATGTAGCTAGAATGGAAGAAAGTAGAAACGCTTTCAAAGTCTTGACTGGTAGACCCATAGGAAAACGACCATTAGGAAGACCTAGGCGCAGATGGGAGGATAATATTAAGATGGATCTCGCAGAGATAGGAATACAAAGTAGAAACTGGATCCAATTGGCTAAGGATAGAAGTCAGTGGAGAGCTTTTGTGAACGCGGCACTGAACCTCCGGGTTCCATAGGCCATAGAGTTAGTTAGTTAGTTGGTTTCCATGGGTGTTGGAGCTTGATGAAGCAGTTGGTCGGTGGTCTTAGCTTTCTTGATGGTAGCGGTTGGAATGGTAGTGTCCTGTGGTGATGTTGGTCTGGGCTGTTTGGAGCGTATGACATTGGAGTACTGGTTTGGTCCCCCCTTAACCCCTTTAGAAGGTTGGTTGGAAGAGTTGACACACGGGGGAAGTCCCTTGTGCATCTTTGGATGGGTGTAGGTTTTTAGGTAGAAAGTTAGCCGTTCGGATACTAACTTAGGTGGGCTGACACGTCACACAGTCAAGCGTAGATACTTTCTGCGCTTCACTAGCTCAGTCTCGCAGAAAGTACACACCGCCTGGCAACACTGTGGCAACCAGGATTGAGGACTATGCCTCGGGTGGGTATAGTTCGTTACACTTCATAAGTCTTTTATATATGTAATCTGATCCTTCTCTATTCACTGTGAGCTCCGAAATGAATGATACAAACTTTTAAGGGATTTCACATTATATTAAAAATAGTTATCTTTAGTTGAAAATTTTTTTTTCTTCAGATTTCGTAAAAATAAGTTTACATCTTTTTTAGGAAGTTGGCAATATTTTCACACTTCTTAAATTGTCGTACGCGCTGCCATCAAGTGAGAGTAGTTTAACTACTGAAGAAATCGCTTTCACAAAACAATTTGTTTTTGCAGCCAGGAGCACTAACTGATATAATGTCGTAGTTTTCTCTGAGTTTTACGTTAATGCGACTACATGAAAAGCATGGGCGTCTCTGGCATATAAGAATATAGAGGGACAACTAGAATAAAGAATGCTTCTACACTCGCAACTAAATTTACTGGAAAACTACTTGAATTATGAGCTAGAGAGGTACAAATAATCACAATTTTCTTCCATTATTGTTAGGTCACTTGCTTCATATTTAGTTTATATATATACAGTAGTTCTTAGGGAACTTCGTCTTGACGTAGGAATTATATCATAAATACTACCCCTTAATACTAGGTATATACGTATTTGCATCTTTGTATTCCTCGTGTTTCCACCATTTCTCACAGAGTAAGACGTACGTGTTTTTTCCTATGTGAAAGTATCGAACATCATTTTAGTTATTTCATATTACATTCCTTCAACCCTAATTACCAAGTTTTTCATTCGTGCAATCCAATGTTTACATGTTAGCATGTAATTCCGCTTTGTAACCATGGGGGAAGATGCGGGTGGCGTGGGGAGCACTGCGAGCAATGTGGGGAGCGAAGCGCCCAAAACTTATATATTTGCTACAAACAGCTTATGCAATTGCTGCATATCCAAATAAGCTGGGTTATTTGGGTACCTTTTATTGCCAGAGAGAGAGGACCGATCTCAAGACCAGCTGCCTGGTACACCTACGGTTATTACCCTTACCGAGAACATCGTCTCCCCATATGGCATTGTGCAGATTCTCGTCATCATCATCATCGTCGTCGTCATCATCAATTCTACATAAAAATTGCAGTCTCAAGCATCAGTTGATGCATAATTGTAAAATTCTTTAGAAAAAAATAAACTTAGAGCGTCAGGGACTTCTTCCTTTGCCTTTAGTTTCTTGTACTTTCTGGTCACTTTTCTGTTTACCTTCCGTCTTGATTTCTTGCTATTTATTTCTGCTATGTTAAGTGGTCCTGTATTTACTTCATGTCATCAAGTTCTATATTCTTGGTTTTCTACGACATGGTCACAGCGTCCTGCCAGTCCATGACCAACTTGGAAGAAGCCGTTGTTAGTGCACTTGCACTAAGCCCACTTTATGCCGCCATTGAGCTGAATTTGGATTTTCATTAGGAAAATACCACGAAGTGAGGGCAACAACCAGTTGCACTCGAAAGCAATAAGAACTTGTCATTTTGGAAAATATTGGTCAGATTCAGTCAGACAGAGGAGAAGAGAGCGTCGCAGCTCACGTCGAAGGTTATTCTGTCGTGAGGATAAGCCTTGTCCTATCACTCACAAACAGGACAACTTAACGTTAATATCTTACATATCTTAGACTCATAACTGGCTCTACTTTCATCCCCATGCTTTATAAGTCGCTCATGTCTCTTAAATTAAAATTGTGTTTGTTTTATTCCACTTCACCTTATTGGTGGAGAACACATTGGTGTGTTAGATGCTCACAGTGAGCATGAGTAAGGTACAAGTACGGCATTCATCCCGTGCTTCAGTATAAAAACCATTCATGCTATTTCGGACTAGAACCCATTGTTCTGTACTGTTACATAATGATGTAAGTAACACGTTTAACATTAAGGGCCATATTTTATTATAGCTGCCTGCGCAAATTTGCGTACAGCAATGCAACACAAAAAATTAGAGAATCAATTTTAATACCTGTTCTGATTACAGTAGGAAATTTTGCATTGCGTCGACGCAAACCACTAGGGAATGACGCCGTAAGTATAATTGACTGTTTCCAACCTTTCCTCAAATAGTATGAAACGACTAATTTAAAACAAAAACAAATATTAATTATTTACTATAATGTACTTAGCAACATTGGTATGTTGAAACGCATGACATAAAAGAAGAAAACGATGAAAATTCTCCACCAACCAATTTAATTTATAATCTATGTTTCCTTGTTTCCACCTAATACGATGCATAGAGAAACAAAGAAAGAAGAATTTGCAATTTAGCATTACTTCGTGTCCAGTATCTTGTGTTCGGACAGCCATGTGTAGCTATAGAGATATAAGAACTTTTTTCACTAAAAGCAGTGAAATGAGTTCTAATAACAATCGTGAACTACAATGTCACATTAAAACGAAAGTTCCTTCGGCAGATAACAACGAGATAGAATGTGTCCCTTCTACATCAGGGCAAATAAACGTCAACAAGAGCGAAGGAAATAACAGTGTTAATGATAATGGTGTTTGTGCTAATCAAACAGAAACACCAAGTCAATCGGAAAGTAATGTGCAGTGCACTTTCGAAAATAATAATTTTAGTAATACAACTGATAACATGACCCTTTCTAATGTAAGTGCACGAGTAAAAAATTCTTCTGAATTAACGTTAAATGATCTCAGTGACCTTACAGCTGGACCAAAAAGAACAGTTTTATCTTTTTATTCCTGAACAGAATGTGGAAGTGTTCGCCGCAGTTAACTTTATCTTGGTATAATAAAATTGAATGGTTAGAGTATAGTATTCAAAGAGATGCAGTATTTTGCTTTACATGTAGACAGTTTCCATCATAAATAAGGGAAGACATATTTAGAGAGAAGGGAATGAGAAACTGGAAGAAAATGTTTGAAAAGCTCAGTAAGCATGTTCTGCTAATTTATTTTCCTTGAAAAATGGATGGAATGCAAACAGAATTCTGTATCTATGGCAAGTCAGGTGACTACATCACACAGAAAGCTTGTGCATGAAAGCAGCTCATGTTTAATTAAAGTTATAGATATTGTATTCTATTTGGCTAAACAAGGACTAGCGTTTCGTGAACATGACCAATCGGAATCGTAAACAAACAAGGGAAATTTTCTGGAATTATGTGAAATTTTCGATGAAAATTTTAGAAGAAAATTTACATATTACCACAATTTAACGAGCAGCATGGTTCAAAATGAACTCCTTGAAGTATGCAAGGATGAAGTGATTCGACAAATAGTGAATGAAGTAAATAACTCTGGATTTTTTGCTTTACTTGTCGGTGAAGCAAAATCACAAAAGAACTACGCAAATGTGTATTAGTGTACGTTACGTGTTGTAACGACCCTTTCCTACTAGTTACGCCACACGAATCCAAATCGAGAGTCTTGACAAAGAAAAAAAATGAAAATAATTTTAATTTCAACAATCGATTTAAACTCGAGGAGCAAACCCGAAAGAAGAGTCTTGGCCGAACAGACACATAAACCCAAAGTCGCCGTGACAGGCTGGACGGATCGATATTCCTTGTGTTTCTTGTGAATATGTTAATGCATAGCACATAATAAACAGGATATACAAATAATCATAAATAATGGAAGAACCAGATTTCAAATTTTCAATAACAAACTCTATTTCAAAGAGTTGGTTGTGCATATATACTAATACGTTAGATTAATGTATATGCACAAAGCAAAAATAACAAGAGAAGTAAAATTAAAAACTATATATATATATATATATATATATATATATATATATATATATATATATATATAACCCGCGTAGTAATACCTAAGATTTCCAATTTAAAATATAATTTAATTTGATTCAAATATGTATATATATATATATTGATTATCAATTTAATTGCAATATCTAACAGCAATCTCGGTATCTCGATTTGATTCTAAATTCGTTTGAATATAACACAAAGTCGAAAGGTAATTTCTCAAAGTAATAGAAAATTTAATAACAATAAAATAAATCTGAAGCTAATCAGTCTCAACAATCTGATAGCAATACAAATATTTGTATATATATATATATATATATATATATATATATATATATATATATATATATATATATATATTATTCAAAGAATTTCTTTCGTAAATATTAAGTGAAAGTTTCAATGTTAACTAGAAAATCTATGATTCAATAACTTTTGTCACCGACTGTACAACAATCGTTAATTGTGACATCAAGAAATAACACAATTAATCTTATGAAATTCTTTCGAATCAAAATCTTATTCATAATACAACACTCTTTACTAAAATTGTACCTAGTCCTATTTTATTGACCGTAACTGTACAAACTTAAAAATTATACTTGATAATTACGTAGTATATTAATTCCACAATTGCTAATCTTTATGATACTCAAAATATCGCATAATCTACCTTCAGAATTAAATGCTCTTTGGAAAATATTAACTTAAAAATATTTGGAAAATATTAAGTGCTCGATATAGAATCTCAATGGAAATCACTCATCAATAGTAAATGTAATATGCACGTATTAACGAGTCAAAATAACGCTTTAAAGTCATAAACATATCCACAAGGAATAATGGCAAACTTCTTGATATTCTTTAGAATTATTCGGATCAATACTCCCGGATTATCATTCCACCAATTACTAAATAACATTCTGGGGAGGATTTAACTAGAATATGGAACAGATCCCTACTGTGGCAATTTAAACCAAATCCAAATAGCGTCCCAACCAAAGCGGAAACAACTTTAACCACAACCAAACAGGATTTGATAACAAAGTGACCCAGATACTACTTAAATCGAAAATTCACTCACCCAAATTTTCCGTCTTCTTGTTACCTTGTTTCGTGGTGTTACAGTAATGGAATTGGCTTCGTTGACTGACCGAGATGAAACTCGAAGCGAATAAACATATTGGTCAAACGGCACTTTTATCCAGAACCTTTTTTAAAATATTTTCGTCAAAAAATTCAAACTAAACTTAGTTTCGGCGTACAAACAGTTACTTGCAATAGCAGTTGAGCTTATTAAGGGAAAAGCTTCCTGCATTACAAAACCAAAGCAAGTAACCATTGCATCTCAGTTCCTTTCTTTTCTTTTCGCAGATTAATTGTCCCACAAAAAAATGCAGAATTCGTCCTTTGGGGCAAAAATGCTCCATAAACTAACCAGACAACTAAGGTTATAGTAATCAAAACGATTACACTGGTTATTAGGACAAACTCGTAACATATCAAAGGGCACTAAGTTGACCTCCTTTGGTCCCCCGCTCAATTCCTGCCTCGGCTCCAATACTCCTATAATCTCTCTGCTTAAAATAAGAAAAGAAGCATAACGGAAATACTAGCTTCTGAGAAACTGATTATTTTCATATCACTAAGCACTTTTTTCCACACTTTTCACTTCTTTTGCCGTTATGCCCAATACATTCATTGCCCCAGTTCAACTTCACTGTTAAACTCAGACACAAACAACGACACCAAGCAAAGACTGGTACACGTTTCGTTCCACAACCGTCACCACACACACAACCATGAGTTAACAATCCGTGCTGGCTGACAAACTACAACCATGAATTCACGATTCGTCCTGGCTGATGAACTACAACCATGTGTTAACGATCTATCCTGGTTGATGAACTACGAAAGAGTATGCGGGCTCAAGGCAATCGCATACCGCGAAGCTACGAACCATCACGTGACGCGCTAGCAGACATGAATGATTTCCATATCAGTTCTAATATACGCGCACTCTCACTCTTTTTACTTTTTTATTTAAAAAAAGTGACTGAAAAAATACAAAGAATAAATATATATACAGGTTAGATTTAACTTGTTTTAAACAACACTATAACATAATGTAATTATATTCCCTTATTTTCTATCTTTTTACAACCTCTTGCTTCTCATATGTCGTCTTCAACATGGGACGAGTCCATTGAGTCGCGAGCCGGGGGGTGTCCTCAAGGCGACTCGTTACAGTGTACGAATCAGTAGTGAGAGAAATATTGCTATACATGGAAGATATATCAACGGAAAGATCAGCACCTGATTTAGCTAAAGTTATAAAACATGTAATTGATAAATATAGAATCACCTCCGTAATGATTACGATGGCTGTTGTAATGGCTGGTGTTAAACGAGGACTTCAAGCAATACTTCGCGAGACTCATCCATATGCAGTTTATGTGCATTGTAATGCACATAGACTTAATTTAGTACTAATTCCAGGCTTGCAATGAAATTGGTCTTGCATGTTTTTTCTTTAATACAATGCAATCTCTACGAATTTTTTGCGGATGCAGAGAATCTTTCTCGTGTTATTTCCATACAGAGAGAACTTAAAATAAATCCACGTGAGATAAGCAAATTAAGTGATACAAGGTGGGCATGTAGAGCAATAGCAGTGGCGAATGTCAAATACACATTCAAATCTATCATTGAGCTGTTAGAGAATTTTTCGACGAATTTTCGAGATTATAATTCGTGTCAAGCAAAAGGACAATTAAGTGACAATCAATCCCTAGACTTTATTGTGTGCCTCATAGTTTTTATAAGTACTTAACTCTGATAATGTTTTGGGCAAGTCGCTACAAAAGGTTGATACTTGTCTTGCATTGTGTTACCAATCAGTGAAAACGTTGATAGATATACTTTCTTCTCAAAGAAATCATGAAGAATGTTTAAATATATGGAAAGATGTGAAGACTTTCTCTGAAGTGAATGGCGTGCATCTGCCACAATTTGAGAATTCACGCAGCAGTTCAGAGCTTCTCCAGAAGGGTAATCGAGTACTTGCGAGCAGTTTAAACGAATATGTTGTGTTTGAGTCTGTTGAACAGAAGCATATTTATGAAAGTGATACAAATGACTATTTTGTTGACAAATATATCAATCAGGTCTTCTATCCTGTAATGGACATTTTTGTCAGTGAAATGAATAAGAGATTTTCTGGCGAGGCCATTGATTTGGCTATTTCAAGTGAAGACTTCTTGCGATTAAATGAAGAAAATGGTGACTTCTTCATAAATCACTTTTCCATGCCTGGTATTGATAAACGTCTTCTCCTAGCAGAAATATATATAGCAAGAAATGTCTTTCGAGAAGCCAACATTAGTTTGAAAAATATTCCTTTGAACATATTGGTGACTGAGCTACAGTCGGGAATTTCAAATGTCGTGTGTCCTAATTTGAAGAAAAAGATTCAAATAAGTATGACATTGCCATCGAACAGTACGACGTGTGAAAGAGTATTTTCGACAATGCGGCGCATTAATAATTTTTCGTTTTAGTATGAGTCAGGACCGTTTTTCACACCTTACGGTATTGTCCTCCGAACTGATATCCTTAACACACTAGACCGCAAATCTGTAATGGAAGGATATCGTAAGAAACAGAACACGTGTAGAAGGTTTCTTCTAAAAAGTATTATCTCAAACATTGATAAAAATAAGCATCATATTTCATACTTCTTACAAAATTATAAACGTATTTTCAATGTTCTCTTTCTATTTTTTGTATGTTACTTGATACTGTTGCAAGCATTGCAATTTAGCTTCTTACTCTAGAATGTATTATGATTCTCACATCTTGTATAGTGGGACACATAAACATCGCAACTCTATTATAGTCCAATATTTTATTTTGTGTTTGAAATCAATATTTCGGTGGTTACTTGCTTATCAGGCGTTAGTTTAAGGTTAGATTGGCTTCGCAGCAACATGTAGAACGTTGATCTGAAATAGGTTGCATAAGATAAAGTCTTAAGACAATAGTAGAGTTTCGATACTTATGTGCTGCACTGTACAGGAGGGTCTCTGATACGATTGCAGGCCGAGTGAGTCTGTGGTAGACAACATTGCGTTCGTGGGTTTCTCCTGATTCAAGTATATTATTCCACGAATTAAAATAATCTTTCATTTTTTAAAGAAGGTATTAGTAATGTAAACAAATGGAAAATTCCCGTTATTCTTCATGTTTTAGTTATTGTGTTTTACATGTATATACACCTTATCTCTTGTCAATCCGTGATAAACGCTTCTGATAATAAGATCAAAAAGTAACAATCCACTATTGTGTTTGATAATAATTATGTATTGGTAATGTTTGTAGTTATTTTGATTCTTTATGTTGCTTTCGCAATCTCCAGCTTAGCTGGGTGATTAGCCCACGTACCTTAGGTATAGATGGAATATGTAAGAGTAAGTTAATCGTAATGTGCTACCAAAGACCTGGTCGCAAAGCACGGATAAAGCTGGAATTGCCAATTCTTTTTGATCGGATAAAGCACTGGATTGGGGCGTATTTATAACCGTCCTTCGGGGCCCAGGTGCTAACGCACAAGCTTTTGATGAACATAGTCCTGGGTTAGATGATTCTCATTAGGAGAGCATTAAAATACCTCAGAAGAACAACCTTTACGGTGTTTTTAATTCTAACTCAAAGTTCAGATGCACGGCTCTACAACATACCTATTGTTTATCGTTTATATTTCATATTTTCGTTAATAATAGAACTTCACAAGTATTGAGGACTAGCCACCCTTTTTAACTTTCTTTGCTCAGACTTGTACAAATGCTATAGTCTTAATTACCCCACCCACTATTCTTTTAGTTTGTTTCATATTTATTTCAATGTCAAATTATTTCTACATTTTTCATTATCTTATCTGACATCATGTTTATTTCAGATTCAGGTTCTGAAAGCAGCCATATCAGTTGGAAACCAAACATATTATCATTTGATACTAGTTCTTCTGGTTTATGATAATTAACTTGTTCCGTAATCAAACTCTTTTACATTACTCATCAAGATTGTATGATGAACATATGTCACTCAAAGGATAATAAATTGTTCATTATCTCTCCTGACTTCACTATCCTATATAATTTCTTATAGCTAAACAAATTTTTAAGGTTGACTCATATGTAGATCTTTAATTTCATCCCAAACATTATCCAATCCAAACAGATTTTAAAGTTTTTTTTTCAGTATCATGGGTGCGCATGGCATGTAAAAATTAACTAAGAGGAGTAGAACAAGGCATGAATGTAGGCGCGAGCTAAATTTACATGAAAATCGGTTAATAAATTGAAAGCTACGTGAATTAAAAACTGCTAGGATACGATTGCTATTGCTATCAGTACTATTAATTACGGTTTCCTACATTATTGTTAGATCACTTGCTGCATTTATTGAACTTTCCATGATTCTTAAATCTTCGTCTGAATGTAGGAATTGTGTCATTAATTTTAGCAAAACTAACTAACTAACCATAATTCTATGGTCTATGAAACCAGAATTTTCAACGCCACGTTCACAAGGAGCTCTCAGTTGACATTTGTCCATAGCCATCTTGATAGAGTTTCTACTTTGTATTGCTATTTCTGCGAGATCCATATTAATATTGTTTTCCCACCTACCAGTAGGTCTTCCTAATAGTCATTTTCCGATTAGATTTCCAGTTAAATCTTTGAAAGCGTTCGTACTTTCTTCGTTTATTGCTACAAGGTTAGCCCACCTAAGCTTCCTAGACATGATGACTCTAAGAGTCTGTTAAACGGTACAAATTATCCAGTTCCTCGTTATGAAGTTTTCGCCATGCACCATTCCCGTTCCTATTCAGTGCAAATATTAGTCTCAGGATGTTGTTCTCTAATACTTCCAGTTTGGGCTCTCCTCTCAGAGTAAGCGACCATGTTCCGCAACCATACATGACAACAGGCATGGTCATCGCGAGTACAAAAATGTTGAACTGAATAATACGACTTCCCTACTTTCCATCGACATTTAATTTCCTCGTTGACATTGTTTTGGTTTGTTAATATCGGGATTCTAGATATTTGAAAGTATCCACTGTGTCGAAAGTATTATTTGTTATTTTAACCCATTCACAATTTGGAGTACTACGATCTGGCGAAGTTCGACGTGTTTCCTTTTCTGTGCATTTACTTCTAAACTCATGTCTCTGCAAGGGTTTAATATGAGTTCCCAATTTTACAATTTAGTCGCTGATTTTGAAAACGTCGTACGTCAATAACATAATGCCGAATGCCAATAATTTGTGACGTTTCTTAACTTAGAAATACTTGTTGCAGCTCAATATTGCTTGAATAATTAGCATGACTCCTGATATATTACAATCCAACGGTGTAGCTATCCTTATTTAAGAAGTTCGAAAATGTTAGTTTTCCCTTATTTAATTTCATTTTTAATATTCCTGCTCAAACAGCAGCCTGCTTGTTTCTCTTCACTCCTCTTATCCTTCATACCTTCCTTCTCACCGTCGTGATTAATCCGATTGTGTAGGAAAGCGTGATAAACTGATCAAACTCATCACTATGAAAACGCCGAATACATATTTCACACTCGCTCCTGCGTACATTATATCATTCATTACTTGACGCCTCGTTTATCATAAGGTCATTAACAAATATTATATAACTTTCCTTAAATAATAAATAAAATTTTCTTGTGACTATTATTGAAACTTTTGGGTTGCCAACGAAGCTTGGAAGAAACTTTTTAAGAAATCTATTTCTTAGCAAACTGACAACAATATTGATTTATTAGTTCGGCAGTACTTAATCGAAGTGACGCGTCGTTGACGCATTTCCAACACTTAATCTTTCTTCTTGCTCGTTCGGTGCCCTCTACCTACCAGCGTTTGGGCAATTGACCCGCTTGTCTTTTCCTCTAGCTAAGGCTCTGCCTATATCATTTCTTATATAGCGACTATTAACGGTTGGCTCACATATGATTTTCTTCATCACTAACTTTGTCTTGTTCAAACACATTTAATTTTTTTAATCATAGACGTTTGTGACATGTAAAAATGAGGGAGACGAGTACAATATAGAATGCTTCTATTTTCCAACTCATAAATTAAAAGCTACTTCAATTCAAACCTAGTGGGATCCAATTTCTATCTCTATCATTTCAATATTATTTACAATTTTTTTCCATCACTATAGTAGTCGCGCCCAGTCGCGACGCTTCGGCTCTAAACCAATCATAGAAATATTTTGCTTGAGCTCCGATGCATCGGAAAACTTCGGTACAATTCGTGGGGTCGCTTCCCGAGCGCTCACTTGGGGAAACGTCAAACAGCTGAAATTCACTAACAATGTTGCCAAACATATGACATAGTAAATAAGTACAAAAAAGAGAAGAGAGAGAGAGGAAGAGAAAGAGAAACGTCATACCAATTCCAGAAGGATAGCAAGTTGTTCTTCATCTTCATCCTATTGTCCATCTTCGTCTCTTTCTACGCAAACTTTGCTCTCCGTATCGCTGTCTCGTAAATTTATAATAATATTTTCCATTGTGCCATCAGCAACCACTTCAAGAGGAAAATTTTCTTGTAATTTTTTCGCATGACCAACATATGTTTCCCACTGATGTATTGATATGCTGTCCAAAGCAATATTTACGAAATTTTCTACATAGTTTAGCCTAAACGTGTTGTTTCTGTCTGCAATCGATCTCTTCATTTGTGCCCATATCATCTCTATTGGATTGTATTGGCAATGATAGGTAGGCAGTCCGATTACAGTGTGCCCTAAACTTGAAGCAATTTCGTCCAATTCGTACATCTTAATGCGAGGTTTGGACATCTGTACAATTTTCAAAAGCTCAACACGGGTTTGTCCTGCATCGTGTGGAATATTCTTATTTGATAACCACTCAACTATGTAATTTTTCTTTGTGTCCGTAGTTGGCGATCTATTCAAGATTACTAAATGGTAACTCGCGTTGTTCATCATAATTACCCCATTTTTCACCTCTAAGTGACGTAATTTATTAAGGAAGTTTAAAAACCATTCCTTGAAAACAGTTGCGTTCATTTCATGGTGGTAATCAGCCGAACTCTGTTTTCCGCGGAAAGCTAATTTGCATCCTGGCACAAATACCCTTTTCCCGGAACTCACATGACACTCTGTTATTCTTTTCCCTTTTCCCCACAGGCACGTTCCAACCACCTCTTCCGTCTTCATCTTGCCACACCTTGGAATGAGAGTGGTTTCCTACAAATGTCTCATTACGGTAAAATATCTCCCGTCCCTCTTCTCTTGCTTTAGAGATTTTGCGTAAAAATGTTAAACGCCAAGCCTCAATATCGTTTCTTTCAAGAAGGCACTTTCGACCATCTTCTGTATTCCTGTAATAGAAATCCATTGACTTCAAAATGGAACAAAAGGATGTTGCTTTCCCCTTAAAGTTAATTTCATCCCTCATAACACAAAGAAGTTTATCCACTGTGGCATACTTACCCTTCTCATAGTAATGGAATATTCTCCTCCTAAGAACGTATTTATCAAAATCATCCAGATCACTGATAATTGGTCTTCTGTTTCTTCGTTTCCTTCGAGAAACGAAGGATGTTTCACCTGCTGAAGTTTGTGTTCCCTTTGCTTCTCCAGTTATGAGTTGAACACAGCTCCCCACAAGCTTCTGCAGTTCTCTCCTTCATTTTGTTTATGCTGATTAGAGGAGCTCCTACTTTGGCTACTTTTTAAAAACTGAAAAACACTATATATAATAGATATTCCTTGCTTGTGAATCACCTTCTTATTGTTTCTAATATCACTCATATTGCATATCCCAAGAACAAAACACAAACACAAGCTGAAAAAAATAAACGAATCCGATAACAAGTACGCGTATAATAGTATACACGTATATCACACATACACAGAGGCCCACGAACACACTTAAAATTACCAATAATAACACTGCACAACAATAACCACTGCAACAGTTATTTTAAAACGGTAACAATAACCGTTAGTATCTGTATAATAGCCAAAAACATGTGTGTGGTAAATGTCATGTCAAAAGAGCAATAAAGAAGAACAACAGAACGAAAATAAAACTTTCTTGTCCTTTTATAAACATTTTGTTTTACTCATTCTAATTTTCGTATTTATAACTCTTTTGCTATGAAATTATCCACAAATATACATTTCCCGATTATATACATAGTATCAGTATTAAAAGTACCCTGCAAAATCATTAACATATTATATTGTTACAAGATGACAGTTATAGATGTGTTACAATCATTTTTTACATGAGTGTACCTCTGAGAGAGAAATCACATGGATGGCAAGTGATAGCAACAGTCTATGTCCGCTCCTAGGCACATGTCTGACATACCTGGGAAATGTGCTTACTATGTTCTACTTATGTTCCCCATGCCGTAAGCGTCAATGAACCACAAAATTATTCCCCCAAAATATGTTAAATCGCCTATATGCGTAATGTGTTTACATTAAGGTGAGTCTAAAGAACACTTTGAACAAGTAAAAGAAGATGTAGGGCTACCCTAGGAGGGGCGCGAATCACCAACCTTAGGATTACTGGCCACGTGCTCTACCGACTTGGCCACGGAGGCGAAGAACACAATGTCGCTTGTAGAGGGAAAATTTTTTTGTGGTCATTTGAATTGGGCTAATCAGAGTGCTCCTTTAGCCGCGTATATTCGACGAAAACCGTTTGCGATAAGATAAAATCTATTCGCCAATTAATTTTATAACAAAATGACGAGTGTCTATTTACTTTGCTTCATGGTTCTTCCATATTCACTTTCAAATGATCGGTAACAGTTGCCCTCTAATAAAGTTTATTTATTTATTTTCCTTCAACGAAGGATAGAATCTCCAATTCCAGAAGATACATAATATAGATACTTCGTATAAATAATTGTAAATATAGTGATACTGACAAAATTCCTGTAGATGTATGTAGACAACGACAATAATAAATATCATAAGAGTATAAAACCATTAAGCGTGAAGAGTACTACAAGTAAAGAAACCATTAAAAGTTAAATAATTGTTTTACACATGTTTAAATTGGTGCGTTTGTTGCTTCTAGTACACAATCGCTTAGAAAAAGAAGCAACAAATGCATCCAATGTGGGAGATGAATTTAGAACACCTAAATGTTGCATGCCTAGTACATCTGTGCTGTTAGAGTATCTAAAACTATGTACCTAAAGGACGTACCCAGAACATGAGAGATGCATGTCCCAAGTGAAGACTGTAATGATTTCTTGTTAAATAATAATAATATAAAAGGGAGAGAGAAGAAAGAGCATTTATGCGGAGAGGGATTTACTTAACTTCTGCGTATACATGTATTGTTTACTTTTGACTTATCAGGAGGCTAGCGCGCTATAAATTTTAATACTACTTAGAGCGCCACTTGTAAGAGGTGGTGGAATGCCGAACTTGGCTGAAAGGTGGAAGCGCGCTGGGGTATGCACGGGCATACAAGTGTGAAATTGGGAACGGCGAACACTTCTCCCATTAGGTATGATAAGACTATAGTCAGATAGCGAACCACAAAGTTTATTAAGTTATGGAAGTAAAACCGTATTGTGGTAGTGATTCTCGATATATAGATATAGTACAATCCAATGCCTAAATGGTGTTAAAATTACATTATAATGGATTGTCCGTGGAAGTACCTTCTTCAATTGCTTGGTTAATTCATCCATATTTCCATTTTGATGATCTATTGATTGGATTGAATTTTCCACGAGTGGACTGTTCGTGTGGGTGATGAAGTGAAATCAGTAATTACGTCGATTATCCGAAAGTGTTTCGTTAATATTGCTATTTCCGCAATCTACGAGTTAATAATGGTATTACTCTCCCACTTCGGAATACTACTATGCTATTTATATATGTAGCTAGGCAGAAATGTGGAGTCCTATGTAACAAAGAATTGCTGTTCGTATCTTATCCTGTACCTTATATTAGGTAAGTTAAAGACTTACTTTCTAATATTGTACTTAATTTTCTCAATAAGTGAAATTAATATATTAGTTGTTTCAATTAATGAGTTTATTTGCTTAAAATCATATCATTGTATGTGGTGAGTTCACATTATAATTATTGAAATTACTTTCAGAAGTATAACTGAAATAGTTGTTTTGCTAGAACATTACTTATGCCCTAATAATATATCTATATTAATGAGAAATTGTATATATAGTTTGTGTTCAATTGATATGATTCGTTATTATTAAGAAGGTTCCTTTAAATTCTTAAAATTTTATTTCTGTCTAGTATATAACTCACGTCACTTCATTAGATTGAGAAAGATTAGTAGTAGGAAGTCATTTGAATTGCATTACGTATATGGAAATTAGTATTTTAATATGAAATTTAAACAACGTGTCTGTGGTAAGATATTGGACCAGATTTCCTCCAACATCCGCATTTCACCTTTATTTGTATTACCAAAAATTGTACCTGAGACTATTGAATAATGATTGTGTAGTGGGCATTTGAGTATTTTATTATTCTAAGCTCACTGGCCAATTCATAATTCATTCTTTGATGAATTTTGTTACACAGAATTTCACACTTGTATGCCCTCTGCTAAATCGTAGCTTTTATTCACTAATTAGGTTGATTGTGGTAAAAGGAATAGACTTATATGAACGTGTGCCTTGCGTTTGTAGAAATAAGATACTCTCAGATATATTTTGTATACAAAACTGTAGATTCTACGTATACACTTTAGGAAAAAAAATAAAAGTTCCGATAAGCGAGTAGTTGCGCCTGGAGTCACGTCATTTGCATAAACAGAAGGCAGACGGAAGAAATAGTTTTTCTTTTCGTGAATGTTGAAGGCCTGTTTATTAACTACATGTGTTAAGTTATGCGGAATAAATGTTAGGCACTTCGATTGATAAGTTGCGTCAGTGGTCGCTACCGCATTTGGGATTGTTTGAGATAACAAGTCTTAATATTTAATTCCTAGATTGCTTGTGTTAAAGGTAGGACTGTTGTTTATATCACGTCTGTGAAGAATTATCAAGGACAAGCAAGAAGCCGTCTGTTTGTTGTGTGTATTAGGTGTTAATTGCCTTACAATATCTCGATCTACTTGTACCAGAGTTTTTGGACGTGTTTTGAAAAAAAAAATATAGATAGAAAAGGGTAGGATGTTATGTTTATGTCGTCAATGTTCATTACGTCATTTTATATGTTCACGTATTATTGATCAAGTAGTTGAACGAACATAAGGAGAAGTAGTTTCCTCTTTTGTTTATAAGGATTAAAATTACACACAAACTAATTACATTTGTTGTATTCCTAGTGTTTATCTTTGCTAGTTTAGTAGAAATTACCATGAACAGCAACTCTTCCACATTTTTTGTCTATCCTGGTCAGCTTTGCTTGGGGGGCTTTACAAACTGAGATCATGGTATATTTATAAGGTCTCCAGTGAGACACTGATTAGTGATTTTTCGAGGCTTTCAATGTCTGAATTGTCCTTGCCGGACCTGGGTATAGGTAGCTAAGTGGGGATTTCTGATCGAGATCAGGTCCCGAGTTTTAATCCCCGTGGGGCTCAACAAGCTTGGGTTTCAAACGATGTAGTGGACCTGAAATTGGAAGTAGCTCAACCGTTACATTCGACATTAGATCATGTTAATGAGGTCCTGGGTTCAGGCCCGCCTGTCAGCTGTAATGAGAATAAATTGAATAATAAGCAAGATCTGCACGTTGAACAGGCACAAGTCGGTACCTCCAGTTAGAAATAATACGAATCCTTTTCTTAATGACGTAAATGTTAAACAAACTGGTGAACGGGCACAACCAATACCCTATGTTATGCAGGAGAAAAATCCATTTTGTCATGATATGGGTATTCAAGCAGAATTAAGTGATAATTTGATAAAGGTTGAGGATGCTTGTATGCCTTGTTTGGATGCAGGCACTTGTCAAACAGCCATACATTTCTTCGACTAACCCGAAATTGCAAATTTCGAGAGAAAATAGGTTATTAAACGTAGCTAAACCCTTTGATACAGACTTAAGTAAACTTACAGTAGGATTTCTACAAGTAACTTGACTGGTTTAAATAGAAATATACCTTTTGCGGATGGAAGTGATGATCTAGTGACGTTCGCATTTTTGTTAAGCGTGTATAAGATAGTTAAATCTAATTTTTATCCCCGTGAAGCAATTTTAATGGCTTCTATCGGAAAGAGTTCCCAAGCATTGCATGATCAGATTTTAACCTGTTTAGAATATACACATGATTGGGTACTGATATCATACAGGGTGTTTGAAAATGTCATCACCTCTATTGGAATGTAATTAATATTTGATCAGTACGTATATTTTATTCAAGATCCAAATGAGTCTTTGATAGACTATGTAAATAAAGTGATGGACAGTTATTGTTTAACACAATGGAGATTAGAGGATCATAGAGTGAAGGACATTATCATGAGAGGATTGAACCCACAATACGTTTTGAAATTTTTAGACACTCAGTGCCGAAGAATTTGTCTACACTAGTGTGTGAACTCAAAGTATATGCGTTATATCGCAAAAATGTTGATATGTATACTGCTGCAGTCAAAAATACTAGCCAAAAGACTCGCTTAGTGTCAAGTGTTTCTCGTAACTTTCAGGTGGAAGGCCACGGTTTGATTCTGGTCGTGTGTCTGTATCAAACCATGTTTCAAATACTTCCTCCAATAAGGCACAGAGGAGTCAAAGTGGTTTGAGTCGACAAAAACGAAACTTAAATTATATGCATAATAGTACTCTTGTCGTTGGGGAACCGGGATCGAGTCCAAGTCTAAGGGGGTCTCAGATTCAAACTCCGCGTATGCAAAGTGACCTTAGTTAGGTGCGTACAAAATGTGATAAGATTCTATCTACAGGATCTGAAGAACTTAAATCTTTAGTTGCAGCTTTTGTTAAAGTGTATATTTTAGGACAAGATATTATTGGCGCTATTGACTCCTGTGCGAGTTGTTCATTAATTAATCTGGAGTGTTTCACGTTATGGAACAAATCCTTCAAGAAAGCAGTAGAAGTTAAAACTGATAATTTTTCTGGAGGTGGTGTTGGCAATTTTAAAATACAATTGTCTCAGTCAGTCATTCTTCCGTTACGGTTCAAACAGAGAGTCTACCGTTTAAAATTTTATTTAGTGCCTGATTTAAAACCAATTTTCATAATTGGTGTAAATCACTTAAAATATTTGCAGGTTCAGATAGATATTACCAATAATTTTCTGTGTCTTGGCTTGGAAAAGGTAAGGGTGCCGTTGTATTATAATAATCCCACGTTAATAGATTCCTATCGGGATTCAAGGTCGCAAAAAGGGATAGAGTCATCAAGGAGATCAAGGAATGTTATCCTCAAGATTCGGTTGCCATATCGAATCTCTTTTTGAGTGATGGAGTTATTTCCGGTCAAGAAAGGATTCTTCAACCAGTTGCTGATGCTGGGTTGGTTTCATCTCAAAGATAGAATAGTCTCGGTACCACACCTTCGACTCTGACCAATGGCTTTTGTGCATCTACGTCCAAGGAAGCAGCTGGTCCTGAGTATCTCATAGGAGATGGAGGTTCTGAAACGTCTACACGCAGTGTTGCCACTGGCTTGATGGAAAGTCCTCAGAGGTCAGTCGACGGAAGAAAAGAAAGATGTATATTTCATCTAATCACAGGACATCAGTTATTAGAACTTGTCGAGATGACCATCCTGAAGAAATGATACAGCCAGCATCCCATCTCAGAAAGATGATCCATCGGAACACAACGGATATTCCTAATTCATCTTCCAGTAAGCTGGGAAGCTCGGAGTATTTTTCAAATATATTAACCGGGGAGAGTAATCAGAAAAATGTGACGTCATCCGGTATCCAACCTGACGATTTTCCAGTGTTGCCAAGTTTTCAGACAGAGGAAGAAAACGTAGATGGAGAAGGCAAAGAAGATATAACAGTTTTGGTGGGGTGGTGCTTGCATCAGAGGATATTGTTCAGAATACGATCAGGTTTCCAGTGTTGCCACCTCTCCAATAATATTAAATAGTGGTCAACTTGAAGAGCAACCTAAAATTTTGGTACTTCAGTGAATTTTACCGGTCAGATAAACTCTGACTACAACATTTCGGAACATGCGGTTCAGTCACTCCTTGCATATAACAGTGTTGCCACCGTATCTACCTCTATAAAAATAATCGTGGTGATAATAAACTTGGTGAATATAAAACTCAAAGGGAATCTGCGAACCTAGGTAACCCTATGAATCATCCTTTACCAGTGAGTGTTGGTGAATTACCCCCTGGTGACAGTGTTGCCATTGGTAATAAAATTCCAAGAAATAGAAAAAACTCTCATCACAAACAAATACGCTACTTCGAGGAATTCTTCGAATATTCCGAAGTTTTCTGAAAGTTTAGGTAGACTTAGTGTGTATTCACCTATTCACAATTCTAGGAGACCGGTGTTGTCACTTCCCATAATAATTTAAAAGCATTCTATAAATGCAAGGGAAAAGAACTTTGCCAGGATTTCAATCCGTTACCAAACCTCACCAGGTCTAACCCTCATAAAAACAAGTATTGCACACTGGGTAGGTGCAATGTTGCCAATTCCCGTAGTTTTCCCAAAAATGATTGTAAGGAAAATAATGATGTTTCTTTTTAATTTTTGGACTTGAAACCAAACTTCATAGTTCTAGACAAACATGTTCAAGGAGGTTCGAACTCACGATTATCCAGTGTTGCCAATTCTATTAAAATCATTGACGATATATTATCTGGTGTGAATCATTCTGATTTAAAACTTTTGACGAGAAGTGTAACGACCCAGGGTCTAAATAAACTCCAAACTATGAATAGTTATTTTCAGCTGTCAAGTGTTGCCAATTCATCCTCATCATTGATAAATAGTGCATCAAATGAAGCAGTTGTTCCATTAAAACCTTATATGAAAATAAGGATTTCCCTAGGCCAGAATCATCTAGCCATGGTAAACTATCTAAAACTAGCAGTGGTGCTAACTCACATGTTAGGAAGAGTGATGATGAATTACATGTGGTGTCGTTCTAAATTAGATTATAACAGTGTTGCCAATTCATTTGAATTTAATCAACCACTGGATAATGATCAATCTTTTAATTTTCGAACCTTGAGTGATTCATCGTACAAGTTTCGGTTTATGGAAAATAAGTCAGATGGTTTTAGACATAGTGAGTTTAGTAGTCGTATTAATCAGTCTGGGGAGTTTTGCAGATCACAATTGAAGACTGAAGTGATTGAATCGGAGAAAGCTGATGAAGGGTGTCCCAACATAGATCTCCAAGGTGATACAGGTATCCAGGGACAATCAGATAATGGATTTCAATCCAATATTGGAAAGAAAGCAGCCAATGTGCAGTCTTCACCACATCCCTCATCCAGTGGATCCTACCCTTGACAAATGTGAGGTAGCTGATGAAGCCTTACTCAAGCCAATGTTATACCAGATGGTTCATA
This sequence comes from Thermobia domestica, assembly GCF_964235325.1. Taxonomy (NCBI): domain Eukaryota; kingdom Metazoa; phylum Arthropoda; class Insecta; order Zygentoma; family Lepismatidae; genus Thermobia; species Thermobia domestica. Next base: position 339,362,449 of record NC_137456.1, on the reverse strand, counting down.
AGGATGTTGAGCAACCATCTTTGGCTGTAGACCCTATGTTCTTGGAACAAGATCCTGAATTGCAGTCTTTTGTAGATAAGTATAGAATTTCCTTCTGTAATTTCTAATAATATAGGAGAAATACCTAACTGTGAATATCAAATTTTGTTAAAGGATCAAAATCCTATAAGGCATAAGGCATACCAAATGTCTAGAGTGGCACAAAAGGAAATAGATAAAATTCTCAATTCTTTACTTGAGCAAAAGATTATTCAATCTAGCGAAAATGACTGTGCATTTCCATGTTTTCTGGTTGGAAATAAAGATGGATCCCGAAGGTTAGTTATAAATTATACTGATCTTAATAAACAGTTAGTGGTAAACTCCTCGTATTGAAGACGTTCTTGCGGATTTGGCAGACGGAGTAGTGCTATCACGCTTAGATTTGAAAAAAGCTTATCATACTATTAAACTTAGTGAGGAGTGTTATTGGTATACCGTATTTTTGACACATAGAGGACTTTTTGAATTCAAGTATGTCCCCTTTGGAATTGTTTCGGGATCATTTTTACTTAGTAAATTGATCACTACATATTATACCCTCTCAAAGATCATGGAGTGAGTTGGCATGCTGATTACCTAGTGATATCCAGTCCGGATATAAATAACCATAAACAGACATTGAGTATGGTCTTTAAAAAGTTGGAAGACAATTCTCTCACACTTTCAATAGATAAATGTTTATTCCAGAGAAAAAAATTCATATTTAGGTCAGATAATAGATGATGGGAAAATGTATTTAGACCCAGCAAGATTGGAAGTGATTCGGAAGCTTCCAGCTCCAAAAAATTGAAAAGGAGTTCTGTTTTTATGTTCCTTTTTACAGTACTATGGTAGATATATACCTGGTTTCCAAGAGATTGTTGAGCCAATATCTCGACTCCGTTCGCCTAAAGTTCCATCTGAATGGAAAGAAAAACAGAGAATTGCTCTCCAAAAAATCAAAGATATGTTTGAAAGCCATGTTGTTCTGAAATTGCCTGACCTAAATAAGAAATGTATAATATCATCAGATTCGTCAAATCACTCAATTGGTGGAGCGATTTCAGAGGAAGATAAAGATGGGAAATTGATTCCTGTTAGTTTCTTTAGTAGAAAATTACGAAAATACGATGTAAATAAACCTATTTTTCTTCTCGAGCTAATGGCAGCAGTTGAGACTATGCAACGCCTTCGAACGTTTCTGCATGCACCATTTGAATAAAGAATAGATAATCTTGGTCTTGCAAATGCTTTGCGAAACTTAAAAAGAGTGAAAAGATACGGTAGCTTACTATATAACCTCTTTGAATTCAATTTTATTGTCAAATATTTTCCCTCGGCATTAAATGTTCCAGCCGATTTTTGTCAAGGTTACATAACACAGATGAATATGAAGAATTTCAAGTAGAACCATCCCATGATGAGGAAATTATAAACATGATCATGATCAATTTATGGAATATGCCTTTTACCCAAGTTTCAATATCTGATCATCAGAAAAACGATCAGGTGTTGAAGGCAATCATTGATCGTTTGGATAATAAAGAAGACGTACCAGGTTATAAAATAGTAAAAGTTATATTGTGTAAAAAGACTCGGACAAGGAATAACCCTTACAAAATTTGTTTGCCTAAGAATCTTTCTAAAAATATCATTGAATTTTACCATTTTCATATATTACCTGGTGCTCATTTAGGATTTGCCAAATGTGCAGCCAAAATCTGTGCTCGGTATACGTGGGAAAGCATGATTCCTGAAATAAGAATTTTATAACTTTCTGCACTGAATGCGAAAAATTAGAGTTATGGGTCAATTGATACTACCTATGAAAAATTCCCCAATGGAAGATGGGCCTGTGATATAATTGGACGAATGGTAAATTCCATTTCAGGGAAATAGTGCTTAATAGTCGTTGATTCTTCCCCTAAGATGACTTATTTAGAACCTTTTAGAACCTTATCGAGTCAAATAATAATAAACAAGTTGTATAAACTAATGTGTCGGCATGGGTTTATACATGCATTATGCCATGATAACCACTCGGTGTTTGTAAGTGGCAAATTTAAGGATTTCCTGTATGCCAATGGTGTTCGAGATATTAGGATATCTCCATATCATAGTGGGAGTAACGCCAGCGAACGATATATTCGCATAATTAAAGATAGTTTAAAAGCATATTTTGTGAGAAAACAACAGCAATGGGATAAGGGAATCCATGAAATAGAATTCTCTTTAAATTCTTCAGTTCATTCCGATCATAAAGCTAGTCCTATGGATTTAACCTTTACCTTCTCGGCAAATAACCCTCTAGACGTGAAATGGAACGTGGATCTATTAGATGTTCCTCAGAGGAATCCTGAGGTTTCTAAAAATGCTCTGAAAAATATGGAACTAGCTTGGAAAAGGAAAAAGAAGTTGTATGACAAACATCGTGTGCCAACATCCTATCAAGTAGGTGATAAGGTCCTGCTAAAATCACAATTCCAGTCTTCCTTGGCGGATAAAATCACGAAAAAGCTTGTGCTACTGTTGGGTAGGTCCTTATCAGGTAATAAAAATTTTATATACCAACCCTGTTCAATTACAATCTATTAATGACCAAAAAGTCAGAAAGACTCACGTATCCTTGACCAAGCCTTTTCGTGAACCTCGTGTTCGAGATACTTAACATGCTGTGTCTTAAGTAAATTACGGTTTTCATGTAGATTTGTATGTTATTTTTTGAAGATAATTTTTGCATTTATTCCTAAATGGCTATTCTTATTTGTCATTTCATGTTACATATCATCTATAATAATATTTCATCAGTGAAATGGGTATTTCATGTCTGTATATGGTGAAATACTTAACTACTTTTAATTATATGTACCTATAATTCATCATTGTAATTGGTTTGACTGAGATTTGTATCACTAAATGGATGTATATTTATTGGTGTACTACATCGCTCGACGACTTAGGCTCTGTACATGAAGGGATTGACAGGACTCCCATACTCGTAACATTCATCATCATGTTTATGAATATTTCTGAATTTAAAATTATCTTGAAATGTGTATTTTGCTATTGATTGTTTATTGGTACATCTATAAAAATTACAAGGACGTACATTGTCATTTGACGTTTTACTGTAATGACTAACTTTTGTATGAGTGTGTGTAGTTTTGGGGTATTTTGAATTGTTGTTTTAGTTTATTTTTTGTTTGTTTAGTTCTGATTTAGTTCTGGCTTATATTTTGTTTAGTTCTGTTATGTAGTGAATTGTTAGTTGTGTTCGCAAGTAACATTGACGCATGACATGAATGGACAATGAATGAATACGTAAGAGGTGGTGGAATGCCGAACTTGGCTGAAAGGTGGAAGCGCGCTGGGGTATGCACGGGCATACAAGTGTGAAATTGGGAACGGCTAACACTTCATTTATGAGGTCTGATATGACTATAGATACATTGAAACGAACCACAAGTTATTTAAGTTATGGAAGTAAAATCGTATTGTGGCAGTGATTTTCGATATATAGATATAGTACAATCCAATGCCTAAAAGGTGTTAAAATTGCATTATAATAGATTGTCCGTGGAAGTACCGTCTTCAATTGCTTGGTTAAATCATCCATATTTCCATTTTGATGATCTATTGATTGGATTGAATTTTCCACGAGTGGACTGTTCGTGTGGGTGATGAAGTGAAATCAGTAATTACGTCGATTATCCGAAAGTGTTTCGTTAATATTGCTATTTCCGCAATCTACGAGTTAATAATGGTATTACTCTCCCACTTCGGAATACTACTATGCTATTTATATATGTAGCTAGGCAGAAATGTGGAGTCCTATGTAACAAAGAATTGCTGTTCGTATCTTATCCTGTACCTTATATTAGGTAAGTTAAAGACTTACTTTCTAATATTGTACTTAATTTTCTCAATAAGTGAAATTAATATATTAGTTGTTTCAATTAATGAGTTTATTTGCTTAAAATCATATCATTGTATGTGGTGAGTTCACATTATAATTATTGAAATTACTTTCAGAAGTATAACTGAAATAGTTGTTTTGCTAGAACATTACTTATGCCCTAATAATATATCTATATTAATGAGAAATTGTATATATAATGTGTATTCAATTGATATGATTCCTTATTATAAAGAAGGTTCCTTTAAATTGTTAATTTTATTTGTGTCTACTATATAACCCACGTCACTTCATTAGATTGAGAAAGATTAGTAGTAGGAAGTCATTTGAATTGCATTACGTATATGGAAATTAGTATTTTAATATGAAATTTAAACAACGTGTATGTGGTAAGATACTGGACCAGAGTTCCTCCAACATATGCATTTCACCTTTAATTGTATTACTAAAAATTATACTTGAAAGTATTAATTAATGATTGCGTAGTGGGTATTTGAGTATTTTATTATTCTAAGCTCAATGGCCGATTCATAATTCGTCCTTTGATGAATTTTGTTACACACTAGAACTATCTGCTGGCTATATCCTTGCTTAGCATGTAATAAATGTTGAGCTCTATTTCCAAATCGAAATAAAATCGACTTGATTTATACGCGAGACTCAACGCTCGTTTTCTAATTGTTTTATGCGGAAACCTTTAAAAGCGTGTATCATGGCAATCAGTTGACATAAAAAGCAGGGATGGCCGCATCCCGATCTGGAAAGATATGAAGATCCGGATCTGACTGGGTCCGGATCCTCGGGATCTAGATTTCGGTTCTGGGTCCGAATCTCGGATCTGGGTTCACATCTAGGATCGGCATCCAAAATTCGAATCTCGGATCTATGTCCGAAATCCAGATCTCAGATCTTGATTCGCATTCAAATTCACATCTCAAATTGTGAGAAACTTGAATATCTAAAATGCGTCAAAAGTAATTTCACGAAGTAATGACAGCGAAGAAGAAGATAGAAAATTAAGACAAATCTTGACTAATCTATTTGTCCCTCTTAGTCTACTCAATAGATCAAGTGAGGGCGGTGGCTCAGTGGTAGAGCCTTCACCTCTGGTGCTTGGGGCGCCGGGTTCGATCCCAAGTTCCGCCAAGTGAAGATTGTGTTGGATAAACACCGTGTGCGTGGGCTTCCTCAAGGTTCTCCCGTTTCCTCCCACTTTCTGAATTCCATGTTTTCATTCATTTCTCATCATCACCATCTCATTTAGCGCAGCCCACATGACCGTGGGATGTAAAACTCAAATATTTCATTTCATTTCAAATGATCAAATGCATGCCTTACTAAAAAATCTGATTTGATCCGGTTAAAAGTTCGAATGTCGAATCTAGGTCAGTACCCGATCCCAGGACCGAGATACATGCCTGGGATTTGAAACATCTGAAACCAGAATACATTAGAAAAGCATAATACAAAACTCGAATATTTAAAATTTCTCCTAGGTTCTACGTCTATTTATCTTTCCCAGTCTGCTCAAAATATTAAATGTATATTTTAGGAAAAGAGTTAATGTTGAGTAAATCACAATATGATCATCGAGAATAAAGCATGAATTTTGGTGCCTCTTATCATGATTTGAAATTTCGAATTCATACATAGAATCGGGCTTAATACAAGATAAATATTTGAGATATGGTAACCGTAATATATACTAGCACGAAGATGTTAGCCGATGTAATGCGAATGGAAGGTACTAGCAGTAATTTCCACTTACTTTGGAGAACACTAAAAACTAAAAAAAGATAAATATTGTTTTTCCGGGGAAAGTCGCGCTTTACCATGACTTTTCATGAGTGTTTTGGTCAAATACGAAAACTGTAGTGGCGATTTGTTTGAAATAAAGGGTTTTCATTTTTTACAATAAAGTTAGGTACAATAGCTAGGCGCATTCCAATGATTAGAGTGCTAGATCTTTTGGGAGCTTTCACATTGAACCGCAAGATTTCCTCATGTCTGTATGGGACTGCCTCAATTCACCTTGCGGAAAGACGTGGTTTTTCAGAAGGTCGGCCAAGACTCTTCTGGATTTAGCCCGTATACTGCTTCTGGTCTCATACCATATAACAAGATTAAAGCTTCATTCCAGTACTATTGATTTTGTCGCTGAGTCAGCATCTTGAGCTTTGCACGCAGTTTATTCCACAATGTCTTGTACGCTGGATGAAGTGTGTGCTGCCATCTGCGTCTAGCCCAACGTTTAAAATGAAGATAGTGCAGATGTAGTGCAGATGTAGTGTTGCATTGGCCTGTTTGCATTGGAGAGAGAAGTAGTGGAGCTCGCTGCCTCTTCTGTACGAAGTGCTAATGTGATGTGAGAAACTGCTTGGTCGATGTCCTCAATGGTGGCGGGCCGATCTCGTAGACCGATCAGAGTGTTTAATTCTTGATTAAACACATTCCAATCAGTTTCTATGTGCTTGATAATAGGAACAGAATGGGCGATGCTACGGGAGACGTGAAAAATGACTGGATTGTGGTCTGAGTCGAGGTCCGAGATGAAATAAGAATGAATACTAAAGGTTTTTGGAAAGAGCAACGTCAAGCGCACCGGGTTGTCCCACGAATTTTTTGTGATACGTTGGGTCTGGTGGAGCACTGATGATGAAATTGGACGTGAGTAGATATTGATGTAAAGCATATGCATCAGTGTTAGGAGTAATAGACATATGACATCTCAGACATCTTTAAGTTTTACGTTCCACGGTTAAAGCCTAGGCTAAAGGAGGGGGATGATGAGGAATGAATGAAATGGTGGAATGAAGAAAGTGTGAGGAAACGGGAGACCCCGGAAAAACCACGCTCACGGTGTTTGTCCACCACTAAGCTGATTTGGCGTGAGCTGGGATCGAACCGAGGACCCCATGCACCAGAGGTTTGAGTAGCTGAGTTCCATTCTTCATGCTTAGCATTAAGATCTGCAGTTAAGATAATTTTGGGCCCTAAATTAGCAATGATATCGAAGTCAGTCGGTTCTAAATGTGTGGACAGGGACCTGTATTCGATGACCAGTACTAATCGAACTCCTGGAGTTATTCGCTCAACAGTAAGTGCCTCTAAACTAAATAGTGATGGTATTGTAATCGACGTTACTGGGAATGACTTTTTGATGATAAGGACCAATCCTCCTTTCTGTCTGTCCACTCTATCATGTCTGTACATAAAGTAAGTAGATAGGCGCCAAGTAATAATGCGAGCAGTAAAATGTGTTTCTAGGATGAACATGATATCAACTCTATGCTTTATTAGAAATTGGAGAAGAATTTGTTTCTGCCCCTCGAGACTATCTGCACTCCACATAACAAGTATAAGTGTGTGGTGTTGGACGCCTGATTTAGAAACAGCCAACACCAACCATTTCCGCTAATGTTCCCATTACTACTGCAGCCTTGGAAGCTAAGTCTGTATCCTGTTTAAAACGTGTAATACCACGTTTAATGTGCATTATTATTTTACGTAAATGTAAGCCCTTGAATAAGAAAAGAACGGACTTTAAGTACAGATCTTCGTTACGGCTCTCTTGTTGGACGGCAGTAGCTGCCTGGATGTGGAAAGGAGTATGAGTTTCAATGTATTTGCTATCCGTTGTTACGTATTGTACATTATCAGCAGTGGGAATGGAATTTATCTCTGCGGATGGTGTGTGGAAACTTTCTGATGTATATCTGAGTGTTTCTTCGATTGTTGCACCGGCAATTTGAAAGCTTCTGAGCAAGATTTAAATAACGGACAGCCACGGTACTTTGCTCGGTGATCTCCCTGACAGTTTGCGCTGGTGGCGGACATGGATGTGTCTGATTTGCTGTGTGTCGAGTGAAATGTAATTGGCCACATTTGAGACACCGCGGGTGAACTTGACAGGTGTCTTGCGAATGCAGCTAGCGTTGGCATCTCTAACTTTGCATAACTGAGGGAGGCTTCTAGGGTTCAATTTGAACCTTATAATGAAGCAAGTTGTTTATAGCATATACAGTATTTCTTTAACAGCTGCAGTCCGTTCTAAAGCAACCAAGAACAGTGGCATCATTATTTTTGTGTTATTCGTTTTACTCTTGCGACAGATTTGGTACACACTTATTGATTTATAGCCCAGTCGGATAAATTTCTCCTCCAGATCGTCCACAAGTGTCAATAGGCTACCTTAATAGGGCGTTCGTTTTTTTTGCCACATTTGTGGCATACTCAGTCTTCGTTTGATGCAATATGTTTTGATGGATATATTATCATCTTTGTTAGCCGCTTGAAGTCGAATGCGCTCCTTATTGGCTGTGCTGAGGGAGGCTCCTTCAATGCACATGATAGGGTCTTTATAAAGGTGTATGTGTTCGCATTTCCGTTAATAAAAATCGTAGGAAGCTTGAAACTGGAGGGCTTGTGAGTTGGGATAGTATTGTTGCTGCTACTAGCATTATCTGCCTGTTCTGCTGCAAAACATTGAACTTGTTACTTGTTGACCTACCTACGTCGCTTTGGTGTTGCACTACGGCGAAATCCTTGTCTTCAGGGTTATGCGATGTTGATGGCTACAAATCACTAGAATGCTTAGACAAATCACTAGAATGTGTAGATGTTTCCATTCTCAGCTTCGCTGAAGTGGTTGTTTGGTTCCTTTCGCATAAAGTCAGAAGGAAGTCTTCTGGTTTGTATGTTGCTCTTATTATTTTGCCTCTGATACCGGGAACCTTAGTGCTTCTTTCTCAGATTTGATTGGTGTCTTCCGAGAAGCCATCTTTATTGCTAAAGTGGGAGATGGCGCCAACTTACCAGAAAGAAGGGTAGTGATGTTCCCAGTAAATGGTATATATATATATTGCTAAGGTGCCTTACCTCCGGAGAGGAAGCGCGTAAAGTAATCGCTAATCGATAGAGATGCCAAGGACGTAAACTAGTTTCGGGTATCTCTCCCTCCGAAGAGACGAGTATCAAAATAAATTGTTAGGCCAAGAAAAATAGCATGGTTGTCAACAGTTAAGATCAATTCGTTGTGTCAACCTCCGTAGATGATTAAAAATAATTCGGCGATTCTTTCGCTGAACCTCAAAGAGGTAAGTACTACAATCGTACATAAGAAGATCGTAAATAACCACAATTCAACGAATGGGAATGAATAACTTGCTTATTGTTCTCCGCTAGCCACCGAGATCCCGTTAGAAATCAAGGTGGCCAGTTCACATGTTTTCCTTCTATCTTTTTTCTCTTGTCCTTTGCAAGTCGAATTTTCAGTAGGAGAAACACTTTTGCTTAGCCGGTTTCCACTATTTTGCTTCTGGTTTTTTGGCGTATGAATTTACATTTCAGCTCACAAATTCAGAAAGAAAAAAATTTTCAATAAGAAAACAAGGGTTCAAATATCCAAAAGAAAAAACGATTTACTTGAATTATATGTTATGTTGCTTCCTTCTATATTTAGATGGAAATAAAATAGAACTGTTTTTTACTTTGCCAACTAGGTGCAGCAGGTAGATGATGAGTACGAGGAAAGTCTATTTACTTTCTTACTACACAACTCGTAGAGCAGTAGATCACTTAACAGTGGCTTTCAATAGAAATCACCACACCCTTGGAGTATACCTGGATGTGTCAAAAGCATTGGGGCTGGCTAGCAGGACTATTATACAAGCTATACACTCAAGATCTTCCATATTTACTTCGTTCTTACCTCATTGACAGAACATTTCATGCGTCGGTTGATGGTGTCAAACCATCGTCCAGGCTTATTAAAGCAGCTCTTCCACAGGGTGCTGTACTTTACAACGACTCACCAAAGGTAGTCGTTAACCCTGGTTCGGCTAATAATATATGTATTTCTTTTAGTGGCAGTAATCGTTTACACCTTAAAATATCTTCCGTAATTATATTCACTAGTATTATCACCTTTTCTATTGAAATCATATAACGAAATATTGGATAGGTTAATAATTACCTGTACCTTGGGTAGAAAGTGCTCATACATAAGCACTATACCTTATAGAATGTTAATTTAATAATAACAAAAGAAGAAGGTTTTTAATATCTGTAAGATATTAGAGGGTATTATATAGTTCGTTGCTATGTAATTGTTTATGGATACCTAATTCTCGTGTATGTGCACGACAGTGTGAATGACAAATACATTAAAAGTGTATCAACTAATAAACCATTTAAAACCGTTCATCTACTTTATAATTCTGATAGAGAAGGTGAGAATAGTCTTATATACATAATTATAAAAAAATATTTTTACATGAAAACAGTTACTACCACTCAAGTTCTTTATATCATCGATCGAACCAGGTTGACGACTACCCTTGGTGAGTCGTTATAAAAATTTTGGTTTACCTCACCCGGGATTTCTTGTAAATTCACTACCCGAAGCAAAGTAAGGGTGAATTTACTTTTGTAATAAAGTTAATGAATACAAATTTCACAAGATTGAGAAGTGGTAGAATAATAATAAGAAAAATGAACGGTAACGCTATGGAGAATGAACCCAATGATAGTGACAACGGTGAACATAGTGTAACACCAGGAATGACACTAGAAGACCGAATCTTGTTAGCCTTACAGCGGCAAGAACAATATCGTAAAGACGATTCGGAAGCTATGAAGCGACTGGAACAAAATTTGGTTCATATATCCAACAAACAATACGAAGAATTGAAACAGACGATAGAACAGAAGTCCGAAGAAAACAACAAGCAATACGAGGAATTGAAGCAGACGATAGAACAGAAGATAGAACAGAAGTTCGAAGAATCCAACAAGGGATATGAGGAATTAAGTAAACGAATAGAACAGAAGTCAGATGAAACGAAACAATCAATTATCCAGGCTATGGATGACATCACCTCGCAGCTCGAGGAAAAATTGAAAAGAATATCTGAGGGTTGTCAGGATAATCACGACCACATTATCCAAGAAATCAGTGATGTAAAAAAGGATTTAGAAGTAATGGAATCTTCTGTTCGTCAGCAAAAGGTTCAGGTCACCAATAATTCAAACAACATACGTGCAAATACACAACTGATAGCTACTCTACAGGAGGAAATGAGGAAGCTACAGGTCAAGGACAACGCACACCACAATAATACGGTCAGTGATCATTTGGAGTTTCCCCATTCACAAGAGATGACCTCGCCTCCACCCACATCTGATGAGGACCTTATTTTGGAAGAAATTCATCCGAAGAGTACTGATGGACGGATAAGAGACGGTGCAACAACACATCACGTCATGGATAGGAATTGTCACCCAATAAGTACTCGGAACGATAAAAGGAAGGTAAAGTTAAACGTTAAGATGAGTGAAATACGTGCAATGAGTAAATTCAGTGGTAAATGTAATGAGAATGCTACTTCGTTCCTGGAAAAATTTCAGGACGAATGCAATATAATGTGTATAGATAGATCACAATATATGAAGCTAATCCCTCATTTATTACTCCCACCATGTTCCTTATGGTTTAAGGCAATACGTGATCACATCAATACATATGAGGAATTCAAGGCAGCACTGATCGCCAATTATGAAAATGATTTTTTGCTTGCAAATAGAGATGCCACGATTAGAAATCAACATTTCAATCCTCGTTTACACAAATCTGTTGTCGAGTTTGTTGTAAATACCTACAACGAATTAAAAGTTGTTAATCCATTGCAGTCGGAATCTAGAATAATAGCATCCATTCGAAATTTGCTTCCATTTAAGTTACAACAGATCTTGTTTTCTACACAGTGTATGAGTTTCAACCATTTGTTAATGCTCGTTCAATGTTATGAAACTCAATACCATGCTTTGAATCAACAAGCAGGTGTGAGTAAAAATAAGAATAATTCAGATCATTTTGTACCTGTTAGGAATCTAGATATCCGTAGTATGAACGATACGGAATACAACCGAAGTCGAGTAAATTCTAGCAATCCAAACGAGCAAAATAGGCAAAGCTTTGTAGGAAATCAACCTAACCTAACCAATCACAACAATAATTATGTCAGATCACCCAATCGAAGTAGACATAAAAACAATCGAAAGATATGGCAAAATTCTAGGAATACGACAAATTACGTGGATAGATATAATCGCGGTTCAAGAGATGGCACTTCGTATCAAAATCAGAATCACGATGCAATACATGTACAACATATGGTGGAACCTAATCAAGATTGTGCCGTACAATGTACCTTATTAGAATCATATGCTAGTACAAATTTAAATTGATTCTAGTTAATGAAGTTAGGGTTAAACCCATATCAGTTATATATTCTTGTGAATTTTTATTTTTAAGTTTATGTGTTAATATCAATAATGAAAACAATTCTTATAACTTCGATATACAGACAATATGAGGAATTACAATTCGGTTCATAATTGATTAAAAGCAAAGATTATTTATATTAGATTGACTTGTGTTGAAAACTTAATTGTCAGAGATTATGTTAAGTATTCTTTCATTCTTTTAAGATTCATTCTTTTAAGCTAATTATTCAACGACTATCTTGGATAAGATTCTTCATTATTCTGATGCCTTATAGATCCAATGTTTATTTTGAAATATCATCTGAAATAATTAATATATATAATGCGCCCTGCATCACGGTGACTCATGTATTAAAACGTAATTGATTCTTACGATTTTGACTTCGTACCCTTCAAAAATTATATATTAAGCGACGACGTTTAATAAATGAATATAATTAATGTAATAAAATATAAGTAGTAATGAAATGAAAGATTTGTTATAAATGTATCTATATATGAAACGTAATGAAGATATACGAGGGGCGATCGAAATGTAAAGGACATATGTAATGTAAGATCTCTATTGTAAACGGACCAGTGATTCTTGAAGATAAAAGCCAAGTTCGTTTATGACTTTTATATTCAGTCCCATCGTCGGGCGACATTTTTATATAACGAAATATTGGATAGGTTAATAATTACCTGTACCTTGGGTAGAAAGTGCTCATACATAAGCACTATACCTTATAGAATGTTAATTTAATAATAACAAAAGAAGAAGGTTTTTAATATCTGTAAGATATTAGAGGGTATTATATAGTTCGTTGCTATGTAATTGTTTATGGATACCTAATTCTCGTGTATGTGCACGACAGTGTGAATGACAAATACATTAAAAGTGTATCAACTAATAAACCATTTAAAACCGTTCATCTACTTTATAATTCTGGTAGAGAAGGTGAGAATAGTCTTATATACATAATTATAAAAAAATATTTTTACATGAAAACAGTTACTACCACTCAAGTTCTTTATATCATCGATCGAACAAGGTTGACGACTACCCTTGGTGAGTCGTTATAATCACAAGTCCATGATAAGTGTCAGATGATTTATTCGTTGATTCTCTTTTAACGTATATTCACACAAACTGTCTTGCAATCATACATGTTAATTATGTATCTATAAACAACTACATAGCAAGCAACTATACAATAATAATGTAATTTTTTTATATCTTAAAAATATTCTTCTTTTGTTATTTTTAAGTAACATTATATCAGGTATAGTGCTTGTGTAGAAGCACTTTCTGCCCAAGATACAAGTAATTATCAACCGATACATAGTATCTCGTTGTATAAAATGTCGCCCGATGATGGGACTGAATATAAAAGTTACAAGGTAGCTTGATTTTTATATTTAAGAACCACTGGTCCGTTTATAATAATGGTATCATATTAATTGTGTCCTTTACATTTTGATCGCCCCTCGTATATAAATTTATTAAATTTCCTTCATATAAATACATTTATAATAAGTCTTTTATTCCTTTAATATTTATCTTTTATTATAAAAACGTCGTCGCTTACTAATATAATCAACGAAGGGTACGAAGTCAAAACGTAAGAAATAATTTCATTTTAAAACACATTACAATGATTAACAGTTTCAATCATTATTAAAAACGGTGATGTTAACAATGTTTGATCTTTCTAGGGCGCATTATATAACAACTACGTTAGATGATATTTTTAATGTATACATCGTATCAATGAGGCGTCAGAATACAGAAGAATCTTATTCGAGTAACATATAAGGTGGCGCATGTAGACAGTCGTCGAATAACTAGCTTAATAGAATGAACCTTATACTTAACATAATCCTTGATAATTAAGTTTCAACACAAATCAATATAATATAAATAACCGCTTTAATAACCGCTTTAATATAAATAACCGCTTTTAATCAATTAAGAAGCGAATTATAATTCTTCACATTAACAAGAAGGAATTAAAATCATTTGAAAATTATCATTTGTTGAAACAAACGTGATAAAGTATCTAAAAGTCATAAGGGTTGTTTTCATTATTGACATTAACACATAAATTTGAAGATAAATGTTCATAAGAAGCTATAACTGATATGGGTTTAACCCTTACTACATCAACTGCAGTCAGTTTAAATTCGTACTTGCATATGATTGTAATAAAGTACATTGTACTGCACAATCGTGATTATGTTCCGCATTATTTTGCACATAAATTGCGTCATTGTTTTGATTTTGATACGAAGTGCCATCTCTTGAATTACAATTACGTCTATCCATGTAATTTACTGTATTTCTGGAATTTCGCCATGTATTTCGACTGTTTTTGAGTCTACTTCGATTAAGTGATCTGACATAATTATTGTCACGATTGGTTAGGTTAGGTGGATTCCCAACATATCTTTGCCTATTTTGATCGTTCTGATTGTTTAAATTTGCTCGATTTAGGTTATGTTCCGTATCGTTCACATTACGGATATTTAGATTACGAACAGGTACAAGGTGATCTGAATTGTTTTTAATTTTACCTACTCCCGCTTGATGATTCAGTGCCTGGTATTGAGTTTCATAACATTGGACAAGCATTAATAAGTGATTAAAACTCATGCACTGCGTAGAAAACAGGATCTGTTGTAATTTAAACGGTAGTAGATTTCGAATAGATGCAATCACTCTAGATTCCGATTGCAACGGATTTACGACTTTTAATTCGTTATACGCATTTACAACAAAATCAACAACAGATTTGTGCAAACGAGGATTAAAAGGTTGGTTTCTAATCGTGGCATCTCTGTTTGCAAGTAAAAAGTCGTTTTTGTAATTTGCAATCAGCGCTGCTTTGAATTCCTCATATGTATTGACGTGATCTCGTACTGCTTTAAACCATAAAGAACATGGTAGGAGTAATAAATGAGGGATTAGTTTAATATATTGCGATTTATCTATACACATTATACTGCACTCATCCTGAAATTTTTCTAGGAAAGAAGTAGCATTTTCATTACATTTACCACTAAACTTACTCATAGCACGTATTTCGCTCATCTTTACACTTAACTTTACATTCCTTTCACCATTTCGTGTACGTGTTGAGCTATAATTTCTACCTACTGCGTTATGTGTGGTTCCACCATCTCTTTTCCGCCCATCTGTATTCCTTGGATGGATTCTTTCCAAAATAATGTCCTCATCGGATGGATTACTCGAAGAAGAGATAACGTAAGGTCCACGTTGATCTGCTACGGGTGAATGCGAGGTCATCTCTTGTGAACAAGGGAACTCCAAACGATCATTAACCATGTTGTTGTGGTATGCGTTGTCCTTAATCTATAACGTCCTAATTTCCTCTTGTAAGGTAGATATCAATTGAGTATTTGCACGTATTTGGTTAGAATTATCTGTGACCTGAATCTTTTGCTGACGAACAGAAGATTCTATTACTTCCAAATCCTTTTTTACACAATTGACTTCTTGGATTACATGGTTGTAATTATCCTGGCAATCTTCAGATAATCTTTTTAGCTTTTCATCAAACTGTAATGTGATGTCTCTCACAGCCTGGATAACAGATTGTTTCGTCTTTTCTGATTTTTGATCTATTTGCTCCAATCGTCTACTTAATTCTTCATATTGTCTACTTGATTCTTCAGATTTTTGCTGGACCGTTTGTTTTAATTCGTTAGACATCAGAGTTAAATTTTGTTCCAGTCGTTGTTCTTGTCGCTGTAATGCTAGTAAAATTTTGTCTTCTAATGTCAACATTTCGGGTGTAATGGGACCTATATTTTGCTCGTTGTTAACATTGTCAACAGTTTCATTCTCTACTATCTCACCGATCATAATTTTTCTTGGGATTACTCTGCCACTTCTAAGAACGGTTGAGTTCGTATTCATGAACCTTCTTACTGAGGTAAATTCACCCTTACTTTAGACTTCGGGATATGAATTTACAAGAATCCCGGGTGAGGTAAACCAAAAATTTTACAACGACTCACCAAAGGTAGTCGTTAACCCTCGTTCGGCTAATAATATATGTATTTCTTTTAGTGGCAGTAATCGTTTACACCTTAAAATATCTTCCGTAATTATATTCACTAGTATTATCACCTTTTCTATTGAAGTCACAAGTCCATGATAAGTGTCAGATGATTTATTCGTTGATTCTCTTTTAACGTATATTCACACAAACTGTCTTGCAATCATACATGTTAATTATGTATCTATAAACAACTACATAGCAAGCAACTATACAATAATAATGTAATTTTTTTATATCTTAAAAACATACTTCTTTTGTTATTTTTAAGCAACATTATATCAGGTATAGTGCTTGTGTAGAAGCACTTTCTGCCCAAGATACAAGTAATTATCAACCGATACAAAGTATCTCGTTGTAACTTTCACCGCTTTTATATAATCTCAATTCGGCAAATCTGCCGATTCTACTAAATTGCTTTTACGCAACATACGCTGACGACACCGCCTTCTTCACAACAAGTAGTTCACTTGCACAGTGTTACATCTACATGCAACGTCCACTAGACGGTTTTCAGACATGGACCAGACGTTGGAGGATTAAAGTCAATGCCAACAAAAGTTGTGCTGTCTTTAACAGTAGAAGACACATCCTTGCACCTAGAGAACGCACACATTTCTCAGGCCACGCATGCTAAATATTTGGGTGTGACTTTAGATCGTTAGCCAACGTTCGCCTCATACATCAAAGATATAAAGCAACGAGCATTATGCAAAATCTCAGCATTGTACCTCATCTTTCGCTGCAGTCCAATATCTCATGAGGTCCGCGTGCACATATTC
Source organism: Thermobia domestica (assembly GCF_964235325.1). NCBI lineage: Eukaryota > Metazoa > Arthropoda > Insecta > Zygentoma > Lepismatidae > Thermobia > Thermobia domestica. Next base: position 339,345,380 of record NC_137456.1, on the reverse strand, counting down.
AAGATGACAGTCGTGTACATACTTTCTAATACATGCCCTGCCTGGCAACATGCTTCTAATAGTCATCTTCAAACACTCGAAAGTGTGCAAACGAGAGCTGGTCGTATCATCACTGATCAAGACATATACACACGCAATAGCCAAATTCTTTAAGATTTAGAGCTGCCCCCTGGTAGGGAAATTCTACAGTGTCTCCACCATAAGTTCTGGCATAATTTCCCAAGACATGTTGATCGAGATATAGCTACCATCGACGCCAAATGCGCTCTACGGAACGTTCATCGCATGAAACACATTTAATATCTCTCCGTAGCTCGTAATGACTTCATGAGCTTCTCTGCGACAGTTGCAGATGTAGACTCCCAGACATAACAAAACAATAGCAATACCCAACAAGCCACCTGCACATTTGTATGTATTGTTTATGCCATCTTACTCGTGGAGTCAGAGACTTCGGCCCGATACTCTTCACAAACCTTTAACATTACCGTAACCGTGACTGTGACCATAGAAACAAGTGAATCAGCGACAATACCGTCTCTACCAAAGAGCTTTTAGTGAACAAGAAAGCGCTAGTATTGTAATAAAGCATTATGGACGTTGATCCCTTTTTTGTGCCCTTCCCTTGAACTGATAAATAAAAAAATAAACAGTGATAGTTTGGAAATTAGACTCGCAGACGGGACCCCATTATTTGCACCCACTGGCGCAAATCACGAGGTTGGAGGTAAGAGCAGGCCCGTGCTGGCCCACCGGGACACCTCCGAAACATCACAGCATAATTAATGGTACAAGTTTTTAGTAATAAATTCTTACAGTTTTATTGGTAAAGAACCCGTAAAAGATGTAGTGCGCCCTTTACATTAGGCGCCCTTGCTAGTCCACATCAAACATGAACGATTTTATTTACTCTTCTGTATATCACAGTTCTGTACAATAAATACATTCAGTTACTATTGGTATAGAACCCGTGAAAGGTACAGTGCGCCTTTTATATAAGGCGCCCTACGAAACTTCACATTATAGATAAGTGGTTTTAGTTATCCTGTGTAACAGCTTTAAATAATACATTCAAATAGTGACTGTTAATAAAGAAGCTGTGAAGAATACAAGGCGCCCTTTACTTGAGATGCCCTGCGAAATATCACATTTAAAAAAAAAAATTATTCTTCTGTACTTCAGTTTTGTATTATAAATTCATACAGTTGCTATTGGCAGAGAACAGGTAAAGGGTACAAAAATATTATAAAGTTATGTAGCTATAAAGCGAAACAACGCGATACATCAAGAATAATTCGGATAGTCAAAAGTACGATGCATTCATGAAATACTACACTGCCACTAGTCTCTAATTTACTATTTTTAAGACATCGAAGGTTTCACAATCTTAATATGCATCCATGTATCCGAGCATATTGATTATTCCTGTGTGTTTTAAATCAGTGTTCGGATAATCAGTACCTATTGTAATTCTAAAATGTAGCTACTTATATATTAATTTCCATAAAATGTGGTCTTCCTATTACCACAGCACGGCGCGTCCTCAGGTTGTGGAACAAGGAGAAGGCCTCTGGGATATAGAAGTTAGCTGGGAATATACTGAATAACTTGTCGCGGACAGACAAGGGGTGATCCTCCAGCTTGGGGATTTGGTGTGGGGCTTACCACTCATCCTGTAAAAAAAAAAAAAAGGCTTCTTCAGATATATTCGCAGAATCCTCGGATCAGAACTGATAACTTGGCACGAACCCAGAAAAGTAAAACCGACATGAGAATTGGAACATGGAAGATAAGAAGTCTCTGTAGGACAGGCGCGTTAAAATGTGTAACGAATGAATAGAATATGGATCTAGTGGGATATCAGGAAGTTAGATGAGAAGCAAATGGAGGAGCCAAGTCTGGAAATTTTACGTTCTTTTACGGGGAACGAATTAAAAATTACCAGGGATTTTCGTTCACAAACAAATACGTAATATCAGCAATTACATAGGTTGAATTTGTTAATGATAGATTTTCTTTTACTTCTCTTAAGGGTCGGTGGTGTAATATTAGTATTTTAAATGCACGTTCCCTAACAGAAAATAAGGATGACAATAAAAAAAAGTTTTACGAAAGAATAAAACGGGTATTTGATCATCTCCTGCAATACTATATGAAAATTCTGTTAGGCGGTTTCAATGCGAAGATAGGACGAGAGGGTATTTTCAAACCGATTAAAGGGAATAAATGTCTGCATACGGAAGGTCGTGACAACGGCGTTAGACTCGTGAACTTGGCAACATCCAGAAACCTTATTGTGATGATTATAAAATTTCGCGACGTTCATAAATATACTTGGACCTCACCAGACGGAAAAACACATAATCAAATCGATCACGTTTTAGTAGATAGAAGAAAACAGTCTAGTACAACTGATGTTCGGTCGTTCAGAAGAGTTGATTATGATAATAAGAGAGACTACCGTTGAATAAAGGAAATATTCAATATCTGAAAACGGAGCGGTTTAATTTAAAGAAATTAGAGGAGAGTCAGGTGAGAGGGGAGCCAGATTGAAATGTCGAATAGATTCTCGGTTTTAGAAGGTTAGGAGTGCACTAGTGTTCAGGATACTTGGTTGAAATTAGAGAAAACATTAAGATTTCAGCAAAAGAAATATTGGGACACGCAGAAATACGTAAGAACAAAGCAGGGTTCAACCAGAAATGCACTAAAGTAGCAGACAAGAGAAAACAGGCAAAATTACGGTGGCTACAAAATCTGAATGAAATAACTACATAAAATTTCACTGTCATCTGGCGGAAAACTTCCAAAGCTTTTAGAACAAAAAAAAGGCGATTTTTGAAAGCTAATATTAATTAACTTTAAGATAATAGTAAAAAGTAAAAACATTCCGGACATATATAAATGCATCAACGGACTTAAAAAAGGTTATCAATTTCGTGCTTATATATTAAAGAAAGCTAAAGGAACAGTTCTCACTGATCAGAATAGCATCTTAAATAGATGGAAAGATTTCTTTAACTATTTGCTTAGCACATAGCCAAAAATTAATGTGCGTGGAGAAAGTGAAATGTATACAGCATAACCGTATATTCCAGAACCTAACCAGATATAAATAGAAATCGCTATTAGAAAAATTAAAGAAACACACATCTCCTGGTGTATACAAAATTCTGGTTGACTTAATTTTAGGTGGGGGGAGGGGGAATATTAGAGCAACATACACAAACTCATTCGCGTTATCTGGAACAAGGAGGAATTACCACAAGAGTGAAGCAAGAAAACTGATTTAGTAATTATTGAGGCATTTCTCTTCTGTCAACATCCAATATATTTTCTTACACATTCTATTAGCAAGATTGACTCCATACACAGCTGAAATTGTTGGAGATTATCAGAGTGGATGTAGGTAAAATCGATCAACTATCGACCAGATATTTACTATTCAACTAATACTTGAAAAGAAATGGGAATACAATATTCTGGCACATCAATTATTGACTTTAGACTAGGGTAAGAGGGAAACTGTACAACATACTTACAGAATTTGCAATACCGAAAAAGGTAGATTAATTAATATATGTTTAAATGAATCCCAAAGTAAGGTTTGAGTAGATAAATTCTTGTTCACGAGCTTTCACGTTGAGAATGGCCTGAAAGAAGGAGATGCGTTGTCGTCATTATTATTTAACTTTGTTCTGGACAACACTATAAAGAAAATCAAAGACAGGAATCAGGTCCTAGAGCTGAATTGTATTTACCAGGTTATGGTGTATGCTTATGATGTAAATTTACTAGGGTACGATAGAACAATAGAAAGGAATGCAGAAATCTTACTTAACGCTTGCAGAGATATGGCCTTAAAAGTAGATGCAGAGAAAACTAAATAAATGGAAGTTTGTCGGGATCGTAATACTGCATTTTATGGATGCGTTAAAATACCAAATAATATTTTCTTTCGACAAAATGGATACTTTCAAATATCTAGGATCATTATTAACAGACCAAAACCATAATCACAAAAAAATTGATGGCAACAGAAAGCAGGGATTTCGTGTTATTATTCAGTTAAAAATCTTTTATGTCGCGAATTATGTTGAGGAATTTCTAGCTTAAAATATAAAACGATAATCATGAGTAGTAGGCCCCCGCGTTGGCCCGAATGACTCATCCTCACTCTCTTTTATGACCGGGATTTTTGATATTCGTTCCCTTTTACGGCTAAGATGAGTGCTTTGGTACCTCGATTCTGATTGGCTGATAGAGGTCACGCGACTTTAGGCCCCGCCCACGCGGGAAATTCAAATTTTCAGGTCACGTGGTATGACGTCATGAGTCACCCCGCGGTGAAATCCCTAATTCTCTTTTATGACCAAGATTTTTGAAATTTGTTCCCTTTTACGGGTAAGATGAGTACATTGTTATCTCATTCTGATTGGTTGACAGCTGTCACGTGATCTTAGACCCTGGGATATTTGAAAATTCGTTCCCTTTTACGGGTAAGATGAATGCTTTGGTACCACGATGCTGATTGGTTGATAGAGGTCACGTGATCTTAAGCCCTGGGACTTTTGAAATTTGTTTCCTTTTTTACGGTTAAGATGAGTGATTTGGTACCTCGATTCTGATTGGTTGATAGAGGTCACGTGATCTTAGGCTCTGGGATTTTTAAAAATTCGTTCCCTTTTACGGATAAGATGAGTGCTTTGATACCTGAGGTCACATGATCTTAGACCCTGGAATTTTTGAAATTCAGGTATCCTCTTTGATGTATACTTTGGTACCTCGATTCTGATTGGCTGATAGAGGTCACATGATTTTAGACCTACCACACGGTGAACAGATTACATGGTATAACATGGGGAAATCCCTCACGCATTTGTTTCCGTTTACAGGTAAGATGTGTGCTTTGGTACCTCGATTTTGATTGATGAATAGAAGTTACATGATCTTAGCCCCCCCCCCAGCCCATGAAGAAAATTCAATTTTTTGTTTAGGTTACGTGATATGACGTCACGATATCAGTCGATCCATCCTAGACCGGGATTTTAGAATTTTGTTTCCTTTTTTGGTACCTTAAAGTTCCCATGGAGGGTTCAACCCCCTCCTTAAATAACCCTTTTCTTTTTTGGTATCATGATATTGTACTGAAGTTTACATTAAATATTATTGTTCTCTTTGACAGATAAGATGATTACCAGCTTTCTTACCTTGATGGAGAGACCTTGTATGTTTACGTATGGAGATCCTGTACTTGAATTAGTAGTCTATGTCTCTGAAAGGAACAATAGTGAAAGAGGGGTCCATCCTTGTCACTTGTAGATTTCTTATAATGCATTGTTGTGAGTTTAAGCGATTTTTTTTAAAACGCTCAGCGTTTTATTGCTTCATTAATGGAAACAATGTTGCCAGATTTTTCTTACCTAAACTGCTCCGATTCTTTTCGAAACGGTTCCGGAGAGTGCAAGAAATTTTAAACTAAATTTTTTTCGAACTAAAAATTTTCAAAACTAAAAATTTTTCGAACTAAAAAAAATTGTAACTAAAAATTTTTCGAACCAAAAAAAATTGAAACAAAAAGTTTCAAACAAAACATTTTCGAACTAAAAATTTTGAAACAAAAATTTCAAAAAAAAATTTCGAACTAAAAAATTTAAACAAAAAAATTTCGAACAAAAAATTTTAAACTAAAAACTTTCGAACTAAATTTTCAAATCAAATTTTTCGAACTAAAAAATTGAAAAAAAATTTAAAATTTAAACAAAAATTTTTTGAACGAAAAAAATATTTTAAACTAAAAACTTTCGAACTAAATTTTCAAGGAGGCGTATTTAAAATTATTTCCTTAAATTTGATAAGTACTTTGTGATCCACTTTGTTCCGTTTCAGGGGTGAACATGGATACCTTGCAATCGTACCGAGTTCGATTCTTGGTGCTAGTTTAGGAAATGTTGAATTTAACGTCCCCAGCGAAAACGATGGTGATGAGAAATGATAGGACGAAACAGGAGAAAACATCTTCCCTTTTACAGGTACAAAATTGCCAAAATATAAACGTAAGCAATACGTTGTACCACGTGTTTGGTCTTTTGGCCCAATTTATCCTCTTGGATGAGGCCCTATTACCTTATATAGTTATATGGACGTATACAGGGGTTCATTACCTTTCATAAGATATGGATATATTTGTGCACCCCTTTGAAATTTGGGTGGAGTACTTTGGCCCAACCCCTTCAATTTTGGAAATTGCCCAATTTAAACATTTGGTATAATAGTATAGGACCCTAATATGTATTATTATATCTCTTTTAGGGCACAAAATTACCAAATTTTACTACAACCACGTATTTGGTATTTTGGCTCATTTTATCACCTTGGATGAGGTCCTATTACCTTATATAGTTATATGGACGTATACAGATGTCCATTTCCTATTATAAGACATAGGTACATTTGTGCACCCCTTTAAAAATTTGGGAGGAGTACCATGGCCAATCTTTTAAATTTTGGAAAGTTTCCAGTTTAAGCATATACTACTGGACTCTAATATGTATCATGATAAATTTGGGTGGTTCACTTCGTTCCCTTTTAGGGTACAAAATTGCCAAAATATAAGCATAAGCAATATGTTGTACCACGTGTTTGGTTTTTTTGATCCAATTTATACTCTTGGATGAGGACCTATTACCTTATATGGTTATATGGTCATGTATAGGGGTCTATTCCCTATCATAAGACATAGGTACATTTGTGCACCCCTTGAAATTTTTGGGAATGGTACCTTGGCCCACCCCTTAAGTTTTAGAAATTACCCAATTTAAACATTTGGTATAATAGTACTGGACCCTAATATATATTACTATAAATTTGGGTGGTCCACCTCGTTCCCTTTTAGGGGTCATTTTGTTACCGTACATGTGGTGCAATCGTCCCGAGTTCGATTCTTGGTGCTAGTTTCAGGAAATGTTGAATTTATCGTCTCCGCAAAACGATGATGATAGGACGAAACATGAGAAAAACATGAACTTACTTGATTGAGGATTGAAGCAGGGACCTCACACATTAGTGACAAACGCGGCTGGGATGGTGTGATTTTGGACCTAATTAGTAACTCTCGTTTCCGTTCATGGATTAAATAAAAATATGACTCTTTGCTTAAATCTGATTAGTTCATTGTTCGAGCGATTTTTAAACGCCCAGCGTTTGTTGATCAGTAAGCGCTTCATTGATGGAAACAATGTTGCCAGATTTTGAAAATCTAAACTGCTCCGATTCTTTTTCGAATCGGTTCCGCTGAGTGCAAGAATTTTCAGAACTAAAAACTTTTCAAAAAAAATTTTCGAACTAAAAAATTTCAAATAAAAAATTTAAACAAAAATTGTCAAACAAAAATTTTCAAACTGAAAGATTTCAAATAAAATTTTGAAACAAATTTTGAAAATCTAAAATTTTTAAAACTTTCTGGAATGAACTTTTTTTAAACTTAGAATTTTCGAACTCGAACCGAATTTGAAAACTAAAAAACTTTTCGAACCAAATTTTCAAACAATTTTTTTTCGAACTCAGAAAGTTTCAAACTTAAAACTTGCAAATCAAAATTTCAAACTAAAAAGTTTTCGATCTAAAATTTTGAACTAAAAAAAATTCGAACTCAAAGTTCTCACTAAAAATTTTCGAACTCAGAAAGTTTTAAAATCAAAATTTGAAACTCAAGTTTCGAATTAAAAATATTTTCGAACTACAATTATCAAACTCAAACTTTTCGAAAATCTTAACAGAGATTGAAAGTGATCACTCGTTTCGCGAGCCGTAACTTTTAGTAATGTAGCATAGTTTACAGTTTAAGATTTATATTGTCTTGAGAACGATTGAGTTCGTTTATGTAATGAACCCGTTGGCCAGCCATAGCCTGATTTCACATCGTAGCTCATGAAAGCAATCTGGTTGTAGTTGTGTAGCCGTGACCATTTTTTTTCTGGACACAGCCTGTACGATCACCAGGAATGAAATACTACTTAGTTTAGCGACCATTAAGACATGATTTAATAAATATTAGCCACATTAACACTTGAACTTGTATGAAACGACTAACAGCTTACTGATCAAAACACAGAACGAACAAAATGCTAAGATGGACAGAATTTCATTCATGTGACGTCAAGCACGGAAGTATTTCCTTACCTCTCACTCCTCTCACTTGAAGGTCAAGGTGCTAATCAGCATTTCCAGGTTGAATGTATTACAATAAAAAAAAAATCTTTCCTTAAGTCCATTTGAGATTTCAGTGGCTAAGTCCAGGTTCGATTTTTGGCGTTATTAGTACGGGTTTAGGTACACAACCCACAGAAGTACGTTCAAGTCTTATACAGCCTAAGGTCATAAACGCTTTCCATCTTATACGTAAAATAGAAACAAATATTTGGTGTTTATAGCTACATTTATGATGATTCGAATTTCACTTTGAATTGTAGGTCCACGTCCTATACAGCCTCGATATTGTTAAGTCAACATAAATCATTTACGGTGGTTCAGATTTAATCGTTCACGTCTTATGCAGTCTAGGAACACAAGATTTACGTCCTCGGTACTGTCAAGAGAACAAAAAAACACTCGTGGTAATTCAGAGAAATGAAATTAAATCTTTGAGTTTTTACGTCTTACGGTTATGTTAACTAGGCTAAAGAAGACGATGATGATGAGAAATAAATGTAATGATGGATTAAATATAGTGGGGAGACCCCTGAGAAAACTCACGCACACGGCTTTTTTTGTTCACTACAAAGCAACTTGACGTTAGCTAAGATCGAACCAGCGACCTTACACACCTCTGTCATTGAGTCATCACGACGTAAAACAGATAATGATACACTTAACATGAAACAAGCAAGGTCACTGAGTTGAGGAAGATCATTTTGCAGGCCTCAGCTTTTTCTCGAGGAGCAAATACCACAACAATAATTTAAAAACCATTCATGAAAAAGACTGTTGTTTAGACTAACATCACGCACACACACACACACACGCACACACACACACAAACACACAATGTTGTTTATTACAGTACATACTGATTACATTTTTAAATACAAATATATTACTTATGTTGATTTCAATGAAAATGTAATTAAGTTTTAGCAGTAGGCACAGACTGTTCGTGCAGTACTTTTATCGTATAAAAACTTCACTTAAAATAGTGAACGTCAGCAGGATCAAACTAGAATCCTTTTCGCATTAGATGCACTTGTTCACTTTTATGAAATTGTTTTCCAGCCGGAATCGATCTTCTTGTGAATGTTATTTAATACAAATCACTCGTATTACAGCACCATGGTACAAAACAATATGAGATCAAAACGATAAATCGTTCATTTCTTTTACACAAGGAAAGCCGTAACAGTTTTTTTTTCTTTCTTCATTTACAATCTTATGATGGAAGCTCTTCCACCATAGTAAATTGAATTCAATGTAGCATCATTCACTACTGGCACGATCTTTCATGAAATAAGTAACATGATAATCCTATAAGAACGACGGGAAGCACTCTAAAGGAATCGAACTGAAAACCTCTTGCACCAGAAAAATTGAATTCAATGCAACATTATAGCATCACTAGGTAACACGGTAATCACTATTGCAGTAAATGACAAGTTCAATGTTACAAACACAGGACTGATATCTTAGTAACTAAGCAACAGTAACACAATTTAAAGAGAGAGAATGCAATATGACAGAGCTGAATGACGTTATAAAGAAAAACTGCAAATTCTGCATTCTTCATCTATGACAAAGAAACTATGATACTGAAGTAATGAAATTCATTTCGTTACGAAACTTGTGCAATAAGCCGCTCCTCTCTTTCGTCATCTTCGCCTTCGCATGTCATTTTTTAAATGCAATTTCAATATGACAAAACGTGACTTAATATTTTAAAGTGTTTGGCAATGTAAATGGAAAATTGGTTCATTGCTTTTAACAACTAAGCAGACGTCGATTTTGAGGTCCGAGTTCCCAGCTCATAAGATATGAATCGCTGTGCTAAACGAAATATGTCCTTTTCTTAAAGTTCTAATCGATCCGGGGTTCGACTCCAGGTAAGGAAACACATTTTCGTTTGTTCTATAACAGGATGTCAACATTTGATGGTTCAGATTTCATCTTAATGGTCGCTAAACTAAGTAGTATTTCATTCCTGGTGATCGTACAGGCTGTGTCCAGAAAAAAAATGGTCACGGCTACACAACTACAACCAGATTGCTTTCATGAGCTACGATGTGAAATCAGGCTATGGCTGGCCAATGGGTTCATTACATAAACGAACTCAATCGTTCTCAAGACAATATAAATCTTAAACTGTAAACTATGTTACATTACTAAAAGTTACGGCTCGCGAAACGAGTGATCACTTTCAATCTCTGTTAAGATTTTCGAAAAGTTTGAGTTTGATAATTGTAGTTCGAAAATATTTTTAATTCGAAACTTGAGTTTCAAATTTTGATTTTAAAACTTTCTGAGTTCGAAAATTTTTAGTGAGAACTTTGAGTTCGAATTTTTTTAGTTCAAAATTTTAGATCGAAAACTTTTTAGTTTGAAATTTTGATTTGCAAGTTTTAAGTTTGAAACTTTCTGAGTTCGAAAAAAAATTGTTTGAAAATTTGGTTCGAAAAGTTTTTTAGTTTTCAAATTCGGTTCGAGTTCGAAAATTTTAAGTTTAAAAAAAATTCATTCCAGAAAGTTTTAAAAATTTTAGATTTTCAAAATTTGTTTCAAAATTTTATTTGAAATCTTTCAGTTTGAAAATTTTTGTTTGACAATTTTTGTTTAAATTTTTTATTTGAAATTTTTTAGTTCGAAAATTTTTTTTGAAAAGTTTTTAGTTCTGAAAATTCTTGCACTCAGCGGAACCGTTTCGAAAAAGAATCGGAGCAGTTTAGATTTTCAAAATCTGGCAACATTGTTTCCATCAATGAAGCGCTTACTGATCAACAAACGCTGGGCGTTTAAAAATCGCTCGAACAATGAACTAATCAGATTTAAGCAAAGAGTCATATTTTTATTTAATCCATGAACGGAAACGAGAGTTACTAATTAGGTCCAAAATCACACCATCCCAGCCGCGTTTGTCACTAATGTGTGAGGTCCCTGCTTCAATCCTCAATCAAGTAAGTTCATGTTTTTCTCATGTTTCGTCCTATCATCATCGTTTTGCGGAGACGATAAATTCAACATTTCCTGAAACTAGCACCAAGAATCGAACTCGGGACGATTGCACCACATGTACGGTAACAAAATGACCCCTAAAAGGGAACGAGGTGGACCACCCAAATTTATAGTAATATATATTAGGTTCCAGTACTATTATACCAAATGTTTAAATTGGGTAATTTCTAAAACTTAAGGGGTGGGCCAAGGTACCATTCCCAAAAATTTCAAGGGGTGCACAAATGTACCTATGTCTTATGATAGGGAATAGACCCCTATACATGACCATATAACCATATAAGGTAATAGGTCCTCATCCAAGAGTATAAATTGGATCAAAAAAACCAAACACGTGGTACAACATATTGCTTATGCTTATATTTTGGCAATTTTGTACCCTAAAAGGGAACGAAGTGAACCACCCAAATTTATCATGATACATATTAGAGTCCAGTAGTATATGCTTAAACTGGAAACTTTCCAAAATTTAAAAGATTGGCCATGGTACTCCTCCCAAATTTTTAAAGGGGTGCACAAATGTACCTATGTCTTATAATAGGAAATGGACATCTGTATACGTCCATATAACTATATAAGGTAATAGGACCTCATCCAAGGTGATAAAATGAGCCAAAATACCAAATACGTGGTTGTAGTAAAATTTGGTAATTTTGTGCCCTAAAAGAGATATAATAATACATATTAGGGTCCTATACTATTATACCAAATGTTTAAATTGGGCAATTTCCAAAATTGAAGGGGTTGGGCCAAAGTACTCCACCCAAATTTCAAAGGGGTGCACAAATATATCCATATCTTATGAAAGGTAATGAACCCCTGTATACGTCCATATAACTATATAAGGTAATAGGGCCTCATCCAAGAGGATAAATTGGGCCAAAAGACCAAACACGTGGTACAACGTATTGCTTACGTTTATATTTTGGCAATTTTGTACCTGTAAAAGGGAAGATGTTTTCTCCTGTTTCGTCCTATCATTTCTCATCACCATCGTTTTCGCTGGGGACGTTAAATTCAACATTTCCTAAACTAGCACCAAGAATCGAACTCGGTACGATTGCAAGGTATCCATGTTCACCCCTGAAACGGAACAAAGTGGATCACAAAGTACTTATCAAATTTAAGGAAATAATTTTAAATACGCCTCCTTGAAAATTTAGTTCGAAAGTTTTTAGTTTAAAATATTTTTTTCGTTCAAAAAATTTTTGTTTAAATTTTAAAATTTTTTTTTCAATTTTTTAGTTCGAAAAATTTGATTTGAAAATTTAGTTCGAAAGTTTTTAGTTTAAAATTTTTTGTTCGAAATTTTTTTGTTTAAATTTTTTAGTTCGAAATTTTTTTTTGAAATTTTTGTTTCAAAATTTTTAGTTCGAAAATGTTTTGCTTGAAACATTTTGTTTCAATTTTTTTTTTGGTTCGAAAAATTTTTAGTTACAATTTTTTTTAGTTCGAAAAATTTTTAGTTTTGAAAATTTTTAGTTCGAAAAAAATTTAGTTTAAAATTTCTTGCACTCTGCGGAACGGTTTCGAAAAGAATCGGAGCAGTTTAGGTAAGAAAAATCTGGCAACATTGTTTCCATTAATGAAGCGCTTACTGAGCAATAAAACGCTGAGCGTTTTAAAAAAAATCGCTTAAACTCACAACAATGCATTATAAGAAATCTACAAGTGACAAGGATGGACCCCTCTTTCACTACTGTTCCTTTCAGAGACATAGACTACTAATTCAAGTACAGGATCTCCATACGTAAACATACAAGGTCTCTCCATCAAGGTAAGAAAGCTGGTAATCATCTTATCTGTCAAAGAGAACAATAATATTTAATGTAAACTTCAGTACAATATCATGATACCAAAAAAGAAAAGGGTTATTTAAGGAGGGGGTTGAACCCTCCATGGGAACTTTAAGGTACCAAAAAAGGAAACAAAATTCTAAAATCCCGGTCTAGGATGGATCGACTGATATCGTGACGTCATATCACGTAACCTAAACAAAAAATTGAATTTTCTTCATGGGCTGGGGGGGGGGCTAAGATCATGTAACTTCTATGCATCAATCAAAATCGAGGTACCAAAGCACACATCTTACCTGTAAACGGAAACAAATGCGTGAGGGATTTCCCCATGTTATACCATGTAATCTGTTCACCGTGTGGTAGGTCTAAAATCATGTGACCTCTATCAGCCAATCAGAATCGAGGTACCAAAGTATACATCAAAGAGGATACCTGAATTTCAAAAATTCCAGGGTCTAAGATCATGTGACCTCAGGTATCAAAGCACTCATCTTATCCGTAAAAGGGAACGAATTTTTAAAAATCCCAGAGCCTAAGATCACGTGACCTCTATCAACCAATCAGAATCGAGGTACCAAATCACTCATCTTAACCGTAAAAAAGGAAACAAATTTCAAAAGTCCCAGGGCTTAAGATCACGTGACCTCTATCAACCAATCAGCATCGTGGTACCAAAGCATTCATCTTACCCGTAAAAGGGAACGAATTTTCAAATATCCCAGGGTCTAAGATCACGTGACAGCTGTCAACCAATCAGAATGAGATATCAATGTACTCATCTTACCCGTAAAAGGGAACAAATTTCAAAAATCTTGGTCATAAAAGAGAATTAGGGATTTCACCGCGGGGTGACTCATGACGTCATACCACGTGACCTGAAAATTTGAATTTCCCGCGTGGGCGGGGCCTAAAGTCGCGTGACCTCTATCAGCCAATCAGAATCGAGGTACCAAAGCACTCATCTTAGCCGTAAAAGGGAACGAATATCAAAAATCCCGGTCATAAAAGAGAGTGAGGATGAGTCATTCGGGCCAACGCGGGGGCCTACTACTTCATGCCTGTTGTGCTGTATGATTGCGAAACATTTTCACTGACTCTGAAAGAAAATCGCAGACTGATAGTACTTAAAAAAAGTTTCTCAAACCAATATTCGAACTCCAAGAGGAACGGGAATGGGGAATCGCGTAAACTCCATAACGATCAACTGCATAATTTTATACCGTTTACAAAAACATTGTGAGGGTCATCAAGTTTAGCAGGCACAAATTAGCTATTTACGTTAATACTAAAACGAATTTGGTGGGGATTTTGATATAGAAAGGCATCCATACTTTCTTTCAAAGTGCATATATATATATATATATAAATTCCCGTTTATATGGGCGCCCTTTTAGTAGACTTGTCCACCGCCCTCATTATTATCCCAGCACGGCCCTGGGTGAGAGGACATATCCCCTCCAATCTTGGAACAGGGGGACTGTCTTCCCCTATAATCTGATTTGAAATATATTGTTTGCGAGAAAGTGTGCTGATTTGTGTCCTATTGCTACAAAGGAAAGTGAGATGAAATTGATGTTCCCCACAGAAAAAGCCTCAAATCTGCCCGCCTCCCAGTATTGAAGATAACTCTGCTCCCCTGATCCTGGAGAGAATTGTTTTTTCCCCTTCACATATATTTTCAGTATCACAAAAAAAGTAAAAGAAAGAAGGAACAGTCTTTCTTGTCCCTCCTTCCCCTCCCCCCCCCCAATGTTGAAGACAAATTTACGCCGCTGATCATAAGACTAGAATGTAAACAACACAATATACTTTGACTTTTCTTTTACTATATTTTACTCTACACTCAGCTTCTTTATTCATTTTTTTCTGAAGCTATTGAACAGACTGAAAATTTTATTTTATTGATATTATAGTCCACCGTACAATTTTCCCTTAAAATTTCTTTGGCGCTCCAAGATAGTGAAACTTATTTTATTTGCTTTTAACCTAGATTCAGACATTTTCTTTATTTTTTGCTTCCCCCCGAAGATAGTGAAATATTTCTATTATTATTTTTTCACCTATATTCAGCCTTTCCATCAAATTTCTCTAGGGCTCGCAAGAAAGTGAAACATTTACTTTATCTAATTTTCACCTATAGATCTATTCAGCTTTTACCTTTAAATTTATTTTGCAAGTCCTCATGAGAGTGAGGTCCTAAACCATTGCTTGTTCAGCTTATACCGAAATCCGGTACTAATTAGTTTTACTAGACATATATTTCTGTTGTTTAACCTTTATTTGCTGTAATATTGATTGACAAATAATTGCGTTTACTTTAAGGGAAGGTGTTTATTATAAACCTTGACTTTCCTCGTATGTCTCATGCTAACAAGGTTCTTTAGAAATTATTTCTTTACCTACTGTCCGGTGCCTCCACAAAGTGAGGCCCGGGGCGGGGTCACTCTCCGCCTCACCCTTACACCGCCACTGATTGTACAGCTGAAAGCCTGCTAGATCTTAATTTAAGTAGTTTGCGATTTACCATACGATTTTTACTCAAATTTATTTGGGGTCTAGGAGCAACTTCTAGTAGCTCCCTTCTTAATGTTTACACGCCAGAGAGACCTGGGCGTCCGAAAGGGAGTGTCCGCGATTCCTGGCTCACGGAAATATGTACATAATATAGCAAACGATGTATATTAAATACCAGAAATACCAGACGTAATGTAGCAACCATGGAGATGCCCCCCGTACAAAATTTTCTTTGGCCGCCCCTGAAAGAGACCCATGCTTTTCATGTAGTTGCATTCACGTAAAAAACATAATACTGTTACATTGGTTACTGCTCGTGGCTACGAAAACAAATTGTGGCTTCAAAGCAATTCTTCTAGTAGTTAATATCTAGTCAGGAGATGGCAGCACAAACAATTTTTTGAACAGCCTTTAAATATGTGAAAATAGAAAGGAGAATATAACAATATTCTATGAAATATTTAGGAGAATCTTCTTGTCTTACACAGAAGATAGACACTTTTAATATAGTGTAACACCTGTACGCAGCTTATAATATTTATTTTGGAGCTCAGAAGAATTAACATATTGACACGTTATACATACAATTAAAGGGTTCGTGATGGAGTCGCACGTCTAATAAGTTTTTGCTTCAACTTTTTGCGGAAGAAGTGTTGGTTGTAGTCACGTTAGTGACTCCTAACCCTTCTTTAAATTTACAAAGTCAATAGTTTTGTAGTAGTATTGGGAATTCTGATTCCTTTCTGGTATTCGATTCCTTTGGATTCGTTGAGTTCAAGGAATCATAAAAAGTAACGACTACTTTCGTTACTTTGATTACAAGGACTCATATGTCCCTCAGAATCCCTGTACTCAGTTGCCTTTTGGGTTTTTTCCCCTCAGTTCTGATTACCCGTACTCAAACACGTTTTCAAAAGCTTGATTCCTCGTTTTCGTCAATGTATTCAGTTTGGCTTCGTAGTAGTTCGTATATCTTCGGCAGCATACTATTCATAAAGCAATCAAGTAGAATTCTGCTTCGGGTGATTGAAAGGGAGAAAAGGAAAGAATATTTTTAGGCAATTGATTTTAAAAGAAAATAGCACCTCCCGCTTCATCCTTTTAGAGGGAGTGGCACCAGCGAGCGGTGGAAGATAGTTGTTTTCATTCTTCCTAACTTTATAAACACCCAACGTAGAACTGCCATAAGTTTGATAGTACTATTGTGAATAACTGTGGGACGGCTAAATAAGACAAAGAATGAAGGGCTATGTTTCACTGTATTTTAATATACTTTTTTTTAAAAAAAAAAAATAGTGTTGGTTATTTACATGAATTTGAAGTGAATTAACAATATCCTTCGAAAGTAAGAAAATATCGGGAAAATAGAATGACATTTGAGATTTAAAAAAATGTAGAACGCAAAACTTTCTGGCCTTCGTTACAAATCAAGCCTTTACAAACAACAGCTACAAGCAGTGTGCGGACTACTTGAAGAATACCTTGGAATTCCTCCCCCGGAAAAATTGAAATCTTCCGTCACTAAATAGAACTTGGGTTCTGTCCTCCGTAAATAAATTAATTAGCATACTGACTAGAAGTGACAAATTCGACAAGGTTCAAAAATTTAAGGTACCGGTACTTTCTGCGCAAGAATTGTAAGAGTGGCCTCGCATAGCGTAGCCGCTAACACTCTCTCGCCTTTGGTGCGAGCGGTCCCGGGTTCTATTCGGTGGCTACACTCGGTCGAAAAAGTGTAAAATCTTTCTGAGGCCAGCCATCCTGTTTGAATTTCCTGTTTTTCCTCATTCACAGCAGACAAATGCCGGGATGGTACCTAATATATAGATCCTAGGCCACTTAATTCCTCCCCCTTCCCCCGGATAGCCGAGGACGGCATCCCCATACGTGACGGGCTAACGTAGCCATCCATGCTGAAAGCCCAGAAACCTAATTCCTAATCTTATAATCCTACGGATGAAATAGAATCTTTGAGAGCAGGTAATACGTCGACTCTGATGATATTTTAACGTTTTTTTCTTTTGTCTGTTAGTTTGTCAAGAATGAAAGCAAATACTGGAATGTAAATAACCATAATCATAGATAATGATGTTATGCACCAGAAAAGATGCATAAAAGCAACCATTAGAGTTGATATCTGTAGACATTTTCAGTGTTACCACAAATTACGATTCAAAAAATCTATGTGAAGAAAGAGACTAGAAAAATGAATTTAACGACATTAAATGAGAAATTGTGTTATCTTTGCGGTATTTTAAAATGTTACATCTACTTAATTCCAATAATTGTATTTCAAAACGATTTTGCTTATTACAAATGTAATAAAAGTACTAGACAATTAGAACAGAGCCGTATAAGGATTCAAATTGAATTGGAGCTGCTCAAAATGGCAACAGATGGGAGACATTTTGTTTCTGCTGCTGTGAACTATCTGGTTCCTTAAGCCATAACCGGAGAGGGGGCTAGCGTGTAGTTAGCCCCCTACTAAATATACTAAATATACTAAATTTATGTTACTAAAGCTGATCAAACGTTTAAAATTGGTGATCAAATTATTGACATAAGAAGAAGTCGAATCGCGGTGTAGGAGGACTGGCCCCCTCATTTTCTAACCATTATTTCTATGTTAGTAAAGTTGATCAAACGTTGAAAATTGTTGATCAAACCTGATCGAACAATTGGCACAGATGCGTCATTTAGGGGGCAGGGAGGGGCATTTCCCCCCCTGAGTTTGAGATTTATTAAGATTTTACCAATAGAATAGTAGTAAGTCAGTGAAAAACGCGAAATTTTACATATATCAAGGGGTCTTGCCCCCCAAGCCAAATCTGAAATGACGCTACTGAATTGGCATCGAAAAATTCAGAATCAGGCGTGCAGGGGACTAGCATGTAGTTACTCCCCCCCTACTAAATATAGCTCATATTTATGTTAGTAAATCTGATCAAACCTTAAATATTGTTGAGCATACCTGATCACACGATTGACATAAAAATAATTTTAATTTTTTTGTAAGGAGGGTGCTAACTGCACGCAGGCGATTGCAATCTTCCAAAGTCTCCCAAATTCTGTTTTTATATGCAAATATGTAAGAAAGTCTGCCAGTGTAAATAGTTGTAAATACATTTAAAAACAATTTGTATATAACTAGAGAATAGACGGCACCACACTTTTTTCTATGACTTTGTTGTTTGTTCGCTTGTATGGTTAAAGCCGTGGATTCTGACCGCTGGATGTTAAAAGTTGTCATGCCGTGAGAAAGGGGAGAGAAACAGTTTAGCTTAGTCGTCCTGTTTACGAAGCGTGCATAAGGGCGAAGAGGAAAGAGCACTCAACAAGCAGAAGAATCAAGTAATGAAGATTTTTTTTCTTAACGCATGCGCACTATAATACCCATATGCTTCCAACGTGTCTTTTTGTCTGTTTCGTGTGAGTATTCGTTACTAAATCTTGTCAATCTGTCCAATGCAGACGCGAATTGATTCCAGGAATCATATGTCTAACTTTAAATCCGAATCCAAATGAATATTTTGAGTCCTTGGACTCAAAAGGTTCTGAAGTGAATCCGAGTCCTTTGAGTGCTTTTCGGTATTCGTTCCTTTGAGTACTCAAGAAGAGTCGTTACTTTGTAACGACTCCGCAAGTAACGACCCATCACTATTTTGTAGCAAACGTAATAGGAGTAGCCCTTGTTCGCGGGATTCCAGCAAATTTTAATTTTGAATTTAGGGTACCGGTACTTGGCATCCAATCAGTTCATTTACCTTGTTAATTGAACAAAAATACATTGGCATAACTAACGTCTCGCCCCACAAGCCCAGCACTGTGCAGTTGGTTTAGAGTTTCCGGACGTTCGTCTTGACCGAACAAATACGGTAATGTGATCACGTACGGTTTAGAGCCGACTCCATGACCGTACACATTATGTACACTCTTACTGAAATTGTGCAACAATATTTTGTTTGTAAACACTTGTGTATTTAGTTGTAAGAAATCAAAATCATTAAGATAAACGTCATTTGATAGGCCTGTTTGGGAAAGACTCATGCACACGTAGGCAATAATGGCAGAAACGCTAAAAGTATTAAACATTTTCAAACGATTTTTCGAAGTCAACTTTCTTTTTTAAATATATTTTTCACTAAATCAATCTGACCTTTCTTATGTAGCATAGTTTGTAACGGTTCTATTTTTCGAACAATGTTGCCATGACCACTTGCGCATTTCTAGTTATAACTCTAAAAGTTACCAGACTAAAAAAAAAACTTCAGTAGTGAATCTAATTTATAATGTCACCAAATCATGTTACCTCAGGTAGTGGTGGCATTCTCTACTAAATACTTTATTAAAAACTCATTTAACTCTATTCGCATTTTAGGATTTGGTGGGTACCTAATTCTTTGGACCCCACATAGAAGACTTATTTACGCCTCTGAACAATGGCCCTGTGTTAGCCTTCCAATGTAGCGATGAGGGGAGTGACAGTGTGTCAGCAAAAAAAAAACAAATTGAACGTATACTCTGCAAAACAGAATAGGGAATAGATAATAATAATAATAATAATAATAATAATAATAATAATAGAACAACAATAATAGAATAATAATAATAATATATATTAGTATGATATTGGTTACTTATATTGATAGTTCGAACTTTAGAATTATAAAATATTTCTCCTTTTTTTTTTTTTTTTTTTTTTTTTGCTAGCCATGGGCTAGCATCCTTTTAGAGGGCTACACCCTCTTCTAGGTGGGGGAGTTTTAGGTAATAGGGCTCAAGGATTAGCGGGTTGATGGGCTAAGTGATTTTGTATATTTATTATTTATTTATTTATTATCACGAACCTGGACATTATGATCTTTGCGATCATAATCATAGAATTGTGGTAAGGTAAACAATTATACATTAATTAAATGATGAGTTGTTACGTTAAGAATGAAATGAACTTAAATAAAGTGATGAAAATATGAAGAAAGTAACCACAGAAAATAGATACATAAAGAAATATATATATAAATCTATAGTAACCTGTAGAAATATAGATATTTGCATACACATAAAATGAACTTCAAAACACAAATATAAAATATTGATGGTGTTGATACGTTCAGCTATGATTTAGAAAATATTGAAGGTGAGTGATGGAGTGAGGTGCGATACACAAGACAACACAGGAGATGTTAGCAAGACAGGTGAAGTTATCTTCTGCCAAGGGGCTGCTCTAGGCTGATGAAGACATAGGGAGCCCTGTTAGAGACAGAAGGACTTATTGTGCTGAAAATGATGGAAATACGTGAGGTAGATGGGCATGAATTTGATAGTCGTCGAGTAACAGTAAATCTGGGTGCTCAGTTGGCTGTGTATAGCAGTAGAGAGTGAATAGCAGACTGAGTGGGGAGTAGGCATAGCGAGGACGAACAGGATGAAGACCATGATAGTATCGAGGAGTAAGGGCTGGTGAGAATTATAGCGGACTGTTATGAACTTCTGGCGAAGGGATTCGAGATGAAACGTGATGTCGGGAAATGTGATGAGATTATGTAAGTCGCGGGTTGGACTGAGTAACTGAATACGGTGTGCGATGCGGAATGCCTGACGCTCAAGGACACGTAACTTTTCGTAGTATGTAGGAAGAGCGGAAACCCAGGCGGTAAAACCGTAGATAAGGACTGGGCGCATGAACGCTTTGTATGTGTTAAGAACTGTTTTAGCTTGTAGGCCCCAGGTTGGCCAGTTAGGCGCTTTAGGAGGTTCAGGCGCTGATAAGCTTTGGCAGCTACTTTCTTCAGGTTAGGTTTCCATGTGAGGTGTGAATCATAAAGAATACCCAGATAGGTAGCTGTTCGAGCTGGAACAATTGGAGTGTTCTAACACTAACATATAATATACCAACATTCTGTCAACACCCACCCCATCTCAGATGTTATATTATAAAATAATAATTATTTATATCCTGAAATGATTTTACGAATGTATACAGGGTGTTACAAAGATATTCACAACATTTTGGGAATAGATTCCTCACATGAAAATAAGAAAAAAGGTTCATATATACCTGCTGTCGGAAGTGCATAGTTCCGTAGCTACAGGGTGCCGTAGACGTTAAAAATGAAATTTAAAGGTTCATTGTTCAACTACCATAGGACAGATCGTAGTCGGGTCAAGACGTCACTAACGAGCTAGTATGTGTACTATCAAAATATCCATCTTTCAGAACTTCCAGTGTTTGCATAATCATTTTTAAGGATACTGTTTTTGCGAGTACTACAACCTACCTCTCTAGAATTTGCTGTGAAAGTACTGGAGCATTCTTAAACATGGATATTTTGACAGTTCAGATATCCTCAGTGGTGTCTTGTCCAGACTACGATAGGTCACATACTAGCTCCACCAGTTATATGTCACGAAATTCCCATAAGGAATACATGGGGAATTTTTAATTGGCTCTAATTCCCGCCAAATTCAAAATCGCTAATGATCTCTTCTAGTGCAATCGTTAGTGCTCCGTTAGTGCTTCTTAAAACACCAATTCTCAACATTAGTGCTTCAAAAGTTTGGACGCTAGAAGCAAAAAACGTTGGGGGAGCCAACTTCACGTTAGCCCCCCCCCAGAAAGCACTAACGATTAAACCTAGTGCAATCGTTAGTGCATCGTTAGTGCTTCCAGAAAACACGAATAGTTTCGTTAGTGCTTCACAACTAGTGTGGTTATGGCCAGTTATATGTCATGAAATTCCCATAAGGAATACATGAGGAATTTATAATTGGCACAAATTCCCGCAAATTCAAAAGCGCTAATGATCTGTTCTAGTGCAATCGTTAGTGCTTCGTTAGTGCTTCTTAGAACACCAACCCCAACGTTAGTGCTTCAAACGATTGGACGCTAGAAGCAAAAAAACTTTGGGGGGGCAACTTCACATTAGCCACCCCAGAAAGCACTAACGATTAAACCTAGTGCAATCTTTAGTGCATCGCTAGTGCTTCCAGAAAACACGAATAGTTTCGTTAGTGATTCAAAACTAGTGTGGTTATGGCCAGTTATATG
Organism: Thermobia domestica; assembly: GCF_964235325.1. NCBI lineage: Eukaryota > Metazoa > Arthropoda > Insecta > Zygentoma > Lepismatidae > Thermobia > Thermobia domestica. The sequence continues at coordinate 339,322,802 of NC_137456.1, read as the reverse complement.
TCATGAAATTCCCTTAAGGAATACATGGGGAAATTTAATTGGCTCTAATTCCCGCCAAATTCAAAAGCGCTAATGATCTCTTCTAGTGGAATCGTTAGTGTTTCGTTAGAGCTTCATAGAACACCAACTCCCAACATTAGTGCTTCAAAAGTTTGGACGCTAGAAGCAAAAAACTTTGGGGGGGCCAACTTCACGTTAGGCCCCAGAAAGCACTAACGATTAAACCTAGTGCAATCGTTAGTGCATCGTTAGTGCTTCCAGAAAACACGAATAGTTTCGTTAGTGCTTCACAACTAGTGTGGTAATGGCCAGTTATATGTCACGAAATTCCCCTAAGGAATACATGGGGAAATTTTAATTGGCACAAATTCCCGCAAATTCAAAAGCGCTAATGATATCGCCTAGTGCAATCGTCAGTGCTTCTTAGAACACCAACCCCAACATTAGTGCTTCAAAAGTTTGGACGCTAGAAGCAAAAAACTTTGGGGGGGCAACTTCACGTTAGCCACCCCAGAAAGCACTAACGATTAAACCTAATGCAATGTTTAGTCCATCATTAGTGCTTCCAGAAAACACGAATAGTTTCGTTAGTGCTTCACAACTAGTGTGGTTATGGCCAGTTGTATGTAACGAAATTCCCCTAAGGAATACATGGGGAATTTTTAATTGGCACAAATTCATGCCAAATTCAAAAGCGCTAATGATCTCTTCTAGTGCAAAAGTTAGTGCTTCTTAGAACACCAGCCCCAACATTAGTGCTTCAAAAGATTGGACGCTAGAAGCAAAAAACTTTGGGGGGGGCAACTTCACGTTAGCCCCCCAGAAAGCACTAACGATTAAACCTAGTGCAATCGTTAGTGCATCGTTAGTGCTTCCAGAAAGCACAAATAGTTTCGTTAGTGCTTCACAACTAGTGTGGTTATTGCCAGTTATATGTCACGAAAATTCCCATATGGAATATATGGGGAATTTTTAATTGCCTCTAATTCCCGCCAAATTCAAAAGCGCTAATGATCTCTTCTAGTACAATCGTTAGTGCTTCGTTAGTGCTTCTTAGAATACCAACCCCAACATTAGTGCTTCAATAATTTCGACGCGAGAAGCAAAAAACTCTTGGGGTGCAACTTCATGTTAGCCCCCCAGGAAACACTGACGATTAAACCTGGTGCAATCGTTAGTGCATCGTTAGTGCTTCCAGAAAACACTAATGGTTTTGTTTTGCTTTACTATTAGTGTTGATGTGCCCACTTATATGTCACAAAGATGTCCAAACTCACCAGGTCGGCGTTCACGACTTCGAAACTTACGCTAACTCGACCTTAAGCTCACGAAGTGAGCGTGAGATAAGGCTGGTGATGTGAGCGTCAGGTTGAGTGAGCACTAGGTGAGACTGGTGATGTGAGCGTGAGGTCAGACTGATGATGCAAACGTGAGGTTGAGTGAGCGTGAGGTCAGACTGGTGTTGTGAGTGTGAGGTTGTGTGAGCGTGAGGTCGAAATGAGTTTGTGAGTTCAGGTCGAAATAATTTTTTTTAGAGTGAGCTTGAGTGAGGTTAGGTCACCTCTGGTTATGAAACTCCCATAAACACATGGGGAATATTTCACTGGGACTAATTCCAGACAATCTCAAAAGAGCTAATGATATCTTTAATACAATCTTTAGTGCTTCGTTAGTGCTTCCTACAGCAGTGACTCTTAACACTAGTGCTGTAATAGTTTGGTCACTAAAAGCAAAAAAAAAATTCAAGGACAAACGTCAAGTTAGACCCCAGGAAGCGCTAACAATCAAACCTAGAGCTATTAATAGTATATTGTTGGTGGTACCAGAAAACACATAATAGTTTCGTTAGTGCTTCATTATTAGTAACGAAACTCACGTAAGAAAAACATTGGGAATTTTTCGTTGAGTTAAACTTCCCCTAAATTCGAAAGCACTAATGATCTCTTCCAGTGCAATCGTTAATACTTCTTAGAGCACCAAATCCGAATATTAATGCTTCATTAGTTTGGATGCTAGGAGTTAAAAAAAGAGGGCTAACTTCATGTTAGTTCCCCAGGAAGCACTAACGACTAAATCTAGTGCAATCCATAGTGCATCGTTAGGACTTGTAGAAAACAGTAATAGTTTTGTTTGTTTCTCTATTAATTCAATTTTGGGAGATGAATTTCATTATGTTTCTAATTTTTTCGTATGAAAATGTAATTTTTTTCCTTGGTTCATATATAAACAGTCATTTTATTATTTTTTTCTTCTGCATTGTTTTACGATACGATAAAAATTAACTACAATCCTCTACTAATTTTAGTATGTTTAAATCTGTTTGTTGAGTATGTAAAATGGTGTTTACAGGTTTTGGAACATAATGTTAATTGATCTCTTACAATAGTATTATTTATTTGTGAACTTTAGGCTTTGTGATTCAAAGTTGTATACGAAGATTAAAAAGCTAAGAAGATTGTAATTAAAACTAGGTAAGTGTCTTTACAGTTAATTAATGTGGAGTAATTAATTAATGTGAGGTAACTGTTATTGATTAACCTTTTTCTTGAACAATTCTTCTAAAGAGATTCCTGTTGTCACCCCGGTTACCCTAGCAGACATCTCCTACGTTAAATACAAATTGTTAACAGGATTACCAGTAACATACGAAATGTAATACCATACAGTGTTCTACTAATTATTCAATATACACAAACCAAATAAAAACAAAAAAGGCATACTTCAATAATTATAAATGTATCAACTCAACGGTGATATGTATACACGACCCCAAAAGTGCATTACCACCTGCAATTCTCCTTTTCCTAAAAATAGCAGGCAACCCAAACAGCTCGGCGGTTGAGTTGGTTGCAACTTCGTAAGGCGTTGGACTAAACCTCAATTTTGTCAGAAATATATCAGTGTGCCAAACTGCAAATAAGAGAGAAATAAAAAGCTTTCTTATGGTAAATTCTAGGTCAAAGTTCGAAGCACTTGCTTTTGAACGTGATTTTTTGTTTGTTTTTTTCAGGGAACAGAAAATTTCTGACGTCTAAGAAATTATATCATATAATATTGCATATTTGCAAGTGGATATATTTGCATTTCAATTTGTGGTAATAAAGATATAATGATTGTAAAAAGTAACTTTAATTTATTCCTCCATCGCAAGTCTCAGTGGCTCCTTATGGACCTCGTCGCACCCCCGAATATCGATATCGAAAATTTAGAATGATATATTCATGTCCATATATTTGTGATATCGAATGTTGATATACGATAATACAGATATCGACGATAGCGTTATCGACATAACACAGACCTAGGTCCGAGTAGTGATGCTTGAAATATACTGGAATCAACAATCAAATTCTAAATAAGTTCTCCATTTCAGTATTCAATGTTGAGGGGGAAGGGTGTGAACCCGAATAGAAATTTTAAGAAAAAAATGTTAAGATAAAAGTAGGTTTTCCGTTTCCCCTTCAATACAAAATTATTAAGAGAAAACTATTACTGTAATTTAACTTTTACTTCTGTTTCTGATTGTTATCACAAATCAGCGACAGTACACATACTTTACATAGTATACCAATACACTCTATAACTTTTCACAACCAAGCAAGCCGGAAGATGAATTTCCTGGGATATTAAAGTGGATTGTTCTACAAAATCGTCATAATTCATTGGCCATATTTCTATCAGTACTTTGGTACGGACTAAGAGCTACAAGACTAAAAGACTTCTGCATTTTCCTGAGAATTTCATTTTCTTAATACAAGTCCCCTATCCTGGCCTAATTCTGGCTACCGCGGTTTCGAGGTAATCCGTAAACGAGAGAGTAAAGTTTGTCTACTCTCAACCCTCGACAGTTTGTTGAAAGATATTTCACAGTTCATGTTCTTATTTGTTCGTTAAAAAACACTTCTAGTTGACTCTTTCCATGGTGAATTACTGAACTTAAACATTTACAATTATTGAAAAAGGAATAATTATTTTTAAACATAAAAAGGCATTACAGTTCAGTAGAATGCAGTAGTAGATGAAGTGAAGGAAAATGTTGTTTATTTGATGAGATGTGCAAACTGAATTTGAATAATAAGTGTGTATTCACGCATACTCTTCTCGAGAGGCAGATCTACGATGGCCTTTTGGGGGCTCGGTGGTTTGTAATACTCCTACTTAGAGCTACTTTTAAGAGCTCCAAACTCTGGAATGGGTTCTATTTATATATCAAATAAGAAAGACTCCCTTTCTGGGAGCAATCGCCCTGATCAGCCCCTGGATCCGCCCCTGCTCTTGTGTACCAGACTTTGAAGACACTTAGTTCGTGTCCACTCCTGATGATGCTGATTAGGGATGGCCACATCCTGATAGTTTTTTATTCGGATATCGGATAGAAACTTATCCGGATTTGCAATATGTAGATGAGAGATAAAACGGATGACGGATAATATCCAGATGACGGATAACGGATAATATCCGGATAACGGCTGACGGATAATATCAGGATGACGAATGATTGATAATATCCGGATAACGGATACTATCCGGATGACGGATATCCGGTGAACTTGAGGCTCCTGGAAGCGCTAGTTGTGACCACACATATTCGCGTCCTTGAGCATCATAAAATAAAAAAAACAATTCATATTTCATAACATTCACAGACGACACGATGAAGCACTGAACCTATTGAAAACTTACTACGTAATAATTGATGAGTGATTGCACTTTTTCTTTTAAAATTCATGGTATAGGCTATCTTAATATAAATTGTTACCCATGTAGTTTGTACTAATGTTCATAAAGATGGATTCCTTTACAAAGAAAAAGACTGAAAGAATTACGGTTGTCTCGAACTGCCGCATAGAAAACATGTAATTTACTAACCTGTCTCGCAATCCACTTGTTTCTAAAGTTAACTGTTGCACCGAACGTGCCTCATTAACTTGCTCATCTAATTATTAGTACGTTTCTACTTTTACTCGCTTTTTACTTGTTTAACTTGATTTTCCAGTAAACTAGAACGACTGGGACACACACACAAAACATCAAGGACAGTTAAATTTCGAAAACTCTAACACACGGAATCGAACCCGGGATCCCGTATACCAAAGGATTTTAAGGCAAAAAATTTGTTAAAATAAAAGTATTTATACTTCCCCATAAATAGAAAGCTATTAATAGAAAACCATTACTGTAATTTACCTTTTACTTCTGTTTCTGATTGTCATCACAAATCAGTGACAGTACAGGTACTTTACATAATATAGCAATGTGCTCTATATTTTTCAGAACTAAGTAAACCGGAAGATGAAACTCCTGTGATATTAGAGTGGAATGTTCTACAAAATATTCATAATTCACTGTCCTTATTTCTATCAGTAGCTTTGCCACAGACTCAGAGCTACAAGACTAATAGAACTAGAAATAAAATATTTCATTCCTTCTTTTCTCTCAGACTTCTGTCTTTTGTTGAGAATGTCATTCTTTTAAAAATAAGCTTCCTATCTCGGGATAATTGTTGCTACTGGATGTTTCAAGGTAATATGTACCCGAAAGTGTAAATTTTGTCGACTCTCAAATCTCAAGAGTTTGTTAAAAGACATTTCAAATTTCATGTTCTTATTTCTTCATTACAAAAACACTTATGGTTAATTCTATTCATGGTGAATTATTGTACTTATAAACACGAAAAAATAGTGTGATAGCTAACACCGTGCAGCTAGGCTATCCAGTATACCCCTTCTTATCCCATAGTCGTGTCTGGTAAAAAGACCACCCCCTCTCTTCTCGTTTCCTTTCTCCCTTATTAGAATCAACAGCAACATGAGCACAATTCTAATTTCAAAATATACATATATTAGTATCAATAAAGTGAAAGAATAAAAATGAGACGAAACGAAATTTATAATTAATGTAGGGAGAATTTTAAACGCTTCTCAATGAAAAATTAAAACGTATAAATATCTGTTAGAGGTACAGAAGTGAGACAGAGAGAAAAAGAGACAGAAGGAGAGAAAGAAAAGGGACCACAGATAAAAATATTCGTCGTAGTTAACTAACTTAGCTTTAGAAAGTTCCGTTTCAGGAAGTCCACCGATAATATGGGAATAGAGTTTTTTAAAAATATTTTTTTCAGAACTGTTGGAATAAACAATGCTTGAAAGATTCATTAAGTCACTTTCATAACGAATAGTAAACTTGGTGGTCAAATTAAATAATTTCCAGTGACACTGTAGAGTACCGAGACACATCTTGGATCATGCTAAAAGTTTAACACACACCGTTTCTTTCCCCGTGATTCGGTTCCAAATCCGGATATTACCGTCGTCCGTCATCCGGATATTATCCGTCAGCCGTTATCCGGATATTATCCGTTATCCGTCATCTGGATATTATCCATTATCCGTCATCAATTTTGTTACCTGTCATCCGCATATTGCAAATCCGGATAAGTTTCTATCCGATATCCGAATATAACATTATCCGGATGTGGGCAACCCTAATCAGCATCGTCAGGAGTAGACACGAACTAAGTGTCTTCAAAGTATGCTACACAAGAAGGGTCGGATCCAGGGGGCGATCAGAGCGATTGCCCCCAGAAAGGGAGTCTTTCTTATTTGATATATAAATAAAACCCATTCCAGAGTTTGGAGCTCTTAAAATTAGCTCTAAGTAGGAGTATTTCAAACCACCGAGTCCCCAGAAGTCCATCGTAGATCCGCATCTGGAGAAGAGTATGTGTGAATAAAGACTTATTATTCACATTCAGTTGGCACATCTCAACAAATAAACAATATTTTCATTTACTTCATCTACTAATGCATTCTACTGAACTGTAACGCCTTTTTATGTTTCAAAATAAGTATTCCGTTTTCAATAATTGTAAATGTTTAAGTTCAGTAATTCACCATGAATAGAGTCAACTAGAAGTGTTTTTGTAACGAAGAAAAAAACACGAACTGTGAAATATCTTTTTACAAACCAGAGATGGTCATTTTTCCTAACCCTCCCTCTCCCTCATCCTCAATTGACGCCCCTCACCTTCACTCTCCATCACACTTACTCTCCCTTGACGCCCTCCCCTCACCCTCCCTCACACTCACCCTCCATTGACGCCCCCACACTCACCCTCCATTGACAGACTCCTTTCATGCTCCCTCACCCTCACCCTCAATTAAGGCCCTCCCCTCACCCTCCCTCACACTCACCCACCATTCATGCCCTCACACTCGCCGTCAATTGACGCCCTCACACTCACCCTCAGTTACTTTATCGCCCTCACCCTACGACGCCCCCATCCTCAACTACTAAAATTAAGGTGAGGTGAGGGTGAGGGCGTTCCTCATGAGGGCAAAATGAGGGAGGATGACCATCTCTGTCACAAACTGTCGAGGGTAGAGAATCGACAAACTTTACTCTCTCGTTTACGGATTACCTCGAAACCGCGGTGGCCAGAATTAGCCCAGGATAGGGGACTTACATTAAGAAAATGAAATTCTCAGGAAAATGCAGAAGTATTTTAGTCTTGTAGCTCTTAGTTCGTAATAAACTACTGATAGAAATAAGGCCAATGAATTATGACTATTTTGTACAACATTCCACTTTAATATCACAGGAAATTCATCTTCCGGCTTGCTTGGTTGTGAAAAGTTATAGAGTGTATTGGTATACTATGTAAAGTATGTGTACTGTAGCTGATTTGTGATAACAATCAGAAACAGAAGTAAAAGTTAAATTACAGTAATAGTTTTCTCTTAATAATTTTGTATTGAAGGGGAAACGGAAAACCTACTTTTATCTTAACATTTTTTTCTTAAAATTTCTATTCGGGTTCACACCCTTTCCCCTCAACATTGAATACTGAAATGGGGAACTTATTTAGAATTTGATTGTTGATTCCAGTATATTTCAAGCATCACTTCTCGGACCTAGGTCTGTGTTATGTCGATAACGCTATCGTCAATATCTATATTATCATATATCAACATTCGATATCACAAATATATGGACATGAATATATCATTCTAAATTTTCGATATCGATATTCGGGGGTGCGACGAGGTCCATAAGGAGCCATTAAGACTTGCGATGGAGAAATAAATTAAAGTTACTTTTTACAATCATTATATCTTTATTACCACAAATTGCAATGTAAATATATCCACTTGCAAATTTGCAACATTATATGATATAATTTCTTAGACGTCAGAAGTTTTCTGTTCCCTGAAAAAAACAAACAAAAAATCACGTTCAAAAGCAAGTGTTTCGAACTTTGAACTAGAATTTACCATAAGATAGTTTTTTTGATTTCTCTCTTACTTGCAGTTTGGCACACTGATATATTTCTGACAAAATTGAGGTTTAGTCCAACGCCTTTCGAAGTTGCAACCAACTCAACCGCCGAGCTGTTTGGGTTGCCTGCTATTTTAGGAAAAGGAGAATTGCAGGTGGTAATGCACTTTTGGGGTCGTGTATACATATCACCGTTGAGTTGATACATTTATAATTATTGAAGTATGCCTTTTTTGTTTTTATTTGGTTTGTGTATATTGAATAATTAGTAGAACACTGTATGGTATTAAATTTCGTATGTTACTGGTAACCCTGTTAACAATTTGTATTTAACGTAGGAGATGTCTGCTAGGGTAACCGGGGTGACAACAGGAATCTCTTTAGAAGAATTGTTCAAGAAAAAGGTTAATCAATAACAGTTACTTCACATTAATTAATTACTCCACATTAATTTACTGCAAAGACACTTACCTTGTTTTAATTACAATCTTCTTAGCATTTTCATCTTCGTATACAACTTTGAATCACAAAGCCTAAAGTTCACAAATAAATAATACTATTGTAAAAGATCAATTAACGTTATGTTCCAAAACCCGTAAACATCATTTCACGAACTCAACAAACAGAATTAAACATACTAAAATTAGTAGAGGATTGTAGTTAATTTTTATCGTATCGTAAAACAATGCAGAAGAAAAAATAATAAAATGACTGTTTATATATGAACCAAGGAAAAAAATTACATTTTCATACGAAAAAATTAGAAACATAATGAAATTCATCTCCCAAAATTGAATTAATAGAGAAACAAACAAAACTATTACTGTTTTCTACAAGTCCTAACGATGCACTATGGATTGCACTAGATTTAGTCGTTAGTGCTTTCTGGGGAACTAACGTGAAGTTAGCCCTCTTTTTTTAACTCCTAGCATCCAAACTAATGAAGCATTAATATTCGGATTTGGTGCTCTAAGAAGCATTAACGATTGCACTGGAAGAGATCATTAGTGCTTTTGAATTTAGGGGAAGTTTAACTCAACGAAAAATTCCCAATGTTTTTCTTACGTGAGTTTCGTCACTAATAATGAAGCACTAACGAATGTATTATGTGTGTTTTCTAGTACCAACAACAATGTACTATCAATTGCACTAGGTTTGATTGTTAGCGCTTCCTGGGGAGCTAACTTCACGTTTGTGCTTGAAATTTTTTTGCTTTTAGTGACCAAACTATTGCAGCACGAGTGTTAAGAGTCACTGCTCTAGGAAGCACTAACGAAGCACTAAAGATTGTATTAAAATATCATTAGCTCTTTTGAGTTTGTCGGGAATTAGTCCCAGTGAAATATTCCCCATGTGTTTATGGGAGTTTCGTAACCAGAGGTGACCTAAACTCACTCAAGCTCACGCTCAAAAATAAATTCCGTCCTGAACTCACAAACCATTTCGACCTCACGCTCACACAACCTCACACTCACAACACCAGCCTGACCTCACGCTCACTCAACCTCACGTTTGCATCATCAGTCTGACCTCACGCTCACATCTCCAGTCTGACCTCACGCTCACATCACCAGTCTGACCTCACGCTCACCTCACCAGTCTCACCTAGAGCTCACTCAACCTCATGCTCACATCACCAGCTTTATCTCACGCTCACTTCGTGAGGTTGAGGTCGAGTGGGGGTAAGTTTCGAACTCGTGAGCACCGACCTTGTGAGTTTGGACATCTTAGTGACATATAAGTGGGCACATCTACACCAATAGTAAAGCAAAACTAAGTTTTCTGGAAGCACTAACGAACCACTAACAATTTCACCAGGTTTAATCGTTAGTATTTCCTGGGGGGCTAACATGAAGTTGCACCCCAAGAGTTTTTTCCTTCTAGCGTCCAAACTATTGAAGCACTAATATTGGGAGTTGGTGTTCTAAGAAGCAAACGATAACACTAGAAGATATCATTAGCGCATTTGAATTTGGTGGGAATTTGAGCCAATTAAAAATTCCCCATGTATTCCTTATGGGAATTTCGTGACATATAACTGGCTATAGCTACACTAATTGTGAAGCACTAACAAAACCAATCGTGTTTTCTGGAAGCACTAACGATGCAGTAACGATTGCACTAGGTTTAGTCGTTAGTGATTTCTGGGGGGGCTAACGTGAAGTAGCCCCCCCAAAGTTTTTTTCTTCTAGCGTCCAAACTTTTGAAGCACTAATGTTGGGGTTGGGGTTCTAAGAAGCACTAACGAAAGTAGTATGTGTACCTAACTTCTAGCGCATTTCTTCCTCCCACCCCTAACTAACAAAAACTATGAAGCCGCCACTGTGCACTTTAACACAAAGGGATACCCCAAAGTGAGATTGAATATGCTTTTATGACATTTAAAATCATAAAAACTTACATCTAAAACTACACTATACATATTTACATCTAAAATCTTACAATCTAAAACTACACCTCTTCTAACTTATAATGACCCCATGGTAGAGTATTGATCCCATCCTTTAAAACACATCTCTTATCATCCACACAACTTAAAGCTAACTTATTTACTTCTATACTGTACAAATCGTGTTTATAACTTCTAATTAAATTCATCTTCTTATAATACTCCGTTTGACTAATCAAGCGGTCCTTATATTCGTTAAAGGTAAGTTCTTTATACACGACACTCTTTTTAACGCCTTTAGCTTTCTTACAACACTTTTCTTTATCGAACTTACCTTAAAAGTCTTTATCTGTTAAATCTATTTGAGGTGCTTTTATACTATACATCTTACTTCTTAAACCCACAAACTCTTCTATGATTGTACCTTTAACCTCATCCTTCATCTTACCAAGTATTTTCTTATTGATCTGTGGTATGTTGTATCTATTGTTTTGAGGATAATCACTTGTATCGAAGTAATCAATATAATCTTTCATATCTTTGTACACATCTTTTGTTTGAATGTGGTAAATGTAACTATCTGTGTCTGTGTAACATATTTCTATCTTGATACTTTGGCTTCATCACATTATAATGAAAGTCATACATTTAATACTTTGAAAGATCTAATATACTCATTCCAACATATATCGGTTTGTTAAAGGTTGGTTTGGTTTTATTTAATACTATCGCACATAAGTTCTCTGTGTAAATAGTTCTAGTTTTAAAGTTTCGTTGAGCAATTAGTTTTTCTACTCTAGCTGGATCGCATTCTACTTTTATAGGCTTACATCTCTTTCTAATATTTTCCATTGTCTTCCCGAATACGCTGTTGTTCATCAGCTTATAGAAGTCTTTCTCAAAGTCATTTGTTGCTTTTGTTCTCATTTGTGTGTTTAAATCTATATAGTTCTTTAACCAATCTGATTGCTTAAACTCTATTACTCGATGTATCTTCTTAAGTTTTAATCCAAGTGATAGACACTGTTTTAAGTTTCGATAGTGAATCACATATTTCTCTTTATCATATAGAGTTGTTAATAGCTTTGATTGTTTTGAACCAGGTGGACCATATTTTGAGGAGCTAATGGGTAACCTTTATGATAGTCATGTAACTCTTTTGGATATTCAAGATAAATTTCTAGTATGTAACCAGTATTACAATTATCAGGTATGCTTGCGAAATCGGTTTTATTTATCTCTTCTTCACTTAACCATCTAAATTCCTTATACGGTAGATACTGATTCATAGCCTATCCATATAGATTGTTTGCGTCTAAGTACATTAGGTAAGAATCATTTTTGTTCTCATTATATTCTTCCATGTATTTATTATTTGCTTTTACATATCTTTTGGAACATTGCCTAATACCACCTCTTATACCTTTCTCTATCATCAATACCATATCATAATCAGTTAGTAACTCTAGTTTTATATTTGTCATCTTTAACATTGCATTACAAGCTAAACCTGGTGCTGTCATATACCATGCTGGATCAAGACCATAAGCCTTAAGACATGTCCCTCTAGAGTTTTCAAACACATCTGCTAATAACAAGACATCAGTTTTTAGATATAGATCATGGTATTGTCCGAGGTTATTAATTTTAAATGTCTCCCATACTTTCTTTGCATGCTCATAATCCTCATCACTAATATGTGTGTTAGTTAGCTTGTTGAAGAATGCTTCCTTTGATGGTAACTTTCTCTGTCTAAACTTATTCCAGTCACTAACATAATCATACGGGTAAACACCTTTTCTTATTACAAGTCTGAATTGTTTTTCACTAGTGTAGAAGTGTTGTGTATGAATCATTTGTTCTCTTGTTAGGTTTGACGATAGTTTATCTAAACTGCAAGCCATAAATCTAAATGATTCTATGAATTTTAATTTGATGGTTCCAACATTTTTACTGAATGATATATATCGTTCTTCGTTATTAGGAATTTTATCTATTTGCTCTTTATTACATCCTAGCTCTTTAATAAACAAATGGGAATCATATCCTGTTAGATTATGTATAATCACTTGTACAAACTTAGGTACTTTCACTTTTAGATTACAACTATTACATAATGCAGCTACAAACTTTCCAGTTATGTGATCGTGATGTTTAACTTTATGATTATTTGTAGTATATATTACTTTGCAGTAAGAACAGTGTGTAGACTTATTGAATTCTTTTCTCTCCTTACTTGTTAAAGGTAATTGGTTATTCTGTTTATATATATTCGATATCTTTTGGGCTTCTTTCTTTAACATACTTATGAACTTCTTAGCTGTATCTTTACCTCTATACACAACAGGATTTGTTTTAGTTCCATCGCTCTTTACAATATAGTAGCAGAATCCAGATGGTTTATGTTCTTGATATTTCTTAGTATATGATTTATTTTGTGGATAGCATTCATTACAACCCATAACCTTGTGTAGTAGACACTCAAAGTCAGCATAAATCACAAATGGCATCTTCATCGTATATTGGTAGTTCTTAAATTCAACGTATGTATTTTTTGGTGGCATTTCTATTTTAACAGCTTCATGACTAGAACAATCTTTCTCATGTCAATTTAATGCATCTTGTGAGTAGAAATATAACAAACATCTATCACATAAATATCTTCGGGCTCTCCACTTAGTCATTTGACTGCTAACTAACCTACTCAAGTCTTTTATCCAACAGTAGTGTGTTTTATTTTCTTCTTTTACATATAATAAATTAACATGTGTTTCTTTTTTGTTTTGAGTGTGATATAAAATGTAGACCATGTATTGCTCGTTGTAGGTATAAACGTTAATGGATATATCAAGTATTCTTTCAATTTTTGGAATATCACTTAGTTTTACTGGAAAATGAATATATTTTAGTTTAGATTCTAAATCTATGAACACGTGCTTATATTTTGATGGTCTTTGGGGGTCTTTCTCAACAGGATGTAATGCAGAAGAAATCGCATATAAGAAACATTTTTCATCCGTGTTCTTTACATTGATAACAGCTTTTTTCGTTTTAATTGTATCTGGTAGTTCTACGTATGATGATCCTTTATATGGTGTGTATTTATTAAGTGCTAATTCTAAAAAGTTAATATTGATAAGAGCCCAACCAGAACCTCTAGCTTGGAACTCATCCATTCTTGTTCTTAATATTTGTTTTGCAGTAGTTATAAATTCTTTTAAGTTGGTTGATTGATTCACTTCTCTATTATTGGTGTTGAAATAGAAGGTCTGTATTTCTTTTCCTTTCTTATATTCACAGTTTATCAAAAGATTAACTTTCAATGAATTATGTTTCTCTAAGCTGATGTTTATTCTATTTATTAAAGCCTTTGATGTTGAATTGATATATTGTTCTAGAGGATCATGTTCTTTATAAGTTGTTATAAATCTCCATGTTTCTAATCTTGATTTGAATGCTGTGCTTTTAAGTTTTACATCGATTGGTTGTGATTCAACTTTGATTTTTGGTTCTTCAAATACTTCTTGTTGAAATGGGTATATATTTCTAATCTGTCTCCTGCTTTGTTCATCGTCATCATGTTCATGTCATCATGTTCATGTCATCATCATGTTCATCGTCATCGTCATCATGTTCATGTTTAAGAAGGTCTATCAGTTCTGCTTTTCTTAATCGGGAATATCTTCTGATTCCCCTCTCTTTACATTGTCATCTTAACTCTATTACAGTAAACTTGCTATAATTACTCATCTTATTTATACTATAGAAAATCTTTATACTCTTCAATTTTTACCTACACCAAAATTTTTTACTTCATTTTCGTCCATTTTTTTTAACACGTCGTTCAAACATCTGCATGTTCCTACATATGTTTAAACTGCGTGTTAGTCTAGAACTTTCTTGGGAATAACCCATCAAAGTTACATATACACATATTAAAATTAAATCATTTTTGTAAACTTACTCATCATAATCATCACTACCATATTTATATTCATCATCACTACTCAAATCAGATGTTTTTTGTTGCATTGTTAATAATTCTTTTTCCTTCAACAGTATTTGCTTCTCTAGAAGTACTGCTAAGAGTTTAAGATCATGATGAATTAGTTTAAGTCTATTATGTAATAAATCAAATTCTTTCTCCATATTTGTTATATAGAAAACCAACAAAAATGATATAAATTTAAAAAACTAAGAATAAAAACGAACATGACTAGTGCTAAGGAAATATTATCTTACAAACCTGTATTTGATTGTGTATGTAAATATTTAGATACTGGTGGTTATAATGATGAAGACAAAATAAATTTTAGCGTGTCCATAGGTATGTTAGATCATTTGTTCAAGAAAGCCACTAAAGAAAACAACTCATTTCTCATACAAAACATTCTCTATGTGAACGTTATGAACTTGTCTGATGAAATATTAGATTCACTGACTGATGAACAATGGTTATCTATAGGTTATGATGATTATGAGGGGGAATATAACTATGATCACATTACGGAAGATTTCATACGCAAATATCTGCAGAAAGTTAATTTGAGTGAAATATGTTTATGGAAAAAGTTATCAGAAGAGTTTATAAGAGAATTAGCTGATAAAGTTGATTGGGAGATTATTTCAGGAAGCCAAGACTATTTCAATATAAGATTGCATATATAAAAGTCTATAAATAATTAACAATATTTGTAGATCACCTCTATAAACTTCACAATACCACCACTCTTAAAGTATTTGTGAAATTATTTATTGAAGTAAAACAAGTAAAAATAGAATAAAAATTATGTGCAGTGTTAGAAACAAATTTTATTTATTGAACTCCAAAAAAATAATATAATATTAATAATTTATAAGTGAGTCACATTGTCATTTCATTTTATGTAAGTTAGTTTTCTTGGTTTTCCCTTGCAATATCTTTTAAAATTCTATCTAAATTGAAATCCCTGAGAATTTGCGATCCAATGGAGAAAACTGCCAATGGGCAATGTTTTTCTTGTGTGTGTGTGTGTGTGTGTGTGAATTGATGATCTGAATTAAGTTATCTCTTTATTTGTTTCAACTCGGAAGAAAGCTGCTTTCTCCAAGTGCCACATTCACTAGAATTGTGAAGTAAGCTTGTTTTACAATACATTCTTGTGTAAATTTTCCAACCGAGAGTAGAATAGACACCAGTGTTTGGACCGAGTCAAAGCAAGAGGTCTAATTCTATTCCTACATCACAGTTGGATCTAGAAGGATTCTGAGTATTGCAATGTACGAAAAACAAGCTGGAAAGCACGAAAAGACCATAAAAAGTATTCAAATTGAGTTCTCGTTAACTTGTACATTGAGAAGAATTAAAAAACTTGGGTAACTGGAACTACAAACCAATATAAAGCATTAAGAATAAAAGGAGTAAAACCTTATAATTTAAAACTTGTAATGGAGAAGTGTTAGGAGATTGTTCGAGAAGAAGTTGTACCGAGTGATGTGGTAGAAGTGCGATGAAAGGAAAACAAGGATGGAAGAGAAAAATATAATGAATAGGTAGTGTTAATGATATCCGTGTAACTGGGTTCTTGCCACCCTGGCATGGCGCGTCCTCAGATTAGGGATAGCGGAGAACGCCTCTACATTTAGTTGCGAATATATTTGAAAGCAGTCGGGGATAGACGACAAAGGATGGTCCTCCAGCTTCGCGTTTGGCATGACGCTAGCAACCTCATTCTGTGAAAATGGCACTTATTCATAAAGATACACAAAAGCTTCGGACCTGCACTGATAACTTGGCACGATTAGTGATGGGTAAATTCTCGGGAAGATATTTTTCGGGAATATTCAAGGGAAGATTCCCAAAAATGTAAATTTTCCGGGAATTTATATACAATCACAAAGACTATATACAATACATTCTATTACTATATTATGATTTCAGAGTTAAAATTATTTTTTTTGTCACCTGTTGTCTACAGAGGATTCTTTAAAATGTATATTTTGAACGGTATTATGTTATTTTATTAATATTTTATTATATTTGGAGAGTACGCATAAATGTATATTTACTTACAATATGCTCTATGCAAGTCCATATACTATTACACCGCTTAACAGATTAAATTTATGTAAGTGGAGTTTCTAAACTTGACTCTACTACTGATATTATAAACATATTAAATTTTTAAATGTTATAAACAAATTAGATTGTTTAACTACCAGAAGACACATGTCTCACCATTTAATCAACATTTGCACATACAAATTTTTTGCTCACAATATTTGCAAGTTACTGACTTATCTTTATAATTTTGCACGTAACATTGCCACACACGACATTTCCTCCTACCTATTTTTCGAAATTTCATGTGTTAACTCACATGTAAATGAAGTCCGAGCACCTCTTCAGAAATTTGAGTTAGAGAGAGGAGACAGATCGACGTCTATTATTAACGGTGGTTCGGAATGTATTAATAGTACTTCATCTTTATTTCTACATAATTTCTACATTACGTTACAAACTGTTTTTTTTTCATCATTTATAAATTAGTACTTTGCTACTTTTTAGCGCAAATGGAAATGGAACGTAAAAATCTCATTATTAGTTATATAAAGTACAGTGAACGAATTTTAGTTTTTTAACCTCCAAATTACTTAACACCTAGAAGTAAATCATAATAAATGAAAATAAAGTAATTAGTCATATGGTTCTTATAGTTTGGAAGATAAAGTAAAGAAATGGAAATAAATTTCTTCCCGGGAATTTATATCCCAGGAAAAAACCCGGGAATATCCTCATTTTTATTTTCCTTCCCACCAGTGGCGGATCTAGAAGATTAAAGCTGAGGGGAGCAGCCAGTAACCAGACTATGATAAGTATATCGTATCATAAACTTTTAAAAATATATAAATAATAGCTTAAATAATTTTTCGCTGAAAAACTGGGGAGACCTGGGTCCCTCTGGCCCTGGTTTAGATCCGCCACTACTTCCCACTGTGAATATTCCCACTGCCCATCACTAGGCACGATATCAGCAAGGTAAAATGGATGAGATTTGAGACATGGAATATAATTTTTTACAGGGCAGACACGTTAATATCCGTAACAAGTGAATAAAGGAAATATAGACTGGACCTGGTAGAAGTTAAGTAAGTTAGATGGAAAGAAAAGGAAGCAATACAATCCAGAAGTTTTACGTTCTTTCACGGAAAGAAAATAAAATTAGTAACTAGGAACAAGGATTTTCAGTCACAAACTAATAATATCAGTAATTAAACGAGTTGCATTTTTAAGGATAGATTCTCTTATTACTGTTAAGGATCGGTGGTGTGATATTTTCTTAAAAGTTGAAGTGTATTTTTAAAAAAATGTTGTGATTCACAATATAGATCTCAACATTGATGAATATTGCTTATACAAGCTAAGGTGCTGTCACTTATGAACTTACGTTGTTTGATCTGACCTAGTGAACCTCGTAATTGGACAAGGTACCGTGAACAGTTAATGCTTATTGTGATTGTATGATTGAAATTATTTTATGTCGTAATGATGAAATAGTGAAAATTATAATTTTAGTGGGTTTGTATAAAGAACCGGGATTAGATCCTAGTGTGTGATTAATATTCACTTTCTAAATTTCAACCCTTTTCTATTTTTGTGTGGTTTGGATTGAACTTCGTGGTGGGTATTGGTCGCCCACTTGGGATATGATCCTGATTCTTAGTAAATTTGACGTGTTTTGTAGTATTTGGTTTCGTGACCCAATTCGAAAAAACCTTTGGAGTGTAAATTTGAACTATACATTTACTCTGAATTATCAAATTAATGAGATAATATAATACTCGTAATACTGTGCTTTCATCTTCCGACATTTAAACCGTGATTGAACGAAACAAATTCTTAAAGGAATCGGTTCGTTAGTTATTATTATATATACACATATGTTATTTGTTTCGTTATTTGTTGTAAAAATTTATATATCTGTTGAAATTGATTCTCTCCAATTTACAAACTCTAAAGCCCTTTCACCTAAGTCTGACTTCCAGTCCTAACCATTCGAAAATGCAGTCTACTTGTTCCTTTGATAAGATTGCTACAAAGTACATACCTCAAAAGATTATAATGATGTCGATATAAAAGAGAGTTTCTACGAAGAAGTAGAATAGATAATTTACCAACTCGTGCAATAGCATATGGAAATTCTATTAGGGGATTCAGATGCGAAGGTAATACGAGAGAATATCTTCAAACCATTATAGGAAATGAAAATTAGGCATTAGAGTCACGAACTTTGCAACATACAAAAACCTTATCTTGAAGAGTACAAAATTCTCACTTCGCGAAGTACATAAAGATACTTAGACCTAACCAGATGGAAAAACATAATCAAATTGATAGTTTCAGTAGATAGAAGAAAATTAATGCTGTCTCTCATAGCTGACTGTCAAATTAATCACTTACTGGTAGAAACGACAATGAAAGATTATAATAGAACAAAGTAAATTTTCAACATCTAAAAACGAAGGGGTTTAAATTAGAGAAATGAAAAGAGAGCTTGGTGAAAAACAAATACAACATAGAAGTATCGAGTAGATTCTCTATTTTAGAAGATTAGGAGTGTACTAGAATTGTGAATACTATGGCTGAAATTAGGGCAAAAAATCGGGCACGCGGAAATATGTTCTTAAAACCAAAATACGGTATCAACCTGGACTCTACTAATCAAGCAGAGAAAAGAAAAGTCAAAACTGCAATGACTACAAACTTTTTTTTTATAAAATAGAAAGAAGAAACGCAATTTTTTCAAAGCTAAAATTAATCAACTTAAAAAATGAAATGACATCTTTGAGTTTTACGTCCCACGATTATGTCGGTTAGGCTAAAGGAGACGGTGATGATGAGTGATGAATGAAATGGTGGAATGAAGAAAGTGGGAGAAAACGGGAAAACCCCGAAGAAACCCACGCACACAGTGTTTATCCACCACAAAGTTCACTTGGCGGGGGCTGGGATCAAACCCGGGATCCCAAGCACCATAGGTGAACGCTCTACCAGTGCCCCACCGCGGCCCGATAATCAATTTATAGGTTATAGTAGAGACAAGAAAATTCGCAACATGTAAAAGAGCATGAATGAACTTAAGAAATGCTATGAAATATTCGCCTATAGATTAAAAGAAAGCGACGCAACAATTATCATTGACATAAGTGTACAGAGCATCTTAAGCTACTACTGCCCACCAATTTGTTTTTAATTTTTTGGTAGAATTTCTAATATTTGCCATATAGGGCGAGTAATGTAAAAATACAAAGAAATTTTGACTTTCGTTAATTTCTTCCCAAAATTGCGGGGCATATGAAATATCGTACGCTGAGTATTAGGACCTAATAGAGCATATGTAAGTTTAAATCAAACTTACAGTAGGATATTTGGAACTCCAAGAACACAGTGATATTTTACTATAATGTAATGAATATATTTATATGAACTTTAAAATTAATACATTGCAGTCTTTAAACATAGCTATATTATTTGCCAATACTATTTTTTACTCGTATGTGAATACCTTGTGTACCTGCCAACTTATTGAAAACATCCACTACGCCCATATTACGATTGTACTCTTGAATCAAAGCTGGCTGTGCAATGGGTTTATGTTTATTTTCTTGCCTGACCCATCGCCGACAATAGCCTATTTCACCTTTACCTTCATGGTTTATGTTTGTAGCTATTATGATCTGGCTGTTATCGTGCCACCGAACGGGCACACTATAAAGATGATCCCACGAATACTCTCTTCAGATCCTGTAAAATAGGAAAGCTTTCTCGATACGATCTGATTTCATAGTACCTATACATTGAATTTTTCGTCAATGAGATATTCGAGCAAAGGCAGAGATTTGAAGAAATTATCAATAAAGAACATAGTTTCATGGGGAAGAAATTCAATGCAGTCTCTTGTTATGGGTGATCCGGGGATCATATCTGGTTCTTTAGATCCTTCTGCTCTTGTGTATAATTCAAATGTTAAAAGATATTCTTTAAACAATTAAAACACCAAAACTTAAACCCATATCGAATAGACTTCCCAAAAATGAACTGCTTGGCATAATGGTGACCATAATATGGCTCCATCGCTTCATGTGATGAGAAATTTGTACCTAATGGAACAGCAAATTGTTTAAATTTCTTGTTGCAGTGCTGAATGAGTAGGCGGACTCTGCAAATTCTGTCTGAACGATCGCATTCAGTGTTGTCATTCAAATGGGGAAAACCTGTGAAGTTGCTCAAACTTATTACGTGGCATGGCGCCGGAAACTAGTGGATTGTTCGATTCCCAATACATACATTGAGTTTCCCAATACATACGTCTATGAGTGTTTAGACTATAGACCGAGAGTAAGAAGGTAGCCAAGTAATTTACAGTATCGTCTGGAGAACACTGAATAATTTGTCCTTTATGCATTGCATATTTACATATGTCTCGGCAAATTTTCTCAATAATTTCGTCATCAAAGAATAATCGAAAAAATCAACGAGGGCATACTTTTTCTCACATTTGTCCAATTTCCGATTTTCTTGACTTCTTTTCCGCTTGTAATTTTACTTTATTCTGAAGGTCCGGGTTCAGTACACCACAACTGCTCACGTTCTTGAGATTCCACAGATGTACTTGGTATATCCAGTTTATGACATTCAGTGATATACTTGTCAATCTTTTTGCAGTACGCACTTCCGTCCCTTGACGCAAAATACCTGTTTCGATATCGCTTATTGACGCAGATGATCCTTCTGCATCACTGCCGGCGTCATTCTGATCACTATTTTTGCCATCTACTGCACCAGCAAGAAGAAATCCTAGTTTGTGAATTTCATCTATTGAAAGCACTAGCGGGTCGAAGTCATCCAGCTCTTCTAAAATACTGAGAATGCCCCTGTATAGTTCTCTAGGTCGAGCCTCAAAGTATACGATATTTCATATGTCAATGTCCAGCGTATTAAATATCATACATCGCTTCCAATAAACATCTTCGGCAGCATGCATTTCATAAAGCAATCAAGTAGCATTCAGCTTCGGGTGATTGAAAGGGAGAAAAAGAAAGAATATTTTTATGCAACTGACTGTAAAAGAAAATAGCACCTCCCGCTCCATCCATTTTAAAGGGAGTGACTCCATCGAGCGGTGGAAAATAGTTGTTTTCATTCTTCCTTCCTTAATGAACACTTGACATAGAACTGCCATAAGTTTGATACTACCGGTACTATTGTGAATAACTGCGGGGTGGCTAAATAAATCAAAGAATGAAGGGCTGTGTTTCAATGTATTTTAATATATTTTTTTTTTAAAACAGATATTGTTGGTTTTTGAATTTGAAGTGAATTAACATAATATCCTTCGAAAGTAAGAAAATTAGAATGAAATTTGTGATAAAAAAATGTAGAACGCGAAACTTTCTGGCTTCCACTATAAATCAAGCCTTTACAAACAACAGCTACAAGCAGTGTGCGGACTGCTTGGAGAATACCGGTCCCCCCGGAAAAATTAAACTCTTCCGTGACTAAATAGAACTTGGGTTCTGTTCCCCCTAAATAAATTAATTCTCATACTGACTACAAGTGACAAATTCGACAAGGTTCAAGAATTTAAGGTACCGGTACTTTCTGCGCAACTAAGAATTCGTAAGAGTGGTCTCGCATAGCGTAGTCGCTAACACTCTCCCACATTTGGTGCAAGAGGTCCAGGGTTGTACTCCCGATGGGGACACTCGGTCGAAAAAGTGAAAATCTTTCTGAGGCCAGCCATCCTGATTGGATTTTCCTGTCTTATCCTCATTTAAACCAGACAAATGCCGGGATGGCACCTAATATATAGGTCCTAGGCTGCTTCCTTCCTTCCTTCCCCCTCCCCCGGTTAGCCGAGGACGTCATCCTTCACACGTGACGGGCTGACGTAGCCATCCATGCTCAAAGCCCAGAAACCTAATTCCTAATCCTATAATCCTAAGGATGAAATAGAATCTTTGAGAGACGGTAATACGTCGAATCTGATGAATTTTAACGCTTTTTTTGTCTGTTAGTTCGTCAAGAATGAAAGCAAATACTGGAGTGTGAATAACCATAATCATAGATAATGGTGTTATGCACCAGAAAAGATGCATAAAAGCAACCATTAGCTTTGATATCTGTAGACATTTGCTGTGTTATCACAAATTACGATTCAAAAAATCTATGTGACAAAAACGACTAGAACAATGAATTGAATGGCATTAAATGAAAATTGTGTTGTCTTTGCGGTATTTTTAAATATTACATCTACTTAATTCTAATAATTGTATTTCAAAAAGATTTTGCTTGTTATAAATGTAATAAAAGTATTATTTAACAATTAGAACACAGCCGTATAAGAATTCAAATTGAATTGGAGCTACTAAAAATAGCAACAGATGGAGATATTTCGTTTCTGCGGCTGTGAACTATGCTGGTTCCTTAAGCCATAGCCGGAGAGGAAGCTAACGTGTAATTAGCCCCCTACTAAATGTACCTTATATTTATGTTACTAATTCTGATCAATCGTTAAAAATTGGTGATCAAACGATTGACAAACGTTGACCAAATGATTCACATAAGAAAATATCGAATTGGCGGTGTAGGAGGACTGGGACCCCATTCTCTAACCATTATTTCTCTGTTAGTAAAGTTCATCAAACGTTGAAAATTGTTGATCAAACCTGATCGAATAATTGGCATCGAAAAATTCCGAATCAGGCGTGAAGTGGGACTAGGATGTAGTTAGCCCCACTACTAAATATACCTTATATTTATGTTAGTAAATCTGATCAAACATTAAAAATTGTTGAGCATACCTGGTCACACGATTGACATAAAATATTTTTTTGAAAAGGGTGTGCTAACTCCACGCAGGTGATTGCAATCTTGCAAAGTCTCCGAAACTCTGTTTTTATATGCACATATGTAAGAAAGACTGCCAGTGTAAATAGTTGTAAATACATTTAAAAACAATTTGTATATAACTAGAGAATAGACGGCACCACACTTTTTTCTATGACTTTGTTGTTTGTTCGCTTGTATGGCTAAGGCCGTGGATTCTGACCACTGGATGTTAAAAGTTGCCATGTCGTGAGAAAAGGGAATGAAACAAATTAGCTTCGACTTCTTGTTTACGAACCGTGCATAAGGCTGAAGACAAGAGAGCACTCAAAAAGCAGAAAAATCAAGCAATAAAGGTGTTTTTAATTTTCTTAACGCATGCGCACTACAATATCCATATACTTTCAACGTATTTTTTTGTCTAGTTCGTGTGAGTATTCTTTACTAAATCTTGTCAATCTCTCAAATGCAGACGCGAATTGATTCCAGGAATCAAGGTCCATCAACTTGGAGTGCGGAATCGGCAAATCACATATTAAACATGTTCATAATTTTGTACACATTTTGTACAATTTTGTACATCTTTGAAAAAAAAATTGTACATCCCTGTGTTTCCAGTAATTTTCGATCAAAATTCCGCACTCCAAGTTGACGTTTGAGTGCGGAATCAACAGATCCGAGATTTAAGTAGCTAAAAATAATCTGCAAATTTTGTACAATTTTGTACACCTTTAAAATAATTTTGTACACCCCTGTGTTCCGAGAAAATTACCGTCAAAGTTTCGAACTCGACCATCAACTTGGAGTGCGGAATTCTCAAATCGAAAAATTAACTATCCAAAAAGTATCTACGAATTTTCTAAATTTTTGTACACCTTTTAAAAAATTTTGTACACCCCTGTATTTCAAAAAAAATGGCCAAGTTACGGATGCCACCATAAGCAAACCATTAAGTTGGAATGCCGATTGGCAATATATGATATATAATTACCGCATTTGATTCAATATATGCCGTAAAATTTTGTACACCTTCCGTAGAATTTTGTACACCATCCAAATAATTTTGTACACCCCTGTTTTTCCAGTAATTTTCGATCAAAATTCCGCACTCCAAGTTAACGTTTGAGTGCGGAATCACCAGATCCGAGATTTAAGTAGCTAAAAAAATCTGCCAATTTTGTACAATTTTGTACACCTTTAAAATAATTTTGTACACCCCTGTGTTCCGAGAAAATTACCGTTAAAATTTCGATTTCGACCATCAACTTGGAGTGCGGAATTCTCAAATCGAAAAATTAACTATCCAAAAAGTATCTACGAATTTTGTACATTTTTGTACACCTTTTAAAAAAATTTGTACACCCCTGTATTTCGAAAAAAATGGCCTTCAAGTTACGGATGCCACCATAAGCAAACCATTAAGTTGGAATTCCGATTGGCAATATATGACATATGATTACCGCATTTGATGCAACATATGCCGTAAAAGTTTGTACACCTTCCGTAGAATTATGTACACTATTCAAATAATTTTGTACACCCCTCCGATTCCAGATAATTAGCTCCAAAATTTCGAACTCAACCATCAACTTGAAGTGCGGAATCTTTATATCGAAGAATTAACTAGCCAAAAATCTTATACAAATTATGTACACTTTTGTACACCTTTTAGAAAATTTTGGACACCCCTGAATTTAAAAAAAATGGCCAATTTATGAATGCTACCATAAGCAAACCATTAAGTTGCAGTGCCGATTAGCAATATATAACATAAAATTAATGCATATAATTCAACATATGTCGAGAAATTTTATACATTTTCCGTAGAATTTTGTACAGCATTCAAATAATTTTGTGGGGCCGCGGTGGCTCAGTGGTAGAGCGTTCACCTCTGGTGCTTGGGGTCCCGGGTTCGATCCACGCTCCCACCAAGTGAACTTTGTGGTGGACAAACACCGTGTGCGTGGGTTTTCTCGGGGTTCTCCCGTTTCCTCCCACTTTCTTCATTCCACCATTTCATTCATTACTCACCATCACCGTCTCCTTTAGCCTAACCGGCATATCCGTGGGACGTAAAACTCAAAGATTTCATTTCATTTTCATTTTTCAAATAATTTTGTACACCACTGTGTTTCCAGAAAATTAGCTATAAAATTTCGAACTCAACCATCAACTTGGAGTGCGGAATCTTCGTATCGAAGATTTAAGTAGACACAAATAATCTTCGAATTTTGTACACCTTTCGAGCATTTGTCTCATCTGCTTCAAGATTTTTTCTTCTAAACTAATGCATACTTAGGTTTGTAGTATAATCTTGTAGGTTGCTAATAAATCTTCAAATTTATGGGAAGCAAAATATTGAGAAGATATATGTTACAATATAAGGAACAACACTAAAACAAGTATCAGTAATACTATACGCTGTTAGTTTTCCTATTGCTCATATTAATATTAATAGGAACTAGTAAATCTACACATAAGTTGCCTCACACAAAGTCGAACGTAGACACGCTCTCATTGTTTCTGGATGTAATATACCTATACGTCCGATATAGCGATTAGGCATTCCAAGTTGATGGTTTGAAATGCTTGATAGCGTAAGTTTAAGAGCAATTGTCTCGAAATATAAGGTTGCACAAAATGTTTAAAGGATGTACATGACTGTACAAAATTCGTTGATTATTTTTTCTACTTAAGTATTCAGTATGAAGATTCCACACCCCAAGCTGATCGTTGAGTTTGAAATTTTGGAGCTAATTTTCTCGAAACACAGAGATGTACAAAATTCTACGGAAGGTGTACAAAATTCCACGAAACATCTAAAATAACATCCGCTAATTAAATGTCTGATATTGCGAATCGTCACTACAACATGATCGTTTGCTTATGATAAAATCGGTAAGCTTAAAGCCAAATTTTTTCCAAATACAGGGGTTAACCAAATTTTTTGAAAGGTGTACAAAGTGTACAAAATTCGTAGATTACTTTTGTCTACTTAAATCTTCGATATGATGGTTCCGCATACCAAGCTGATGGTTGAGTTCGAAATTTTGGAGCTCTTTCTTTCCAAACAAAGGGGTGTACCAAATTATTAGAGTGGTGTGCAAAATTCTACGGGAGGTGTAAAAAATTCTACGGTACATGTACTATCACATCCGCTACTTGTATGTCTTATATTGCTTATCGATACTCCAAGTTGATGGTTTGCTTAAAGCGGAAACCGTAAGTTCAACTCCCATTTTCTCGAAATACAGGGGCATACAAAATTTTTTAATAGTCTACAAAAGTGTACAAAATTCGTACATTATTTTTGCATAATTAAATATTCTACATGATGATTCCGCACTGCAAGTTGATGGTTAAGTTCGAAAGTTTGGAGCTAATATTCTCGAAACCCAATGGTTCACAAAAATACTTGAGTGGTATACAAAATTCTACGGGAGGTGTACAAAATTCTATTTGACATGTACAATTATATCGCCTAATTGTATGTCTGATATTACTAAATGGCACTCCAAATTGGATTTGCTTATGGTAGAATTCATATTTGATGCCAACTGTTTCAAAATACAGGGATATACAAAATTTTTGAAAGGTGTACAAAATTCGAAGATTATTTGTGTCTACTTAAATCTTCGATACGAAGATTCCGCAATCCAAGATAATGGTTGAGTTCGAAATTTTATAGCTAATTTTCTGGAAACACAGTGGTGTACAAAATTATTTGAAAAATGAAAATGAAATGAAATCTTTGAGTTTTACGTCCCACGGATATGCCGGTTAGCTAAAGGAGACGGTAATGGTGAGTAATGAATGAAATGGTGGAATGAAGAAAGTGGGAGGAAACGGGAAAACCCCGAGAAAACCCACGCACACGGTGTTTCTCTACCACAAATTTCACTTAGTGGGAGCGTGGATCGAACCCGGGACCCCAAGCACCAGAGGTGAACGCTCTACCACTGAGCCACCGCGGCCCCACAAAATTATTTGAATGCTGTACAAAATTCTACGGAAAGTGTATAAAATTTCTCGGCAATATGTTGAATTATATGCATTAATTTTATGTTATATACTGCTAATCGGCACTGCAACTTAATGGTTTGCTTATAGTAGCATTCATAAATTGGCCATTTTTTAAAATTCAGGGGTGTCCAAAATTTTCTAAAAGGTGCACAAAAGTGTACATAATTTGTATAAGATTTTTGGCTAGTTAATTCTTCGATATAAAGATTCCGCACTCCAAGTTGATGGTTGAGTTCGAAATTTTGGAGCTAATTATCTGGAATCGGAGGGGTGTACAAAATTATTTGGATGGTGTACAAAATTCTACGGAAGGTGTACAAAATTTTACGGCATATATTGAATCAAATGCGGTAATTATATGTCATATATTGCCAATCGGCATTCCAATTTAATGGTTTGCTTATGGTGGCATCCGTAACTTGGCCATTTTTTTCGAAATAAAGGGGTGTACAAAATTTTTTAAAAGGTGTACAAAAATGTACAAAATTCGTAGATACTTTTTGCATAGTTAATTTTTCGGTTTGAGAATTCCGCACTCCAAGTTGATGGTCGAAATCGAAATTTTAACGGTAATTTTCTCGGAACACAGGGGTGTACAAAATTATTTTAAAGGTGTACAAAATTGTACAAAATTTGCAGATTATTTTTAGCTACTTAAATCTCGGATCTGTTGATTCCGCACTCAAACGTCAACTTGGAGTGCGGAATTTTGATCGAAAATTACTGGAAACACAGGGGTGTACAAGATTATTTGGATGGTGTACAAAATTGTACAAAATGTGTACAAAATTATGAACATGTTTAATATGTGATTTGCCGATTCCGCACTCCAAGTTGATGGACCTCAGGAATCATATGTCTAACTTTAAATCCAAATCCAAATAAAACTTTGAGTCCTTGGATTCAAAAGATTCTGAAGTGAATCCGAGTCCTTTGAGTTGTTTTCAGTATTCGTTCCTTTGAGTACTCAAGAAGAGTCGTTACTTTGTAACGACTCCGCAAGTAACGTCGCATCACTACTTCACTGATACTTATCGTAAATTCATTACCACGGGAGACATCAACTTTCAACACTAAAAACAATAGTTTTTGAACTTCATCATTCTTAGTATGACCCGCTACTTCCATGTACTTCCTCGGTCAACTCGCCCCTCTAGCAATACCACAGCTGATATCGTTATATCACCTATAATACTCAACTCCCACATTACTATTGATGTTTCCGATTCTTTGGGGAGAGATCATTTTCCAATCAAACCGTTTCTTGCTACCAACACTTCTAAGCACCATACCACATCAGAGAAAAGTGTATGTATGACATCAGGCCAATTGGCCAGAGTACCAAGCGACCTTCACTTCAGGACTTTGTGATACTTTAGAGCTAACACCACAAGATGACCTCAACACTGCCGTTCACCATCTCACTTAGACATTATAAACGGCTGCTGATCAGCACATTCCAACTAATATGTTACTGCGCACAAATCGAAACTTCCTCCATGATACCTCCCTCTCATCAGCGGTGTATTTTGTTGGCTACCGGATGTACTGGAGGTAGCCCTAGAATATTACAAAATAAAGTTATTATAATATAAACAAAATTATATTGATAATTTTACACTTTAATATCCTCTTTCAATGATACGAGTTTCTGAGAACTGTATGCATTTGAAAACGCGGGGCGTATGCAGAATCGTTTTGACATATGATTAGCGTCATACTAAAGGCGTGATTACTGCAGGTAACATATTTTAGCCTAACTCTTTAGTATGGCACTAATCACGCGTCGGAACGGGTCTCCATAAGGGTCTCAGAGTCTGTATGCACGCAGTATGTCTCGTTAACTTAAGAGGTGTTTGATATGACAACGCAGCAGGTAAGCACTCTCTGCACTGTATATAGCTACTAGGGCAACAATCGTATTAGCGCATTCCTCTGCGCTCCAATAAACCCCAACAACATACGAATGGGCTGAATGTTAACACTAGAAACCTCTAAAGAAATCGGTTTATTGAACTTGAGCGAAGAGTAAAGGGGACTTATACGAGTAATGACGGTGCATTTTCGCTGTGTGTGGGAATTGTCTCCGACATCTTGAATCTCGTTCCGTAGTGGTTTGCGTCAACACAACGAAAATTTCGTTTTTGTAGTATTTTGCGATAGTTAGCAAAGCTGTTATAATTATTTGATTATTTGTACTTCGTTGCGAAGGTTCTTTCAGACTGTCTCCTTCGTTGGATAATAGCCTATTCCAGCGTTCTTTATTATTGAGACAACTTCCATTTACTCTGGTGAATAAGGTTACCAGCTATGAAAAAACAAAATATATGGATACTTCATGCAACAAATGAAGTTAGAAATACACGATCATTTTTCCGTAGTACTAATAACATATGCCTTGTTAGTGAAGAGAAAATTATATTTATCTACTTGATAAAAGGAAACTGTGTAGATAAGTTTTTCTTATTTTGAAGACTGTATAACCACGTGGAAACTAAACTAAAATAATAATAATAATAATAATAATAATAATAATAATAATAATAATAATAATAATAATAATAATAATAATGTCGTATTTTCATTAAAAAACTGTGAGGCTTAGCAGTTTTTCTCTCAGCATCTTCTTGAATGTCAGAAAAGTTAACAAAACATTTGTAAGTAAAACAACAAAAAATAAGTCTACTTTCAAAAGTACTAGCAACCAGATGAAATTTTAGATCTAGAGTTGTAAATACAATGATACATTTGGACACGGAACTACGTCCATCAAAGGTGAATGCCCTAGTGACTAAGTAGTATAGATTTAGTATCGTGACCGTCAAACGATACCGCGCCTTGATAAGAGTTTATCAATTGTTTAATTAAGGATAAGGGCAGATAGTGAGTATAGAAGGAGGTGATGAAATTGGGTCAGGAAAGGGGAAAGGTCAATTGATTGATAAAGAACACGTGATATGTTTTACAATGATAGATGACGAAATAATGTTAGGAAAGGGTGAATGACCACTACGAAGGTCACAGTGGATGCTGCCTACCATATGATCCCTGGAAATGGCCCCAGGACCCAAGATTGACCCCCGTATAGGTACACCCTGCCCCTGTTAATGAATTTTAAAAAATATGAAATTATATTTATGTGGACACAGGAATTGAACTCGGGAACCCCTTTAATAGGAAATTATTTTATTTTATTGCATTATTTAGCTATACTTGGTGTTTGTACTAAAGACGGAGTCTTGTTCTTGCGCATCCATCACCGAAGAACTTAAGACATGAACTGAGGTTTAGCGCGCTTTGGAAATTCGGATGAAATGACCTATGTACGATTAGATAAACTTGTTGAACGACGAATCATCATGTGACGATGTGTAATTTTGAACATTGATACATGACTAAACATCATGTGATAAGTAATTGGAGTCATTGACGTATGACTAAACATTATGTGACAAGTAACTGGAGCTACAACCGTATGGTTAAGTAACATGTGATTGATAACTAACCACGTCTGATTATGCATAAGGTAAACACGTGATGGGATGTTCACCAACAGATGAATAAGCATCATATGACATTGCCACAAGTAATGTTGATTTTACATATTGTGAACATGTGATGGGAACGCTATGATAAGATATTATAAAAGAAACTGTTAACGTACTACGAAATATGATAGATAGGGTATTGAACTTATATGATTAAGGAACCTTGTCACTAATTAAGATTGGCAGACCGTTAAAAACACAAGCGAGAGATTACCAATGATAAATAAAACTGAATTTAACATTATAATTGTCTTGAACTTTGAAAACTTTGTTGTTTTCGAAATAATATTTGTTTTAATAGGTCGGTTTAAAATATCATGTGGTTTGACTACAACATGATAACATATTGTTTACATGTTTTCCGTATATCATGTGCTTATGATTACGGGTTGTTTTTGAAAATAGATTTGAAAAAATATAATAATCATGTGATATGACGTTGGTGATAAAATGTTTCCTTATATACTGGGGTTAGAAGAGAAGTTGTTCATATAGTCATCAACGCTGTAGAGTTGTTTAAGAATTAAGTAGAGAGGCAAATTTGAGATGGATTCAAATATTGAACCGGCAAAGAAGAAGTTTAAATCTTCAGACTATTTTTCTGAAATTTCCATAGACGCTCCGCAATCTCAAGAAATAATTATTGAGGAGGAGATTATTGATCTTAGGGATGAACCGGTTTTAATTCCAACATCTCCAGTGGGATCACCTTCAATATTGGGACCATCAAATACTGGACCATTGTTTGGTACAACATTAAAAGTACCAGCAATGAAATGGACCTTAACACCGGATGCTGAGGAAGAAGATGAAGCAAGACCACCACCATCGATATATGTGGAGGAGGAGGAGGCAAGACCCCCATCGCCAGATTTATTTATTGAAGAGGAGGAAGAGGGAAGAACACCAGCACAACCACCATTGATATATCTGGAGGAGGGAGAAGGAACACCACCACAACAACCATCATTGATATATGTGGAGGAAGAAGGAAGAACACCACCACAACTACCATTGATATATGTGAAGGAGGGAGAAGCAACACCACCACAACAACAACCATTGATATATGTGGAGGAGGGAGAAGAAGTAAGGCCCCCATCGCCAGACTTATTTAGTGAAGTGGAGGAAGAAGAAATTCTTCGTTTATTTCAGGAGTTGGACGATTTTAAACCTGATACACCCAATGCAAGTGTTACACCATCACCACAAAAGGAACCAATGGATTTATCAGTGCGACAAAAAGAAAAGTGTGAGTGAGGTTTTGATATTGTTGACAAAAACTGTGTACAAAAGTATTTTAAATTGGAAACCGGAAAGTGTATTATTGTGTCAAGGCTGCGCCTTTAATTATTACAATCAGTGTTTGCTGGCAAACCAACTGTCATTGGAGCCAGAAGCTTGGCTTATTATGTCAAGTGAAAATGTAAGAAATGATGTTTATCTTTTTTATTTGATTTCACATGCTAATATGTAAGTTAATGAACAATTGTTTAACAAACATTATAATGAATTATTACAAAATCCGAAATATATTGAGGATTTACCACTTATACTTTTGGAGAAAGACAGAAATGTAACATTTAAAGCATGATTTTTGTATATATTTTGTTTTGTACATATATTATTTTTTGTATTATTATTTTGCTTGTATATATTTTTCTGTTAGTGAAATAAATATTTAACCGAAATTTTATTTTTGATTTTTATTTATTATTAAAAAAACCTTTTCCTGAATAATAAAAATAGCCAATATACTATTATTGGGTATAAGAACTGGTATTTACAATGAGCTTTAATCCGAAGAAACTTATTTTTCCAAATACACAAATTGTAAATTATAAAAAGTTATACGTTAATTAGAAATGCAGAATTTTATTCACGCAATATGAAAACTAAAAACTTTTTCATATACATATGGTACAAAAATTTCAAAATAAGTTTAGAACAAAACGAAAATCAAAATACAAGTTTAAAACAAAATGCAAAATGAAAACAAAAATACAAGTTTAAAAACAAAATGCAAAAACGCAAACTAAAAAAGTTTTCTTACATGCATGCATTATAAAATGCACAAGTAAATTTTATGACATGTGAATATTGTCTTGTTATATGCGCATGTTAAAGTTTTTTTACTTGCATGAATTAATTTGCACAGAATACTTTAAGTATAATAATATTGTAAAACGCATTTACACAAAACAAAAACACATTTAAGGAAATAATAATAAAAAATGAAAACAAGATAAAATTTTATTCACAATAAGATATACACACAGATACATTTGTATTTTAATAATGTTAACATTCTTTGATATATTGTTTAATACATTCAAGATTTATATTAGTATATGCACAATTACATATTGAACAGTTTCCCACTAATTTATACACATTGTTTTATTATTTGTAATTGATTAACAGAAGATTTTCCATTACAACTTTTTAAAATGCGGATTACATAGTAAATCTTTCTGTAAAAATAATTTGGTAATTAATTCAATATTGTCTTTGTTTAATAAAATGTTACATAATGTCCATGTAAATTCCCAAACATCAATTTCAGTATCAGAATGCACTGCTGCAAATTGTTCATATAAATCATCAAAAGTTTGTGCGCTTACCATTGTACGCCATGCATTATAGCATAACATATTATAGTTCGAAGTAATACAATCGTGTTCTTCTATTTTGCTTCTGTTTTGAAAACATCCGTAACCCAAAAGTTCTCGATGTGGTTTCCAACGGGCAATACACATTAACACACAGTGTTCTTTTTATAGAAAAAGAAAAACAATGATATTGGCATTCCTCGTATCCATTTAGGAAAATACACCGATGTTTACAATAACGATTTTTGAAACACATTTTTGTCCTTTTCCAGATATGCTTCTCTTAAATCAAAAATATGATAATCATTAAATGTAATTTCCTGATATGTATAGTTAAATTTGTTTATAAGATTTAGAATATTGTTGGTATTTATATATTTTACATGAATTTTTAAATATTGTTTTAATATTTGATCACGTGTTGATTTTTTAATTAGGAAATTCCACACAACAGTATTTAATTCCTCATCGGTTTCAGTTAAACATTTATGCACAGTTTTATTTTCACTACGATTTGCACAACCATCACAAAGTAAAGGTTCAGAAAGTTTATAATTTTCTAGTAATTGTTTTACACAAATTTCACTTACGTTATTAGGAGTACAATTACACTTTACTTCGTTGAATATAAGATTATCATTAGAAATTGTATCTTGACTTGTTACTTCCTCTTGAAATGGTATTTCAGTTGATTCTCTGAAACTTCTTCTATACACTTGTTCGGGTATTGGCTCCTGTGTTGGAAATATGCGACATGTATCATCTTCAGGAATTTCAGAATCATTTGGATTGACAAGTATAATTTTCTTTTGTTTTTCAAGTTGAAACTGTTCTTCACGTGGTGAAATATACTTAGAGTTTACAGTATTACTTTTGGATAAAAGATTAGTTTGAATTTCACCTTTGTGTTTTTAATTATGAGAAGTTGAAAATGATTTTATATATAGTGATGTATTTCTTTTTCGTTTTGCACTAGCGGAAACAGACGGCCTTTGACTGTACATCTTATCACGGTAGAATCCGCTTTATATCAGTATGAACCATGACCTGATTTATAATCACAAACCTGCGCAAAAGATTGCGCATTAAGATATTTAATTTTTACATACATTGGATTTTGCTTTAAGTGTGAAAATAGACATTTTATAATAAATTACATGATATATAAATATTGTACTTATAAAAATTAAACCATATATTATTGAACTTTTAAAGACAAGGTATAGGATACAATGTATAGGAACATGTTCATACATTTAAAGGTTAAAACTAATATTGAGCGTTTTGCAGTGCATAAGGCTATACATTATATATAATTAAAATAAAAGAAGTGTAAAAGGATTACATAGCTTATTGCAGATTTCTTTAAATGAAACCTTTTTATTTTATGTGCAAGCGAAGGAGATGAAAATAAATATATTGCAGAATGTTATGTCCACGAAGGCATACAGTTAGATGAGAAAAATATTGGATTAAACCCTGGCTTGAGGTACATAGCCAAGATATTCCTCAATTTGCTCTACGGCAAATGGGGACAAAGAACGGTTTTGTCACAATCAGTGGTTGTTGGCACGCCAGAAAAACTTTACGGCTACCTATGGGCACCGCAGTACGAAGTACAAAGCGTACTATTCATTGGGGAAAAACATGCTGTTATTACATATAAAAACGTTGAAAATGAAAATAAGCCGTTAAAGTTTTCAAACGCTGTACTTGCTGCGTTCATTACATTATGGGCGCGGCTAAAGCTTTACGATTTGTTGACAACTGTGGGACCAAAAGACACATTATACTGTGACACCGATAGTATTATGTTTATTTAGCGGCGCAATGAATAACCTAAGCTTACGTTGGGTTCCTACCTGGGAGAGCTAACCAATAAAGTTTTGGAAGGGTGAAAACTAGATTATGTATACAAAATCAGGGGAAAATTAATTTTGAACATTTTTTATAATGTAGTACATGCAAAGGAGTAAGACAAAAGAAAAAAACATTTTATAAAGTAAAAGAATAAAGACATATAGTTGTAAAAAAGTTTAAGTATGACAAAACAATTGAATTATATGATAAAAGTTTTAGCGAAAGTATTAAATTATAAAATTTATATAAGTATGTTTTTGTAAGACACTAGTGCATAAATATCATGTACAAGTTTAAATATGTACATGGTGACTACTACTACTACTACTATTAAAAGCATAAACACAGCAATATTTAAAGATTCAATTCTTATTTAAGAATTAAACTCAGAGGTATTTGTCACGAAATTATATTATTAGTATTGATTATGCAAATGATGTAGTACTAAAACTGGGTAACAACGTCGTGGAACACTATTTTTGGGATGTCAAAAATAATAATAATTATTATTATTATAAGCAAGTCTATCTATTAACGCTTACTGCTTAGTATAATTATACTATTTATTCATACATAGTTTAAGTAACACATGACAATGATTACTATTTTTATATATTTCTTATACAAAGTTAATGTCATGTAAAATAGTTGGAAGAATATACTTTTCCCATTATATTGTATTTTAAGAAAACTGTTAACATTTGCAGAGAATTACTTGTTATTATTAGCACTATAAAAAAGTCACAACTTCGAAACGTATGCATACTGAAAAAAATTGTTTAATAATAATAGTTCACAGCAGTGCACATTACATTTTTTGTGATTCATTGATAACAGTTTCATATTATTTCAAGTTTTAATTACACACATACTACATTTTCAAGTATATGCTTTTTAAAGTCCTTTTCTAGGAATATTTTTATTAGTTCATTAATAAATTCCTCATTTTCAATTGCTTTTTCATATATATTAAAAATTGTTGTAATGTTGTAAATCTTTTTCCATGGGATTTCTGAAACTGTAGTAAAATCTCATCTTGGATGTCCATATTAGTAATTACACATAAGACACTTGTTTTTAAAATATCTTTGTGTATGACCAGACATTCACGGTTAATACTTTGCTTATATTTGTCTGAACACAAAACACACACTAACAAAGTTCTTCTCTTGGGCTCCCACAATTGAAAGGTTTTTATTAAACATTGAATGTTAATTTCATTATTTATGCATTGGCACATGGTATCCGCCATGATTTAGCAGTACGTAGAAACAAAATTTTCAAATAAGTCTTTTACATATATACCCAAAACTAAGGTATTGAGTAGATTTCTTCATTTTAACGCTGTATTTATATATATTGCTGTAATGTCATTGAGCAATCTTAGTGGAGACGCCCACTTAAATTTAAGCAACCAATCGTTTTCATTCTCGTTTATGCTTTCTGCAGTATCCGTTTACAAAAACTTTATTCTATGTAGTTTTTAAGTTTACACTATTACTCTTACTAACTAGCTGAATGTCCTATTCTTTGTAAATTTAATATTGCCTTCCACGTACTGAAGACCGCACAAAACTTCATGAAGGAAAAGTTGATCAATCATATTGAACTTACCAGTTGAACACAGGAAATCCATCCAAATCAAAAGAAAAGAAAAAAATTTGAGTTCTAACATAAATCTAGCAAAACAGGGAATAATCAATAACTTGCTTTGAAAAAAACTATAAAAGAAACTTGCTCATTAATCACTGGTTAAAAAAACAAGCTCAGATAAAAATGATTTAGAACTTGGTTTTAAAAAGTCTTGTTTACTTTTATGTTTACTAAGTGTTGGTTAAATAATTCATGGTTAAAACAACCACAGCTAAAGAAATGTTCAGTAAATATATTAATTATTATTATGAAATACACTCACCTTCTAATTCGTAATTGTTCTTGGTAAAGATGCCCTCGGTAATTTTTATTCTGCAACTGCAGGGTTCACACACTGTAAACAGGAATAATATTTTTTACTAAATGGTATATTTTCAATTCAGTACTACTACTACTACTAGCACTAGTAATATTTATGTTAAAATATGTCACAGACGAGTACAATAAAATGATATTAAAACGGAATATATATTATTATATGCATCATTATATCCAACAAGTTCACCCATGTTTTCACGCAATCATATGTTAAGTATTGCCACTTAGCGGGCTTATTCAAAAGCATTCAGTCGTCTGCAAACGGGTTCATAAAACAACATGTCTCTCTGCATTTTTTTTCCGATTCCCATTTTATACGCGTTTCCAATAACAGTACACATGTATGTAGCCTTATTCCAATTGTAAAATACCCTAAAACCCGTTCTATACACATTTGCGTTAACAGTACAGATCTATGGGTCTTATTCCAATTCTAAAATATCCCAAAGCCCATTTTATACACATTTGCGTTAACAGTACAGATCTATGTAGCCTTATTCAAATTCTAAAATATCCTAAAGCCCATTTTATACACATTTGCGTTAACAGTACAGATCTATGTAGCCTTTTTCCAATTCTAAAATATCCTAAAGCCCATTTTATACACATTTGCGTTAACAGTATACCTGTATGTAGCCTTATTGCAATTCTAAAATACCCTAAAACCCGTTCTATACACATTTGCGTTAACAGTACAGATCTATGTAGCCCTATTCCAATTGTAAAATACCCTAAAACCCATTCTATAGCCATTTGCATTAACAGTACACATCTATGTAGCCTTATTCCAATTGTAAAATATTCTAAGGCACATTCTGCCCCATTGCAATATTCATTTTTAAACTAAATATACCAAAAGAAAAAGCCCTCATTCTCTACTGCGGCCCCCCGCAATATTTATTCTCAAACTATATATACCAAAAGAAAAGGTTCATCGCAATATTTATTCTCAAACTAAATATACTAAAAGAAAAGGCCCTCATTCTGCACTCTATAATTAAGCTTCCCCTGAATATTCCTTGAATATCTTTAGTATGGGCTAACTACCCTTTAAGTATCCTTAATATCCCCTAAATATTCCTTGAATATCCTTAGTATGGGCTAACTAGTCTTTAATTATCCCCTAATAGTCCTTGAATATCCTTAGTAAGGGCTAACTAGTCTTTAATTATCCCCTAATAGTCCTTGAATATCCTTAGTAAGGGCTAACTAGTCTTTAATTATCCCATAAATAGTTCTTGACTATTCTTAGTTTAAGGTACCTAGTCTTTAAATATCCTTAGTATGCCTCCTTAACTATATTTAGTATCCCCTAATTACCCTTTGATTATCCCCTAAATAGTCCCTGACCATCTTTAGTATTTCGTAACTACCCTTTGACTATCTTTAGTTTGCCCTAATTACCCTTTGATTATCCCCTAAATAGTCCCTGGCCATCTTTAGTATAATCCTTTGACTATTTTTAGTATACCCCCTTAACTATGCTTAGTTTGCCCTAAATAGTTCTTGAATATCCTCTAAATAGTCTTTCACTAACACAATGTTTCTTACTAAGTTGTCTTTGACTAACACAATGTGTCTTACATACTGTTTGAATAAATATTATAAGGATTGCAATACATTGAACAAAAATCATAAGTGGGGGCATCATTCCATAAAATGGTAGACACAAAGGCAAATGGTCCATAATAAAAGCCGTGGTCTTCTATTTTGTGTATAAAATAAGTATTGCAATAATCTATAAAGTTAAATGAAAGGGTCCATTCGCAATTTTAAACGCAATAATTATTCACAATGCAGTATTGCAGTTTCTATCTTGGTTTGCGTTAACGCAATATTTTCAGTTATTTTTATTTTAAAAACTAGGCAAGACATATACTTTTTCTGCACTTGTAATTAAACTATAATATAAAAAATACCATTTCGTAGTAAAAACACAATTATTAATAAGTTATTTCAATTATTAATAAGTTATTTCAAATACTAAAGACACTTGCAAATCGCAAAAAGTTAGATACGGTATCGCAACGCTTCATTAGTGGTGCCTCCTAGTGGGTGTAATCGTAAGTATGCAATATTGTGTCTGTGAATCATGCTAGCACGTGGCTTACAGTTCCACGTCGTAAAAAGATTAAAGTATTTTGTTGAAGGTAACTCTTTTTTTCTACATAAGCGAATTTTATTTATTTATTTTTATGAATGCTTAATTTATTATTATTAAAATATAAACGTAATTTTTATATACATTAAAGAAATGATGTCAGGTTACAGTAATGAGAACGGTATTTCCGCCATGTGAATATTAGTGGATAAATACATGCAAGTTGATTTTCTTCTTGTTTTAAAATCAAATTATATTTCGTATTTGTTAATGTATGTGCATAAAAATATAGCAGTAATTAAAAATTAAATTCGTGTTTAGCAAATGGTGTCCATGTGAAAAAACGTACGTGCATTTATACGGAAGCATGTGTACAATAATTACATTAAATAGTTTTAAAAGCGTGGCAGTCGGTGTCCATGTGCAAATTAAATTTAGGGCTCAGTGTATAAAAACCATGCGTGCCATCATGTGGGCGGGGCAGTGCAAAGCAAGTATACATTTAAGTTATTTCCACAAATAAGTTCAAGGTATATACATAGCAGTGTCGCTTAATCTATATAAAAAAGCATACGGACCCACATATAATCAGGGCAGGGCAGGGTAAAGCCACCGCGCAAACAAGTGGGCAGGTCAGTTCAAAGCAGGTATACATTTAACTTGTTTCCACAAATAAGTTTATGGTATATACAGGAATCAATCTATATAAAAAAGCATACGCGGCAACAAGTGTGCAGTGCACGGTAAAGCTAACGCGCAACCAAGTGGGCAGGGCGGTGCAAAACAGGTATACATTTAACTTGTTTCCACAAATAAGTTTAGGGTATATACATAGCAGTGTCGCTTAATCTATATAAAAAAAGCATACACCCCAACATGTAAGCAGGTCAGGGCAGGACAAAGCCACTGCGCAGACAAGTGGGCAGTGCGGTACAAAGCCGGTGTGCATTTAAGTTGTTCCCAAGCAATTATTCAGTATTAGCAAACGCGTAGCAACAAGTTAAAATAAAATACTAATAATAATTAATTTATACATTATTATCAAAGGTGAATAATGCTGCGTTAAAATAAAGGCGCGTTAGCGAGTATAGGCATCTTAGGT
Source organism: Thermobia domestica (assembly GCF_964235325.1). Lineage (NCBI taxonomy): Eukaryota > Metazoa > Arthropoda > Insecta > Zygentoma > Lepismatidae > Thermobia > Thermobia domestica. Next base: position 339,282,051 of record NC_137456.1, on the reverse strand, counting down.
TAGCTTAGTAAAAACCATATGGTTTTCCAGTAAAGGCGCATTAGCAAATATAAACATCTTAGGTTAGCTTAGTAAAAGAACCATGTGTTTTTCAAGTAAAGGCGCGTTAGCAACTATAGGCATCTTAGGATAGCTTAATAACAAAGTGTTCGGATAAATATTATAATAAACAGACAATATAATTTTTGTGCTAGGCAACTAATTTGTTCGCGGAAGTTATATAACACGAACTATTTTATAAAGCGTTCTGAAATGTAAGTTGGTGGGTTAAATATTCGTATTAGCGTACGTACAATTTTAAAAGTGCAACCAGTATGTGCTAGGTGCACACAGTAATTTTTTATTTCTCGTTTGCGTAGGTGCAATTGTAAAAAGTACAGCCAATATGTGTTAGGTGCACACAGTAATTTTTTATTTTATGTTCGCGTACGTGCAATTTTAAAAAGTGCAATTAACATGTGTTAGGTGCACACAGTAATTTTTATTTCGCTTTCGCGTACGTGCAATTGTAACAAAAGGCGTCGCCAACTTTTGTTAAATGAAAATGGTATTTTAAAATTATTTCCGTAAATGCTTGCTATAATTAAAAAAATAAATCTTTGTGTAAGCGCGCAACATTAATGGCATTTCGAACAAAGGCGCGGCAGTAATGCTAAAAATATTATTCTATTTATTTTTCACAAATATTCAAAGTTTAATTCAAATATTCTGATTTTTTTTAAAACTTTTGTGGCAGCAATAAGTATTTCAAGTGAACTGAAGTTTTCTTTGGCAATTATACCTTGGCACCTTTGGTGCTTGGAATTACTCTAATTATTTGAACATTTTCTGACAATCATTAAGTTTTGGATTTTGTGGTGGGTAAACACTGTATGCCTGTGTTTTTTCAGGGTTGCTTTCTATAAATTTTAAAGAGCTTTTATAAAAGCTATACAGCAATTTATCGTAGCCTAACTGTAGGGGATCTCCATTTTTCTGAATCCAAAGTGGATAAATGGTATTTGAATTAATATACAGGTTATACTTTGTCATTTTACACTGAAACCCTTCGTGAATATTTTACCTTAAATAGCTGGATAATTTCGTGTTTTTTTGCACAAGATTTCATATAAAATAGCTTGGCCCAAAAAGAAATACCTAGTTAATTATTCAAGGCATTCAATGCGTGTTCCCTACCACCAAGTAAATTTTACTATTAACAGAAAAAAAAGTTTTCAAATAGGCTCGGTCATTTTTAAGAGCAGACTAAATAGTAAACGACAACCTTGTTTTAATTCTCATCTATGCGAACAAGCAATTATCTCAATGAGTTTGTCTCACCCTACAACTATGTATATTGGTCAAAAATAAAAAGAAAACAAAGTAGATATCATCAAAACTCAAGTGTAAATTAAAACCTAGAGGGAAACCAAATTAGTTATGGTAGACATTGTATCAAAATTTAAAAAAAAAACTTTTTATTGGTGGGTGTTAACTAAATAGTGCCTCGTGCTGAAAACCATGAACATTCAAAAGCGTTTTTTTAAACGTTGCTGTTAATAAGATATTTATATGGATCATTAGACAATATATTGCAATATAAGTTCAATATAACCAGGAAACAAAAAATTAGACATTTATAACCTTTGTTAGGTAGGTTTAAAAAATTCAAAGAAAACCCAAATTTTCCCATGTTACCCAAAATACACATTTATTTTACAATACTTACATTTTTATTTTTTTATTTAAAATATTTCTCTAAGTTTTTTGACCCTCTCTAACCTTTCCCATCTTGCGTAGGCCCTTATTAATACCTCGTCCTCCCCGTCATTTAAAAAGCGTAAATCTTCATTTCCCTCAACCCCCATTGCTACTGGTGTTTTTGGGTCCATCGGTGGTTCTTCTTCTGCTACTGCAGGTGCCATTGGTGGTTCTAGTACTGCCGGTTCCATTGGTGATTCTAGTACTGCCGGTTTCACTCTTTCTGTTTCTTCCTCTTCCAACGTTGGTACTGGTGTTGTTGGTGCTAATGATTTTATTATTTTTTATTATTTTATTATTTTTACAACCGGTAAATAACGTTTTCGCTTATTTTTCATCTCCTTTTCCTCTTTTCTCCCTCTTTTTCCTTCCACCGTTGCCAATAAACTATCCATCTTATTGAACCATTCAAGCTGGTTCAACAATGATGTAGTGGGGGTTGATGATGTGGACGGCTGTGCTTCAATTTTTCTAAAATAAAAATAAAAATTGTAATTAGTATCAATTATAATTATTCTTTTTTTCTTAATATACAGAATATATATTTCTAGCTTCTACTATCAAATCTAAGTTAATTTATTGTACCTAAAAAATTTTCATATGTCTATCTAAACTCTCATAAAGTTAAACTTTGTGCCTGTTCATGTCTCATATAGGATTGCTACTAAACGGTTGGTTAACTGAAATTAAGCTGTCAGTAATATGTTCGTAAATAACATCTAGCATGTAAGAAGATTCAGGCGCTAATATTTTAATGTTTGGTGCTAGAAACCCCATGTTCAATTTCCGGTTGTGGTAAACTAATAGCTACGTGTAGCCACGGTGCTGAACAAAGCTAACATTGTACAAAAATTCTTTTGTTTTTTTCCTTCCCGTAAAACACCTGGGAAATCACTTGCCAATAAGCATACATGTAATTTTTCACAAAAATATATATTCTAAACGCATGCTTAAATTAAGCTTCCATGCTTTTAAATAAAAAATCTATTATTTAATCTCACGTATAAAACTCAATCAATAATATTTCCATAATTAATGCAAGCAATCCCTGTACTAAATTTGTTTCCCTAGAATAGTCATTAAGGCTCTCAACTTTTGTTAAATTCCTAGAAAATTCTCCTAACGTACCCTCCTTTTTTTCCAAACATATCCAAAATTAAATCGCGGTAAGTCCCGCCTTTTGGGCTCAATTTCTAATGCTTTTACCTAACATACACGCCTTTAGTGCAACGGTTCCAAGTCGGTTTTAGAAATATTTTAAAAAACAAAGTCCAACAACACAAACTTAAGAAAATACGGATAATTAACACTAAAAAACTTGCTTAAGCTCAATTTCAAGATTCTAAAACACTCCTAAAACTCTAAAGTAAATCCGTCTTTGAAAATCCTTAACCAAAAAATCTATATAGGCATATATCTTCTTATGGTCAATAAAAATGGATTATAACTAATCAAAATCAGTATGAGGACTATGTTAAACTTTACTACCTCCAAAAAGTAGGGTAAAATAACCTCCAAACAAACAAACGTTCCTATTTAGCGGAAAATTCTAAATTGTCATGTAGTTTCTTTCTTTCTTTCTTTCTTTTATCTCAAATTATTTTGAGCACACACACACACACACATACATACACACACTGTATTTATTTATTTATATCAATTATGCATTATTGACTATTTTAAAATAATAACCACGCTAATAAATGGTATGTTAATTCAAACACTTGTAGGTTTAATTCACGCTTTCCAAACGCAAACTAATACAATGAAACATTCGCGGGTTTAATTCCTAGCGCAGCCGTGCGCAAATTTAATTCCCGGTAGCAGCAAATGCGAATCTAATTCCTAACGCCCACGGGTTTAATTTCCAGCGCAGCCGTGCGCAAATTTAATTTCTGGTAGCAGCAAACGCGAATCTAATTCCTAACGCCCATGGGTTTAATTCCCAGCGCAGCCGTGCACAAATTTAAATCCCGGTAGCAGCAAACGCGAGTCTAATTCCTAACGCATGCATTTACGGTCAAAAAGTACATTAAAAATATTAATTTAATTCCTAATAAGTAAAACATTATTTTATTTTCCAACCAATGGTGGTTTACAGTGTAATACAGCAACAATTATTCATTGCCCACCGCTCGTATGTCATGTTTTTTTTCATTGCTGTAAACGGTATTATACTTCAATTCCCAATTGCTTACATATAACGTATTCATTAAAGCCGGTGCAAGCACGCGCAAATTCAATTTGCAATACATAAACTAGCGCTCACATCGCTTTTAATAATAGCTAAAGCTTAGTATAAATAAACACTCCAGGTAAAACTAGGATGTCACCTTACGTGTTTTACTATTTAACGTCCGTGTAAATAAACTAAAATTCACAGTATAATTGTTTTTTTTTATAAAATACTATAGGATACAACCACTTCTTTCTCACCCCTCAAAAATAATACGTTAAACAATGTTCAATACTATTCCAAAAGTCAAACAACTCAAATTAGTTTCCTAACACTATTCACACAAAATCAAGTATTAAAAAATGCATTCGCTTCACATGTTTACGCTCTATACTTTAATTTTAATTCCACCCTCAACTGAACAAACACAATATATAAATATATATATATATATTAAATGCAATAATAATAATGCATGAATCTATTTCTTTGAAGAAATAGTTATTATTTTAATACTATTACTATAATAAATTGGTGCTAGTCGTGAGACTTTTGGGTAAAAATTCTGAAATAGGATTTAGTATACAACAATCTCTAATTTTAAGGTAATGTATACTATTATTTATTTCAATAAATGTTATATTTCTTTTCTTAACCATTCGTTAATAATTAAAGGGATACACATGTCAAATTTTCTCTGTTGTTCCTATAATATTAAAACATTTTAATAGGCCCGTATGTTCTAAGTAAAACAAGTATGGGTTAAATAACTGCTTTGAATTAAAAAACATCTAAAATAATCTTCATTGATGGAAAAAGTATACGTGTACTACCTAAAAATACTAATAAAGATTTCATATGTTAGTGAAACCGTTCGCTTTGCGTAAATTATCTAGGGAAAAATCATTACTAATGCAAATCTAGGGGTAACTAACATGTTTCTTTCTTCCAGTAATTTTCTTTTAAAGACAATTCATATAATTGGGATATTCATTTCTATATTACAAAAAAAGCTTTTCAAAGATATAACACTCATAATACTAAAAAATCAATGTAATTCCACGTTAATCAAAAATAGTTACAGTTCATTTATGGCTAAGCAAATAACGTACACAGCTTTAACGTTAGGGCTCAATTCTAAGCGAAAAACTCATGTAGGTTCACACTAAGTGTTCTGTGCTTGCTTAGCAATCAACCCGTAAAATAAGTTGCACCCACTAATTTATAAGGAAAGTGTAAAATGTTTAATTATAAACAACCTATGTTAACTGGGCGCGTCAGTAACTAAGGGTACACCATTCTTTTGCAAAACAAAACAAAAAATTATTTCCGCGTAAGTTGCTCCGAATAATTTATTATAAGGGTATAAAATATTCAACCGTAAACAACCTATGTTAACTGGGCGCGTCAGTAACTAAGGGTACACGGGTCTTTTGCAAAACAAAACAAAAATTATTTCCGCGTAAGTTGCTCCGAATAATTTATTAAAAAAGTATAAAATGTTCAACCTATGTTAACATGCCTCATAAATTTATTATAGTTTTTACTGTTAAAAGTTAGTTTCCGTTCCCCTAATAAACTCGTGTGAATTAAATCCCAACCACCAACTATAAGTTTACGTTTCACATAGCCTTACTGTTAAAAGACACTGTAAATATGGTACTATTAATATTATTATACAAATCTGTCTTGTGCAGTGGCGTAAAATTTACATTCAACGTTAAGCTGTAGGTTCACGTCTCACATAGTCTTACTGTTCAAAATACAGTAAATATATTATTATACATTTTTAATGTGTAAAACCCGTTAAGTTAACTAAGCAATTAGTTGGAAAACTTATGTTTTTTTTTAAAAGAACAGGTCAATCAGCAATCACAATGAACGTAGCACACAAATCAGTATAATGCTGCTAAAAGTAAAAATAATAGAGCAATTGTTGTACAAAGAATTATATATAAGCATTTGATTAATGAAGGGGGGCGTTACTTTATACATGCATTATAGGACAATTATAACTTTGGGTTGAGTTTAAAAGTTTATTGAGCTTCAATTGGTTAGAAAATATCACATTAAGTCAATGGCGTATGGGGAGCATTTAAATACAGATAGTCTGTTCAAATTTTAACTTTGGATAGTTTGTACAATAGTTTATTACAAATAAAGTCATTAAGCACATAATTTCTCAAACATGGGGGAAGCCGGAAAAGTCCATGTATATTGTGGGTAAATATTGATTTTTTTTTCATTTTGCCAGTTAAGTTGTATGGAATCAAATAAGTTTCTCATAAGTCAAGCTATATACGCCAATTAAAATTCTTGTTGCTAAAGCGTAAACAAGGTCATCATAAGTTAAGCTAATATCACAGGGTAGGGGGTAACAGCACATGAGTTCGTTCACTATAAAACATTAGCTTATCTGTCTAAATAATCTCTAAAGTTGATTTCAACTTTGGTTCATGTACGTACACCTCGTGATCATTCTATGATTAACTCTGTCGTGGCAATCGGGTAAAACAATGTTCATATGACGTCATAATATCGCCAGCCAGCATCTCTATCGCAAAAGTCAGTCTCGTTTCAAAGCATGTCGAGAAAAGATCACTACAACCAGTGCTCCAAACAACGTTTCAGCTTTAAAATAAAGTTGTTTCCTATTAAAGTCTTCATATAAATATAACTTCATTCAAGCAAAATTTTAATATAATCATAAATATTTTATTCGTAAGGCTAGGGGGTCCTGGATAAGGGTCATATTTTAACAAAAAAGCTTTTTAACTTCTCACACCTTGTTCAAGTCATGGTATTAAAATATGCTCACATCTTTTTAACAGGTAGCTTCTATTGTTCTCACATACTGTTCGTATGGGTCCTGGGGCTAGGGGGTCATCCACTGTGGTCCTGGGAACCATTTCCTTTTATCTGCTCACACCTTTTTTAATAGTTAGCTTGTAATCAGTTATATATGCTCACATCTTTTTAACAGGTAGCTTCTAATGAAGCGTAGGTGCAATGGGTCCTACACGGTGGCCATGGGTCCTTGGGGTCATTTCCAGGGGCAATGGTTGGGGGTCATTCACTGTCCCTGCACGCAGGGAAGGGAACCATTTCCTTTTATTTGCTGACACACACATAGTGTATGAGGAGTATAGCTTGCTATACGAAACATTAAAATATGCTCACATACTGTTCGTGTGGGTCATGCAAACGGACTTTACTATAGGAAATATTCGGATCTTACATAGAAACTATACTACAGGAGGTTCCTGTTTTATCATTATATTCTTCAACAAGTCTATGCAATTTTGACAACATTGGAACATTTTTTTAACAATATCGCAATTTTTTAAATATTTGTAGGTTCACACAGTAAGTGTTCTGAGCTTGCTTAGCAATCAATTCGTAAAATAACTTGCTCCGACTAATGTATTAGAAACATATACAATAAAAACAGTCCAATTTAAAAATTAATGAATATACCATGCATTTAGTTCGATAACTATCGGTTTTTTTCAACTTGCAAGTCCTGCAAAACAGTATAATGGTACTAAAAATAATAAAACGTTTATTATACAGTTAAATATGTAGACATATATAAAATAATCAAATTTTTTAAACTAGTTTATTACAGTTAAAGTGCTTAGGAATTATTCTGTTAAGCGCATAATTTCTCATTGTTTTACATATAAAAGCTCCTCTGTGGTTAAGTGAATAGCGCACACACCTTTTGGCATAAAAGGTCCGGGTTTAGTTCCACGTAGGTCCACGTTTCAAATAGCTTCGCTGCTAACGGTACAATCAAGCAATTAATCTACATATAAAATACAAAATTTCGTTAACCTTAGGGTAAAAATGGCGGAAAAGTACATGTATATTTCAGCTAAATACTGGCTTTTTTCTTTCTTCATTTTCCAATTAAGTTGCATGTAATCAAATGATTTTCTTATAATTCAAACTATATACGTCAGTTGTGATAGGTAAGCGTTCAATAACCCATTAGTTCTCGTGATTATCGGTTTATTTTTTCTCTATCATTAGTATCAATTAAACTCGAACACATAAACTCGTGATCCATCTGTGATTAACTCTGTTAGATATCACTCATGCTTGTCAATAATAAAGGTTTTTAACCTCGCACGTGATTGTTATTCAAAGTTCTCATTAAGTTCAAATCATACAAATGTTTGTAAATGATTGCAAGTAATCTGTGTTTCTTGTAAATAAGTAAAGTCTAGGTTAATCAGTTTTATCATTCTGATACGGTACAAAGTTAATCTTGACGTCACTAAAGCCAAGCCAAACGGCTTTTCTCTCGTTCATTTCAATGTCAACGGCTCTCAAGGAAGGATGTCTGTGCCATTTAGTCTTCAGCTCACAAGTAAGAAAAATGTTTTTAATAAATATTACCCTTTTCATAGTATACTTGTAGTAGGGGGTAGGAGGGGGAGGGGCTTATTTTTAACTTTTCACGTTGTTCAAGTCAAGGGATTAAAATATGCTCACATGTTGTTCGTATGGGTCCTATGTTTTACCAACAAGCTTCTATTAAAGCGCAGTAATAAATAATGTTGTCCTGCACAGGGGCCTTGGGTCCTGGGGTCATTTCCAGGGGTCATCCACTGTGTTCCTGGAAACCAGGAACCATTTCCTTTTATCTGCTCACACACATAGTGTATGAGTATAGCTTGCTATATTTTTCACTTCTCACATACTTTTCGTATGGTTCCTGCATAGGGGGGCCATGGGTCCTGGGGGGTCATTTCCAGGGGTCATCCACTGTGGTCCTGGGAACCATTTCCTGCTCTCACCTTTTTTAATATGTAGCTTGTAATCAATTATATATGCTCACATCTTTTTAACAGGTAGCTTCTAATGAAGCGTAGGGGCCATGGGTCCTAGGGGTCATTTCCAGGGGCTATCCACTGTGGTCCTGGAAACCAGGGACCATTTCCTTTTATCTGCTCCCACCTTTTTAACAGGTAGCTTGTAATCAATTATATATCATCACATCTTTTTAACAGGTAGCTTCTAATGAAGCGTAGGGGCCATGGGTCCTAGGGGTAATATCCAGGGGCCATGTGGTGTGGCCCTGCATAGGGGCCATTTCCAGGTACCATGCGGTAGGGAGCATCCACTGTGACCTTCGTAGTGGTCATTCAACCTTTCCTAACATTACTTCGTCATCTATCTCCAGGAAAAAAAACCTGACCCAATTTCATCACCTCCTTCTATACTCACTATCTGCCCTTATCCTTAATTAAACAATTAATAAACTATCTCATATCAAGGCGCGGTATCGTTTGACGGTCACGATACTAAATCTATACTACTTGACTAGATCAATAGGAAGGGCATGGGCGTAACTAGAGTAGAACTAGACTCCCTAGCAATTACTAATTAATTCAAAGAGGGTGAACTCATATTACAGTGAAACCTGTCAACTTGGCCACCTCTCTAATTTGGCCACCTGCTTATTTTGGCCTAGTTCGTCTTTAACCTGCATTTTCCCATAAGACATTCGTTACTTACTACTCTATAAGTTGGTCACGTGTCTATCTTGAAATTTGGCCACACTGAAGCAATGTTTATTCTATGGTGATAATGATAAATTTACCTGCGTATCTTGGCCACGCAAAATACAGTTTTGTTATTTTTCTTAACTCTTTCGTATTCCTATATGAGAGGCACATGTTCTGTATTTGTGAGTGGAGAAAAGAAGTAAGGATTCCCGCGATTTGCTCTTGGAGGTCAATGGCCAGAAGACTACGCTGATAAAGGGGTGGTCAAGAAATTGTGATTAAGAAAAAGCACGTTCAGGAATTCAGGAATTGGTTGTACGTAATTGTTTACCCTGTCTGTTTTGGCAAAACCATTGGCTATATCAGCTCCTCTCATCAGTGGGGAGCTTTAGTAATTCAGGAAAGTTCTGAAGGTTAAAGCTAACAATCTCAATTGTCAACTACTGGTACTTGTCCGCTTATCAAAAGATAGCGGAGTTTTTGAGATATGAATTATCTCAAGATTTTCTCAAAAAATCTTTTGCTCCGCGGGAAACAATTCTAGCCGATTAACAAGAGGTAGTTAACTACAATAGTAGAATGTGCAGATCTGCCAAAAAGAATAAAACAAATACGTGTAGAATGAACCACCATGCAGTAACAACTGAAAAGATGTCATATAAATTGCATATGAATTTCTCAATTTATGACTTAGCTTTTTTTGTTTTCAATCTGAATAACTGAGATCCTCCTTGGCTAAGGGGATAGCGTACGCGTCTTTGACGCGGAAGACCCGGGTTCGATTCCCGGCCGGAGCTCATGTGGTTCGGATTCCACGTTAATCAGTAGGTCCACGTCTCATATAGCTTCGCTGCTGAACGGGACGTTAAACTCAAAATCAACTCAACTCAATCTGAATAACTGAGTGTGCTATAATATCAATTTCAATAAACTGCGTACATATGCTTCTATTTCATGGTTGTTTGTGTTATTGGTTTTCAATCCGAATAATCCAATGTACTAGACAAGTTTTCAGGAAGAGAAAGGTATGCACAAATATTAAAAAAACTATAGTAATATTTTCTAGTGTTGTATATTTCTATGATTACTCTATATACATTATTTATAAGTAGCTGTTCTGCCACTGCTTATTAAAATTCTACAATCAAGTAATACTAGAAATGCTATTCTAAAAATACACAAATCACACTTATTTTCTGTAAGTTGGCCACTTTTCGATGGAACCGATGGTGACCAACATAGACAGGTTTGATTGCCTTGGCGACAAATTGGCGACGGACGAAATATATGGAAAATGTAGCTACTTTTGACAACCTATCTTAAAACTTCGAATTTTTTGCCATAGCTTTAAAGAAGTAAAGAAATTAGGTTATTACAAAACATTTATGTTAGGTTAGAAAACATGTGACAAAATTTAATCAATTTGGGCTTTATGCAGAGTTGTCTGACGCTTGATTAATGCCATACTAAAGAGATCGACTAACGTATTTCCTGCAATAATCCGGCCTTTAGTATGACGCTAATCACATGTCAAAACGACTCTGCATAAGACCAAATCTATCTTCAGCATTTAATGCTGGTCCAGCCTTAATCAGAGTATTGTTTTGGGGAAAGAGGGTTCACTTGTTGTAAGGTATAAGTACTATTCAGACGAAAGTATAAATTTTTTATGAAGTTAAATAGTGTTTTATAGTAGCTTCTTGGGGAGAGAAATTAAAAACAAAGAAGCATTAAACGAAAAAACTTCTTTTTTGAAAATAATTGTAATGAACATTTTATAAATTTTATATTTGATACATGTATCGACATTATTTGCACGCTAATCTTTGTTTAATTTATGTCAAGTGACATTAGAGTCATTATTCCTACATTATAATTTAGAAGTTATTGTAAGCAATAAGAATAAAACATATGTGTCCCTTTTCTTTCATTTCTTCTATTTTTAGAAGAAAATGATGTTTACAATTACAACTTATGTTACATAATGTTAATATGTTAGTATAAAATGAAATGATACTCGTGTTATAGCTTTACCATTTAACAACAGTCTCAAAAGTAAGACCACCGCTGCTGTCAGCTCTGATGTAAACAGTACTAATGCGTGTAAAGAAAGGGAATTAGACAGGATCTGCCTCGTTCAAAAAATACACGCAGATACTGAAAGTACTGTGGAAAATCTTGAAAAAGCAAGTAACGTAAGTCCAACTCAGCGAAAATCAAATAGAATAAGAAAGGTTCCTACAAAGTATGATGATAATAGTTTTTTAATGCAAGTCCCAATAATAATTCCAAGCACTTAGCCTATAGAGGTAACAGCAACTATAATGAAATAAATGTGTATTACCAGAACGTGCAAGGTCTAGGTAGCACGGAGCAAGGCAAACCTGAACATAATGCTATACAAGGGTGCATGAAAAACAATAGAAAATTATTTACAGAGCCATATAATGGTACAGCAAAAGAAATTGAGCTAGTAGATAATAATGAAGTTGGTCGAATTAAACAATCTAACTTAACTAGACTTCTTAATGTTAGAAACATAAATGATATAATTTTAGCACAAAGTAACTCTGGTCTATTTTCAAACATGAAAGGTGCTATAAATTGTGACTTTGAAAATATCTTGCTGTTCCACATTAACGTACAATCAATAAGAAACAAATTAATTGAAATTGAAATTTTTCTTGACTCATTTCCGTGCCATATTCTTTGTGTTAATGAACACTGGCTTAGAAATGAAGAAACACTTCTATACGTACCTAAAAATTATATCATGGCAGCAAGCTATTATAGAAGTAGAATTACCCATGGCGGAGTAGCAATTTATTTAAGAGATGGCTTCACCATTGACTATATTGTTATTAACGTAGATAATTTCTGCTATGAGGGGGAATTTGAAGTAGTTGCAATTTTATTTCCTAGCGCGAAAACAATTGTAGTGTCAATTTATCGAACACCAGATACGGATGTCAATGTCTTTCTTGCACGCTGGGAAGACCTTACTAACTACTTAAGTAAGCATGATAAATATAAAATATTATATCTGGAGGATGTAAATATCAATGTTTTAGTTGATACTCTTACCAAGAATTATTTTTCTGATATACTTAGATCATATAACTTTTATTTTCTAAATGATCAGCCAACAAGAAAGGAAGCTTGTTTAGATAACATTATTACAAATGTATATAAAAATGATTTATCGTGTGGTGTAGTACAGTGCTCATTGTCAGATCACGATGTCCTATGGGTGTTATACCCCTTTGTCAAACACAATAATACTAGGGTGGTGACCAAGAGTTTTCGAGTACTTAGTTTAGATAATATCTGTAGTTTAAGACATAAATTAAAAGAAATTGACTGGCAGCAAATATTCTTCAGATGTAAAAATGTAGTAGAAGCGTGTGAATTTTTTATGTATAATTTAACACGATGGCTAAACGAATGTTGTCCAAGAAAATTTAAATGCTATAACTTATCTACAAACAAATTACAGCAAAATGTTAGGAACTGGTACACTCCGCAACTAACAGAGATTCGTAAGGTTGTCCTTGCTTGGTATAATAGGGCTAAATCAGGGTGTCCTGTGGGAAAAGAAAAATACATCAGAGCTAAAAGACACTACAAAAAGGAAATAAGTGCGGCAAAAATTAAGGCAAACGACAATTTTATTATAAACCATACAAATAAATGTAAAGCGGGGTGGACAATTATAAACAGGGAAATAGGGGTACGGAAAGAAAATGATTCAATATCAATATCCCCTGACACTTTTAATGAATTCTTTGTAAGTAGTGCTAAGTATGTAAATGGTAATACAAGCAATATCTCTAAGTCCGCAGAAAACGGTGTTATAGACTTTAAAGGTATTCTAAGTTCATGTAGAAATCCAACTAGTAACTTGACATTTAAATCGACAAACATAACACCTGAAGCAATTTTGTCAGTGGTTCATAAGTTTAAGACATCTGGTATTGAGGATTATTATGGGTTTACTAATAGTACAATTAAAAAACATTATAGACGTAATACTGGAACCCCTTACATACTTAATTAATTGGATACTAGTAGAAGGAGTGTACCCAGATTGTCTTAAGATTGCGGTTACTATTCCCATATATAAAAAAGGGGACAAAAACTGTCCCCGCAACTATAGACCAATATCTCTCGTACCAATTGTATCAAAAATTATTAAACATTGCATGAAAGAATAACTAGCTCTTTACTTTGAAAATAACAATCTCTTTAACTGTGCACAATATGGGTTTCGGAAAGGTATGTCCACAATTAAAGCTGTTGAAAAAGTTGTATCTGAGATAATTGATACCTTTCAAAACAGTTCATTCGCTTGCGCAACATTATTGGATTTAAGTAAGGCTTTTGATACTGTTTCACATGAAATATTGATTCAGAAATTACAGTATTATGGGATCAGAGGAACTGAGTTGTTATTGATCAGTGTAACGGTGGAGGGTATTAGTGGTTAAAATATGAAACAAAATTTAAATAACCTCCCGTTATCCGGAATCTCGGTAGGAGGAGCGCACCTTCCGAAAACAGTGTATTAAGAAATAGTGAATTTAAATAAGAATATTAATATTAATACTATAACACTTTTGGGTCGTAATTGACAACTTATTATTTGAGTATTTAATATAAATTTTTACATTGATGTTATTTACGAAGTTGTTAGACGTAGCGTGGACGTAGAGAGATGATGTAATTTAGACTTTAAAGCTTTAGAATACACTTGCGTAAACTTATTAAAAACCACGTGTATTTATTTATTATATTTGTTTTTATAATACCACATTTTATCATAAAATAGTATTTATATACACAACAGATAATGCTTACCACAAATGTACAATATTTTGACGTAAACAGTCGCTTTAATAATGATTTGATAACGTTACTCACTTTAATTATTGATACCGTTTAACATAAAACTGAGATTGACAAGTAATTAAGAGAAATAAGATATATATCAAACAAGCAAACATACAAAATACTATATACAACAATAATAATAATAATATATGCAATAAGGTTTTTTTACTATTTAGTTGTTTTAAAATAAATGAAAGTCCAGACGACAATAGCAAATTATGTTATTTCGTAAGTATAGAAAGAATGTTTTAGAGAAGTTTGATTTTTTATTTATTTTAATATTTATTACTTTTAATTATTTTTTTACAGATGCACTAAATTATTATATTATACTTGCCGCTTGGTATATTTGTTTTTATCTTTAGTTTTGTCTTTGCCTGAACAGATGATTCACTAGTGAAATACTGATTTGAATGTAAAGTGACTAACTGATTGACACTTGATAGTCGCGACTGGCGAACTTTTATTTAAATTGAATTTAACTTATTACTGATATTTTAAACATTCTTCACAGATAAATATGTTAGCTAGCACAGTTTTTAGAAATAATAGTTATGTAACGATGTTATAGTACTACTGTGGTTGTTGGATATTTTTATAGCTATAAATTGAAGTAATATTTCGCTATTATATAGGCCTATATTAAATATAGATTGATTTTGTTTTAAGCGCTTTTTATGTATATATGTTTTAAAATTGAGCTTACGACTAAAATAATTTAATACAAAGGAATGCGTTTATATTGTGCGCTTATTATATGTACGACGTTTTATATTTAATGATCCTTTAGAGTGTATACAAATTATTAACTTTTACTAATATTGACTGGCGCAAGAAACTTTATATTTATTTTTTTGTAGCATTAATATGCAGTATCCAGTAAAATAGGTTAGGTTATGAGTGAAGTATTTGAAATGAATATTATTATATTGGCTTACATAAATAATGTATTAATATTGTAGCTTTACCTTTTATATGTGCATATGTTATTACGGTAATATTAAAAGAATTCTATAAGGTTACGAGTGCAAAGCATGCTTTAATGATTCGAATACCGTATACACATATCACTTGTTTTAATTTTTTTTTGTTGACATTAGTACGTGACATGCGATGTTTACTTGCAGGATCTTGTTTCTTCACGAATATGGCTTACTTGTTATTTTTCGAGCACATTTGTTTTCTTCTTTTTTACCTTTACCGGCAGGTTGAAGCACGTATTTACATTTCATTGTACCTCTTATGCTTTTCACTTTACTATTACATCACTTAAAATGATTTTTTAGCTGCATTTCTCTTTTATTCTTCTCCAGCTGCCTTTCACCTGCTCCTCATGCTGTCGATTCAACCTGCTGCTTCCCCGATCATGTGTTGTCAATGTTGCCAGTGAAGTTTAGACAACAGTGGTGTTCAGAAGGTAACTGAGCGGAGCGCTCAGTCACGCCGCTCGAAGTGAGCGAAACACAAAACTACGAAAACAACACGTATACAAATGATGATGGGGCAGCGTGTCCTGTCACATCAGGTCTTATCTAGAAAGTAGAAAACAAGTTGTGTGTGTACAAAAGAAACAGTCAAACGTACTTGAAATATTAACAGGAGTGCCACAGGGAAGTGTCATTGGACCTTTTCTATTTAGTGGCAAAAAAGAGCGATAAGAACTATAACAGGAATTCCAGAGAGAGAATCTTGTAGACATTTTTTCAAAGATTTGGAAATAATGACCATCCCGTCCTTGTACATATTATCGTGCCTTATATATATCAAAGAAAACTACGAATTATATTACTCGAAGTAGTATTCACTCACACAACACAAGGCGCAAAAATGAAATAAATATTCCCCATGTGCATCTGTGCAAAACTCAAAATAGTTATAAATATATAGGGATGAAATTGTATAATCTATTGCCACTTAGAGTGAGAGAAATGGAGATTAAAAATTTTTAATGTCTTTGTAAAAAGTGGCTCTTAGAAAAGTGTATATATAGTATTGCAGAATTTCAGGAAGAAATTTCAGTATTAGAATAGAAAATTAGTGCTAGGTAAAATATAAAAATATTGTATTGACTAATTAAAATTGTAAATATTACATGTACGCGAACTTAAATTTTGACGTTGTCTATTACAACATCATGTTGTTTAACGACAATAAATTGTTCTTATTCTTAATGAAATCTTTGAGTTTTACGTCCCTCGATTATGCCAGTTAGGCTATAGGAGACTGTGATTATGAGAAATGGTGGAATGAAGAAGGTGGGGAAAAACGGGAGAGCCCCAGAATACACACAAGCACGGCGTTCGTCCACCACAAGGTCCACACGGCACGAGCTGAGATCGAACCAGGGACTGAGTTGAACGATCTACCACTGAGCTACCGCTTCTCCTTAATATGTTAATACACAAAATTATAATAAAAGAACGATAAGTATTGACCGTGACTTTTACTTTAATAATATTAACTCAAATAAAACTGAAATTCTTTTTTTTTTTTTTTTAATTGATGAAATTTAGTGAAGTACTAAATCAGGGCTTTCCGTTTAGAATTTAGTCCTAGTATTAATTTGTGAAATATTTTGCACTTTTGTTAACAGCGTTCTTTTCTTTCTTTTTTTTAACCATTTATGTTTAATTTTATAATGCAGTGAAAAATAGCGGAATTTCAGTAAGGGTAGCGGAACGTGGCGGCCCAGTAGTGACTTCTCGAGTTAGGGACCTGGCAATACTGGAGTAATTATTCTGTAGATGTGATTGCATGTTTGATTGCAAGTATAAAATTTATGAACGTTCTTGTAAGCCATTTCATTAACACACGCACCATAAAATAAAATGGAAGTATCAACCACAGTTGCAAGTTCGTAGTAGCCATAATGAATGGTGAAGCATCTGTTAAGTTGGAATTTTTGTACAAAGAAGAAATTGATAATGGTTTTCCTCAGGAAGATCCACTCGAAGGGAAAGGATGGACATACGAAATGATAACTGACAGCAAAGAATTAATATTATCTTCTACCGAAGGGGAGCAAACAAGAGAGAAAGATGTAGCTATGTATTCTTCGGATGTCAAATTAAACATTGGTATGATGAAATCTGAATTTGCAGTAAGGGACCCTGCCTTTGAAAATAATATAAAAACACTAAGAAAAGTAGAGGTTGAAGAGACTTGCGCTTCTTACTGTGATGACTACAAACAATTAACTACAAGTAGTTCAAATTCAGTTGGGACAGAAAGGTAATGTGAAATTTTATGTACAATAACTGGTTCAGATTGATAATACAGATACATGGGTACGAAATTTTATAGTTGTAAGGAATACTTTTCGAGAAATAGTTACGGGAGGTAGGCCTACGTCTAACGTAAATTAATAATCAACAGTTTGGAAGTGGCGCGGCACACACAGACTAGTTGTACCCAGAAACACAATTGAGTGCACCTTAGTGATGGGTAAATTCCCGGGAAGATATTTGTCGGGAAGTTTCCCAAAATGGGAAATTATCCGGGAATTTATGTACAATCAGAAAGAAAATTGCATTCTATTACTATATTATGATTTCAAAGTTGAATTAATTTTTTTATATCACAGCATATTATTACTGTTGTCCACAGAGGATTCTTTAAAATGTATATTCTGAACGGTACTGTGTTAGTTTATTAACATTTTATTACATCTAGAAAGTACGCATAAATGAATATTTACAATATGTTCTATCAATTAAATATGTGTGAAAAAAGTATATAGTAACAGTTTTAATTTATATGTAAGTGGATTTGCTCGACTTGACTCTATTACTGATATTATAAACACATTAAATTTATAAATGTTATAAACCAATTAGATTGGGTAAATGCTAGAAGTTACATGTCTCACCAATTTATCAACATTTGCGCATATATATTTATGTTCACAAAATTTGCAAGATACTTACTTATCTTTATATTTTAGCACGCAACATTGCCATACACGATCTACCATTCTACCTATTTCTCGAAATTCCATACGTTAATTCACATGTAAAAGGAGTTTAGTACTTCTTCAGAAATTCGAGTCAGAGGGAAGAGACAGCCCGACGTCTATTACTAATGGTGGTTCAGGGTTTATTAATATTACTTCATCTCTATTTCTACATAATTATAAATTACTTTACAAAATGGTTCCTTTTCATCATTTGTAAATTAGTACTTTGCTAATTTTGGCTGTTCTTTAGCATTGGGGGCCAGCTTTTGCACCTACCTTTTTGCGATATTCTATTCCGATGCGTTTGTTTTATGTTTTCATGCGTTAAATTACGTTACGAACATTAAATTCAGACAGCGTTGCGAAGCGAGTGTTAGCGAATGAAGGCGGGTTAGAGCCCCGCATGGCACGTTCTCTTCTATCTTCGTTACCAACAGTTCACTTTCTTTTCCTACATAAAACACTTCCACTTACCTTTCCGTTTTGTATAAATTCTCTACTGCCCTAAAAAAAATGTGTTCGAAACTTTCTTGACTACTTGAACATCCCTATCAACTTATTTCTTCCATAAATCATCCTGCTTTTTGCTACTTTTGGCCCCTCAATTGTAAACAATTACCTTACTTTTTAGTGCGAATGGAAATGGAACTTTAAAAAATCGTATTATTAGTTATATAATGTATCGTCAAATAATATTAAATTTTTTAACCTCCAAATTCTTTAAAACTTAGAAGTAAATCATAGTATATTAAAATAAAGTAATTAGTCATATGGTTCTTATAATTTGGAACATAAAGTAAAGAAATGGAAATAAATTCCTTCCCGGGAAATTATAGGCCAGGGAAAAAACCCGGGAATATGCCCATTTTTTAATTCCTTCCCACCGGGAATATTCCCACTGCCCATCACTAGTGCACCCATCTTAATGGAGGAATCATTTCCTAAAATTGAATACACATTTCAAACACACAATTCTAGTAGATATTTTTGATATGGGTATTTTGCGATAGTGTTCCATATATAGTGGCTTGTTTAAGAAAAAAACCTCCGTGGCTGAATGGGATCTGAAAATTTCCGAAAAACAAACGTGATTTTTTTTATACCGGACCAAACGTATAGATGTTTGTAACTTTATCCCAACGTTATCTCGAATATGCCACTTTTCCGAAGGTCTTCCAAGGTCATTAATAAGACATAAGTCTAACTAAAAAAGTGGATATTTATTGAAAAACCTATACCTAAATTCATTGCATATTTTACTTCATTTGCTGAAAATCGGCTGTTTTTATTTTCAAAATAATTTTTTTGGGACGGAGTTGCACTCATCCATATAGTTTCACATCATAGCGCTCCAGTGTACGTATACGATAAGAATTATTATGTAAAAGACACGAATCAAATTGTGCTGGCTTGCCACTAGAAAGAAGTAAGGCTATGTAAGTCAGGGCAGAATCGCAGCATGTTGGCCGGAGAAGGAGCGAAGTGTTGCGTAGGGAATAGGCGCGTCACAAATAGTGAATATACATGTGAACAAGGATAGAACAGAACAGTCTATATGGCATAAAGTGTATTATTTTTCATGCTGAATTGTGTATTTGTACGCTAGTAAAGATGTTATATGAAACATTCCAATATATTGTCATTGCTTACATATTTGTGTTCCAATATAAGACATTACTAACGTAAATCTTGCAATTGTGTTGATCTCTTAAGTCTCGGATATTTCTCTAGTACCGCGACAATTACATTTATACTTCATTTCATTTACAATGGTTATTAGCTTCTTTGTGTATGATTCCGTGCATAACAGGTTCGATCTTGATTAATTTATTTTTATGAAGGTAGGTATCTTACAAGTAAGAACACAAGATATTTACGATATCTATGTACTAGTCTATTAAAATATTATTTGGAAATCTGTCAAGATTTTACTTTGGCTCGGGCAGTGACTTCAATCGGTTGTTATGGGTTCAGTCACTTCCTGGAACTGTTTCTGCCTCAGTCAGTTGTTGGAACTGTTTGTGCCTTTGGAGCTTTCACGTGGTATATAGTCCACTTTTCACACGCAAATTCACTAACCGTTTAAGGACTGGACATGGATCCACCGCTGCGAATTATTCAAAATTTTCAATTTCTGTCCTTTTTTCACCCCTAATTAAATTTCTGTTTTGATTTGTCGCGTACCACATGCCATCATTTTGTGATGTTATGGTTTCTTTTGGGTACATTGATACCTCGCGTTTGCAGAAATAACGTCTTAGTTTTACTTTCACAACACTTTCTCTAATTTTTTTAATTAATCAATCACATTAATGATTTTCACACAGTCCACGTTTCTATGACTTCATTACACAAAGTCACATATATATATATATATATATATATATATATATATATATATATATATATACGAAATACGTTTTGCATATCTTCCCTACACATTACATATATTAATGCTTAGAAGTAAGACATTGCTTATACACAGAGCAAACTCAAATATATCTAACATTTCTTCTCTTGTTACATTTGTGGTAGATATGAGGATAAATATATATTGGAGGGCTCGACGTTTTTACGTATGAGTACACTTGAATACCTACGAGCTTTTATTTTAGATATATATTTACTATTCTTACAATTCACTTAATCTTAGTATATGTACCTGTATTTATTAGTATTTTTATAAACTATATAACTACTACTTTTTAAGAAATTGAAAAACTTATAATAGCAAAATTTTTTCAAATTCAATACTATTGTGCTGCCAAAATGTCTTGAGCCGTGGCAAAAATGCGAACTAAAGCTAACACCCCGACACCCATGCGTTGAGCCAATAAGGGTTCATCAGCTGCTAAGCGAGAGGGCCTTAACGAAAGAGAGTGGAATTTTTTAGCCGATAGCAGCGCTTGAAACGGAAGACTAAGTGTCAAGTCAATGTGGTATATTTATAGTCATGAATTTTGCTGAACATAAGCTAACACTCTTTTTTTCAGGTCTTTGAAAAGATGCTTACAACCTATGGTACTTTGGAGAACACTTCTGATTTAACCTCTCTTTACACAGGAAACACATTTTTCTTGTATTAGATGTGCACACTACTCATCGTTCTTGTGATGCATCTACAATGTAATGCGTGTCAGAGTTTCGAGCTTCGATAGGGATATACGATCTTGGACCTGTCCTAACTGATGTCATGTTTCCAATGCGAAAAAGACCCATGGTAACTTGCCTCAAAAACTAGACGTGTGTGTTCATTGTTCGTGTTAAATTCGCAATGCAATTTCCAAGAAGAATCAACTGCTAAATTGAGTGCATTATTGAAAAGATTCCACCACCATTTCTTGGATCTGAGTTTGGGTCTGTATGATGCATGAAGACCATCCATAACATCAACTCCTCCCATTCCTTCATTGTACTTTTGAATAAGGAATGGTCGACTAATTGGAACCTTTATTTTATGTACACGAAAGTATCTCCTCACTGATTCTACTGGCAAGTTTGTAAAACAGTTTGAACCAACAATTACAACCGCACTCTAATTCCACCTTACAAAGCACACATAACCATCACTTTTGACGTCAAACTTTCCTCCTTCGTTCTTAACAAGTTTTTTTGTGGAGTCACAGGATACTGTTGAACACGATTATCTCTTACTGTTTTGTTACTCGATTGCCTTTTCCTTCTAATTTTAAAGGAACATCATAAGACGTGAAGAAATTATAGAAAAGGACTTCGTGCTGGGCATTATTTTCTATGATTGATGTGAGACTACGAATAACTCCTTCCTAATGGGATATCCTCAGTAACGTTATCAGTACTATCGTCTTTTACACCATAGAGGTCCATTGCATATGGATAACCATATGCATAAAAACCATATTTTGTAAGCAAAACGGAGCATTTTCGTCAGCATTTTTAAAAATTATTTTCATGCAACTGCTGGTGTTTCAACTGGAAATAATGAAACAGAAGTTAATGCCGTTCACAATAATAATTTTTAGCTAACAAGTGCAATAAGAATTATTTATTTTAAATTAGTTTTTGAACAAAGCACACAAGAAATATAATTGCAAAATGCATATTGATAATCATACTCGTTGAATATTTGAGGAAATCATAGCATGCAGTTTATTTACTGATATGAAGAACAAATCTCAGAAATACTCTCCTTCTTTAATATTGAGAATGACGCCAATGATCCGTAATGTTTCGAAACCCGTCTCAAGGAGGAAAAGCTAGGAAATAGTTCGCGACATATCTAATAGAACTATTGGTAATTTTTTCATGCCTCATAACTATGCATTCTTACGCCTTTCCAAATTCTAAAAAGGAAACACAACTCAATTTGTTTCATTGTTGAAATTTCAATATGATTATTTAAAATGAAACACTTCCATGATAGTTTTTTCATATTGGCATAAATAACAGGTCAAAATTTAGAATAAATGGAAAATAGAAAAAGAAAAGAATTTCGTTGCTGGTATCTGATGACATTTTTACAGTAGATTGCGCAAAATTATAAAAAAAAAATATTTTTTTTTACTCACGCAATAGATATAAGAAAATTTCAAATTATATCCATTGCATTGAGAAACAGAAAATCTACCATTACAAATTCGAAGTTCGATAACATTTCAAATAGAATGATTGGTAACTTTTTCGTAACGTTTTCTGGACTCGTAGTTTTCAATCGGAACCATTCAACTTCAAAGTGCGAAATGTGTGATTTTTTATCTTGTAATTTTTATGAGATAATTGTTGTAAATTTAAGCTTTATCTTTCCGAATGTGAGAAAAATGTAAGAGTGTATCTAGCTACAAATTACAAACAAAGATTGGTTCGTTCTATTTCAAACACATTCTGGCTTAAAATATCTTGTTTGTACCTTATTGGAAACTATCGTCGAAGTATATATTTGACATGACGCTAACTCTACTGGCAAGCTATGAAAACATTTTTGATCGTTGTATATAATTTTGTTGCAAGGTTGGGCATCTAAAGTGCTGCTTTTCAGCTTGTAACTACGGATGGTTAAAATTGAGATCCTGTCATTTTTTCGGTGAGTGACATAAATTGATATTTTTGGGAATTTAGGAAGCATGGAAGATCTCTAGTACAAGCCACGAAAAATTTTCCCAACCGCTCTATTTCAAGTATATTTTGAGATTCAACCATCTTCTGTATGCATTTTTTTCTCCTAATTTCAGAAAATAGAACCTGAGGTCGTCTTTCTTACTAGATGAATAAAATAAATTATGTGTTGTTGTTTTTCTAGATTTTGGACGTGAGAATTACCCTAGATACAAAACAACCAATATTTTTAGCTGTTTCGTTTGAAAAGTCTTTTGACATTATGCGGATTATTCTCGCCACTGTAGCTTGTATCTATATGTATTTTCGGCCTTATTTTACTTTTATTATACGAGTGAAATAAATATTTTTGTAATATCTTAGCAGTGAATGAATCACACTCTGCATTTTGTAGAAATATTTCTTGTATGCTTTAGTAGAAAATATATTTAAAATCAAGAATTTTTTTTTTTTCATTTCTGAAAATGGTTTCGAATCTGAAATTCGAAAATTGTTTCTTCTGGTTTCGAATCTGACATAATACCACCTCTAATATTTTGAACTGTATACAGAAGTCTTTTTGGTAAGTTATGTTACATAATGTCCATAAAACCAAAGCAGCTTTTAAGACTTTTAAGGTGTTACGTGCATAAGTTTAATATATTTAATAGAAAATTTTAATATATCGAGAAGCGAATGTTTGTGCATGATTCATCGTCTTAGCACAACATTCAAGGCTATTCAAATTATTTATTTATTTAACAATTACCAAATACAGCTCAGAGGCCATTTTATAGTGGATACCTAACAACAACAATAAAAATCAAAAGGAATAGGGAAGATGTGGGCCAGGGCCTATTTAATTGGTTCTATCCTGGTATTTGCCTAGTAGGACTGAGGGAGACTGGAAAACCCCAGTCAGGATGGTCGACAACGGAAATGGAACCCAAGACTTCCCGAATGCGAAGGCAACGCTCTACTACTTGCGCTATTTCGCTCAGTTCTCCCGAAACGGAAAGTAATTCAAATTTACTATGACGTCCGGTTCATGACTGATTCCCGTACAAGAAAAACGGTCAATGCTTTCAAGATGATTTTATTATAAGTATTTCAGTGTCTTAAGAATTTCGTCCGTTAACCCTGTTTTCAAACCGAGCTTTATTCAGTTTAGTCATTTTGATTTTAGCCTTTATTGCCACAGAAGGTAGCTGTAACACACAACGAGAAGCGATTGTTTCTAACGATTCAGTATCTATATATAACATACGTATCATGACTATCTATAACTCTGTCAAAACCGGATGTTGTTCAAATTCACTATTACTTCAGCTTCTTACATTTTCTGCTAACTCCTTTTCAAACCGGAGCGATTGAAACCGAGTATCATGTGTTTCGGTTTAAAATTTGTCACCATAGAACGGGAACGATAACAGATATTGACAAACGTTTTCTTTTTACATTCAATAGACGGTCTAAAGCGGACATACTATACGCGCAACAATCTAGCAAATTCGGAAATGTTAGAAATTTAATAATATAATTCGTTTCTATACTGATTTCTATCTACAAAAGACGGTAAGGGATATCGAGATATCCTTTGTTACAATCGGTTCAGTTCCCAAATGTAGGTTCCATCTTCTCCGTTAAGCCTTTATTCCGACCGCTAGTTTTTTAAATGACCATTTCTAGTTTCAACATTATAGCTTCTGAACAAAGACAGACAAGCGTGTGTATGTTAATTTTTCTTGGTTCTTGTTTGTTCATTTCAATATTTCATTCCTTTCTCATCATTCCTTTGTCCTTTAGACTAGCCGACATACCCGTGAGACGTGAATCTAAAGAATTCATTTAATTTAATTTTGAATGAAAACGGGTCAATTTTTGAACATTCACCTCTGATACACCGGGGCAGTGCTGCGATCCTAGCTCGTGCCAATCGGACTTTGTGGTAGACAAACACCGTGTAAGTAGGTTTCCTTGGGTTTCTTCTATTTTCTTCGTTTCAATATTTCATTCATTTCTCATAATCCCTGTCCCGTTTAGCCTGGTCGGCATAAGCGTGTGGCATAACACTTAGATTTCATTTTCGTATCAAAACGAAAACGGTAGCAGGTAGGGTAACGCGGGTCTCTGAAAACAATTCGGCGTTTAATTGCAACATATGATAACGAGAAACACTTTTGTGCAGAGGATTCAGCTTCGCAACACAATGTATAATGACTATCCTCAAAATTCTTAAAGTGAGGCCGCACTGGCTCAGTAATGTAGCGTTCGCTTGTGATGCATGGGTCCTTGTTTCGAACGCAAGTGCTGCCAAGTGAACTTTGTGTTGGACAAACACCGTGTGCGTGGGTTATGTCGGGCTTATCCCCGCATCCCTCTACTATCATTCCACAATTTCTTTCGTTTCTTATCATCAGTATCTCCTTTAACCTAGCCGGTGGAAACGTTGAACATAAAACTCAAAGAATTTTAAAATGGCAAGTTGATCACATTTAAAATTACGTTCAATTTCAGAACTGATTTTCTTACAGCAAAAGCGCTAAAAGCTATTAACTTGCGGTTTCTTGCAATCGATTTGGCACTTAAAGAACATGTTCAATTCCTGCGTTGAGATTCTATTCAAACAAGAAGTGATTAGAAATAACGATGTGTGGTTTCAACATTTATCGCCACACAACAAACACTAGTAGATAGGGAGAAGTATTTTCTTCAAACGGTTCAACGTGACTATTTACAGCATTATACGAGAAACGGAAGTCTTAGATTTACCATTGCGGTTTAAACACTGATTTCCGTAGAGCCAAAACGCTAAGAAATATGGATGTGTTCTTCGACTCGAGTTTGCTGGTCGAGAACACGTTACTTCTGTTGAAGCTCTATTCAAACCATAGGTGTTTAAAATTACCAGTTTCCAGTTTCAACTTTTATCGACGTAAAACGAAAATTGTAACAAATAACGTGCAATTATTTTATTTACAAAGATTTCAGCTATTTCCAGAGCCTCAGGACAAGTTAGCATAACTATTGACAACACTGTTCCAAAACAAAAATTTTCAAGCGTACAAGTATTACCAGTTTTATTAAAACGATAAAACATCGATATGAGTGTTTTTTAATTCATTAATTTGACAAGAATTGGTTTTGTTTTACGTTAACTCTAAGATGAAACCGGAAGAGGTTGAAATTATCACGTCTGTGAAGTTGTCCCGCCCACCTAACGAATTTTTCTTTTTCTTATCTACATCGTTATTTTATCGTTAGTTTACGTTAGTTTTGCTAAAATCTCGTTAGTTTCGAAAAAGTAAAATTTTTATTCAACAAATAAATGGGCAGGCCAACTTCACGGTTCCCCGCTCACAAACGAATTTCAAAAGTTTTTCATATCACATCGTTAGTTTATCGGTAGTTTACGTTAGGTTTGCTAAAACTATCGTTAGTTTCGCAAAAATAACGATTTTATTCTAGAAATAAAGTTTCCCTCCAACTGTGAATTAGTCCGCCCATATTGAAATCTCATAAAATTCCAACTTATATCGTAAGTTAATCGTTAGTTTACGTTAGTTTTGCTAAAACTATCGTTAGGTTCACAAAAATAATGATTTTGTTCTAGAAATAAAGTTTCCCTCCAACTGTGAATTAGCCCACCCATATTGAACTCATAAAATTCCAACTCATATCGTTTGTTTTGCTAAAACTATCGTTAGTTTCGCAATTTCTAGAAATAGTTTCCCGCCAACTGTGAATTAGCCCACCCATATGAATTCTCATAAAATTCAAACTTATATCGTTAGTTTATCGTTAGTTTACGCTAGTTTACGTTAGTTTTGCTAAAACTATCGTTAGTTTCGCGAAACTAACGATTTTGTTCGAGAAATAAGACTTCCCGCCAAATGTAAATTTTCCCGTCCATAAAGAATTATCATAAATTTCCATTTCACAGCCTTAGGGACATACTGAACACATTGCAGTGTACCTGACGGAACATGATAGGCATATGCCTGCTATGTAATTGTGGTGTTAGGGTTTACATTTGGCGGAAATCTTTATTTCTCGTATGAAATCGTTATTTTTGTTAAACAAGCCTTAATTTTAGCAAAACTAACCTAAACTAACCATAAACTAACGAGATGAGTTCGAAGTTTAAGAGAATTCAATATGGACGGGCTAATTTACAGTTGGCGGGAAACTTTATTTCTAGAATAAAATCGTTATTTGTGCGAAACTAGCGATAGTTTTAGCAAAACTAACGGAGCGAGATGGAAATTTATGATAATTCAATATGGGTGGGCTAATTCACAGTTGGCGGGAAACTATTTCTAGAATAAAATCGTTATTTTTGCGAAACTAACGATAGTTTTAGCAAAACTAACGTAAACTAACGATATGAGTTGGAATTTTATTAGAATTCAATATGGGCGGGCTAATTCACAGTTGGCGGGAAACGTTATTTCTAGAATAAAATCGTTATTTTTGTGAAACTAAGTATAGTTTTAGCAAAATTAACGTAAACTAACGATTAACTTACGATATGAGTTGGAATTTTATGAGAATTCAATATGGGCGGGCTAACTCACAGTTGCCGGGAAACTTTATTTCTAGAATAAAATCGTTATTTTTGCGAAACTAACGATAGTTTTAGCAAAACTAACGATATGAGTTGAAATATTATGAGAATTCAATATGGGCGGGCTAACTCACAGTTGGCGTGAAACGATTTCTAGAATAAACTCGTTATTTTTGGGAAATTAACGATAGTTTTAGCAAAACTAACGTACACTAACGATAAACTAACGATGTGATATGAAAAGCTTTTGAAATTCGTTTGTGCGTGGGGAACCGTGAAGTTTAACTGCCCATTAATTTCTAGAATAAAATCGTTATTTTTGCGAAACTAACGATAGTTTAAGCAAAACTAACGTAAACTAACGATAAAATAACGATGTAGATAAGAAAAAGAAATATTCGTTAGGCGGGCGGGACAACTTCACAGACTTGAAGTTGTCTATTTCTGGTTTCAAAGGTTATCATAATAAAACCCAAATGATAATAAATGTCGACAAATTATATTTGGAGAGGATATAGGTTCTGTTTCTTAAAACCTCACAACCCGCCTCAGCGCATCGAAACCGGAAGTGGTTGAATTTATTAGTACTTCTGTTATCTGATTTTCATACAGAAAGACTCGAAAAGATGTAGAGAGATGTTTTTGAGACCTTTTCAGCGTCCCAAGTGTAGCTTCTATCTCATCCCTCCACCTTCTATTCAAATTGGAAGTGCTTCAAATTAACGATAGTTTTCAAGATTTAATTGCACAGAATTAATAGAGTAAGGGAAAATAACCCCTTCTTTACATGGAATCAGTGTCCAAGGAACAAACACTATTTTTGACCTTGTTCTCTATTGCAACCAGTTTTTACAGATGTATTACCTCCAGTCTGAATACTGAATTCGCTTAGTTTGGAAGTCTTAGTTTCACACTTTAAATCTATATTCACTTGTTTAACTTGGGTATTGGTACTGATGATTCGTGTAATATATGTCACTAGGTTGACTCCTAGTCATAGATGAAAAAATTCGAGTAGTGTAACAGATTTGTGGCAGACGTGCGAATTACTAAGGAAGATGTAGCTGCTTCACCCTTTTTTCCTCCAGTGCCACCAGTTATTCTTATTTTAACTACTATCCAAAAGTAAAGCAACGATATTTAATTCGTCGTTAAGACATTGATATATGTGTTACCTGCGCCATGTTCTTACCATTTCGACATTTACTTTGTATATCTCACACATTCGCTAACATCCTATCACTTATTCAATCAATTAAAAGCATTTCACGAACTCGTTTAACTTGATCATTTGTTGTTCTCTTACTGTAACCAAAATATTTCGGTGAGATTCTTAAACAGCTGTTTATTTCCTCATTTTCATATGTACGCAATACTTTGTCCGCTTGTATCATTTTGCTAAGTATCTTATAAATGAAAGCTAAAGCTATTGGGCTTCATGCAGAGTCGTACTGACGTGTCATTAGAGCCATGCTGATGGGTTCGACGGCCCCTAATATGACGGTAATCATACGTCAGAACTACTCTGCATTAGCTTCCGGTAACGCACCGGACTTACAAGTGTAAGGTCGTGAGTTCGATTCTAATTTGGGTCACATTTTTTGGTATGCAATGATATAATCGTTAGTACATGTGTAATTATGTCAGTAAACTTTCGTCCCGTTCAATGAATTTTATTCATGTGTGTGTTACAAAAGTTTACTAGCTTGGATAATTCTAAAGCAAAATACCTGTGGTGTGTTGTAGAAGAAATTTCCTTTGGATATATAATAATTTATGTAAGTGATAGTTGTTGATGTAATCATGGAGATAAATGTAGATATTTGTATAGACCTATCACACAGCTACAGTTGTATTTTTAACATATGGCCTGTAAACATTACTTGCAATCGAGTAGAAAGAAGATACTGTCTGTTGAACAGATTCACAAGATATCTCAACTGTAAATAATGCACTTGCAATACTACGTTGAAAAAGGGATCATTTACCCAACTATCTCGCCTTTAATTAAGCTGAATAACATTACATTGTGCAATATATTGTATTATATAGATGGTTAATAACATGCAGGAAATAAGACCTACGAATTTTCAAAACAAAATTTGAGTAAGTTACTTAACTTTATGTGAAGTAAATGAAGGTTCACGTCGCTAAATGTATAGTCGATGTTCATAAAAGAAAGATATCAGATATATTTACAAAATTAATGCAAACAAAATATCTAAGCTAATAGTTTCACTTTGTTTACGACAGAAATATGCATGGGAATTATAATATTCTTCTGAAAGTATAAAACTATGTAGGCAGGTTTGTAGGTCAGAAGCGACAAAAGAGATTATACAACAGGAGCCTATTAAAGTGCGAGATAGAAAACCAGGGTAGTTTGGTTTAATCGTGGTTTATATCCAGTAGAGGTGTTCTTTATCTGACGCCATGAGCCTACAGCCTACGGGACCACTTAACCACAGGGTGTCTGTGTTTTGTATATTACTGTATGTATACTTAAGTTTAACGATGAAGAGTATATTGCATTTTCTTCAGTTCTCACATATGCAGGTAAAATTACACAGCAAAAATTACTATCAAAACTTCTATTGGAACTCGGGTCTGTTGGAAATATTTAACTCTTTAGGTTCTCATTCATAATTTCGTGAACGTATGCACAATAAGTTCTTTGCTTGTAGCCAGCGAAACAAGCAACCAACACCTCTAAGACAGTATATAAAAAATGCCAATGCTTAACCTTAATTTTTGAATTCCACAGATCGTTCCGTATACAGAGCCGGGGTAAACGTTTTTTACACTGGCTCAGAATCGTTGCATTTTCACAGCCATACTTTTGACTGGATTGAAATATTTACCAGTTTCAAGTCGCATTTCTACAAAGGAAAAGAAACTTTAACTAAGAAAATATAAGTGTAATGTGTATTTTCTTCGGAATCCGTTGGTGAACCCTCGAAATACGATATTTTTTAATTTTTTATTTTAAATGTGTTCTTCTTTTCTAGTTTCAACCTTTTAAATATTTATATAGGTTAAGTGTTAATCACAACATTAAGAATATTGTATCATAATTTTCAATCCCTCTATCGCGTAAAAAAGGTTATACCATGTATAAGCCATTAAAACTAAGTAGATGTACTGAAGAAAAATTTTCCACAAGGTGCTCTCCCTTAAATATTTTTGTGTATTAACTCGGTAATTTGAACTAGATTTACTTAGAAAGAAATTGTGATTCTGTGGCCCATTTTGCCAGTTCACATAAGTAAACAGGAAATTTCGTTATTTATATGAAAATGATGAAAATATTTTGTTTGCCTGACTTTTTTTTTATTTTGTGCCACGAGACCTTCTGCAGTTTTAGACGTTTTACATGTTAGAATACTGAAACTAGTCTATATGAAGTGTTTAAGATGTATGGGTTCAGAGCTGAATAATTTTTCATGACATTCCGACAGAAATGTAGGTATCCTAATTTATTTTTTGTTATATGCTGGCAAAGCTGTGATCACTAAACTGCATCAGATGGTGTCTAATGGATATCTGTGCAATACATCTTATTAGGAGCTCAGATCGGAAAGCAACTCGCAATATTTTTTTTCCAAAAAATTTTAATATGCAAAAACCAAATAAAGCACAAAAAAGTTACGTATTTGATCCACTTTTCTACAGTCACCAACTTTCTCCATACATGTCTATGAGCGTGGTACCGGTTTCAGGATGCCCTGTTCATGAAAGTCTGTTATGGTGGAGTATAGGAATGTGCGGACTGCTGTTTTCATTTCCGCATCTGTCGCAAAATTTTGACCGGTGAGGAATTTCTTCATGAGAACATAGAGATGTGAAAGTGAGAGACGAAAGAGACTTGTGGACTGGCAGTAATGATGAAGTTTGACGTTGTCACCATTATTGTAGCGGCGTTTGTCACGCAGGGCACGACGCAACATTAACCGAAGTTTTAATTTACGCTGCAGCATTTGCAGTAGTCCTGTGTTTTACAAATCCCCCAATAAAACAACAAACGTCTCAGAACACTGTCACAAGCAGTTTTCTCGCAAATTGAATTTCGTTTAGTTTCTGTCGTGTTGGAAACCAGTATGTTTCCACTCCATAAAGACGTGCTTGGTCTCGGGCGTCTAATAGTATGCCCAAGACATCCACGATTGCATACAGGTGGCATAACGCGTTAGGTGATCCAAGCATGTCATCATTCGCTGAATTTCGTGGTTATCTGTCAAGTTCTTAAGGACCTATCGAGCACGAACTTTATGAAATTCCAGTGTGTCCTGAGCAAGGTCGTACACTACAGCATAGTAAATGTTGAATTTCTGCAATGAGGTTCGCACGTGCACACGACGGTCACTTAGAATTGCTGGCTGGATGGCGCTGATAATCTGCGGTGTTGAAGCTGTTACCGGGTGCCTGGAGCTTGGCGGAATGCACAATAACTGGAAACATTGCAACAGTCCATATAATCGTCCCCATATACGGTACGCATGTTACAGTAACTTTCTCTTGATGTATGCCCTTTGATTCATTGAAATCTAATCATAACTGGCTTCTCTTCACATGTGGGGGACAGTAACAGGACGCCATATTTCTTTCGTAGTTCAAGTATCTGTCGCTAGAGCTACATAGGAAAACAAAGAAACCTCTGTAGCGAAAATATCAAACTCTCTCGTCATGCAACTTCACCATTCCAATGGAATACATGGGGAGAAAAAATTATTGTGGTTTACAGTCTGCCCTCGAATTTAAATCATGTGGTAATTTTATGTATTTAGGAATCAACGGGAATTTCCCGTTTTCATTCCTTAAATCCAATAACACTTGCCCACTTGTTTTCAGGAAACATTTTAATTACGAGACCCGACAATAACGTAAGAAGAATGTGTTTTTTAGCTGATGCTGGCACCCCTGCAAACTTAATCCGCCACTACAAACGGGATAAGGGAGCTTGTGCGAGGCAGTTAATATCAGACGCACATTTTCTCGATTTATGTTCAGTTCATCCGCAATCATTTTCACGGTTAATCGTCTATCCTCTCAGAGAGGTTCCCTCTCTCTGTGTGCTCTCTTCCATCCATATTGTTGTGAGTCGCTCACTACGATGTTCATCTTCGATTTCTGTTCTGCCTTCCGCAAACATTTTGTACATACAATATACCTCTGTCATTGATAACAGTTTATTTCCAAAGGGCTGCTAAATCTTCCGGTATGTTATCGAGGCAGTTTTAGCAAGTTTCATACAGAAGGCGATTGCGTAGCACTGGTCAATATTACGTGCTTCCGTTGTTGTGACAGGGGTCGAACACACGACCGCACTCTTTAACTTCTAACTTCACAATGAAAAATATTTCGTGCATGTCACGTGCTGCGCTATTGGAGCAGGCCCAGGTCCACACTCTGGCGGCGGTTTCACACTGCAGCGTTGCCAGCAGAAGCTAAAACAATTCTTATTTCTTTTTCTTATTACTTTCTTGTCGAACTTCGTATATTGTAAATTTCACCTTCGTAACGTAATCCACTTGCCAGATAGTCTGCTTTGGCGTACAACTTAAAGTTTTTCTCTTACTCATAGAACCATGATTCTAATGAAAGTAACATAAAAAGACAATAAAAAGTAACAAAAGAGGGAGACGGAGTGCGCACCTGTGTAAAGTTTACTTTCAAGGTATTCACATGTTTCCTGAAATTATAGCAGAAAATTTCTATCTCAACTGTAAGTACTGATAATTATTATCCTGAATGTTACTCTTCTCCCTCTTAAATATAGCATTTTCCAATACACCTGTGCATGCAACCGTTTATTTTAAACGATAAGCTTATGTTAATATTCCTTGAGAGACACAGGAGATGATAATTTTTGACGTGTATTTCTTGATCCTCCTTGTCTCCTTATAATACCAATTTGAATGAAAGTAACATGATAAAAACTCAGGTAAAGTTAGGTACTCAACAAAATAGCTAACTTATTTAAATAGTAAAGCTGACTTTCTTTCATAATTAAATTTATACCATGTTTCTTTCATTTTATTAATATTCAGGGCGTAGCATTCTCAAACGTTCTTATTTAACAAGAGTGCTTTTTTCACTTAGATGTATATCAATAGACTTAAAGATTGCATAACGGTTTAAAATTTAATATCTCAGAGCATTCAAATGATATTGGAAGCACTAGTAGTATACTGCTTGAAATGACGTATTTTGTACAAAATTTAAAAAATGGTTATAGTCTTGTTTACTTTCTTTGTCATAATACGAACAGTTTTGGTAGCTATAATTGCAAACTCCTCTCGAAATTACTAAATGATATACCAGAAAAAAATAATGATATAGTACACAAGTACTATCAGTGAGAGCGTACCACCATTTTCACCTGTAATAATCAGATGTTCATTCCGTAGTGTAACGTGGTATTATGCATTTGAGTTAAATCCGATAACTGATAGATAAATGCAGATACGATTTGAGATATCAAGTTAAAGGACATCCTTTTCTTCGGAGAGTAGAAATGATACTGAATAACCTCAATAGTTCTCTTCACCTAATATCTACAAGATTTTATGTAATATTACAATAGTATTATAAATCAGTTTATCGGGGGAAAGTGCAAAACATCGTGTCTCTACTTTTTATGAAATTTTAGTTTTTGGTTGCATTCAATTTCACACATTGGATTCTACGTGCGTGTGAAAGATCGTAAACGAAAACACAGTAAAGAAAAACGTGAAAAAACTAACTGTTAAAACCTAGTATCGCATATAAGATAGTGTATAAGCAGAACAGATTTATTGCTCTCCGGAAAGTTTGGTTTGGGTGAGTTATAGGGTTTAGCACTTTCGCCATTCTAAAAGTTATGATTACCTTCAAAAGCCTCACGATAAAATGCAATATTTTCTTTGCTTTATTTTAGATGCAAACTTCTCCATTTCTTTGTTGTTCCATATAGTGTACCTAGATTTCCACTCCCTAATTTACTGAATTTATTACAGGATCCATAAAAATGAAAAACCTCACACATGCAAAGAGTGTGGACTAAAATTTGGTCGACGTTCAAGTTTAGCTAAACACATGTTAACACATACAAATGAAAAACCTCATACATGCCAAGAGTGTGGAAACAAATTTAATTACCGTTCTGATTTAGCTAGACACATATTAATACATACAGGTGAAAAACCTCACATATGCAGAGAGTGTGGTAACAAATTTAATCAGCGTTCAAATTTAGCTAAACACATGTTAACCCGTACAAATAAAAAACCTTACACGTGCCAAGAGTGTGGAAACAAGTTTAATTACCGTTCTGATTTAGCTAGACACATATTAATACATACAGGTGCAAAACCTCACACATGCGAAGAGTGTGGTCGCAAATTTCGTCAGCGTTCAAATTTAGCTACACACATGTTAATACATACAAATGAAAACCTCACACATGCCAAGAGTGTGGAAACAAATTTAATCACCGGTCTAATATAGTTAGACACATGTCTATACATACAAATGAAAAAGCTCATATATGCCAAGAGTGTGGAAATAAATTTAATAATCATTCTGATTTAGCTAGACACATATTAATACATAGAGGTGCAAAACCTTACACATACAATTAGTGTGGAAACAAATTTAGTCAAGGTTCACATTTAGCTATACACATGTTAATCCATACAGGTGAAAAACGTCACATATGCGAAGAGTGTGGTAGGAAATTTAATCGACGTTCAACTTTAGCTAGACACATATTAATACATACAGGTGAAAAACCTCACACATGCAGAGACTGTGGTAGGAAGTTTAGTCAACGTTCACATTTAACTAGGCACATGCTAATACATACAAGTTAAAAATTTTACATATGCTAGACACAAGTTAAAACATGCATATACATAACATCATAAATGGGAAGAGCGTGAAAACATTTTGTCAGCTTTCAAATTTAGTTGCACACATGTTAGTATTTACAGGTAGAAAATTTCACATGTGCGAAAAGTCGAAAGAAATTTAGTGAACGATCAAAGTTGGTTAAAGATACGTTGATACATGCCTGTGAAAAACATTACTTATGCTAACAGTTTGGGAGATTTTGTCGACGTTCAAACTTGACTTAACGTATCTTGATACACAGTTAAGAATCCTCATACACGGCAAGACTGTCAGTAGAGATTTCGTCAAACTGCATTTGTTTATACATACGTTAATACACATAGGTGAAAATTCTCTTCATACCAAGAGTTTGAAGTTGATTTTGAGTTTAACGTCCCGTTCTGCAGCGAGATTAGGTGGACATTCTTATAAGCGTGGTATCCAAACCACGAGCTACCGCCGGGAATCGAACCCGGGATTCCCACACCAAAAGTGCGTAAGGTAACCGCTTAGCCACGAAGGAGCTCCCAAGCAAAAAGTTTGGGATACGATTTTTGCAAAATTAACATTCAGCAGAAGGCAGTAATTAACACAGGAAAAAGAGCTCAGTATGTGAAAAGTGATTTAGTTTAAGTTCAATTTTGGAAAAGCATATGTTAGCACACACTAATGAGGAAGCTGATATATCGAGGGAGTGTGGAGAAGAAAGATTTTGGAAAACATCAAACACTGCAAAAGATATTAAAACATGAAGGTTATAAAGCTCACAGGTGCCATGAGTTTATAAAATTTTCTCGCAAATTCAATTTTTGTAAAACACCCACACAGCACAGGCACGTCCAAAAATGATCCAGGAATTTTAGCCGATTCAGGTCGTCTGAACGTAAGATGAACCAACATGTTACGTGCGAACTGCGTCCATGAGAAAGTAAACATCCACTGATACTTGACCATGAACATATAGTGTACCTTAATAGAACACTAAGATGATGTCCATTGAACGTTTGTATAGATCTTACTAGTACCCCATGCAACGTCCATTACATGTCCGCTTTTTTTGAGAGTCAGTGGGTCAGTAAGGGTCATTGCGGACGTAAGTAGATGTTCAGTATATGTCATCAAGACATCGATGTGTACGTTTATAGACGTTCATTTGTCATGGATGTGAAACTTAATAGAAGTAAATCTTTTGTCGAAAATTTTTCCAGTAAACCTTCAATAATTCGAATGTGTGCCCAGTGGACACCAGATACGTACCTGTATAAAAGTGCAATGTATGTCGTGCGGATGTTAGTAACTGAGTTTTATGAACGTACACAGACGCCCAGTATTCTACTATAGACGTAAAACGCAGGTAAAACGAACGTTTAGTCCACTGGACGATTCATACGTATATCGAGGGACGTTTCATAAGTATATAGAAAGACGTCCACTAGATGTTAGACAATCTCTGTGTGTGCGACTATGGATGAGAACAGGCGTCGAATGTCCAAATTAAAGGCAGCTCGTAAGGGAAATCTTATAGGTAAAAATATAGTTTTCTCGCGTCGAACTCATCCATTAAACGTATATTTTTATATAACAATATACAACATTAATTCAGTAGAAGTGGTTGCTTTTCTTTCCTTAGTTCCAGGCAAGAAACCTCTTGATTTTACCGAGATGCTTTTCCTTAAGTGACGCCTCTAATTTTGGCTACATGCTTCGTCTGTAGTGGTAAAACATAGCTCGTCATACCAACGTACCTGTGGAAACAAAAGTGACATAATCAAAACATTGAAGTCTACAATAAAGGCTATATAAAAAGGGGATACCAATCGAGCAGTACTTCTAGAAACATTGTAAAGTATACTTCAGCAATCAGATCTTTGACTTTTACCCGGATATTATATTTGTATTACATTAACTATGGAATACATTAAGTAACTAAACAACTGTTAAGAATTACTCAACTACATATTAAAAATCTTCCACAAACAAAGAGAAAAGTATATACGCCCTTGGTTTGGCTTTACTCTTCAAGATAATATCTACTACAAAACAAAGAATTAAACACTAATTACACGCGCTTATAATACGTGTAATTCTTCTGCACTTGCAGGCAAAGCTTGATAGTATAATTATGAATACATGCATTCCATGTAATTAAATTATGATGGACAGGAGTGACTGTCTTTACGTGATTGACTACAAAATTGACTTCAGTTTTGGTTATTATGTCCACTTGCTTCACAACTTTGACCTACAAATGAACCTTTAATTTTTTGTCCGAAAAAATCTTTCAAGTTAAACGTATAGTAAACGTATTTAAACATCAAAAATGTCCTCGATAGAATTTTTTTTTTTTTTTTTTTTTTTTGTAATTTTCAACTAACTGTCTTCACCAACGAAACTGAAATAAAAAAAATCACATATTAAGACATCAATATTGTCATTAATCCCAATATTGATGCCATTCATCAATATAATTATCTAAAATTAAACAGGTAATTGGCATGAATAAAAAGACACAACACATACAGCATAGATATGCCTAAATATGTCCAGCGAAGATTCAATGTACGTATACAGTGCCTTAATCAAGAGTTTTGGGACACCCAAGAACGTGCCCCCTTACGACGGCTTAGTTTTTATTTACCGAGTACATCATCTTTTCGAGAGATTCATAAGTTTGCCAAACAATCATATATAAAATTTAAGAGTATTTAGTTGCTCTGGTAGTTATTAATAAAATACTTTCCTTTCCTCTGTATTTTGCAACTTTAAAAATTGAATCTTCTATTTTGAGTGAGCTGTGTATTGTGCTAATTCTTCCTATATTTCCATGCCCAAACCTACTGCTGGGCTCCATATTTGCGGAAAAAAGTAAATTATTACGTAAAGAGTTTGTCGGGTACATTACGAAGATAAGCATAATATACCTTCCTTTTCTATGACAGAGGACACAGTAAATAATCTGAGACATTTTTCAACGAACAGTTACATTGAAATCAATGTACAATATTTTCTGTCTCTCATCAGAGACAAACATCGGCTGAACATTATGTTGTAAAAGAAGTCACAACATCGGAGTTCAGATGCAAATTAGAAATAAAGTTTTTCATTAAGGCTCGGATTTCTATGAGGTCATATCTTCATCCTGTTATCCTTTTATATGTGTAATTAAATATAAACATATTTCTCACTGTTGTCATGAAAAAATGTTTTTGTTGGTTATATATATATATATTTGAACCATATTTTGGCGTGAGGTCATGGGGGCCTGAAGTGATAAAAAGGCTTATTTTTGATCATATATTAGACGGGTTTCATTTTTGTTTAAATAGATATCTGTCATCATTAGGAATCAAGAGATGGTCATTCAGCTTTTGTCTTATAATGTCAGTAATATGCTGTGATCTATTCTTCAGAGCTTACAGATATTCATTCAGGCCAAAATAACTATGTAAATGTCAACAAATGATTATTCTTAGAAATATGTTTGTTAAAAATTCAAGTTTAAGTAAATTTTCAGTAAAAAATGATTTACTTCGTGTGTATTTGAGCACATTTTAAGTCATAGTTTGTGTTTTTTCGGTCTTAAAACATGCATATTTCCAACTTGGTTGGTCATAGAGATTCGAACCCTAGTTGTTATATTTCTCCGATTATGATTGGTAACCTATATCAGTTAATTGCTAAGGACAGGATTCCATCTTTGTTTCTTATGTAGGTGATTATTCAACGAAAGATAAAAAGCTCGTCTAAGAGAAACAATCACCTTTTCAGATATTTTGGATGCGGACCTACGTACTCCAGAAGTAGGTATTTCAAACATATCGTATATTGCTTCCTAGCATTTGCAAATATTAAAAAGAAAAACTTAATTTAAGGGTAGTTCACACTCTCTTATGATCTATATGTAATTAGATAAGTTAATGTTTGCATTAATTCTATACGTTTGCATGTAGCTTTACTGTCTGACCACGGAATTTTATCAGATAACTTTCATTCTCTATTGACATCTCAGAGCATATTTTATACTTCTTCAGTAGCATTTTGGTTGTAAGATTTGGAGATCCCTTGTCTGCCTAGGTATAGATTAAGCATGCAATTAGTATCTTTATCTTAAAAAAAAAAAAAAAAAATAATCGAAAACTTTAATCGCGTTGGGAAAATCAACGATTTTCCATTATTTTACCTAGTAAATGATCAGAAATGATTTTTTATCTAAAAAAAACAGAAACAAGAATTTTCAATGTAAAAATAGTAGCACAATTTTTATATCTGGACATGATAAGTACTATTAATATACTTTTGATTGGTGCATGTTGTACTTGTGTTAGTTCATCATCAGAACTAATTTTTGAGATACAAATAACCCAGCAGGCTATCTATTGCAGTGATCCTGTAAGAGTAGTTCCATGGGAGTGTATTTTTGTGTGAATTCTGACTCAACCTGAAATCAAATTTAGAACATTATTGCTGTTAAAATAACCATAATTCCCTTATCGAGTCTTCAGGTCTGAAATTCGTTTTTTTTTCTAAGTAGCACTTAAACTCTCTCAACACCTAAATTCTTGATTTTCTGAGAAGAATCAAGCCAGGAGCCATTCGTACCAAGTGAGAAACATGTTAACAAATCGTCAAGAAGGTTAGCATTAAGCTTTCTCTCTCTCTCACCCGACACCCCATATGAATATATATATGTATCTAAGAGAGAGAGAAAAAACTTATCTATGCCCTGCTTTTAACCAAATCCAAGTTATGCGCTTGTACGTATATGTACCTCTTAGTTGGTCTGTTCTGTTATGGATTTACAAATGGGTCCATTGCGACGTTAATTGTCATCCAAATAAGTCTGTGTAGGTCCGTGGATGTAACCTGGACACTGCGGTAGCATGTGGATATTAGGACCATTTTGTGGGAAAAATAAATGTTGAGCGAATATGGAACATGAATTAATCATACTATGTCAGTTATTTCCAAAGGAATGTCCCTTGACATCACACGTTGCTTCTCGGATTTTTAATGAATACCTCTCCCAGAGCAAAGAAAAGGCAACATAGATGGCGAAGCTTGTGATAGTTTCACTGATAAACTGCTGGTGCGACTAACGAAACAACTAACCTTGTTTTGTTCAGTTCCATTCACTTCGTTTCCATCTTCTTTCTCATCATTGTCTCTTCAGTATCATAATAAAGACAAGACACAGACGACTGAAACTACTATACTAGAATATTCACTAGATATCTTCTTCAACTTATCATTTAAGCTCCTGCAGATGAGTCCTTGTTTCTGCTACAACCTGAAGATGTTAGTAGAGTGAATACCAAAGGAATCATCCATTGAACACGACAGAATTTATATTCCTGGTTAGTTACGACTGTCGATTTATTGTAAAAATAAACAAATAAATGAACACTAGTAAATACCGTAAAGAGGATCATGGAATATTTTTCAACATGGAAACCGGATCTTTTCTTCCGGTTTGAGTATAGAGATTAGTGTTGATATGCGATATAATCTTGGGGCACTTCATGAATTACACAAAAGCCCTTCTAGCTGCATTATAAAGACATTAACGTTAAAACGAAAACTGTTTCATTTTCCCCACCTTCGGTATTAGTAGAAAGTTAGAGTCGAGATAGAACATTCTTGAAATACTTGATTAAACAAAGCTGCTTTTCGCTATCTTTTAACGTTTTTGATCTAGCCATACCGATAGTTATCAACACTAAAAATCAGAAGTGTTTTCCTTTTCACCACTTGTGGTTTGATTAGGTGTTTAACAGAGAGGATGATAAATACTCCCACAACGCTAAATTGATCCCCAAAACACCTTCTTCCTGCATCTTTGCTTTATGCTGTAGGTTAAACTGGAACCGGAAATTTCAGAGAATTTCTAGCACTGGAGTTTCAGTGAAATTCTATTCCATAACGATACTCGCAAAATTTGTGGATTGCAATATGAAAAGGAAAACGTAGTAAGCATAAATTCTATGTTGATATCGTTGATTAAAACACTCATTCCGTAACGATTTGCGTTGACGCTGAGAAAATTTGTGGTAAACTTCAACTGAAATTCTGTATATCTCGGGATCATAAGAGCTTAGCGACTTGGTATTTACCCTGAAATTTGCGCTATATACCTGTTATCGTAAAGTAAAACGTAAATTTTGCTATGTATTGATACAAAGCCACACGATTGTAGGTAGAATAAAACCCAGGGAAATCCACACTCATGATGACTTGTCTGAGAAACATACATTTTTCGACCGAGTTGCACTCCAACGTGCGAACACACTTGAGGAAACGTTAAACCACAGAAGTTCATAGACAATATTGGCAAATATAAGAGTGATGAATTCAAGCTTAAACATAGGCAAACCCGGAGGGAAACTAAGAAATTTCCCCCCTCCCTTCTAGCGGAAAACGTACAATCATGGGAACGTTCGTGTCTCTTTACTAAAGTAACATCTCTAAATAGCAATGTTACAACTTTTTAACTGCATCGCACAATGGAGTATTTCTGTGAAAGTCCTGACCAATATTATTTTTGAAGCATTTTAAAGTGGAAATCATTGCTGTTGAATTTCGACTTATTTCATATTGATAAATGCATTGAATAAAACTTATATGCACAAAGATATGTATTTATTAGAAATAAGTACATACTACAAGTTTACATATATGTACAATATTGTCATATGAGGCGCGTAAGCCTGATGGCCTGCTTTCGATCCCTAGATTGTGAACTCCGCGCCGCTTTGGAGGGATGTGCAAACATTAGTAAAGACGGGGGAAGTTGGAAATGACCGTTTCGAGAAAAGAATTTATTGGTCATGTTAACCTGGTTAAAGTAGGCGTCCGGTCAGCTGAAGCAGAGAACTGGCTTCAGCGCTGAGGAAAGCATGCACAAATAAGTAAATAAAACAACCACGTTCTTGTCTAACAAAATGGTTACTAACAAGAAATTTAAAAGGGAAAGAAAAATATATATAACATATAATTTGAAAAATGTGTAATATGAAAAACATCCTTGGCGACGCATTTCTATAGCTAATAAGTTAGCTGGATTTTCTTAATTTGCTGCCAGATGGAACCGTGGCGCTGGTGTAGCTTTTTTCGAGCGCTCCCTCCACTCCCTCATACCATCAACTTTTGTGGCTTCCCTCCAGATCCACTTCCTCTGTTCTGCTTTGGAGTCCCCTTGTTCTCTCTCTTCCACTATTCTTACCCAAGGTTAATGCAGGAGGTAGACTATAAGGAGTCTAGAGATGACAGATAAGTTCCGGTAAGCAGAAAACCGTGGACTACCGAACTGATCGGATGTATTTTAAGCAGTCTCCGATAAATCAAGATATTGCGGGACAATCTTTTTGCTGAGACTCACTGTAGCATGTAGAGTTCGACTTCAAGTAAGTAAGATGCACCACCCTTCACACAGCAGAGGTTAGTCCAACACACTACTCTTTCCTTTCGAGTTTTATTCCAATCGACTCTGTCTCAATTTGCTATTTTTCTCTTTTATTACTTTTCCCTCATTCCCGAATTTGAACAATAAGTTGAAGCAATAACAGAAAGCGTGAACACATTCCTAAACTCGATTCTTTGGAACATAATGTTCATTTTACTGGTCCTCACTCACAGTGGCAGTTGGCCCTCGCCCTCGTTCACCCTCTCCGTCGCAAAGGAAATTGTAAATCATCCTCGCGCACACTCATCCTCGTGGTGACAGCTCTAACCCTCGTTATTGTCCTCATTCTGGAAACTTGTCCTCGCAAAGGGAGTTGTCCATCACCCTCACCTCGTAGTGGAAGTTGGCCCTCGCTCTGGCGATGGGAATTGTCCATCGCCCTCGCTTGCCCTCACCCTCGTGCTTGAAATTGACCCTCGCAGTGAAAGTTAGCTCTCGACCTCGTTCAAACTCGTCTTCATGAGGAATTGTTGTCCATCGCCCTCGTGTTCCTACTGGAAATTTCTCCTCGCCCTCGTTAACCCTCATCCTCGCGTAGGAAGCTGTCTTTCGCCTTCTCCCACATATCATTGAAGGCGAGGTTATTTTAGGGTAAGAAAGCCCTCGCGAGGATCAGATCCTCAATTTTCGAGCATATTTCCTGAAGTATTTCTTTAAAATACCTCCTAAACAAAGAAAATTAAACATTTCATCGTATAACTTAGTCCGGATTACCTAAAATGAAACAAATCATTGACGACTCGACGCTTAATATCACCATGAATATGTTCAGGTAAAATTTGAATAGAGTTTCCTTTAAACCTTTCGGTTCAAAACTTGTGTTGCCCATGAGACGAGTCGACACTAGAAATAAGAAAAATGAAGTGAAGTGTTTGAATTTTACGTCCCACGCTTATGGGAGTTAGGTTAAACTAGACGGTGATGATGAGAAGTGAATAAAATGATGGAATGAAGAAAGTGCGAGGAAACGGGAGAACCCCAAGAAAACCCCTGAGCACTGTATTTATCCACCACAAAGTCCACACGTCGCGAGCTGGGATGGAACCAGAAGCTCCAAGCACCGGAATTGAATGCTCTACCACCCAACCACCGCGCCCCGTACGAGAAATAAGGTTGATTATTTCGTCTTGTAAATTTGATAGAAGTCTCGTCCCGTCTCAATTCTTTGAACCTTCTTGTCCCGATTCTCGGCAATTCCCTTCTCCTCTCGTTCTCTAAATTTACGTAAAATATGTATTCCCTTATCTAGATGTTCTAAGAATCTGTCTGCGTCACTAGAAATGTAAGAAGTGTGTATCTAATAACATTTAAACCATATTTATTATCGGGATATACTGTGTAATGATTAGTGTATCTTTAAACGTTCATAAAGCTCTTCAGTGTGATCGCAAATCACTTTTATCATTTTATAGGTTTTATATACGGATTATTTAGCAAAAAAAAATAGTGTTTGAGACCTAAGACTCG
Organism: Thermobia domestica; assembly: GCF_964235325.1. Classification (NCBI taxonomy): domain Eukaryota; kingdom Metazoa; phylum Arthropoda; class Insecta; order Zygentoma; family Lepismatidae; genus Thermobia; species Thermobia domestica. The sequence continues at coordinate 339,237,342 of NC_137456.1, read as the reverse complement.
GGTGAACTAGTGTTGCTCACGAGATTCGGAAAAAAATTTTCGTCTTCTCTCATAGTGCAAATTGAAAGAGTGATAATGGTGATGAGGTTTAAAAAGTGTCATTTTATCATGTTTCTTTGATGAACTATTAGCGTATAAGGTAAAGATTTTCGTAAAAGATTGAGTTAGTTATTTGCACGAAATTAGTTTGGTGAATTTTGTTTGCAATTCCAGCAATAACACCCTTTTTAATATGTGGTATATATTTCTTATTTGCAAAAATAATTGGCCCATTTTTTTAATGTTAGTTTTGTGTGATGAGGAAGACACCTCTACTAAATTCAAAGAAATCTTTGCGCCATCACAGGACGAAGTGTCGTTTGCCACTCTCCTTGGTGTCCCTATTGCGGCAGCTTCAGATCATCGGAGAAACCTTTCTCTGCCGCCAAAGACTCCGTCGTGAATCCAGCCCAGGATTCCAGTCCAAGATTGCCTTATAGCTGCAGATAAAATCTTAGGTTTATAGCTGCAGGCGTTATAGCTGCAGATAAAATCTTTTCTTCGGGCACTGTAAATTGAAGGTTCGTTCTGACGACTTTTCCAAGGAATGCGTATTGATTGGTCAGTAGGTAATGTTGGCTATTTTCTAATAATAATAATAATAATAATAATAATAATAATAATAATAATAACATGTGTCCGAACGAACTTTATACTACTGCATAAGAACTTTTTAAGAAATTATCATATTTAATGTATTTTTAGCAGGCAAATATGTCTTCAAACAATTAAAAGTAGAGGCTGTTCCTGAGGGAACTCATATAGTTAAAAATTTAAAGCTTTCTTGCTTCAAAGTAACGGGTGAAAAGGTGGTATAATGGAATTAGAAGATGCAGGGCCCGACTGGGAACACTATTCCGGGACCACAGCTTCCCAACTAATTTGCAAATACAGTATATTGCATATACTACAGTGCCCCAGGGTGTGTGTGTGTGTGTGTGTACTTTGAACATATAAAACTTTGTTTTGTGTGGAACAACAACATATTGCTTGTTTCCAGAAACAACATAAACTATTCATCTAATAATTAAGCGCGAGACGAACTGAGGGAACTGAACCTGAGCGCGAGCCCAGTTGAAAGAAAGGAGTCCGAGCCCGAGCAAGCCCAGTGCAAAATGGCAATCTATGATCAAAACTCATTCAATCAAGTCCTTTTCCATCTAATCTACTGCATTCTGTTGGTTCTCTCACTGCTTGTGTTCGTCCAGATATCAGCGCTCTTAAGATTATGTCATTTACTGCTGAATGACGTGAGTCACTGTCTGTCAATCAGTAATCTTTAAACGTGAGAGTGTAGACACTTTTTAACTAAAAAAGTCTTTAGATAGGCAGGGCAACAATGAGGCACACTCACTTCTAAACGTAGCGCTATTTCTATCAGGAAACTTTCATGGCAAACATGTAAATATTATATTCATTTGCATTATTATTTTTAATAATTATGTAGAAGCACACAAGAGAAATTCTCCACTGCAATTAAGTGAAAGAAAGAATACCACTATTCTATAATCTTACTATGACATATATTATCATAAAGCGGACATAGCAGATGTTATTTTAAATATTATATTCTTCTAAAAAGTGGTCAAACTGCAAATTCAAAATAGTTGCTGTTAAGAAGGCTTGTCCGTCTCCCTCGCTTGCCTTCGTTCTCGCGAAGGAAATTGTTCCTCTCCATCGAGCAACCCACGCCCTCGTTCACTCGCCTTCGCGCACCCTCACCCTTCCAGTAACAATTGATCCTCGCCCTTGCGAAGGGATTTGTCCATCGCCCTCGCGCTGAAGACGCGTCCTCGCCCTGGCGAAGGGAGTTGTGCATCGCCCTCACTCGCCCTCGTATTGGAAATTTTCCCCAGCCCTTGCGCATCCTCGCTGCCGAAACTTCTCACCCTCGTGCACCCTCGTCTTCGCGAATGAAGTTGTCCATCGCCCTCGCCCTCGTGTTGGAAATATCTCCCCACTCTTGCGTACATTCAACCTCGCTTCATTGTGGGCGAGAGAGCTTGAGGGTGAGGATGCCCTTGAGAGGGCCACCCTCGCGATGGTGAAAATCTCTGGAATAGTGTATCGGGCAAAAATATAGACGTTAATCTTAGCAATTTATGTAATCACGACACATATAAGAAATTAATGTCTCACATAGTTATGTTTCCTCTCTTGTACTCATCTTGTATATCTATTCTAATATTGTAATAAACTCTATTATGTCTCATTGAACTTCTCCTAGGGGGATATTATGATAATACGATTAGAGACAACAAACAACTGAGCTAGAACTTCGATATGTATTCTCTATGAGCTTCACTTCATACCAGCGAATCAAAGAAGATAGGAGTATCTGGGTTAAATGCGGGGTGTTAACTAATTACAGCTCCGTTTAGAAGGAAGGAGAGAGAGAGAGAACGAATTCCAAATCCGTACAAAGCAAAGCTCTATAATGAAAATTGTCCTAAATGAAATAGTGTGTGCTTCTTGCCACGAACACACACTATGTGGTTCGTATCACGCGTCTCAAACACGTTGGAGCCCTCAAACAGTGAGTGATCGGCTGCCGGATTAAAACCGGAGGACCGCGTCATCTTCAGTCACCAAGTCACCACACGTTCGTAAAGGTTGATGGAGTTTCGCCAGGTATGAATGGTGAACTCTACACAGTAACTATACACCCCAACAACCCCAACTGTAATAGTTGGCGTCAACCGCCGGTGTTACTGACGTTTTACTTTTACACTCGTTATGTCGTTTGCCCAGGCTTGTGCATCGGTGAGACCAGTGCTACAATGTACCAGAGGTACAGTTTCATTTTTATTTTTATATGTAAAAATACACACTTGGTTTCATCATTTAAGTATTACTACCGTTTTCTGTTTTTCTTACAAGTGAATCATGAAAATAATTACTTTCATTGGTGTCGTAGTATACCTGCTAAATAGTATGTAGTTAGAGAACAGTGATGTATAATACCGGGATAGTGCTCAACCTACAAATACAGATATGAAAACGATTATAATACGTAAGTAGTTTTGAATGTAATTTCTCAATCCTTTCCTTATCTGAAGCATAGTCTTAACGCACCATTATTCTCTTCGAGCTCTGTTATGTGACGTTCGCTAATAATCCTCGATTAGATCAGAGCCATTGTAATTTCGTGTTGCGTCAAAGTGAAACATCCTCTCTTTTAAGTAAAAGAGCAAAAAATATTGTATAACGGAAGTGAACAGATTACACGAAGTAAATTGAATTTTCTTTTATCTATATTATCCAAATGATAATACAGCAATAAACTTAATACTCGTTCTAGAAAAATAGACAGGAGAAGGAAACGTAACTATCCCCTTAAAGCAGGACAATAATTCTTTATTTTTAATCTTCTTGTATGTCACTTCCTGATGAAGTAATTCTTCGAGAATTAATTTATTTCTGCTGTATGCATGTTTTTACAATAGGATCTAGGTTAAATCATAGCGTTGCTACGGATATATGTTGAGCCACTAATGAAATAAAAAGAAAAATTGAACACTTGAACCATGAGTTTTCCGCAGTAAATAAAAACGCTGGCGCGAAGTAGGGAAATCACATTGCCCAGCTGGCGATGGAAAACCTTATTATATATGGGATTCATATGGCAATGTTTATTGTTTATATAGTGATAAAGTTAAAAGAAAAGTATACCCTATTCCTCAATTTAGTCGATGGCAACATAGTAATGCGCCGAAGTATATTGATACGTAGGATAGAACCTTGTATTTAGATCATCCTACTCCGACTTCTGACGTGCAAGAACCACCTGAGATCGGTTGTGAAACAACCCGCTTAGCAGTTTGTAGTCCTGCTGGACTGCGCTTAATCCTGCACAAGGAAACTAGAAACCGATTCCATTACTTCGAACTTTGGTTCTTGAATCGGAAATAGAGAAATGCCGTCTGGAATGAATGCTAGGGACTTGAGAAACAAAAATAATTTACAAGAGGAATTAGAGGTAGCAGAATGGTGGCTGGTCAGGTAGATACGAGGACCACTATAGAGTTATAATGTACACCAGGCGTTTTTTCCTATTAGAGAGTCGAACCCAGTTCGTCAGAAAGGAATAGACAACGAAATTTTAGAAAATAAATCTCCTAAAACCGAAAATGGCAGTAGGAAAGAAACCTTCCTCTATTTGCGTGAACCTGACAGTCCGGAAACAATTTACTTCCCAGTAAAATACGAACCATCTGAGATTCCATCTCAACCTGCGTTAGAACAGTTTGACTAGGAAATTCATAAAGCTATTAATAGAAACTAACTTAGCGGCGTCGATATAAACATTAAACTTGACTTGGCTGATACGAGTATCGAACTCAGTGCCTCCAAATAGCAACTACTAAGTGCATACAAAGAAAATGATCCGTACTACTCAAATATTAGTCAGGACGACGAAATAGTAAAACGACTTAGGACATAATTACAAACTGACTTATCGCCAGTGATAGGAGCCTTAGCACAAACACTGATTAGAGGAAATAAAAATAAGGTACAAACCACCATGGTTCGTTGCATGGACTAGGTTGTAGAAATATTATGGGTACTTTTTCAGGCAGATCCAATCATTCCTAGCGAGAACTTATTACTAATAGATCATGTAATTGTAACCGCTATAGTGTAATCTGGTCGCTGTCCGTGGCTCTTGGTACTACCAATAAGTATCTTCCTGATACTTTAACTTACCTGGACAGGACGATGAAGGACCTCTCCAAGAAAAGGTTACAAACTGTTTCCAAATCGCTCGTCGGTCTCAATAATGCGATGAGCATTAGGCGCCGAGAGGTTCGGGCGTCTCGTCTCGGAAACCTCACGGACGATCAGACGGTCATCCAGACCATAACGCACACAAACATCACTCATGCAAACAACGAAAACACGCTTGATTAAATAACACTATACTTATTTATTAGAACACTATGCTATCGCTTTGTGAAGGAGGTCACACAAATTCGTCTTGCACTCTTTGTTTACATTAATTGCTAATCAAAGCCCTTCCCAATCATCCCCGTCACTCGGACGCATATACATGCTTTGCCGACCTCCATTCAAGCTTGGGAATGACTCCAATGAAGATATCGGTCGCAACGTTGTTGGTCACGTCTGAACTATCCTATGGTAAAGACCAAAATGGAAAAGAAATGTCAAATTCACCCTTTTTGTATTTATTAAAGTCTGCTGCGAGGGATAGTTCACTACTCACATTATTTGAGTATGTACCGCAACCTACCCTCGCGTTAGCATTTAAAATTAATACTAAAAAAAAAAGAAATCAAAAGATTGAAACACCGGGAACTGGTTGTTAACTACTCATACTTAACAAGAAAGTGAAGTTGTTTTGTTTTACATGAACCGGATATTACATGGAACTTTGATACTAATGTATGCACGAACTGAAATAAACAATAAATATTACATGTTAGCAACACAACATGAAGTCTACACTATTCGTATTGAACACACAGTAAAATTAAGATTCGTACATTGAATACTAGTATAATACTTCTTTGCTGACTTCCCTATCTAGCTAAAACAATAATACAAGTACGAAATTATTTACAAAAGATAGTTATGCGCATATGAGCTCTTATGCCGGTGGCCTTTGATTATGTATATATATTTTTTTCTTTTTTTTAATTATCACTGCTGATTCACGACGGTGAGTCTGGCGTACTAATTGCAACTAAAAGAGATAGTCACGTTAACACTAGTCGACCGATTAACTCCTGCGGTAGATACTTTCGGGATAGTGCTCACATGAGTTCCCTGATGACTCCTTTGAATGTACTAATTAATATTACTTACAGATTCACTTCCTTTGAGGTGGGTGTTGCTCTCATTTTCTTCCTCGGGATGGAGTACTTGGGCGCAATAAATCCTCTTAGCTAACGAATTTTCCTGATTAAGGCTGTAACTGGTATCGGGCGTAAAACTGTACACAATTGGCTTACTTATTTTTACTTGTTAAACGTAAACTCTTCATTATCTCTCACTTATGTAGAAATACAAGTCTTCACATCGGGACGCGTGCCTCACCCGCCGATCATCCAAGCCCGAGTGCTTTGCGCACTTCTTTGTCACACAATGCACGTGAAGAGTAAGTATACTCTGGATATAACGCTGATCCTGATTGGCTAATAACTGGAAAATTGTCCAATTACAACTGGGCTTAGAAGTAACCGGAAACGTGGAATGGTCCAGCACCTTCTCTAATGTTCTGGAAAACTACACAACCGGAAGTTCCAATGTCTTCAAGACAAAGAACTATTGTTCAGCACACGCACACATTCACAAGAAAAGTCAGTTTGTGGTGTCGAAGGGATGTCATGTACTGAAAGAGCACTAGTATAATTGCCAACTGCTAAGTTTATCACCAAAAGTCAATTATGAATTTAATAAAATATGCGCATTAATTTTTCTTGCTTCGAGGGTCGATAGCAACTATTGTATAAAAAAATAACGAAGAGGAATGGATACAACACTGAACACTAAATATATATAATAATTTTCGTCGCTGAAATCACACTTTGCCCTTTTCAGGCAATATAGCCCTTTATATATATATGATTATAATTCAGATATCACTACAAATGCTTCTCTCACACCATTGACACACTTGGGGGATTAGCACTGGGAAAAAGTTGTCTGGATCGTCCTACGATGAATCCAATTGCTGTGCCGACGATCCCGCGGCGTAAAGATGCGTCTTCAGCAAATTAAAAAAAAGGTCTCCACAGTGGAATGCTGATGTTGGAGGGCACGTGTATAACTTTTTAAACGCACAAGGTCTGCGGACCTGGGGCTAGCCGTAATAAAACGTCCTTCACCGGCTAATAGCTTGTGCCCCTTAACAAAAAGTTACATTTGAAGCTCGACGCGATATGCGTGGTTACGGCTTCCAGACCTGGAGTCAAACTCTCTGAGCATCCAAGCTCAAGCTACGGGTTGCAATGATCAACTAAAAAGTGTTGGCAGTTCTTTTCAAAAATCACTCAGTTAACTCACCTGTATGCACATACAAACAGAATACGGAAAAGAATTTATGGTGATTTTAGTCAACTGCCTATAATGCACTAGACACGGCGATAACTTTGGCATGAGAAAGTACAGATAAGGGACTACGAAACAACCCAGTCGGCGCCACTTTGGTTGCTAAATCATCTGGTCAGCCCGTATTTCTCTAATCTATTATAATGTTTCCATAAGCGATTAAAGACAGCACTTAATTCAGTTCCAAATAACTGCAGAATATACACTGTGCATATAATAAGTCAGGGAGAAACACTGAAATGGTTAGTCACTAACTGAAATGTTCTCAGCAAAAGCAATGTTTTAAACATATATATGAAAAAATGATGAAAGACTTCTTTGTCCGACTGTGTGGGAAAGAAGCAATTCCCATCGAAGAAAACTTATGTACGTTGCAGAATAAAGTATAAATCGAAAATAAAGATCACTGTCTACGAAATATATAGAGTGTCCACAAAAATTCCTTCTATAACCTGGTGGCGGTTATATAATAGGGAATATCGACATCGAGGTTCAAACTGAATATCCCATGCGGAGAACGGACCGTAGTGTTCAAACCGATTCCCATAAATGATTAGCATCGAGACTAATCCGGATCTCAAAGCGTTATGTAGGGTTTCTACTCAAACCAAGCCCGCAAGCTTTCCGCTGGAAGAAAAACTGTCGCACCTAGAAGACATAGATAATTTTCTTAGTGTAGTTAGGCGAGTTAGATGTTCAGATGGAATCATTAGTAATTTTAAATCCGAGGATGATGATACTGTAAAGGAAGCGTGGCTGGAATATAAATTGAACCGATTACAAGCTGAAAACGAGTCTCTCTCCGAGTTGGAATTAAAGCATTCCCACAGAAGTAACCCAGAGTTAAATCCCACCTTGTTGAGTAACGAAGCAGCGCTGTTTACTCCGTTGAGCCCAGAAGACGACCTTACCTATTCTAATTGGGACACCTTAGTAGCATCCATGCCCCAGTGAACAGCTCGAGACCTCCTTCCTAGTAAACGTAACGAAGAAGATTATGACGCCAACCTTGATATTGATGCAAGACCTTCAGTGAAAGAGGATAAAGAAAATGAAGATATTTTTCCCATCCACCCTTCTAACCAGATAGAGGAAGAAATAGGAGCGGATAACAACGACTCGTGGTCGGAATCTAGAGTTTTAGAATATATCGAAAAGATACCGGTATTTGAGTATGCGGAATACGGACCTTCGATAGTGCGTTTAGAGGAGATAAAAAACCAAAATCATCTTCGCCTCCTTTACAACCAAGTATAGTTCAGGAAAAGATAGTGTCAGACCTAGTAGTAGTTTATTATGTACAGCCTATACGAGCTCGAAACATAGTAAAAGTTAATCACCGACCATTAAAGAAATGAAAAGGTACAGAAAAGTGGACAGTATATCGCGCTAAAATAGTTTGTTTCTCCACCTATAGTGCGAGCTCTCCCACTACTAGTGGGCCCAACATGTTAGAAAATGCAGAAATGAGACCGGATCAAAGTACAGAGTCACAGGGTAAGGATTTAAGTAGGTTAGATTCGACGAAAACCTCGATGGAGGTCGACCCCCCCCACACACACACACACATGACATAAATAACTGAATTTTCTTCGTATGAAAGCTATTGAAAGGAAATGACCAGCAGTCAAAGGTCAGATTCAATTCAGGACACTAGTTCAAAAGAAAAAGATAATATTACTACTAAATCTAAAACATAATTTAAGACTAGTTCTGTTACAGAACCTTCGTCTCAACCTAGCTTAGAGAAACCTCAGATTCCAAATTTACATTTAGAAGAAAATTGGCCATTTCCACCACCCGCAGGTGGTACGCACACCCTATTATTGTTACTCAATTTCGAGCATATCGTATTTACCCGGACGTAAAAATCCCGTTATTTTCAGTCCGTAAATTTGAGGCTGTAACGAATTTTCTTTCTTTCTACGAAATGACGGTACGCATATACGATTGGACACCCCAGGAAATGGCGGATTATTTCCCTATTAGCTTAAATGGCCGGGCAACCGCTTGGTAGTTTGTGGAAATAGCAAATCAGCCTACGTTAAACTATGCAGAGCTAAGAGGTAAAGTACAATTTGTTTTCCCGTCTATTCCTTACCTCGCTAATCTTGAATATGACTTAGAACATAGACGAAAAAAGTAGGCGAAGGTGCCATACCTTTGTTTACAGGTTAGTGAAAGATTTTAAATACTTGTGTAGAAGTACAGATCAGTCGGAAGTGTTGCATAAGCTCAGGGTGAATTTGCTACCACAGATTTTACACCAATGTATGCTTAATGTCGAAGACATAGATAAGTTAGAGCAATGCATAGATTACCTGCGAAAATATGAAATCACGAAAGGAACTGGTGGACATATTTGCAAATTAGTCCTGGTTTCATCCGAAAAAATGATCGTGTAGACTGGTCCTTGCTTGAAACTACTGTCCAATCTGAATCTGTTTCAGTTTGCTATTACTCTTCGAATTATGCATTGCCTAAAAGTGATCGGAAGTCCTACCAGAATAATTACTCTAATGACTATGAGCTGGGCGCTGGCCGAGGTCAACTCACTACAGTTAAAATAAAAATAGGAGACCGCTGGACGTCACATCTAATTGACAAGGGGACAACCATTTCATTCCTATCTAGTGAATGCCTATCCCTTAGGTTCCCAGTGTTGATTCGATTGAAAGGTTACGTACGAATACAAGTAGTAGGCTCCCAGCTTTCAGAATACCTACCCGAGGTCATAACGGCATGCTACATAAAAGATCACTTAAAAACCACCAGTCGAAAGTACATTGATGTAGATGCTACCGCTATTCACCCTAAATATTTACCTCTCGCGGATAGTGGTGGGAACTAAGTAGAATATCGCTTGGTTCAAATTCCTCAGGGTCTTCGAAATTTCCGTAAGAACATGGTTTATAATCTAGATTTAACACACGTTGAAAAATATACAAGAACAAAACAAGTGAGAGCTTCCCAGACACAGAGATTTTGTGAACAATTGCAGGAAGGAGAAAGCTAACCACATATATCATACAGCGATCCCAGTAATCCCCCTGCTCAAATACGGCACTTTAGAAACCAGATCTTCACTAAAAAGAATCAAAACTTCTCTAATTTGGGGGACGCCATTTAAAACTTTCACAAGGAAAAGGGAGCAAACTGTCCGCCCTACAACTATTATGTCACGAGTATTTGTACGCTTAAGGAAACCCCCTAAAAATTTCTTTTCCGAAGGCTATAAATACCTCAAAGAGACCGTTTCAAGCGAAAGAAAGAGTAAATGGTTTCAGACTCAACGAATGAAATATTAACTACAGTACTCATGAACTGTATATTGGCAGCTCAATTACCGTGGTAGAAAATGTTTCTTACTCGTTAACGGTGGAAGAAAAACCAACAAGCCTGTCTCTTCGAAACTAGGGAGGAAGAAATATTCTCCTAGAATCGCCATTGCCAACAGTTCGATAGAATCATCTACCGAGAGCTATGAGACTTGCTCAATAGGTACGAATGATCAAATGTATGAAACAAATTCTAATGAGAAGGCACCTCTAAACGGCAACTTAGAGGAAGCTAAATTTCTAGAAATCTCTTCGTTAGAGGTTTCTTCGCATAGCCCCTTTGAAAAGTGCTCTCAAGAAACGATCGTTGGTCTAAGTGGTGGGGTGGTAAAACTTTACACCAACAGCGCTTTTAAGATACAATTACCAACCAACCTGCGTGTCTCAGCCAACGCATGCTAAGGAAGAATTACCGTAAAGCTCTGAATATTGGACGGAACTTAGAACCCCATGAGAAAAAACAGTTATTGGATATGCTTATGGAATTCCGAGATGTCGCCTGCGACAAACCATGTCTTTCGGCGACAACAGACAAATTCATGTGCCCGCCCCTAGAGATAACTAGAGATATTCCTGTTTTTCAGCCTTCTTATATTGGGAGACTCCCGAAAAGAGAGAAATAATCGGGGCAGAGGTGCAGAAAATACTGAATAGCAACATTATACGAAGGAGCCGGAGCACATACTCCAGCTCCATCGTTGTAGTTCCTAAAAATAGCAATACGTAGCGCTTCAGTATCGGTTATCGAAAACTTAATCTTATTCTGAAGCCAAATATTTACTCGATACCGCGTATAGACGAGCTTCTAATGTTCTTCAGTGGTACACAATGTACTACTACGTTGGACCATTAATCGAAATACCGCCAAATGCCAATAAAACCTACCTACAGAGAAAACTGCTTTTGTGTTTAGCAGTAGTAAGCTTGAATTTTTCTCCCGTTTGGCCTGGCCCCAGCTCTTTTACAAAATATGATGGATGTGATCCTTTAGGATGTAAAATGGAAATATTTAATGGTCTACTTGAATGGTGTCATTTGTCCTAATCCGTCCTTTCCAGCTCTGTCGGATAGCACAGGAGCTATCCTCACCCGGCTCAATGAAGTTAATTTCAAGCTCAGTCCTAAGAAGTGTTTCTTCGCTTATGAAGAGGTATATGTTCTCGGTCACATTGCGGGAAAAGCGAGGCGTTCGTAGAGGCCCTGCTAAAGATGAGGCTATTTTGAAGGTGCCCCATCCGACAACCTAGAGAAGGTTAGAAGTTTTATAGGACTTTGTTCGGGCGATTTTTTAAGTGCCGTCAATATCAAAATTTCAAATCGGGGGACAATATATTATACAGAGTGGTAGGTAACTCCACCGACAAACTTTGGGAATCGATTCCTTATGCGAAATGAAAGAAAAAAGTTCTAATAAACATGGGTCGAAAAACGTCTTCTTTCATAGTTATGAACTACCGAAAGTTCGAAATATCACAATTCAAAACATCCTGGCTTAGAAACAATAGAGCCTATCCCAAGCGGTTTAAGGAATTACATAGGAATATATATATATATATATATATATATATATATATATATATATATATATATATATATATATATATATAGACAATGAATTTATATATGTAGTAGTATTTATTTATATAGTACGATTTTTCATAATTATAAAATAAATAATAAAACTTGTGAAACCACTTGCTAAGCATTTTTCTATTTTCAGTTTTTTAAATCGACGAATTTTACACAAAAAAGAGTTTCTTTCTTACTTTTGCCTCTGCAAATTCCTTTATCACATTAAAGGTATCCAATTCATAAGCTCACTTTCGCTCAATATCTGTAGTCAGCATGGCCACACCCCAAAAACGTTCTTTGATCATACTGTTTCTGAGATATTTATTGGTTAATTTTAACTTAGAGAATGTTTGCTCAGCAGTTGCAACTTTAACAGTAAGAGTTACATATAAACAAAGCACAATCATCACATTTGGAGTTCTGAGCTGAGGTCAGATTTGGTAATAAAATGAAGAATCTCTTCGTGGGTTGAAAGATTTGAGTCTGTCTTGAAAAGTATCTGAAAGTCAACAGTTCTCGTGGAAAGTCTCTGGATAAATTGTATGCATACAGAAGCACAAAGTCATATGACTGCTTGGTGATCTCTTCTTCAAGAGTGGTTCGTAACATTGATGGGCATAAGTACGAAAATCTTTCTCAAAGTTCTCTCATTCTTTGAAGCGTACCCTTAAGTTTACTATTACGGAGTCGAGAATAGGCAATAGCACTTGGATTACGAATTCTTTGACAGGGTCAGTAAATCGCGTACCTTGTGCTAATTGATCAAAGAATATTTTCGGCAGTGGCTTCGTTCTTTAAAACTTATCTGAAAAATCGAATTTGTGCCAACAAGTACTGACTTCCTCTAATACTTCAGGCACATTCTTTCTAAGATCTTACTCTACTGTATAACATTTTTTTTGTTTTCGTTGACACTGACGCCCTACTGGGGCTCTGCAGCTTTTTTTTTGACACAACATTAATGCTTCTTAGAACGTTTTCCTACAACACAAGCATTACCACTAACTCGAACTTTTCCATTTTTTGTTTAACGAAGTGGTTCTGTCCGTTATTTTTCTGTTGCAGTAAGGCACATGACGTTAAGACATTTCATGACGTCATACCTTTCTCTTTGTGTGAACACGGCATTGTGACTCCAATCCCAGCGTGTTTGAGAGAGTTTCTTCAGAGTCGTTTCATTTTCCAGGGATGTATCCTTGGGAATAGAGTCTTGTAAAGCCTTGCAGCGTTTTCCGCTGCTACCAAAGAAGTTACATATATCTTGTGGAGTGGCAAAGAAATTAACAGCTTCTGTGTTAACTTTTGCAGCATCCGATTACACGAGGTTCAGATCATGTGCTGTTCAGTGAACATATATGGCATTCTTGACATATTTTTGAATCCGTGTTTCCAAGCCAGAAAACAACTTCTCATTGGTGCTGCTCCATCTTAGCCTTGCGCTCTGCACTTCTTGATATCAATCTCATTTTCTAATGGGACTTTTATTATTAAATCTGCATAATTTTCTGCACAGTGTTCGTCCATATCATAAAATTCAAAGAAAGCTTTCTACAATTTCGAACTGTGGGAAATGAAGAAAAGATGTCTTTCTGGCGAGTTCCGAAGCCACCTATTCCTGGCTTATATTTTATATGTTATTACAGTGATATTAGAAAATACGCTTGAAAATTTATTTTGGTTTATTGTCTGGTCGTACCCTGATGTTGGCACCCCAGAGAGTTGCCCGGTTTTCACGACCCTTGGTGTTTGTGCTTGGTTCTGTGTAGCCGCATTATCTGGCACTTGTGCTATGACTCTTAATCATGGCAAAACTTTTTTTATCTCATTTTAACCCAGATCTTATAGGTCATACAATTTGTCATCATTGTTGAAAGCCTGTTGCGCAACGGAATTTTATTTAAAGTTAGTAAAATCAGTACACGTAATATAGGACTGACATCTTGTTATTACAAAAGGATAAATTTCTTAATATCACAGTGCTATAACCTCGACGAGTTTACAGTAATGCCAATAATTTGATATGCAAATGTAACAAACTACGAGCGACGTGAGGAGGAATTTGTATTCTTGCCATCTTCGGAAATGAAGACAGCGAAAAACTTTTGGCTTCATTTACATAATTTACTTCCTTTTTTAATTAAAAACCTGGAGCGCCGCCTAATATACCGAAACGGCCTGCGCCCGTAGGCAATGCCTACCCTGCCTACTCTATTGCTACGCCACTACTATTGGTGTGGTATGAGCTATTTTATGTGAAATTATTATGAAAGTAAAGACTTTTTTTTTTCTAAAAAGAAGAAACAAAAGAATAGAAAACTGACATTAAATGTGAAGAAAGAAAGAAAAGAAATCACATTTAAAAGTAATTTCGTTGTTTTGTAACGAGTATTATGTACTTTTACGTCAATAGTCAACTTGTGCACCCTTGAACTCTTCTTCGTGGCTGATGCCTTCTTTGCTGGCGCCAGAAGCTTGGAAGAATTGAATGTTGCCTTGAGGTGCTGTTTGATAGCACTGAAGCCATCCCAACCATGCTGTCTCTGTCTGTTACGTCAACGAGTTACTATATGTAAGCACGATCGGGTGTGTGTTAAATCTAACAGGGATTCTTTCAAATTGAATTCATTTTCATTTTATGGATTTTCGTAATTCTATCGCTTGGATCTGTGCTGTATATCGTCTGACTTTCTAAAACTTTTGGATTATTCATCGAGTGGAACTGTTTTGTTTGAAAATGTTAAGGCAGCTAGCTGGATTTTCACCTAAGTTTCTGATCGTTGAGAAGAGATGTAGACAAGGGCCAGCAGTTGAAGTATTTGCGGTAATTAGAGAAATATTATATTCTGTCTTTTTGTCTTGTATTGTATTTTTTTATTAGGGGGGTTGTTGTATTCTCCGATATTAAGGTCAGGATTTTTTTCTGTTTGCTTTTGACTTCACCAATTAGAGGATAAATTGCTTTTGTTTAATTAGTTTGCTAGTTTCAGTTTATAGTTCCTCTTTGGTTTTTAAAGTTACTACTATTTCAGGTTTGACAAAGGGTTCTTTTGTACTAATTTAGCGTCCCATTTACGTTACTTCAATTTCGAGTATTTTTGCTTAATTTCGTTTGAAGACTTTCGTTTTAGTTTAACGCCCCACTTAAATTGTTTCAGTTGCGAGAATTTTTACGTGTTTGGTTTCAAGGTTGGTTGCTTTAATTCAGCGTCCCACTTAAGTTGTTTCAGTTTCTAGTCTTTCTGCGTGATTGGTTTGAAGGTTGGTTGCTTTAGTTTAGCGTCCCAATTAAGTTGTTTCAGCTGCGACTATTTTGTTTAATTTGATTTGAAGAATTTCTGCAATAGCTTAACCTCCCACTTAAGTTGTTTAATTTCTAGTATTTTTGCATGATTGGTTTGAAGGTTTGGGGGCGCTCTGGCTCAGTGGTAGAGCGTTCATCTCCGGTGCTTTGGGTCCTTGCTCGCGCCGTGGGGGCTTTGTGGTGGACAAACACCGTGCTTGTGTGTTTTCTAGGGGTTCTTCCGTTTCCTTCCACTTTCTTCATTACACCATTTCATTCATTTCTCATCGTCACCGTCTCCTTTGGCCTAACCGGCACAATCGTGGGACGTAAAACTCGGATTTCATTTTAGGTTTGAAAATTGGTTGCTTTAGTTTATCGTCCCAATTAAGGTGTTTTATTTGCGAGTATTTTGTTTAATTTGGTTTGAAGAATTGGTGTCGTCCTACTTGCGACAGTCCTATTAGCGACAGGAACTGTTAACTGTCCTACGAGCGACCGATTCGGTCTGTTAACTGCTCTATGAGTCACCGATTCGTTCATACTAAGATCACGAAAGAAAATAAGGTTCTCTCTTTCTCTCTTCTTTAACTTGTTTCATGCTAATGCGATTTAGTACCTAACAAAATGTACTATGAAAAATTTCGCTTCGCATGAATTTAATACTTGACAATGCTCTAATTAAATTAACAATCTTTTATATGTTCTTCCTAATAGCTATTATATTATATTTTTGAATTAACTTCTATGAATACACTGACTATACCAAAGGGGAAAACTAACTAGATATTTAGAGTAGTGCCTTTGTCTGATTGTAATACAATTAAGGATTTCATGTTAAATTGATACGGAGCATAAGTTTAGTTTGAATATGTTCTGGCATAAGAAAGAAATCAGAAATAATCAGGGGCGCCCGAAGAAAATTTTCTAGTTGGGGCATCTCCATGGTTGCTATATCACGTCTGGTATTTCTGGTTTTTAAAATACGTGGTTTGCTATATTAGGTATACATTTTCTTGAGCCAGAGTGGGCGTCTCTGACTTCCCTTCGGACGCCCATGGAAAGAGGGTATTCGCCACTTGAGGATATCACAGAAATCTAAAAACACTTTGTATTCGAAGAAATTATTACACAAGTTATACAAATCTGTCGCAGGATTTAACAGTTCGTCTAGTTATAAGGGATTATATCAGATTGCTATACGACAAGCTTTTATGTATAAGTCAAAGCAAGGGAGGAAGGCAAATTAAGCAATTAGTTTATGTTGTAGCATCTTGCAATAGGGGGAAGGTGGTTCAAAGAGTTTGTTTTCCTTTTGGATTATTTAGAGTGAACTACATTGTAATTGGTGGGTTTGGTTGAGAATAGCCAATCAGATGTAAGGGATCTAATTTTTTTTATATTTGTCACAGAGTCTTAGGAATACTAAAAATAGATAGTTGGTGAAACTGTTACACGTTTGTTTTCCAAAATAAAATATATTGTTACTCATAATGAGTAATTAGATTTGAATCAAGTATAGAAAACAGAGCTTTTGTAGAAAGTGGATTTTCAATAGTTACATAGGAATATATTTACATAGAAATATCCCTGTTGTCTCGTTAAGTTATTCTATGTTTAAGTCAAATCTATGATATGTTTAAGTCAAATCTAACTCAAAATTAAGATAAGTTTTATTTGCACTCACAGTAGGCGGAAAATATATTTGACGAACAGTATCACTGGCTCGTAGTTTCCGGGGGCAAAAATCCTTTTTGGGGTACATTTTGTTGGAGTTGTGCAACATTGCTTATGCTACAGAAAGATTAAATGGAAGCGGTGTACTTATCATGTTGGTAAAATGTGTGCGTTGAAATGTGTTAATACAATGAGGTAAGTTATATTTTGGCTTAATTTGAAGTAATATTTTGTTTTATGGGAAATAATACTACAGTCTGTGGGAAAAATTGCGACTTATTTTATGAAAACACTTCTTCAGTAACAATATACACTACCTCTCTTTTTCCCGGTATCAGTTATGAAGTCAGCATTTCATTGTAATTAAAACATGTAGGCTTACGAATGGAGCAAAAGTCCGATTTTTTCTGGAACAAAAATCCGAATGCGGACTTTTGCCCCAGCTCTCGAATTCGTAAATAATTTTATTCTTAAATTTAAATTCCAGTTTCTAAGAGTAGACCTATTTAAATTCGTTTGCTGTTAGACTTTCTTTAGCTTAACTGAAGTTATGTAGGCCTGTGTGGAGGCTGATCTTTGAATTTGGGCAAGCCACGCTCAACACTGATTAGTGTACCGATGGCATCAAGGGCACTACACATATTTCAGCGGTGTAAACAGACTCTAGGATTAATAGTCATTAGTGCTAACACATACCCGTTTGTGTTGCTGAATCCATCTGTTGAGGTGTGAAAAGTGCTCTTGATGTAATTTGCTTCAACGGTGCTGAGAGAGAGATTTGTCCTTTGCTATTAGAAACACTACGAAAAAATATGGTTTAAATTTAAACAGATCTTTTCCGGAAGTTCAAGAAAAAAATACGTTGTCGCTTTGGTTGGACGAATGTGTCATGGTTGGCTCTGAACTTACAATGCACGTGTTTTATTTTATGAGACAGTTGGTAGTTTATATTCTGATTCTTGTCAACAACGAACTTTTGTATATTTTTTCTACAGGGTGGTCTGTAAGTCTTAGTACAGTGGATTATTTGGGAAAAAACATGATTAAAGCAAATCTGACTAGCGGAGGGCAGACTTGGGTAAAGGAGCTACCGATTGATGCATACGTGGTGAATGGCGGCCATCTTGATGGCCGCTATCTTGGATCCATGTTATTTTTTTAATGGGAAGGTAGGCATCTGACACATCAATTAACACTGTGTTTTTGCAGGGAAATGGAGTCCCTAAGCAGAAGTACGTTATCATGTCCCGTTGCAAAGTTATGACGCCCCAAATTTGTCGTTTTTTCAGTTTCCTTGCAGGAAGAGCGACATGGCACTAACGCTGCAAGAAAGACGTGATGACCCAAATTTGACAGTTTATTTTCGTTGCAATTAGACCAAGATGGCACTGACGAAGCAGGAAAGAATTTAGATCATCCTAATGTCTGGGCAAAGAAGCAGTCGTGTGATTACCCAGAACTCCAACGCGCGCCACCCCGAAAGACCTGCAATAAGCCACAACACCGTTAGCTACCTCATTAAGAAATTCAGTGTAACTTGTAATGTTCCCGACATACCACAATCAGGTCCCCCACGAACCGCAACAAATCAGGAAACATCCTCAATGGTGCTTGTTGCGAGTGTGAAAAGTCCGAAGCGCAGCACAAGGTGATAATAGGCGTATTTTTAGCAAGATGGTGCCCCACCGCACTATGAGCTGTCTGTGCGGGAATCTGCATTTTACTGGACGTTGGATCAGTCGCCGAGGCCCTGTGGAGTGGCCAGCCCGGTCGCCGGACCTCATTCCCTTGGATTTTTTTATGAGGACACTTAAAACACCTGCTGTATCAGAAGATTCGGGATGTTGCACACCTACAGGGACGTATTCAGGACGCCTGTGATAGCATCACCCCAGATGTGCTGTTATGGTTTCAGGAGGACTGCATTAAGAGACCCCGGTGTGTGCTGCAATGGACGAGAAAAAAATCTAGAGCACATCCGGTAGGCGGCACTTTGGGGCGTCATAACTTTGGAAGGGGACATGATTATGCATTTCTGCTTAAGGAAACTGCATTCCTCTGCAACAAACAATGTTAATTGATGTGTCACCTGCCCTCCTTCCGTTTTGAAAAAGAAAACTGGATCCAAGATGGTTGCCATTCACCATGTATGCATCAATCGGTAGTTCCTTTACCCAAGTCCACCCTCCACTAGTCAGATTTGCTTTATTCTTGTTTGTTTCCAAAATTATCCACTGTACAAAGACTTATGGACCATCCTGTACTTTATCAATACGAGGAAAAACTTTATACTTTCTATATTTATTGAGTTCTTCTCAAGTGAGATAAACTTATATTTTGCTTAGTCTACTTTTTTTTTTAATACGAAGAATCACTTCATGCTTGGCTCTTTGTTTGGCTATGCTCTTTGTTTGGCTTAAGATTCTTGTAGAAAACAAAATAATTCAATAAAAATGCCTGTATGTCGATTTCCTACTTCGTGTATTTCAGCGGACTTTTGTCCCATTGCGATAGGACTTTTGCTTCCTATACTGGGGTAAAAGTCCGAATTTGTCCATCCTTTTTTAAATTGCTGTATCTTATTAAGTAATAAATTGGTAGGCTTTCTAGCACCTTCAAAATATAGAGGAATGTTCACTTATACTTCTGTGCGAAATTCGTTATTTTGCTGTTATATCTTTCTCTCCAGTGCGATTCAACCACCAAACTTCGGCTTTTTGCCCCCGCTTTTCTACATATTTCATACCAAGGTTGTTCGGATGCTAATAACGCCAGAGGCAAACATATTTTAGAGAGGGAATCGTATCTTCATCATCGCATTGTAAATGAATCGGTCGCTGATGAGACAGATAACAGTTCCTGTCGCTTCTAGGTCTAATTCGAAGAATTCTTGCATTAGTTTAGCGTCCCACTTAAGTTGTTTCAGTTTCGAGTAATCGTGCGTAAATAGTTATGTTTGTTAAAGGTTCCGTTTGTTTTAGTTTAGCATCCCTTTTTAGTTCTTGCAATTTCGAGTACTTTACAATGTTAATTTGATTTGTTAAATCTTTAGCGTCCATTTTGAATTGTCAGAGTTTCGAGTACTTTTACAACATTAGTTTAATTGTTTGAATGTTTCTTTCGTTTTAGCTTAGTGTCCCAATTTACTATTCAAGTTCGGTGCTCTTTCCTCATTTGGTTTGGTTGACTGAAGCTAGTTTGCTCATTTAAATTCATGAAGGTTGAAGTTTACCGAGTGCATTAGCGTCATTATTGGTTGTTTGGGGTTATTTTGCATTCTAGTTTAATTATCTTGAATTAATGTTAAATCAACCTCGTCAATTGGTCCATTAAACTTTGTTTGTTTGGAATGTATAGTCCTTGTTGGTTTGCTTTAATTTCATATTTTTGATTTGTTTAGATATATTTTTTTTAGATTAATGTCCATATAGGGAATTTTATTGCTCTTGGCCCACAAAAGATGGTTGGTTTGAAATTTAAAATATTTTTGTATAGATCTCGAGCAGAGGTTGAATAGCTTCCCAGAATTATTGCTGTTCAGTGAAACTATTTGTTAGTAGTTAGCTTCAGTTTTATATTTTTTTTTAAATCGTGCATTTATCAGTTTTCTGGGTTTAAATCTTTTTCCTTGGACCTAATTAAATCGCTTTAGCTTCTGTTTATAATCTTTTGTGGATTATTAATTTAGTTAGTTTGAGTTCTTGATTTGGAAACTAGCGTGCCAATAAAACCTTTGAGAGTGTTAAACGCCTCTCACTCAATTTGGCTTGCTTTAAATTTAGTATTTACAAAAAGAGTCGTTGATTAAAAGCCATAATTTTGATGACCGTATAATGTGATTAAATATGACCAGTTTTTGAGCTCGTCTTATATTATTTTTGTTGATTGGAAAAAGAATGAACAAATCTTTAAATTAAGCTATTTGATTTGGGATAAAAAAAAAAGAAAAGATGATCTGATTTCATCACTTGACTATTGGCTTACTGATCATTATAATATTTCAAATTGAAGTTTGTCCTGTCGTAGAGATTTCTGATTGACAGTGTCAGCATTTAAATTATTCTCATTTGTATTAAACATTTTGTTAGTTTCTAGTGAGCTTAATAATTATTAATTATCAGAACTGTTCCTATTCAATGAATTGAATGAGAGTGTAATTATACGCAGGGTGATTGAAAAGTAATATTTATTGTAATTATTTTCTTCAGCTTTTACGTGAAACAGTTAAAGAGAATAAATTGAATTTAGTTTTTTTTTTTTTGAATTGATAAAAATAGTTATTTCTTGACTTTGATTTATTTTTTGATGTGAGTTTTTCATATTGAGATTCATATAGTGTTTAGGAGCAAGGTTGTAATACTTAAAGCACCCCACTGATTGGCCCAATCGTCCTTCCTGGTAGTTAGTTTCGCCGGACTTCTTTTTTTGTGAGATTGTTGGACGAATTAGATGGTTTCTCACTATTAAGCGCGGGAGAGTTACAAACATTCTTTCAAGTTTCTCACCATAAAATTCTTGTCTAGCATTTCATTATATTTCTCTTGCGTCTCACTACATTATATTTGTCTTGCATCTCGCCATTTTTTGGCATTAGAAATCGATGATGTGAATTTATAAATTGTGCTTGGATTGTCTCAGTTAGGTTGTTATTCGGTTATTAAGTAATTGTAGTGTCTTTATGAATATTGAGAATTGTTTTGATCTCTGAGCCACGTCAGTTCAGGATAGTCTGTCTGTAAAAAAATCGAATAAATAAAATAAAAGCCTAAAGTAAATTTTGTATGAATGGAAGTTTGAATTTAAATCAAATTGTGTATTTCTGATAGCAGCTTATGTTTGAGGGTTGATCTTTTTTTCGTTAGTAATTAGTAGTTAGCGTAGAGTGTAGTAGCTTGTTTGTTATATATATAAATGTTAGTTAAGTGTTACGATAATTTAATTCTTGATTATTGAATTGATATTTCCTTTGTGTAAAGATATACTAATGTTCTTTATTTTTTGTAACATTTGATCAACTTTTGTGTCTTGAAATCAGATTGAAAATGTTTTCAGGAGAAGAGTGAGCTCGTATTGATATTTCAGATGATAATCTACAATTTGTTACTAAAGATCAGACAGGACATATGCCAAATGATAGTTTAAATAGGGCAGTTATGAACCTGGCCCTTCCTCGAAGTCACATTTTCCAGTTTTATGATCGTGTTGAAGATAATTCGAGAATTTATAGTTTAGAAGAACCTTTTCCTAGGAACTTTAGTTGTCTTGCTCAATCTCCAACACCAATTCCAGCGGAGAGTAGTCAATTACTAGAGATAACTTAGGTTTTGGTCCAAGGTATTAATCAAAATTTCTATTTTAGTCCTGTTATGGCTAAGCAAGTTGAATTTCAGTTTTTCAGAGAATAGTTCAGAGTTCCTAACTCTTGATAAACCAACGAACAATTATCTGCGCCTTTCTGATTACTATGATGAGGGTTTCTTTTGTTAAAAATTGGACTCCTATAGGCATGTTTCGGACGAGTAGGCCAATGCCTCATGATCATAGATATTTTGATAGATTGCCGCATAATTTTTCAAATTATGATAATCGTGCTCATTGTAATATTGCAGTTGTTAGTACAATTCCGCATTATATTAGTAAATATTTTTTCCAGAATTTTTTGAATGTATTGAATAAAAAATAAAAGCGTTTAAAGTCATTGGTGGCAGAATGTTTTTGCTTCTTTTTAATTTTTGATGTCTTACTGATAATTGAATAAATAGTGAAGCAATTTTCTTGCCGAATGGCAGTTGTCTAAAGCAGTGGCGGCGTAAGGCAAACTGGGGCCCGGGGCCAGTGAAGTAGGTTGGGCCCCTTTTCAAACAATCGTGATTTATACACTTCTATTTTTGATATTCATTTACATAATCATTCTTTCTGTTTGCTCTTCCCCCTTTCCCGTTGGTGTGTGTGTTTAAATCATTATAATATGGGATATATTAAACAAATAGGGCTGACATTCAGCATCCCTGTCTATTTTTTAAATGCTTAGAACCGCCTTCAGTCTGGTATCTACAAATAAAACTGGACCACGATTATCATTGCATATTTTTTCTTTTTTTTAATTCATTTTTAAACAAAGGACACGATAGAAAAAGGATTAGGGATACAAGTGTAACGGAAACTACAACCCACAGCAGAAATAACAACCAAAACGTAACAATCAAAAATCCAGAATTTATCCTACACCTATACTATCGTAGTATCAACGCGTACTGTAATTAGATGGAATAGTGGAAGTAATGCTCCTAATAATACAGTTAGAGACAGATTTACGCACAAACGTAACAATGAGCTGATATTGCAAAAATTGCAAATAATAACATAACCGATGCGATTTTTAAATGTAAGCTTTATGTTTTCTAGAATATTTTTGTTCTCGCCTTTGGTGTTTCTCCTGCGCAATTTCTCATATGGTTAAGTTTATTCATAGTTTCTCACCTATCTGAATTGGTTTTGTTTGATTACATTTTTCTTTCTAAAATTAGCCCCATTCACTTTAACATTCGATTTCTTTCCAATGATAATGTACGGTCTATTTAGTCCCGCTGCTTTTGCCGAAATATCAATAAATAGTTAAGCACTAGAATATCTCTCTTCTGCTTGTCTTTTTTACTATTGTTTCCAGATTTCGCACTTGTTTTATAGTTATATTGTTTTGTATTTAATAATTCAGTCATGTTTATATTCTGTCACTTATGACTATTTCCATTACCATTTATTAACATACTTAGTATTAGAATATATTATAACAAAAAATCCTGAATATATTGAATAATTGGGGATATTATAGATTAAATATGTGAGCACAGAATTCTACTACAGGTTATACCATCCTACTTTTCATTACCACCTATCACCAGTCAGTTTTTTATTATTCTTTTGGTACTTTTAGGGGCGCGGTGGCTCAGTGGTAGAGCGTTCACCTTTGATGCTTGGGGTCAATGGTTCGATTCCAGCTTGCGCCGTGTGGACTTTGTGGTGGGCAAACACCGTGCTCATGGGTTTTCTCGGGGTTCTCTCGTTTCCTCCCACTTTCTTCATTCCACCTTTTCATTCAGTTCTCATCATCACCGTCCCCTTTAGCCTAACCGGCATAACCGTGGGACGTAAAACAAAGATTTCAGTTTCTTTTGGTACTTTTGTATTTTTATTGCCTTTACTTGAAACATGAAATTACTTTCAACAGTGGTTCCACTACCATATTAGCCTATGTTCCACCAACATTCAGAATGATACCTTCCTTGCTTTGGTAGCAGCGAAAGTCTCAACTATATTATCAGAACCCAGTGGATGCTATTTTATTTTCAATAGAAAGAATGGCCAGATTCGTGAATGTTTCCTGACTCATTGTGGAACGCAAGTATGATTTTATCAATTTCATTTTGGTGAAAAACCTTTCACGATGCGACAGATACGGGCAGTGTTATCAAAATCTGAAGAGTGATTGCCAAACTTTAGTAAATTCCAAGCCCCATTGAAGATATATATTTCAGGATACCTTGTGGTGAAAAGTCAAGTTGTTCTTTAGCTTTCTGAGCACACCTTCGTAAACGGATTAAATCCTTACAATCCTGGCCATCCAAGTCATTCGGGTAGAACAAAGCCAAATCAGAGCAACATGCTTTTAGTCTTTAATCGCTCTCATCATCTAGCTGCTGCACAAAGTTGGCCATAGAACACAGAAATCCAAATCTGTCGTTCAGGTCATGCATCTGAGTAAAATGATCATTTGTTGTCTCATCTCATCTAGAATTTCATTAATAGAGCGCTTCATTTCGGAATGTGCAGTCAGGTTTCATTCTTTGTTTCTCCAAGCATGCATCTCCTTCTACTGTGTGTACCCACAGTTATGTCCCATGCCATTCAAATTCTTTGAGTCGTGGTATGATTTCCTTGTCCAGCTCAAGTCTCCAGATATTAATGGTGTTAACCAGGCTCTGTAACTGAATAAGAGTTTGATTGAAACTCATATTCTGAGATTGAAGGCATTTTTGGATCCTATCAATATATTAGAGATTTGCAGACCAGAAATATAGTAAAGTGATTAAGTTAAATGACTGGATGCTTGTAAGAAGATCAGCATCTCCTGTAGTATCAAGCGTTTCAATCGAAGTGTCACGCAGATCTTTCAACGGATGAATTACTTCACCCAATTGACTAGAAAGTGCCTTTAAAGCTTCTGCTTTTGATCTCCATCTAGTGTAATTTTCACGATTCAGAACAATCTTTACGTGATTTTGTAGAACATTCCATCGGTGAATAGATCTAGAGAAGAAAACCAACAAACGTTCCATTGCTTCCAACAAAGTCACTGCAGAACGTTAACGTGCGCAGCATGTAAGCCACAAGGTTCAATGAATTATTGTTACAAGGAACGAAAATGGCCAAAGGACTTATATTCCGTATGAAAATTTGAACTCCAGAATATTGCCCGGCCATTGTAGCCTGATTATCACAAGTCTGGAATCTGGAATCTTAATACCAAGCCTATTACATTGAAGTTTCTTCAGTATTTCAGCAGAAATACTCTCAGCAGTCTTTCCTTCGACAGAGATGAAGTCAATAAATGCTTCCCGAACTTGAACACAATCACGTTGTATGTCAACAAATCGAATGATTTGTGACAAGTGTTCTATATGAGAACAATCAAGAGTTGAATTAAATATAATGCTGAAGTGTTTTGATTATTTGAACACTTGTTTCCTTATTGAAAATTTACTCTGGGAAGTTTGTGGGCTGAAATGTAAATTCATACGCAAAAAAAAAAAAAAAAAAAAAAAAAAAAAAGCAGAAATGGGGAAACCAGCTAAGCAATAGGGTCTCGCTCGCTGAAAATTCGACTTGTAAAGAATAAAGACAGAAGAAAAACAAGTGAATCAGCGACTATAGCGTCTGCACCAAAGAGCTTTTAATTAGGAACAGAATGCTAGTACCCTAATAAAGCATTATATACGTTGATTCTTTCTTTCTACCCTTCTCTTAAACTGATATATGAATAAATAAATAAATAAATAAATAAACAGTGATAGTTTAGGAAGCAGGCTAGCAGACGGGGCCCCATTACTTGCATCATAAGACCTTAGAATGTAAATAACACAACATACTTTGACTTTCATTATATTTTAATCTACACTCAGCTTTTCCTTTTAAATTTCTTTGAGGTCATTTAACAGGGTAAAATCTTTATTTCATTCATATTTTAATACACATACATTTTTCCCTTTAAATTTCTTTGGGACCCGAAGAGAGTAAAACTTTTATTTTATTTATTTTTCACCTACATTCAACTTAAAAAAAAATTCTTGGGGCCCCCAAGAAAGTGAAATGTTTGTTTTATTTTTTCGCCTGCATTAAGCCTTTTCCTTTAAAATTCTTTGGGGGTCCCAAGAGCTTGAAACATTTACTTTATTTTTCACCTATATTCAGAGCTTTTTCCTTTAAATTTCTTTAGGAGCCTCCAAGATAATGAAACTTTTATTTTATTTATTTTTAATCTATATTCAATTTTTTCTTTAAATTTCTTTCGAGTCTCCAAGAGAGTGAGGCACAAAGCTTATAGTTTGTTTAGCTTGTACGGAAATGCAGCACTAATTAGCTTTATTAGACAGATATTTCTGTTGTTTCATCCGTTATTTGGTGTAATATTGATTGACAATTAATTGCGTTTACATTTAGGGAAGGTCTGGATTATAAACCTTGACGGCCTTTGTACGGCTCATGCTAACAAGGTTCCTTAGTAATTATTTTTTTACCTACCGCCGGGGGCCCCCACAAAGTGGGGCCCGGGGCGGGGGCACCGCTCGCCCCGCCCTTACGCCGCCAATGGTCTAAAGTATATTGTTAACACGTACTGAAGGAGATTTCCAAGTGGAAGAACGATATGCCGTCAATAACAATTTTTCATGAGATTTATTTAAAGGTAAAGTACGTGGTAAATTTGTGTCAAATACAGTAAAACATTCCTTAGTATCTGAAAGATTATTCAGGAAACAAAAGTTAAATCAAGCCATGGATCAATTTGTTGAAGATTTATTATGCATCTCTTGTTTTCAGATTTAATTTTAGTGATTCCCAACTTATTAATATCTTGTTAATGGGACGAATCCATCAGTTAGATACAGGATGCTTCAGAAACCATTCACCTGATTCAAGCGTTTCAGTAGATGTATCAGGTGAATTCTGAGAATATCAGGAAGACTCAGCGTCAGTACTATCAGTCAGTGGCGGATCTAGAAAGTAAAAGGTTGGGGGGGCAGTCAGAACCCAGACTATGATAGGTATATTATGAGATTATTATAAATTTTCAAAAAAATGTGTAAATAATAGCTTCAAGTATTATTGTCACTCAGAAAACTAGGATGCCCTAGGACCCGAACTAGATCCGCTACTGCTATCAGCTGCACAACTCTACATATATAATGATTTCTTCTAGAGCGATCGTTAGTGCATTGTTAGTGCTTCTTATCGCATCTACACCTAAGGTTAGTGCTTCATTAGTAAATGTGCTACAATTAAA
The DNA here is from genome assembly GCF_964235325.1 of Thermobia domestica. Taxonomy (NCBI): domain Eukaryota; kingdom Metazoa; phylum Arthropoda; class Insecta; order Zygentoma; family Lepismatidae; genus Thermobia; species Thermobia domestica. Next base: position 339,209,807 of record NC_137456.1, on the reverse strand, counting down.
ATACCTTTTGAGGCCAGAGTGAACTTAGCGCCCCCACTTCAATCACTAACTAAAACTTAGTGTCATTCGTTAGTGCATTGGTAGTGCTTCTGGAAAACACTAACAATTTAGTTAGAACTTCAATATTAGTTTAGATATGGCCAATTACATGTAACGAAACACATAATAAATTTATGGGAAATTTTTCATTGCGTCAAATTTCCGTCAAATTCAAGAGTAATAATGACCTATTCTAGTGCAATCGTTAGTGCATCGTTAGTGCTTCTAGAAAACACTAACAGTTTCGTTTGTCCTTCAATATTAGTGTAGTTATGGACAATTACATGTCACTAAACTCCTATAAGACATTTATTGGGAATTTTTAATTGCATCAATTTTCCGCCATATTCAAAAGCACTAATGATATCTTCTAGTGCAATTGTTAGTGGTTCTTAGTGCACCAACCCCTAACGTTAGTACTTCATTAGTGTAGGTGCTACAGGTACAATATCTTTGGAGGGCACGGTGAACTTGCGTCAACTTCAAGCACTAACAAAAAATTAATGCCATTCATTAGTGTATCGTTAGTGCTTCTAGAAAGCACTAAATGTTTGTATGAAATTTGATATTTCTGAAGTTGGTCCCACCAGAAATCTTGAATAAATCCCAAAATATGGTAATGCTAACCTTAATGCTTAGTGCATTTAAGTGCACTAACGATGCAATAACGATTGTCTTTAACTGCATGTTTCTACCTCTATTTGTATAGAATTTGATATTTCTGAAGTTGGCCCCCATCTAAAATCTTGAATAAATCCCAAAATATTGTAGCACTAACGTCAGTGTTTAGTATTTTAAGTGCACTAACGATGCACTAACGATTGCCGTTAACTCTATGTTCCTATCTCTATTTGTATAGAATTTGAAATTACTGAAGTTGCCCATCCCACCGAAAATCTTGAATGAATTCCAAAATATGGTAGCACCAACGATAGTGCTAGTACGTTTAAGTGCACTAACGATGCACTAACGTTTCCCATTAACCCCATGTTTCTATCCCTATTTGTATAGAATTTGATATTTCTGAAGTTGACCACCCCACCAAATTTTTTGAATAAATCTCAAAATATAGTAGCGCTAACGGTAGTGCTTAGTGCGTTTAAGTGCACTAATGATGCACTAATGATTGCTGTTAACACTATGTATCTACCTTTATTTGTATAGAATTTGATACTTCTGAAGTTGGCCCCCCACCAAAAATCTTGAATAAATCCCAAAATATGATAGCACTAACGTTAGTGCTTAGTGCTTATAAGTGCGCTAACGATTCCCGTTAACTCAATGTTTCTATCTTTATTTGTATTGAATTTGATGCTTCTTTAGTTTGCCCCCTACTTTAAAACTATTATAACTTCGTACCGGAAGTGGTACAAACGAAACTTTTTGCGGTAAATTCCGGCACAAACGATTGGCATAGGTTTTGTTTCGAAATTCCAAGGTAGGGGGTTGCCGTTTCCCCAGCCCCCACATTAAAACTCCTAAAACTTCGTACCGGATGTGGTACAAATGAAAATGTTTGCGGTACATTCCGGCACAAACGTAGCAGAAACGATTGGCATAGGTTTTGTTTCGAAATTCCAAGGTTGCAGGCTTCCGTTTCTCCAGTCCCCCACTTTAAAACACTAATAACTTCATACCGGAAGTGGTACAAACGAAAATTTTTGCGGTACATTCTGGCACAAACGTAGCACAAACGATTGACATAGGTTTCGTTTCGAAATTCCAAGGTAGGGGATTGCCCTTTCCCCAGCCCCCCACTTTAAAACTCTTATAACTTCGTACCGGAAGTGGTACAAACGAAAATGTTTGTGGTACATTCCGGCACAAACGTAGCACAAACGATTGCCATAGGTTTTGTTTCGAAATTCCAAGTTTGGAGGCTGCCGTTTCTCCAGCCCCCGAGTTTAAAACCCTTATAACTTCGTACCGGAAGTGGTACAAACGAAAATATTTGCGGTACATTCCGGCACAAACGTAGCACAAACGATTGGCATAGTTTTTTTTTTCGAAACTCCAAGGGGGGGGGCTGGCGCAATGCACCTGTCTTGTTCTATGCTGTTTCTTTTCTCTCTGTGTGTGTGTGTGTGTGAAACTACCTTATTTTTGAATTGGATTTTTATGGAAAAAGATGGTGAAAAACAAGAACACAAATAAAACTTATGCACGAAAAACATATATTAGGAACGATTTTATTTACACCGTAATAAAAGTACCAGGTTATCATAAAATAAATATCGCTGTTCAGAGAACTCTGGAGACGTAACCGCTTGACAGCATGCAATTTAACTTGGTAGGAGTAGGGATGTGCGATACTTCGATATATCGATCGATCGATCGATATTTTGTGAATATCGAAATTTCGATATTTTGTAAATATCAAAATCGATATATCGATACTTCGATATTTCGATACTTTGATATGTTTCGATATTTCGGTATTTTTCGATACTTCGATATTACGATATTTTTCGATACTTCGATATTTCGATATTTTTCGATATTCTTCGATATTTCGATACTTCGATATTTTTCGATACTTAAATATTTCGATATTTTCTATATTTCGATATACTTCGATATTTCGATACTTCGATACCATTCGATATTTTGATAATGGAGGTGGTCTCCATAATTACTAGAAATCATGTTTTAATTACAAAAAATAAACAAGAATGTTGCATGCAGTTTGCCCGTAAATAGATGGCTGAGCGCCGCAGATCAATAACTGATATCAAGGTATATTTTGAGTTTATACTGAAATGGCTGTAACATATTCTGTGTGCCAAACATGATCAAAGCCCAAACAATATAGTCAACATGATGCCAGAATCGAGAAAATGTGGCGATCCATAAGGGCGCATATAATCTGCAAGCCTTATCCTTAGTTTTCTCGAAACTTCCTTGATGTTAGTCATCAGTGGCGCTGAGCCGTTCAAACACGACATTGTGTCACAGGAAAAGAGTTGAATAATGAGTACCTCCTGTGTTTATAATCTCTGGTATAATTGGATAGAATAGATATATTTATACAATATTCCAGATATATTTATACAATTTCTACATACTACTCCTCTTATGTTGAAGGAAACGCAAAAATTACGTGAACTACAACTAAATTTACACACAAACTTTTATAGTATACATACTACGAATCTTTGTTTCTTACAAATGAGTATAACTGGTGAAAAGGAAACTTATTGAAGTGAATATACAAGAGAAAATGAGATTTTCGTAAAAATAATTCTCACCATCGTGATAGTAATAAGAATTTAAGTAAATGCTCAAAACTTGCACTAAATAGGAATTAAGATTAACTTTCTCTTCCTTACACAAATCTCATTAAAAAAAAACAATATTATACCACCGGACTGGATAAGTGAAGTCTTACTTAAATCTTACAGTGCTATCTTTAAAAATTACACAGTAGTCTTCTGAAATCTAACATGCTTTTGTAAACCTGACAATATTTCAATTCTTTTTTAAGAGTAGGTAATAAAACCTTACCAATTTTTATTTTGTAAAGCATCATACAATTATCATATTTGTCCTATTCAAAATATGTTATGACGTGTTCACAACTTCAAAAAATAAATATTTTAATATTTATAAAAATGATAGCTACATTTTACTATATACCAAATAATTCAATCAGTGCTGCTTAAAGAAATTAGTGATGTAATTTAGACAAATAGACTTGTATGCCAGTATATCCATAAAGTGTATAATTTTACTTATAGGGTGTGACAATGAATCTGGCCATTTTAAAAACGTTATTAAGAAGAAATTATGAAATTTATTTGGGTATAACAAACTGGAATATAAACTAGATATGAAAGCATTTACTAATTTGTGAATTTAAGTCACCAGACAGAAAACAATCTTGCACAAAAAAGAAAAACAGTGTTACACCTTCCCATGTTTCTCCCTTGTCCCATCATTGATAGTATTTGATTTCATTCTGTCGCGTAAGCAGTTTGTAAAATATTCAGCCCTGTCCCGACTTACACTAATACTTTGTACTTCGAATTTGATGGAAATGAACGGCAAAGTCGAATGCCAATTATTCCAAATTTAAGCTAAACACCAATTTTATTTTTTCTTAAAAACTTTTCTCACAGCCAAACCACAGCAAAGCAGCAGAAATCGAAGGAACGTATATTGTGGCTAGGTACCCCCTATAATTTGAGCATAATAACGCTTCACTACTTTACTCTTCATTTTTGTCCGAATTCTTTTGCGGGGTCCTTTTGGAGTGGAGGAAACTGATAACATGTAACAAATTATTGTCCAGAATCTGATCTGCAAATAGTCTTATACATTATTTTCAAGACATCAGCAAGCATCACCTACTGATCAGTGGTCAACACTATTCTAACCAAAACAATGAAAATATAGTCGCTACCACATGTGTGCCAATTTACAAGTCTATCAATTTAAATACAAAGTCAAAAGGTTATACTGATCTTGTAGCGACTGGCTGTGTTACTCAATGGAAATCAGACTATAAATTAATATTTCGACTATTCCCAGCATGAAAATGAAATGGAACATTATCCACTCTCTATTTTACTACTGCTGCTGTCACATAACGTTTCGAGGGAGCACCATTTCTCTCGCCTTTAGGTAGTCTTTTTAGTTTTCATTTTTGGCTAACTTCCAGGAAACTAATAGGGGTGACAGGAAACTAATAGGGGAGGAGCCAGAGGGCCTCCATATGCACCACCACCCTCTGATCCTTTGGGACATATATTTCTGTATTACCTACAGTTCAAGGAAAATTTGTAACCATGCTCCCAAAAAATAAAACTGATGCTACTATAAAATCGCGGACCTTTCTTTGTTAACCAACAGTGATTTTACGAAAAGCGTATACCTTTACGTTGACGGTCCTAGAAATTCCCTTAATTATGACAGTGCCATGAAAAATACCTACCTCGTTGGAAAGCTTTTTAATTTGAAACCCTCTTCTTAAAGAAATCAGACTCATGAAAACGAACATAGTTTTGCTTGCAAGTAATTGAAAAACAGCAAATGCAGATAAAAGTAAGTAAAATGTCAATAAATAAATAAAAGCACTTAATAAATAACTACATAAATAAACGAATGAAATAATATTTTTTTGCAGAATACCAGAAAAGTTATGGAACGTAACAAGATTTACTTCAGATGGTTCTGCCAATTCTATGTATGTTTTGTTTGTATTTTCCGTTTTAATGTACATTATCCGTGTGCTTTCCATTAATATCTGGAGGTAATCCGGAGCTACACCATGCATACCTTTGTCCTGTATTAAACGATTTGACAGGAATGAAACATCATAGATATATGAACACCGCAGGCAATGCATTGCTGGTTAACTTCTGTACACCTTATGCATTCAGAAATTGTAAAGAAACCGTTTATGTTGACAACCAATCGTGATTGGACTATATTGATATGTTGTATTTATTAACGCATGCGATGGATCAACGACAAAGACAGCACTTTTCTAGACATCATCTGATATGTAAATTAATCCTAGAGCAATCAGCTAAAGTCAGGGTGCTCACGCAATGTGCTTACGATCGAGAATGAGAAAAGATTTTGTAACACACTACGATGAAAACATAAGAAATATATAACAAATATATATATATATGAAAGTAAATTATTCATACCTCAAATCTGCACCCTGCTGTTCTCTTTCTGAACAATCTCGATCTCCAGAAGAGACTTCATCTTCAGCAGATACATCCAGAATTAACCGATTCGCTTTTTGAAGCTCAGAATATTGGCGCGGGTGATGTACACGCAGGTGTGACTTCATGTTAGGAGTATTTCCACATTTGTGAGACACAGTCACTAAACATTTTGAACATCGCACACAAGGCCCACCATATTTAGTATCTGTCCATTTTTCAAAATATTTCCACAGAGATACATTTCTTTTTCCTGTTGAACTACCACAATCTGCGTTTTCTTCAGCCATTTTTATGATCCCTGCCTCTCGTTCCAAATAGTAACCACTGGTATGGCATTTCAATCACAACACAACTGTGTGAGAGCCAACAACAATCACAGAGAAGATTGTCACGGTTACCAAATTTACGAGGGAGAAAATTCGCGAAAGCACTTGATTCTCTTTGCAAGATTTTGATTTTCAAAAACTCTTACTTGATACATCTATCTGGAAGAAAAATAATAGTTCTTATCTTTGAGGGGGGGGGGGGTAGGAGGCGTTTGATAGCACTTTCTTCTTTAAAATAAAGAAACAAAGATGTAGGCGCCAACAAACAATTTGTACATTAAAAAATCACTGTTTTGCATTAGGTGGCCTTTAATCAAGTTGGCAGAGACAAATTAAATCATACAACAATCGAGTTGAAAGCCAAAATGTTAAACCGGATTCTGAAGTTGTATTGTAATCCACATGTCTTAGTTGTATAACCCTTATCTCTGACCTTTGAAATTTCCCACACAGAAGCAAGATGTCCTATGTGGCAAAGAATAGTAATGATATTGGTTTGCTTCATAGAGAGAGGTGTCCACCTTTGCTGCAAATGTTAAATTTGTCTCTCCCTCCATAAGGCTAAAGACAAGCAGCGCTTAAATACAGCGAGTGCCTCGAAATGCTGATAACCATGAAGGACCCCGGCACTTTTTTTCGTCGTGAATTTAACAAGTATAAAAGTCAATCAGATGCGGTATTGCATTTGTTAAGGAAGGTAGAGAGGCTTATTTCATATATTTACGTGGAAGAAAAGAAAAAGTTTTTATCACGTGGAGGGAGGTAAAAGAGTGTTTGTTTCATGACTTTTTTGCGCAAGAACAAGAAAAAAAGAGCCAAGAAACAACTTGGACTTTAAATACCCAGTGCTTTTATTACATATTCTTTCATCATGGTCGAGAGAAAAAAATAAGTAAAAAACGAGAAACAAACGAGTCTCTTTTTAGTAGTACTGCTGTAGTTTTAAAAGAATCGATTCTCGTTATCAGTAAGCAATCACCCTACTAAAGAATAAAAGGTTTAACAAATGCAGTTCCCCACTCCGGTGATATTTTGCATCTTTTGTGCCCTTTGAAGTGTGTTTATGAAGGGAGGGAAGATAAATCTAACAGCATTTCTATTACCGCGAGCCCGTCCTACAATCCCTTGATATCTTTAACCGTCAGATAAGTTGGAAAGATGTCGCGGCAGTAGCGCTGAGCGCTCACTTTACCAAAAATAACACATTAGTACTGTGATCGGTTGTATCATCCCGTTGCCTTATCTGACGGTTAAGAGATATCGAGACATTTTATTAGAACTGGGCCTGAAAGTGGCTCGAAAGCTTAGAAGTAAGTACTGTCATGCCCTACTTTCTAATATGCATAGCATTTTTTCTTCGATATTTTTCGATACTTCGATATTTTTCGATACTTCGATATTTCGATACTTCGATATTTTCGATACTTCGATATTTTTCGATATTTAGATTTTTCGATATTTCGACACTTCCGATATTTTTCGATACTTCGATATTTTTTGATACTTCGATATTTCGATACTTCGATATTTTTCGATACTTCGATATTTTTCGATATTTCGATATTTTTCGATATTTCGATACTTCGATATTTTTCGATATTATCGACCGATATATTATCAAACCTTCGATATTTCGATATTCGATATATCGATCGGCTTTCGATATTTGGTCGATATCGAAGTTCGATATTCAAAACCGGATATCGCACAGCCCTAGGTAGGAGTACATTTGGACACATGCAGAAGCGATTGGTATAGAAAATAAAATTAGTTATAATTTTCGCCACCAGAGGTAAATGTGGCGCTGTACAACGCCAATTAAGTGCAGCATTGAAGAAAAACAACACTAGTGATGCTAAATGATAAGAAGGGCTGTAATTACCCCTCCTCTGGGTCTCGTAGCATTGATTACCAGTGCTATTAATACTCCGTGGTCAGTAGCGGATTTACTGGAGAGGGGCTTTTGAATTGAAGCGTCTCTTTAAAATTTTTTAATATCGTAAAAAAAACGAAGTTAAATGTTACTCTCCTATGGTCCCTAAAATGCAAGCTCCCTCCAAAAATCCAGGAAAATGTTAGTGTTAAATCTCGCCTCCAGATGTGTTTTTGTTCAGTATTAAGCTGGATCGCTAGTCATACTTAGGGTAAAACTTTCTCACTAGATGGCAGAGCAGATTGCGGCACATGCGATGTTGCCACATGAGTTACGAATAGAAAAGAGTTTAGAGACGATCACATTTTATACATGCACACCTGAAGATTATAACAGTTCCAAATAAGAACACGTATCCAGAAACATCTGCAGAACTTTTCCAAGGTAGGGGAAGGGGCAAAAGCCAGACATACATTGATATGCATAACGCTTAATGCAAAACAATTATTATTGAAGCATATTGCATAATTTTGTGAACTATATTAAATAGGCCTATGTTTAATATTATAATGGGTGTAACCAAATATAATATGCCTGCACGTATGTTTCTGGATAAAAACGTTTCGAAACAACCCAACACCTTTCGAAAATGCAGGGTAAAGCCATTGTCCCCTTGCCTCCGCTGCCCATGGCCCTATCGTTGACAGAGCATACTGCTTTGCTCAATTGTGACATTCACCTAGGAACCGCTTGTTAAAATTGTATCTCCACTTTCATATCCAATACTTACGGAAACCACAATTTTCTAGTTTTATGATGTCAAAAACCTTTAAAACTTTTTCTTTTAACATTGAGCGAGTATGAAACACATAAATTTAATTTTTCTACACAATCCACTTTACGCTCAATGTAAGTTTCCCATTATTTACAAAGTATCCCAATGCCTCTGCAGAACTTTTTTTTTTTTTTTTTTTTTTTTTTTGATTGGCTACGCAACCAGTCATATACCATTTGTTGCACCTCTTCATCAGATTGTAACTTCTTTCTCTTTAGTGCCTTTAAGAGATACAAATATGTGAAAACCACTGAGGCGAGATTCCGTACGCAAAGAGGATGGAAGATAGATTTTCAATGATCGCAGCCATTGCACAGGCAGTAGTATGAGTCCGAGTATTGTTATGTTGTAGAGAAAATTTGTTTTCAGAAGTCCGTGTTACTTCGTGTAGTAGGTTTACGATTTTTTGGAGATCGGAATACAAGCTATTATTGATTATGAGTTCCGTAGGCTCTAATGCTCCAAAATGACACCCTTTTGGTCCCAGAAGAAAATACTAACTTCCCTGTAGATGATTGTGTCCGATAATGGATACTGTCTCTATTGCATGCTCGCTTTCTTACTTTCGGAATCTGGGCGTGGTGGCTCAGTGGTAGAGCGTTCACCTCTGGTGCTTGGGGCCCCTGGTTCGATCCTAGCTCGCGACACGTGAACTTTGTGGTGGACAAACATAGTTTGCGTGGGTTTTCTCGAGGTTCTCTCATTTCCCCCCCCCCGCTTTCTTCATTCCACCATTTCATTTATTTCTCATAATCACCGTTTCCTGTAGCCTAACCGGCATAACCGTGGGACATAAAACTTAAAAACTTCATATTTTACTTCAGGAATGTAATAGCGCACCCATATTTCATTCCAAATAGCGAATCTCTTCTGAAAGTTTGCGGAGTGGCAAAATCTCGTCACACGTCAACACATCCTGCTTGCCCCTTATCACAATTTCAATTTACATAGAGCAAAGACGGTTAAGTGATAACAAGCAATTATTTGTTGGTATAGATTCAGCGTCCCAAGCATGGGCTCTACCTGCGCTCCTTATTCTTATGTTGAAACCGCAAGTGGTACACGTATCATTTACGGCCAGAATATTGGATCAATAAGAGCTAGACATAGAGCACTCACTTCTGGTGGGTGAGATTTTTGGCTGGATCCCAGCTCGTACCAAGTTTGCTTTGTGGTAGACAACAGACAAACCATATGTGAGGGTTTCTTCCGGGTCCCTCCCTTTCTTTCATTCAACTATTTCATTCATTGTCATCATCATCACCTTTCCTTCGGAACACAATGATAGGACGTTACAAAAAAAACACATTCATGTCTCTCGGTTATGCCATGTAGGCTAAACGAGACGGTGATGATAAGAATGAATGAAATGGTAGAATCAGAAAAGTAGGAGCACAAGGGAAACTTCGAGAAAACCCACAGACACATGGTGTTTGCCCACCATAAAGCCCACCTGGCAAAGCTGAGATCGAACCAGTGACCCCACATACAAGATGGGGCCACTGCAGCTCCGGAATAGAAAAAGGAGTTGCATTTCTACATGAGTAGTTGCGTTTCTCAACTGAAGATATACATACTTCCTTTTCATTATAGGAAAAAAATATTCAAGCTTTACATTTTTATATATTGTTTTAAATATTAACTAGGGAAGGTCGCGGGATATTACTCTTACATCGTATCGATATTATGCTCAGTCGACGCCTTTTTGGATATGAAACAATTAGGCAACCGGAAAAATCCTCGATCGCAAGCATGTTCGAATTATGAGCGTTAAAAGTTCAAAATTGAACAGATTTTGCAGAAAGTTTGAAGAACCATTTCTTGAGATAGACGCTTCAGTTTTAGCATCAGGGAACGCCCAACACAGTAGTAAGATCAAACCTTACGCATTTTGCAAGATAAGGGCAATTATTTGGAAGGGTGTGAAGGATAATGGCGTCTTACACCTTGCAAATTGCACCCCACTTGGCATACTGGGTCAATAAGCTAATACAATGTATTTTATACCCCTATTCGACTGTATTGTTATTCAAATATCACTTTCTGTGTTGCCTCCTTCAAGTTGAACCAAAGCATTTGTCTTGAAAACGCTTTGCAAGGAATGCAAAATTCAATGAAGAACGTCGTGGTATTCACAATTAAACTTGTGATCTATATTGTAATGTTCTTCCCAGACCCGTATCCACGGGAGGTCTAGGGGCCGGACTCCTCTTAAATTCTTACTGCCGCCCTTACATTTTCACGGTAGGCTTGCAAATGAACAATAATATGGTTGGATCGCCCCCTTCCCCAACATTTTTGGGCTGACTACAGGCCTTATTCTTCCCCTTCTGTAGCTAGAAGTGAGACCAATATTTTCTCAAAAAGCTCTGTCACTAATGTGTTGTTTTGTCCGGATCAGTTGTTTAGCAAAAAAATTGCACTGGGCCACACTAAAATATAGTATCATATGTGCAAAACGAAAATCATGTTATTGTTAAAATGAAGTTAAATCAAATAAATTATCTACTAAGGCTGGCATTGAGGGTGAATACGAATATTAGTTTATACCATCGGTATTTTATTTATTAGTTAGAGCCTAATCGTGCGGATATGCGATCCAAACAGCTCGCGCAGCGCTAGACAGGCCTGCCGTGGAACTCCTGAGCGGTACTTCGAACCCTGTCTGCCTATGCTTATGCTTGGCAGAATACGGTGTTCTAATACATCATCGCCAGTCATGTACTTAGTTTTCAGCGAATTGGAATATCGATTGTGGGGAAATATTGGTCAAACTGCAGGAAATATTCTAAGATATTCAATTGACTGAAAAATTTAAAGAAAGAAAAAAATGGTTTACGGTAATGTGCGCTCAAAGTTGTGAACCAGGTGACTTTTATTCTCGAGAAAACCGCTGTTTGCATACATCATCGCTAGCCGATTTTTTTGTTTTTTGGTCACATTTCTCGCGGAATACTGTAAAATATTGCCTGAAGTGTGGCCACTATTTTCAAATAATCGCCATTAAAATACGTTGAAAATTATAAAAAATGGCTATGGATAAGATATTAAAACACCGTATTCCATAATGAATACCATCATGTCCATTTGTTTTCTTGGGATACTCCTGTTTCCTCCCTTCTTCTCATTCCATCAATTCTTCCATCACCATTCACTTGCCTTAATCATTGTTTTTCTTAGTCTAAAGGGTATAATCATCGGATGTTAAACAGAAATATTTCATTTTCTCCACAATGCACAGAGGCCGGCTGGGTTGGGAGTCCCGTTCAAGTTAATTCCGCGACAAAGCGTTTGGGAGACAAATGTCATTGTTTAATGTTTAGCTGGCCACACAGAAGAGTGACATTTAAATGACAATACAGTTGGTGGAAAATACATTTTATTAGACTATTGACCCGGTGTGCCAAACAGGATGCAATTTGCAAGTTGTAAGACGGCATTACCCTTCAATCCTTCCTCAATAAGTTCCCTTATCTTGCAAAATACGTACGTTTTGACCTCACCATTTTGTCGAGCACCCAAGAAAACACCCCAGTACTAAAACTGAAGCGTGTATATCAAAAAGCGTGGTTACTTCAAACCTTTTTCAAAATCTGTTCAATTTTGAACTTTTAACGCTCATAATTTGAACACGCTTGCGCTCGAGGATTTCTCCGGTTGCCTAATTGTTTCATATGTAAAAAGGAATCAACTGGGCATAGTGTCAGTATGAAGCCAGAGTAACACCCCACGATCTTCCCTAGTAAGTGAAATTAATTAGTATTTTCCACTAATGAGTTTAGGCAACTATTCGTGTATATATGAAAGCTCAAAAACATATATAAATTATTTTCAAGAATATATAATATTTTACCTAAGCAAAATGAGTTTTAGCAAAAATAAACAAAGAAAGAAAGGAAAGAAGAAAACAGAAAGAACACACATTACATACTTAACGTTCAAAATGATCGTCAAAATAAACTACCTTTGTATTACACGTGTGCATAATATTTACGTGGAAACAAACAGTTAAAAATTGAAAAGCGCTTAGCTGTTTCTTCAAATTATTCTCCCTTTCTCTTCGCTTTCCTCGGCTCTTCGATCTTTTACTTTGAGTTGGATTCTTCTTTTTTGTATATGATTCCTTCCGTTTTCCCATTTTCCACTTTTATTATTTATAATAGTTTTGTCACAATTCACAAATTCCGCCTCTGGACTTGAAACTCTAACAAGGAATTAACCTACTACTGTGCCTGCAACAGTAGACATGCAAGATTTGCAACGAAGCATTATGGCGTCCAGCGCAAGCATGAGATTCAGCCGCTAAAACTATTTCCGTAAACATGGAATTATATTTGGATAGAATGTAAAATATAACACGAAAAATTGTCATATAATATCCATATTCTGTAATGAGACAACTACTTATTAAATAATTTATGCTTGTAAATAAAAAAATCATAAAATTGAGCACAGGAGTAGCAAAATCTAGAAGCAAGCGCCATCTTGCGTACTCATCTTAAAACTCATCAAGATTTCCTCTTATATGTTACTTTTTTAGATAACGGAATACATAATCACAGGAAATAGTATCTTATGTTGTAACTGATGCGTAACTCTATTTTATAGTGCAATATTTATAATATGTGCCATTTCTTTACGAGTTGGTTAAGGCAATGAACTAATGCTTATACTGACTTCCGGGTAGTGACCCACCTACGGTGATTGTGGTATGGAAGACAAATGATATTATTGGTATTCAGTGAAAGAAAGGTCGTAATTTTGCTCCCCGTGCGACGCGTGGCATTGATTTTTACTCCTATTAATAACCCCGTGGTGAAGTGATGTTATGAGCGATGATGATGTGGGATCCTGCCCAAAGGGAGGTCTTTGACATGAAGGTCCCTGAGCAAGGAAAATGCATGGTAACTAGTACCGTATGAAATGATGATGGCGTTCTAAGAATGGAACCTACAGGGTACCATGGCACCCGACTCACGTGGGCCTTCACCGGAAATCGAACCCTGGACCCTTTGAACACAAGAGAGAGAGTGTGGGAAGAAAAAAGAAAGAAACATCGGATCAATTCACTTCCGGCACATAGTGACCCTCAAACCCGTATCACTGAGACGCATGTAGGCGTGAGTAAGCGCCTGGAGAGATAATTACAGTCTTTCTTATCATTCAGCATCACTAATGTTGTTTTTTTCATGTTGCATTTACAAGGCGTTGTGCAGCGCCACAATTAACTCTGTTGGCGAAAATTGGAACAAATTTTGTTTTCTTCACCAATCGCTTCTGCATGTTCTCAAATATGTTCCTACCAAGTTTGGTTGTATTCTGTCTAGTGGTTACGTCTCCAGAGTTCTCTGAACAGCGATATTATTTTATGATAACCTGGTAAATACGCAACAAGAAAACAGTTTAGACTAAAATTTCAGTCAAAACATCACAGGAAAATTTGAGAATATTCATTTCAGATTCAGAACTTTATATTGCTAGGAAGCGATCGAAAAAAATAAACGTTACGAAAAATCTAGCTTCGAAAGATGCAGTATTTCTACAAAGAGCAGTATTTGTAAGGGGAAACCCTTTTGCCCAATCTTCGAAAGGAACCAAATGAGAAAGTGGGAAAATGTGGCAACATTCGTTTTTGAAATCAGGACATGAAATTGTTGGGAAATGTGTAAAAAATAATCTAACATCGTACGAAAATCGAGCAGTAACCAAAACTTGCTATATCTGCCGTTCTCAAATAAATGACATAAGTAAAGTTACGTTGTGTGAACTGATTTCTTCCTATGTTCCATTGATTAATGCTAATAGCTATTCTTTCTGTGGCAAATAAAACAGCAGGACTAGAAATAATGTATTTTTAATGACAATTTAACACGGCCTGTCCGGTTGCAATGATGTCAATAGAGTTTGGGAGAGATGGCTGAAGTTCAGCTCAAATGTAGAAGAGACCATGTAGATTTCAAATTGTCCTAAAATGGATGGAATATAGTAAAAAACCTCAAAACATGAACATTAATGTCAATGGAAAATGAATGACAAAAATGAAGTCGTCACCTACCTTAAAAACTATACTAAGGAGATTGCTAATTGAAAGCTTATTTCCAAGGCATAATGAAGAGCTTAAAAACAATATGGTAGCACGTAAGGTAAATATGGAAAGAACATTCTCAAAAGTCAAGTTCTTTGAGCAAAATCAATAATATTGAGAAAGCAGTGGCGGATCCAGGACGGATCTCTGGAGGAGGGGCGGTGGGTTGTAATATTGCCACTTAGAACTAGTATTAAGAGTTCCAAACTCTAGGTTGGGTTTTGTTTATATATAAAATAAGGAAAAGTTTCCTCTTCCTGGGGGGAAGGAACGGTTGTCCCCCTCCTGTAAGAAAGTATAATGAATTTTCTGAGAATTACTCAGGACGCCCCACGTGGAGGTTACGTGCTTGAAATATCACACGTCTGGATTTGGAATCTCCAGACTCAATTTAGCACGCAATATGAATTTTGAGCCGATTACGTGACGTAGTCTATATTTCAAATCGAATAGGGTCTTCATACGTAATGAGCATATTATTCATTTTAACGTTATACATAACAGAAGGGTTGGGAATCACCGAAATGACTACAACCAACACTCCTTACAAAAAATAAATTGGGAGATATAAACCTTCTAAATTTTAGAAATTAAATTGAGAATAGATTTGTGTACAATTACCGTACATTTTCTTACGTAACCTCAACTTTTCACAATTCTTATGGACTTCGAAATAAGCAATACAAATTACTTGAAAATTTATCATTATGTTTAAAATGCATGGCCTCCATCGAGGAAATAAATATATTTTTAAAAAACTTATTGCAATTTCGGTCTAATCTATTTTCTGGTTAAAAATTCGTGGGATTATTAAAAATTCCTCTTGTGCTGCCATCTAGAAAGCAGGCATTAACTACTACAGAAAAAATGTTTTGTATTTATAGCGAGCAAGTCTCACTCTCTCACAATGTGATAACTCGTTTGGATTATCTTAGTTTTATTTAATGAGGCTTTACACTATATGACAGTGGTTGCCAACCTTTTTTTTTCTGACAACACGCTACTGAATTCTCACAACATCGCGGAAAGTCTTTTTTGATTTTTTAAAATTAATGGCAATATAAAATATAATAATCGAACCCTTAATGTTTTTATAAAGCACGGTCGTCAATCCCACTGGGGACACCACGGACGTCTCCCCCCTAAGCACTGGCGTCTCTGGCATGTAAAATTTGGGGGGGCATCAAAGAAAGTGATTTAAATGATACTACCTAACCCAACCTGTTTATTAACTTCGATTCTATTTGTCACCTTTCTGCTTACCATCACGGAGCCCCTAAATTATATTAAGAACTCGATTACAATCGTAGGGGCAGCGGTGGCTCAGTGGTAGAGCGTTCACCTCTGGTACGTGGGGTCCCGGGTTCGATCCCAGCCCCAGCCAAGTGAAACTTGTTGTGGACAAACACCGTGTGCGTGGGTTTCCTCGGGGTTCTCCAGTTTTCTCTCACATTCTTCATTCCACCATTTCATTCGTTACTCATCATCACCGTCTCCGTTAGCCTCACCGGCATAACCATGGGACTTAAACTCAGATTTCATTTCATTTCATTTTTGGATTACAATCGTTTGACAACCTGAATATTATATTCCAAATAAATATAAATGTTACTATTTATATGGTATTTTATCGTTTAGTAAATAAATAAAATTAGAATGTACTTCAAAATATTGCGGGGGGCACGTCCCACTCGTTCCCTCCGCCAGAGACGCCCGTGCCCCTGAGATTTGTAAAACGGTTTCGTCATCCCTAATATTTCATCTAATAAATCCCTAATAGTATCTTAGGCAGTGTTCGAAATGAAAAAAAAAAAAAAAAAAACAGAGGCGGTATGTTTTATTACAATTTTCACTCGACATACTGATTATCTAAATGTTGAAATACAGTGAGGGTATGTTACCTAAAACATTGCACTTCTATTTATATAATGACTTAAAACCATGAAAGAGCTTTTCCGTAGTTACGACGAAAGGGAGCAAAGAGAGTCTTTGTTCCCCGACCCCAATTTTCTGAGAAAAATAAAAAAATATTCCGTTATGTTGTATTATAGAGAATTACACATGACAATGCTCAAAAGCAGAGTTTTTGTATCAACAATTTTTAAACATTTTTTGTTGGAAAACTCCCGGACCCCCACTCAACTGAGGGTATTCCAAACCCCAGGAAAGTTCGTTCCCCTCCAAAGCAGACAATCCGTAATTACGCTCATGCTCACATTTTCAGATTTTATGTCAGCCATGTATGTTCTTTAAATTTGGACACACGTTGTGCTTTAGTAAGATAATATGGAAATTCAGCAAAATTTGTGTCATGAGGATTAACTTCCTGATAAATGAATTTATTGGGGATGGATGTAAGGAACTAAAATCTTTTCCACATTGAAAACATTTAACTTCAATTAACTAACAATATCAGATCGAATTAAAAGCAAACACTACAAAGATCTAAATGTTATTGATACACTACACTCATGCACACATATTCACAGTGATATTAAATTATTTGAAAGACGCAAAAACACTTTTTGAAAATGAAAACAACAGATTTTTGATTAAATAAATTACATATTTTTTCTCGCAAATACCGGACTTAGTTACGTATTTCTTTATCATAGTAGGCACAAAAGAAATCCCGACCAGGACTAGCTATACCATGTGATCAACTCTTGCATTTGTATCATACGGGGCAGCAAAATCTGTCATTAGTTAAATTAAATATTTCTTGTTGGAAACAGACTTCATGATGATTATTAGTTAAATTTACTAAGCTGACCTTCTATTTGAATACTACATTAATGAATCATGTTTAGGTGGATTGAAGCTCGATATTGAATATTATAAAAAGGATAACCATCTTTCCTCTGCAGGTGTGTTTGCTAATCTTTCATTAACGTTTTAGATTATTATTTAAACGAGATTGTATTTGTAGTGTTTAGACCTTTCAGAGTACGAGTGCGTTTTCGCTCCTTTTCGTTGTTCATGATGGGGGTAGCACACTTAAAATTGTAGACTTTCAGATTTGTTTTTCTGGAAAAAGGGGGGCTGCAAATGATGCTATTGCACGGGGCGGCAAACTGCCTAGTCCCGACGAACTCAAAACAATCCTTTCCGATTCTAGTTTAAACGAGTCCCCCGTATACGCTACCTTTTTCTTTGGATTGAGCCTACAAAGCAACATAATAAATACGAGTTCTTGTAAAGGACAAATTGGTGAACTTCTTCGTATACATCTCATTTTAAAAACAAAAGGTAGGGAAAATAACAAAAATTTCGGTGTTGGCAACTTAGAAATTATTTCTAATAAGAAATTAAATCTTTGATGTGCTAAGCTATTCGTCAATTACTGTGTATAAAAATGGATTTATTAAATTTATATTAGCATCCAATTTCCAGTGACGGTATGTCTTGATCACTGAAAAACCAGAGGCGGTATGACATACCACCGCATACCGTCTCACTTCGACCACTGATCTTATGTCAACTATGACCCAAAAGTGGTTCAACCATATATCAATTTGTCAAGTTAACAAAACAGTGTTAGCAGTGGTCGAAATGAGACGGTATGCGGTGTAATGTCTCTGGTTTTTCAGTAATAAAGGCCTACCGCCTCTGGTTTTTCAGTGATCAAAACATACCGTCACTGCAGAGTGGATGCTAAATACCTATAATAAATACATTTTAGTAGACAGTAATTAACGAATACCCTTGCATGTAAAAAGATTTTATTTGTTATGTAGAAATAATTTCTAAGTTGACAGCATCGACATTTTTGTTACCTTTCCCTATAATTTGTTTTTAAAATGAGGTGTCTGCTTAATCTAATTTATATTTCGATGTGCCACACTGAATTGTTTTTCTTATGTATGTATGTGTCTTCTTGCCTTAAAGCATATAAATGTAGTGATTTGAGCATGGACGGATTTAGGGATTGTGTGCTGTGGAGGGGATCTTCCAGGAATACCGTTCAGTCGAGTGAGGGATCCGGGAGATTTACCGCAGGAAATTGTTAATATAAAAGCTCAGTTCTTGAGCATTTTCGTGTAATTTCTGTATAATACAACATATAGGATATTTTTTTTCAGAAAGAATTTGGCGGGGAATCAAAGTCTCTTCGTGTGACCCCCGGTAACTGCAGGGAAGCTCTCCAAGGGTTCTCAATCATTATGTAAATAGAAATGGAATATTTTAGGCAACATATCTTCACTGTATTTCAGTATTTAAATAGCCGGCATGTCGAGTCAAAATCGTAATAAAACATACCGTCTCTGCTATTTTTCCACTTGGAACACTGTGTGTTTTGAGAAAGTGGATATATAAAAAAATCACAAAAGTTTCTTTCCAATTACGAATAAAGGCAGTCAGTTTTTGGCCCTATAAAGGTGAAGGTGATGTAAACTGTGTAGTAACAAACTGTCTTTATTTAGATAGCGAGTAGCAAAGCGAGTTAAGTTTAGCTTTAAAAAACATAATTTTCAACTAATTTTTTAACTACCGGTATGCATTGTTGAGTTTCATTAGTTTCATTTTCATGACTTGTAGGCTTATAGGCCTAGGCCTAAAACCTGTTTTCAAAATTTCATTGTTCGTGAGTATTCTCTTCACTCTACTTGTATCATTAGGCCTATTTTGTTTTTGAATTAGGGGAAGGGGAGGTAAAGAGAATATATGAGGCAAAGCGAATAACGTAATTTACAGTCAATTGAATATAGATTGCAGGAAATGGTTGACTAACCTTTGACGTCACTAGTGAAAGAAGAGAAGGACGTTAATGCCTAATGTCTTCGTGTTTTTGTTTCCACGAAAAAGAAGAAGAAAATTCGAATTTTGCTGAAAAAAAGTTCACGGGGTAAATATTTCAAAATCTTTTCCTATTATTCCGTAGAATGTTTGCGAACATAGCATGCATGAATAGTGTGCGGTCTTATGTTTATCATCATATTTGGAAGTAATCGTAACTACGCAGTTCATGCGCTGTAGATATTCTTTTGTTTCGTGTGGCAGTGTTGTGTAAAGAGAATAATTTTAGAAGGGTCAAAACGAATAGTTATTCACTGTGAAGGAATCTTTACCAAAGAAGAGTGCAGAGAAGTATATCAAGTCCACTAAGTCTACCGAAGCAGGTACTAGTACACTTTCCGTGAAGGAACTACCAGAAAAAGAATGAATTGTGCCGATCAAAGTGTTTCTGTAAGAAGAAATATTTTTGCTGCTCCTATAGATATACCAAGTACGTCTGGAATTGCGAAGACAAAATCGCTTCCAAAATCTTCAGAAGACTGTAGTTACCAGTGCAAATTTAGTCATGAATTTTATTCACACACTCCTACAGAAGAACGTAACCAATGCTCTATTTGTCCATCTTGGTTTCACGAAAATTGCATTGATTATTAGGGTCAGGAAATATACGTTTATGATGTATGCAAAGCGAGCACATAATGTGATATTTTAATCCCTAATTTGTTTTTTTTTTATTTAGTTGTTTTTTTGTTACGCAGATTGTTGCAATTAAGGTTACTTTAGATTAAAAGAAACTAGATACATAGAACACTGCCTATTTCATAAGAAAGTAGGCCTATATGTACTTGAGCTTTTTAAATATGTTTATTTCTAGTGTGCATGCAAGCCTTAGATACAATTCCGTATTTAATTGTATTAGACTAACACAAAACGTCAAGCGCTTCAATATTCCTGTATATCAAGCAGTTCGTTTAAGTGGTAATTCAATAGAATATATATTCTTATATAAAATTTATAGTTTGTGTATATTTGTCCATAATAATTTACTAGGGTTAGATTATTCTTAGGGATGAGTGTTTGTGGGTAATTTTCTCAGAAACGACGAAGTCTGTTTTCATATTTCATAAAGATTTATTAATATACCTGTAATGTTGCATATATAATGTCGCGTCGGTGAGAATACCTACAAGAGATAGTTTACTCTTGATGAGCTTTTTTTTTTTTTTTTTTTTTTTGACGGATTTGTAAAATAAAATCTGAGATTTAAAAATATATATATAAACAGAAATATTTCATAAAGAACACTAACATATGACACAAGTCGTTTTCTTATGGAAAATCTAGAAGGGGTAGTTTTTCGGTGGAAAATTTTCCGAAAAAGCCTTATAATTTTATTAATATTTCACAAGGAAATATTTCAACAAAATCTGCAGCAGGAAGTGATTGAAAATTACAACCATCTAAATCGGTTTCAACTAAACGAAAACTCTCTGAAAAACAAATTTTATTAACTTTTAGAAGTTACATTCTAAGATATAGTTAATGTCACTCCGGAATTTTTCTAGATAGCATCTCAACGGGTTTTCGGAAAGTTAAATTCGATCTAAATTGCATACTGGTACACGAGAAAGATACCGCTTTAACAGCTAAATTATGCTATCTCGATGCTTCATAAAAGGGTTTAGACATTCTTGAGATAAATTTTAAAAGCGAGCAAAAATTGCTCGTACCCGTTTCTTCCTTCAAAAGCGGAATTAAAAAAAAAAAAAAAAGTACGTACGTATCAGTCATTCTTATAAAAGAGCTTATATTCAGTAACATACACATCCGAGAGCAAATCCTCAGATTCAACATTTTGTGTTTATAAGATTGCTAATGAGAACATGGCGAAAGTTTCCCTCTCTTCTCAATTTTGAGCAGTATAGTTTTATTGAATTTCACACCTCCAACTCATTCCATTTACCAGAATACTAAGACTAGGGAGGGCGAGATTATGTTTGGGGAGCTGAGTTCACCATACATTGCTGAGTTATACTTGAGTTCATCATACATTCCTAGTTTCTTAGTTAATATCTGTTACTTACAAAGAAAAATATAACTATTCACTTGGCCATCTTCTTATCTTGGCCTCATTTTTCTTGGATCTGTAATTTCTCATAAGCCAAATATTAATTTCACTCTAGCTCGTCCACATGCTTATCCTCATATTATTTCTCTTCAATATGCATTTTCTAACAAGAAAAACATTAATTGATACTCTACCTAAATTGCTCACTTTCTCTGAATTGGCCACCTGCTTATCTTGCTTAATATTTCTGGAATAATGCATTTTCTCATAAAACAAGTATCAATTATTACCCCTTCTAAATTGGCCACTCTGTTAACCTGGCATCATTTTTCTTGAATCTGCAATTTCTCATAAAACTATTAGTTATTACTCTCTCTTGATTGGCCATATGCTTTATCCTGGCATCATTTCCCTTCAATTTGTATTTTCTCATTAGACGAGCTGTAATTATTACTCTCTTGAAATTGCCTACCTCCTTATTTTGATCTCATTTTTCACGTATTTCTCATTTCCCATAAAAGAAACATTAGTTATTACTATCTCGAGATTGTTCGCTTGCTTAGCTTGACCTTGTTTCTCCTCAATCTGTATTTTCTCATAAGACAAGCATAAATTATTATTCTCTGTAAGTTGGCCATTAATTCATCTCGGAAATCCATTACATTGAAGCAACGTATCTTTTATCGAGTTAATGATAAATTTACTGTGTACATTTTCCAAGCTAAATATCATATTGCTGTTATTTTTCTTAACTATTTCATGTGCTGTATTTGTAAATTGAATGAAAACTGAGATCATGCACTCCCACTATTTTTTCTCACAGACAGGAGAACCTCTTGACAAAAGGTTGAAGAGGAATTCAATTAGTGATTATATTTCCTTATTCTATCTTTTAGGGGAAACTAAAACACATCGGCCACTCTCTTCAAGATTAAAGCTAACGATGTTAACCAAGGGTACCTGATGGGCTTATCAACAGCTTGTCGATAGGTAACTGAAATTCCCAGTGTTCTTAACCCTACAATGCATGATAGTTTTTATTTTCTGTAAAAAAATAGTTTTGCAAAAGATAACAAAAATGAGTAACAGAAGTACCGGTACGCTTAATAGTGCCATCTATGCGTAAACTGTGAAAATTACAACTAGCTTCGAACGTTCCCAATCTTCTTCAGCGCGAATTAGCAAGTAAATACCTTTATGTAGGAAAGCACACATTATTTACCAATATGACTCTATCTGTCCCAGTATGCATTGTAGGGTTAAATTAGAAAGGTATTCAGGAAGAAATAAAAATGTACGTATATTAAATATACTGTAGTATTTTCCTTATTACTGTATATTGTTTTATGATTTGAGAGTTACTGCCGTGCTACTGGTCATTGTTAGGACATGACTGTGAAGGATGCTAGAAGTCCTGGTCTAAAATAAATTAATTACACTTGTTTTAAAAAGTCGACTACCAGTCTAACTTGGACACTGTTGAATGGAACCGATGGTAGCCAATATGTATAGATTTTATTGTATTTCGAAAGGGATTTTTCCTTAATGAGCTGCATAGAAACTAAAGCATTTGGATTGCGTTGAACAATGCTTAAACTCATTCATAATTCTATTCAGTAAATATAAAGAATCCCTACCAGCAGAACAGAAAACCATTTAAAACTTTAATAATAATAATAATAATAATAATAATAATAATAATAATAATAATAATAATAATAATAATAATAATAATAATAATAATAATAATAATAACAATAACAATACTAATAATAATAAAGAATTCCCAGAGAAACCAGGATAGCACAAAAAATGAAATGCTATTTCTCACAAAATGCCTGAAAATCTGAAAATAAAGAATGAATAAATCTAAGGACAGAAACTACATACAGTACATTCATGTATACATGTAACAAGCATTAGGAACCTGTAAATGTAAATTTAACGTATTCATTAAATACAGCGTGTACTTAATGAGGGAACAGAAAATTAGTGAAAAATGATATCGACTATTTGGTGGAAGTAGTTAATGAGCTATCGTGTATGACGTTAGTACTTTGAAAGTTAATATTTATCAAATAATCCTTTAACTTACATTTGAGAGGATGTAGTATCATAAGGTCTCCTGAAGAAGGTATGATACTAGAACAGTGGTTTTCAAAACTTGTTATTGCGACTCACATTAAATAATAAAGTATTTTGTGGCCCTATTCAAATATACATTAACATCCTTTCTCAGTAACAGTATCATATGAAATTATACGCATGCGCAAAGAGTGAATAAAGTGATTCCATAGAAAGGTAGCACAAAGTTAACACTACTCCCGACGAAGTGCCCTACTCCGTTACTCACTCTCTTTCCATCCTAAGCCAGCATCTCTACTGACTGTACAACAGGGCCTGGTTTTGAATAACTACTTACTCTTCAGTTACCTCATTAACAAACGCTTCCAATTTTCATTTTCTGAATAGTACTTCACAACACATGTTTCTCCACCAAAATAAGATTTTCATAATTAAAAGGTAAAACTTCTCGCGACCCACCAGTGGGTCGCGACCCATCCTTTGAGAAACCTTCTACTAGAGTATAGTAAAAAGGGCATATTACCCTACATATTGATTGATGTGTACTGCTTGAAACATTCTTATGCCCATGTCATAATATGTGACATAGAACAAATGTAGCATTATACACAATTAATCTTGGCATAACTCGCTACAAGAGCTCCTTCGTGGCTAAGCGGTTATTATGCGCGCCTTTGGTGCGAGAGACCCGGGTTCGATTTCCAGCGAATGCTCACGTGGTTCGGGTTCCACGTTAATCAGTAGGTCCCGTCTCATATAGCCTCGCTGCTGAAAGGGACGTTAAACTCAAAATGAACTCAACTAGCTGTAACACGCCAAACTCTCAAAAGTGTCGGGGAAAGAATAGAACAAAAGTTATTTTGTAGGCCTATTGTATTCATTGCCTTAATGCGAAGACACTAACTATAACAAGGTCAAATTATCACAGACTGTGAATTCTTCAGTCAGACAACTTATTATATGTCTTCTATACGTAATAGAATTGACGTTTAAGTATTATTAATATGCTTGAAGTACTACTAAGTACCACGACATGTAATTTTTAATATTACCGTAAATTAACTGAGACGGCATAAAAATTAGTCTTCGAAATGTTGACTATTAACTTTAGGAACTCCCTGCATTTCTAAAGTAAAATATGAGTTTCCAACATAAATAGCTGTTTCCGTATGATTAATTTTTTTCGAAAGAATTGTATAAAATGTATCAGGTATCCGAGACAGTCGAGACCAAACTAGATCTTCTACATCGAAAATTGTAATCGAGACAGAGATTTTTCTCTCTTCGTCTAGAATTCCACAAAGAATTTTTCGACTCCAATCTTGTTTTGGGGGGCGCGGTGGCTCAGTGGTAGAGCGTTCACCTCTGGTGCTTGGGGTCCCGGGTTCGATCCCAGCCCCCGCCAAGTGAACTTTGTGGTGGACGAACACCGTGCTCGTGGGTTTTCTCGGGGCTCTCCCGTTTCCTCCCACTTTCTTCATTCCACCATTTCACTCTTTTCTCATAATCACCGTCTCCTTTAGCCTAACCGGCATAACCGTGGGACGTAAAACTCAAAGATTTCATTTCATTTTTTCCAATCTTGTTTCGTTTTAGGGAGCATATTTCTCCCAGTGTTGCTAGATTAGGCTACAAGTATCGGGTTGAGCGATTTTTTAAGTGCCGTCGATACCAAAATTTCAAATCGGGTTACACGTTACTTTTTGGGCTGCCTTAAAAATTATCTACAGGCTATAACTCTTAAGAAAGTAGGCTACATTATTAACTTCATGTATAAAATCACAAAGAACTAATCTAATAAAGTAAATTTGACTCTAATGTACTCCAAATGTTTTGTCTATAACAGTCACCAGGTTATAGAAGTAATTTTTGTGGACGCTTTGTATATTTCGTAAAGACAGCAATCGTTCTTCGATTTACACTTTATTTCAGCGACGCAAATAATTTATTTCTTCGGCGGGAATTGCATCGTTCCCACGCAACAGAAGAAAAGAGTCTTTCACCGTTCATTCATATATATATAAAACTTTTTTTTTCACTGTGAGAGAATTTTAGTGAGCGACAAACACTACGTTAATTTTTTGAACTGCATATATAATAATTATATTGTCTCTTACTTGAATTCGCAGTGTTTCTTCCTTACCTCTTAGTATGCAAAGACTACTTGCTATAGCTATTTAAAACTGAATTAAGTGCTTTTTTCAATCACTTTTGGAAATACTAGTAGATCAGCTGCGATGTAGCCACGGCGTCGCCAACCATATCGTTCACTAAGCTTTTATTTAAAAGTTCTCATAACAAAGATATAACAATGATTTGTATTTTGTGGCCAGTGAACTGTAAATTAACGTCAATTATTTTAACATTCAATTTGCATATCCATACAGGTGATTTAACCTGATTGCATTTTAGTATAAACTGCCAACATTGACCAGTCGGTCAATCCAGCATCTCAACTCAAGGAGTTTACTCGAAATCTTGATATCGCCAACACGTTCGTTGGGTTCGATATAGCATTATGTAAAGGGACACAAGTATAATAGCCGGTCAAGGAGTTGAACACCGGTTAGCTCCTAATTAGTGAAATCCCGGGTTCGTGCCTATAAGTAGTAAATGGGCATACCAAGGATTTAATTAGTAGTGCAACTGTCTGCATTCATTTGCTGGAGACCAACCTCAACTTTTACGAATTATCGCAGCAGATTTAAAATTACGTCGTGGTATTACCCTGTTGTTCCCATCACAGGTGTTATCCCATGTGTATCCGCTGATGGTGTGAGAAAAGTGTTTCTAGTGAAACCCCAATAATAATCATTCATTCATCTATATACGCGATACAAAGGGCTATAATATAATAAAATGTGAAGTGTAATTTTGTTGTGGAAATAGTTAAGTGTTCAGTGTTTAGTGTTGTGATAAATAAGCATAGTGTTATTTTATTTAATGTGTTTTGTTACATGTACGAATGATATTTATATCAGCTGTATCCTGAACGACTATATGAACGTCCGCGAGGATTTCGAGACGAGACATCCGAACCTCTCGGTGCTTAATGTTCATTTCATTATTGAGACCGGAGGGCGATTCGGAAAAAGGTTTGTAATCCCTTTTCGGAAATGTTCTTTGATGTCTTAACCACGTAAGTTCAGGTCTCCTAAAAGTACTCATTGCTGGGACACCAGGGGGGAGATCCGGAAAGCAGTTACATACGTTGACCTGCAGATAGCGTGACAACATAAAAATGGAATTAACTCGTGAACATTTTCGTGCGATTCAATTTACTTCCACATTTTTTTATGAATCCCCATCCATGGCCACTGTGAAACGCTGGTATAATGATTTTACTCTTGGCCGCCATTCGCTCACTGCCGAAATTCGCGAACATCGCCAAAATCAGTTGTTACTCAAGAAAACATTGATGCTGTGCAAAACCTAATACTGCAAGATCGTCATGTGACATACTGTGAGATTGAGACAACCCTAGGCATTAGTTCCACCAGCATATATGATATATTAGATGATCATTTAGCTGTGAGAAAGGTTAGTTCTCGTTGGATCCCACATAATTTGACGAAAACTCCAAAAGAAGCTCGCGTTGATTGGTGCACACAAATACTCAATAAACGAAATGGCGGTGCTTCAAAAGACGTACGTAAGATTGTAACAGGTGACGAATCATGGATATATGCATATGAATGGGAACGTAAACAGCAATCGACTCTGTGGATGTTTCAAGATGAACCAATCCAATAAAAGTTTTTTGCGCTCGAAGCACATCGAAACAAATGGTCACCTGTATTTTCGGGAAAACTGGTCATGTGCAACTATGCCTTTAGAGGTACGTAGAACGGTCAATTCT
Organism: Thermobia domestica; assembly: GCF_964235325.1. NCBI lineage: Eukaryota > Metazoa > Arthropoda > Insecta > Zygentoma > Lepismatidae > Thermobia > Thermobia domestica. Next base: position 339,182,219 of record NC_137456.1, on the reverse strand, counting down.
GAATGGTACACACTTTTTTTGCCGGAGGTCTTCAGTCAAATACGGAACACAAACAAGCGCCGTCGGATCATCATTCATCATTCTCTCACATATCTCTTCTAACTACCGACTATTTCAACTCTGAAAAAATCAAATTGATGGTTTATCCGCCGTACAGTCCTGATTTGGCACAAATGATTTCTTCTTGTTCCCGAATGTTAAGAATAAATTGCGTGGACAACGATTTTCGTCGGCGGAAGAACCGTTGATGCGTTCAAAAACCGTATATTGTAGGTGTCTCAAGAAGATTGAAAAAATGCTTTGAAAAATGGTTCGAAAGAATGCAAAAGTGTATTGATCATAAAGGAGAATATTTAGAAAAAGAATCAATTTCCAATGACAAAATTCTGTTTTTTCATTGGTAGACTCAAAATACAAATAGTGGCTCTGATAGCACTACCAAACCCAATCAAATATATTGACCTGTGTCGAGTTCCATTTGAAAATATTTTAAGAAGTACTAGGATCGAGTTACTAATGAAGAACGCGCTGTTTTGATTTACATTTTGTGGGTTTTCCACGTCGTATCTGTGCACACGCTGTTTTTCTCCGTGTGCGTTTTTTTTTACCATGCGCTCTTTCTGTCCACGTTGTATTCGCATGAGCTGTTTGTGTCCATGTGCGGTTTATGTTCATGCGCTCTTTTCAATTAATGCGAATTTCATAATGATTCTCAGCTCCGACGACGTGTAACTTCCTCGAGCCTCTTCAATCTTACTTTCTACCCGCAATGACATATGTTGTACAATTATTATTCAATTGATTTCAACACAGTTACCTATTAACATATAAGGCTTTCATTTGCCAATAACTTTATTGTGTACTTCAATTTAAAGGGAACAAAGCCAAGAATTTTTCACTCCCGCTCGTAGCGTGTAAGAGTTGAATTGATATTGAGTTTAACGTCCCTTTCAGCAGCGAGGCTACATGAGATGGGACCTACTGATGAACGTGGAATCCGAACAACATGAGCTCCCGCCGGGAATCGAACCCGAGTCTTCCACGCCTAAGGCGCGTACGCTAACCGCTTAGCCACAAAGGAGCTCTCGTGGCATATAAGAGTTTCATTAAAATAGTATACATATTTTACGAGAGTTATTGTAGAACGGACATACTGATGTGTAGACTATTGCAACGTTACCACACCAATTTGGAATCCGCAATGTAACGACTGTTAACCAATCTAAAATGGTACAAGTTAAACTGAAGCATTTCAGATCCAACACAGCGGGTGGCTTCTATAGGGGTCAAACATACCTAAGAAATACCATTTATTCTTCTTACCTTTCTCTCAAATCAGACGATAACGTAACAGAACCTATTTCATTAACAATTAACAGGTTAAGCAAAGAACATAATTATGGTTGGAAAGTCGAAATCTAAACTCACATAAACAATTCTATAATTTTAGTTTCATTAAATTTAAATAGAATCCAAACAATAATAACAATTCTGAGTTTAATTAACGAGTAAAATCCTAGACTTAATAAGTAACTCGAATTTTCTTTTTAATAAAAAAATTCAACAAGTTAAACATTTTCTTATCCAAACATTTTTTATTAATTACGATCAACAAACTCTAAATACAATAACCAAGTAATGGTAAATTGCCTTTTTCACAAATTTTATTTATCATCGAAAAATAATAAAAAGCAACTAAAAGTCAGCCATCAATGGTTACCCAAGTTTACTTTAGAATCACGATTCTATGCAAAATTTCTTAGTAAATCAGATAAGAAGTAATTTTTGAATTTAATCGCGTTTAGTAATTTCCACGTCAGAGAAGCTTCAAATATCAAAATTTGATTCTTTATTTTAACTAATATGAGTCAAATCATTCTAATTTTACGTCAATTATAGTAGTCTACAAGTAACATGATCAAAACCTAGCCATTCAATATCAATGCCCAAAATAGGGACGTCAAATATGCTGGAAACCAATCGAAAAAATAAAACGGCAGAACAAATCGATCTTCGAATTATATTAAAAAATGAGAATTCAAGAAAACGACCACACATACATAAATTGGACAAAGACAAAGGAATTTTCTACAGGTTTGACTAATTTACACTTACCGTATACAGCTCCCAATGGTATCCCTTTCTCTGACTCCAAATGTAACATTCAACAAATGGGTACTTCGAACAGAATCTTGAGCAATGAAAGTTAAGTCCTTTTAAACAGCTCACACAGATTACAATAATTATAACTCCAATATAGCTTTTTAATTTTTTCTCTCAACTCAAATCTTCTCAGCTCGGCTCGACAGCAACCTAAGTCCAAACAGTAATAAGGAACGTTCACAGTTGAATCACGATAACAGGATCTGTTTGACACCTATACTATCCCGTTCCAATTCTGGCTTGCAACTGAAGCTACACGCAACGACCTTCAGCCACAAGGCAGAAGCGCACGGATAGTCCATTGAGTGCTGACGTAATACATACAACCATTCTTTTCTTTCTCTTTGCCTTTTGCTCTGAACAAATTACAAATTGCATTCAATTCTATTATTTTTAAACATTCTCATATTCATTATTTTCCATTCTTCTTTTTTTTTTAAAAAAAAAAGGAGAGCAAATTACACAATGATTTAAAAAAGAAAAAACATCATCATTTAAAGGTCCATCTCATTAAATAAAGAACTATTTCTTCCTCTTTTTGTTTTTAGAGTTCACCCCCGTTCATGGGCGTCGGCAGGGTTTCCAGGAATTTTGCGTAGATACAACAATTTCTTCTCAAAACTTTGTCAAAAATTATTTCCACCTCTTGTGGCCACCAAGACACGCCACAAGACAGAAACACACAAATGCTGGTTTGATTCGAATGGAAGACATTTGCTCAATTACATTGTTTTAGTTGTAAGCTCATGTCTATATTTTATTAATGGAAGAATAATCTAGAATTTTCTTTTTGCTTTCCTTGTTTTACTATTGTAGCAAAAATAGAATAATTTAAAACCGTAATAGAATTTTTTTGATTATTTTTTGCCGAAAAGGGAAAAAGAAATCTAATACTGAAGGTTCGAACATGGAATGACATATTATTAGAAAGTAACGGAGGTAATTACAAGCTCACACAGGGGCGGTTCTATAATGGACTCACAAAGTTACGTGGCTTCCCAATAACTACAAAGTAAAATAATTTGACATAAACAACCGATTATGGATATTTATTCCTTTACATGAATGAGAAAAGACAGAATATTTTTTTGGTTATTTTATTATAAGAAAAAAGTGAAATCTTCTACTTTAACGTCCCATGATTATGCTGTTTAGGCTAAAGGAGACATTGATTAAAGAAAGTGAATGATGATGGGAGAATTAATTAAAGAAAGTGAATGATGATGGGAGAATTACTGGAATTAAAATGGGACAGGAAATGAAAGTACCCTAAGACTTCACGGAAAAGATGTTGCCCTTCATAAATTTACTTGGCTGGGCATTGACCCAGGGACCCCACGCACCTGAGGTAAGCGCTGCACCACTGATCCATCGTACAGCCCGCTATTTTATTATAGAATTTGCAACGATGTTTGATATCCATGTGAGAAATCGGGACATAGCACAAGTCACAAAGATTGATATTACTTCCTGTACACGTATTCAAGTTTGGCTCTTTGTAGCGTACATTGCTGTTATAAAAGCCTTCTAAACGCCTGGTCTTGTGTACAAAGTAGTCAGACAATTTTTGTGACTAAGAAATTTTAGTTCTTCAATTTCGTTGCTGCAGACGAGGAGGAGAGAATAGGGCATAGTCTCAGTCTCAGCTTTGTTGCTCCGTGCATGAAAGAAGGAATGGACTCGAAGGAGAAATTTTTCTTTTGCTTCCGCGGAAGAAACAATGAGACAAGACTAAAAGTGTTAATTTTGGAGTTCAACGTGATGTAACATGTAATCTCGCTCGATATTCGTATTATGTTGGATTTTTTCAGACATTTCTCACCAAGTTGAAATGCTGAATCCACAAAGGAATGTCCGGAAATTTTCAATCTAGTCCTTTGTATGTTCTTTTAAGATGCGGAACAGAGCTATATCGTACTAATATTGCCCATTAGTAAACATCTTTTGGAGTTCGGTTCTTGTGCCAAGTTTGACTTTTTTTGTCACATTTGAATGATTTAATTCATCAAGACAGTGATATCGGTTTATGTGGGGTAAATAAAATAATTGATAGAAGACAATACTTTGTTAAACTCACTCAATAGAGGGCAATTAACCATTACAAAGTAAGTATTCACCAAGTTGTTTGTTGATCAGAATTTGGAACAGAAAACTAAGGCCCTAAAGACAATAGATCAATTAATTGGTATAACACAAAATGGGAGTGCTTTGAAAATTTATTTTCTCTGTGCATCGTGACAACATGGACTTGTCGCCACAATAATTCCTATGGATTTCCATTTTTGTATCTGGACTTTTGGTGTACCCTGCTGTTTGGACTGGACAACGATGGAGTTTTATTGGATTGAAGAGAGATGTTTAGCTATTGGTCAGTGGCGTAACAATGACATTTGGCGCCTCTAGACAAAATTTTTAGTGGCGCACACCTCACTCATCGAAGAGGTCCCATGCATGATCGTCTATAACTTATGTGTATGCGCAGGAACGGCCATAAACCGAAAATTATCAGAGGGAGGATATTGACCGTTTTTCTTTTTATATCCTTGTAGTATGTCTTTTAAAAGTAAACTAGACAGAGTTCTCTGTTCGTTAAAAGCATACTCATTGAAAATTCGGAATTTTTGCAGTGGTAGTGCAAATATTCAGTAATGTATCAACCAGTATTACCAAAAGGATTTTAAATGAATTTATCTATATAGTATGTTACGATTTTACATAATTATAAAATTAATAATAAACCTTGTGAAACCACTTGCTAAGCATTTTTCTATTTTCAGTTTTTAAAATCGACGAATTTTACACTAAAAAGAGTTTCTTTCTCATTTTTGCTTCCGCAAATTCCTTTATCAGATCAGAGATATCCAATTCATGAGCTCATTTTGCTCAATAGCGGTAGTCAGGATGGCCACACCCCAAAGGCGTTCTTTGATCATACTGTCTCTGAGATATTTCTTGGTTAATTTTAACTTAGAGAATGCTTGCTCAGCAGTTGAAACTGTAACACAAAGAGTTACATATAACCCCTTTGGGATCCTAGCATTTTGGGCTATTTTTTAGACTTTCAGTCAAGCAGCTTCTGCATCGTCACTATTTATCCTAGGATCATGGTCCGTACCTCGTTCTCTTAATAATAGAGCTGGCTTTCAAATGGTATCACTTGCATGCCCATACCATATACCAGAAGCGGGGAAAAATGTCAAAGTGAAAATTTCGGAGGGAAAATTTTTTTCTCGATCTTTGCCCCCCCCCTTGGCCCCCCTGTGTGATCGTAGCCATCTAAAAAGAATCTGATAAATAGTACTTGGTATACTGAATGTGTGTGCCAAATTTCAAGTTTCTATCTTGAATAGTAAGGGCGAGAGAATTTGCACCAAAAATTCCCACAATTCCCCAAATTACCATAAAACACTATGATCTCAGGGAGAAAATTCCTGAGACATCCCTAATTACCCTAGGACTATAATTCGCCAATCATTCTCTTCATAATAGAACTGTCTTTCAGGCGGTACCATCTACATGTCTCCATCATGTATATAAAGCGGGAAATTCCTGAAAAAAGGGATTTTTTGGGGCAAAATTTTCCTTTTTTAACTTTTGCCCCTCTGGACCCCCCTGTTTTTACGCAGAAATCGGAAAAAAACTTCTGGTAAATACTACTCGGTGGACTGAATGTTTGTGCAAAATTTCAATCTTCTACGCTCAAAAATAAGCCCGCCAAAAAATATATATACCGACAGTGCCCCATTTTTCCCTATATAGAAGTATATTTTTTAAAAATTCCCTGAGACATCCCTAATTACCCTAGGATAATAATTCGACCGTCGTTCTCTTCAGAATGGAACTGCCTTTCACGTGGTCCTATCATGTATGTAAGGCGGGAAAATTACGAAAAACGGAATTTTGGGGGTAAAAAAATCCCTTTTTTTACCCTTTTGCCCCTCTGGTTCCCCCCGTGTTTTAGCACTGACATCGGAACAAAAAATCTGGTAAATACTACTCGGCAAACTGAATGCTTGTGCAAAATTTCAATCTTCTACGTAGAAAAATAAGCCCGCCAAAAATATTGAACATAGGCTTAGAGAATGAGAAAAAATTTTTTGGACTTATGACGTCATCACCTCCTATGTCTGGACGCAGGACGGTCTGAAACCATACGTAATGTCTTCTGCAAGGCCTCTGGACTTGGAAAACAAAAACAAACCGGACGAAAAAGCTCAAATAGAAGAGAAATAACGCAATGTACCATGAAAAACGCGTATGGTACAAATTGTATCATAGGATCCCAAAAGGGATAAACAAAGCACAATCATCAGATTTGGAAATGCTGAGCTGAGGTCAGATTTGGTAATAAAATGAAGAATCTCTTCGTGGGTTGAAAGATTTGAGTCTGTCTTGAAAAGTATCTGAAAGTCAACAGTTCTCGTGGAAAGTCAATGGATAAATTGTATGCATACAGTAGCACAAAGTCATATGACTGCTTGGTGATGTCTTCTTCAAGAATGGTTTGTAACATTGACGGGCAGAAAGTTCTCTCATTCTTTCAAGAGTACCCTTATGTTTACTGTTACGGAGTCGAGAATAGGCAATAGCACATGGATCACGAATTCTTTCACAGGATCAGTAAATCGCGTACCATGTGCCAATTCATCAAAGAATATTTTCGGCACTGGCTTCCTTCTTTAAAATTTATCTGAAAAATTAAATTTGTGCGCACAAATACTGACTTTGTCTAATATTTGAGGCACATTCTTTCTAAGATCTTACACCACTGTACAACATTTTTTTAAAGTTTTGTTGACACTGACAAACCCTACTGGGGCTCTGCAGCTTTTTTTTTTTTCTTTTTTTTTGACACAACATTAATGCTTCTTAGAACGTTTTCTTACAACACAAGCATTACCATGTAATCGAACTTTTCCATTTTTTGTTTATAACGAACGACTTCTGTCCGTTATTTTTCTTTTCCAGAAAGGCACGTGACGTTAAGGCATTTCATAACGTCATACCTTTTTCTTAGTGTGAACGCGGTATTATGACTCCAATCCCATCGTGTTTGAGAGAGTTTCTTCAGTGCCGTTTCATTTTCCGGAGATGTATCCTTGGAAATACAGTCTTGTAAAGCCTTCCAGCGTTTTCCGCTGCTACCAAAGAAGTTACATATATCTTGTGGAGTGGCAAAGAAATTAACAGCTTCTGTGTTAACTTTTGCAGCATCCGATTACACGAGGTTCAGATCATCTGCTGTTCAGTGAACATATATTGCATTCTTGACATGTTTCTGTATCCGCGTTTGCAAGCTAGAAAACAACTTCTTATTAGTGCTGTTCCATCGTAGCCTTGCTCTCTGCACTTCTTGATGTCAATCTCATTTTATAATTTGACTTTTATTATTAAATCTGCATAATTGTCTGCACAGTGTTCGTCCATATCATAAAATCTAGGAAGCTTTCTACAATTTCGAACTGAGGGAAATGAAAAAAAGATGTCTTTCTGACGCCTTCCCAAGCCACATACTCCTGGCCTATATTTTACATTTTATTACAGTGATATTAGAAAATACGCTCGAAAATTTATTTTGGGATATTGTCTGGTAGTACCCTCACGTTGGCACCCCGGAGAGTTGCCCGGTTTTCCCGACCCTTGGTGTTTGTGTTTGGTTCTTTGTAGCCGCATTATCTAGCACTTGTGCTGTGACTCTTAATCATGGCAACACTTATTAACTCATTTTAACTCACATCTTATAGGTCATAGAATTTGTCATTATTGTTGAAAGCCTGTTGCACAACTAAATTTTATTTAAAATTAGTAACATCAGTACACGTAATATAGGACTGACATCGTGTTAATACAGTAGGATAAATTTCTTAATCACACAGTGCTATAACCTCGAAGAGTTTACTGTAATGCCAATAATTTGATATACAAATATAACGAACTACGAGCGAAGTGAGCAGGAATTTTTATTCTTGCCATGTTCGAAATGAAGACAGCGAAAAACTTCTAGCTCCATTTACATAATTTACTTCCTTTGTTATTAAAAAGCTGGGGCGCCGCCTAATATACCGAAACGGCCTGGGACCATAGGCAAAGCCTACCTTGCCTACTCTACTGCTACGCCACTACTATTGGTGTGGAATGGACTATTTTATTTAAAATTATTATGAAAGTAAAGAACTTTTTATTTTTTCTAAAAAGAAGAAACAAAATAATAGAAAAGGTACATTAAATGTAAAGAAAGAAAGAAAAGAAATCACATTTAAAAGTAGTTTAGTTGTTTTGTAACGAGTATTATGTACTTTTACGTCAAGAGTCTACTTTTGCACCCTTGCACTCTTCTTCGTGGCTGATGCTTTGCTTTGCTGGCTCCAGAAGCTTGGAAGAATTGAATGTTGCCTTGAGGTGCTGTTTGATAGCACTGAAGCCATCCCAACCGTGCTGTCTGTCTGTTACGTCAATGAGTTAGTATATGTAAGCACGAGCGGGTGAGTGTTAAATCTAACAGGGATTCTTTCTAATTGAATTCAATTTCATTTTATGGATTTTCGTAATTCTATCGCTTGGATCTGTGCTGTATATCGTCTGACTTTCTAAAACTTTTGGATTATTCATCGAGGGATTTGTGCTGAATGACGTTTGACTTTCTAAAACTTTGGATTATTCATCGAGTGGATCTGTTTTGTTTGGAAATGTTAAGGCAGCTAGCTGGATTTTCAGCTAGCTAAATTTCTGATCGTTGAAAAGAGAGGTAGACAAGGGCCAGCAGTTGAAGTGTTTGCGGTAAGTAGAGAAATATTATATTTAGTATTTCTCTCTGTCATTCTTTATGGGGTGGGGTTTGTATTCTCTGATATTAGGGTCAGGAATTTTTTCTGTTTGCTTTTCAGTTAAGCTATTAGAGGATAAATTGCTTTTGTTTAATTATTTTGCTAGTTTCAGTTTATAGTTCCTCTTTGGTTTTTAAAGTTAGTACTATTTCAGGTTTGTCAAAGGGTTCTTTTGTACTAATTTAGCGTCCGACTTACCTTACTTCAATTTCGAGTATTTTTGCTTAGTTTCGTTTGAAGACTTTCGCTTTAATTTAACGTCCCACTTAAGTTGTTTCAGTTTCTAGTCTTTTTGCGTGATTGGTTTGAAAGTTTGGGGATGCGGTAGCTCGGTGGTAGAGGGTTCCCCTCCGGTGCTTGGGGTCCTTAGTTCGATCCCAGCTCGCGCCGTGTGAACTTTGTGGTGGACAAACACCGAGCTCTTGGGTTTACTCGGAGTTCTACGGTTTCATCCCACTTTCTTCATTCCACCATTTCATTCGTTTCTCATCATCACAGTCTCCTTTAGCCTAACCGGCATAAACGTGGGACGTAAAACTAAATTTCATTTTAGGTTTGAAAATTGGTTGCTTTAGTTCACCGTCCCAATCAAGGTGTTTTATTTGCTAGTATTTTGTTTAATTTGGTTTGAAGAATTGGTGTCGTCTTTCTTGCGACAGTCCTATTAGCGACGAGAACTGTTTACTGTCCTATGAGCGATCCATTCGATCTGTTAACTGCTGTATAAGTTACCGATTCGTTCATACTAAGATAATGAAAGAAGATAAGGTGCTCTCTTCTTTAACTTATTTCACGCTAATGTGATTTAGAACCTAACAAAATGTACTATGAAATATTTTGCTTTGCCTGAATTTAATACCTGACAATGCTCTCATTACATTAACAATCTTTTATACGTTCTTCCTAATATTATATTTTTGAATTAATTTCTATGAATACATTGAGTATACCAAATGGGAAAACTAACTAAATATCTGAGTAGCTCCGCCTCTGTCTGATTCTAATATAATTAAAAATTTTATGTTAAAATGATACGGAGCATAAGTTTAGCTTGAATATGTTTATGGCATAAGAAAGAAATCGGAAAGAATTAGGAGCGCCCGAAGAATTTTTTTACTGGAGCATCTCCATGATTGCTATCAGATGTAAGGGATCTTATTTTATTAATTTTATTCACAGAGTCTTAGGAAGTCTAAAAAGTAGATAGTTGGTGAAACTGTTACACGTTTAAGTTTTCCAAAATAAAATATATTGCTACTCTTAGTGAGTAGTTAGATTGAAACAAATTAAGTATAGAAAGCAGAGCTTTTGAAGAAAGATGACATTACTACTGGATTTTCATTAATTACATAGGAATATGTTTTCATAGAAATATCCCTGTTGTCTCGTTACGTTATTTGATACGTTTTATTCAAATCTAACTCAAAATTAAGATAAGTTTTATTTGCTCTCACAGTAGACGGAAAATACGTTGTTGTTTCAGTTCCAGCTATTTTGTTTAATTTAGTTTAAAGAATTTTTGCATTAGTTTAGCGCCCCACTTAAGTTGTTTCAGTTTCGAGTAATCGTGCGTAAATAGTTATATTTGTTAAAGGTTCCGTTTGTTTTACAGGGTGTCTATCGGTCACGAAAGTCACGAATGCACGAAAAAGTCAAGAAATCAGAAAACGGTCATGAAAGTCACGAAATTTAGCTTTTAGGTCACGATTTTTTTTTTACTGTACAAATGTAAGTACAGAATGGAAACTTTCGTTCTATTAAACGTCAAAATTCACCACCAAAAATGTCTATAGTCGGATTTAGACGCTAGAAAATCGCAAGCAAAGTACGTTTCTATCGCATGGATGAAAATTCGGCCTAATTTGAACCCAAATTTGCTCTTAAAAATGTATGGAAATTTTATGATTTGGTAAAGAAAAGGTCACGACAAGGTCACGAAATTTCATTTTATAATTTTAGTAGACACCCTGTTTTAGTTTAACATCCCTTTTTAGTTCTTACAGTTTCGAGTACTTTTGCGATGTTAATTTGATTTGTTGAAGATTTAATATGTTTTGGTTTAGCGTCCATTTTGAATTGTCAGAGTTTCGAGTACTTTTACAACATTAGTTTAATTGTTTGAATGTTTCTTTCGTTTTAGTTTCTTGTCCCAGTTTATTATCTATGTCCGGTGCTCTTTGCTCATTTCCTTTGGTTGACTGAAGCTAGTTTACTCACTTAAATTACTGAAGGTTGAAGTTAACCCAGTGCATTAGCGTCATTATTGGTTGTTGGGGATTATCTTGCATTCCAATTTGATTATCTTTAATTGTTGTTAAATCAACCTTATGAAATGGTCCATTAAAATTTGTTTGTTGGAATTTATAGTCCCTGTTGGTTTGCTTTGATTTCATATTTTTGATTTGTTTAGATATTTTGTTTCAGATTAATGTCCACATAGGGAATTTTATTGTTCTTGGTCTACAAAAGTTGGTTGCTTTGAAATTTAGTATATTTTTGTATAGAGTTTGAGGTAGAATAGCTCCCCAGAATTATTGCTGTTCAGTGAAACTATTTGTTAGTAGTTAGCTTCAGTTTTTTATATTTTTTGAATCTTGCATTTATCAGTTTTCTGGGATTAAATCTTTTTCCTTGGACCTAATTAAATCGGTTTAGCTTCTGTTTATAATATTTTGTGGATTATTATTTCATTCGTTTGAGTTCTTGATTTGGAAACTAGCGTCCCAATCAAACCTTTGAGAGTGATATAGATCACTTACTTAATTTGGCTTGAGTTAAATTTAGTATTTACAAAAAAAAAAAAAAAAAAAAAAAAAAAAAAAGTCGTTGATTAAAAGGAATAATTCAGATGACCGTTTTTTGTATGACCAATTTATGAGCTCGTCTAATTTTTGTTGAGCTTAATAACTCATTGGAAAAACAATTAGCAAATCTTCAAATTAAGCTATTTGAATTAGAATTTTTTTTAAAAAAAGATAATCTGATTTTATCAGTTGACTATTGGCTTACTGATCATTATAAGATTTCAGATTGAAGTTTGTCCAGTCGTAGAGATTTCTGATTGGCAGTGTCAGCATTTAAATTATTCTCATTTGTACTAAACATTTTGTTAATTTCTAGTGAGCCTAATAATTATTAATTATCAGAACTGTTGCTATTCAATGAATAGAATCGGAGTGGAATTATACGCAAAGTGATAAAAAAGTAACATTTATTGTAATTATTTTTTTTTTCAATTTTTACGTGAAACAGTTATAGAAAATAAATTGAATTTAGTTTTTTTTTAATTAATAAGTTAGTTGTATAAAACCTCTAAAAATAATTATTTCTTGACCTAGATTTATTTTTTGATGTGAGGTTCTCATATTGAGATTGACATAGTGTTTAGGATCACGGATGGGATACTTAAATCACCTCACTGTATTGTGATTGGCCGAATCGTCCTTTCTGGCAGTTTGTTACTCCGGACTTTTCTTTTTCTTTTTTTCTTTTTCTTTTTTTTTTTTTTTTTTTTTTTTTTTTTTTTTTTTTGCGAGATTGTTGGACGAATTAGATGGTTTCTCACTATTAAGCGTGGGGGCGTTACAAAGATTCTTCCAACCTTCTCACCATAAATTTTCTGTATAGGATCTCACTATATTTGTCTTGCGTCTCATCATATTATATTTGTCTTGCACCTCGCCATTTTTTGGAATTGGAATTTGTTGATCTGACTTTATAAATTATCTTGGATTGGTTCAGTTAGGTTGTTATTCGGTTATTAAGTAATTGTTTGTGTCTTTATGAATATTGAGAATTGTTTTGATCTCTGAACCAAGGATAGTCTGTCTGTCTGTTGAAAAAAAAAAAAAAAAAAAACTAAAGTAAATTTTGTATAAATGGAAGTTTGAATTTAAATCAAGTTGTGTATTTCTGATAGCAGCTTATATTTGAGGGCCGATCTTTTTCTTCTTTTTTTAGTAATTAGTAGTTAGCGTAGAGTGTAGTATCTTGTTTGTTATATATATTAATGTTAATAAGGTGTTACGATAATTTAATTCTTGATTATTGAATTGATATTTCTTTTGTGGAAAGATTTACTGCTATTTTTTTATTTTTTGTAACATTTGATCAACTTTTCTGTCTTCAAATCAGATTGAAAATGTCTTCACGAGAGGAGTCAGCTCGTATTGATATTTCAGAAGATGATAATTCACAATTTGTTACTATAGATCAGACAGGGCACATGACAAATGATAGTTTAAATAGGGCAATTATGAACCTGACCCCTCCTCGAAGTCACATTTTCCAGTTTTATGATCGTGTAGAAGATAATTCGAGAATTTATAATTTAGAAGAACCTTTTCCTAGGAACTTTAGTTGTCTTGCTCAATCTCCAACACCAATTCCAGCGGAGACTGGTCAACTACTAGAGATAATTAAGGTTTTGGTACAAGGTATTAATCAAAATTGCTATTTTAGTCATGTTATGCCTAGGCAAGTTCAATTCAGATTCCATAGAATAGTTCAGAGTTGCCAACTCGTGATAGGCCAACGAACAACAATTAGGGCCTTTCTGATTACTATGAGAGTTTCTTTAGTTAAAAATTCGACTCCTATAGGCATGTTTCGGACGAGTAGGCCAATGCCTTATGATCATTGATATTTTGATAGATTGCCGAATAATTTTTCAAATTATGATAGCCATGCTCAGGCTAATAATGCAGTTGTTAGTACAATTCCGCATTATATTAGTAAATATCCTTTCCACAATATTATTGAATGATTTGAATCGAAAATAAAAGGGTTTAAAGTCATTGATGGCAGATGTAGTTTTTTAGTTTTTGATGTTCTACCGATAATTGAGGAAGTAGTAGAGCAATTTTTTTTGCCGAATGACAGTTGTCTATAATACATTGTTAACACGTACTGAAGGTGATTTTCAAGTAGAAGTACAATATACCGTAAATAGTAACTCTTCATGGGATTTATTTAAATGTAAAATACTTGATAGATTTGCGTCAAATACAGTAAAGCATTCCTTAGTATCTGAAAGATCATTCAGGAAACAAAAATTAATAGAAGCGGTGGATAATTTTTTCCAAGATTTATTATGAACCCCCCCTTTTTTTTAGATTTAATTGTAGTGATTCCCAACTTATTAATATCTTGTTAGATGGTATGTATCCATCAGTTAGATATAGGATGTATCAGAAACCATGCACTTGGTTCAAGCGTTTCAGCAGTTGTATCAGGTGAATGCTGAGAATATCAGGAAGGCTCAGCGTCAGTACTATGTCAGTGGCGGATCTAGAAAGTAAAAGGTTGGGGGGGCAGTCAGAAGCCAGACTATGATAGATATATTATGAGATTATTGTAAATTTTCAAAAAATATGTAAATAATAGCTTCAATTATTATTGTCACTCAGAAAACTAGGGGGTCCTAGGCCCCGAACAAGATCCTTCACTGCTATTAGTTGCATAACTCTACATCCATCTCCAAGGCCAAACTTGCAGCCGAAATACATAAAAAAGAACATTAGAAAACATTGCGGTGGTAATCCATTGAAATCTGAGTTGGCATTTATACCTTGCGAGACATGATGGAAGCACAGAAGGAATTCAAGGACTGTAGAGAAATATAATATTAAGGGTAACTAAGAGTAACTATGATATAATTCCTACGTGAAGAAAAAGTTTCCTAAGGATTACTGTATACTATATATATTTTTAAAAATCTAAATATGAAGGATGTGACCTACCAATAATGAAAAAAAAATATCATTTGTACCCTGGTAGCCACTGATGTAATGGAGGGTATACGCAGGTATACGGCGTATACCCACCTCTAATTTTTGTAAAGTATCGTATAGCCACCTAAAATTTAGGAAGTACGCGGTTATACGCTACTTTCGATCAATAGTATACTCACTTCATAAGAACAAACAACTGCTTTTCATGTACTTAAAAAAAAAAAAAAAACTCACTAAACAGCTGGTTGTCAGGCAGTTACCGCGAATGATGTCTAAATTCTTTTAAAATATTTGCGTTTTCGGGACGTGGGTATCAAATTTTCTGAGAACCTCTTCTATAATGGAAAACAGCGCTCTGAACATGCAGTGATTTTTCGTCAAGATGTCACATGCATTGTCTCTACCTTCCAAATTCCAAATTCAATTCAAAGTATGTCGATTGGTTAAAATTTGAGCAAGGCAATATAGGATGGAACCAGTTCCTTTCTAATCGCGGAAGGAGGTTCCGAAAAAATGTGGTGTTTACTTTAAGAGTTAAGAGGAAATTAAATGAATGTATCTGCGCCAAGAAATCGTTGGCCTGAACAAAAATGACAAAATATATGATCTATCGTCGGTCCAGTTTGAAGCATACCACCAAATGCAATAGCGAACCTCGGATTAGTATTGCTCATTTGTAGCCGCAATTGATATGAAAGAAAGGAGCGATTGACTTTGATAAATACTCAGCAGCTGCTACTAGTAGTAGTTTTCCCTCAACCTACTGAACAGAAAAAAAAGAGACAGGGTAAAAATAAACATTTTTCTTTGTTGTGTAATTTTCTTTCAGATAAAAAAAAATTGAAGAAAATTTGTTAACAGAAAGGGGAAGAAAACAAAAGTCAGGAAAGACTTGTAGCGTATGAACATGTCACAGCAATCCCAGATCATTTCGATACAGTCGTCACTTCGAAAATATTTGCTTAGTAGTGTTTAACCCAACGCTTATTAAGCTCATATAACACATATTGAGCCCGGTATTTTTATTGATCAATTCAAGCATGGACCAAAGAGCACCCCAGATGCGTTTCGGAACCGAATGGTAAACTTGCCGGTGCCAAGTGGAGGCGGAGGGGTGAGGGAAATTAAAAAAAAAAACACCCTTAGTTTTCAAGATATCAAGATTAAAATTTTGCATACGGATTGTGTGTACCTTTGAGTATTTCTCCCTCTCTCTCTCTCTCTCTCCTTTTTTTTTTTTTTTTGGATACCTACCTGAAGACGGAAATACTTTTAGGAAATACTTTTAGAAAGGATTTGGGTAGGTATCGGCCTGGGCCTGTTTAGTAGGTACCATCCCGGCATTTGCCTGGTAGGACTGAGGACAAAACCACAGTCAGGATGGTTGGCAGCGAGAATCGAACCCATACCTACTGAATGCGAAGCCACCCTCTACCACTTGAGCTACTTCTCTCGGAAAGATTGTCGTTTGTGATTTTTAAAAATAGCTCCTGACGGGAAACCTAAACCTCGAATCGAAAGAAATTATTGGCCTAAAGTTTTAGATGGGTATACTGATACTACTCGACTAACTTTAGTGCAGGTATCAGGGTTTAATTCAACCACAAATTAACCTCGAAAATGCTCTCCAAGGTGCCTGTTTGCTGTTTGGTCGAAGCGGCTCTTTTCCATCCCTTCTCATTCCATCGCTCATATATATATCGGACCAAGTTGAAAAGACGAAAAATATTCGATCATAACGCCGCCACAGGCCTCATATGCTTAATTCGGTTTAAATTTGTGTTGAAATTGGCATAGACCCGATGTGACTTCCCTCAAGAGCCGCCCCTTTATACGACTTGTTGAAGTTTAGCCTCAATTTTCAACACCGTGACTGTATGAAATATTGTCCTGCATTTTAAGGTGGAATTCCGGAACCATCGTAATGCATTAAAAGCAGCAAAACAAAACTTCGTGTCTGAAGATCGCAACAAAGACTAGCTTTGAACTTATGAGAGTGGTATAACCTAAATTTACTTCTGCTTTTCCGAGACATCTAAAATTCTAAGTTCTAGGTGTGGTAGTTCATGAAAACAGCTTGTCCTCGTATTATTGTAATGTTTGTCTATTCTTTATATTTAGCTATTAACGCTTCAAGTCATTAATTATTTGCTCATTGGGACATAACTGTCATTGTTTTAATTGAATAGTTGAAAAAAAATGAAATCTTTAAGTTTTACGTCCCACGGTTATGCCGGTTAGGCTAAAGGAGACGGTGATAATGAGAAATGAGTGAAATGGTGGAATGAAGAAAGTGGGAGGAAACGGCAGAACCCGAGAAAACCCACGAGCACGATGTTTGTCCACCACAAAGTTCACTTGGCGGGAGCTGGGATCGAACCCGGGACGCCAAGCACCAGAGGTGAACGCTCTACCACTGAGCCACCTTCTGTCCTGTAAACTACCAATTTGCTACATCCGATTCATTTTCAACTTTCTATCATGTCGCATAACATACATATCTGTAAACAACTCCTTATCATACCCTGTCTTTATTCATTCCGGAGTTCCATAGGGCTCAGCATTATCTCCACTTTTGTATCTGCTCTTCGTTGCCGATCTTCCTCCACTTCCTTCAAATGTACATCTCTTCCAGTTTGCAGACGACACGGCTTTTCTTGCTCTAGGCAAAACGATCCATCAATTGAACATAGCACTCCAATCTGCCATTGATATGTTTGTTAGTTGGTGCTCGAAATGGCGATTACGCTTAAATTCTGAGAAGACTCAAGGAATAGTTTTCTTGACCCTAAGAGACGGTCCCGCGTCCATAGAAACCCAACACGCTTGAGCCTTACTGTTCTTGATACTCCCATCAAACCTACCAAACACGTTAAGTACCTCGGCGTTACATTCGATACTCACCTCACATGGCGTCCTCACTTAACTCAGATTATCACCAAAGCCTAAAATAGACTGAATCTTCTTCGCCGACTTTCTGGCACAACCTGGGGCCTACGAGCAGATACCATTCTCACAACATATAAGGTGTTCCTACGACCCGTCCTCACCTATGGGTTCACAGCTTGGGTCGCTGCACACTCAACCTTTTACAACAAGCTCAAGATCCTAGAACGACACGCCCTGCGTATTGCATATCGTATAAAGCTACCCAGCCCTACACAAGATCTGTATGATCGCATCTCCTTTCCTCACATCCTGTACCACATTGAAAAGCTTCGACTTTCGTACATCACCAATAGACTGGCTCAGAAACATCCCCTTTTTCTTGATATTCTACACAGTGATATTGATTATGCTCCACAACATCCTGTTCGGCACCCTCCACTCTCCCTCCTCTTTACTTTATACCGCTATTCACTCCCACCAAATCATCCAGATCAAGACATCGAAGCTGCCTTTGCCATTCATTCAGATTCGCACTACATCTTCCCATCATACGCACAGTAATCCATCTCTTCTAACAGGGCTCATTGTGTCTCACATCATGATCCTGAGCAGCCCCAGGATCGGAAGATAACATGCATTCGTCTAACTAACCCTTCCCTTTACTGTGTTGTGGCGTTCAATGCACCTCACTCTCATCTCCATCTCATCACCTATCCTAATGATTATGGCTAAAAGCCATAATGTCTACTATGGTACTTTAATAGTATATAATTTATGATCAATAAAGTTAATAGAAATTATTAAATCACTTAGACCATCCCTGCTGCCTCCTTTCCATATTAATATTCCTTCTCTTCCCGAGAAAAGGGCGTAACCCTTGTAAGGGGCTAGCATGCCTTCAGCATGCTAGCATTGTTGAAAAAAAGAAAAAAACGCTGTTACGCATACTTCCATAGAGGAAGAACTAAAGCTAGAGGGCATTGACATCCATAAATGCATGCGTATTCGCAATAACCAAGGCCCGACCTACATGGTGAGAGTACTAACCAATTCGCAAGATGCAATTGACACCCTACTTTCCAATGGAGCATACATCTTTAAGAAACGCCACCGTGTAGAACCTTCTCGAACTGCACAACCCTTACCGATTCGGTGTGAGAGGTGTCAAAAATATAACGACCATACTACAGCTAATTGTAAGAGCGCACAGTGGTCCGAAACGCCGCAAAACCTGCGCAAAAACCCAAAATGTCAAGTACTGGAGTATGGAGTATGAGTAGCATACACGTTTAGTCCATACAATAGTGCATTCAAAAACAGCATTAAGTATTTTTTAAATACGAATAGAACGAACATGTAGAGAAGTAAAGTTTGTATAATGTGTAATTAGAAGTTTGCTGTGCAAGAACTGGAAGCAATACTACAGCACCATTCAGCGTCTCCGTTTGAGAACACAAGTGAACGAAAAGGGAAACCCCATGAAACAGAAACTGTAGGGAAGTAGCAATGAGAGGAAGTATATAACTGCTCTCCAGAAACGAACCTGGAGGAATAATGTCATATAAAATCTTAGCATATAAGTAGTAGGAAAAATGCACTGCAGGGGTGATAAATCATTGAGTTATAAAAAAAGTACCAAGAGGTACCAGTAAGATTCCTGCATGGGTGTGAAGGACAACATGTATAGGTTACGTACATGACAAAAATTGTTGCACATGTTTGCACATTTTCAGACTAGTCACCTGTTAACATGGGTCAGTACATAAAACAATGCATAATTTGACCCATACTATATCCGCATTATGTACTGTCTTGACACGTTTCGCTTTTCATTTGGTCTTTATCAGAAGGAAGATAGGTGAATTACTAAACCGCACGTCGTTCGCTGTACTTTCGAGAGAGAATGGTTTGAGAACAGTATGTATAGGACGTGCAACAGTGGAAATCGCAATCTAACGTAGATTTTCTTTTCAGGCCTAATTGCTTTGATATTGTACACATTAGTTTTTGTGATTATACCCAATGTGCTTGTTAAATTCAGAAAGTTATGTTCATTATCTGCTTTTTTCAGGAATAGTGGCGTTTAGGCCTACCAAAAGAGACCTTTTTAACGTAATGCGGTAAAAGGTTGGCAAACATCATTCTGAACAAAAAGAACATTATAGGAAAGCTGCGAATTCAGGATAATGAAGAAAAGTGCAAGGAGATAAAGACAAATATCAAATTGTTCTGCACCAAGATTTTCCAGCGACTAGACAGTTGTTCCAGAATGGTTGATAGGTTTCTTGAACGATATTCTGATTGGCTTAATGCACCTGCAAAGTTACCATTTCTGGAGCTGGCAACTGAAGCTGAAGAAAGTGCAACTACGTCTGGCAGGAGAAGACCTGTTAAATGTTTTCAAGAAAGTAGTGATTCTGTTAAAAGGAGGAAAACCGTCGAACTTCGTGAGTCGTATGGTTCTGACGTTCTGTCTTATGTAACACAAATGAAACTCCGTAAAGAAGGAAAGGTCACAGCATCAAATCTGGAGAAAGAAATAACACTATCATCGCCAACAAGACAGAAGAAAATAAAAGAGACTTGGAAGACTGCTACGGCTGATCAGCGAATGATATCGTATATCCCAGATGAAGCCTTGTCACTAATAGTAGAAGCAAAGCTCACCAAACACCAATACAACTTACTTCGGACCCAAGCTAAGGCGAAAGCTGCTGACCTGTATCCATCCTACCACCAAGTTCTAGAAGCAAAAAAACGAATGCTGTCTCCGTCTGTCTCTGCAACTGACACTGCAATTGAAGTCAGTCTACAAGATCTTCTAGATCACACAGCTAATCGACTTTTGCAAGTTCAGATGGCTGTTATCACTCAGATGGAAGAGAGTGAAGTAAGAAATCTCACCCTTTTCTGTAAATGGGGCTTCGATGGTAGTAGTGGACAATCTGCGTACAAGCAGAAAGGTGTTAAAGGGACTATAATTGACAGTGATATATTTGTTACATCTCTTGTTCCGTTGCAGTTATACGCTACGTCATCAAACGCAAAGCAGAAAACAATCATTTGGCAAAATCCCAGGCCATCATCTGTACGCTTCTGCAGACCTATGCGGCTTCAGTTTCTTCGGAAGCTACCCCGTAAGAAGATTGCTACACTTTCTTCTGATGTTCTTCAGCTACTAATTTCACCTACAGAGCAGACAAGTACAGATGCATGTAGTTCCAATTCTGCGGACGTAATGGATACACACCTCTCTGCAGACAGTTCTCACAGTAGTGAGAGTGATTAAGGTAAAGTAAGTAGGTCCAAACTTCTTAGATACATATATATCTATTTCTGTTTATTTCTATTCATTTCTCCTATATGGGGCCACGTGCCCCATACCTCCGCCATGACTACGGACCTGGTTCTCGGACACAATTTACGATTTTTTTTGTTGGGTTTATGTTATAGTACCATGTTTTCCACATAGGAACAACATACACATTGATTTTAATTTCGCTCACAAAATCATGCCTTTCGGACCACTGTGGAGCGCCTCGAAATGTGGTTATTGCTCCGGTCCCCATGCTAATAATCAATGTACGAATTTGCAAACGCCACCTGTTTGTTCTGCCTGTCCCGAGAGTCATCCTACCTACAGCTTTAAATGTAAATCACGCCCAGCACCTGACACCACAAAACCAAGTCTAGTCGTTCCAGTTCGGCTTCATACCACACAGCAAATTCAAATGCCTCCTACACAAACGGAACAAATTGTAACTGTGGCTCAGCTACTCTCTTTCATAACCATCGCTCTTCAAAACATACATCCGTTCGATAGGCCACATGTTCTTCAACAAATCCAATATGCTGCCCGAAATGTTTTTCATATTAACCTAAATGATACATATTCAGGACAATCTGTCTATTTCCATGCTGCACCACTCGAAACAGCAGTCTAAGCATAACGTGATTATGGAACTTGTACTTATATTTCTAAATATCCGATCGCTACTAACGCACAAACTTTTGTTTGAGCATCTTCTTCTTGAAGAAAAAGCTAATGCATTTCTATTGAATGAAACATATCTTACATCCAAGCAAAGCTGTAAAATCCCACATTATCAACTTCTACGTCACGATAATACTGTTCCAGCACAACGTGCGAATGGCGGCGTCGCTATTGGCTATCCTGTTTCTCTTGCCATCCGACAACATTTCGTTTCATTTCATCTTCCGGAATATCTTATAGTTACGACCTATTTTCGCCAACTGTATGTCACTCTTGCAACCATCTATATACGCCCAGGTCACCATATTCCCTTTACCTTCTTCCAACACATCTCCAATAGCTTTCGTAATTATATCATTATGGCAGAAATTAACATTCACAGTAGAACTGCGAGAGAGAAACAACGGTTCATTAATTTCATTGAAACAGACACGACAGGCATCATACAACAACTCCCGTCGCATACACGACCCATCTCTCAAACTACCCCAGATATAGTGATTACCTCTGCCTCCCTTTATACTCGCTGTAATGTTACAGTTCTGGGGAATCTGGGAAGTGATCATTTACCAATTAAGTTAACAATCACGTGCCCGCAATCTGCTCAAATCCGGTCCGATTCTACTGCTCGACGCATTTTTCATTTCGATAAAGCGAACTGGGTCGCCTATAGAAATGACATAACTACTGCGTTGGCAGAAACTCCTAGTCCTGAAACCGAAGAGGCACTGTATGATACACTAAATGCTATCAGCACGGCAATTAAAAACGCCGGGGAGAAACACATCCCTACTACCAGGGCTAACTTTAATGCCGTCCTCCGTTACCTCCGCAATACTTACCTCTCATACGACGTTCGAGAGATCTTTATAAAGAATATATACATACCAGAAACGAAGAAGCTCTTCGGCATCATCGGCAGATGCAACGCACAGTCTCTAATTGCCTTAAAGCATATAAACTCCGAAACTGGGTAAAAGCCTGTAACTCACTTGCTGAAACAGCTCACCCTACACAATATTGGAAGCGGTTCCATCAGCTTACAGGGAAAACCACCCGTACTTCATACCCGTTAATAGATAACGACACTCCGCTACAAAATGACAAGGATAAAGCCGATGCATTTGCAGCGTATCTCCAGGGAATCTTCACTCCGCTTCCGCCTGCCTTTTCTAAGCGTCATCATCCGGTTGAGAGACTTAATTTCGACACCTTCCGTCTCCAACCTGACATCCATCATACTATCTCTCACAATACTGAACTTACTAAACCAATTACCGTAACTGATATCACTCGCACTGTCCAGAACAAGGAAAATACAGCACCTGGTTTTGATGAGATTACTTATCGTCATATTAAAGAAGCGCCCTATCAGTTGTTATACCTTCTAGCTATCCTTTATACGTTCATCCTTCGTACAGGCTTTATTCCTTGTGAGTGGAAGACCTCAAAAACTCCCATGTTCCTCAAACCGCACAAACCACCAAATACTGTTTCCTCTTATAGACCTATTCAGCTTACTTCCGTGTATTGCAAAATTCTTGAACGAATTATTGTCCGACGCCTCCATTCTTATCTATCAGAACGTAACATCATCCCTTTACATCAGGCTGGCTTCCGCCCCGGTTTTAGTATCAATGATCAGTTACTTCGTCTGTCTAATATTATTACCAACCAGTTTAATGCACAGTTTCCATCTTGTCTAGTGCTCTTCGACCTGGAAAAGGCATTCGATAAAGTATGGCATGCAGCTCTCATATATAAACTTATCCGTCTGACACTTCCCATATCATACATCAGATTTATCTATAATTTTTTTCACAACCGTATTGCATATGTCGCTCTTAATGACACTCTCTCACACCCCATATTTATTTTCTCTGGAGTACCACAAGGGTCTGCCTTATCACCTTTGCTTTATCTTCTATATGTAGCCGATATGCCGCCGTTGCTACCTAACACACACATTTTTCAATATGCAGATGATACTGCATTTCTTACATTGGGCCGAACAATCCATCGCATCAGTACTGAAATTAATGCAGCAATTCAAAGCTTTCTCACCTGGTGTACGAAATGGCGTTTGAAACTCAACCCAGATAAAACCCAAGCTATAGTCTTTCTCCCGCCAAAACGCCGATCTCGTGTACATCGAAATCCTTCGCTACTTAACATCCAAGTACATAACACGCAGGTTCATCCAACTAAACATGTCACATATCTGGGAATTATTTTTGATCAACACCTCACTTGGCGCCCTCACCTTCAGAATGTAATACAGAAAGCATATAATAGGCTTAATCTTCTCAAACGTCTCACAGGTACTACATGGAAACTACGAGCTAATACTGTTCTTAATACCTACAAAGTATTCCTACGACCAGTCCTGACATATGGCTTCACAGCATGGATATCCGCCCTCCAACCCCATTATGAAAAACTGAAGATACTTGAACGCCATGCCATACGACTAGCCTATAGAATAAAGCTCCCGAGTCCTACTCAAGAGCTTTATGAAGTCCTGCCTTTTCCACACCTTCTATTTCATATTGAAGCTTTGCGATCGAAGTATATTACTAGCAGATTTGAGTCCCGACATCCATTACTTCTCGCAACCATGCAAGCAGACATTCCATACAATCCACCTCGCAAGCTATTGAAAACGCCTTTATCCCTTCTGTTTGCACTTTACCGATATACACTCCCTCCTGATCATCCGGATTTGGACGCAGTTGCAGCATTTTCAACATTCATAGTTCCTCCATACATAGCACCATCATTTACTGCACAGTAAGAACCTCATGTCTTAACAGGAAATCCATTTTGTCTTCATTACGTCCAGAGTCGCCTCTGGACAGAAGATAAATCTCACTTGTCACACTAATCATTACCTATGTGTTATGTCGTTACACTGCACTTCCATTTTCATTCTTCATTCTCTTCTCTCCAGTTACAGATAAAGGATACAAATGCAACAGTAAACCAATACTATACAGCCGAAATTCCTATTAATGCAATCAAACTAGACACTTCTACTCCAGCTCTCCGAACATCCCTTAGCCCATCGAAAATATAGACCTCCAATAATACGTTTAAATCTAGTACCGCACAGAAGGCGCAACCTTCTCACGGTTGCTGGCTAATCGCCAGCATTGGGAAAAAATACTTCCACTTGGCTCTCAACTCTCCGGCCGAGGTACCTAGGTATCGAGTCTAGGCTTTGATCGATCCTGAGTTGTGGACGCAACCAGGCAATCATTGCTACGGACGTAGCGGTGCGGCGAGATAGAGGGTTTCACCCGAGAGAGGCCAGCTATTTTTGGCTATTGCATCATTTCATTTTTCTCATTCAGGCTACCTTCATCTGAGTTACGTACTTTGTTGATTCATCACATCGACTTAGACGACCATGGATATCGACACCGGACAAACAACACCCTCACCTTCTGCTTCAACTGGTGCTATCAGCAAGACTGATAAACGCAAAAACAGCAAGGGTTCGCGGGCAGGTGTCCGATCTCGGTCGCGATCCCCAGCCCCAGTGCGAACCACTCGCAGTCAGCAAAAATCGCCACCGCCAAAAAGCACCACTCTTCGCAACCTGTGCAACCTCACTCTGCCGAGATGGACGTACCATCTCCAAACGATAAGCAGCAATTTCCTTCTCTAGAAGATATCTCAAAGCCGACGTTCTATTCTTATCTGCTTACTAATTACGATCCGAAGTTCCAAAACGAGAAGCAAATTTTTCTTCAACTAACAAAGTATTTCACTCGAGCACAAGTAACTCAGATCACTAAAACTCGCAACGGGATCATAATTAAATCACCTGATCCTAACTTTGCTACGACTATTCGAAATAAATACTCATTTGAAATTTTTGGGAAAAACGCTAACCTGCAGAAACTAACAGATAAACATATAAAACAGCAACCTCCTCCACGCCGACAACCTGCTTTATCAGTAGTCATACGTGGAGTCGAACCAAGTATAAGCGACGATGAAGTCAGCGAGGAACTAAAAGCTGAAGGGCACTCCATTCTCAAGTGTTTACGCATCAAAAGCGTACATGGCGCAACTTACATAGTTCGCGTTTTGACTAACTCTCAAGAGACCATTGACGATTTACTTTGCAATGGAGCTTTCATCTATAAAAAACGCCATAGAGTGGAGCCATCACACACCCCAGCTCCCCTTCCATTGCGTTGCGAGAAATGTCAAATTTATAACTCGCATAGCACAGCGGAATGTCGTAATCCTGCGAAATGCGGATACTGCTCGCAACTTCATAACACGAAAACCTGTCCAAACCTCCAAAATCCGCCAGCGTGTAGTACTTGTGGAGATGCTCATCCCACTTTTAGCTACAGGTGCAAAGCACGGCCCCGTCCTGAACCAAGCAAGCCAGAACTAGTTGTGCCCTTAAAGGTTACGGCACCTACCGACAATCCTATGGATACGCCAACTTTCATCCTCCAATACAAAATCTGTCTGAAAACTTGGTTGTTACGCTCTATTTTTCAAACCTTTATGTAACCATTGCCACAATATACGTTCGCCCTGGTCATGAGCTTCCTTATGTTTTTTTTTCAATATGTTTCCAATAACTTCCGAATGTTTGTAATGGCTGACATCAATTTTCACAGATCGTCAAAAACGCCACTTCCAGGATTTCATCACCACTCATACTACCGGCACTATTCTGCAACTACCCAAACCAACTCGACATGTTTCCAACACTACACCAGATGTAGTCATAGTTTCGAATAATCTCATAGACCGATGCACTGTGCAAGTACTCGATCCGATGGGCAGTGATCACCTTCCAATTAAACTTTCTATCACACGCCGAGTATCCAACCCTTCCAATTCTATTCCACCACGTGAAGTCCCACGTTTTGATAAAGCAGACAGGGATGCATACCGCATTTCTCTTGCACACAGTCTTGAACACTTAGAAGTCCCTACTACAGAAGAAGGATTATATCATGCGCTTGACGTTATCACATCATCTATTCAGTCATCGGCAAACTCCCATATTCCCAAGTCAACTATTTCTCCTCATCATCCAACTCCCACCCCATTACCTTCCACTTATTCGTCGTTCCAGAGAACTCTATAGAGATTATCAACGCACCGGCAATGTCGAATCCTTAAGGCTTCATCGACAATTTCAACGGACAGTCCGGAATTACATACGGGCATATAAACAACGGCGTTGGATAGACACTTGCAATAATCTTTCAGATACTGCTCACCC
Source organism: Thermobia domestica (assembly GCF_964235325.1). Lineage (NCBI taxonomy): Eukaryota > Metazoa > Arthropoda > Insecta > Zygentoma > Lepismatidae > Thermobia > Thermobia domestica. Next base: position 339,155,357 of record NC_137456.1, on the reverse strand, counting down.
CACGAAATTTTGGAAAAGATTCAACATTCTAACAGGTAAAAAGACACATACACCATATCCATTAATTCACCATGACAAAGCTCTTCATACCGATAAAGATAAAGCGGACGCTTTTGCCGATTATCTACAAACTATTTTCACTCCTCTACCACCTACTAATCAGTTAAAAACTCATCCAGTCGAAAAAGTTAATTTTCAGTCTCCTCACCTTCAACCAAATCCATCCCACTCTCTTCCCGCTAACCATCCACTTACAGCTCCTATCACCACAGTCGAAATTCAAGACACCATAGCACGAAAACGCAATACTGCCCCTGGACTAGATGAGATCACATATCGCCATATCAAAGAAGGACCGTATATTCTCCTACACCTCTTAGCTCTCATTTTTACATTTATACTCAGAACAGGTTACATACCGTCTCAATGGAAAACCTCGAAAGTTCTAATGTTTAAAAAGGCGGACAAACCTGCCAATAGCGTTGCTTCTTACAGACCAATTCAATTAACATCCATCTACAGCAAAATTCTTGAACGTATTCTCGTTCACAGGCTCCATCAACCTCTCTGTTAAAAACCTTCTCCCGAATCATCAAGCAGGCTTTCGTCCAAATTACTGTATCAACGACCAACTTTTACGAATGCTCACTATCATAACTGATCATTACAATACCATCAAACTATCCTGCTTAGTATTATTTGATCTTGAAAAAGCATTTGATAAAGTTTGGCACCACGGTCTCGTTGCTAAATTGTTGAATTTCAAACTTCCTCTCGCCTACGTCCGTTTTATTTATAATTTTCTCTCTTGCAGATTGGCCTATATCTCAATCAACAGTGCTCTTTCACATCCCATCTTTCTACATTCTGGCGTGCCTCAGGGTTCAGCACTTTCTCCTTTATTATATCTTCTATAAGTTGCAGACTTACCGCCACTTCCAGACAACATCCAAATTTTTCAATACGCAGACGATACAGCCTTCCTTGCCTTAAGGAGCACAGTACATCAAATTAATACCGCTATGCAGTCTGCTATCAACTCCGTCAGCTGGTGCAACCAGTGGAGGCTCAAGATAAATCCAGATAAAACACAAACATTATTTCTTCTTCCTCCCAGAAAACGTAGTAAAATTCAGAAAAATCCATCTTATCTCAATTTAACCGTTGACGACACTCGCCTGAAACCCGCTAATTATGTTAAATATCTTGGTCTCACCATCGACAAACACCTTACCTGGCGTCCTCATTTAAAGACGGTTGTCGCTAAAGCTTATAATAGATTGAATCTATTACGACGCTTAACTGGAACGACTTGGGGCCTCAGATCATCTGTCGTCCTAAACACATACAAGGTTTTTCTCCGGACAATACTAACGTATGGGTTCGTGGCTTGGATTAACGCCTCTCCCTTTTATTACGAGAAACTAAAAATTCTTGAACGCCATGCATTACGTATTGCATTCCGCATTAAATTACCCAGCCCTACACATGAACTTTATGAGCGCCTAACTTTTCCCCATATTTTATACCACCTTGAAACACTCCGACTGAAATATATTACTAAACGGTTCGAGGAACGACATGCCCTCCTCTTAGAAACTATGAATTTTGATATAGCTTATACCCCTTCTCACCCCCTTCATCATACTTCACTTTCCCTTCTATTTTCTTTATATCATTACACTTTACCCCCTGATCATCCCGATTTTCATGCCGTTGCTGCTTATAAAACCGACTATTATCCACCTCTCATCTTTCCATCCTATGTTGCACAGTAGTCCTTTTGTTCTAACAGGGTTCCCACTGTCTCTATCATGGTCCTGAGCCACCCCAGGACCGGAAGATAAGCTCATTCGTCCACTAACATATCCCATGTCTTGTGATGTCCGATGCACTTCATTTTCATCTCATATATTCTCCTATTTATGATTATAGCATTAAAGCTATAATGTCCTTCATATGATCCCATAACCAAACAAAGGCAATGCCATCACTTGCAATAGTACCTACTCCTCATCCTTATGATTATAGCATAATGCTATAATGTCTGCTGTTGTATCATACATTCACATCTATTTCTATATTTATCTTCGTAATATACCTGTTGTTTATTATTATTTTTTGTTTGTTTGTTATTGAAGCTAATAAATAAAGAATGTACTCATAGACCAGCACCATATACCTTCTATCCACAATCCTCTTCCTTCTCTTCCCATATAAAGGGCATAACCCTTTGGGGGAGCTAGCCATCAAGCTAGCACTAAAAAAAACGCTGTTACGTTTGCACATGGTTGTCATATTTTCATTACGTTCTTTCGTTTTTTGGAAGGATTGTTGGTTGTAGTCATTTCGGTGATTCCCAACTCTTCTTCAAAATCATATGGTTGGTGAATGATGTTACAGTTTGGCTTATGAAACTCTGCCGCGGTTGAAACCAACAAAGAATTTCCTCCACAACAGGTAGATACTACTGAAGTAACTTAAGTATAATAGATTGAATGTGCCACTAGTCAGCCCCTCACCAGTAGTCAGCCACTTACGCATTTTCGAAACAAAAATAAGAAAACGTTACGTTTTGATCCTTATCAACATGAAGCTTAGCTTTTAGACATTCATCCTCTACACAGCCGATCACATGTCACACCGAAATGTCACCTAGTGTCGCAGCAATAGGTGGACAAAGAAGACGCTATGTTGTAATCCGTGGATCTGCTACGTAAAAAATAACAGACGAGACTTTTTGTTACAAGTGTGTATTTGTTATCTAATGTAAAAATAATAACTATTCTTTTTATTTTTTAATTTGTATATATTAAGGAAATGAAAACAGAAAAAATATTTTTCTAGATTTTGAGCATTTCGTTTGAATAGGGGGATCCGAGTACTGGAATTGAAAAATGAGTGATTTTCCAATAGTCAGCCGCCGGGGCTGAGTACTGGAATTATCGCATGTGTGCGCAATTTCGTCCATCACATGCCCAGACCAAGTATTAACTTCCCTTCTGTTAATAATACACAGTATGAGTCACAAATCTTTGTTTTTCCAGTAGTCAGCCCCGGTAGAAATGCAAAGGCCGAGTACTGGTGCCTCGAAAGCCAAAAGTCAGTCCTTTTGGTAGTTTTACTGCAATTTTAAATATCAACATCCAAATTTGCTAAAACCAGGTTCCCACTTACTCATTTCATGTAAGTAAATATAAATGAATGAAAAAGGAAGAAAAATGGAAGTTCAGAAATGAAAACGGTGGTCAATTCACCAGTACTTAAAAGAGTCTCTCTACAATGCACTGAGGGCTGTAGAAAATGGAATGACTATACGTGAAGCTAGCAGAATATTCAATGTTTCTCGCAACACACTGCAAGATAGGATTCATGGTCCAGTACATGAAAAGAAAAGGAAAATGGGACCAGATCCAGTGTTAACACTACCAGAAGAAAATAAGCTAGTTCAATGAATTACTGAAATAGCCAGAGTTGGATTTGGGAAAAATAAAATGGATATATTGAATACAGGGGCGTCATTTAGGGGGGCAGGGAGAGCCATTGCCCCCCTGAGTTTGAGATTTGTATAGATTTTATCAATAGAATAGTAGTAAGTCAGTTAAAAACGCGAAATTTTACTTATATCAAGGGGTCTTTTGCTCCCCCAAGCTAAATCTGAAATAACGCTACTGATTGAATACAATATTGTAAAAAGTGACAATAGAAAGAAACCTTTCAAAGAGAGCTAACTAGGAGGGAAAATGGTATAAATTGTACTTACGAGGAAGCCCAGAATTAGTTTGCAGAGTTCCCGAAGGCAAGAGCAACAGTCACTGAAGAATTTATTCGGAAGTGGTTTAAAGAACTTGAAGAGTACCTCCAAAATATTAACGCATCCGATATTCTTCAAGATTCCACCCGAATCTTTAATGGTGATGAAACTAGTTTTAACCTTTGCCCCAAAACTGGTAAAGTTATCGCATCGAAAGGTTTGAAAAATGTTTATGAAGTCCGACGTACAATTGACAAAGAAACAATCACTGTTCTTCTAGTTTTCTCTGCAAACGGCGAAACTGTATTTGCAATGGTTATTTTCCCGTATGTTAGACCACCGCGTGAGTATACCAAAGGTCTGGTTTTGGGGAAGATCAGAAACAGGCCTAGTTGAGGATTGATACCTTTTATGAATATATTGTAAATGGTATAAGCAAATGGCTGGAAGAAATAACGTTAAAAGACCAATAATTTTATTTGCTGATGGGCATAGCACACATCCAACTATGGAACTTAATGTGTTTTGCGTTGAAAACTGAATAATTCTATATGCCTTACCACCTAATACAATACACATTCTTCAGCCAGCAGATGTTAATGTCTTCAAACCCCTAAAGATAGAATGGAAGAAGACAGTTCATGACTGGCAAAGCCAACCCAAAACATAAATAAGTCTGTAAAAGATCTCACTTCTCTTCACTCTTGTCAACGGTAGTAAACCGTTCTCTCTCCGATTCAATTAGAAATGGTTTCAGGAAATGTGGCTTGTGTCCTTTCAATGCAAAGGCTGTAGACTACTCTAAATGCATTCAAAAGAGTCTATTAAAAAGACGTTTGGAAAAAGATTGCAGTGTATTGGCTGACATTAATTCACAACACTTTCAATCAGCTCAGTCAGTGATTTCATATGTAAGAGAAAATCTGGAAGAGAAAGGTGTAGATGTTGAAACAGTCTTAAGTGATATCGAGGAGGAAGCTTTGATTCATAATAATTCTATTGAAAGAATGGGGAATTTATCAACTGTTAGTAACATCAAAGGAAAGTAGCGCCGAATTTCAACTCTGCTCATCTGCGAATTAATTTCCTCGCAGATTCCTTCTCTATTTTCTTGTCAAGCAGATCGTACTGAAATATTGGTCCATAATGTAATGGAAAATGGTACGATATTTTGAAAGATGGTACATTACTTCAAGTTCAAAGCGCCAACGTTAATATTGAGAACACAGTCATAGATAAAGCTCCCGAAAAGAGTTCAAATAACAGTAGACAAATTCACCAAATTTTGAAAATTTTTGGCCAGGACCAATTGCGAAGACTTCAAAGAGAAAACGAACCAAAATAAATTACCAAGTGCCATATCGTCAGATGAATGGATAAATATAATGATAGCCAAGATCTTAGAACGGAAGAAAGCAATTGAAGCCAAACAAAAAACGAAAGAGCAAAGAAGAAAATTCCAACTTCGTGCATTTTTTGCAAAAAGACAACTACTACAATTTTATTATTATTATTATTTGTGAGAAGTAAATGTTTTATTTGCGTTTTCTAACTTAATAAAGGTGTTCAAACATGGTGATAAACCGATGGCTGTGACATATTTCTACTCTAGTTCTATGTGAAATATTCCTAACTTCGTAGAATTATTATGAAGACATAATTCAATTTTATTTCATATTTTTTTCTTTTTGCGTTTTCCAACTTTTGACTAGAGTGATCAAATGATATTGTGATATACTGGTCATAAAATTTGGCTATGATCTAACAGCTTTAGTTCTATTTGAAATGTTTTAGTTTCATGGTTGCTTATATTTTTACGAAGGGTCCGTTAAATACAATTTTGTTCCTGTTTTTCCAAGAAATAAATAATGTGATTTTTTGTTAGACAATTATAATGTAATCTGTTATATTTGTAGTGTCGTGTAGCAAAATAAAAAAACACTCCATGATATTACATCTGTTTTTATCATTAGTTTAAAATTTTGTTGGCTGACTTCAGGTTCATTAATGGCTGAGTTCTAGAATGTAGTGGCTGAGTACTGGTATTTTTTGGCATTTTTAGGAAATTTATAAATATCTTACATTCCTTTTATTGTAAACTAGACTAAATAATGAATACATATATCATGAAGAAGTCTCATTCTGTTCAAAATTAAAATCAAAAATGACATTCAAACTTAAAATTTGAGTTAGGAGGCTGAGTACTGGCAAATTCACCCTAGTCAAGTTACTTCAATAGTGTCTGTCTCGGAGGAAATTCCTCGTTGGCGTAAATTGCGGCAGAAATTCCAGAGCTAAGCTATACGTTGCAAAAAACTTACAATTTTGTGGTTAATGTTTATTTTGTTTAAGTTTTCCGAAAGCGATGTCGAAATTGCAAACATCAGGGATTTATCATGTGTCTCTTAGGGATCATGAGCCAACAATCAGGAAATCAGTATTACATTTCAAACTTTCAACAGGAGTTCTTTTCTCCTAATCAGGAAGCATCAGACTACTGAAGAAATGGTTTGTGTAGAGTCTACCACTCAAATTTCAACCGCGAAGAAATAAAAAATGTGTTATGATATTTCAAGAAAGAAAAAAAAAGCAGTTGTTTTGTTACTCGGACATCACATGTAGAAGCTTACTTTCCATGGATTCATATTTTCTCAATTAATATCGAAACCGGAAGTAGTAGTAAATTTCAACCATTTCCGGTTTCAGTAGAGAGAGATTAGAGTGAAGATTAAATATATTCCTTGTACGTTTAATTCTTCACAGCAAACCGCTTATCTCTATTTATTACCTATTGCACTCGATAGCAATATCCGTTAAAACGGGAGATGGTTATTTTCGCTACTTAAAATTTCAGTGGAGAGATTACAGTGCAGACACAATGTATTCGTCGAACGTTTAATTGAATTCAGAATTTAGCTTCTCGCTATCTGTTAACTCTTTTACTCTTTAGTGATCAACGTTAAAAAAAAAAAAGCGATTTACTAATTTCTACACTTCCTGGAATATTTCCAAATTTAGCGACTAAATCTAGTGCATTTGAAGGGGGAGAGAGCGATTTTTTTTACAATAGTGACTTACGACTGTTGGAATATGTTTGAGACAAACTAATGAAATTTTCTGGCCCTTTGCTTTTTAAAAATGTCATTATTTTTTATTGAGCGATTGTTAATAAATTGGTGTATATGAAATGAAATCTTTGAGTGGATCGTCTCACAATTATACCCGTCACGTAAGTGAATGATGATGGAAGAATTGGTGGAATGAAAATAAAGGAGGAAACGTGAGTATACATGATATTGTCAACCACACATCTACTTGGTCGGGTATCGAACCATGGATTTTACGCACCTGAGGTAAGAACACTACTAATATGCCACCGTGTCCTGCTTGATTGGTGAACAAAACGATTAACATAATTCGGGGGTGACCTGTTTATTTCATGACAGCGTAACCTGCTTGGCAAATTCAGGAATTCTCCTGCGGCTTGTTACAACTGACAACACAACCTCTTGGTAATGATAAGAATATGACAGCTTTATTGACAGTTGATAATTCGGAACGAAACACAACGAGGAGTAAATTATTTGTGGGTGATTACTGCACGTTCGTTATCCAAACAAAAAAAATGAACTAGGGTAGTGGTGGGCCAACTTTTTTAAAAGATTGCCAAAGAAAAAATCTTAGCAATATAATATGCTCAATTGATATAATTCTTGTCATATAAAGTAATAATGATGGAAGTATTTTACAATCTGGTTCGAACTTGGTTGATTTCATTTCAATTTCTGCCCATTTCAGTAGCGACCAAGAGCATTACGTGGAATGCAAACCACATGAGTCCCACCGGAAATTGAACCCGGATTTCCCACGCCAAAGGCTCATATGCTAACCGCTCAGCTAAGAGGGTTCGTACTGGGTTGCACTGATTCTCCTGTATGAAATTAAATACCTATCTGTTGGCGATACGGAACAAATCTCGCGCCCGAAACATCACCGCCCAAATCCTTGCGCTGACAAAACCTTGCCACTCAAAACCTCACGTGCTGAAAACCTCGCCGACAAAAGAAATCGTGGGCAAAACTTCGTCTGGTGGAAAGCTCGCCGTCCGAAACCTCAAGGACCAAAATCCTGCTTGGTCATAACATTGTGGTATAAAACTTTTGCCTAAAATTTACCCAATGAGTTTCTTAATAGACAAATTTCATATTACAAATAATAATAATAATAATAATAAGAAGAAGAAGAAGAAAAGAAAGCATCGTGTGCGTGAGTTTTCTCGAGGTATTCGTTTCCTCACACTTTCTTCATTCCACAATTTCCTTTATCCTGACCATCGAAGTGAAATTGTAAAAAGATCCCAGGCCCAAACCATATATAGGTTGGATAAAAAGTACTGGCAACCCGCCGGCACGCGCCAATCTAGTGACGGAGAACCGCGAGGTGGCAGCACCGGAGAAGACAATCTCAATTGAGGAACTTAGGTGAGTGGGAACGCTGTTGAGTCAGTCAGTCAACGAGAGCAGTGGCGTCAAATTGGTATCGCGAGTAGAAGCGCTCTAAACACAATGTTCACTAAACATGAACAGCGTTCGTGGATCAAAATTGAAGTGGCACGTGGTTGTAGTGCACGAGAATGTTTTCAGGGACTGCGGGAAGCCTGTGGTGATGCAGCGTTGCCATACCGCACCGTAGCTCGATGGTTAAAGTGTTTCGTGAAGGCAGATAGAACGTGGAAGACCGCCAACTTTCTGGACGACCTCCAGTGGACAACATGGCAATTCAGCTCCTTGCATCCTTGCTGGACGTGGATAGACGGTGGACTGCGCGTGAGTTATCGGCAGAGGTTGGGATGTGCCATAAAACTGTGCTTCACATTTTGAACGACATCCTGGGTTTTCGCAAAATTGCAGCACCTTGGGTTCCACATGTCATTACCGAGATGCAGAAATGGTACCGATATGCACTGGAACAAGAATTGCTGGGCCGCCACCAGAGGGAGGGTGACAATTTCTTGGACAGGATCGTTACCATTGATGAAACCTGAGTTCGATCCTACGAACCATGTTTGAAGCGCCAATCCAACGAATGGAAGCATCCCGATTCTCCTCGGCCAAAGACTGTGCGCCCTAGTCAGGGAGGAATGAAGGTGATGTTGATAGTGGCGTATGATGTCCAAGTGGCGTATGCTGTACCAGCAGGGCAGACTGTAAATGCGCCATATTGCTGCACGTTCTTGCAACACCATCTGCGTCCCGCACTTCGGAGAAAGCGACCTGATCTTTTGGCACGGACCCCAATCATTTTGCACGACAATGCACGGTGTCACACACCTACCGCCGTGACGGACCTTTTACGTGCCTGGAACTGGAAGATTCTGGAACATCCACCACATTCGCCGGATATGAGTCCGTGCGATTATGACCTGTTTTCCAAGATGAAGCAACCACTTCGCGGACAACGATACAACACCAGACAGGCCATCCTCAATGCCGTAGGGCGGTCGCTGCGAGACATAGCCAGAGAACAACGTGCTGACGGAGTACGGCGCCTTCCATACGTGTGGAGAAGGTTGTGGACATGGGGGGGGTGATTACATTGAAGGAATGTAGAACGTATTTCCCCTTCTAATACAGTCATTTGTAAATTATAACAATTGTGCCATTACTTTTTATCCATCCCTTGTATATATATACAAGGGCGGATCTAAGGGGGGGCTACTGGGCTATAGCCCCCCTTGACGCTCAGGTTTACACTGGGTAAAATGGGCTTCAATTCAGCTTTACATTGGATAAAACGGCAAATTATGGTTTAGCCCATCCCTTGATCATATCCTGGATCCGCCACTGGATATATATATATATATATATATATATATATATATATATATATATATATATATATTCCAAAGCACGTCTTAGAATTCTTCTTGTCATTATTTTATTGTAATTATATGTTATTACTAATTATATATATGTAGCAATACATAGAATATTCTATATCGAAGAAATCGTCGTGACGAGGTTTTATACTGACATTTCTTCCTAGGCGAGATTATGACCCACGTAATTTAGGCCAGATGGGATTCTGTGTTGCGAGACCAGGACCGGGAGGTTTTGCAGAGATTTTGGGATGGAAGGTTTTGGCCCACGAGGTTTCGGGCGGCGATGTTTTGGCTAGGTGAGGTTTCGGCTCGGCGAAATTTTGGGTGGCTTGGTTTGCCCGTCTCTAGACTAATGAAGTTTTGAATATATCTAGCTGCAATGTGCACTATGTACTGCATATTTCTTAGAAAATGATAAATTGAAGTGACCAAGTTTGGTACCTTTAAATTTCTTTTTATTCTCCCTTAAAAGTGCTGTTTTTCTTAAATTGAGCATTGGTAAACAATGAATGAGAAGTATGGAAGACGAAACATTGTTTGTTTACGAATACTTTTTTTTTATTGATTATGCTTACGAATGCATGTTTATGTTTTCCGCAAAAGAAAAAAAGAAAAAGAAAGGGAGACTTCGATTATACGCATAAATTGGAATAATATACTATTTGTTTTCGATTTCCGGTAGAAGTTCATGTGGTTCGAATTCCACGTTAATCAGTAGGTGCAGGTCTTATATAGCCTCGCTGCTGAAAGGGTGTGAAACTGAAAATCAACTCAACTCAAGCTATTTGTTTCAGTGACTTTCAGAACTGAATTTAGCTTCATTTTACGAAAAAAATTGGCAACAGTGTCTTGTATCAGTATTACTTCCATCAGCGAAAACGATTCCCTTTACGAACTTTGAGCTCCTTCGTGGCTTAGCGGTTAGTGTACAAGCCTTTAGCGTGAGACACAGGGGTTCGATTCCCAGCGGGAACTCATATACTTTGGATCTCACGTTAAGTTGTAGATCCACGCCTCATATAGCCTCGTTCCTGAAAGGAACGATAAACTTCGAAATCAAATCGATTCTCAACTTTCGACCCTTTGCATCCTGAAAAAATTTGTGTTTATCGAAAACTATATTTGTGATATTTTTTTGTCTCACAGATGCACCCGAACAGAGAGAATATATAAAGAAGCTCTGGTAAAAGAATCCTCTAAATGAAATAATAAATGAATGACTGAAAGAAAGTAAACAAAATACCAAAGAAGAAACAATCAACTTCCAAAACGTTCCATACAAAATGTGTGTAGATCGAAGATTTACTAGTACCGTTACGCTCAGTATGAGATGCCGGTGTCACAGTGAAAACCTACATCGTGAAAAACGTACCAGGGGGTACAAGATCACCGGAGATTTATTACTCCCGGTAAGATTTCGCCGCAGAATGTATATAACCCTGCTGTTTACAAATATATAAGTGGAAAGTGAAGTTCAATGTTATCAATCAACCGGACTTTGCCAGAGGGTTCAATTAAAATAGTTCCGACACTATTGTTATAACTTCCCTTTGATCTAACCGAGAGGTGTAAGATTTCACGAGAGAATTTTTACACCCTTCTGTTACTCCCAAATACTTTTGCACAATTTGTGGTACACCTCTTCCTCATTTAATTTAGCCTTAAATCTGAGAAATTAGATGGTATAAATGTGTTCGGAACATTGTCGCAGAATGGTGGTGTAATTGTTATCGGGTAAGTTTTTTCTTTACCTAATAACTCTCTCAGAGATCATTATTGCTGGTAGACTAGAAAATGTACACTACAATACACCTTTAAAACTCTTGTGCAATGTAATCTATTTAAAAAGTTTTAATGTTCTTGTAAAAACTACTCTTATTTGAAAAATAAACTGCACTATTACAGGTTATTATTATATTATAAACACAGTGCAATACCGCTATTAATTGGAAATTCTTACACAAAAAATGTATCATTCTTGTAAAACCTACTACTAATCGGGGAATTATTGTTATCGAAGTATAATGTAATACCACCTAAATTCTCTTAAGTCTACTCCAAATAAGCATAAGGAGAAGGTAGTATTTTTTGCCATAATGGATTATTCTGTATGTATAGCTTTATTGTGAGAAAAACCATTTGTTATTCTTTCCCACCAAGTTTCCAAATACTGCGAGGTCTAACAGATAGGTATCAGGAGATACCGTAAGAAGGCCAGTTTTTCCACATCGTGTAAAGAAACCAAGTAAATCTGCAATCTGGATACTTGGCCTGAACTCGCACTCATGATTTCAAAACTGTAGTAGCTCATCCAAAGTGTCCTGTGTTCTCCCATAGCGAAAGAAGCGATAATAGCGACCATTAAACAAATATCTATCCATCAAATAATTGTCTACCACATCGCATCGTTATAGTGGGCATTGTTTTCAACAAAACATGGCTGTATACCGTTATCCAACCGAAAATATCTAACCTACAATACTATGCCTTGGTACAAAACTAAATATTCTATCCCAATTTATACCTTCGTTTATTTGAATGTTTTTTCTCGGTGGTACAAATAGTACAAAATACTTAGTTTGTTACAATGGTACAAAACTAAATTCCTTCACTTTTCCCAGCTGGTACAAAAGAAAATATTCCATTCAAATTTTATTCATTCTTCACTCCTTTTTTGCCCGGTACAAAACTAAATTCCTTCGTTTATTTGAGTAGTGCATTTCCCTACATTTGTTTAAACAGCACACGATAATATAATAAAATGGCATATCTTGTTCGTACATATGACACTCAAATTCATTTATTCTTCCCTTTGACCTCTAAAATAATAATAACAATGATTTAAAATTTAATTATCCACTTTTTCACTCTCTCTCTTTATCTCTCCTTAATTAAAAAAAACCTTCGTTTCTACTACTACAGTATTTAGTTCATCTTGATGTTTCTTAGGCTCTGTGTATTTATCCTTATGTCTCCTGCCATGATTACAACAACAATAATAATTCAACTATATTTATGAATAAAGCGAGCTTCTTTATTATTGTTGTTGAAGACATCATAGCCCGTCCATGTGTTCCACTTCTCACTGAAATTAAACGAAAGTCCCTCCCGAAGAGACGTTATCGTCTGCGGAAAACAGTAAAAAAATTGTTAGTCATGCCCCTAGGCAGAAGATAATCGCATTTGTTTTACTAAACTCTCCCAAGTGTTGTGCCGCGGTTTTCACCTCAGCTCATCCCTCATGTCCATTATAGTTCAGTCTTTCTATTTATATTACTCATTATACTTTCTTAACTTATAACTTATACTTTTCCATCTCTACGCCTATCCGTAATCGTTTCTCTTTTCTGTATTTTCTGGTATTACTGATGTTTTCCTATAATGCATATTATTATTGAATATCTGCTTTATGTGTTATATATGTACCCTCATCCCACCTTACAGAATGATCATGATCGCAAAGATTATAATGTCCCTATAGAATAAGGGATAATGAAAAATAAATAACTTAATCCCATCCACATTTTCTCAGTCCTCTCAGTACTTCAATTCCTTTTCTGGAAGAGGGTGTACCCCTTTTAGAGGTAGCTAGCTGTGAGCTAGCCTTAAAAAACGTTAGTCATCTTCTTACCAGCAGTGACGTACCACACGTCAAAACAGCTGTCTTTTTAACATACCTTGCTCCCCCCGATTTGACGGGTTTGTTGTTTCACGGCAAGAAAGAGTCGACGCAACGTAGACTGTGTCGCTGTGTGTCGCCGTGTTTAGCCTAAACACCTAAGCACCTATCCAAACGGGGTGCTTTCTACCTTTTACCTTAACCTGATCGGCTGTGCACAAGAGCGTGAAGGTCGCTATATCCCGAGGGCAATCGCAACCGGCCAAGGGAAGTGATCCCAAACCTCCGCGAGGAGACTCTGTAGCTCTACTCCTGCCAATTCGCGTAAATGCCTTCGCACCCAAAGTGCAGGTCATCATTCAAATAATGATAGTAACCGTTCACGATCGCCCCTTCCATCTACATGGTTTGACGGAATGCTCATGGATACTGGTGCTATGGACGTTGTCCATCCTGCTAATACCGATCCATCCACCTCACATCCTGGCACTAACACCGCGTCTGACACTACTGCTGCTTCTGGTATAGATAGTAGACACATCACCGGCCGTTCTCAGTTCTACAACTTTCTGCTTACTGCGTTTGACACCAGCTTCAAAACAGAAAAGCTCATTTATCTCCAGATAGTCAAATATCTTCGAAGGGCGAATAATCACGAAATCGTGAAGACCAAAAACGGGGCAGTCATAAAATCTTCTGATCCCCAGTTTGGCACTACCTTGCGTAATAAAACGTCATACGAGATATTCGGGCCAAATGCAAAGCTTCAGCCGATGTCTAGTAGTATAAAAAGACGCAACTTCCTCAACGCCAAGCACCAATGCTCTCTGTTGTAATTCGAGGCGTACCGCCACAATATACCGAAGAAAAACTTGAAGCAGAGTTATGCATTGAGGAGTACCCATTTAAGACGTGCCTTCGTATTAAAAACAATAACGGACCAACCTACATGGTTCGTCTCGTAACAAGTTCTAAGGACATGATTGACGATCTGTTACAGCATGGCGCTTACGTCTATCGCCATCGACATACGGTTGAACCAGTTCGCTCACCCCCTTCTCTACCCATTAGGTGTGAGCGATGTCAAACTTACAACCAACACCCTACATCTCAGAGTCCGAATAATCCTAAATGTGGCTACTGTTCTGGACCAGATTCCACATCTTGCAATAATCACAAACAAGCTCCACGCTGCATTACCTCCTCTGGTGATCGTCCCACCTATAGCTACAAGTGGCATGCGAGACCAGCGCCACAACCAGAAATACCAGAACTCACTGTTTCCATTCGCACCATCGATTCCTCGACACTTCTGACAAATTCTTTGCGTTCTCCTCACACTGTAGACCTTCTTTACTTCACCACAATTGTTCTTCAAAAAATTCATCTTTTCCTACGCAGTAACATCTTATCTAAAGTTTCAGCTACTGCAAAACTTCTCTTTAACCTTCAACTCCATGCCACGTACTCTGGTAACACTGTTCACTTCCACCTTTCTACACTTGAAGCTTCTGTTTAATATGGACTGGATCTGTTACATAATGGCATATACCTTTCTATTCTTGAACATCTGCTCACTTCCCACCCACAGGCTTCTGTTTGGGAACGATTCAATGCCTTTGCTATAAACGAAACCTTTCTAACACCACGACACCAAGTCAAACTTTCAAGTTATCACTTAGCTCGCTTTTACTATTCCCGGCATGTTGCTCAGGCACATGGTGCCACTGATATCGGTACTTACAACCATTTACCATTCCGCATTCATATGCTTCTTACCATGTAGCTTCCAGAACACAACGTCGTTACGATTTATTTCTCCAACAAAGCCATCACATTCTGCACTGTTTATGTACGACCAGGCCATATAATACCCCACTCATTTCTTGAAAATATTCACAGCAACTTTCGTCATTACCTGATCATGGTTGATATTAATCTGCATAGTAGATCATTGTCCGAAAAGCACCACTTTCTTGATTTCATTAATGACACAATTACAGCAGAAATACTGGATCTTTCTTCTGCAACGTGCCCCAATAGCCAGACATCACCTGTTATTGTCATGCCTCCTCCAGTCTTACTATATCAAACTTACGAATTCTACCTCATTTTGCTAGCGATCATGCACCGATCCTTCTAGACATTTCATGTGCGCCACCAACAAAAATTTCTCGAGAGCCCATACATTATTATGATTATGAACGACCCAACTGGCAGTCATATCAATCCGATATCGCGAATGCCTTATTCGGAGTTCCTACTTCCAACACAGACAACGAGATTCTGTCCGTAGTCGATAGCCTCTCAGATATCATTACACATGCAGCACAAGCCAATATACCTCCAAAAAACATATCCCGATAGTCCTCCAGTACCACCTCTGTATCATTCCATTATTACTGCATGTCGCAGGCGTTTCGACAATATTTACGCCTTCAAAATCCTGAAGCTCTGCGCCAACATCGTCGATGGAACAGGATGGTCCGAAATTATCAGGCAGCCTATAAACGGCGACGCTGGGCCAATACGCGTAACTACTTGCAGCAACATCCTAACCTTCCCTTTATTAGCAAAAATTTCATCAACTTATAGGTAACTTGGCTAGTACTATTTACTCAATTGTCGACCATGGCCACACCCTACAAGCGGATGTCCAAAAAGCTTATGCTTTGGCCAAATACTTTCAGGATATCTTTATGCCTCCTCACTGTCATGTCACTACTCAGCTTTACCGACGTATGGATGCAACACAATCTCTCATTCAGCCAATCATTTCTTCGGACATTGTCACTGTACTCCAATCAAAACGAAATATTGCAAATGGTTTCCAGAAATTCACATACCACCTCATCAAAGCTAAACCTTCTTCCTTTCATATTTTCCTTCCTTTCGTTTATAATTTCATTCTTCGTACTAGCTTTTACACTCCTCAATGGAATATCCTTAAAATACTTTGGTTTTCTAAACCAAATAAACCTCCTCAGGCTCTCTCGTCCTATCGTCCAATTCAACCTACTTTTTGCTTTAGTAAGACATTCGAAAAAATTATTGTCAACCGACTCCATGACCGACTCGCTACATATAATCTACTGCCAGTTCACCAAGCCGGCTTCAGACCTGCCATCAGCCTATTTGATTAACTTCTTCGGCATACTACTACTATAAGCAATTATTGCAATTCAACTTGCCCCTCATGCCCCTTACTCTTTGGCTTGGAGATGGCATATTGGGCTACTGAATAAACTTCACCGTTTCCGTCTTCCAATGTGCTTCATAAAACTTATTCAGTCATTTCTTACCTCTCGGCTTGCCTACATTACTATCAATAGCGCTCTATCATATGTAATCTTCCTAAACTCTGGTGTACCTCAGGGCTCTGTTTTGTCACCGCTGTTATTCCTTCTTTACATAGCCGATATACCCTCTTTGCCATCAAACGTAAACGTTTCTCAGTTAGCTGATGACACAGCGTTGCTTTGCCTGGAGACTACTGTATAGCATATCAATCGTACTTTACAGCCTGCTATAATTCATTTCTTGACTGGCGCACTCATTGGAAACTCAATGTCAATTCCGACAGAACACAAGCAATAGTCTTTCAGTTTTCACAACGACGCTCATGCATTAGACGAAACCTTAATCGCCTCGACCTCACCATCCACGGTGCTGCAATACCCTCCTTGAAGCAGGTTACTTATCTAGGCGTAGTTTTCGAGAGCAAACATACCTGGAATTCACATGAGCAGAAACTTGATTTACAAAGTACACGCAGACTCAACTTCATTCGAAAATTAGTTGGCACATCTTGGGGACTACACTCTAATACCATTCTTCCTACGTACAAAGTATTCTTACGCTCTCTTCTCACTCATGGACACACTGCGTGGGTATCAGCTCCAGCCTCCTTTTATAAACACCTCAACATTATCGTTATCCGTCTTGCATTTCGTATTCGTCTGCCCTATCCTACAGCTCCCCTCTACCATCGTTAATCTTTCCTCCTATTCTACACCATATAGAGTCTTTACACACAAAATACATTACCAAGCGCATGAGTTCCAATAATGCCGTATTTTTTTTACACTATCCATCTCGATATTGCTCATGACCAGTGGCGTATTTAGGGGGAGGGCTTCCGGGCTTAAGCCCCCCTGAAATCTTACTTACTATAGTAAAGTATATGAAATATCTTGCAGAATTTTCACATTTTCAGGCAAAGCCCCCCCCACGAAAGTTAGCAAAGCCCTCCCCGAAACAAAATCGTAAATACGCCACTGCTCATGACGTTCCTCCGAAATAGATCTATACTTCTCTCCAGCATCTCATTACCTTGTATTCTCACACTCTTCCTGCCAATGACCCCAACAAACTTCAATATGACATATATCATCCATCTCATTATTCTCATCATGTTTATCCATTTTTGCACTTGTAATATCCTTCTTTACTAACCAGAGCCTCCAATTGTCACTCATTAGTCTCAAGTTGCCCCAAGACAGAAGATAAGCCTCATTTGTTACTTTAATAGCTCGTCAATGTTGTCTTGTCTACTGCATTTCATACATGTCATCCAACCCGATACATTCCCATTGCCTAAACTTTAATATATTTTTCTTGTAATCGTTTCTTTTAACTCATCTATATCACCTTCCTCACCTTGTTTTTCTCCTATATATATATATATATATATTTAAAGACGAATATCATTGTTGCACCCATTACATTTCGCAGGATTATGGCAACCACTAGAAAACGTTAAATATATTGATTTCTAAATGCGAATATTGTCAATGTCACATACTGTCAAAATAAAAATCGGTTTCGGTTTTCCAAATTCCCAGAAAAAAATATCACTTTTGATTCGATGAGTAAAGTGGAATCCGTTCGTGTTATATGATTATGAAACCCGAAATATACGGTCCTACAAATTTTACTTTATTATCATTATGAAACCATTCAATGCACAGGGGTACCAACCTTTGCATTTGCAATATTTCTTGCCAATTATTTTAGTTATGCAAAACGATAGAGAGTAATCTAAAAACAGGAACAAACATTTTTGTTTCTTTTGAATTCTTTTCTGGTGTTTTGTTGGTATTCCTTCTTATTCTCCCATTTCTCTATCCCACAAAGTTTAATTTATCAGAGAGTATGTCAGATATAATGCAAACTTCTACTACCGACTGATATCTCAGGAATTGAGTTGCTCGGGTTTGGTAGAGTCAACCCGACTCATTTAAGAGTTAGTCAAAAAGACCCCAAGAAAACTTCGCACCATATCTAAAATTTTATACTCTTTATTTCCCTAGGGCAGCAGTGAGCAACATTTGATACGCGTGCCAAACATTGCAAGCCGATGACTTGTTTCTGACACGCCAAACAAGTTCTTGCTAAAATTATTTACAATTTTTTTGAAGATATCTCAGTCCAAAATTTTAACTCAGAAGAGAAAGGTAGAGTCTCATGACCTAGTTGTTCTGGTTAGATGTGACAAATGTGCTGTACCCAGATTCGTAGATGATTGTCAGTACAAAAGAAACCTAGGAAATCATCCCCCTTGTAGTGAACATCAAACAAGACACACACATACATACATACTATTAGAAGAGATAAAAAATATAGTTAACTGAAAATGGCTTTGTCCCTTCAAAACCCGAAACAAACAAAATTCACTAACAAGTAATGTTATTTGTCTTAGCGTAATTTCAGTGGAAATTAACAACTATCCATTACATCAAACGCAACGGCTCCGCTACAACTTAAACACGAATATTTTGAAATTAGTAGCATTTTTTTTTCTGGTTGGGTAGTATTAATACGCACTTTACTTAGTAGGCCTTCATACAAAATGAATGCAAAAAATGGTTCGAAACATCGAAGTAAAAAATAAGATTTCTTTCACCAGGGGGGGGGGGATTTTGTATCAGAGATTTGCTAGACTTCGGCACGAACTCTCAGAAAGGTTGCCCACCCATGTGTTTGGACTATAAATAAGTGTTGGACATGAGGTCAAGTGCGCTGAGGGGCATGACTTCTAATCGAGCGACAGGAGTAGAATGCCCGGTGGATGTGGAAGAAAAAATTAGCTTAAGCCGGTATCTCTCAGAGATTGACACACTCTGAGAGTGAGTAGTTTGGTCCCTTTAGGTTTCGTTGAGACTAGAAGGATAAATAATGCATAGGAAATAGCGGTATGCTGACCACACACGCCTCTTAGACTTAGATAGCCGCGTGACAGTCTCTAGCCTTATAGGACTGTTGCGCTGAACAGTTGGTTTGGTTTAGAGCTATAAATAGAGAATTAGGTTTGCCAATCATGCTAACTGTAAGCGAGTAAAGTTTGCTGTCTTTTATCCTTTTAAGTGAACTTTGTGGTGGACAAACACCGTGTGCGTGGGATTTCTCGAGGTTCTCTCGTTTCCTCCCACTTTCTTCATTCCACCATTTCATTCATTTTTCACAATCACCGTCTCCTTTAGCCTAACCGGCATAAGCGTGGGACGTAAAACTCAAAGATTTCATTTTTTTTATTCTTTTGTGTCTTCTGCTATACAGTATGCTCTTGCGCTGGTTTTCTACGGGAGATGAGCTTGACTTTCATTCCCAGACAATTGAAATCTAGTTTCTGCAATAGAAAAATTTTATGTTTGCAGCAGAGTACAGGGCAGAAAATTTAAGATACATTTTATTAGCTACCCTTGTAAAGGGAGTAGCTATTGCGTTTGGGTAGGTGTCAAGAACGGTTTCACCATTGGTTATGCTTTCCATTGAAAAAGACCTGACAATAAGAATACTAGAGTTCAACCAACAGGTATTAGGCAGATTTGTTCCAATTAAAGAGAGAAAAATGAACTTATTAATTAAATAAGATGAATTATAATTTAAAATAAAGTGTGTTTTAAGCTTTGGTCAGTGTTTCTTTTGTTAAAATAATAAATCCAAAGCCATGGATAATCTTACTAAATAAGGTGATTAATCGGATTAAATGTTCTCCATTTTTTATTTTTTAAAAACAGAATTTTATTTAATTTAACATGTCACATAGCATTTGCATACAAAGTTATGCTGATTAGTCAATGAGTCCACTTTATATCTTCTGTCTCCGATTGTTTGTACTGCAACAAACGAAACCACAATCCACCGGCTGCCACTGCTATGTTATAAGCCTAATCGTTTCACAGCCAGAATATTATATTTCAAATAAATATAATTATTATTATGTGTTATTCTGTCGATAGTGAACAAATAAAATTAGAATAAAATATGGAATATTTTGTACTCAAAATATTGAAGGGGAACGCGTCCCACCGTCTCCCCGCCAGAGACGCCCATGACTTGCACTACGGGAGAAAATAAAGATAAGACGGGTAGTAAGATATAACTTACTCCATAATTAATTATAATTCTTTATTTCAGTGTGATAAAATAAAAATATCCTAACGTTTTATATATTAACTATAACCTCTGTTCTCTCTCTCTCTCTCTCTATCTATCTCTCGCAATGAACCACAAATCTCAATTTTTTCTTTTATGTGGAATTATTCTAAAAGTATCTGTTTTAGTTCTTACGATTTTCCAATAGAAAAAAAGGTGTTGGAAAACAATAGCAAACAGTAGGCCTATATATACTGTATAATTCAATTCAAATTATACAAAATATATAAGTATCTGTTTTAGTTCTTACGATTTTCCAACAGAAGGAAGGTGTTGGAAAACAATAGCAAACAGTAGGCCTATATATACTGTATAATTCAATTCAAATTATACAAAATATATATGTATATAAGTATCTGTTTTAGTTCTTACGATTTTCCAACAGAAGGAAGGTGTTGGAAAACAATAGCAAACAGTAGGCCTATATATACTGTATAATTCAATTCAAATTATACAAAATATATATGTATATAAGTATCTGTTTTAGTTCTTACGATTTTCCAACAGAAGGAAGGTGTTGGAAAACAATAGCAAACAGTAGGCCTATATATACAGTATAATTCAATACAAATTATACAAAATATATATGTATATAAGTATCTGTTTTAGTTCTTACGATTTTCCAACAGAAGGAAGGTGTTGGAAAACAATAGCAAACAGTAGGCCTATATATACTGTATAATTCAATTCAAATTATACAAAATATATATGTATATAAGTATCTGTTTTAGTTCTTACGATTTTCCAATAGAAAAAAAGGTGTTGGAAAACAATAGCAAACAGTAGGCCTATATATACTGTATTATTCAATTCAAATTATACAAAACATATATGTATATAAGTATCTGTTTTAGTTCTTACGATTTTCTAACACAAAGAAGGTGTTGGAAAACAATAGCAAACAGTAGGCCTATATATACTGTATAATTCAATTCAAATTATACAAAATATATATGTATATAAGTATCTGTTTTAGTTCTTACGATTTTCCAACAGAAGGAAGGTGTTGGAAAACAATAGCAAACAGTTGGCCTATATATACTGTATAATTCAATTCAAATTATACAAAATATATATGTATATAAGTATCTGTTTTAGTTCTTACGATTTTCCAACAGAAGGAAGGTGTTGAAAAACGATAGCAGACAGTAGGTCTATATATACTGTATAATTCAATTCAAATTATACAAAATATATATGTATATAAGTATCTGTTTTAGTTCTTACGATTTTCCAACAGAAAAAAAGGTGTTGGAAAACAATAGCAAACAGTAGGCCTATATATAATGTATAATTCAATTCAAATTATACAAAATATAAAAGTATCTGTTTTAGTTCTTACGATTTTCCAACAGAAGGAAGGTGTTGGAAAACAATAGCAAACAGTAGGCCTATATATACTGTATAATTCAATTCAAATTATACAAAATATATATGTATATAAGTATCTGTTTTAGTTCTTACGAATTTCCAACAGAAGGAAGGTGTTGGAAAACAATAACAAACAGTAGGCCTATATATACTGTATAATTCAATTCAAATTATACAAAATATATATGTATATAAGTATCTGTTTTAGTTCTTACGATTTTCCAACAGAAGGAAGGTGTTGGAAAACAATAGCAAACAGTAGGCCTATATATACTGTATAATTCAATTCAAATTATACAAAATATATATGTATATAAGTATCTGTTTTAGTTCTTACGATTTTCCAACAGAAGGAAGGTGTTGGAAAACGATAGCAAACAGTAGGCCTATATATACTGTATAATTCAATTCAAATTATACAAAATATATAAGTATCTGTTTTAGTTCTTACGATTTTCCAACAGAAGGAAGGTGTTGGAAAACAATAGCAAACAGTAGGCCTATATATACTGTATAATTCAATTCAAATTATACAAAATATATATGTATATAAGTATCTGTTTTAGTTCTTACGATTTTCCAACAGAAGGAAGGTGTTGGAAAACAATAGCAAACAGTAGGCCTATATATACTGTATAATTCAATTCAAATTATACAAAATATATATGTATATATATATTTGCAGCGAGTGTAGCACGTCTCTTGAACTAAGTCATCGAGGGGCAGGAAGGGGGAGAGCAGCTGTAGAGTCGAAGTCCATAATTGTGTATTGTCTTAACTGACATGCCGTCACGCACGGACCAAACACACACAATTCAACGCCTTCTGCTCAGCTGGCTAAGCAGAGCAATTACGTGGATTCAAAAGAAGTCGCAGATGGTGGGAGTGAATATAATGCATTTTATTAAAGGTATCGTAGATTGTTTTAGAAAGCTAAATATTGCAGAGATCTTCATGCACTAGCGGATCCAGAATGATCGTTTGGGGAGAGGAAGTGATTAGCTTCCCTGAGGATGAGCGTAACCTCAATATGACCAGAATTTTAATTTGCAAGAATGGGACGCATTTGAATCCGAGGCTGGAGTGAGGTGTAAACCTGATTCCCAGTTTCCATTTTGCGACCCGAAATTTTGTGTGTGTGTGTTTTATTTAAATGAAATTATATAGTTTGTGTAGATTTAAACTAAATACGTAATTCTGTTTCGGAGGCGTAGCGGTCATGATTCACTTCACTCATAGTCACCGCGATATATCAGACGCGCTGTCTTGCACAGTACTTGAACAAAATAAAATACTATATTGACGATGGCGTTCATTTTAATCTACAATTTTCTCTAATCATTTATATTTTGAATGACAATTGCGGGTCAACAGTTGAAAAAACAAGACAGGCTCGGTCTACGCAAAAACAGATAACAAAAGCAGAGTTGGCGTGGGTCAATGAAAACTTGAACCACGACCCACTGAAACACCACCCATGGTGACCCACGACCCACTGACCCACGACCCACCGTGACCCACTCTGACCCACCACCCACCGTGACCCACCACCCACCATGAACCACTCTCATCCACTTTGACCTACTCACTCGCCAAAATCCATCGTCATCAACTCTGAACACGATCCACGGTCTCTTCTGAACTGACTAAAGAGTTTACACTTGTAATAAAACATGACTGTGAAATTGTCACTAATCGGAGTTTGAATTTCTAGTCAATCGCTCAAGTACCACTCTGTTACAATAACGGTGGATCTGGCCTTTACGATATAAACTGGTAAAGTGTTTGTCAGTGAGGAAATTGAAACATTTCAAGCTGGGGGGAAATTAATGTGTGCCTAAAATATACTTGTACCAAGAGAGTATTCTTGCAAGTGTTAATTTCTATACGCATTCCAAAAGAAACTTCTATTCGCAGGAAAATACTCCTGTACAATATGGAAAAGGTTATGGTTTCTCAGTTCACAGTATTTTTCTCACAAAAGACCTGAAAAATCAGTTTTTCATAGTGTATAAAGGTGCTCGGGTACCCTATGTGAGAGCATTTCCATAAAGTATGCTCATAATTGTAATTTGTGTAATCACTAAAACACCACGTTAAATTTAAGTTACAAATATGCATAATTGCAATTATTATGAATATTTATTCAAAGTAGTTTACCTAAAGCAAAGAAGAGTCTTACTAAAAATTAGGTACAAAGTTGAATAACACAAAGCAATTAGTAATACAAGTATACATTTTCCATAACACGTAATTTTCCACCTTAAAACAAATCTGAAATCGGCTTTATTTCCTGTTGGTAACTTTTTCGTGGTAAATCATCCGCAGCGAAATTATGTCCATCCTTCAGCCAAGAAATAATTAGCTCCTCTACTTTGACCTTGTCTAGTGGTGGGCCATTAACATTGATGAACAACAAGTTAGACAATGTTTGAACACTTATTCTATTTCTAATATGTCATCTGTAAATTTCTAAGGGGAAATCCTCGTTCGCACTCTGTCGTAAAAATTGATAATACTTCTACCCGATTCTGCAACTCCTCATCGACAATCTGCTTGTTAGACGTAAGTCTGATAATGATTTTTCTTGGTCAGTTTTGAAATACTCAGCAAGAAGTATCATCTCTCTATCACCATACAATATCTTTTCCATATCGACCATGTCAGTTGGCAATGTCGACTCATGTAGAACAGAAACTTCATCTACCACGCCTTTGATAGGGAATCTTGTGAATAAATTATCTATTAAAGCCTGATAAACTGATGATTTGTTATTTGTTTGTAAATTTAATTTTTGTAATTACACATGAAGGTTTGATTCCATTACCAAGTTCCCTCCCCCGTCTAGAAAGCGAAAGGGAACGAAGTTCCTGGAGTGTTCAGAGATGAATGAGAATTTCCCTCCTTCTTCCCCTTCAATTACCACACTGCTGTTTGCCATGTGCCAAATTACGTTGAATTTCAATTAAATTATCATAGTATAATTATTTCCTTGTTGAATGATTGATACTTTTCAGTGGAAAAAAGGATGAAATTTGAAAGTTCCAAATCAAGGTAAGTAGAACAACGTAAAAGAAAAAAGTGTAAAATTTTCCATATAATTATGAATACAATCCAAACAAAATTTCGGTGTAATTAAGCTTAGAGTACAAATTTTATGCCTATTTTTCTCTCAGCTTTATGGGTTGACTACCCTGTGCTGTAAGCGCTCCATATAATAAACATAAGCTTCAGCAATTATTATAGTAGAAAGCAATGGATATATGAAGCCAAGCAATGTATTTTTTGTTTCTGATTTTTTTTCTTAAATAACATCGATCGTTTTCGATCATCTTTACAAACCAACTCACTACCAATTTTCCATATATAGAAAGTCCCCCACCACCACCACCAATAAAGGAGAATTTTAAAAAATGCTTGAAGACATTCTGTTTATCTTCAATACAGATTTAATACACTAAATTTTAGCTCCATAAGTTTAACAGCTTGCGAGATACTAATCTTTTTTACGCAAAAATTCGGATCTTCACTATCTCCTTAGGATATTATGCATTATAATGAAAGCAATATAACATCCCAGTTTGGATTAAGGCCTAACTATATACCAAAAGTAATTACATTTGACTTTGCAATTTGACCGTGATGATCAGTCACACATAGTTACATTCAATTTTTTATATAATAATTTATATATTACAGTGATTCAAAAATGTATTTGTTCCAGTAGTTAGCTCCTCTAAAACTCACAGGTCTTGAAAGCCAATTAGTAATATATTCCTATTGCTATTATTACAATTACAAATATCAATATCTAAAAGTGCCTGAAGTTATTTTTCATTTAGATATAGTCTACTCACCTCAGGCAAGTATACAGTAACAAATGGGAAAAGAAGGGAAATGAAGGTCTTGAAAGTAAAACGAAGACAAATTTAAGACTCTTCAGAAGATACTGTCTACAATGCAGTAAGCAGAGTGGTTTGGAAGATCATACTGAGTCGGTGGGTCGCAGTGGGTCACGGTGAGTGGTGGGTCGCAGTGGGTGGTGAGTCACAGTGGGTTGCAGTAGGTGGTGAGGTGGTGAGTCACTGTGGGTCACGGTGGGTGGTTAGTCACAGTGGGTCACATGCTGTTGACCCACGACCCACTGACCCACTCAGAAAACTTGACCCACTTGACCCACTGACCCACTCCATCTCTGAACAAAAGTATACATGCATAAAGAATAATACCCAACGTCAAGAAATAACAAAATATATTATGACTTTCCATGTACATTTCTTGGTAGCTTAAAAATAATATAATAATTAATTATAATTATAAATGATGTTTAATAGTATATGGCACACAGTGTTCAAGTGGGCCAAAATATAGGTAAGAAATCCTTTCATATTGCTTTAATTTCTGTTTATAACAGGACATAATACGGCAAATTGAAAATTGAAAAAAAAATATAATATTCAAACTGAACTACAAGGATGTTTTAGTGACTCCGTGATTATTCCTTGTAGTAGTGATTACACGAACATGAATTTCGTGACTTTCCCCCGAAATAAGAATATTATGATTTTTCCCCTTAAAAAAAAAGCCTCCTCACTCAAGGACATAGACCTTGTACAGAAGAGTGAAATGAACACACCTTCTAATGCATAATACTAATCATCTCTGCATTTAAACCTTGTACTGTACTACTAAGAGGAACCCGGAGCGACGAGCGGTTCGAAGATAATCTACAATTAGTAATGTATAAACCCTAGCAGTAGAGATAACTTGAAAACCGCTTGCTGTAAGCTTGCATCGAGTTAGATTGGAAAGCGTGCAAGCATGCTGTAAGCTGGATTCCAGTAACGAAGTCACATGGGCACAACCTTGCATTCAGTTTTCCATTCAACCTTGACGCAGGCGTGATGATATGACGCTCTGCGAAGTGTCTAAAGCATTCTTTGCAAGTACAACCAAAGGCAGATTGTATAAAAGCATGAGTTGAAAGTGCAAGCATAGAAAGTCAAAAGCCAAGCACGGGGTAACTAGCCGAAAGCTTTCTTGCTACTTTGGAACAAATGAATTGTGAATATAAATCCTGTATGAATATAATATATTGCAGTACTCCTTATCCATATAAATCACTAGTCACTGTGAAGGTAAGTGCATAATTTATTCAATAAAATACGGCAAATAATGTAATAACAAAAATATCAATATTATACTTTCTGTTACACAAATTCAATAGAAATATTGTACATGAATTAAAATTATATAGTATCAAATATAAGCCGTTATAATGCATAAAGAATTAAAAAGAAAATGAAATCCACTGAACGATTAGCAAAGCATGCAATAAAATGAACGAAATATCAGAAACGTAAAACCAAAGAGATGTTTCCGTTCATTACTGCAAACAAAATATATTTCCTTTAACACACCGACTGGCAATATTATTTGATAATATCAGATGTTTGTGGAAAAAATACTAATTAAAATTTAATTTTGAAAAATTCTCATCTTTCAACGATATTAACAATTGAGAAAAATGTACGTTTAACTAGTTCTTTTATTTTCAACTCAGATATAATATGGACCCTCGTTTGGCTCACTGGCTAACACACTTTGCCTTTGGTGCGCGTGATTCCGCGTTTCGATTCCCAATTGGGGTTCCCTTGAACGAAAAATGTGGTTCGGATTCCACCATAATCTGTAGGTCCGCATCTCCTTTCGCCATCCTGGCAAAATCGTTTGACGTTAAACAAACATATCAAATATCATGTATAATAGAGTATATAACTTTAAAAAAGCAATTTAAAAAAACTTTTTTGAGTTCCTTTTTCTTGATTTTGAATTCCATTTATATATCCATTTTTAGGACACAATTTTAAAATATACAATTTTAGTTCAAAGAGTGAGCCAACTTGTCCTCCTTCCTACAGCTATTCATTCAACGAATGAATCATATTATTGCTCCTTTGAGGCTTATGGTGGCTACCTCAAAGCACTAGGGACAGAAGTATTCACAATTCAAATATGTCTGTATTAAGTACTATTAAGTACCACATATTTTATTAGACTCCGCTAGACATGTCACACAGATTGGATCGGTCGCTAAAAGACCATATTTGTATTTTCCAAAGATAAATGCTGGATGTTAAAAAAAATAAACAAATAGATCTTCGGGGGGGGAGGGTTCCCGTCCGCCTCCCACGTGGATCCGCCAATGCCTTCATGTAAGAAATTCCGGAAAGTTTCTATGCAATATATCCGATCAACTTCTCCTGACACAAACCACCTCGTATGTTTATATATGAAAGTATGAATACCACATATGAAAATATCTTGTCAACAACCCCATGAGTAAAAGTACAGGTGCTAACGGCGAGCCTCTACATATGGCCGCGTATAGTTTGTGGTGCCAGCTTTGGCGGACGAGGCGAGTCTGACTCGTTTTTGGAACAGAACCCACTTGGGAGCCAATGATTGGTTGAAACGAAATGAAACGAAATCTTTAAGCTTTACGTCTCAAGGTTATGCCGGCTAGGCTAAAGGAGATGGAGATGAGAAACGAATGATATGTTGGAATGAAGAAAGTGGGAGGAAATGAGAGAACCCCGAGAAAACCCACGCACACGAAGTGTCTACCACAAAGTTCACTTGGTGTGAGCTCGGATCGAACCAAGTACCTCGTGCACCAGAGTTGAATGCTCTACCACTGCCCTTTCCGATGATTGGTTGAGTGATGGTTGCTGTCACAGTGCCAACGTGGAGCTGTCCATGCCATTGCCCTGCCCTCTTGTAGCCGCCGACTTTCCCATGACACATTATGCTCTTCCAAAAATAAAGGTGAAATAAATAGTTTTCTTACGTATAATGTCATGTCATCTGTAATCCACTGAACCAAATGAAACGTAAAAACTACACGAAAAATGTTGCCTCCATACCGGGCCAAGAAGCACCTACCCCAACTTCTTTCTTATTTCCAAGTTCTGCCTTACCTCTCTAACATTTTCGCAGTGAGGCAATTGAAGGACAGTGCAAACTAAAATCTATTCCAGGCAACCTGATAGGAAACCAGAGCCGTAGCTAGAGATTTCGGCGCCCGGGGCGAAGTAGAATTCGGCGCCCCCTAAACTCACCAATAATTATATATATATATATATATATATATATATATATAAAGAAAAGCAGTTTTTGTTGTTATGATACGCTAAATTTTTGTTAATCTTCTTGGAAAGGCATTGCCATTGCAAAAACCAAAAACGATCATTATGTATCCTTTTTCAAATAAGAGCTGTTTTCAAGAGTCTTATTTTGGGCTTTTTGTTAAACTTGACAAAATTACCTTTGGTTGTCTACAAATTCACTGGGAAAACAGTTATGGAAAGTTACTACTATTTACAACGTTTCATACTATCGATAAGAAATGAAATTTCAATACATTAAAAACTATGTGCTTTTAAATTGTTCGAAATGGGTGACAGTAATAATTGTAAACTTTTTAATTTTATTCTGTATGTGACCACATCAATAGCATTTTAATTTCGATCTTTTAACGGTAAAATATATTTTGTGAAATGTAATGGAAATTCAGAAGGAGCCTTCTTTATGAATTTTTAAATATTGATCGATGGAGCTGAAGAATATGTTCAATGTTTGTACTTAAAATCCAAAATATACTTTGGCTACTAAATGTCTGAAATTACAGTAATTACTTAATTTCTTAATGAATGAAAGTTCCGAATTTAAGGTACCGGTACTTATTATTAATTAACATATTAAAGTACTCTAACACGTACATATATAAAGAATGTGTGTACTTATGTTTTGTATGTATGTAGATAGATAAAAACATCACACAACTAGACACGTATGCTACCGTCCTAAGCGAAAAGACCTTAGCTCTACATTTTTCGAAAATCGAGACATTGGTATGGGAATGTTCGTAGTACAATTCTGCATCTATCTAAAGTGAAATTGACGTGATTTGACCAATAGGTAGGGGGTAATAACGTCATGAGTGTTTACCTTATGTTCAAAACTGTAACTGAAAGTAAGCAAAAAGACCTTAAGGGGCAATTCATAAGCAAATATATTTAACTGTATTACCACACATTTTAGATCGTGAATATATATTTAATAAAGTTTTACTGAAATACAACAAATTTAAACGTACAGCCTAAGCCAAAACACGTTTTGCTTATTTTCTCGAAAGTATGTGAAATGGAGTTAAGGCTTTTTCGCTTAGCACGCAGTATGCACAAAATAATATGTTGGCGATACAAAAAGTAGATGAAAAATAACCCAAATAAATTCCTCCAAATTGGAAGCATTTGATATGTCAATGGAATTTAAAAATAAATCATTGGTAGTGATAAGTGTCTGAAAAAGTCGAACTTCGTTGGGCTAATTTCTGACCCCTTAAGCCCCTATCCTACAACTGTTTGAAGTTCGAAAATATTATTGTTCTCCTCGTTTACCTTTATTTTTAACATTC
Source organism: Thermobia domestica (assembly GCF_964235325.1). Taxonomy (NCBI): domain Eukaryota; kingdom Metazoa; phylum Arthropoda; class Insecta; order Zygentoma; family Lepismatidae; genus Thermobia; species Thermobia domestica. The sequence continues at coordinate 339,124,816 of NC_137456.1, read as the reverse complement.
CCGCACAAACAGCAGCTTGAATGTGTCTCTTCACTCTTCTCACTTTCATACCTTCATTCTCACCGTCACACAATGGGGCCAGGCGTGACGTCATATTGTGTGGTCCTCTCGTTTTGTCAACTTAAGATCTCTCAGGCAATTCTTAGCAAAAACTCGAAAAATGAAGTAAAAGATTGACTCGACATAATTTGTTATAATGAAACCTTAATAGTGTACAGGAAAAGAAGTTATAGCAGTTTACAATGAATTCATGGGACGTGTAAATTTGGTTATCTGCCGAAGCCGGAGAGGCGCTGCTTAGTGACAGAAGATAGGAAATTGACTTTGAATGCAACTATTCCTACATTGCGTGTAGATATTCAGTGGCTGGTAGGGATGCGCACGAGACGAGTCGAGACAGGATTTTCCTGGCAAAATTTGAGTCGAGACACGGCTCTTCCAATAGATAAATATACATTTTTCGAGTCGAGACATCGCTTTTACGGCACTTTTTCGAGTCGAGACAGCCACAAATCTTGTCTCGTGCGCATCCCTAGTGGCTGGTAAACATGGTGGCACGGCCAACATGTATGTATCATTTTGTATATTTAGAATGTAGATGTGATGTAGTCAATAATCATATTTGAAATGATGCTAATATTTATCATATCCCTATGATAATCCCCTACTTAATATCATATTTGGAAAATGTTGAGGTACTGAAAGCATATAACTATGGTCAAGCGATAGAATGGCATTTTAGTAGAAAATATGGCATAATATGTCTGTAATTTTTTAATATGTCGTAGCGGAAACATTGTTCTTACTGTATGCAAAGAGAAAACCTGCACATATTTGCACTTTTGAGAAATATAGCGCATGAAAATGTTTAAGGAAAACCGCATTCTGGATGCAATGCTGCTTTTGAATTGAGCTGGGATGAATGTGAGAGCAAGTGTTAGGTTATTAGACGTGTGATCCCCATGCACGCAGTGACAAAGTTGAATATAGGTCGATTCTGGAATTTTGAACCCAGATCTCGTTGGGGGCTTCGCCCCCAGAATCCATCTTGTTTCTAACATCTAGTCATACTTCTCTGGCATTCACTAACAGAACTAAACTCTAGTCAAACGTATTTGATTAATGGTGGCGACATTTTGAAACACCAATGCTAAATTATCTATGGCCTATAAGGTAGAACCATATTAAAAATGGTGTTGATCAATTCACTATTGTGTTTTTTGTGATGCGTGCACAGAAGTGACATTGGAATCAACTGTAATGAACCTCCGCTTGCTCCAGCTAAGAATGTTCCGATCAAGCTCTGAAATGAGCTCACGTAATACACGATGCAATATATGAAACAACTTGAACAGGTTACTGATGCTTGTAAATCATAATGGGCCTTATTCAGAGTCGTTCTGACGTTTGATTAGTGCCATACTCAAGAGTTCGACTAACATATGTTTCCTGCAGTAGTCAGGCTTTTAGTATGATGCTAATCATACGTCAAAACGACTCAGCATAAGGCGGCATATGTTTAATATATCTGATAATATATTTATATCGAGAACTTGTGATGAGATAATTTTTATGTATTGAAGCGTCCTTGCATCTTCATTGTCATAACGAATCCTCCACAACTTTGAAATAATTTTGAGAAGCAAGAACTTCTCTTCAATTTTATTACTCTTCAGTTGTAAATGAATAAGTACACTTTTTCCTTTCATGCGTAAGAATGTAAGCCAATCGTGAATTGCCAAATCAAAGCATATTACCCATGCGTTTGTTTATGCCAATCATATAATCTGTTAAACAATTTAGGAGCGAATATAAGGAATATTTCCTTTTATGATGTAAAACTCTGTTTTTGACGAAATAATGTCGAAATAACATTATTGTAGCCAATGCACATACCGAAATAATTGGTTTTCTTTCAATTTTCTGCTTCATATTGCGAATTCTTATTTTTGCCAAGAATTGAATGCTTTGGCCCCACTGTGCGTTGAGATTAATCCGATTGGGTAGAAAAACGTTTTGAACTAAGCAAACTCATTACTGTCAGAACATCGAACACGACTTCGCTCGTTTCTGATTTTGAAAATGCTTCTGCGCACACTATAAGTCATTAGTCGGCAGTGGATTGCGAGCGAAGCGAGCAAGAAAATTTTTAAGAAATCTACTTATTTCATTGATAACCGACAACAATATTGATCGAATAGGGCGCCAATACTCTCTGGGGGCGACTCGTCTTTTACTCATGTCCAACACAACTTTTTCTTTCTCCTTGCTCGTTCGGCGCCCCCTTGCATCAGCGCCGGGGGCGGGCGCCCCGCTGGCCCCCCCTTAGCTACGGCTCTGTAGGAAACTCCCCTTCCTCCCACCACTCTCCAGTACGGAGGGGAAAGCAAGCCGTTGACCTTCACAGGGAGGGAAGCTTTTCTAATAAACAGAATTGTGTACACACTAAATTCGTAAGTCAATTCGCTCGCACCTGATGGCGAGAAAGCACTGCTGTTTTTACCTGTCAACACCGAATAACAAACAATTACTGTTTTTAATTTTTGTCTTTAAGAAAAGTATTTTTTACTATTTATGTATTAAAGTTTTGGCTTTAGTCCTATTTATTAAATTGCATTTCTAGAAATAAGAACTAATTCGTTATAAAGTTAATTTCCATCATTGTTTCACTTAAGAATCGGGAGAGAAAGCAAACCAATCCTGTCGACATTCTGTCTTTATTTACAATTTCAAGGAAGGTAATCTTCTGGCTGTCTGAGTATCGAGTGCGCAGACTATTGACCTGTGCAAATATTGTATGAATTTAGCGTGTGTGGCAACTATATTATATATAGTGTCGTGTGAAATTAGTGCATATTAAATTGTATTTTGTATCCATTATATTTTGTATAGTTTATATTATCTGAAACAAATTTTAGTGCATATTAAATTGTAAATAATTGCGTATCTAGTGCTTTGTGAAGCGACAATTCATGATGCTTGCAGTAGTTCTGCGATAAAACATGAGCCCGGGAAAGCGTTACGAAGTGGTGAGAGACGTTGCATTTTGAATATCTTCCATGCTTTCTGAGAACAACACCCTAATTTAACTGTTGAAGAATTTGCCGACATGACTGGGAAACAGACCAGTGTAGGAAAGGCAACTGTTTATAGAAGTAGGCGGGAGGCTAAATTTAATTAAAATAAATTAAGTAGTCCCAAAAATACGCGTACAAGTATTTCCCCTCTCGGAAAACTATGACGACTTCACGAAATCGGCAATTCGATCAAATGTACATCAGGTCTTTTCCCGTAATGAATTGCCAACGTTAAATAAAATTCTGAAATAAAATAAAATCTTTAAATTTTACGTCCCACGGTTATGCCGGTTAGGCTAAAGGAGACGGTGATTATGAGAAATGAATGAAATGGTGGAATGAAGAAAGTGGGAGGAAACGGGAGAACCCCGAGAAAACCCACGCACAGGGTGTTTGTCCACCACAAAGTTCACTTGGCGGAGGCTGGGATCGAACCCGGGACTCCACGTACCAGAGGTGAACGCTCTACCACTGAGCCACCGCGGCCCAAAATAAGATTCTGATAGCTATAAATATCGATGATGAACTGCCCTGCTTTTCTCACTCAACTCTCCATAGACCGTTGAAAATAATGAAATTCAAGTATGTATAGCATCCATTAATTGCATTGACCTCCAGACAAGAGTTCTGTGAGAACTAAAAACCGTGGTGGCTCCGTGGTAGAACGTTCACCTCTGGGGCAAAAGGCCCTGTTTCGATCCCAGATCGTGCTTAGTGGGCTTTGTGGAAGACGAGCACTGTTTTTGCAGATTTTCTCGGAGTTATTCTGTTTCCTTGCACTGTTTCACTTCCTTGCACTGTTATTCTGTTTCCTTGCACTTTTTTCTTTGCATTGTTTCATTCATTCTCGTCATTACAGTCTCCTTTAGCCTACCCGGCAAAACTGCGATACGTAAAACTCAAAGATTTCATTTCATTTCTAAACTTCTGTTACTCTCCCTCCCCATCAACGGTCGTCAGCACTTGACAACTCCGTTTTTATTAAAATAATCAAGTAACAATTCAAAAGTCAATTTCCTCTATTATCAATTGGCTAAACTCAAGGCCAACGAAAGGGCCGGGTGAGGATTGCAACCGCACAAGGCGCCAAATTTTAGGGGATTTTAGGGGCGTCAAATTCACTATGATGCTTAAGCTCCAATATTATAATTTTGCTTGAAACGGAAGACTCAGACATGGGCCTGTTCAAATTACGTAGCATCTGTAGTTACTACTTCGTGTCAGGCTTCCATCAATCTGGGATTGTTTTTCTAAGTCCACCACAACAAATTTTCCCCCTTAATAAACTCAGAAGACTTCAATGTTGATGAATTTTGTATGTATGATGCTTTACCGTAAATTTATCGCCGCGTATTAATAAACAACAAACAAAAAAAGATACTTTGCCACCATCACATCAGGTGTACGTACGAAGAGAAAAACGTAGGAAAATGATTTCATTGAAAAATAATCAATAGAAACCAGGGCATTTGCCTAAGTTGAGGCGCCCGGGGCGAGACGCATTTATTCACTATTATCAGTGTGTATATACATATGGTTATTTTTCTTCTGGTTCTTTTTAGTGCAAGAACAAATGTATATAAGAGAGGAAACAAGAAGTGTTTTATTATTATTATTATTATTATTATTATTATTATTATTATTATTATTATTATTATTATTATTATTATTATTATTATTTCAGGTTCTATTGTTATTATCTTAACGCACTGATAATTTACCCATACATATTGTACTTGGGTTCCGATTTTATATTATGAAATTAATGTATCAAAGCAGTAAATACCAATTCAATTACCAACCCTGACATCCCTTGCCATTCTAACATTATGTGACAACCCCGACTGCCAAAAAAGAAGGAAAATAAACAATACAACTGTTCAATAAAATTTACATTAAAATGACACATGTGCTACTTACTTACTAATGCAGGTAAAGTAATTAAGTGTTTTAAAATACGCAGTGTTATTATGAAAGTTGTAATTTATTATTTAGGCCTAGACATATTTAGATTCACTCTATACCTCCGTGTGCGGTGGCTGATGGTAGAAGACGGAACACCAACATTCACCTGTACTTGAGCGTGGTGGGGAAAAATCTTCTTCTTTTTCCTATCCGCTTATGTGAAACAGAATAGTACAGCGGCATTTCAGTACAACAGGATCAAAATACTGCATTTAATGAAACAAATTTGTTTGCCTACAAGTAACTATCCAAATGCCAGTCAAAAGTAAAGAGGAGCCACCCGAATTTTTCACTAGAAATCCAATAGGACCGCCAGTTCCAAAATGGCCTCTTCTTCCAGATTTTTTTCACACCTTTATTCAAATACCTAATTTATATCCGAATTTTAAAACTTTTTTCTTTATGTATTGATAGAGAATGAAATAAGCTCTCCAACGAATATAAATCCACGTATACGTAACAATTATTGCCGCCATTTTCTAATCCAAAGGAATAAAAACCTTTTATTAAGATTGTACATATCCAGACAGCTTCTGTAATCACATATTTGTTAATAAACACGACTAGTTTCCTTCTTCACTTTCCGCATACCTTCAAGCATAGCCTGATACTTCCCCATTTATTGAACTCCCAAGTCATCATTTTGCAGCCAGACAAAACCACGAAGGACACATCAACTAGGGGTATTCGCCACGAAGTTTAGGAAGGTACAGGATCATCGGAGGCAAGCAGATCCTACCATTGGAGGACGACCGACTCCATGTATCGAGTACCATTCTGCCAGTTCATCGGCGCAGACACATTTTGAGTTTGACATCTAAGTAGTGACATGAAGGTGTAGGAGAGTATCATCGTAAAAGGTGCATCATCGCAGAGAGGACTCACGCCCGTAGCAGTCCAGCAGGATTAAGATCCAATTGTTGGCTGATTCCAGAACATCCAGGCTCCTCCGGGGAAAACCATTCATCATCCAGATGACCAGAACAGAGTTGGCGTGGGTCAATGAAAACTTCACCCACCACCCACCGTGACCCACGACCCACTGACCCACGACCCACCATGACCCACCACCCACGGAGACCCACCATGACCCAACCACCCACGGTGATCCACTCTGACCCACCACCCACAGTGACCCACTATGACCCACCGTGACCCACCAACCACCATGAACCACTCTCATCCACTTTGACCTACTCTGACTCATTAAAATCCATCGTCATCAACTCTGAACACGATCCACGGCCTCTTCTGAACTGACTAAAGAGTTTACACTTGTAATAAAACAAGTCTGTAAAATTGTCATTAATCGGAGTTTGAATTTCTAGTCAATCGCTCAAGTACCACTCTGTTACAATAACAGTGGATCTGACCTTTACGATATAAACTGGTAAAGTGTTTGTCATTGAGGAAATTGAAACAGTTCGAGGTGGGGGGAAATTAGTGTGTGCCTAAAATATACTTGTACTAAGAGAGTATTCTTGCAATTGTTAATTTCTGAACGCATTCCACAAGAAACTTCTATTCGCAGGAAAATACTTCTGTACAATATGGAAAAGGTTATGGTTTCTCAGTTCACAGTATTTTTCTCACAAAAGACTTGAAAAATCAGTTGTTCATAGGGTATAAAGGTGCTCGGGTACCCTATGTGAGAGCATTTCCATAAAGTATGCTTATAATTGTAATTTGTGTAATCACTAAGACACCACGTTAAATTTAAGTTACAAGTATGCATAATTACAATTATTATGAATATTTATTCAAAGTAGTTCACCTAAAGCAAAAAAAAAAAAAAAAAAAAAAAAAAAAAGACTTACTAAAAATTAGGTACAAAGTTCAATAACACAAATAAGCCATTAGTAATACAAGTATACATTTTCCGTAACTCGTAATTTTCCACCTTAAAACAAATCTGAAATCGGATTTATTTCCTGTTGGTAACTTTTTGGCGGTAAATCATCCGCAGTAGAATGATGTCCATCCTTCAACCAAGAAATAACTAGCTCGTGTACTTTGAGCATGTCTAGAGGTGGGCCATTAACATTGATGAGCAACAAGTTAGACAATGTTTGAGCACTTAGTCTATTTCTAATATCAGTCATCTGTAAATTCATAAGGGGAAATCCCCATTCCCAGTCTGTCGTGGAAATTGATAATACTTCCACCCGATTTCTGCAACTTCTCATCGACAATCTACTTGTTAGACTTAAATCTGATAACGATTTTTCTTGGTCAGGTTTGAAATACTCAGCAAGAAGTATCATCTCTCTATCACCATACATCTTTTCCATATCGACCATGTCAGTTGGCAATGTCGACTCATGGAGAACAGAAACTTCATCTACCACGCCTTCGATAGGGAATCTTGTGAATAAATTATCAATTAAAGCCTGATAAACTGATGGTTTGTTATTTGTTTATAAATTTAATTTTTTGTAATTACACATGAAAGTTTGATTCCATTACCAAGTTCCCTCCCCCGTCTAGAAAGCGAAAGGGAACGAGGTTCCTGGAAAGTGTTCAGAGGTGAATGGGAATTTCCCTCCTTCTTCAACTTCAAATACCACACTGCTGTTTGCCATGTGCCAAATTACGATGAATTTTAATTAAATTATCATAGTATAATTATTTCCTTGTTGAATTATCAATACTTTTCAGTAGAAAAAAGGATGAAATTTCAAAGTTCCAAATCAAAGTAAGTAGACCAACATAAAGGGAAAAGAGTGTAAAATTTTCCATACAACTATGCGTACAATCCAAACTTAAAATTTCCGTGTAATTAAGCTTACAGTACAAATTTTATGCCTATTTTTCTCACATTATGGGTTGATTGCCCTGTACTGTAAGCGCTCCATAAAATAAACATAAGCTTCAGCAATTATTATAGCAGAAAGCAATGGATATATGAAGCCAAGAACTGTATTTTTTGTTTCTGATTTTTTCTTAAATAACATCGATCGTTTTCGATCATTTTTACAAACCAACTCACTACCAATTTTCCATATATAGAAAATGCCCTCCCCCCACATAAAGGAGAATTTAAAAAAAAATGCTAGGACACATTTTGTTTATTTTCAATAAAGAGCTAATACACTGAATTTCAGCTCCATAAGTTTAACGGCTTGCGAGATACTAATTTTTTTTCGCAAAAATTCGGATACTCAGTACCTTCTTAGGATATTATGCATTATAATAAAAGCAATATAACATCCCAATTTGGATTAAGGCCTAACTATATACCAAAAGTAATTTCAATTGACTTTGCAATTTGACCGTGATGATCAGGCACACATAGTTACATTCAATTTTTTATATAATAATTTATATATTACAGTGATTCAAAAATGTATTTTTTCCAGTAGTTAGCTCTAAAAGCTCACAAGTCTCGAAAGCCAAGTTGTAGTGTAAGTCCTATTGATATTATTACCATTAAAAATATCAATATCCAAAAGTGCCTGAAGTTCTTTTTTCACTTGGTTAGATATACTCACCTCAGGTAAGTAGACAGAAACAAGTGGAAAAGGAAAGGAAATAAAGGTCTTGAAAGTAAAACGGAGACAAATTGACCAGTCCTCAGAAGATACTGTCTACAATGCAGTGAACAGAGAGGGTCGGTAGATCATACTGAGTCGGTGGGTCGCAGTGGGTCACGGTGGGTGGTGGGTCACAGTGGGTCACATGCTGTTGACCCACTCAGAAAACTTGACCCACTTGACCCACTGACCCACCGACCCACTGACCCACTCCATCTCTGGACCAGAACGACACCAGTCTAATTGCTAGTGCCCATCCTTTATCTTTTAATCATAACCTATCTTTCTCTCTCACCTATTTCCTTAACTAGTCATTTTTCAAAATTAAAACATTTGAATTTCATTTAAATTTAATCATAATTTGACAGTTCAGTATCGTGTTGTGCTTAAATCTTTTCACATATAAGTAGGTATCCAAACATGTCGGTCAAAAATTGAAATAAAGCCACTCGAATTTCTTACTAGAAATCCAAAAAGGCCACTATTTTCAAAATGACCTCCTTCCTGAGACTTCCTTCACACATTTTTGCATATAACCTAATTTATGTCAGAGTTCTGTAACGTTTCTCTCTAAGTATTGGCAAAGAATAAAAATGGCTTTCCAATGACTTGAAACTTACGTATGCATAGCCGCCATTTCCTAATATGGATATTTAATAGAGCGGCATTCTCATATGAGAATGTTAAAATACAACACTTAATGAAGCAAATAAATCCTTTTGCACATAAGCAGGTGAAAAACTGATATGAAGTCACTCGAATTTCTCGATAGAACTGAAATATGATCGCCATTTCCAAAATGGCCCTCGATATATGGTTGTCTTTTTCTTCTGCTGCAATTGGTTAAGAATAAAATAACGTTTCAAACGTAAACAAAGCCACATATATATGGTTAACAAATATGACCACGATTTCTTAAAATGGCCGTTGTTGAAATTCTTCTTTGCATAGGGTTCAGACTTTAATAATTCAATCTATATGGGAATTTTGTAGAATTTTATTTTCATCATTGATAAATCATCAAATAAACTTTTAGCAAATCGAAGTGCTTATTAGTTCTGTTAACTTTGCAAATATGGCCGTCATGTATTAAAATTGAGTCTTCATACAGCACTTATCTTTACATATTGTAAGACAATGTATCATCTACTTTCAGCAGCTTCACTTCTATTATATATGTTGAATATATTATTCAACAATAAGGAAGGGGAATGATTTTCATTGCCAAAAAATATTGATATCAACATGTCTGTCGAAGAGATAGCCGACAGTTTCTGAAAATTTATTACATATAACTAGCTGAAATACCCATTCTTCGCATTGGTCAGATACAATATCTATATAAACAAACTAAACAACGAAAGAAAAAAAAATGGACATTTCCTACTGCTCTAACATATCCTGGTAAACGCTCCTTGAGACCCTTGACGCATCTGGCCCCCAGCTGTTGGGGGCTATATTTGGAAGTCATCGCCTGTGGGAGTATCACCATTCACGTTAGCGACCCCTAAAACTATGGATTTGACACTAGTATCGGTCATTTTTGATTATTTTTATATGTCTCGGTATCTCCCTCCTCCGGTGATCCGCGGCCCGCAGCCGAATGCAGTTAATTTGAAAGTTAATGCGATCAGAGTTTCACGATTGATCTCAGCGACCGCGTAAACTGTGTATTTGACACTAATATTCGTCATTTTGGATTATCTTTGCATGTCTCGATGACCCCTCAGTAGTATAGACCGTACTTCTCCCCGTAATTCGTTGCCAACCCCCTAAAATTATCTGTTTTTATACTATTTTATTAAAATTTTTACGAATTTTTTGCTATTTTTTGGTACAATTTATGGTGATTTTATGATAATTTTATACAATTTCTGGTGATTTTTCCTACTTTTTGCCATATTTCTAGTGATTTTCAGTGTTGCCATCCAACAAAAAATTATTGTAAAATATTTTTGATAATATACTTTGATATCTAAGAGGGTAACACTTGATAGAAACACACAAATGGTTAAGAGTGCAAAGGTTACTTACCGTTCTACCCAAGCCTCTAAGAAACTTGTTCCTTCCCTTTCTTATTCCTCCCTGAAGTGGTGAAGAATAGCTGAATGAGCTTGAGGGGATGCCAAGAGAGGGTTATGGTAATCTTAAATAGAACTGGTGTTTGTGTTCAAGAAACTAATTGGAAATGGTTGAAGGAAGTAGAGACATATGGTGAAAGAATGGTGGGTCCTAAGGTCAGGTAACCAATAAGGGAAAGGAGCAGGAAGAGGGGGTGGTAGTAGTCCTTTGCGTTTATCGGACCTAATGTTAAAGCATAGGATAAAAAGGGGAGGTAAACACAATAGAATCCCTTGTTAGAGGTAGGAGGGATACAATATGAGACGACAGAAAAACATGGTTTAGAGGGGTGAGAACGTGTATAGAATTCTTTGACGGCATGTAAAGAAAGGGATTAGTGCCAGGTGGTATGAATGTTGATGGTCCAGAGGATTGGAGGTGGAGTGGGAGTCCTTTCATGAGGAAACGAACCATTTCTAAATTGGCTTGTTATTGTCAACAAGCTTGATAATGACCCTACTACCTGAGGTTAGGGAAGATCGACCCTTCTTTACCTGAGTTTGAATTCATTACAGATAGAATAAAATCTTTACCTGAGTTGAGTCTTCCTTTTTTCCTTTAGCAGGAAGGCTTCAAACAAGATTTCTTTAACACATTTTTTAAAAATTAGATTAATCAATTAATTATTCATGAATATTAATTAATTGGTAATGAAAGGGTTAGAAAGAATGATTTTTTCGTGTTTAACGTTTATTTTAGAGGTATATTGTGATATGTGTAGTATAGAGTAGTACATATTGTACATAAATGTATCAGATATTGTGGGAGGAAACAGACGCAACTCTAAGAGAAGTATTTTATGTATTTATATGGTGTTTTCACTAGCTGATAGAGAATTTTAGCATAGAGTATCATCTTTGGGGTGATGTAAGGGTATATTCGTGTACGAAACTCAGTTGAATTACAAATTAGATATGTATATATGAATAGTTTAGTTAAGAGACGAATGTATACATATTGTTCTTGATATGTGGACAGGAATATATGTACCATATTGCCTGCATATCATCTTCCGTTTGCATGTAAGTGTTTTAAGCATGCCCTCAATGTAATGATGGGTTGCATAACTTTAGGGTTATACTAGGCTGGAGGCAAACACCTGAAGTGTTTGTATTGTATTAATAATGGGTTGTATTGTAGACTTATATATTATAACTTTTTATGCATGTAGGGGTTTTATTCATGCGTTGAATGTAATGATGGGTTGCATAACCTCCAACTTTTCGTTTGTATTGTAGGCTTATATATTATGACTCTTTATGTGTGTAAGTGTTTTAACTTTACCTTGAATGTAATGTTGGGATATATATTGTGATTTTTACGTGTGTAAGTGTTTGTTAAGTATGTCCTAGGTGTATTTTAAGTATAAAGGATATCACTGTAGTATATTCCATTTGCTTATGTGTATCTTTTAAGTCAAGGCTTCTAATAAAAATATTGATACATTTACTTACTTATAAAGATGATTCATCTTGTAGAAGACATTATGACGTCAACATGGTTTCCAACTTAGGATGATTTATTATAGGAACATAAAATATTATAAATACGTATAAATAATCTTATATGAAGCATACGTATTCTTCCTTTATCTTATATAGAATACACATACTTTGTAATATATCAATATTGGTTTGTATATAGTTATAGAATAAAACATAATAGCGTAAATTGTAACGATTTATTGTATTTATATAGTTTACAATATTCTATTTCCAATAATGACATATATATATATATATATATATATATATATATATATATTTCTATATTTGCAATATTCTTTAAATAAGATATTTACGATACTTACAATATTCTTTAATAACTTATGCCCATATTTACATTATATATATATAGGTAGGAGTACCAACTGAAGGGTGTTGTGAAAAACTTATGAACATATCTGAGGATATTATGACTATGTTATGACACAATGTTACCTTTACACAGTTTACTATTTATATATTTACTTATATACTTATATACACAATACCAATCATTTAACACACTTAATACTTTGATAACCATAAGGTAATGTCCTATAGTCAGTAATACTGTCATGATTTAATCGTCGTCTTTTATTTTCAAATTTTTTATGTGTTTTAGCTTCAGACTTTGACACGATGATAAAACCTGGCTTTCGTACAATCCTCCCTGGGTTGTTTAACTGTTTTTTGTCAACTTTATCCCGAACTAGTTGATAAAAATGATCAAAATTAATTTCTTGTCGTGTGCGATGATTTAAAGTTATTCCTCTAATTTTAAATACATAATCTACTTTCCCCGTTTCAACTTCTTTTAAACGATACGTATAATTTTTTTGCCTTAATCCTATAAATGCATTAATTTCCCATCCCTCGGAAACAACATTAGTTAGTTCACCCAGGTAGGAACCTAAAGAAAGTGGAGGCTTTTCATTACGTCGCTGTACAAACATAGTACTATCAGTGTCGCAGTACAATACACGATCAGGCTGTACAGCTGTTAACAACTCGTAAAGTTTTAGACGTGCCCACGAGGTGATGAATGCTGCAAGGACAACATTTGAAAATTTCCATGGTTTGTTTTTGTTTTCAATGTTTTTATACGTTACAATGAGATGTTGGTCTCCAATGGGTAATACAGTTTGTACCTCATATTGTGGCGCCCATAGATAACTCAAAAATTTTTCTGGAGTATCAACAATCACAGATTGCGATAAATCTGTTCGCTGTCCCCATTTTCCATATAACGAGTTGAGGAATATTTTGGAAATATACCTCAGACCAGGGTTCGATTGAATGTTATTTTCCGTTAACTGAATGCATTCATGTTCATAATAGTCTGCAATATATTTTTCTTTGTCATTTTTAGTCTTACACCAGCTGGGAAATCCTGAAGACTCTTGTTTCATTTTTAGGAAGGAATTCACATAATCTTGAAACAGATTATTTTCCAATCGGGATAATTTGAATTCCCAAATTTCGATAATTTGCAGAATTTTGTATCCGAGCTGTAAAGCTACATGAAGTTCAGGGGTACAGTACGTACTAGTGATGACACGTTCGGAATCGCAGTGCATGCAATTGTTAATACTTTGTTCCATACACGTACGGCATAACCCAAACAAAAGGCGTCCATTACACGTATATGGTAAAATTGGAAAATATAAGTCTTTTGGAGGCAAGATGGCGCATTTGACTAATCCATGAATACTTTCCACTTGTGGAAAGTCTGGCCCCTTGTATATTTTTGGTTTACCTATAGGCAATGGTTTACGTGCCATTACCCACGGGTATAACGATGTTACATCATAATAGGCTACGAACTCTTCGCTTGTACATTCGTACAATGCATTGAAACATTCAGTACGTCCACCATGAAAACTATCTTTAGGTACCAGGTGATCGACAAGATCATGACACTGTGTTTGAATAAACTCTTGTAATTTTTTGTCGTTTCTCACCAGCTGGTCCCATTCGCATTCCCACATTTCAACGACATTAAGATTTAATTTTTTAAGAAATGCTATTTTCGTGATAGTTTTTTCATACCGGTCTTGTAGTGATGCACATTGTTTACAAGGGAACCTTCCGAAAATGATAGTTGCAGTGAAAGATGTGGCCTATGCCAATTGAAAGAGCTGTAACAGAGATGAGCATTCCCAAAAAATTAGTTGCCCATAGCATTATGTTTAAGAAATATAAGGGGTGGAAGTTCGGAAAACAGCAAGGTTGGACAAGGGGAAAAGTGCAAATTCCGCAAAAAAAAGGGGGCACGGCAAAATACAATGCTGACAAGTGATGTATAGAAAGAGACTTGCTACAATAGGGAACAAATGGAGGCCACCAGTAGGGTTAACAGTGTTGCCAACTGCAATGAAAAGTACATGTTTTGCAAAGAACACTATATGAAGTGAGTGCAATATTCAGTGTCAACCTGTCATGTATAACATAAGATATGGCGTGTGTAATCAGTGGTACAATCTAACAAAAGAAATTAGAAAAACACAAGTATGAAAAATACGGGAAAGACGGAGTTGGCCATAATACGCCACATTTGATCACGAGTTGTGCATATTAGAATAAACAAAACAAGAAACACCGACTATGCAGGAAACCGACGTCCCTAGAGTCGAAAAGAAAAACGAGTTCCAAAGTTGGCAACACTGGCCATGAACATCCAGACAATTCTAATATAGTTAGGCCACTCGCTTCACAAAAAGAAAATTCCGGCAACAGGCATTACTCGGAATGCATCAATGCTAGAGTGATTGAGGCAATGTCAAGTCGTGGAACATGAAATGGTTGGGTTCATCCAACAACCGATAGTAGAAGTAAACATTATGTCATGGTTGGGTCGTATGTGGGAATATACAGGGTGTCCCACCAAACTTTGTGACCTGAGAGATTTGAGAAACGAACAAAAATGTGACGGATCCAGTTGTGCAGGAATGTACCAATGTCAGGGGGTGATAAAAGTCTGTGAGAAGCAAATGGCCTCAAGATCCCCATAATAGGGCCCCAGGAGCCAACTTCAAACTTTCAAATGGCAACAGGGACCGAGTGGTAACTCTCTTGATAGATCATGGAATGTGCAACAACACCTATAGGAAACATTTGTTATATGAAACATGTTTTTCAAAATGGCCGCCACAAATATATGTTGTGTCTTAACATGGCATCGAATATTGTGATCTCAAATTGCTGCGAAGCGAAAAGAAATGTTGCAAATCTGATTGCACAGGAATTTATTCATGTCGAGGGCCAAGAAAACTTTGTAAGAAGCAAGTCCCCCAGGGCCCCTATCATAAGGCTCGAGAGGTCAACCGCAACATTTCAAATGGGAACAGGGGGCGGATGATATTTCTCTGGATAGATACAACACCGCCTATAAGAAACATTTGCTATATGAAGCACGGGTTTCAAAATGGCCGCCAAAAATGCGCGTTGTTCTTGTCACCGAGCAGATATTTTTGGCGGTCATTTTGAAATCCCATATAGTAAATATTTCTGGTATGCGTTGTGGCATATTCCAAGATTTATCGAAAGAAATATAACTCGACCGATGGTGCTATTTGAAATTTTTAAGTTGGCCCCTGGGACCCTATGATGGGGGACTTCGGGGCACTTGAGTCTCACAGAAGTTTGTCGCCCGCCGACATGGGTACATTCCTACACAACTGGATGTGTCACATTTTTTTCGCTTTGAAACTATTTCGGTCGCAGAGTTAGGTGGGACACTGGATATATCATATAGGTGGTGATAGTACTGCGACAGCAACACACAGCAGATCGAGCCTTTGATTATGTTTGCTTTCTATAGGTGTGGATATGTGATAGAAAGACCACCAAAGGTTCCGACACCTCTAGAGTACTGTTTCGAGACATTCACAGGCGATAATTGTACCATGTGTGACGGATTGGCAGTATTCCGCTGCGCTCACTGCAAATGTATCTTCGGTTTGGACCACTGTCTCATCGAACAATTGCACGTACAATGTGGACGAGCATGTACAAATGATGCGGAGGCGAATGCCTGTTGCCGAAATTTTCTTTGTATGAAGCGAGTGGCCTAACTATATTAGAATTGTCTGGATTTTCATGGCCAGTACTGCCAAATTTGGAACTCGATTTTTTTTCGACTCTACTGACGTCAGTTTCCTGTATAGTCAGTGCTTCCTGTTTTGTTCATTCTAATATGCACAGCTCATAATCGAATGTGGCGCATTATGGCCAACTCCGTCTTTCCCTATTTTTCATACTTCTGTTTTTTCTATTCTCTCTTGTTAGATTGTACCACTGATTATACACATCATATCTTATATTCTACATGACAGATTGACACTGAATATTGCACTCACTTCACATAGTGCTCTTTGCAAAACATGTACTTTTCATCACAGCTGGCAACACTGTTAACCCCACTGGTGGCCTTCATTTGTTCCCTATTGTGACAAGTCTCTTTCTATACATCACTTGTCAGCATTGTATTTTGCCGTGTCCCCCTCTTTTGCGGAATTTGCACTTTCCCCCTCTTGTCCAACCTTGCTGTTTCCCGAACTTCCGCCCCTTATATTTCTTGAACCTATTGCTATGGGCAGCTAATTTTTTGGGAATGAACATCTCTGTTAGAGCTCTTTCAATTGGCATAGGTCACATCTTTCACTGCAACTATCATTTTCGGAAGGTTCCCTTGTAAGAGGTGGAATTCAAGGATACGTGTCGCAGTGTAGGATAACAGTTCAAGCACCCGTGATAGTAACATCCATGAAATTCGTAAATTGTATTTGTTTTACTTTCAAATCCATCGACCTTATACCTCCCAAATCGTTTTTCCATTCCATTTCCGGAATAACGGATTTCATTACCAGTAGTACGTTCTAAGTACCGTAACCAGTACATTGCCTTTAGGCTTTGACGATCAGGATGGTCGAACCCATAGAGTGGAATAATTGGAATAAATTCTCTGGGTAAATATAAGGTACGATACGTCAGTATTGCCAAACTAGCAATAGTTGGCGCGACGATAAAACATTGGATACCATTTGTTTTGTCCTCAATTAAGTTTGAAAATTTAATGACAGCCTCTGCTAAAATTTTGACATCATTTCTACAATATTCCATCATTTCCTTTTGGAGATCATACTCCTCGCCACTTGCAGCACGTTTTTCGTACCAGGCGATGAGTTGGTTTCGATCTTCGGTGCTGCGTGAATCAGGATCAAAATACTTTAGCTCGGGAATTTTTCCTACATAATTTTGATTGTTTAATGTATTAAACAAGTATGGGAAATCTCCCTTTCGTAAATCTGCAGAAAGACCTAGTGTCTTCGCGAGTTTTGATAATTTAACTCCCATATACAAATACGTGTCACGGAAGTAAATCTTTTGTCCTAAACGCATTTCAACAATTTTTTGCCCTGACATTATTACTTCAGGTGTAAAATGATGGTTCATTATTAAAGTTTTAGCACAGAATTGCATATCATAATTACTGCCATTATGTGAAAGTACAATGATTTTTTTAAATATTGGTCGAGTTATTAATACATGATTAACAAATCCCTCAATGTCGTAGAAATCAAACGAACGGAATCCGTTTTTATCTCCGCATACATAGCATGCATCATCAAGCTTTATGTCCTTACACTTGTAGCAGGCATGAATACAATTCACGAAATTTACGTAATGTTCTTGTTCTCCCTGTTCATTTTTAGGAAGCAACATTGTTTCTACATCAAAGATGATATACAAAAAGGTATCTACATGCTGCACCATAGCCGTTTGAACAAAACAAATATGGTCATCGTTTACATATGTATAACATGTTTTACAATAACGTTCCCCACATTCATGTTCAGACTTACGTGAACGCATGTCAACCATATCACCGCATTGGACACAGATTTTCTTTGTTTCGCATAAACTCTTTCCGCAAACAAATACTGTTTTATGATTGGCAAAGCATTCATCCCTAGAAAACAGTCTATGACAATCAGGACACTCGAGTTTAATATTATTATTACAAACATTGTGATACTTTTCGCACATTATGCATTTGAAGTTACACTTATGATTTTCTGTGTGATGATATCCTTCGAAAGAATACTGACAATAACTTTTCTTGTTTAATAGCGTTGTAATATTAGTAATTAATTCATAATGTCCTTCAGTATACAAAATAAAAATTTTCTTTGGTCCATGTATTCCAGGATAAATTACATTGTAGTTTCGAGTTAAACGATTCTTTTCGTAAACAACAATTTGATAATGAGGTACTAGCTAATTTTGAAACTTTTTTTACATCATCAATAGTGCATCCATGTTGGATTTCAATGTCAACTTTAGCATTGACACAGAATTCCTTTGCCTGATTTAACAAACGTTCAGAATTGTTTTTCAATGTATGTAAGTAGTTATAACGATGATCAGCCCTACCCATTCCAAGAATAATACTTTTGGGAAGACAATACACATCCTTTTGTATAGGAATAGTACAATGCTGCATGTGTGTTACAAGATCAACATATTTTGCTGAACCCATAGTTCGTCCCCTACCTTTACGTGAATCAACAATATGAATTTTGAAATTTACTTTATCACCAAATAAATAATTTTCATTACTATTTAATACATTTTCAATACTACGAAATAGAATGTCGGAGCTTAAATCTGACTTTTGACGCCACGAAATGTATATTGGTTTATTAATCGTCGAAGCAGAACTTTCTATTGTTATACCAACATACATATCATCGTCGGCATCATTTAACACATGCTCCTTTACAAATTCAAATAACAACTGAATATATTTTTCAGGATCACCAATTCGATTTGTGTGCATACGTTCAATTGTAACTTCCTTTCCTGTAAGTCCAAAATAAGTATAATGTTTGGTTGTATTATTAACAATACGAAAATATTCAGCCGTTCCATCACTCCCATACATGTTAGGTTCTGATACAGAATTTGTGTTAGGACTTGGGAAGTTTATAGAATTTCCCATGAACACGCTAAAGTCAGCGGTAGTTAAACCGTTAGTTTTTCCTTCAGACACAAGCTTTATAAATTTTTCACGGGCTAAATTCCTCATATTATCTTGATGAAAGAAGCCTACATGATATAAATCAATAATATCTTTCGCAGTCTTACAAGTCTTCAAAACAACATGAGGATTACAACTAAAATGCATAAATAATGCATGCAATAACTTTACATATGATTCATTGCTTACCCTTACACCCGTACCATGGAAATGCGTTAACACTTCCCACGTAAATAAAACTTCGTTAGGATTTTCGTATCCACGCGATTCTTGTGCTGACAACATGGTGCAGATCACAGTGTGTCCTTCCATTGTATTACTCTTGCACAAAGTATGTAATCGCAGTTTCAATTATTGGTTCTTAAAACAGTAAATATTTTACACGACGATGTACTATAAATAAATTAATAGTGTTATTCACCGTGGACACAGAAGTTTTGATAGTTCTTTTCGTAGTTTTCAAATGACAAGGTTCCGTAGATAGACTTTGTGATATGATCCAGAATGTGTTTACCGAAGATACACTTTTTAAGAATCCTTTCACACTTATCAGTAACTATAAATCACAATGTCCCGTATCTTTTTCAGTTCACTAAGGATACACTTAATACTTTACTGTTTCAATGTAATACAACTTCACTTAATCCACAAGATTTACCGGCAATACACATGAAAGCTTATCGGCAATTGCACCAATACTTGCCGTTAACTATAATAATAATATTTCCCGTAACTTTCAGTTCAGCTTAGATGCACTAGTACTTGCCACTAACTATATTTTATAGTTCACCGAAGATATACTTCTAAGTTTATCGGTTAATCCTTCACTACTTTCCGATAATTGTAATTTACAAATTCCCGTAATGAAATTGTTTTAGGCTAATTACAGCACGCAGCGTAAACCAGGAAACGTATTCACTTTCTCAACGATTCTTCAATACTGAATTACAAACAATGTATTGTTTTATTATGAACACAAATAATTGGAAATTCTAAGAATTTTATACAATTCCAAGAATTCTACACGAATGTTTCCGAAGATTGCCGAACTTTACCGAAGATGAAACATAAGAGCTTATCGAGAATTCCTGTACACGTTTGGTAAATGTAACTTTAAAGATCAGCAAAGGTATACTTGAAAGTTTATTGTTATATGTACGTGTACTTTGCAATAATTGTACCTTGTAACGAAATTGTAGTAACAACACACAGAGTATAATGATAAACGGCTTTACTTTAACAGTATTAGTTGTATAGGGCATGGTGAGACTTGCTGCGCGAAATTTAATCTCGTACCCAAAGGCATTTAGTTTTGTAATCTCATACCCAAAAAGCAATTAGTTTGTAGTCTCGTACGCAGGTGCTTTAACATATTTTAAATTAGTAACAGTAATATTACATAACGTGATGTAATTTGTAATTGTGGTATTATTTTTTATTAATTTGCTTGCGGTTCAAACTCCTTATTTATTTAACCTTTCGTATCTTTTATTCTATCGTTTCCTTTGTAAACTCGTTGTTAAAAATGTGAGCATACCAAAGATGATCCGAAAATATTAAAAGTTGTGTGAACCGATAAGAAATGTTCCGAAAATACTAAAATGTGTGAACCCACAAATAATTCGTTTTACTACGTAAACTCCTAATTTTAATGGATCGCTTGCTAAGCAATCTCATAAAGAGAAACTGCGTTTCGAACTTATAAATAATTCGCTTCGTATGGAAGCTCAGAACAGCTACGCTGTGATCCTACAAAATAATTTTTTCGTGTTATTTCAAATAATACTCCTTGTTAAAATGTTTCGAAAATACTAATTGTTTATATTTTCCTAATAAATTAGTCGCAAAAGCAACTTATTTTTACGGATCGCTTGCTAAGCAAGTTCCTTATTTATTTAACCTCTCCTAATTAATTATTCGAACATTTCATGTGAGCATACCAATGATGTTCCGAAAATATTAAAAGGTGTGTGAGCCTATAAATAATTCGATTCCTGTTGGAATCTCATCATAACAGCAACGCTGTGATCCGTCAAATAAATTGATTGTGAACCTACTAATAATTCCGAAAATATTAAAACTGCAGACTGTTAAATAATCAGAAATACAAAACTTGACAAAACATACGTTGAACATAAGAACATTATTTTTCTTAACACAACACTCGTTCAGTGTGAACCTATTTAAAATCCATAGAAATCTGAGTAATCTATGATTGTGAACCTGCAAATAATTCCGATAGAAACTCAAAGTAACCTAGTTGCAAACTGTAAACTAATTCGAAATACTAATTGACAAAACATACGTTGAACATAAGAAAGTTATTTCTGTAACACAACACTCGTACTGCGAACTTAAAAAATTAATTACATGAAACTCTTTGATTGTAAAATGGAGAAGTAAAATTTTAAGTCAGTGTTGCAAACCAATACGCAACTAAAAATAAAAAGAACAAGTTACGAAATAAAAATGTAGAGCTCAAAATTAAAACGCAGAAACACAATTTAAAACAGTGTTGAATTCCAAAATGTAAGAAAGAAAATTAAAACTACAAGTCATGAAATAAAAGCGTAAAACTGAAAATAGGAAATGCACAAAAACATTGAAACACGATGTTGAAATTCAAAATGCAGAAAGTAAAAAATAAAAATGCAGAAACAAAATTAAAACTACAGGTTAAGAAATAAAATGCACAACTTTAAACAAAAAGAACAGAAACAAAAAAATTAAAAACACGTTGTTGCAAACCAATACGTTACTAAAAATAAGAAGAACAAGTTACGAAATAAAAAGGTAGAACTCAAAATTAAAACGCAGAAAAAAATTTAAAACACAATGTTGCAATCCAAAATGCAAAAAGAAAATTTAAAGTACAACTTTAAAATTAAAAAATGCAAAACTAAAAATAATAAAAAATCAGAAGTAAAAAATTTAAAACACAATGTCACAATTCAAATTCCGAAAACAAAATTAAAAATACAACTTACGAAACAAAAATGTGAAACGAAAAATAAACAATGCAGAAGCAAAACTAAAACTAAAACTTTAAAATTAATATGCAACCTAAAATAAAAAGTGAACAAACAAACTAAAAATGTAAACTGAAAATAAGAATACAGAAATGAAATTGAAACAATGATGCATTCTAAAATACAAAAAGGAAAAACAAAAATGCAGAAAGTAAAAACTCAAAGTGCAGAAACAAATTAAAAATGTAAAACTGAAAACGAAAATACAGACACAATATTAAAACAATGTTGCAATCCAAAATACAGAAAGGAAAAATGCAGAAAGCAAAAAAAATAAAATCGCAGATACAAAATTAAAATTACAACAAATAAGAATGTAAAACTGAAAATAAAAAAAATACAGAAACTAAATTTAAACCACAATGTTGCAATCCAAATTGCAAAAAGAAAATTAAAAATACAACTTTAAAATTAAAAGATGACATCTGAAAATAAAAAATGCAGAAGTAAAATTTTAGAACACAATGTTACAATTCAAATTCCGAAAACAAAATTAAAACTACAAGCTAAGAAATGAAAATGCAAAACTAAAATAAAATGAGGAAACAAATTAAAAATGTAAACTGAAAATGAAAATACAGAAACAAGATTAAAAAAATGTTGCAATCCAAAATACAAAAAGGAAAAATAAAAATACATACATAGGATATACACGAAACATTATGTAGTAGTATAGACCGTACTTCTAGTCATTATTTTAATGACATGAGTTTTCAACGAATTACGGGGAGAAGTTTGCAACTAGGTTACTTTGAGTTTCTATCGGAATTATTTGCAGGTTCACAATCATAGATTACTCAGATTTCTATGGATTTTAAATAGGTTCACACTGAACGAGTGTTGTGTTAAGAAAAATAATGTTCTTATGTTCAACGTATGTTTTGTCAAGTTTTGTATTTCTGATTATTTAACAGTCTGCAGTTTTAATATTTTCGGAATTATTAGTAGGTTCACAATCAATTTACTTGACGGATCACAGCGTTGCTGTTATGATGAGATTCCAACAGGAATCGAATTATTTATAGGCTCACACACCTTTTAATATTTTCGGAACATCATTGGTATGCTCACATGAAATGTTCGAATAATTAATTAGGAGAAGTAAAATAAATAGGGAACTTACTTAGCAAGCGATCCGTAAAAATAAGTTGCTTTTGCGACTAATTTATTAGGAAAATATAAACAATTAGTATTTTCAAAAAATTTTTAACAAGGAGTATTATTTGAAATAACACGAAAGAATTATTTTGTAGGATCACAGCGTAGCTGTTCTGAGCTTCCATACGAAGCGAATTATTTATAAGTTCGAAACGCAGTTTCTCTTTATGAGATTCCTTAGCAAGCGATCCATTAAAATTAGGAGTTTACGTAGTAAAACGAATTATTTGTGGGTTCACACATTTTAGTATTTTCGGAACATTTCTTATCGGTTCACATAACTTTTAATATTTTCGGATCATCTTTGGTATGCTCACATTTTTAACAACGAGTTTACAAAGGAAACGATAGAATAAAAGATACGAAAGGTTAAATAAATAAGGAGTTTGAACCGCAAGCAAATTAATAAAAAATAATACCACAATTACAAATTACATCACGTTATGTAATATTACTGTTACTAATTTAAAATACGTTAAAGCACCTGCGTACGAGACTACAAACTAATTGCTTTTTGGGTATGAGATTACAAAACTAAATGTCTTTGGGTACGAGATTAAATTTCGCGCAGCAAGTCTCACCATGCCCTATACAACTAATACTGTTAAAGTAAAGCCGTTTATCATTATACTCTGTGTGTTGTTACTACAATTTCGTTACAAGGTACAATTATTGCAAAGTACACGTACATATAACAATAAACTTTCAAGTATACCTTTGCTGATTTTTAAAGTTACATTTACCAAACGTGTACAGGAATTCTCGATAAGCTCTTATGTTTCATCTTCGGTAAAGTTCGGCAATCTTCGGAAACATTCGTGTAGAATTCTTGGAATTGTATAAAATTCTTAGAATTTCCAATTATTTGTGTTCATAATAAAACAATACATTGTTTGTAATTCAGTATTGAAGAATCATTGAGAAAGTGAATACGTTTCCTGGTTTATGCTGCGTGCTGTAATTAGCCTAAAAACAATTTCGTTACGGGAATTTGTAAATTACAATTATCGGAAAGTAGTGAAGGATTAACCGATAAACTTAGAAGTATATCTTCGGTGAACTATAAAATATAGTTAGTGGCAAGTACTAGTGCATCTAAGCTGAACTGAAAGTTACGGGAAATATTATTATTATAGTTAACGGCAAGTATTGGTGCAATTGCCGATAAGCTTTCATGTGTATTGCCGGTAAATCTTGTGGATTAAGTGAAGTTGTATTACATTGAAACAGTAAAGTATTAAGTGTATCCTTAGTGAACTGAAAAAGATACGGGACATTGTGATTTATAGTTACTGATAAGTGTGAAAGGATTCTTAAAAAGTGTATCTTCGGTAAACACATTCTGGATCATATCACAAAGTCTATCTACGGAACCTTGTCATTTGAAAACTACGAAAAGAACTATCAAAACTTCTGTGTCCACGGTGAATAACACTATTAATTTATTTATAGTACATCGTCGTGTAAAATATTTACTGTTTTAAGAACCAATAATTGAAACTGCGATTACATACTTTGTGCAAGAGTAATACAATGGAAGGACACACTGTGATCTGCACCATGTTGTCAGCACAAGAATCGCGTGGATACGAAAATCCTAACGAAGTTTTATTTACGTGGGAAGTGTTAACGCAATTCCATGGTACGGGTGTAAGGGTAAGCAATGAATCATATGTAAAGTTATTGCATGCATTATTTATGCATTTTAGTTGTAATCCTCATGTTGTTTTGAAGACTTGTAAGACTGCGAAAGATATTATTGATTTATATCATGTAGGCTTCTTTCATCAAGATAATATGAGGAATTTAGCCCGTGAAAAATTTATAAAGCTTGTGTCTGAAGGAAAAACTAACGGTTTAACTACCGCTGACTTTAGCGTGTTCATGGGAAATTCTATAAACTTCCCAAGTCCTAACACAAATTCTGTATCAGAACCTAACATGTATGGGAGTGATGGAACGGCTGAATATTTTCGTATTGTTAATAATACAACCAAACATTATACTTATTTTGGACTTACAGGAAAGGAAGTTACAATTGAACGTATGCACACAAATCGAATTGGTGATCCTGAAAAATATATTCAGTTGTTATTTGAATTTGTAAAGGAGCATGTGTTAAATGATGCCGACGATGATATGTATGTTGGTATAACAATAGAAAGTTCTGCTTCGACGATTAATAAACCAATATACATTTCGTGGCGTCAAAAGTCAGATTTAAGCTCCGACATTCTATTTCGTAGTATTGAAAATGTATTAAATAGTAATGAAAATTATTTATTTGGTGATAAAGTAAATTTCAAAATTCATATTGTTGATTCACGTAAAGGTAGGGGACGAACTATGGGTTCAGCAAAATATGTTGATCTTGTAACACACATGCAGCATTGTACTATTCCTATACAAAAGGATGTGTATTGTCTTCCCAAAAGTATTATTCTTGGAATGGGTAGGGCTGATCATCGTTATAACTACTTACATACATTGAAAAACAATTCTGAACGTTTGTTAAATCAGGCAAAGGAATTCTGTGTCAATGCTAAAGTTGACATTGAAATCCAACATGGATGCACTATTGATGATGTAAAAAAAGTTTCAAAATTAGCTAGTACCTCATTATCAAATTGTTGTTTACGAAAAGAATCGTTTAACTCGAAACTACAATGTAATTTATCCTGGAATACATGGACCAAAGAAAATTTTTATTTTGTATACTGAAGGACATTATGAATTAATTACTAATATTACAACGCTATTAAACAAGAAAAGTTATTGTCAGTATTGTTTCGAAGGATATCATCACACAGAAAATCATAAGTGTAACTTCAAATGCATAATGTGCGAAAAGTATCACAATGTTTGTAATAATAATATTAAACTCGAGTGTCCTGATTGTCATAGACTGTTTTCTAGGGATGAATGCTTTGCCAATCATAAAACAGTATTTGTTTGCGGAAAGAGTTTATGCGAAACAAAGAAAATCTGTGTCCAATGCGGTGATATGGTTGACATGCGTTCACGTAAGTCTGAACATGAATGTGGGGAACGTTATTGTAAAACATGTTATACATATGTAAACGATGACCATATTTGTTTTGTTCAAACGGCTATGGTGCAGCATGTAGATACCTTTTTGTATATCATCTTTGATGTAGAAACAATGTTGCTTCCTAAAAATGAACAGGGAGAACAAGAACATTACGTAAATTTCGTGAATTGTATTCATGCCTGCTACAAGTGTAAGGACATAAAGCTTGATGATGCATGCTATGTATGCGGAGATAAAAACGGATTCCGTTCGTTTGATTTCTACGACATTGAGGGATTTGTTAATCATGTATTAATAACTCGACCAATATTTAAAAAAATCATTGTACTTTCACATAATGGCAGTAATTATGATATGCAATTCTGTGCTAAAACTTTAATAATGAACCATCATTTTACACCTGAAGTAATAATGTCAGGGCAAAAAATTGTTGAAATGCGTTTAGGACAAAAGATTTACTTCCGTGACACGTATTTGTATATGGGAGTTAAATTATCAAAACTCGCGAAGACACTAGGTCTTTCTGCAGATTTACGAAAGGGAGATTTCCCATACTTGTTTAATACATTAAACAATCAAAATTATGTAGGAAAAATTCCCGAGCTAAAGTATTTTGATCCTGATTCACGCAGCACCGAAGATCGAAACCAACTCATCGCCTGGTACGAAAAACGTGCTGCAAGTGGCGAGGAGTATGATCTCCAAAAGGAAATGATGGAATATTGTAGAAATGATGTCAAAATTTTAGCAGAGGCTGTCATTAAATTTTCAAACTTAATTGAGGACAAAACAAATGGTATCCAATGTTTTATCGTCGCGCCAACTATTGCTAGTTTGGCAATACTGACGTATCGTACCTTATATTTACCCAGAGAATTTATTCCAATTATTCCACCCTATGGGTTCGACCATCCTGATCGTCAAAGCCTAAAGGCAATGTACTGGTTACGGTACTTAGAACGTACTACTGGTAATGAAATCCGTTATTCCGGAAATGGAATGGAAAAACGATTTGGGAGGTATAAGGTCGATGGATTTGAAAGTAAAACAAATACAATTTACGAATTTCATGGATGTTACTATCACGGGTGCTTGAACTGTTATCCTACACTGTGACACGTATCCTTGAATTCCACCTCTAAGCAATGTGCATCACTACAATTCCGGTATGAAAAAACTATCACGAAAATAGCATTTCTTAAAAAATTAAATCTTAATGTCGTTGAAATGTGGGAATGCGAATGGTACCAGCTGGTGAGAAACGACAAAAAATTACAAGAGTTTATTCAAACACAGTGTCATGATCTTGTCGATCACCTGGTACCTAAGGATAGTTTTCATGGTGGACGTTCTGAATGTTTCAATGCATTGTACGAATGTAGCAGCGAAGAGTTCGTGGCCTATTATGATGTAACATCGTTATACCCGTGGGTAACATCACGTAAACCATTGCCTATAGGTAAACCAAAAATATACAAGGGGCCAGACTTTCCACAAGTGGAAAGTATTCATGGATTAGTCAAATGCGCCATCTTGCCTCCAAAAGATTTATATTTTCCAATTTTACCATATACGCGTAATGGACGCCTTTTGTTTGGGTTATGCCGTACGTGTATGGAACAAAGTATTAACAATTGCATGCACTGCGATTCCGAACGTGTCATCACTAGTACGTACTGTACCCCTGAACTTCATGTAGCTTTACAGCTCGGATACAAAATTCTGCAAATTATCGAAATTTGGGAATTCAAATTATCCCGATTGGAAAATAATCTGTTTCAAGATTATGTGAATTCCTTCCTAAAAATGAAACAAGAGTCTTCAGGATTTCCCAGCTGGTGTAAGACTAAAAATGACAAAGAAAAATATATTGCAGACTATTATGAACATGAATGCATTCAGTTAACGGAAAATAACATTCAATCGAACCCTGGTCTGAGGTATATTTCCAAAATATTCCTCAACTCGTTATATGGAAAATGGGGACAGCGAACAGATTTATCGCAATCTGTGATTGTTGATACTCCAGAAAAATTTTTGAGTTATCTATGGGCGCCACAATATGAGGTACAAACTGTATTACCCATTGGAGACCAACATCTCATTGTAACGTATAAAAACATTGAAAACAAAAACAAACCATGGAAATTTTCAAATGTTGTCCTTGCAGCATTCATCACCTCGTGGGCACGTCTAAAACTTTACGAGTTGTTAACAGCTGTACAGCCTGATCGTGTATTGTACTGCGACACTGATAGTATTATGTTTGTACAGCGACGTAATGAAAAGCCTCCACTTTCTTTAGGTTCCTACCTGGGTGAACTAACTAATGATGTTCCCGAGAGATGGGACATTAATGCATTTATAGGATTAGGGCAAAAAAATTATGCGTATCGTTTAAAAGAAGTTGAAACGGGGAAAGTAGATTATGTATTTAAAATTAGAGGAATAACTTTAAATCATCGCACACGACAAGAAATTAATTTTGATCATTTTTATCAACTAGTTCGGGATAAAGTTGACAAAAAACAGTTAAACAACCCAGCGAGGATTGTACAAAAGCCAGGTTTTATCATCGTGTCCAAGTCTGAAGCTAAAACACATCAAAAAGTTGAAAATAAAAGACGACGATTAAATCATGACAGTATTACTGACTATAGGACATTACCTTATGGTTATCAAAGTATTAAGTGTGTTAAATGATTGGTATTGTGTATATAAGTATATAAGTAAATATGTAAATAGTAAACTGTGTAAAGGTAACATTGTGTCATAACATAGTCATAATATCCTCAGATATGTTCATAAGTTTTTCACAACACCCTTCAGTTGGTACTCCTACCTATATATATATAATGTAAATATGGGCATAAGTTATTAAAGAATATTGTAAGTATCGTAAATATCTTATTTAAAGAATATTGCAAATATAGAAATATATATATATATATATATATATATATATATATATATATATATATATATATATATATATATATGTCATTATTGGAAATAGAATATTGTAAACTATATAAATACAATAAATCGTTACAATTTACGCTATTATGTTTTATTCTATAACTATATACAAACCAATATTGATATATTACAAAGTATGTGTATTCTATATAAGATAAAGGAAGAATACGTATGCTTCATATAAGATTATTTATACGTATTTATAATATTTTATGTTCCTATAATAAATCATCCTAAGTTGGAAACCATGTTGACGTCATAATGTCTTCTACAAGATGAATCATCTTTATAAGTAAGTAAATGTATCAATATTTTTATTAGAAGCCTTGACTTAAAAGATACACATAAGCAAATGGAATATACTACAGTGATATCCTTTATACTTAAAATACACCTAGGACATACTTAACAAACACTTACACACGTAAAAATCACAATATATATCCCAACATTACATTCAAGGTAAAGTTAAAACACTTACACACATAAAGAGTCATAATATATAAGCCTACAATACAAACGAAAAGTTGGAGGTTATGCAACCCATCATTACATTCAACGCATGAATAAAACCCCTACATGCATAAAAAGTTATAATATATAAGTCTACAATACAACCCATTATTAATACAATACAAACACTTCAGGTGTTTGCATCCAGCCTAGTATAACCCTAAAGTTATGCAACCTATCATTACATTGAGGGCATGCTTAAAACACTTACATGCAAACGGAAGATGATATGCAGGCAATATGGTACATATATTCCTGTCCACATATCAAAAACAATATGTATACATTCGTCTCTTAACTAAACTATTCATATATACATATCTAATTTGTAATTCAACTGAGTTTCGTACACGAATATACCCTTACATCACCCCAAAGATGATACTCTATGCTAAAATTCTCTATCAGCTAGTGAAAACACCATATAAATACATAAAATACTTCTCTTAGAGTTGCGTCTGTTTCCTCCCACAATATCTGATACATTTATGTACAATATGTACTACTCTATACTACACATATCACAATATACCTCTAAAATAAACGTTAAACACGAAAAAATCATTCTTTCTAACCCTTTCATTACCAATTAATTAATATTCATGAATAATTAATTGATTAATCTAATTTTTAAAAAATGTGTTAAAGAAATCTTGTTTGAAGCCTTCCTGCTAAAGGAAAAAAGGAAGACTCAACTCAGGTAAAGATTTTATTCTATCCGTAATGAATTCAAACTCAGGTAAAGAAGGGTCGATCTTCCGTAACCTCAGGTAGTAGGGTCATTATCAAGCTTGTTGACAATAACAAGCCAATTTAGAAATGGTTCGTTTCCTCATGAAAGGACTCCCACTCCACCTCCAATCCTCTGGACCATCAACATTCATACCACCTGGCACTAATCCCTTTCTTTACATGCCGTCAAAGAATTCTATACACGTTCTCACCCCTCTAAACCATGTTTTTCTGTCGTCTCATATTGTATCCCTCCTACCTCTAACAAGGGATTCTATTGTGTTTACCTCCCCTTTTTATCCTATGCTTTAACATTAGGTCCGATAAACGCAAAGGACTACTACCACCCCCTCTTCCTGCTCCTTTTCCTCACTGGTTACCTGACCTTAGGACCCACCATTCTTTCACCATATGTCTCTCCTTCCTTCAACCATTTCCAATTAGTTTCTTGAACACAAACACCAGTTCTATTTAAGATTACCATAACCCTCTCTTGGCATCCCCTCAAGCTCATTCAGCTATTCTTCACCACTTCAGGGAGGAATAAGAAAGGGAAGGAACAAGTTTCTTAGAGGCTTGGGAAGAACGGTAAGTAACCTTTGCACTCTTAACCATTTGTGTGTTTCTATCAAGTGTTACCCTCTTAGATATCAAAGTATATTATCAAAAATATTTTACAATAATTTTTGTTGGATGGCAACACTGAAAATCACTAGAAATATGGCAAAAAGTAGGAAAAAACACCAGAAATTGTATAAAATTATCATAAAATCACCATAAATTGTATAAAATCACCATAAATTGTACCAAAAAATAGCATAAAATTCGTAAAAATTTTAATAAAATAGTATAAAAACATATAATTTAATTTTAGGGGGTTGGCAACGAATTACGGGGAGAAGTACGGTCTATACTACTCCCCTCTATTGTTGCCCCCGTTCCTTAACTGATGGAGGCTAAATTTCAAAGTAAACGCGATCTTGAGTTTCACCATTGTAAGACGCTCCTTACGAGCTCCTTACGGTTTATAAGTGCTGTCTACGCGCCCACTGTATTGCTAAGGCTCCCTCTACGAGCCCTCAGCTGTAAAGGTTATGGACGTATCTCTCTGCGTGCGAGTGCTATTACCAGACTCCCTGTATCTATAGTTATTACCTCACCCACCAGTTAACAGCTATCTTTCCAAAAGAATATTCCTCTGGAGGATTGATAGACCCACTAATTACAAATAATTAACTTCACCAAAGATTGTTTACGACCAGTTCGGTTTAAGATTCTCCTCTCTCCCTTATTTCCTTTAACCTACTCAAGGGAAGCAGAGAGAAAAGATGGGTTAAATATCTCTTCGTCCTTTAAATATCCTCGTTCAACCCTTTCTGTCGACCAATTCTAAATTAACCAATTTATTCACCCTGTTTGCAAGAATCTAGGGGAGTTCTTACTATAACTAGCATACAGATTCAAATTATAATGAAACTCATCAAATTTCCTCTTTTAGATATCTTTATTTCAATAAAGTACGAACGATAGTTGAGAAAATAGTCTACGATCTCTAGATAAAATATTTATCTGTCTCTATTTGCCCTCCCGGAGACTGAGAGGGACTTAAGTATATCTTTATCCTAATCCCTAAAGAATAAGGAATTAGTCCCTACTATAATGGATCTAAGATTCCTACTTCAGTCATTAACACAAGATTACACAAATTAATACTCTAAATAATCAGGGTTCACTCTAGAAGCGTTCTCTTACAATCTAATGAAGTGAACCAATTTACTGTTCTAAAGGTGCCTTCACCACTTATCCAGCACCTGGCTTAAACGTAAGCGAGGAAAAGTCCGGAACCAGACCTTCCTCAAGAAGGATTCTATCTAACAAAATTTACTAGGATTAGGTTCAGTGAGGATATAGGAATAGACCCCAATAAGAGGTCTTTCTAGATCAGCACTCAGATCTATAGGTATAGGTTAAGTATCACCCCGTTCCAGTCCCCTAGCATTCTAGAGCGGAACTAAATGTGTTTTCAAAATCAATCTATCGGCCTGGCCTTATATAGCCAGACATCGGCCGGACTCGAACCCGGAGCCCACCAATTCAAAATCAATAAACCTATCCACTGGACCCAATCTAGGAGCCCAGGCAAACTCTAATGTAAACTACAAACACTACATATCCTAATTAAAATGCTTAAGGAGAAATCGCGAGCTAAACATTATCCAAAATAAAAAATATAATTATTTATTTCCTTAGATTGAGAAGTGTAACAAATAAAGCTTTAAGCTACCCCGTGGACTCACTTGCCCACTCGCTATACTATACCTGAACTTTTCGGTTTATTTCGAAGATACGCGAACGACAGTCATCATTTAGACTGTTCTAACGAAGGAACTCCCATCCCCTGAAATGGAACCAGAGAAGGACAAAACTGCCTCTCCCGCTATTCGAAGCACTAAATGGTTCCCCGCTTCAAGAGAATGCCTTCTATATATATATATAAGAGGTTCGGAAAGATATCCAACTGTTTTCTAGCAAAACTACCTATTGACTCATATAGATGGCATAGGCGGAATAAGAGAAAACGAAAGTAAAATAAGGTCCCTGCTCCCCTCTATTTGTATCCTAAACGTTGCTGCCAACGGACAATGTTTCCAACTAACAATCGTTATCTATTAAAGAGGAAGATTTTTTTTTCATTTATGTGCTGCAGAAAAGAATATGCAAGATTA
Organism: Thermobia domestica; assembly: GCF_964235325.1. Classification (NCBI taxonomy): domain Eukaryota; kingdom Metazoa; phylum Arthropoda; class Insecta; order Zygentoma; family Lepismatidae; genus Thermobia; species Thermobia domestica. The sequence continues at coordinate 339,091,405 of NC_137456.1, read as the reverse complement.
ATATATGGATTATACATGGTAAATACAATATATTGTTACACAGTTGTGCCTCGAAGTCCTAAGCCGGACCCAAATTATGGGGCGAGACGCCCGCGCTTTTCATATTGTGTGTGTAGTAAGGAAAAGAGAGATAGAGATAGGGAGAACGGAGTCAGTCGAGGGTCAGATTGAATTAGTGACCTGATGCCTCATTGACACCAATCCACACGCATGTATTAGTGGTGGGACCCTAGCTATGATTTACTCAGATCACAGAGCTGGGTCCTAGAGGCAATATTTAGGGAATACTACGAAAGCAATAAATACATGAAATCTATTATGTAGTTAGAACTAGGTGTAAAATAGAAACTGTAAAAATAAATGTAAAATAAATGTAAAATAGGAATTTCAATCCCGGCGTGATAGAGAAAAAATCATAGAAAAACTAGAAGTCTTAACCACTATTGAGCATGCGCGTGAAGAAGTTTCTCCCATGCTCGATGAGGCTCGTGACATCGCCTTCGAGCTACGTCAGAAAAGGCAGAAATGCGTGGGACGAAACGCCTTTATAAACGAGGCTTGTCCGCCGCTCCGGTTGATTCTACGGACGACAGCCAACGTGTGTGTGTGCTCCTTAACTACGGCCGCTCGATTTAACACCAGGTATGTGATTATTTTTCTAAGTTCCCCCTCTAACTTGGGAAGAGCACTTAGAGATTTGTAGTAGCACTTTGAGAATGTTTGTGTTGAATACGAAGTCCCTTCAACTTGAGACAAAAATCCCTCTTCGAGAATTAATAGTTTTCCCTTCGGGCCAATGCAAGTTGCGATGTACGAAGTCATATCTCACTATATTCAATAAGTCGCGGTTTAACATAAAACCTTCTAGCACCCATTAAGTATTATAGGGGTTGTGCTCCCACTTAGATGATGTAGTACAACTTCCAAGTTGTAATTCCAAGTAACCGATTTTGTTAAATTCATCTGTATTTCTATTTTTATTTTTTTCTAATAAAACAAAAAGTGAAATGGTCTCTTTGATTTAGTCAAGCTATCCCACCTAATTAGATTCAACTCACAGTCTTCATATGTTACCTGGGTTTCGATTTCCAGTACCAAGCTCTACCACTAATAGTGCGCTTTCTCATCATCTTCGAACCAGTAAGCTAAAGACGTTTTTCGAGACCGAGGCTAAAAGGGAGTTGGACTCCGAACCAACTTTGTAATACTGGGTGGAGAGTGAAGAAGTGATCTCAATTACGATATCACAAAAGAAAGTGTACACAATTGCTACGCCAATCTCAGAACAATCAAAACATCATATATATAACATTTTATGGTGTTCGGTGTTCGCCGGGTAACCAACTGTGTGTTCTTGAATCACTAAACAAATCTCTGGTGCTCATTCACTTTATAGGGGAACCAACTATCTCAGTTGTCCTAAAACGCGATTTTAGCAAATCGGGAGTGATTTTTTTTTACCGAAGAGCGTTCAATAGATAAAAGTGAAAAGTATACGCGAAAGTTTTCTTTTGACTAGTCAAGTGGTGTATCGGTACTATGTAAAGTCAGTAAAGTTCGGTGGCGTACTTGGACTAGGCGGTGTTCAGCCTATGACTCTGATATACAAATATAATTTTGTCTGCTCTAAATAGTGCGTTTCACAAGTAGTGAAGTGGCGACGAAAATTTTTTATTCTCAACTTCTCTCGCTTTAAGTTGTTATAAGTCAGCAGATAAGTTGCTAGGTTCCGCAGAACAAGACTCAGTTTACCTCACGACGTTTTCTTGTGTAGTAAGGGAAATGGAAAAATCGGGACGCGAGTGTTAAAAAATGAATTCAGCTCTTGTCTCATGTACTTGCAAAACTTTAAGTCTGCTTATGCTTCTGCCCGCTTTGGTAAGGTCACAGTCAGTTTTATCTCTGGTCAACAGAACCTCCCGTTTTACGGGATGAAAGTTCGACTAGTTTGTCCGGCGATAAGTGGCTAATACCTTTACCACTTATTTGGAGAGGATCACAGGCAGTTTATCTCTAGACAGCAGAACCGCCCGTGTTACGGGATGAAAGTTCGACTAGTCTGTCCGGCGATAAGTGTCTAAAATCCTTTCCCATGCAAAGCTTGGGGGTCACAGGTATCTTATTCTCTAGGTCCAGCAGGGCCCCTCTGTAATAGGGGTGCAAGCCCGACGGCTGCCTGGGAATAACTGCCTAAAACTCACCTTTATGCAAATGCAATATCAAAAATCAAAATGCAGGTACATGAACCAATGGTTGGATGATCGAAGTCCCCCTTGTGAATTTAAAAACAAAATAGTTTAAAAATTTTTTTTGAAGTTTAAAAAAAAAAGAAAACAAGTTAAAGAATCGAAGTAAAAAGTAAACTCATCATAAGTGAGCAAATACGCATTATCTGTTATAAACAGCTGTCTAGTCACTTTCCGTTTCCCGTTCTAAAAAGTAAGGCAAAATTTATAAAGAAAGGGAAGTTGAGTATTTCAAGTTCAAAGGAAGCTAAATAAAGATATCGAAATAATAATAAGTCGCAAAAATACGTAAGAAATTTTGACGTAGTATTTCCGAAGGAAGTAGCTATCAGTGATTAAATTCTTACTATATCAGAGGAAATAGGTTGATTACCCACTGCCCTGGTTTGAGAGGCCACTGACTTGAAAGAAAAACAGATTTATTCTCAAAAATGAGTTTCGCGCAGAAAATAAAAGAAAAGCTATTAGATTTAGGGCAATCTCATTGCCCTAAGACGCCCACGGGCAAGCACCGTTATATTTTAGATCGGTGGAATAATTATTATTGTATTGAATGCAATAAAATAAAAGTACACGGGCATTCTCCTCCTGAGTTTGGTCGTTGGAAAAAGAATCCATTACCGAGATACTTGGATACGTGGAGTCAGCCAAGATATCGTGAACCAACGACCGCGAGCCCGCAAACCCCAGAAGCACCAGCGAGTGGTTGCGATCTAACGCCGCTGGCCGCGTCTAGTCCTATCCCGACTAGAAATGATATAGAAATACAAAGTGCTGGTTCAAGTGAAAAACCAACGCCAGCTCCTAGGACGATATATGTAAATTCAGATACTGATGAGACCCCACCGGGGGTAGATCCGAAACCTCTAGTGAATGAAGTAAATTTAAAAGATGAACTAGAGATAGCCGAACTAATCACTGCAGGTCAGGAATGGCCTCAGGCAACAATTGAGATAGAAACAACAGCAGGTGTAATACCTGATGTCCCCTCGAACCAAAGTCCCTTAGATAATAAAACGTTAGCTGATAAGGAAAATAGATTAAGTAATTTTGTGTTAAGTGTAGAAAATAAAGATATTGGTGTATCCAAAAGCCCAGATAGCCCAGTAGCGCTATATTTCCCTATAAAATACGAACCGACAGATCCTAGAACGCCGTTAGAAATGCAAAGACCGACCTTTCAATCTTTCTATGCCGGTAGTAGTGATGAAACGGTTTATGCCGAGATCGGTCCTAGAACCATGTATGCTAACTTAGATACTGAATCACGAATTTCAGCGAGTAAAGAGCCAATTTACGAAAATATTGGTCTCGAACCCAAAACTTCAACGAATAAAGAGCCAATTTATGCAAATATAGGAACCGAACCAAGGGAAACGAAAATTGAGAACTCTGACGAGAATAATGAAAATGAATCGCGTTCTTTGTCACAATCTAACGATAAAGCGTTAATAGACCAGATTAAGCATTCATTACAAACAGAACTGTCCCCAGCAGTAGGAAACTTAATTCGACCTTTAACTAAACAACTTCGGAACAAGAAAGTACAGGTCACAGTTGTTCGTCGCCAAGGTGACGAAGAAGAGAAATTAGGTATTTTATTTCAAGCGGACCCCTCAGCCCCCTTTGAAGATTTATTACCTGAGGAAAATGTAGTTGGAAATTTTGATATGGAAATACAGACCGACGTTTTTCAAAAGAAGGATGTTAGCGTTCAAACTGAATATAAGTTCCCTAAAATGATCCGGATTGATACAGACCGTGAACTTAAGGTCCTTCGGACAACCGCTACTCAAACCAATCCTGTCATGTTTGAAGATAGCCTTACCCTCCAAGAGAAACTGCAATATTTGGACAGGATAGATAACATACTCAGTGTAGTTAGTAAAGTTAGGTGGTCAAACGGCGATATTAGTAGTGCAGATTCAGATGGGGGTGAGTCGTTGAAAGACGATTGGTTAGGTTACGAACTACAGAAATTACAAAACGAAGAAATAGCTAAATTACAAAACGACAAACCGGAGTCTCCTCCTGCGTCATCCCTGGAGGATGAGTCAAAACCTTCGTGGAACTCCGACGGAGAACTCCGATACGACCACTGGGATCCTCCCACGGTTTCTACTCCCCGAGCAGCGAACCAAGACCCTCCCACAGAGCACGCTGACCAGAGAAATGACCTCGTTGCCCCTGCTCCAATTGAGAGTAGGTTAGGCGAAGAGAAGAAAAGTGATGATGCTTTTCCCTCAGTTTGCTCTGACCACCAGAAGCAAATTGAAGAGGAAGAAAAAGAAAATAACGATTCCTGGTCTGAAAGTAGAATAAACGAAAACGTTGGTAAAATCTTTGATTACGCGGAGTTTGGTGCGTCTGTAATTTGTTTAGATGAAGTAGAAAATCGAGACGATCCCTCAACCTCTCCAACCTAAAGTGAATCTAACAAACAAACTGATAGTGTTAAGAATAGTGGTTTACAACCTTCAGCTAGTACTAGTTCTAAATTTAGTTCCTATAATGAACCTAGTGAATCACCTGCGACTAAAGAAATGAAAAAGTACCAACAAGAGGAAAAGTTAAATCCCTTACAGATAGTGTTTATTTCGCCACCTAGTAGCGTAGTTACACCCATGGCCCCCATGGAGAAATGTGAGTTTAGCGAAGGGAAAAAGACAGAAAAATCAGTATTTAGCGAACATGATAGAACTTATACATCAGAATTTAGTTCAGAACAACCCTCCGAGTTAGAAAATAGAAGTGTAACTGATACCGACTATAGGTCCGTCTCTGAAAATTTCAACACCTCGGCTTCTTTAGACAGGTCCTTAGATCTGAAAGATGAGCCCGTTTCACACTCATCAAGTGAAGATAAGACCTCTGATAAGCAAAAATCCAATTTTTCGTCCTTTTTAAAAGTAGATCCTGAGGATAAGCCTCACATAAATTTAAAACCTGAGCAAGAAATTAAAACTAGTCCGGTTACCGAGCCATCAATACCGTATAGTTTGAGAAACCTAAATTTACGGATACAGTAGTAACAGGCAATGTTAGCAATCCTCCTCCCGAGGGTGACAATCAAAATTCTACTATTGGTGCTAAACCACAAACCTTTAAGATCTACCCAAATGTTGAAATTCCCTCCTTTTCTGGTAATAGGCATGAGTGTGTGGAACTTTTCCTGCAAGAATATGAATTAGTGGCTAGCATATACGAATGGTCAACCCTAGAAATAGTAAATTATCTTCCTTACTGTCTAAAAGGGGAAGCTTTCTCCTTCTATTTAGTAGACCTAGCAAACATTTTACCTTTAAACTATAGCGAGATGAAGGAAAAACTTAAAAAGGCTTTCCCTAGTATTGAGTATACTGCAAGATTAGAATATGACGTTGATACAAGAAAACAACAACCCCATGAAAGTACTTTAGCATTCATTTATAAGTTAATAAAGGATTTGAAATTTTTACGAGGTTGGGTTAATGAAAGTGAATTGATGAGTAAACTTAGAATGAGTTTGTTGCCAGACATCCTAAATAAGCTGATGCTTGAAGTGGGCGATTGCGATAATCTCGAACAGTGCCTACAGTATCTTAGAAAATTTCACACAGCGCAACGATTAGTTAGTCAGAGGAATGGTTATGACGTAATATGGGAAAATGACCGCTCGGACTGGTCATGCATTAAAGAACAACACCAACCAGGATTTGTACAGATTAGTTCTTGTTACACAGACGAAGTAGTAGCAGAACCGGGTTACAAAACGTATAGGAACAATCACCAAAATACCTATGGCCTTGGCCATGGGCAGGCGCAGCTTTGTACAGTCAAGATAAAAATAGGAGACCGCTGGGCGCAAGCTCTTATAGATTCTGGCTCTGAAATTTCGATAGCTACGAAAACCCTCTTACCTCCAAAATTTCCACTAACGGAAAGACTGAAGGGTTATGTTAAGCTTCGAGGCGTAGGGGCCCAACCCACAGATTACATTCCTGTGGTGAGAATAGCGTGTTGCTTCAAGGATCACTTGAAAACAACCAAACGAAGATTTCTAGACGTAGCTATAGTTGACCCACAGTTTTGCGCCTATGACGTTATTTTGGGGATAGATTTTTTGCACAAGTATGTCACAACCATTCATTCCAAATATATGGAACTAGCAGATAAAGACGGGAATCATGTCGAAGATCTATGGTTTACAATCCCAAAATGTACATATGGGACTCGTCAAGGTGTGATTCATACCTTAGACTTAAAACATATTAAACGGTACCCACCGTCGGTAGGAAAAAGATCGCTTAGCGATTCCCAATCAAGACAGAACGATAATGCTAGACAAACGGCTTTCTCTGTCCCCCCTCACAGAAACAAACCAATTTATAGGAAACGGAACCTCCCATACAGGAGGAAGGATCTGTCTCCAGAATTGGTCACCGGAAATCACATAAATCCCGTTGTTAGTGTACCTAATAAGAGAAAAAACTCCATACTGAAGAAATTACATCTCGTGTATTCGTGTGTTCCAGGGAAGCTACAAAAGCTCCCTCGGAGCCTACGAATAGAACCAATGGAAAAGTCAATAGATGTAGAAAGGCAAGACGTAAACGAACTAAGAAAAGCAAGGTGTCTTCCAGTGCTCCTGAGCTGGAACTTACCCATTCGCCTGACTTAGAGAAAGAGGAAAGGAATTTATGCAGTTTCGACCCTCAACCAGGCAATAGTGGAACCTTGGTAGCTAGTTCTACAGAAAGTTCGAGTACAGAAATTAGTCCGAGAAAGAAAAAGAATGCGCTTTATGCGACAGAATATAACAAAAAGAACCATCACTCTGTAAAGCCACCCCTGGCCTCCCAGGCGCCTCATGAGCCTGTAGAGGGCCAATCAAATAGTGGACAGTTAGAAACATTAGAAAAACAATTGATGACGCAAGGAAGTGTAAAAGATCCCGCAACTCTCCCTGATCTAGAGAGTTCTGCTCAGGATCATAGTCAGAAAGAGGTCGTGCCAGACCCCTTGGGGCTGAAAGACGAACTTTTTGATATCTATCCGGACACTACCTACAAAGTACACCTTCCAGCAAATATCCGCGTGCCGTCCAAGGCTTCATATGACATAGAAATTACCGCACCAACTGGGAACGTGCATCTTTGGGAATTCTTACCGTCTAAAGAAATTCGATATTGGCACTCCTGTTTGATCCCAAGAGGTCCAGTTTTTACTGACAATGGAAATATTACGCTGACCATTTTCAATAGTTCAGATCGACCCAGATCTCTGTCTAAAAACCTTTATTTAGGGAAACTTGTTCCTCAGGTCGAGTCCTTAAATGACGAAACGGAAAATAACGTACAGGCCGTTAATCAGATCATACACCTTACTAACAAAGATGAAACAGAGGACGTGGAAGTCCCTGAACAACCCCAGAAAGTTCCCCAAACAAAGGAAGAATTAACTCAAGTACTAAATATTGGCCCAAACTTAAACCCAGAAGAAAGAAACCAATTACTGGACTTATTGATGGAATTTAGGGATGTTGTAGCCTGGGACAAGTCTCGTCTGACTGCGGCTACCGATAAATTTATGTGTCCCTTAGAGGTCATTACAGATATACCTGTTTCTCACCCACCATATAGAGAGACACCAAAACAGAAAGAGATAGTCGCGGCAGAGATCCAAAGAATGTTAGACAGCAATATTATCCGAGAAAGTCAAAGTCCATATTCTGCACCAATTGTGATAGTAACTAAAAAAGATGGCTCCCCGCGCATATGTACAGATTTTAGGGGTCTAAATAGGATCTTAAGGCCCAATTACACGCCAGTGCCGCGTATAGATGAGATACTAGCGTTTCTGAATGGTACCAAATACATAAATACGCTGGATATGCAAAACGGTTACAACCAATTATTAATCCGTCCGTGTGATATAGAGAAGACTGCATTCATCTGCAGCCGTGGAAAATTCGAATTTTTGAGACTACCATTCGGCCTAAGCACGGCCCCGGCTCTTTTTCAAAATATGATGAATGTTATATTTGGTGACATTATGTGGAAATATGTAATTTGTTATTTAGACGATTTGGTTTGTCCTAGTCCTTCTTTCCCAGATTTAATAGAAAGAACGAGAATTATTTTATCTCGACTCCGGGAGGCTAACTTAAAACTCAACCTTAAGAAATGTTACTTTGGTTACGAAGAAGCCTCTGTGCTTGGTCACATCGTCGGTAGACGAGGAATTTGTGTAGATCCTGCAAAAACGGAAGCTATAGCAAAGGTACCCTACCCTACTACAGTTAAAGAAATACGTAGTTCCATTGGACTTTGTTCATTTTACAGAGCTTTTGTCCAAGGATTTTCTACTATTGCCAAACCACTCATTTCGTTGACTAAAAAGAACGCCAAATTCGAATTTGGAGAAACCGAGAAACAAGCATGGGATACCTTGAAATCTTGTCTTATCTCTGCTCCGGTCCTTGCCCACTTTGACCCGAATCAGGACGCCATAGTCTACTCGGATGCCTGTCGAGACGGAATAGGCGGATACGTTTCACAAATTAAAGAAGATAACAAAGAACACCCCATAGCCTATTTTTCGAAATCTTTGTCCCCAGCGGAGCTCAACTACTCCACGGTTGAGCTTGAAGCGCTAGGAGTTACCAAGACGATTTTACATTTCCACTTTCTGTTGGCTGACCGTCCCTTTATTGTGCGAACTGATGCTCACGGTATATGTTACCTAAGAAACAATAAAATGCTAAATTCTCGTTTCATGCGTTGGGCAATTCGTTTACAACCCTATCAATTCACAATCGAACACATCAAGGGCCGCAATAACGTGACCGCCGACTTTTTGTCAAGATGTCCGCTAAAGGATGAGTTACCCTCCAAATTTGGTCAAGAAGAAGATTGTGCAGAAGTGTGCAACCTAGTGTTATGTCCCAAAATAGATATCAAAACAATGCAAAAAGAGGACGATAAAATTAGAGAACTAATACAAAAGAAAAAAGATAACCCTACTGATCGTGCTCTAAAACCCTATGTTGTAGTTGACGATGTGTTATATCGAGTCATGAACAAAGATAAGAAACTAGTGATACCAGAAAGGGCTATCCCCGACATATTACAAGAGGCCCATTCGTCTCCGCTGTGCGGAGGCCATACGGGATTTTCTCGCACTTACTCTAAAGTAAACGAACGTTACTACTTTCCGAACATGGGGAAAATAGTTAAGGAATACGTGCGCTCTTGTGACGAATGTCAGAGGGTGAACATCCCTAGAGAAAAGAAACAAGGTTTTCTTCACCCTCTACCTGTAAAAGAGGAATTGTTTTCCCGCTGGAGTTTAGATATTTTTGGCCCGCTACATAGTAGCGCAGGCTATAGTTATATCCTGGTCATGATAGAATATCTTAGCCATTTCGCGATATTGGTCCCGCTTCGAAATATGAAAGCTCCGACAGTGGCTAGAGCCATGTTGGACGAGTTAATCACGCGTTTTGGCCCCCCAAAAGAGATCTTGACGGATAGAGGTACAAATTTTCTCTCGGCGATAATGGCCGAACTGAATGACTTATTTGACATTAAACATGTTCGAACTGCAGCATTTAAACCATTAACGAACGGATTGTGTGAGCAATGCAACTCTGTCATTGCAAGTTTCCTTACTAACTACACGGCTAAACAGCCTACTAAGTGAGCGGAATATGTCCGCTTGTGTGCATATGCTTATAATATATCAACCTCCCCTATTAGGAAATATTCCCCATATGAGATTGTCTTTGGTCAAAAGGCCAGATTTCCCACTCAATTGGACACCCAGTATCAATTCACGAAAATACAGGAACATCAGAAACAACTAAAGTTAATCCGTAAACTAGCCCAGCAGGCTATGACACATACACAGCAGCAGACTAAATTACGCGTTGGTCGCACTAGACAACCTATTAAATTAAAGGTTGGTGACTTAGTATTGTGTAGAGATTATTTGCCTAAGAAGGATATTTCTCCGAAGTTAACACCCAAGTATATGGGACCGTATTACCTAAGGAGTATTTCTCCCACAAATGCTTGTAAAATTGAATTAGTAGCAAACCCTAACCACACTCAGATTGTAACTATTGAAAGGTTAAAGAAGTATTTCCCCCGAGATAACTCACGCGAGCCGGAAGACTCTAGCGATAGTGAGGACGAGGAATGTTAAGCGTAACAATAGGTCGCTCATGAGACTTAGTCGCATCAACTTAAAAAAAAAAGAGAAAACAGAAACTTGGCGTATATTCATTAGTGAGTGTGTCGAATTTCTCATACGTCACATAGACTACTAAAAGGTGGAGTACACGTAGTCATGCAAGACCCCTGGCATACCGGAACACTTGCATACCGGGCTATAGATAGAGCCTGAAAGAAATACATTGTAAAAACAAACAGTTATAATATACTCTTCATCAATCTGAAAACAAACAGTTACTTCCTAGGATCCATTCCCCTCTCCCTTCGATGCTGTAGACGGCATTAGACACCCATGGCCTACTATGGGAATAGGCAGTCATCTTGTTGGCGGCGCTAAAATTGATCTGAGGAGCAAATAAGTCGTTTTTAGAATCAGGGAAAAGTTAGACGCGTCACCAAAAAAAAAAAAAAGTTATGTCGAGTTGATACCAAAATGAATGTTTTGCCACCATATTGGGATAAGTATTTCTTTTTGTTCTTTGTGTGAATGTGGCCGGCCACGAATGTGTTACCCTTCTTCTTCTCCTATAGGATTCCCAATATGCTGCCAAATACAGAGAACTTATAAGGAAAATAAGTGTTGACATAGCTGAAAAGTAAAACATTATTAGTAACTACTACCATTAATACGTACAGGCGTAACGCCTTGAGTACGTAACTCCAACTTTCTATATACGTCGTTGCAGCTGCAGGTTCCTCAGTCACAGTACAGGATTCCATCCGTTGCCGCCGCCTGATTATTTCATTTCTCTCTTTTGAGAAACTCGCCGCTCTCCCTCTTTGTGTCTAGGACTGCATTAACCTGGAAATTAAAGCAGAGTCAATATTGCCCGTTCTGGGTTGTTCCGCTACAAACTTATGCCTACTTATGATACACGCGTGCTTACGGGTTGCTTTCTTGTGAAAAAAAAAGAGAGGAAAAGGGAAGCTGGATTCCCCCCACCAGATAGTTACATAGGTTACTCCACACAATGCCTACCCCATTTGTTTTTCCTTGAGCAATTATTATTTTTATTTTATTTTTTTTTCGCGTAGTTCGGGCGGGAAGCATATTGGCAAGACAATAAAAAAAATAAAATAAAATAAAAATACACTAAAATACAATAAAGTAGAAAACGAAATATGGAGAAATACGCCTTAGTCGCTGACATGTTGTTCTCTGCTGCTGTTATTACTGCTGCTATTCATAGATAAGAGTGAAATTTTTCTGCGACCCCTTCGGGATGAACACAAGTGACCTTATGCTGCTGTAAAAATGGCCAATCTCTTAGCAAGGACCAACCTATTGATAACCTACGGCAATGTACTAGCATACTGCGCATATTGTACATAATGTATTTACAATTATGTATGTATCGGCTATTCATTTTCTTAAAAGAATGTAAATAGCTACTTGTGTACTATAATTTAGTCAGTAAGATTTCATTACCTTTAAGTTATGCTCAGTTAATGTTGAATTATGATCAAGTATTAACAGTGATGCTCATTTTAGAATAATGTTTTCAGTGATGTGTATCAAAATGCTAGGTAGTATCATATTGTATCATTATTTCATTGTGGTAAGATAAACTTAGGTTAGGTTAAGGCTACCAAATGTATTTCGTATGAATATTGGGGGTAAATCGAGCCCCTCCATTTTTTTCTCTGTCCTCCCATCATTGGGTAATGGGCTAGAACCCGCTTGTCGTCACTAACTTGATCGCCATGTTCTGTACAGTAGCGGTTAAAAAATGACATCATTGTGGGCTACAGTAACATCCTAGATGTTGCTCTACCACTACACCACTATACTCGTGTTTTTCAATCATCCTTGTGTAACTGCCTTCATACAAGTTAAAATCTTGGATTAGTCTGAAGTAAAAGGCACATAACGCTGTTAATATACCGCAGAATGGTATTAAATCACGCTAACACTGGTAATAATAATAATAATAATAATAATAATAATAATAATAATAATAATAAAACATTGGAAGCGAATCAGTACGTGTACATCATTTCATAATTAGGTTCGATACTCGAATAATAGAGATTCCCATAAATCAAGGGACACATATTAAGGATACACGAGCTCTGTCAACTTGTTTTAAATAAATTTGGTGTAAACTAACTTAAATTTATTCAGAATTACCCTTATGGTTATGTCCGTCAAAAGATTTAAAACTACAAGTCAGGAGACTTTCAAAATTCGGTGGCCCCCTTCATAAGCGGCCCTGTCTAATAGGTGGAAAAAAACACTGCTTCACAACAACGCATGGCGCACACGAACTTTAGGATATAAATGTATGAACGTGACAGTATTTAAAAATTAAGTGAAATGAAATGTCAAAATAAACAAACAAAAGTGTACTCTTTAAAAACTTAAAAGTTAATCGAATAGCATTTTGATTTGATGCAAATTCTTATAATGTTCACTGATACTTCCTCAACACTTGTCTTTCATTCTGCCTTAAAACTAACAGCAAATCACCTCTTATGGGTGACGGAAGTGAGTCCAGCTGTTAACAAGGACTCAGGATGCTGTTCCGTGTAGCTTCTATACACACCAACATTTATGACGGGAAAATAGATAAATAAGAAAATAGGGAAATGACGTCACAACGAAATGAATAATAATAATAAGGTTGCCCCAGTAAATCATCACGATTGGGATACATCATAGTCTCAGTTAAGCAAGTGATTCTTAGCAACCTCTGGTTCGATCCCCCATTAATCATTTCTTCCATCTCTATATCTTAATTTGTGCCCCTTACGAGCGCAAGTTTGTATTTGAATCGGTTATGTGAAAAGTAGGCTAGAATCAAATACTTTCAGTAGACGCTTAGTGTATCACATATCCTCACTATCTACACTAGGGGTCCTGAGTTTGAGACCCGAAATAGTCAATTCACAATTAAGAGTATGGTAAAAATAATCTCAATTATCAGTGATTATTGGCAGTTACGTAATTGTATCTAACTTTGAAAGACAACAGATAAGTCGGAGGTCGAGTCCCGACTCACGCACTGTTTGTATGAGTGACTCACACTAAACAACGTTTTGTTTTTCCTCAGGGAAACACTCACTAAATTCACAAGTAATGCAACACGCACTTCTTATAAGAACTGATTAACTACGACTTGGGTCACTCTCTTTCATTGTGGTTTTTCACTTAATTCAGTATGGGATACTCCCAGGATATGAACTGTGATTTCGTTGCACTAGAGGTAGCGTGACGTGAAGAAATTGAAATGCATGCTTCAAAGATAACACACTAACAATTCAAGGAGTTAGTACTTACCCTGTACCAAGAAACCTCCCCTATTGTCTCTGGAGACGTGAGTCTTCCCTTCTCCTTCTTTTACGTTCTCCGAGCAACAGATGATACGAATACTCCAACAAGCTGAAAAAATATGAACCACAAAGTTAAGTTCTTATTTAAACTCGTTAGTTATCATACTTGATAATTAACATAGTGCAATAATTAGCATCATACTTAATATTTAAAAAACAAAATAAATAAAGACAGCTCTACTATTTAAACCCAGCCACGCTTTAACTACCAAGTTCGTTAATTGTCGGCTAATAAGTAACCGGGACACTACACTCAGCTGCAGGTTCCCACGTCCAGCCTATAATGCTATGTGTGTGTGGGAGAATTTTTTCGTTTCAGGTTTTCCCTTACAGAAGCCTAAGTAGCAGAACCTGCCCAGGTAAAAGCAGGGAAAGGACCTACGCCTTGGAAATAACTGAGTATTCGTTTTCCTTTTTTTTTATACTTCTGTTAAAGGTTATAAGTTTTTAATCACTTGAATATCAATTTTAAAAAAAAAGGGGAATTTGACATTTTCCTTTATTATTCTTCCTAAGCTACTTACAAAAAAGGATGCAATATAATGAATAAATCACAATGTGCCCAAGATAAGACGGCCTCCTCTGAGGGACTCATTACCTTAATTAACTTTATAGAGTTCAAAACCCTACAATATTATGTTAAGAAACCTATAACGATTGAGACAACATATCACAGAGTTAGCGAGACACTACAATTGTGAAAAAAAAATAATATGCACGTTAACTGAGCATTTCTCAATTGCTGGATGGCCCTATTGTGAGATACGTCTTATCTTGAACACTATGAGTACATAAGGTGTAATAAAGTGTAAACCTAGAAATGCAGTTCCATTATGAAAATATTGCATGTTTAAAAGTTATATCAGTTTTTCTTGAGTGTGTTTTAGTCCAATTAGTTGCCAGAAATTTATATCAGTCTGCTTTAGATAAGTTACATTTTTTTTCTCGTTAAATTCATTAACAAATTTTGATGATACTTTGGAACCAATTTTCTTAACTAGCATATTTGCAATGGTATAATTAAATTTAATTAAATCTTGTTGAATCTAAACTCTGATCATTAGTTCTGTGGTTTACGAGGTAACCTAAATTCAAATCTCATAGTTTTGTTAAAGTTTAATTTAAAAAAAAAGGAGAGAAGTAATATTAACATTTCAAGGTATAAAAGATTGTATACAATAGACTTCTTGTACTCATGCATAGAAATCCGAACGACTGACCACTTCCTGTCCTCTAAATTAGAAATACAATGCAAATATACTTATCTGACAATGCTGAGATGTCGCTGGTCTGAAGCTGGCTTCTGTAACAGTAGACTAGATGAATTCTCTCAGTTGCGATGCAAAACCCTTTTTTCCCCTCTCTCTCTCCGAACATTCGTCAGCTGAGCTGATAATTTACATGCCACTTATCATTATACCAAGCTGTATAATTAGCTCATTTCCGCCACACTGGCTAAGTTCAAACTTCCTTTTAACACTCTAGTTCTCAACCTGACTACATCTGAAAACAAAATATACGGTAAATGTATGTCAATATGGCCATTACGTCCTGACGTTGTCATAACAAACCAGGTATTGCCCATCTTGTAAAGTACCTTGGATTTACTCACCATATGATTCATCACCCATTAATCATTACAGTAAATGGAAAGGATAATTAATAATTCAGCCTCCTCCATCATTATCATTCCACTCACAAGGAAACACACCGAGTTAGGTACATCAATCAATTTGAGAAGAACTTGACTTACCGTGACGTTGTTTGATCTTCATCCACAGTCACGGCTGGAACACAAGAGGCATTCCAACAATAATGTGTGGTCAGCGCACATACACTATTTTCTAGGCTTTCGGTTTAGTTGCTCATGATACAAAATTGACTCTTGTGAAATTACTACAACCACATACCATATTTAAACAGGTTTCTATGCCTAGATGCTGACGATGTGTGGTCAGCACATTCAGGACATCTGGAGGAGAAACATTCTGTATTCGAATCTCATCTTCGAATAGCCTCATTTTTGGGTAACCCCTGCAGGTTCCATTGATTACTATATCTTTCTTAGATTTGATGTGTGGTCAGCCTCGTTAAAAAATATATATATAATGAACCATTGCAAAAGGGATTCGGTGGACATCTTATAAAAACAAGTACTTCGCATAAGCCAAAGATTATTATGTAACGCATTAATGATTATGTAGTCTAATAGCCTATTTGATTGCAGATCCATATCCATTGCCTACCCAGTGTGATGTCTAGAGTAAGGCCCCCCCTGGTATCTGGAGGTACCCAAGGATCCAGATTGCAGCCTGTCAGCCCCCTCTAGGGCTGATCCAGAGAGACGATATGGAAATTGATTATTATGATTGTTCAATCCATCACTGTTTATTAGTGGACAACAGTGACCAAAAACCTAAACTTCCATCCGGATACAGAACTTTCTCTGTGCCGTAAGAATTATAAACTTCTACTGTGACAAGAAAATCTCTTTTATCTACGGACAGACTCCCATTGACTTAACTCAGTTCATTGCTTACAGGTGAAAAACTCTTCCCGTATCAGTACAAACACAAAATTTGGACAAGTGATAAGACTCAAAACTAAAAGGAATAAAAAACTCCTTCAAATCAGCGTTGTGAAAAATCATAAGAAGATTGTAAGCAATGTCAAGAGACTTTAAAACTTTTTCAATATATGAAACAACTCAATTTCCTTGTATTAACCACGATCCAACGTACCAAAAACCATGGACAGTTATTGTCTAAATGTAAAAAAAAATGAATGTCTATTGTTTGGTCAAGTAAAAGCACAAGTTTGTTTTTAAACATGTAACGAAGTCTATATGTGAGTATGCTAATCGAGTTTACACATTTTCATTCCACCATGTTAAAAACCGTAAGTTTTGGAACCCTCTGTATAGCGATCTTTTGGCAAACTCCGAAGCTAAAAGACAAGGGAGTAATTTATTAAATCCTCCATTGCACATTATATTTAACTGTGCTCAACAACAGGTCACCGTGACGTCATCATATAGAGATATTCTCCGCATAACTAAATCCCTTACACTAGGCATTTAAGATTTAAAAACAGAAAAGTTCACCACAACGGAAACCGAGGCCGGTTATCAGTCAAGGCTAGTAGAATTAAAAGAAAGAACGGAACACACTTCCGGTGTGTTTTAAAAACATATCAACCATAGCTTATGTTGTGGTTAACTTTTGCGTTTAAAATCTATCCTATAAATCAACAAGATCCACTAACATGATGAAACATGATGTAACTTTACTTCGTAAAATTACCTTTGTACCCGCAAAGAAATCCCTTTCGATTTCGGTGTGTATTTAAAAAAAAAAGACATAACATACGTTAATATTAGTATTAATAATACTAAGACTAACAATACTAAACTATAAACCCCCCTAACCTTCCCCCCTAATTATAAACAAGCGTTATGTCGTCCCCTGCAATAATATGTACTCTGGTATAGCAAATGTAACTGCCTCCCTGACTATTAAATTTTGTATCTGTTATTACCATAGGCCATTAGGGCATAAGCTAACACACTAACCATAGGGTCAGTATTTTAACCATTCAGACTCCCCCTCTGCTAACAGAACTACTCATGGAAAAAGAAAGCTAAAGTAATGGCATATAAATCTCTAGGTGCGCTGAATCGCACCAATCAGTTGTAATGTCTGTATATTGTCAGTATACGTAAAAGTAATCAATGTGTATAGTGTATTGCATACCACACAGGATGAGAGAAACCAAATCGAGGTCGAAATAGCAAACAAGCTGAGTAGAAGTTTAGAAAAAACACATGTACATACTATGATTACCCTGTATAGAACAAACCCATACATTAAGTTTGTAATATATTACATTTATTGCATTATCAATGTAAAGAGCAATAACTAATAATGTGCGATTCATTCTCCGATATCATTAAGATGAGTTTAAATATATTATGCGTATAGACGCACTTAAAACATTTATTAAGCATTAAGCCACTGTTTTAATCGCTAGTTGTTAATTACTCAAGTTATTTTACATATGCGGTTCAATCATTTAGTATGCAATCGCTTCTATGTTACAAATAAATATATTACCAGATATGTAATGGAGTACTCAATTATTTTCAAAGGTTTACTCAAGGGAGTACTCAAATACTTTCAATACATTACAGGTTATAAAATATTCACTTGATTCTGGAAAGTGGAGTATTGCCTATGATTTATGAAGTATAACTGGTATATTGAAACAACATAAGAAATGCCGTTCACAAACTGTAAGGCACAACCCCGCAATCATTTAAAAAAAATTCAGGCAACAAAATTGAGTGTCCTAGTTTAGATCATTGCATGTTTTTCCCATTTGGCTTATACTATAAACAATGAGAACTACTCTTGTAATTTTATCGTCATCACCGTCCAACTTTAAAGCGCTTCACGCTATTTTTTTTTTTGTTTAGGTGTATTTAATGTTGAATTTCTTTCATTTATGGTTGAATAAACATTAGTAGCCTGAGACAATCACCTTTAACACGTATAACTATAATTGTACTCAGTACAGCAAAGACAATTGTATTTAAAAAAAAAAAAAACAGTAAACTCACAAAATCTTAATTTTCTTTATAATACTAAAAGTTGTACTCATAATCGGTTCGAAGTCATGCTTAATAATATGGTTAGGAAATGGTTTAAATATATATATATATATATATATATATATATATATATATATATATATATATATATATATATATATATATATATATATATATATATACTATTGTGAGTTCATGCAAAACCTGTTGGTAGATATAAGCTAGAAGGAATCCACGATTGTAAGGTTTCATCCTACATAGTTTTAATCTACTAGTTTGTTAATGGAATTGAGTAACATTTAAAAGTACTATAGTTAGTTAAGACACATGAAATCTTACAATCCCGCTCTCTTGCAGTTTAGTCGCGCATAATCTCCCAATCCCTCAAGAAAGCTTGTTTTTAGTTTCCTAGCGCCTGACGTAAGGCCAGTTCTATATTAACCCTTTAACTCCCAGCAACTTGCCTTGGACAACCGTTTCTGTACTTGAATATAAATGCCAGAAAGATAACTTTCGACATTTTTTTTTGTTTATTTTTTTTTACCGAGGTCGGCGGATAACTGTTACACAGTTGTGCCTCGAAGTCCTAAGCCGGACCCAAATTATGGGGCGAGACGCCCGCGCTTTTCATATTGTGTGTGTAGTAAGGAAAAGAGAGATAGAGATAGGGAGAACGGAGTCAGTCGAGGGTCAGATTGAATTAGTGACCTGATGCCTCATTGACACCAATCCACACGCATGTATTAGTGGTGGGACCCTAGCTATGATTTACTCAGATCACAGAGCTGGGTCCTAGATGCAATATTTAGGGAATACTACGAAAGCAATAAATACATGAAATCTATTATGTACCGTAAATACAATTGTAATTAGCTAATCATTGGATTCACAAAATCTTCCTTTTCTTTATAATATTAGAAGCTGTACTCATAATCGGTTCGAAGTTATGCTTAATAAAATGGTTAGGAATTGGTTAAAAAAACTGTATATATATTATTGGGAGTTGATAACTATAGCTAGAAGGATTCCAAGATTGTAAGGTTTCATCTTACATATTTTATCTACTATTTTGCTAATGGAATTGAGTAACATTTAAACGTACTTAGTTAGTTAAGACACATGAAATCTTACAATCCCGCTCTCTTGCAGTTTATTCGTGCATAATCTCCAAATCCCTCAGGAAAGTTTTGTTTTCAGTTTCCTAGCGCCCTATTTGAGGCCAGTTCTATATTAACCCTTTTACTCCCAGCAACTTGCCTTGGACAACCGTTTCTGTAATAGTTAGAACTAGGTGTAAAATAGAAACTCTAAAAATAAATGTAAAATAGGAATTTCAATCCCGGCGTGATAGAGAAAAAATCATAGAAAAACTAGAAGTCTTAACCACTATTGAGCATGCGCGTGAAGAAGTTTCTCACATGCTCGATGAGGCTCGTGACGTCGCCTTCGAGCTACGTCAGAAAAGGCAGAAATGCGTGGGACGAAACGCCTTTATAAACGAGGCTTGTCCGCCGCTCCGGTTGATTCTACGGACGACAGCCAACGTGTGTGTGTGCTCCTTAACTACGGCCGCTCGATTTAACACCAGGTATGTGATTATTTTTCTAAGTTCCCCCTCTAACTTGGGAAGAGCACTTAGAGATTTGTAGTAGCACTTTGAGAATGTTTGTGTTGAATACGAAGTCCCTTCAACTTGAGACAAAAATCCCTCTTCGAGAATTAATAGTTTTCCCTTCGGGCCAATGCAAGTTGCGATGTACGAAGTCATATCTCACTATATTCAATAAGTCGCGGTTTAACATAAAACCTTCTAGCACCCATTAAGTATTATAGGGGTTGTGCTCCCACTTAGATGATGTAGTACAACTTTCAAGTTGTAATTCCAAGTAACCGATTTTGTTAAATTCATCTGTATTTCTATTTTTATTTTTTTTCTAATAAAACAAAAAGTGAAATGGTCTCTTTGATTTAGTCAAGCTATCCCACCTAATTAGATTCAACTCACAGTCTTCATATGTTACCTGGGTTTCGATTTCCAGTACCAAGCTCTACCACTAATAGTGCGCTTTCTCATCATCTTCGAACCAGTAAGCTAAAGACGTTTTTCGAGACCGAGGCTAAAAGGGAGTTGGACTCCGAACCAACTTTGTAATACTGGGTGGAGAGTGAAGAAGTGATCTCAATTACGATATCACAAAAGAAAGTGTACACAATTGCTACGCCAATCTCAGAACAATCAAAACATCATATATATAACAATATCTTACATGAAATACTAATAATATTAATAATATATATCACATAACCTTTTACCTTTGAAACCAGCGCTGGTTTATCTTATACCTATATTGTAATTACAAATATACAAGAATATATTCATATTTATGTATATATATAGTTACCTTAAAATATATATGAATAATAAAAATTATAATAATAGAAATATATAAGAAACTAGCAAGTGGCCCTGAAGGAGTCCCTTGCACCATTGTGCTCAGCGACTCGACGACTATAAATTTGACATTAATATAGCTCATTTTGGATTATTTTTACATGTCTCGGTATCCTCCCCGGTAACCCCGCCCGCAGCCGAATGGAGTGAATTTAGAAGTTAATGCGATCGGAGTATCAGCATTTATTTCAGCAACCTCGAAAACTATGGATTTGACAATAATATTGGTCATTTTCGATTATTTTTACACGTCTCGGTATGCCCCCCCCCATAACCCTCTATATGTAGCCCAATCTGGTGAATGTGGAAGTTAATGCGATCCCAGTTTTACCATTGATCTCAATCACCGCGAAAACTATGGATTTTACACTAATATCGGTCATTTTGGATTATTTTTACATGTCTCGGTATCCTCCCGGTAACCGCGTCCCGCAGCCGAATGAGTTAATTTTAGAAGTTAATGCGACAGAAAAAAAAAAAAACGAAATCTTTGATGAAATCTTTGAAAAATGGAAGTTTTACGCCCCATGTTTATGCCGGTTAGGCTAAAGGAGACAGTGACGATGAGAGATGAATTAAAATGGTGTAATGAAGTAAGTGGAAGGAAACAGGAGAACTCCGAGAAAACCCACGAGCACCTTGTTTGTCCACCACAATGTCCACACAGCGCGAGGTGGCATCGAAACAGGGACCCCAAGCACCGAGGGTGAACGTTCTACGACTGACCCACTGCGCCCCCCTTTTAATGCGATCGGAGTATCACCATTGATCTCAGCGACCGCGAAAACTATGAACTTGAAACTAATAACGCCCATTTAGACATCCCCCCCCCCCAAGCTTTTCAGACTCAATCGGAAATGGTCTGAATCGTTTGTACATCGTTTGTATAGAAATGTGCAGGTGACATTTTCGTTTGTACATAATTAGGGGCGCCGCCAGAATGAAAACAAAGTGGGAAGGCTCTCTGAATGGTAGCCCCCACCCCATGTCCAATTCAAACACAAAGTGTCGCAATCGTTTGTACATCGTTTGTACAGAAACGTGCAGGCGAAAGATTCCTTTGCACAGAATTAGGGGCGCCGGCAGAACGAAAACAAAGTGGGGGCTATCTAAATGGTAGCCCCCCACCATGTCCAATTCAATCACAAATTGTCGCAATCGTTTGTACATCGTTTGTACAGAAATTTGCAGGCGAATTTTCGTTTGTACACAATTAGGAGCAACGCCAGAACGAAAACAAAGTGGGGGCTGTCTAAATGATAGGCCCCCACCATGTCCAATTCAATCACAAATTGTCGCAATCGCTTGTACAGAAATGTGCAGGCGAAATTTTCGTTTGTACACAATTAGGGTCGCCGCCAGAACGAAAACAAAGTGGGGGCTGTATAAATTCGTATGTTTCATATTTCGTATGTTCTGTTACCAGTGCAATTTTTTCAAGTAAGTTTTTCTTGATAACTTGGCACATGAGGAGCATGAGGAACAGAATTTAAACCGACGACCGTATAAGTTCACTGTAGACAAGCGGTGGCTGCAGTCTGAAGGATGAAGAGTAGAAAAAGCATGGAAAATGATACGACGACCGTATACAGTCGTCATAAACGGGTGGATGCCACATTAAATGTAATTTTTAAATATATGGGTTCAACAAGAATAACGGTTTGAATGCATCTATCTATCTATCTATCTATCTATCTATATCTATATATATATATATATATATATATATATATATATATATATATATATATATATAGTGGCGGATCCAGGATATGATCAAGGGAGGGGTTAAACCATAGTTTGCAGTTTTATCCAGTGTAAAGCAAGATTGAAGCCCATTTTATGAAGTGTATACTTGAGTGTGAAGGGGGGGGCTATAGCCCCCTTGGATCCGCCTCTCTCTCTCTCTCTCTCTCTCTATATATATATATATATATATATATATATATATATATATAGATTGATATAGATATAGATATATAGATAGGTAGATATAGATATATACATGATCGAAAATGGCCTCGAATCCATACTCGCTGAGATCAACAGAAGATGCCGTTTAAATCCACAAATTCAGCCCCATTAGTACTCTAAGGGGGATGGTGATATGTAAAGATAATTGAAAATTACCGATATTAATGTCAAATTCATAGTTTTTGGGCTCCACAAGTTCATTGGTGACAGTTTTGGTGCCCTTTGTGTCCAAAATGAAACGTATTCTCACCGTGCGAAGAACAGATATTCTGCTAGTCTGTAATAATAACAAACGGAAGTTTCACTTAATATATTTCTCGCTGCTCAAATTTACTCACTTGTGCGGTATATGTGTGTGTAAAGTGGAATTAAAACCTGTTGCTTTAAGTATTTTTTTTCCGTTAGCGAAATACATTGTATATACAGTAGGAAGTCGATAACCCTAACGTCAAAAATCCGAGCGCTGCCCTAGAAGCTTTTTACATTTTGTCTTAACGAAAGCGATTAACAAATAATAGCGTGTCCATCGACGTTATGTGAAGTCAGTCATTTTACAAAAGTTCATTTATATGTAATTGTTTGTCATGTATTTTTATTTTTTCTTAGGCCTATAAGTTTTAAGTGTGACTTACAAGAACAGTGTTATTTAGAGTACAAGCAGGTTCTTCAGAAACATTAAATATAAGTAGCCTTCGTACGGTATTGTAATTACTGTATGTACTGAATAAGCACTGTATCGATAGAAGAACATACACATACAGTATATGTAAGCCTAAATGGCATTTTCTTGGTCATTTTCGAAAATCCGAACAATTTGATAATCCGAACTACCTGTGGTCCCAGTTAGTTCGGATTTTCGACTTCCCACTGTATATATTGCAGGCATGTTACAGCAAGTAAGATTACTAGCATCAGAATAATAAATAGTTTTTAAACTACATTTTCCTGTTTTTGCCAATATTTCCGTACAAATGATTTTTTCTAATGGTTTCAAAATTTCCGTAATTGTACATAGAACAATGAAGATATCTCTATGAAATACATGTTTGATTTAACATATTAACTAAAATGATTCTATGATTAACAAAAATGATGATTCTGATAATACCCAAATTTTCCGTTTTTTCCTCAGCTCGGGAAAACCGTAAAAAACCTTTTTTTCTTTTACAAGCCTTCACAACACTAGTCTGAACATACAGTGCACCGAACACTCCTAACGATGGCGAATGTTAACTCCACGACATCGGCAACTACAACTGAAATGAACACTTGACCAACGCCACTAGACCTTGGCACAATGGCAGAGCGTTGCATTGTCTAATGAATCCCGATATCTTCTTCATAATGACGATGTGAGGGTGCGAATCCGTCGTGTTCCAAGGGAACAGCTCCTTGACATCTGTAAAGCGGGACCGAGACAAACAGGCTGCGGTTTAATTATTATCTGGGGAACATTCAGGTTAGCATCCATGTGTTTAGTGGAGCTAGAGCAAGGAACCATGACGGCCGAGGCGTCGCACGCTGTTTGCAGACTACGTACACCCCTTCATGACGCTCATGTTTCCCATCTTTAGTGGCATTTTTCGACAAGATAATGCACCATGCCAC
The DNA here is from genome assembly GCF_964235325.1 of Thermobia domestica. Taxonomy (NCBI): domain Eukaryota; kingdom Metazoa; phylum Arthropoda; class Insecta; order Zygentoma; family Lepismatidae; genus Thermobia; species Thermobia domestica. The sequence goes on along the minus strand of NC_137456.1, from coordinate 339,066,967 downwards.
AAGGCCAGGAGTGTGATGGAGTGGTTCGAGGAACACAGAAGCGAGTTCCAAGTGATGTGCTGGCCCTCAAACTCTCCGGATCTGAACCCAATCGATCACATCTTGGATGTGATTGAACGTGACGTGAGGACGCATCACCCCCTACCCGGAATTTACGGGAATTAGATGATCTGTGTGTGCATATGTAGGGCCAACTCTCTCTAGTGACCCACCGAGGAACATTGCGACCATGCCAAGACGCGTTGCTGTTGTTATTCGTGCCAAAAGGTGGACATACTAACAATTAGGTAGGTAGTCATAATGGTCTGACTGATGTGTGTGTATATTTTAACTCGTATATTTCGTCTCGACTCGAATTCGAGTCGAGTCGAGACAGCAACATATTTTCGAGTCGAGGCACGAGTCGAGACAACATTTTCTCGAGACGAGTCGAGACAGGCTTAAATATCGACTCGACTCGACTCGTGCGCATCCCTAATCTTGTGGAGTGGCAAAGAAATTAACAGCTTCTGTGTTAACTTTTGCAGCATCCGATAACACGAAGTTCAGATCATGTGCTGTTCAGTGAACATATATGGCATTTTTGACATGTTTTTGAATCCGCGTTTGCAAGCCAAAAAACAACTTCTTATTGGTACTGCTCCATCGTAGCCTTGCTCTCTGCACTTCTTGATGTCAATCTAATTTTCTAATTTGACTTTTATTATTAAATCTGCATAATTTTCTGCATAGTGTCCGTCCATATCATAAAATCCAAGGAATCTTTCTACAATTTCGAACTGTGGGAAATGAAGAAAAGATGTCTTTCTGGCGTCTTCCCAAGCCACCTAATCCTGGCTTATATTTTACATTTTATTACAATGATATTAGAATATACGATCGAAAATTTGTTTTGGGATATTGTTTGGTCGTACCCTGACGTTTGCACCCCGGGGAGTTGTCCGGATTTCCCGAACCTTGGTGTTTGGGCTTGGTTCTGTGTAGCCGCTTTATCTGGCGCTTGTGCTGTGACTCTTAATCATGGCAACACTTTTTAACTCATTTTAACCCAGATCTTATAGGTCATAGAATTTGTCATAATTGTTGAAAGCCTGTTGCGTAACGGAATTTTATTTAAAGTTAGTAAAATCAGTACATGTAATATAGGACTGACATCGTGTTAATACAGGAAAATAAATTTCTTAATCGCACAGTGCTATAACCTCGACGAGTTTACAGTAATGCCAATAATTTGATATGCAAATGTAACAAACTACGAGCGAAGTGAGCAGAAATTTTTATTCTTGCCATGTTCGAAAATGTAGACAGCGAAAAACTTCTGACTCCATTTATATAATTTACTTCCTTTTTTATTAAAAAGCTGGGCGCTGCCTAATACACCGAAACGGCCTGCTCCCGTAGGCAATGGCTACCCTGCCTACTCTATTGCTACGCCACTACTATTGGTGTGGAATGGACTATTTTATGTGAAATTATTATGAAAGTAAAAAACTTGTTATTTTTTCTAAAAAAAAAAAGAAACAAAAGAATAGAAAACTGACATTAAATGTGAAGAAAGAGAGAAAAGAAATCACATTTAAAAGTAATTTTGTTGTTTTGTAACGAGTATTATGTACTTTTACGTCAATAGTCAACTTTTGCACCCTTGCACTCTTCTTCGGGGCTGATGCCTTGCTTTGCTGCCGCCAGAAGCTTGTAAGAATTGAGTGTTGCTTTGAGGTGCTGTTTGATAGCACTGAAGCCATCCCAACCTTGCTGTTTGTCTGTTACGTCAACGAGTTACTATATGCAAGTACGAGCGGGTGTGTGTTAAATCTAACAGGGATTCTTTCTAATTGAATTCATTTTCATTTTATGGATTTTCGTAATTCTATCACTTGGATCTGTGCTGAATGTCTTGGGACTTTCTAAAACTTTTGAGTTACTCATCGAGTGGATCTGTTTCTTTTTGAAAATGTTAAGGCAGCTAGCTGTATTTTAGCTAGCTAAATTTCTGATCGTTGAGAAGAGAGGAAGACAAGGGCCAGCAGTTGAAGTGTTTGCGGTAAGTAGAGAAATATTATACTTAGTATTTCTCTTTGTTTGTCTTTTTTATGGGGGGAGGGTTGTTGTATTCTCCGATATTATGGTCAGGATTTTTATCTGTTTGCTTTTGAGTTAAGCTATTAGAGGAGAAATTGCTTTTGTTTAATTAGCTTGATAGTTTCGGTTTATAGTTCCTCTTTGCTTTTTGAAGTTAGTACCATTTCAGGTTTGTCAAAGGAATCTTTTGTACTAATTTAGCGTCCCACCTATCTTACTTCAATCTCGAGTATTTTTGCTTAGTTTCGTTTGAAGACTTTCGCTTTAGTTGAACGTCCCATTTAACTTGTTTCAGCTTCTAGTATTTTTGCGTGATTGGTTTGAAGGTTGGTTAATTTAGCTTAGCGTCCCAATTAAGTTGTTTCAGTTGGCACTATTTTGTTTAATGTGATCTGAAGAATTTTTGCATTTGTTTAGCGTCCCCTTAAGTTGTTTTAGTTTCTAGTCTTTTTGCGTGATTGGTTTGAAAGTTTAGGAGCGCGGTGGCTAGGTGGTAGAGGGTTCACCTCCTGTGCTTGGGGTCCTTGGTTCGATCCCAGCTCGCGCCGTGTGGACAATCACCGTGCTCGTGGGTTTTCTCGGAGCTCTTCCGTTTCATCCCACTTTCTTCGTTCCACCATTTCATTCATTTCTCATCAGCGCAGTCTCCTTTAGCCTAACCGGCATAATTGTGGGACGTAAAGCTCAGATTTCATTTTAGGTTTGAAAATTGGTTGCTTTAGTTTACCAATAAGGGATATAGTATACATGAAGCTGCATCAGTTCCCGAAGAAGCAGGACGCTCATACTTTTAGGGATTATTCATTGAGTATGTATGAACTTACAAAGGGGGTAACAAAGCGACTTTTATTTACTTATCGACTGATACGAAAATAGAAAAGAACGTACCTGTACTTCATATCTGCATGTGTAGTGCCCTTGTACTTTATCTATAAGTGTGTGTGTGTATGGTGGGGATTTAACGCATATCGCATGTCTTGTGCACATGGATACTTCTTACTATTGCACTACGTAGAAAATTTATGGTATTTCATGTAGAAGTAGTAATAGAACACAGAAGAAACGCAAATCAGATGATTCTCATGTATACTATTACCCAATTAAGGTGTTTTATTTGCTAGTATTTTGTTTAATTTGGTTTGAAGAATTGGTTTCGTCCTAGTTGTGACAGTCCTATTAGCGACAGGAACTGTTAACTGTCCTACGAGCGTCCGAATCTGCCTCTTAATTGCCCTATGTGTCGCCGATTCGTTCATACTAAGATAGTGAAAGAAAATAAGGTTCTCTCTTCTTTAACTTGTTTCATGCTAATGTGATTTAGAACCTAACAAAATGTACCATGAAAAATTTCGCTCCGCCTGAATTTAATACTTGAGAATGCTCTCATTAAATTAACAATCTTTTATATGTTCTTCCTAATAGCTATTATATTATATTTTTGAATTAACTTCTATGAATACACTGATTATACCAAAGGGGAAAACTAAATAAATATTTAGAGTAGCTCCGCCTTAGTCTGATTGTAATACAATTAAGGATTTCATGTTAAAATGATACGGAGCATAAGTTTAGTTTGAATATGTTATGGCATAAGAAAGAAATCAGAAAGAATTAGGGGCGCCCGAAGAAAATTTTCTAGTTGGGGCATCTCCATGGTTGCTGTATCACGTCTGGTATTTCTGGTTTTTAAAATACATGGTTTCCTATATTAGGTATAAATTTTCTTGAGTCAGATGGGGCGTCCCTGACTTCCCTTCGGGCGCCCATTGAAAGAGGGTATTATAACCTGACCAGGATAGCTGTGCGGTTTTGGGAGGATGGCGCTGCTGTTGTGTTTACATCAGTTTCTTGGCAAGCGCGGCGGGACAGGGGAGCGGAGAGTTTCACTTTGCAGTGTATCCAACGGTTTTTTAAAGTTGCAGTTTAGATGTTATGCATAGTCTAATCTCTTTACGCTTAATAAAAAACGTCGTAAGTTATCTATGTATTGTAGTGAACCATTCCTGAAGTAATGCAGATGTATTGTGAATAGTGATATATGAATGGAAATTACCAATTTAAGAACAACATAGCACAGTTGACAATTCAGTGAGCTTCTACCGTGTATTAAGCAGAATGTATAAAAATTGATTACGTTTTATTCGATTTCATTATAAAACAGTAGCAGCCTGTAAAACGCAGGAATGACAATGTCCAGTGGCGTATTTAGGGGAGCTTCCGGGCTTAAGCCCCCCCCGAATTCTTACTTACTATAGTAAAGTATACGAATTATCTTGCAGAATTTTCACATTTTCAGGCAAAGCCCCCCTCCCCGAAAGTTAGGAAAGGCCTTCCCGAAATAAAATCGTAAATACGCCACTGACAATGTCAGTGACTAAATTTTAATTTTGGGTTGATAGCTTAGAGTTTTGCGCAATATCTTGTAACTGTAAGTTTAAATCAAATTAAGGTTAAGGCTCATGATGCTGCTGTTTAAGTGTATGTTTATCGATTGACAAATAAATTATTTTTTCGAGTTTTAGCCAGGGAGGAATCTCGAAACGTTTCCTCTCGAGAACTGTGAAAGTCCTTTCCGCTGGTCTATTGGCCAGCGCATGTGCTTTTATTCTATGTGGTTCTGGGTTTGATTCCCATTGAGAGAACAAAATTTAATTTTACAATCTTTCACTTTCATCAATCATTTGTCTCCTCTAGCATAAACTGCATAATCATGGGACGTTAAAATAAAGAAATTTCATTTTTTGTTCGAGAAATGTGAACCCTTTGGGGGAAAAGGAAGTGAAGAAATTTTTCCTTCATTTTTTAAAGATTTATGGGATTGGATAGCTTGCCTTTAGGGATTGATTTGTACAATTTGGTTCAGTGCATCCTTCTTTTAGGATCATTATAGAAATCCAACCCTTTGGTAGAGTTCGAATAAAAGTATTGATAAAACATCAGCGTATGGGTAGTGTAAGAGTAAGTATCATTGCTTCAGCACACAATAAATTTTATTTATGAGAAAAGAAATTACATCTGGACTAACTCTGAATTTCTCTCAGGTTTTAGCTATCAGGTCACAAAGAATTAAATCTACTAACTGTTTTCACACACAATATAATTTTGAAACTTGGGAGCCTAGTGTTATATTTGTGTCTGTAGTATATAATAATGCTGATACGTTATTTTGTTGAACATCTTAAAGGTATTTGTCGATTGACTTCAGAGGACTGAGATTAGCTCGTAAACACAAGTTGCCTATAGTTCAAACATATCAGATGTACGGTCTTGTTTAATGAAATCTGCTCCTCCCTGTCCTCTATCTGAAAAGTAATATATTGTTATTCACATATGAAATTCAAAGGCAAAGTCAATCGTCTTTATTCAGTTGTATTTTTATTTCAAGTGTAAGTATTAAAATGCGCTACGCATGGTTGCAAGAGGTTGGGTGGCTTTTTTTTTTTTTTTTTAAATACTGAACTGACATATCTAACATTGGTACTCATCTTCTTTATAAATTGATGTAAGAAACGGCAGATTGATTTCCAGCCTATTACTTCATCACCGGTATCTTTAAGCAATGAGATAACAATGGAAGACAAACTTCGTTCTTTTCAAACTTGACACTTTGAAAAACTTATGAAAGTGGTTTTGTGATTCAAATACATATTCGCTCTAATCAATTTCAGAAGTAACATTAATCTTAGAATAACGTAATGGCTGTAAGAGTTACCCTGAAAATGTATTTTGTATATTTTCTTTTTTACGTAATTCAGAGATTTTGTCTGAATTTTACTGGAGTTATAAGGAACCTTCAATTATCAGGCACCCCATTTTAATCTCTCCCCCTCCGCCGTCAATGCAACACTTCTAACCGTCTCCCCAGGGATCCTGGGTCCACCCCTGATTGAGATGGTACATAAAAATAACTTTGTCTAATCTCTGTCATTATTTAGCATGGTTTAGTATTTTAAAAAAAAAACACGATATTTCTGCCACATTTTGAAAACTTTATTTGAAAGTTTTCAAAATGTGGCAGAAATATCTTTTTTAAATTACTAAACCATGCTAAATAATGACAGAGATTAGACAAAATTATCTTTATGCACCATCTCAATTAGGGGGTGGACCCAGGATCCCTGGAGAGACAGTTAGGAGTGTGGCGGTGAAAGATTATCAGTTCTCTCTCTCACCAAACTTTTGAAGTACATCCGAATATGATGTCAATGCAAAAGAATTTTCTTACTCAAGACCCCGATCGCTCCGCCCCTGACTTGAGCATATGCGTGAAGTGGTTTATTACGAACAAGACAGAAAGAACTGTGGTAGATTGGTTACAGAACTGTGATAGATTGATTACAGAACTGAGATAGATTGATTACAAGTAGTCCGGTTAGAAACACTGCTGCTTGCATTTTAGTTCCAAAACCGGCCGCCCGCACTCGTTCGCTGGTTGTGTTATACCACTTGAGGATATCACATAAATCTAAAAACAAATTGTATTCGAAGAAATTATTACACGTTATACAAATCTGTCGCAGGATTTAACAGTTCGTTTATAGCTATAAAGGATTATATCAAATTGCTATACGACAAGCTTTTATATATAAGTCAAAGCAAGGGAGGAAGGCAAATTAAGCAATTTGTTTACGTTTTAGTAGCTTACAATAGAGAGGAAGGCAGTTTAAGGAGTTTGTTTTCCTTTTGGATTGTTTAGAGTGAATTGCATTGTAATTGGTGGGTTTGGTTGAGAATAGCCAATCAGATGTAAGGGATCTCATTTATTTTTATATTAGACACAGAGTCTTAGGAAGTCTAAAAAGTAGATAGTTGGTGAAACTGTTACACGTTTAAGTTTTCCACAATAAAATATGTTGTTACTCTTAGTGAGTAATTAGATTTGAATCAGGTATAGAAAGCAGAGCTTTTAAAGAAAGGTGATTTTCAATATTTACATAGGAATATATTTTCATAGAAATATCCCTGTTGTCACGTTAAGTTATTTGATATGTTTTATGTCAAATCTAACACAAAATTAAGATAAGTTTTATTTGCACTCACAGTAGACGGAAAATACATTTGACGAACAGTATCACTGACACGTAGAGTGTCCGGGGCCAAAGTCCGGAGAGGGCAAAAGTCCTTTTTGTGGTTTTGGAGTACTTTTTGTTGGAGTTGTGCAACATTGCTTATGCTACAGAAAGATTAAATGGCGGCGGTGTACTTTTCATGTTCGTAAAGGTGTGCGGTGAAATTTGTTAATACAATGAGGTAAGTTATATTTTGGCTTAATTTGAAGTAATATTTTGTTTTATATGAAATAGTATTACAGTCTGTGGGAGAAGTTACGACTTATTTTGTGAAAACACTTTTTCAGTAACAATATACACTACCTCTCCGCCCGGTATCAGTTATGAAGTCAGCATTTCATTGTAATTAAAACATGTACGAATGGGGCATAATTCCGATTTTTTCTGGAGCAAAAATCCGAATGCGAACTTTTGTCCCAGCACTCGAATTTGTAAATAATTTTATTCTTAAATTTAAATTCCAGTTTCTCACAGTAGACCCATTTAAAATCGTTTGCTACGTAGGCTTTCTTTAGCTTAACTAAAGTTATGTAGGCCTGTATGGAGGTTGATCTTTGAATTTGGGCAAGCCACGCTCAACACTGATTAGTGTACCGATGGCACCAAGGGCACTACTCATATTTCAGCGGTGTAAACAGAGCCTAGGATTAGTCGTTAGTGCTAACACATACCAGTTTGTGTTGCTGAATCCATCTGTTGAGGTGTGAAAAGTTCTCTTGATGTCATTTGGTTCATCGGTGCTGAGAGAGTTTTGTCCTTTGCTATTAGAAACACTACGAAAAATATGGTTTAAATTTAAACAGGTACCACATATTTTTCGGAAGGTCATGAAAAAAAATACGTTGTCGCTTTGGTTGGACGAATGTGTCATGGTTGGCTCTGAACTTACAATACACGTGTTTTTTTTTTCTGGGAGTTTTGGTAGTTTATATTCTGATTCTTGTCAACAACGAACCTTTGTATATTTTTTCTACAGCGTGGTCCGTAAGTCTTAGTACAGTGGATGATTTGGGAAATATCATGACTAAAGCAAATGTGACTAGCGGAAGGCTCTCTTGGGTAAAGGAGCTACCGATTGATGCCTACGTTGTGAATGGCGGCCATCTTGATGGCCGTTATCATGGATCCAGGTTATTTTTTAATGGGAAGGTAGGCATGTGACACATCAATTAACATTGTTTTTCTTTTTTTTTGCAGAGGAATGGAGTCCCGCAAGAATAAGTGCTTTATCATGTCCCGTTCCAAAGTTATGATGGCCCAAAGTTGTCGGTTTTCAGTTTCCTTGCAGGAAGAGCGACATGGCACTAACGCTGCAAGAAAGACGTGATGCCCCAAATTTGACAGTTTATTTTCGTTGCAGGCGGAACGAGATGGCTCTGACGAAGCAGGAAAGAATTGAGATCATCGTAATGTCTGGGCAAAGAAGCAGTCGTGTGATTGCCCAGAACTCCAACTTGTGCCACCTCCAAAGACCCGCAATAAGGCACAACACCGTTAGCTACCTCATTAGGAAATAGAGTGTAACTTGTAATGTTCCCGACATACCACGATCAGGTCCCCCACGAACCGCAACAAATGAGGATACACCCACAATGGCGCTTGCTGCGAATGTAAACAGTCCGAAGGGCAACACAAGGTGATAACAGGCGTACCACTTGCTTCCGTGATGAGCATTCTCCATACGAACAAGTGGTATCCCTTCAAGCTGCAACTTGTCCAAAAACTTTCAGAGGATGATCCAGACCGGCGCATGGAATTCGTGAATTGGGCTTTTTTACAATATGACCGAGATCCGCATTTCCCAGCCAGCACTCTCTTCAGACGAGGCAAACTTTTATTTAGATGGGGAAGTGAATCGCCAGAACATGCGATAGTGGTTGTATGGAAACTCACATGCGATCAACCCTTGCAAGACAGTTACCCCTTCTCATATAATGGTGTGGTTTGGCATATGGAACACGTCGATCATATGGCCCTTTTTCATTCCTGGTACCCTAAATGGTGTTCGATACCTGGACATGTTATAGGAGTTGGCGTTTCCGTTGCTTCTCCGCCCTGATGACACTTTGCCGCGATATTTTCAGCAAAATGATGCCCCATCGCACTATGCGCTGTCTGTGCGGGAATGCTTGGATCTGCATTTTGCTGGACGTTGGATCAGTCGCCGAGGTAATGGGGAATGGCCAGCCCGGTCTTCGGACCTCACTCACTTCCATTTTTTTATGGGGACACTTAAGACACCTGCTGTATCAGAAGATTCGTGACGTTGCACACCTACAGGGACGTATTCAGGACGCCTGTGATAGCATCACCCCAGATGTGCTATTATGAGTTCAGGAGAACTGCATTTAGAGACTCCGATATGTGGTGCAATGAACGAGAAACATGTGGAGCACATCCTGTAGGAGGGACTTTGGGGAGTCATAACTGAGAGGGGACATGATAACGCACTTCTGCTTGCGGGACTGGATCCCACTGCAACAAACAGTGTTAATTGATGTGTCACGTGCCCTCCTTCCCTTAAAAAAAAAACTGGATCCAAGATGGTTGCTATTCACCATGTATGCTTTAATCGGTAATTCCTTTACCCAGGTCCGCCCTCCACTAGTCAGATCTGCTTTACTCATGTTTGTTTCCAAAATAATCCAATGTATAAAGACTTATGGACCATCCTGTAGTTTATCAATACGAGGAATAACTTTATACTTTGTATGTTTATTGAATTCTTCTCAAATGAGATAAACTTATATTTTTGCTTAGTCTACCTCCTTTTTTTCTAACACGAAGAATCACTTCATGCTTCGTCTGCTCTTTGTTTATCTTAAGATCCTAGTAGAAAACAAAATAATTTAATAATATTGCCTTATGTCGATTTCCTACTTCGTGTATTTCAGCGGACTTTTGTCTCATTGCAATAGGACTTTTGCTTCCTATACTGGTGTAAAAGTCCGAATTTGTCCATCCTTTTCTAAATTGCTATATCTTATTAAGTAATAAATTGGTAGGCTTTCTAGCATCTTCAAAATATAGAGGAATGTTCACTTATACTTCTGTGCGAATTTCGTTATTTTGCCGTTATATCTTTCTGCTCCAGCGCGATTCAAGCACCAAACTTAGGCTTTTTGCCCCCGCCTTCTCTACATATTTCATACCAGGGTTGTTCGGATGCTAATAATTCCAAAGGCAAACATATTTTACGAGAAGGAATCATATTTGCGATCATCTCAATGAAAATGAATCGGTCGCTCATAGGACAGATAACAGTTCCTGTCGCTTCTAGGACTAATTCGAAGAATTCTTGCATTAGATTACCGTCCCACTTAAGTTGTATCAGTTTCTAGTATTTTTACGTAATTAGTTTAGTTTGAAAGTTGGTTGGTTTGGTTTAGCGTCCCATTTAAGTTGTTTCAGTTTCGAGTAATCGTTGGGAAATAGTTAGGTTTGTTAACAGTTCCGTTTGTTTTAGCTTAACACCCCTTTTTAGTTCTTCCAGTTTTGAGTATTTTTGCGATGTTAATTTGATTTGTTTGAAGATTTAATATGTTTTGGTTTAGCGTCCATTTTGAATTGTCAGATTTTTGAGTACTTTTACAACATTAGTATAATTGTTTGAATGTTTCTTTCGTTTTAGTTTAGTGTTCCAGTTTATTATTCAAGTTCGGTGCTCTTTGCTCATTTGGTTTGGTTGACTGAAGCTAGTTTACTCATTTAAATTCATGAAGGTTGAAGTTCACCCAGTGCATTAGCATCATTATTGGTTGTTGGGGGTTATTTTGTATTCCAATTTGATTATCTTTAATTATTTTTAAATCAACATCGTGAATTGGTCTATTAAAGTTTGTTTGTTGGAATTTATGGACCCTGTTGGTTTGCTTTGAATTCATATTTTTGATTTATTTAGATATTTGTTTCAGATTAATGTCCATATAGGGAATTTTATTGCTCTTGGCCTTGGCCTTGAAGTTGGTTGGTTTGAAATTTAGCATCTTTTTGTATAGATTTCGAGCAGAGGTTGAATAGCTCCCCAGAATTATTGCTGTTCAGTGAAACTATTTGTTGGTAGTTAGCTTCAGTTTTATATATATTTTTTGAATCCTGCATTTATCAGTTTTCTGAGATTAAATCTTTGTTCCTTGGACCTAATTAAATCGCTTTAGCTTCTGTTTATAATCTTTTGTGGGTTATTAATTTAGTTAGTTTGAGTTCTTGATTTGGAAACTAGCGTCACAATCAAACCTTTGAGAGTGATACCACTTAATTTGGCTTGAGTTAAATGTAGTATTTACAAAAAAAAAAAAAAAAAAAAAAAGTCGTTGATTAAAAGTAATAATTCAGATGACCGTTTAATGTATGAGCAAGTTTTGAGCTCGTCTTATTTTTGTTGAGCTTAATGACTGATTGGAAAAAGAATTAGCAAATCTTCAAATTAAGCTATTTGAATTAGACTTTAAAAAAAGGTAATCTGATTTTATCAGTTGACTATTGGCTTACTGATTGATAAGATTTCAAATTGAAGTTTGTCCAGTTGTAGACATTTCTGTTTGACAGTGTCAGCATTTAAATTATTCTCATTTGTACTAAACATTTTGTTAGTTTCCAGTAAGCCTAATAATTATTAATTATCAGAACTGTTCCTATTCAATGAATAGAATCGGAGTGGAATTATACGCAGGGTGATTAAAAAGTAACATTTATTGTAATTATTTTCTTCAATTTTTACGTGAAACAGTTAAAGAAAATAAATTGTATTTAGCTTTTTTTTTAATTAATAAGTTAGTTGTAAAAAACCTCTAAAAATAATTATTTCTTGACCTAGATTTATTTTTTTATGTGAGGTTCTCATATTGAGATTGACATAGTGTTTAGGATCACGGATGGGATACTTAAATCACCTCACTGTATTCTGATTTTCCGAATCGTCTTTTCTGGTAGTTCGTTACTCCGGACTTTTCTTTTTCTTTCTTTCTTTCTTTTTCTTTCTTTCTTTTTTTTTTGTGAGATTGTTGGACGATTTAGATGGTTTCTCACTATTAAGCGTGGTGGCGTTACAAAGATTCTTCCAACCTTCGCACCATAAATTTTCTGTATAGGATCTCACTATATTTGTCTTGCTACTCATCATATTATATTTGTCTTGCACCTCCCCATTTTTTGGAATTGGAATTTGTTGATCTGAATTTATAAATTATCTTGGATTGGTTCAGTTAGGTTGTTATTCGGTTATTAAGTACTTGTTTGTGTCTTTATGAATATTGAGAATTGTTTTGCTCTGAACCACGTCAATTTAGGCTAGTCTGTCTCTGTCTGTTAATAATAATAAAAAAAAAAAAACCTAAAGTAAATTTTGTATAAATGGAAGTTTGAATTTAAATCAAGTTGTTTATTTCTGATAGCAGCTTATATCTGAGGGCCTATCATTTTCTTACTTCTTTAGTAATTAGTAGTTAGCGTAGTGTGTAGTAGCTTGTTTGTTATATATATTAATGTTAATTAAGTGTTACGATAATTTAATTCTTGATTATTGAATAGATATTTCTTTTGTGGAAAGATTTACTGCTATTTTTTTATTTTTTTGTAACATTTAGTCAACTTTTCTGTCTTCAAATCAGATTGAAAATGTCTTCACTAGAGGAGTCAGCTCGTATTAATATTTCAGAAGATGATAATCCACAATTTGTTACTATAGATCAGACAGGGCACATGACAAATGATAGTTTAAATAGGGCAATTAGGTACCTGACCCCTCCTCGAAGTCACATTTTCCACTTTTATCATCGTGTAGAAGATAATTCCAGAATTTATAGTTTAGAAGAACCTTTTCCTAGGAACTTTAGTTGTCTTGCTCAATATTCAACACCAATTCCAGAGGAGACTAGTCAATTATTAGAGATAACTTAGGTTTTGGTACAAGATATTAATCAAAATTACTCTTTTAGTCCTGTTATGCCTAGGCAAGTTGGACTTCAGTTTTTCAGTGAATGGTTCAGAGTTGCCAACTCCTGATAGGCCAACGAACAATTATCAGTGCTTTTTTGATTACTATAAGAGAGTTTTTTTTAGTTAAAAATTCGACTCCTATAGGCATGTTTCGGACGGGTAGGCCAATGCCTCATGATCATAGATATTTTGATAGATTGTCGATTAATTTTTGAAATTATGATAATGATGCTCAGGGTAATAATGCAGTTGTTAGTACACTTCCGCATTATATTAGTAAATATTCTTTGCAGAAAACTTTTGAATGTTTTGAATAAAAGTGTTTTAAGTTACTGATAGTAATAGCTTTTTCTTTCTTTTTTAGTTTTTGATGTTTTACTGATAATTGAATAACTAGTGGAGTAATTTTCTTTCACAATGATACTTGTTGTTAACACGTAGTGAAGGAGGTTTCAAGTGGAAGTACAATATGCCGTCAATAATAACGCTTCATGGGATTTATTTAAATGTAAAATACTTGATAGACTTGCGTCAAATACAGTAAAACATTCCGTAGTATCTGAAAGATTATTCAGGAAACAAAAGTTAAATGAAGCCGTGTATCAGTTTGTTGAAGATTTATTATGCATCTCTTGTTTTGAGATTTAATTGTAGTGATTCCCAACTTATGATCATCTTGTTAGATGGGATGAATCCATCAGTTAGATATAGGATGCTTCAGAAACCATTCACCTGATTCAAGCGTTTCAGTAGATGTATCAGGTGAATTCTGAGAATACCAGGAAGACTCAACGTCAGTACTATCAGTCAGTGGCGGATTTAGAAGGTAAAAGGTTGGGGGGAGCAGTCAGAACCCAGACTATGATAGGTATATTATGAGATTATTATAAATTTAAAAATAAAATGTAAATAATAGCTTGAATTATTATTGTCACTCAGAAAACTAGGGGACCCTAGACCCCTTGTTAGATTTGCCAGTGCTATTAGTTGCATAATTTTACATCCATCTTCAAGGCCAAGTATGCAGCCGAAATAATAATAAAAAAGAACATTAGAAAACATTGTGATGGTAATCCATTGAAATCTGAGTTGACATTTATACCTTGCGAGACATGGTGGAAGCACAGAAGGAATTCAAGGATTGTAGAGAAATATAATATTAATTGGAACTATTTGTGATATAATTCCTACGTGAAGACAAAGTTTCCTAAGGATTACTATATACTGTATATATTTTTTAAAAAATCTAAATATGAAGGATGTGACCTACCAATAATGAAAAAAAAAAAAAATGAACATTTGTACCCTGGTAACTATAATTCAAGTTGTTTTCCCGTAAGTTCAGTTGGAATCTGGAAGCGTTCTTTATTGTAGTTGTCCCCCTTCAATCTAGTTGTCCACATGCTAGAGACACCAAAAACTATTATATTTTTTAGTGCTCGTAGCTACAAAAAAAAAGAAAAAAAATAAAACATAAAAAGAAAGAAAGAAAAAAGGAAGTAAAAATTGTGTTGTGAAAACTATCTTTTTAGTTACAGTATGGTCACCTGATGGAAGCACATACGAACTTTTGGATAGTCTTGACATATTTTCAATCAGAAAAGGGATGTAAGACAATTTCACGAAACTGCAAGGTAACATTTTTGTTTCTTTTCGATGTAAGAAATGCATTATCAATATAATGTAAAACCTGTTCACAGTTTGTACTATTCATTTTATTGCTCACAGTGAATTCACTATGATTATGTTACAACTTAAACAAAGGTAGTCACCTGACGTGGCCGATTAATTGTAAGCTTTTTGTTTTTTTTTTTTTTTTTTTTTGAAAGGAGTGTTGGTTGTAGTCATTTCGGTGATTCCCAACTCTTCTTGAAAATCATATGGTGAAAGATGTTACAGCTTGGTTTATGAAACTCTGGTTTGTTGACACCAACAAAGAATTTCCTCCACAACAGATACTACAGTAACTTAAGTAATTCAAGTTACTTCAATAGTGTCTGTCTCGGAGGAAATTCCTCGTTGCGGTGGAAATTTCAGAGCTAAGCTATACGTTGCAGAAAACTTCCAATTTTGTGGTTAATCTTTATTTTGTTTAAGTTTTCCGAATGGGATGTCGAAATAGCAAACATCAGGGATTTATCTTTTGTCTCTTAGGGATCATGAGCCAACAATCAGGAAATCAGTATTACATTTCAAAGTTTCAACAGGAGTTCTTTTCTCCTAATCAGGAAGCATCAGACTACTGAAGAAATGGTTTGTGTAGAGTCTACCACTCAAATTTCAAACCGCGAAAAAATAAAAAATGTGTTATGATATTTCAAGAAAGAAAAAAGAAAAAAAAGCAGATGTTTTGTTACTTGGACATCACATGAAGAAGTTTACTTTCCATGGATTCATATTTTCTCAATTAACATCGAAACCGGAAGTAGTAGTAGATTTCTATCATTTCCGGTTTCAGTAGAGAGAGATTAGAGTGAAGATTAAATATATTCCTTGTACGTTTAATTCTTCACAGCAAACCGCTTATCTCTATTTATTACCTATTGCACTCGATAGCAATATCCGTTAAAACGGGAGATGGTTATTTTCGCTACTTAAAATTTCAGTGGAGAGATTAGAGTGGAAATAGAATGTATTCGTCGAACGTTTAATAGAATTCAGAATTTAGCTTCTCGCTATCTGTTAACGCTTCTACTCTTTAGTGATCAACGTTAAAAAAAAGCGATTTACTAATTTCTACACTTCCTGGAATATTTCCAACTTTAGCGACTAAATCTAGTGCATTTGAAGGAAGAGATAGCGATTTTTTTTTCCATAGTGACTTACGACTGTTGGAATATGTTTGAGAAAAAACTAATAAAATTATCTGGCCCTTTGCTTTTTATAAATGTCATTATTTCTTATTGAGCGCCCGCCAAGTGAACTTTGTGGTGGACAAACACCGTGCTCGTGGGTTTTCTCGGGGTTCTCCCGTTTCCTCCCACTTTCTTCATTCCACCATTTCACTCATCTCTCATAATCACCGTCTCCTTTAGCCTACCCGGCATAACCGTGGGACGTAAAACTTAAAGATTTCATTTCATTTTTTTCTTATTGAGCGATTGCCAAGAAATTGGTGTATATGAAATGAAATCTTTGAGTTGAACGTCTCACAATTATACCCGTCACGTAAGTGAATGATGATGGAAGAATTGGTGGAATGAAAATAAAGGAGGAAACGTGAGTATACTGAGAACATCCACGGACATGATATTGTCCACCACACACTTACTTGGTCGGGTTTCGAACCATGGATCTTACGCACCTGAGGTAAGAACACTACTAATATGCCACCGTGTCCCGCTTGATTGTTGAACCAAACGATTAGCATAATCCGGGGGTGACCTGTTTATTTCATGACAGCGTAACCTGCTTGGCAAATTCAGGAATTCTCCTGCGGCTTGTTACAACTGACAACACAACCTCTTGGTAACGATAAGAATATGACATCGCAACAGAGCGAAGAGTAAATTATTTGGGGTGATTACTGCACTTCGTTTTCCAAACAAAAGAATGAACTAGGGTAGTGGTGGGCCAACTTTTTTAAAAGATGGCCAAAGAGAAAAAAAAAATCTTAGCAATATAATATGCTCAATTGATATAATTCTTATAATATAAACTATTAATGATGGAAGTATTTTACAATCTGGTTCGAACTTGGTTGATTTCATTTCAATTTCTGTCCATTTCAGTAGCGATCAAGAGCATTACGTGGAACGCAAACCACATGAGTCCCGCCAGAAATTGAACCCGGATTTCCCACGCCAAGGGCACATATGCTAACCGCTCAGCTAAGAGGGAGGTCTGGTTCGTACTGGGATGCACTAGTTCTAATGTATGAAATTAAATACCTTTCTGTGGGCGATACGGACCAAATCCCGCGGCCGAAACATCACCGCCCAAATCCTTGCGTTGACAAAACCTTGCCACCCAAATCCTCACGTGGTGAAAACCTCGCCGCCAAAAAAAATCGTGGGCAAAACTTCGCCTGGTGAAAAGCTCGCCGTCCGAAACCTCAAGGACCAAAATCCTGCTTGGTCAAAACCTTGTGGTATAAAACTTTTGCTTAAAATTTACCCAATGAGTTTCTTAACATGCAAATTTCAAATTACAAATAATAATAATAATAATAATAATAATAATAATAATAATAATAATAATAATAATAATAATAATAATAATAAGAAGAAGAAGAAGAAGAAGAAGAAGAAGAAAAGAAAGCATCGTGTGCGTGAGTTTTCTCGGGGTATTCCAGTTCCTCACACTTTCTTCATTCCACAATTTCCTTTATCCTGATCATCTAAGTGAAACTGCAAAAAGATCCCAGGCCCAAACCACTTCTATGTTGAAAACTTGATCGACGACGGTCGGGTGGCTCTAGGGATATGATGTCACAAACACAGTCATTCTCATTTTATACACACACACACACATATACATATATATATAATTATATTTCCAAAGCACGCGTTAGAATTCTTCTTGTCATTATTTTATTGTAATTATGTTATTAATAATTATATATATGTAGCAATACATAGAATATTCTTCATCGAAGAAATCGTCGTCACGAGGTTTTATACTGACATTTCTTCTTACGCGAGATTATGACCCACGTAATTTAGGCCAGATGGGATTCTGTGTTGCGAGACCAGGACCGTGAGGTTATGCAGAGATTTTGGGATGTGAGGTTTTGGCCCAGCTAGATTTTGGCCCACGAGGTTTCGGGCGGCGAGGTTTCGGCTCGGCGAAATTTTGGGTGGCTTGGTTTGTCCGTCTCTAGACTAATGAAGCTTTGAATATATCTAGCTGCAATGTGCACTGAGTACTGCATATTTCTTAGAAAATAATAAATTTAAGTGGCCAAATTTGGGACCTTTGAATTTCTTTTTATTCCCCCTTAAAAGTGCTGTTTTTCTTAAATTGAGCATTGGTAAACAATGAACGAGAAGTCTGGAAGACTAAACATTGTTTACGAATACGTTCTTTTTATTGATTATGGTTACGAATGCATGTTTATGTTTTTCGCAAAAGAAAGAAAGAAAAAGAAAGGGAGACTTCGATTATACGCATAAATTAGAATAATATGCTGTATGTTTTCGATTTCCGATGGAAGTTCATGTGGTTCGAATTCCACGTTAATCAGTGAGTCCAGGTCTTATATAGCCTCGCTGCTGAAAGGGTGTAAAACTGAAAATCAACTCAAATCAAGCTATTTGTTTCAGTGACTTTCAGAACTGAATTTAGTTTCATTTTACCAAAAAGTTTGGCAACAGTGTTTGGTTTCAGTATTACTTCCATCAGCGAACACGATTCCCTTTACGAACTTTGAGCTCATTCGTGGCTTAACGGTTAGTGTACAGGCCTCTAGTGTGGGAGAGCCGAGTCCGACTCCCAGCGGAAGCTCATATACTTCGCATCTCACATTAATTTGCAGATCCACGCCTCATATAGCCTCGTTACTGAAAGAAACGATAAAGTAGAAAATCAAATCGATTCCCAACTTTCGACCCTTTGCATCCTGAAAAAAATTGTGTTTATCCAAAACTATATTTGTGATATTTTTTTGTCTCGCAGATGTACACGAACAGAGAGAATATATAAAGAAGCTCTGGTAAAATAATCCTCTAAATGAAATAATGAACAAATGAATGAAAGAAAGTAAACAAAATACTAAAGAAGAAACAATCAACTTCCAAAACGTTCCATACAAAATGTGTGCAGAACGAAGATTTACCAGTACCGTTAGGCTCAGTATGAGATGCCGGTGTTACAGTGAAAACCTACATCGTGAAAAACGTACTAGGTCGTACAAGATCACCGGAGATTTATAACCCCAGGTAAGATTTCGCCGCAGAATGTATACAACCCTGCTCTTTTCAAATATATAAGTGGACAGTGAAGTTCAATGTTATCAATCAACCGGACTTTGCCAGAGGGTTCAATTAAAATAGTTCCGACACTATTGTTATAACTTCCCTTTGAGCTAGCCGAGAGGTGTAAGATTTCACGGGAGAATTTTTACACCCTTCTGTTTTAAAAAAATATAGAAGTGGAAAGTGGATTTCAATGGTACCAATCGACTAGACATTGCCAAAGGACTCGATCAAAATAGTTCGACACTATTGTCATAACTTCCCTTTGACCTACCGGAGGGGGAGGGAAGATTTTACCAAGGAATTTCTACCCCCTGCAGCTTTTAAATATATAAGTGGAAAGTGAAGTTAATGTTATCAATCAATTGGACATTGCCAGAGTGTTCAATTAAAATAGTTCCGACACTATTGTCATAACCAACTTTTGATCTAGCCGAGGGGGTAAAATTTGTACGGGGAATAAGTATCCCCCTGCTGTTTAGAAATATATAAGTGGAAAGTGAAGTTCAAGGGTATTGATCGAGTGTACATTGCCAAAAGACTCGATTAAGATAGTTTAGACACTATTGTTATAACTTCCCTTTGATCTTAGCCGAGGGGGGTAAGATTTCACCAGGGAATTTGTAACCCCTACTGTTTTAAAATATACAGCAAGTGAAAAATGAACTTCAATGGTATCAGTATCTTTATAGGTAGTGTATTCTGCATTCACAATTTTAAGTGTATGTGCTGAAAGGGTTAAAGTACATGTTGTCTGGGTTCTTAAATTTTTGCTTATAAATGAAGACATTGCGTGGATTCAATGCGAGAGTCTTGTGTGACGTTGCGAAGATCTATGGCGTGATTTTGAATTGGTCTACTATCGTGTCTAGTGTGATCGTAACTAGAGTTTACTCATTTGTAATTTTAGTGGATCAAGATGTGTAAGTAAAGATATTTAAACGACTTCCTCAGTAGGACTGTAGAGAAAGTATCTGGCCATGGTGCCGGAAAGCCAAATCACACACTTTACCTTTTTTTCGTCCTCATTCCCTTTAGACTAGTTTCCTCCTTAAACACACTGGAGTATCGTAGTCTTTCTAGTGCTGCAGACACGCCGGGAACCCATTATCGGGAAGTACTACGAAAGCAGCCGTCACATTGCAGACGTCGCACCCCTCTTCTATGGTGCGAAAAAAAGTTGCTGGTTGTATTTTTTAAAGCAGAAGCAAAAATTTCGCGATGTAATGTCCAGAGAGGGAGTTTGACGAAATTTCTTGTACTTTGGAGAAGAAGACAATAACATGTCCTACTTGAATCGATTCATTATCCCTCTGCAGTCTTCGGTGCACTGAAGTTCACCATTGATACCATACCATTGATACCATTGAAGGGGGGTCTAATTCCCCAGTGAAATCTTACACCCGTTAGCTAGATCAAAGGAAAGTTATAACAATAGTGTCGGAACCATCTTAATCGAGTCCCTGGGCAATGTCCAGTAGATTGATACCATTAAAGTTCACTTTCAACTTATATATTTTATAACATCAGGGGGTCAAATTCCTCAGTGAAATCTTACACCCGTCAGCTAGATCAAAGGAAAGTTATAACAATAGTATCGGAACTATCTTAATCGAGTCCTTGAGCAATGTCCAGTAGATTGATACCATTGAACTTCAATTTCCATTTATATATTTCAAACTCGCAGGGGGGGTACAAATTCCACGGTGAAATCTCACGCCCTCGGCTAGGTCAAAGGAAGCTATAACAATAGTGTCGGAACTTTCTTAATTGAGTCT
The DNA here is from genome assembly GCF_964235325.1 of Thermobia domestica. Taxonomy (NCBI): domain Eukaryota; kingdom Metazoa; phylum Arthropoda; class Insecta; order Zygentoma; family Lepismatidae; genus Thermobia; species Thermobia domestica. The sequence continues at coordinate 339,046,186 of NC_137456.1, read as the reverse complement.
TTGGGTAAAGTCCAGTCGATTGATGCCATTGAAATATACTTTCCACTTATATATTTTAAACAACAGGAGGGATACAAATTCCACTGTGAAATTTTACTCCCCTCGCCTAGATCAAAGGGAAGATATAACAATAGTGTGGAACTATCTTAATCGATTCAGGGGCGTCATTTAGGGGGGCAGAGAGGGGCATTCGCCCCCCTGAGTTTGAGATGTATATAGATTTTATCAATAGAATAGTAGTAAATCAGTGAAAAACGCGAAATTTTACTTACATCAAGGGGTCTTGCCCCCCCCCAAGCAAAATCTGAAATGACGCTCCTGAATCGATTCCCTTGGCAACGTCCAGACGATTGATACAATTGAACTTCACTTTCAACTTATATATTTAAAAAAAAGAAGGGTGTAAAAATTCTCCCGTGAAATCTTACTCCTCTCGGCTAGATCAAAAGGAAGTTATAACAATAGTGTCTTAACTATCTAAATCGAGTCACTGAGCAATGTCCAGTAGATTGATACCATTGAACTTCATTTTCCATTTATACATTTTAAAACAGCAGGGGGGGGGGTAAAAATTCGCCAGTGAAATATTTTACCTCTCGGCTAGATCAAAGGGAAGTTATAATCTTTGCGTTGGAACTATCTTAATCGAGTCTTTGGGCAATGTCCAGCCGATTGATACAATTGAAGTTCACTCTCCACTTATATATGTTGAAACCGCAGGGGAGATACAAATTCCCCTGTGAAATCTTACTCAACTCGTCTAGATCCAAGGGAACTTCTAACTAATGTCCGGATTTGGATGTAGTAACATATTTTTTTCTTTGATGTGTAGGTTTGTCAAATCCTTAAATGTTTGTGATTCGCACCTGTAGGGTGCTTCAACTCGTTTCATGTTACATATTTTTTTCATATTTTGATCAATATTACATATTTCTATAGTTTCTGCATAGTTTTTACATAAAACTATCTTAAAATTTTGCGTTTACTGAAATTGTAATTTAAAATAAAACAATAAACTCTCCAACTGTGCAAAGCTTGCATCTAGATTCAATTTTGTCATGTCTTATCTTTTCGTTTCTTTACCGAAAGATAAATCTCTCTCTCTCTTTTTTTATTTGTCAAACCTTATTTCGCAGGATTTTCGCCGATAATAAAATAAATGTAAGAAGAAACTAGTAAAAATTCTCCCTTCGGGGTACATTAGCATCGCCTTTAATTCTCAACTCTGGAGGAAGACAGATCACTTGCCTGACAGGCGACTGGCCAGGAAATTTCTAAAATGAAGTCTATTTGATTGTTATCGGAGGTCGAACGGGAAACAAAGGTGAAAGCAAATCATGCAATTCAAGTTAAAACTGTATGCTAGTGTGCTTCCAAGAATTTACTGCAAGAGTTCGTTCCAAGAAGCTGGCGACAATGGCAATATTATAGCACGTAACCTAGGCTTTCAAAGAACTTCGCTTGTTCAACTGAACGACAGGAGGACAGTACTCTAGTATTGCAGTTGCTAAACGCACGTGTGCTGTATTGACCGTCGAAGTTAGAAATGGCTCTAGTTGCCTCAAATTTATCCGTGACATTGCGGTCGTGGGTAACTATCGACGATATGTTTACTACGGACGATAAAATGGTGTTGTGCCAAGTTTGTGATAAAAAATATTGGATATTCAATGAAATCTGAGTTAGAACAACATGAACGAAGTGCACTCCATGCAAGAAATAAAAATTTGCGAACTGCAAAAAAGCAAGTACTCTTGGCAAAAATGCATCAAGATATTTCAATCAGTGAGTTTTTCAAAGACTTGTGCCAAGCAATGATAGCAGCAAACATTGCTTGGATCAAAGTTCAAGTGCCAAAATACCGTGCTTTTCGGGAGACTGGAAGTACTGCGGGCGTCGAATTCCTGACGAATCCACTTTCGAAAGTGTAATCTCGAAGTTTCTTGTAGGGAAACTATAGATACCGTTAGGGCAGAAATATGTAGTTCATATATATTAGAATTTCTGTGGGCGAAACCACAGACGTTTTGGAACATTATGTAGCAAATTTAATGATTGGAAAGTTAAGTGAAGATGCTCCTTCTAAATTCGTGAAGATGTTCGCTTTGTAAACGATGGTCTAAAAGTGTTGTGGCCGGGAGAAGTTCAGGAAGAAAAGTCCTTGTTCTCTATACAAACAGTGCAGCACATGTTAAAAGCGGCCAGAGCACTTACAGTTTTTTACCCTCACTTAATTCATTTCACCTGTTGGCTCTCGCTCTTCAGCGTGTTGCTGAAGAGGCGAGAGACAACGTTTGCGAAGTAAATCATCTAGTTTCTTCCACGAAAGAAATGTTTGTTAAGGCGCCACAACGTGTTCAAGTTTACAGAGATCAACTGCCAGACGTGCCACTTCCTCCGGAGCGTGTGGTAAGGCGATGGGGCATTTGGATACAGGTATTACATTTCTACAATGAACATTTTCAAAAAATTAAGGCTGTTATTCATTCATTTCCATCTGCTGTGTCAGTTGGCATTGCTGAGAAACTGTTTAAAGACTCACTTATATGTAATATCGCATACATAGACAGCAATTTTGGTTGGCTAACTACAAACATTAAAAAGCTAGAGACTGTTGGGCGGCCTCTTCCGAAATCCATGGGAATCATAGAGGATGCAAGGTGTGTGTGGAGACGCAGGAGAAAAAGTTCGAAAGAAACTAAATGCAGTGCTGGAATGAAACACGGGTTATGACAGCCTATTGGCAGTGTGTGAGATTCTCAGTTGTGAAACAAGAACCCCCTGAAGATATTTCCCCGAACTACATCCTCCTGTAAAATACGCTAATGATACCTCATGTGATGTGAAGATATCATTCTGTGCATACAAGAATATTGTATCCGATCGCCGACAAAATTTTACTTCTGATCATTTTGAAATGTACCTTGTAATCCATTGTGAAACAACACACAGTTGAACTGCAGGCACATCTTTGTAAGTACTTCATTTCAAATTAAAAATGTTCATTAGTGGAAATATTCTTCAATCTTAGTTCAGCTAGTATTGTTTCAAAGATATACGACTGCTTTGCCCTGCATGAAATAAATATATATATAAAACAATATATTTTGTCTTAAGTTGCTTTTAGTATTTAAATTTATATAATTGTGTATAATTCATTTCAAGATTGGGCCGTGGTGGCCGATGCGCATTTAGTGTAAAAGGTTACAGATTTGAAACGGGACCACACCACACCACATGAGATCTTTTACGTACAAATGCTGTATGCATTGCTTTCCTCGGGGCTTTCCTGTTTCTCTCTATCCGATTCACATATTCCTTCATTCACGTCTGATTTTAATTATCATGCAATCAGTCACGTTAGTGGCGTATGGCTGTCTCATCTGTTCAAGCATTTCACTTCATTGGGGGACTTGCATTAAGCAGGATAAAGTGTAGTAGATATTCCTTTTCATTTTCATAATTCGTTTAAATATTGCATACTCATACGCGTGTTAATATTACGTTTTCATAAATTGTAACATATATAATATTACATATTCTTATACAACATTACATACTTGTTACATTTTTAAGCGATTTTTGCTACATATTTATGTATCCTCATGTCCAAAATTATTGTCGCATGTCTATAAATATATTGTTATAGGAATATAATTTGATAACGATTTCGCCCGGTATTTCTTATAATGTTAGTATATGTATAATTGGCAAAGTCATGTATGTGGCAAATTTCATGTCAAAAGAGGAGTAAATAAGAACAATAAAACGAAAATGAAGTTCTCTTGTCCATTTAGCAACATTTTGTTTTACTCATTCTAATTTTCGTATTTATAAGTCTTTTCCTATGAAATTTACCACAAATATACATTTCCCAATTATACGCTTGGCATCAGTATTAAAAGTACCCTGCAAAATCATTGTCGCATAACTGTCCTCTGGTAAGAATTTAATTTGATAATCATTTTGGACATGAGTGTACTTATTTAGGGGGGGATATTACATATAATTCCGGAGTCTACTTATGACAATACTGTCGGGACTATGTTAATCCAGTCCTTGGGCAATGTCCAGTCGATTGATACCATTGAACTTCACTTTCCACTTCTATATTTTAAAACAGCAGGGGTGGTACAAATTTCCCGGTGAAATCTTACCGGGGGTAAGAAATCTCCGGTGATTTTCTACCCCCCGGTACGTTTTTCCGCATGCAGGCTTTCACCGTGACACCGGCGCGAGGAGGGTCGAGCCGTGCCAGCTCTCAAGGCGCCAAGTCTAATGGGCGGCAAAGTTTTATAAACAAAAGAATATTATCAAAATATAATACTTCGTAATAGGTCCACATGGAAAAATAAAATAATGTTCATCTAAAAATGCAATTGAACTTACTTCATTCACATTCTGGAAAATACTCTCAGGAAGCTCAGAGCATTCCCTCTCATTTTCAATTATCAAACTAATTACCATAGGTATCTCATTCGATACTTCCCTTGCTGCGTCGTAAATAAGATTTTCAGCTAGGATGGATGAGATTATCAAGGTATCTTTTATATGTGTTTCTATTCAGCGTTGTCCTAACGCCGCACTCTGAACGCATTTCTGAATCTTTGTCTAGTGATGACAGGTCTCCTATTTACTTTGAGTTAAAAAGAAGGTGGATGGAGCTTTCGATAACACTGAAGAGTGGTCTGTTGACGCAGAACACCAGAAAATGTTTAATGCCGAAGCACAACGTTGGAAGAACATATTAGAAAGACTAGTTGCAATAATATAATTTTTAGCTGAACAATGTCTAAAGTTACGCGGAACATAAGATAAAATTTACCCAATAATGATAATTTTCTCAAACTGCTAGAAATCGTTGCAAAGTTTTACAGCGTCATGTCCAAAAACATTTTACCAGATCCATGCGAGAACAAAATAAATATAACCATTACTAAGAAAAAAGATGTCCAAAATGAAATTATTCAAATTCTTAATGAACAAATTAAAAGTGAAATATTGTCTTTGTTGAGAGCTGGCAAGTATTATAGTAATTATAACAAAAGACTTTATGCCAGATATTTCTGGTACAGAGCAAATGGCAATAATCGTTCGTTTTGTACAAATTACTACACTAATGGAGAATACCTGGTAAAGATTTGCGAACACTTTCTTACCTTCGTACCAGTAACAGACATCACTGGTGTAGGACTGAAAGAAGTAATAATTAAACAGCTAAAGGAAATGAACATTCTTACCGAATACATGAGTGGTTAAGGATGTGACAACGGTTGCAATATGAAAGGCAAACATTCAGGTATTCAGAAGAGAATTTTAGGATTAACTTCCGGAGATTTCTATGTTCCTTGCAGTTGTCATTCGTTCAAAATTGTCGTTAACGATGCAGCCACAGTATCTCAGTAAAACGTTTCATTTTCTTGTATAGTTAAATAAAGTCCATGGCGTTTTTTGTGTAAGTTAAACGTTGGACCAAATTAAAGGAAGATATTAGCAGTCTCGCTTTAAAGCCATTAAGCACAACAAGGTGGGAGAGCCGAATTCATGCTCATACTCCACTTAGATATCAAATAGCGGGAGTTTATGATGCCTTACTTCAAATAAGTAACTACAATAGAACAGATTGAATAGTTGCCCATTATGCTCTGTGTGACTTGACTCTCCTTTGATCACTCGTTATCTGATATGACTTTTTACTCCATATAAACATAATAAGCAAAAATCTCCAAAGCATTGATTCTCATGGTTGGATACAGTCAGGTCTGTTGAAAATATATCTGAGTGCTTTGAGAGGATCAGAGGTGATGCAAAATTTCAATCTTATTTAGTTGATGAGATGGAGTTGGCTTAAGCATTAAATACGGATGATCCTCGGATAGGTAATACAATGCATGCACGAATCGAAAGAAGAAGACACAGTTTCAGAACGGGACAGAGGGTGAAGCTATGGGAGATCCACAAACAGGATACAGGATCTACTTTCATTACAAAGTTCTAGACGTGATTGTATTAGGTTTAAGAGAAAGGTTTGAGTAACTTAAGCATGACAGCGAGTATTTAGATTTTCTTTACGATACAAGTAATCTTAAAGATGACACCTGAACATTTGTCTGAAAAGTGTACTAGATTGCTAGCATTTCAACACATGAACAATCGAAAGATATTAACGCAAGTGATTTGAAAGACGAATTAAAAGAAGTGTTATCCGCTATAACTAAGCCTAAATGTTCACGAAAAGAGACATTAAACTTAATTAAGTAACACGACTTTGCTGCCAATATTAGTGTTGCACTAAGGATTTTGTTAACCTTACCGATAACAGTGGCAAGTGGAGAAAGAAGTTTATCGAAACTTAAGATTATTATAACGTATGTACGCTCTTCCAAGTCTGAAACACGCTTTAGTGATCTAGCGATGATGTCAATAGAAAACGAATTGTCAGAAACAATGGACTACTTGAATATGATAAAGGGATTTGCTCATATAAAAGAAAAAAACTTTCAATGAAGCCATCTTAAATTTATGTATCTCTATTGTGTTTTAGTACATTACAAGGCTAATCACTTAGTTTTGCCACAATATCTGATTCAGTATATTATGGTCCACACTCTATTAGAAACACCTTTTGATATAAAATAAGCTTAACAATTAAAATTAATAGTCTAGTGACTAAAGCATATTTCTAAATTTTATTTTCTATATGTGCTGATGCATATCACAGATACACAGCGAAATCCAGACTATCGAATATCGTGCAGTGGAGTATTTTGTTTACTACCCGCAATGTCGGTGGTAACATTAGAATATTACAAAATAAAGTTATTACAGTATAAACTAACTTACTTTGTATATTAATAATTGTATACTTCAGCATCTTCTTTCAATGATACCATTTTCTGAGAACTTTATAAATTTAGAAACATCCACATGCTACTTTGCCCACAGTCTGTTTAGCATTCTTTAGATCTTAGACATCGCAACACAACAGAAACCTCTACTCGTTACTGCTTCAGCTAGAATTGTGTAGCTATGAGCGCATTGCCCTTCGCTCCACCTACACCTGCAGAGTACGAATGGTGTGCCAGGTGGGATCAGTTGCCTTGAGAGAAATCGGTTTCTTGGGCGTGAGCGAAGAGTAAAGGAAAGTTATACGAGTAATGACAATGCAATTTGGAGTCTCTGTAGCTGCTTGTGTCAATACTTTTCAAACCATTACCCTTGACGTAGCACACAAGAGATGTTCAAATTTAGAAAAGTACTATAACTGAGTACAAAATTAATGGATTTCCTTCCATTTGGAATGATACGGAAACTTCAAGGTTTTCGGATAGTACAGCAAATCGCCATTAAAAACTAGGAAGGGAAATGATCAAGTTCGCTACAAACACCTATATTACAACATACTAAATCGAGTGTATGTGGAAATTAATGATAGGCTTCTGAGTATGCTTTAATTCACACATCTTTTGGACTCTCAAAATTTCTTAGTTTGTAGGCTAAAGGGAATTTCACACACACAAAAAAAGGATTAAATACATTGTTAAAGTCTTACACCAATCATTTTGATCAAGTTCGACTGAAAAATGAGTTAACTGTAATATATGAAGCAGAACCCTTTGATTTCTCGAACAAACCAGTTCATGGAATATTGTTAACTATTTACCACAAATAGTTAAATCAAGTCATCTCTAAAGTTAAATTAGATGCGTTAATTATGACAATAATTGTGATTGCTACGTCAGCATCCGTAGAAAGAACGTTTCCTGCGCTAAAGAGGATAAAATCTTATTGTCGGTCAACTCAGACACAGGAACGTTATCTGGTTTAGCGCTAATGCCGATTAAAAATCATTTCGGAAGTACTCCAACTATTACCTTAACGATGAAGTTATCAAGTCATTTTGGTACCAAACAAGACCCTTAGAAATCAAATATTTACAGGTAAGTAATTGATTTATAGCAGTATTATCTGCAAACTCTTACGTATTTTTATGTATTATTATTTGTTTGTTTGTTCGATACAAGTGTTCCTTTGCAGCACCGAAGCTACATGAGACATGAACCTACAGGTTAAGGTAGATTCTGAATCATCGTAATGCGTTCAACATTCTCCCCCGAAAATTGATTCCGGGACCATGTCCATCAAAGGAATGTTCGCTAGTTACTAGACCAGCAAGAAGATCATATGCGTAACTAGAAGAAACTAGGCTCCCTAGCAAATACTCATTACGACAAAGAGGGAGAGCTTCGATAATAATAATAATAATAATAATAATAATAATAATAATAATAATAATAATAATAATAATAATAATAATAATAATAATAATAATAATAGTATACAGGTGTTATGAAATTAGTGGTAGCCTGGTAGCCCAAGCCAGCAAAACAGTGTACGCCACTATTATTATGTCATATATGGAGTCGTTTAAATATTACGTAAGCATTAGAGAGGAAGTTCAATTGTTTTTGTTTACTTTTCCATTTCATACATGTCTTTAAATGCAGCATCTTGCTTTTTCGTAACAGTTGAACGCCTTCTGTCAAAATAAGGTTTGCGGATTAAACGGGGAGCAAGTGAAAAATGCTATTACCCTCTCAGCCAACTCGTCAAATATTAAATCTGAGTTTTTCATTTGCATCTTGCAAAGCACCGTGGCTTACGTCGGGAGTTTCTTGTCCCTGGTTCGATCCCCGACCAAGTAAATTTGTGATGGACAAAATTGTGTCCGTGGGTTATTTTGAGGTTTTTCCGGTTCATCCCACTCTCTCCCACTTTCATCATTATCATTCACTTGCTTTAGTCTAAAGGACATAATCGTCGGACGTTAAACCAGGCCCCTGAGCCCTCCGAAATATCACATTTTCTATAGAGGTACAAGTTTTTTTAATAATAAATTCTTACAGTTGTTATTGGTAAAGAACCCGTTGGTAAAGAACCCGTGAGCTCTTTACATAAGGCGCCCTTTCGAAAACACACCAATGATAAACGCTTTTATTTATTCTTCTGTATAGCACAGTAGTAGGCTCCCCCGTATAGCTCGCCGAGTCAGCAAAAATTTTAGTGACGTCATAGGTCAAAGTCCAATGACATTGGCCCAACGTTAATGACCTAGGGGTACCTTTTACCACCCCCTAAATTTTGGCAGGGGTACATAGGACCACCCCTCTTAAATTTTGGAAATTGTCAAATCTAAAATTTGGTATGGTTGCCTAGGACAATAGTATGTACCTCTATCAGTATTGGGGGTCGATGTCGTTCCCTTTTATGGGTAAGAAATTGCCAAAAATTCAAATTTCGGATGTTTTTGATCTAATTTATCCCCTTTTATGAGGTGTTATTATCCTATATGGTTATATGGGCGTATACAGGGTTCTATTACCTTTCATAGGACATGGGTATATTAATGCACCCCTTGAAAATTTTGGGGTACCCTGACTCACCCTTTCAATTTTAGATATTGCCCAATTTGAACATTTGGTATAATAGTATAGAACCATAGTATGTATCACTATAAATTTGGGTGGTCCACCTCGTTCCCTTTTAGGGGTACAAAATTGTCAAAATATAAACGTAAGCAATTCGTTGTACCACGTGTTTCGTTTTTGACCTAATTTATTTCCTTGGATGAGGTCCTATTACCTTATATGGTTGTATGGTCATGCATAGGGGTCCATTTCCTATCATAAGACATAGGTACATTTGTGCACCACCTTTAAATTTTTGGGAGGGGTACCTTGGCCCACTCCTTTAAATTTGGAAATTTTCCAATTTAAGCATTCGTTATTATAGTACAGGGCCTCAACATGTATCCGGATAAATTTGGGTGTTCCACCTAGTATCCTTTCATGCATAAAAAAATGCCAAAATATAAACATAAGCAATATGTTGTACCATGTATTTGGTTTTTGGCCCAATTCATCCACTTTGATGATATCCTATTACCTTATATAGTTATATAGTCATGTATATAGGTTCATTTCCTATCATAAGACATGGGTACATTGATACACACCTTTAAAAATTTGGGAGGTGGCACCTTGGCACATCAACGCAATTTTAGAAATTGTTTAATATAAGCATTTGGTATCATATTACAGGACTTCAATATTTACCACTATAAATTTGGATGGTCCACCTCGTTCCCATTTCACTGGTAAAGAACTACCAAAAAATCAAATTTCGGAGGTTATTGACCTACTTTATTTCATTTGATGAGGTCTTATTACCTTATATGATTATATGGGCATGTATAGGGGTCTATTTTATTTCTTAAGATATAGATACATTGGTGCATTCGTTGAAAAATTGGAAGTAGTACATTGTCCTCTACCTTAAATTTTGGAAATTGCCAAATTTAAACATTTAATATGGCACTATAGGACCCTAATATGTATTAGTATGAATTTGGGTGGTCCATTTTGTTCCCTTTTATGGATAAAAAATGTTAAAAATTCAAATTTTGGAGGTTATTGTCCCCTTTGATGCGGTCTTATTATCTTATATGAATATATGAATGTGTTCAGCGGTCTATTTTATTTCTTAAGATATAGATTCATCGATGCTTCCATCTTAAAATTTGGCAGAGGTATATTGGCTCACCCTCAAAGTTAGGGAATTGCCCAATTTGGTATAATAATATAGGTTCTTATAAATTTCGTTTCCTTTCATGGGTAAAAAATTGTCCAAAATGTAAATTTCGGAAGTGGTTATTCCCTTTGATATGGATGAATGTGTACAGAGTTTTATTACCTTTATATTTTAATGTTCGCTTTTAAATTTTTTGGGGTACATAGAACCATTCCTTAAATTTGGGAATTACCAAATAAGTTGGTGTCCCTCTTATGGCCAACTATTCAAATTTTAAAGGTTATTGACCTATGTTATCTTTTTTATACGGCTTTATCATTGAATGAGTACAGGATTTATTACTTTTTTCGTAAGACACAGGTGTATTTATGTACCAATCTTAAATTTTGGGAGGGGTACGCTTCTTATTTTCAAATTAATGATTGTTCTTAGAATTGGGTGGTATCTCATTCTTTGGGTAAATCATTGTCAAATATTAGTATGATCACGTGATCTGTTATTGACGTATAATGAGATTAGGAGTCCAGGACATTGGTACATTGACACTTTGTAGGGTAATTTCAGAATTGCCAAATTAAATTACGTCATTGGTTTTGATTATTCGTGCCAAATATAAACGTAAGCAACATGATGTATCATGTGATTGACAGGGATTCATTTCCTTTTCAAAATTTGTTGGTTATCAAATAACATGTTTTAGGCAACAGTTGGTTCTGCTAAGATAAACAGTTGACCTAATTGAGACCTAACTACAACATGTAATTATATGATTAATTCTAAGACTTAGGTATATCGAGAGACGTATTCTTTAAATTTGGGAATTGTGATAAACAAAATTTTAGTATGAGGTGCGAAATTTGAAACAATACTTTGAATTTTAGTTAAGCTCATAGTCTAAGATCATTGGTAGTGGTTGAATTAACCTTGAATTTTCCCAAATCTGATAGGTAACCTTATTGAATTTTATGACTCATAGACGGAAGGCAATACATGCTACAACACTTTGAAATTTAATCACAAGGTGATGTAATCTTACACTGGCAAAGTTATTGTTGATGCAATTTGATTGGTTGATCACTGTCTTTCATGCAATCTGATTGGCTGATGATTTTCAAATTTTTCCTGCATTCAGTTTTATGTTTTGTTTAACATTTCAAAATCATGGTTTTGTTCAACATTTTGTACTTACTGATAAATATGATCAAAACCGTTTATTTGTTAATCGAATAGTTAAAACCGGATAAAGTTTGACGGTTAACCGTGAGACTTAAAATTTTAGTTTGAAAATTTTTTGTTTGAATGTTTTATGAAATTTTTTTCGTTTAAAACTTTTTGTTTGAAATTTTTTGTTAAATTTTTTTCGTTTCACAATTTTGTTTGTAATTTTTTTGTTTAAAATTTTTTGTTTGAAATTTTTGTTTGAAATTTTTCGTTTCAAATTTTTTGTTTGAAATTTTTCGTTTCCAAATTTTTGCTTAAAATTTATGTTTCAAGATTATTGTTTGAAACTTTTTGTTTCAAAATTTTGTTTGAAAAATATTTTCGTATCAAAATTTTGTTTAAATTTTTTAATTCGAAAATTTTTTGTTTGAAATTTTTCGTTTCCAAATTTTTTTCGTTTCAATTTTTTTTCAAAATTTTGTTTCAAAGTTTTTTGTTCGAAATTCTTGTTTGGAAAAATTTGGTTTGACATTTTTTAAGTTTTTGTACTCATTAGTAAAGAAGCGGAACTGTTTGGAACAAAAACATCTGGCAACACTTTATCACGATGCAATGGTACACGTCAGAACATGATAATGCAACGTCGTCAGTTTTGCGTCATATATATATATAAGTATCGTTCGAGTTAGTATTCATGATAACGTCATCATGGCTATTTGTCTGCAATTTCTAAACACACGTGATGTGATGAAATCATTTACCAAGATTACTGATTTACAACAGAATATAACTTATAGAATCGTAGCTAGCGAAATAATCTTTACAAAGTTTGGATTAAGAATCATAGTGAAGCTTGAAAATCATAAGAATATAATTTTACCAGCAAGATATTTACCCATGGAAATATCAAAACAAGAAGAACTGTTAGGTTTCTTAAATACTGGATCTGTATCTTTATGTTACAAAGGATTCTTGGGTCGAAGTCATCAATTTGAATTTAGTACACAGCCGGATCAGTGAATTTGGTTTCGTCAGCAATTGTGATGAAATCATGAATTCAAACGTCAGCACATTCCTTTGACGTCAGACGTAGCTGTATGCAGAATGCGATCTATTAATTTGGTTGGTCAGGATGACGTCAGCTAATGTGGTGAAATCATGAATTCAAACGTCAGCACATCCCTTTCCAATGACGTCAGCAATAACTATATGAAATCAGCAAATACCGTGTCAGCCCATGAAATCATTTGAGCAAGTGCGTTTCAGCAGGAAAGATGTGTACTTCTAACGATAAAGAATTCATCTTCGTAAGCTATTATCCAATAAATATATTTCAAACAAAACATGTGATGATTGGTATCAATGCTAGAATATTTGTACCTGTGATTCGATTGGGCAAAGCAGAACAATTTGGTGTACAACTGAACTTTGAAGAATGGCAAATATTATGTTCACGAATCGACCAAATGAATGATTATTTTCATGATGAGCTAAATGTGACCATAGTCAAATCATTAGGCTCAAACCATGAAGTGGTGCTACGTACAGTCCTCGAAGAGAAGATGGTGCTGTTACGTAAAAAAGTACATTGCAAAATATAAAGGTTATAAACCTCTGTACACATTCATCCTTATCAAAGGGAATAATCACTTCCGAAATTTACATTTTGGACAATTTTTTACCCATGAAAGGAAACGAAATTTATAAGAACCTATATTATTATACCAAATTGGGCAATTCCCTAACTTTGAGGGTGAGCCAATGTACCTCTGCCAAATTTTAAGATGGAAGCATCGATGAACCTATATCTTAAGAAATAAAATAGACCGCTGAACAAATTTATATATTCATATAAGATAATAAGACCGCATCAAAGGGGACAATAACCTCCAAAATTTGAATTTTTAACATTTTTTATCCATAAAAGGGAACAAAATGGACCACCCAAATTCATACTAATGCATATTAGGGTAGTATAGTACCATATTAAATGTTTAAATTTGGCAATTTCCAAAATTTAAGGTAGAGGACAATGTACTACTTCCAATTTTTCAACGAATGCACCAATGTATCTATATCTTAAGAAATAAAATAGACCCCTATACATGCCCATATAATCATATAAGGTAATAAGATCTCATCAAATGAAATAAAATAGGTCAATAACCTCCGAAATTTGATTTTTTGGTAGTTCTTTACCAGTGAAATGGGAACGAGGTGGACCATCCAAATTTATAGTGGTAAATATTGAAGTCCTGTAATATGATACCAAATGCTTATATTAAACAATTTCTAAAATTGCGTTGATGTGCCAAGGTGCCCCTCCCAAATTTTAAAAAGTGTGTATCAATGTACCCATATCTTATGATAGGAAATAAACCTATATATATGACTATATGACTATGTAAGGTAATAGGACCTCATCAAATGGGATGAATTGGGCCAAAAACCAAACACATGGTACAACATATTGCTTATGTTTATATTTTGGCATTTTTTTACGCATGAAAGGATACTAGGTGGAACACCCAAATTTATCCGGATACATGTTGAGGCCCTGTACTATAATAACGAATGCTTAAATTGGAAAATTTCCAAATTTAAAGGAGTGGGCCAAGGTACTCCTCCCAAAAATTTAAAGGTGGTGCACAAATGTACCTATGTCTTATGATAGGAAATGGACCCCTATACATGACCATATAACCATATAAGGTAATAGGACCTCATCTAGTGATGGGTAAATTCCCGGGAAGATATTTTTCGGGAATATTCCCTGGGAATATTCCAAAAATGGGAATTTATCCGGGAATTTATGTACAATTACAAGGAAAATTGCATTCTATTACTATATTATGATTTCAAAGATAAATTCGTTTTTATATCACAGTATGTTATTACTGTTGTCCCAAGAGGAGTCTTTAAAATGTATATTCTGAACTATGTTATTCTATTTTATTAATATTATATTATATTTAGAGAGTACGCACAAATGTAGATTTATTTATAATATGTTCTATCAATTAAATATGTGTGAAAAAATTATACAGTAAGTCCTAATACTTTTAAACCGCTAAACAGTTTAAATTTATATATATATAAGTGGATTTGCTAAACTTGACTTTACTACTGATATTATAAACACATTAAATTTATAAATTTTATAAACCAATTAGATTGGGTAAATGCCAGAAGATACATGTCTCACCAATTTCTCAACATTTGCGCATACATATTTATGTTCACAAAGTTTGCAAGATACTTACTTATCTCTATATTTTAGCACGTAACACTGCCATAGGCCTACATGACCTTTCATTCTACCTATTTCTCGAAATTCACATGTAAGAGAAATCCGAGTACCTCTTCAGAAATTCGAGTCAGAGAGAGGAGACAGACCGACGTCTATTACTAACGGTGGTTCAGGGTTTACCTAATTCTACATTACTTTACAAAATGGTTCCTTTTCATCATTTGTAAATTAGTACTTTGCTAATTTTGGCTGTTGTTTAGCATTGGGGGACAGCTTTTGCACCTACTTTTTTGCGATATTCTATTCCGATGCGGTTGTTTTATGGTTTCATACGCTAAATTACGTTACCAACATTAAATTCAGACAGCATTGCAGAGCGAGCGTTAGCGAGTGAAAGCGGATTAGAGCCCCGCATGGCTCGTTGTTTTATATCTTCGTTACAACAATTCACTTTCTATTCTCACCCTAAATCACTTCCACTTATCTTTACGGTTTGTACAAATCTCTTACTGCCCTAAAAAAAAATGTGTTCGATACTTTCATGACTACTTGAACATCACTATCAACTCATTTCTTCCGTAAATCATCCTACTTTTTGCTAGTTTTGGCTCCCCAATATAAACAATTAGCTTACTTTTTAGTGCAAATTCAAATGGAACTTAAAAATCATATTATTAGTTGTATAAAGTACAGTCAAAGAATTTTAAATTTTTAACCTCCAAATTCTTTAAAACCTAGAAGTAAATAATAATATATTAAAATAAATTCCTTCCCGGGAATTTATAGGTCAGGGAAAAAACCCGGGAATATTCCCATTTTTAAATTCCTTCCCACCGGGAATATTCCCACTGCCCATCACTAACCTCATCCAAGGAAATATATTAGGTCAAAAACGAAACACGTGGTACAACGAATTGCTTACGTTTATATTTTGACAATTTTGTACGCCTAAAAGGGAACGAGGTGGACCACCCAAATTTATAGTGATACATACTATGGTTCTGTACTATTATGCCAAATGTTCAAATTGGGCAATATCTAAAATTGAAAGGGTGAGCCAAGGTACCCCTCCCAAAATATTCAAGGGGTGCATTAATATACTCATGTCTTATGAAAGGTAATGGAACCCTGTATACGCCCATATAACCATATAGGATAATAACACATCATAAAAGGGGATAAACTAAGTCAAAAACCTCCGAAATTTGAATATTTGGCAATTTTTTACCCATAAAAGGGAACGACATAGACCCCCAATACTGATAGAGGTACATACCATGGTCCTAGGCAATCATAGCGAATTTTAGATTTGGCAATTTCCAAAATTTAAGGGGGGTGGTCCTATGTACCCCTGCCAAAATTTAGGGGGTGGGCCAAGGTACCCCAGCGAAAATTTAGAGGGGGTGGTCCTAAGTACCCCTAGGTCATTGACCCCAGCCCAAGGTCATTGACCTTTGACCTATGACGTCAGTAAAATTTTTGATGACTCGGCGAGATATACGGGGGGGCCTACTACTAGTAGAGGTTCAGAACAATGAATACATACTGTTACTGTTGGTAAAGAATCAGTGAAGGGTACCGTGCGCCCTTAATGTAAGGCGCCCTCGCGAAACCTCATCAAAGATAAACGGTTTTATTTATTCTTCCGTACAGCACAGTTCTGTACAATGAATACATAGTGCAATTGTTGATAAAGAACCCTTTAAGGGTACAGTGCGCCCTTTGCATATTGCGCCCTGAGAAACATTACATTATAGATAAGTTATTTTTAATTGTTCTTTTGTATACCAGTTGTATATATTAACTTCGTTTAATAGATGTCGGTAAGGAACCTCTGCAGCGTATCGTGTGCCCTTATAAAAGGCTGCCTGCGAAATATCACATTGTAAATATATTTTTAAAATTCTTGTGGATATTAATTTTGTATTATACATTCATACAGTTGCTATTGGCAGAGAACAGGGAAAGAGTACAATATCTTTTCGAAAAATATATATAAAGCCAGTAAAGTAATTAATATGTAGGTCTATTTGATAAGATAATATAGGAGTTTTCTGTGCTGTAACTCATTTATTACTAAAACTTTCAGAAGCTAAGGTAATGGATATAGCGCAGCTTAAACAATTCAAAATTTTAAAGCTCTTTATTTACAAATTTGATTGTTCCCACGTGTTTTAGAGCAGTGTTCAAATAATCAGTGCTTTTTTGTATTTCTAAAAGTTAGCTATATTGATTTATTGGCGTATATTTAGCTTCATTTTGACAAAAACTATTACAAGAACTAACAAGTATTTCTCTAGTAAAGATGTTTTCACAGTTTAGCTATTTATGTTACTAAACAAGTTCGGTGGTTTTAATACATAAAATGGCTCTCGTATATACACAGGGTGTAAATTAATTAATGTAAATAATGTCGAGAGATGATTCCTGACACCGAGATAAAACTAAAAGTATGCACCAACCTGGGTGTAAAAATGCCTCTCTTCAGCGCTTTGATCACCCGAAAATTTGTCGAAAAAATGTAAAAAGAGTCGTAACCCAAGAACCAATCGTCGGATTGAAGTCGGGTAAAATAAAATATCCATTACTTTTAGTTTTAGATTCCATTAGTGTATGTATAATCGAATATAGTACAGTGGCAGTGCAAGTGTGACTCTCAAAGAAACTGGAGTACTCCTTTGAGTATTTTATCGAACGTTGAATAAGGGAAACACAATCAAGTACAAGATTTCAACAATCAAAAATTATAGTGCATCGTTGAAGTTAGAAGAACACTTAGAATTCGAAAGAAAGAGATATACACATGTGTGATTGATCTATTTTGTCGCAGTACAAAATAAAGAAGAATTTAAATAAAACGAAGTCTTTAACGTATCACAGTTGTACATTCCAGGCTAATTGTGACTGATGATGAATAAATGGTTTCCTGTCCAAGTTATGAGTGTATGAAAATGAAAACAAAGACAGAAACTTTGGTCCAGATTACTTTTAAAACGACTGTACCTAAGACAGACGCTTTAGGTGGCATTTAAAAAAATATAACATGTAGTATCCAAGAATGCAAAGATTATATTTGATGAACGAGCGTACAAGGGATTCTCTACATGACACAGGGATTTCCAAATGTTGCGTACATACATTTTGGGCAAAACTAGGCAGAATCAAAGGGCTTCCTCCTCGTAATATGTAATTCCGTGGAATATGATACTTCTGTGTACAAAGCAATAAAAATGGACGAAACACGAGAAGTACACGTTGCATAACGCTAGAAAGAAATGCGCTGGGTCAGTATATTTGATTTTTCCGTTAGGCGAATCTTCTTTCAGGAATACTTTCGAGTGGCTTTTACCAACCCTTGAAGTTGGCAAACCTCCCCTTATCCCTGAGCTACGAAAAACTATATTGCTGTTATAAATATGTCAAAATAGCATCCTAGTGTAGCCTACTTATATTTTGATTTTGTCACTGCTGTAAAAGTTTTCTAGAAGAAACTTCGTTCGAATTACGTGTGGAATTGCTGTATAAAAGGATACGAAGTGTTGCGTTTATCTGTAGAGAATTGTGTTGAGGTATTCGCGGTCGTGTAAAAGTGTAGACGTTGGTGTTTATGTAAAGTTAATTGTGTTAACCTGTACGTGCCTCCGCGATGGCAGATTACTCTGCCCACGAGCTTGCAGATATGAATCTCATTTGTGGAGAGGCAAGAGGAGGGGCGTTTACATCGTGACAGTCGCTCTCAAAGGAGTAACTTTCCCTGTATTTTTTCCACACCTCCATATTCGCTTTGGAGAGACATGCTCTTCTCAATTTCCCATACGTGAAATCGGAGGAAATCACACCATGAGAGCAGCTAAATTTGAAGACAGCGTACTAGGAATGATAAGAGACCATCCTGAAACTCGCAGTAGGCATGTGTAGGCTGTGGGTTGTAAAAGTCACATTCAACTCTAACGAACGACCAGCAGCAGAGATTTAGTGTGAGCGTGCGGTGCGGTATGGTGGATAATTTTATGGTAGGATCTTGTTTATTACCGGCCCACTTGTGTAGGAGTATATATATATATATACAGTATATTTAATTTTTACATAATTTTCTCCCAAAATTGTTGGAATATGTGCCCTTGAACATAAGACAGCAGATGAGATTCCAGTATGACAATGTACCTGCACATTTGACAGGAATTTGCAGAACTACCTAAATGAAATATTCTCAGATCGTTAGATTAGGAAAGAAGGACCTGTGTTATGTCCAACTCGTTTATCCTACTTCACGCCCCTTGATTTCTTTCTTTCTTTCTTTCTCTTTTATCTGTGAAGCTTATGAAACGTCCTTTGTATGCAACACCAGCCACAACAGCCGAAGAACTTGTTGCTCGAGTTATATCTGTGACAGTCATCACTGAAATTTCAGGTGTATTTGACCGCACGCGGAAAAATTTGCTTCACCGATATCACCTTTGCAATGCGGCGAACGGTCGACAATATCACACTGTGAACTTTTATTCTTCACAACTGTCTCGTGTACACATACTGCATTGCATAAATACTGTACAAGATATTTTTGAGTATTTTACAGTTATCCTACTTTGCACAAAACAAAATAAATTGCTGATTTGAAACTGTATTTTTTTTAATTATTATCCAACACGAGCAACAGCTTTTGTTTCGTCGAGTTTCATTGCTTCTGTGCTCGGAATTATCTTCCACAGAATTATGTACGTATTACGAAGAGGAAATACTTTAATGCAGGTTACTTATGCCCAAATTATATTCACATAATTTATGGGAATTTCTGTTGTCATGTGAATAATCCCTTGTATTGTCGTTCATTATACAGGATCTTTGCCGCCTGACTGTCTTAGGCACAGCCGTTATAAACCTTACCTGGATCAAAGTTATTTTTTTCATTTTCACACAACTCTTAAGTTGCACAGGAAGCCATTCACTCAGGGACGGCTTTAGGATATTAATTTTGGGTAGACCCGCTCCCTCGCTGATGGATACATACACACATTTGATTGATTAATGACAGTATGAAATTACTTTTACAGTAGTGCTTGATGCTATTTGTTAAATAATTATCTACCATTAATGTAAATAGTGGAAAATAAATTTATTCCTTATGGTATCTCTTAACGTTTATATATTTTTCAACATGTTTGGATAGGCCCGTGCCTAAACAGCTTACCCGCTAAAGAAGCCACTGCGTTCATTTAACATCAGTTACCATTAACCTAGAAGATATAATTGTAACACGTTAAAGACTTCGTTTCATTAAAATTCTTTTCCGAGAGTTAATTCTGTGCTGAGACAAAAAAAAAAAAAAAAAAAAAAAAAAATTGATCACTCACACATGTATATCTCTCTTTCTTTTGATTTCAAGTGTTCAAATTTGAACGATGTACTATAACTTGCGATTGTTAAAATCTTGTACTTGATTGTTGTTCATTTTCTTCATTCAAAGTTTGACAAAATACTCAAGGGAATACTACAGTTTCTTTGCGAATCACCGTTGCACCGCCAGTGAACTACATTCAATTGTTCACTAATGGAACTTACGGCTAAAAGTAATGGACATTCCTTTTTACCCGATTCCGATCCGACATTTTGTTCTCAAGTATGCCTGTTTTTGCATTTTTCCGAAAATATTCGAGTGGTAATAGCTCCGAGGCACTTCTACACCCAGGTTGTTCTATACTTTTCGTTTTATCTCAGGGACAGGAATCACATCTCGACGTTTACTACATTAGTTAAGTTACACCGTTACACCTGATAGCTACCTAACTATATATATATATATATATATATATATATATATATATATACATATATATATATATATATATATATATATATATATATATGTGTGTGTGTGTGTGTGTGTGTGTGTGTGTATTTTGGCGGTATTTTGGTTATTCCACACTGGATGCATTCCCTTACTTTCCCTATTAAAATGTAGGCAGGTGGGTGAGTGATAAGATAGTGCTTTTGTGCCGGTACTTACTTTGACTTTAGTGGTTAGGAACAATACCGTCATAATAGCCTACGAAAGAACAATACTACGCCTTGCATTATTGTTTACATTGCTGGTCCCCCCAGCTATACCCCGCCCGAATCTACCAAGCAATAGTACCGTCTTTATTGCAAACTGGACCCGCGCACAGATACACCTAGCGGCACGCACAAAGTTCACCTGTCACAACCATCACTTCCAACCTACTAAACCCAGAATTCGGGGACCAGAATGTGCTTGTGTAACCCCATTGTAAGGGCATAATATTAAGCTGCATTTACAACGTTGACTCTACGTTAAATTACATGTATGGACGGAGCTTAGAGTTACTTGCTTGCTTAAAGTGTTTTGTTTTCATGCATACAGGAAATCAAAAAAAAAAAACACAAATATATCATGCATAACTAGGAATTTATATATATGTTTCAATTAGATATCACTACACACTTATGACAATTATTTTTATTTTAATCGTACGATTTTATATTTAATTGAGGCCCTTCAGATTCTTGCGCGGTTCACGTTCGCGTAAATTTTTTAGAGAGAAAAACCCTTTCAACAATAACTTATCTGAATTAAAAAGTTTTTGTCTATCCTCTTCTCATGAAGTTGCACCGTTTCAATATTTTGCTTCTATTTAAGACATTTCTTTTTCGTTATAATGCACTTATTTAAAGTAATCAATAACTTTCTTGCTCACAAATTAAATAAATCGAAGCACTAAGTCATTCTTGTAGTTATATGTTTCTGGTCTTCATGTTGCCAGTGCCTTCTCACAAAGGTGCTCCCAGCCACCAACACAACGCAATGGATAACGTAATAGTTAAAAACAGCTATGAAGGACTGGTTAAGAATGCAGAGGGAGTAAATTTTATAACCATATTTGTAGAGCCGAAAGTATTTTCTGCGTCGTAAAGACGCACACATAAATATACACTTTTGTCTGTTTGCGAAGAGAAATTTCTCAGAGCTGCCTTTGTATCAGATTTACTCAGAAAGTTATTTTTTAACTAACAATAAATGAGTTATCTTTAATGTTGTATAGGCGCTCGACAAGACGTTTGTTTTAAAGGAACTGAAAAATAAACAGAACCCTTTACCACTGTTTACTCACTGCACTAGTGTATGAGAGACTTAAGCAATTCTTCAAAAACATTTATTCGTTGGTCTTTAAAGGGTTGATCCCTAGTCTTGTACGTTGGGTGACGTATACAATTTTCAAAGTTCATTCGGAAATACGATTAAAAACGCAAGGGCCAGTTTTGAACGATTCTCGGAACTTACGAGGGCCATAAAGTCTTTTAATGTCTTTTTAAAAAGATTCTAATGGTAAATATTAATATTCACTACATTTTTTATTTACATTATTTTTTACAGAGCATGATATCATAATTTTAATATATTATTATTTTTATTTAATCTTATTCGATAATATTTAGTATTATTTAACATTATGTACTGTTATTTAGTATGCAATAACTCAAATACTTAAAATAGTTACTAATACATTACAAAATACTTAACACTATTACATAACACAATTACTTATATAATATTTAACTATATTGTAATTAGTTTTTTCAGGTATCCATTATACAATGAATAATACTTTTCCATGATATTTATGAAAGGAAATTATTTTATTGCACTATTTAAAATAATAAAATTTGCATAACTACATGTATATATTTCACTATTTCGTAACTAAATGAAACTATTAACAATGAAACAATATCATATTTCAAAATATTCGCAATTAAAATTGATCAATATAAAGTCAATAGCATAGTACTAATACTACACGAAAATATCACATACAAATCAAATTACAATAAAAAGACAAGTAATCAATTTCAAAATATTAAATGCACCATCACACTTACAAATATAACAACACTAATTAATCATAATACTCTACATTTATTACATTCCGGTTAGACATTAAAAAGGAATGGACCGAGCAGTGGATAGTTTGTCAGACCATTACACTTTTATAGTGCCTGCCCTCCTAAATTTGGAAGACACCACCCACATTATTATTATGTGTTTCTCGTCCCCGAGATGAGGCTTATAGATAGAATAAAAGGATAATACTAAAAAGAATATAGAAAGGTACAATTCGAAAATAGCCTACGCCGGGCTTTAAACAAATATAAAATTACCCGAAATGGCAGGGAACCTCATCTCATGCCTTGGCAAGCCACTTGGCATATTATTCCTTATTCAATAAAAGGCTTCGGCTATCCGGTAGTCACATAATGGGTCACGGACGCCTACTAACGCCAAATATATATATAAACATATCGAAGTGTATTTACGCATTTTTTATCCCAACTTACTAAGTTTAGGATTTACAAGGTAGTTTAGTGTAAATGACAAAGCATAACTGGAAGAATTAAGTCCATCTATTAAATATTTCAAATATTTATCATATTCTATCAATATTTTCACTAACTTTTTGATATTTTCGTTTCGAATCTTGTTAGAATTAAATATTGATAAACCTACTTTCACAACATCACTAAAATTCACATGAATTGTTGTGTCAGGTTCACACGAATCTCCATTTAGACAATTTGGAGTTATGGACTCTAATTCTTTTTCATATACATGTTTTTTGGCAAGTTCTAACTAAAGTTGTCTAGTTTCTGAAGTTGGTTTCCAAACTTTCAAACGATTTATTGAATGATTTCCTAATGATTCACCAGTAACTGGGTCTACCAATTCAAACACCTTATCTGTAACATTTTGTTTACAAAGTATAGGCTCCTTGTACAAATGAAAAAACTTGCTAATTTACTTATATACAACTAAGATGACTTTGAAGCAAAAAAATCATTTTCTTTTATAACATATTTATCTTCTTGTGTTTTATTATATTTTTCATTTCTTTTTCTAATGTTTTCTTTTCAACGAAAATCAGCCATTATAAGTCTATTTTCCCAATTTAGAGGTTCATTTTCATCATATTCATCATTTATAACTATTCCCAAATTCCGAAATATAGAATATTGCAGTTTTACATTGAGATTAAGACTTGCTGGACTTACTCCTAAACTGCTACATACAGAATAGTTTAGTAGAATAACAATTTGGGGAATACACTTCTCCCACGTTACATGGTTATCATTGCATAACAATTAAAAAAACGATTAGTTTCTCTCTGGATTCTCTCCAACACGGAACTCTTTGGAGGATACGGACTAACATAATGGATTTTAATCCCATGTTCTTTCATTTTTTCCTTGAATTTACTAGAAACAAAACGACGACCATTACCCACTAGGACAGACAACGCAACACCCAAAAGTGGAAAATAATATTGTCCTAGACATTTTAAAACACATCTCGCTGTTGCATTTCTCATACGAAACATTACATAATATCCACTAAAAACATCTAACACTGACAAAGCAAACTTACTTCCACTCGAGAAGCTGGATGCGGCCATAAAACATCAATAGAAAGCATATCTCGTATGTTCTTTACTGCTACAGTCTGCAAAGGTTTAGCCGGAGGTGATGTTTCAGCTGTTGTTAACTTACAATCCATACAGTCGCTTATGAAATCAATAACGTTTCTTCTTAATGACATCCAATAACACACTTCTTTAATAGATGCAATAGTTTTTCAGCACCAAAATGACCTTGTTCATGAAAATACTTAACAATTTCGGGAACCATGGAAGGAGGTATACAAATTTTCCAAGAGTCTGGAAAATGATAATTTCTATTCAACAAGACATCATTATTTAACTGGTAAAAATTGTGAATGGTTCTATTTTTCACTTTTACATACGGGCCATTGGGACTACGCAAAAGCTGAATTCTTTATATACTCTGAACATTCTTGTTTGATTCTCAATTCTTCGACAGTAAGATTTCCGAAACATGATGGCAAAACCTCAAATTTATTAATTTTATGTTGTTCAACTTTTGTTTGCAATATTACCTGTGAGAGAGCTTCACTCGCCTCATTATCTTTAGCCTTAATATAAATTATTTCTACCTCGAACCCTTGAATTTCAATGTTCCATCTGGCTAAACGTGAATTCCAATTTCTTATGTTATGGAGGTATACTAAAGAATGGTGATCAGTGTAAATTTTTATGTCTACCATACAACAATTGACCCCATTTTCTTAAATCGCCAACAATTGATAAAGCTTCCTTTTCGGTCGTTGTGTAATTCTTTTCAGCTTGTTTTAAAGTTCTACTATGAAACCCAAGAATGTGGCGTTCGCCATTAATTTCATGAAACAAAATGTTCCCTAAAGCCACTCAACTACAATCTGTGATGATACAAAAATCATGATCTAAACGTGGATGAGCTAACAATACCTCTTTAGCTAAATAATGTTTCAATTGTTGAAAGCTAATTTCACACTCATCATCCCATATCCATTTTTTCTTTCTCAAAAGAGCAAACAAAAGTTCAGCTTTATGTGCAAAGTTACTAACAAATTTTGAACACCATTGAAATAAACCAAGTACTCATTGTAACTCTTTCAGATTTCAAGGTCGTGGAAGATCCTTTATACATTGTACGTACGATGAATCTTTGGTTATGCCTTGAGAATTTACATTAAAACCCCAAAAATTAGATTTTGTGTTACAAAATGAACATTTTTGAATTCAACGTCATTCCTGCTTCATGTACCTTAGTAAATATTTCACCTAAAAAATAAATTTGCTCTTCGAAAGACTGTTAGTACTGAGACGTCATCGAAATAACAGACCAGTTGATCATAAAATCCGGAACCTAACACTGTTTGTAAACAAATCATAAAAGCTACAGACCCATTTAAGTATCCAAAAGGAACACATGTAAATTGATACATTTTGCCGTTCCAGTAAAAGGCTCTGTAAAGTATACATTTATCATAAAGACTGACTTGCAAGTTGGACCCAACAAAATCAAGACAACTAACAAATTGAACACCTTGAAATTTTAACAATAGGTCATCAATTTTGTTTACTTTTAACTGTTTAAGCTTTACATGCTTATTCAAAAAGGTCAAATCAACTACAGTACTTAATTTTGATGTGTTCTTTTTTGCTACACATAACAACGGATGAGCGTGAAAAGACACACACTCCTCTACAACTCCGTTTTCAAACCATTCTTTTATTTGTTTTTCTATGTTATCTTTAAATTTAAATGGTAAGGAATATTGTCTCTTAACAATAGGTTTGTAAGTGTCAACTTCGATAGTGTATTCAAAACGATTACATTTACCTCGTACATCACTGAACACACATCTATGTTTAATTAACAAATTATAAAGTTGTTGTTTTTGTTGGTCATCAAGATCAACAATTTCATTTACTTTTTCTTTGATGTCACACAGAAGGAAAATGGTCAGTTTCTGGACTATTATTTTCTACTACAATTCCTGGACTGGTTTGATTTAGAAAATTGATTTTATACATATCATGAGATTATTTTATTTCATTTTCAATATCGCTAATCTGTTTTCCATACAACTCATACAAATATTTTGATTCGTGTACTAAATCGAAATTTAACTCTTTCAAAGATTCATTATTTAAAACTGGATTTTGGTATCTTTCACGTAAATGCTGATATATTTTATCTCTTTCATTAATTTCGTTTAACCATTCAGTCATACATTGTTGTTTTTGCTTAAGCAAATTCTTTACTACGGGACATTTACTTTCTAAAGGGTAGCTAACGTCTTCAGACTCACTTTCACAAGAAATTTCTGAATCATCAAAATTAGTGACTTTTACATTGCTTACTGACTCAAACTCCTGACCTTCCCCCTTTTGCCTTGTCAAAATTTTAACTTGGTTACTATTCCCAGAAGAAGGCGAATTACAATCGACTCTGTCAATTCCCTTTTTCATATGTACCCTAACGACACTCTGACCGTGGCCTAACAAAACGATTTTCTCAGCAAAATCTATTTTTCCATTTGCTAAGGTAAGAAAATCTTGGTCTAACAAACAAGAACAATTTAAATCATTTACAACCAGAAACCTTACGCCATACATCAAAGGCCCTATTTCTAAACAGAGAATAACTTCACCTTTTACTGATTTCATTCTTTTACCAAAATAATCAACAAGTACAATACGGGAAGAGGTTTTTAATTGAGCATTAGAAACAATGGCAGAAATAGATTTCCGCAGTTTAAAGCTAAGCAGGGTAGCAGATGCTCAGAGTAGCACAAAGCGTAAAATTTTTTATGGAATACTTTTACCCTTATTTCTGCAGTAGCCTGTGATGAAACAATTTGTTTACAATTTCTATTACTTTCCCCTTCATCCTCAGATGAACTTTCATCACTGTTCCATTGTACAACATTTAAATAGTAGTCCTTTTAATAGTAACATATACAGTATGACAACCATTAGTGAGTGCATTTACGTTATTGTCAGAACTTTTACTGACATCCCTGTGATGAGCACCCTCCACACAGGGAGAATTTAGTTTGGGTGCGGAAAACGAACTTGTCCGTTTGAATTAAAAGGAGTAGAATTACAAATGGAGCTCTTGGAGACCTAAAATTTCCTTGATTTACAAAATTTGGAGAACCAGGTGAATTTCCAGGCATTTGGCCATTAGGAGAATGCATTCCAACATTACCATTCGTATTTACAGGTTGATTATTTCCATTTGAGGACTGATAAAACTGATTACCCATTGGGGAATCCACTCTAGATGGTATTTCCTGACTACAACTGCAAGAATGCGCAACAGAATACACTTCATTACTATTATCATTATAGTTATTGTGTTTCTCAAATCCACGTCTACGCTTATTTTTATTTTCCTGGGTATTTTCGTGCGAAGATTTATTACCGTTTCCATTATTCTTACGTTTCTTTTGATTCTCATTGGAATTAGTATTAGTGGATGTGACATGGTTAATTTTCATGAATTTATGGTTAGATCCCCCTCTAGTATCAGATCTAGGAATGGCTTCCACTTTCTGAATAACTTGTAACACGGTCGACAAAGTCAAAGTGGTAAGAGTAGTGAGTTGACGTCTGAAATAAGGTGGAATTAAATTCAGCACATACTGATAGCAAGTGGTTTCTTAATATCAAGATTGATTTCCTGTATTTTACTGCATCTATAGGAGACAAAGTTGTACACACCTCCACCTGTTTTCGGGTCACACGGTTTATTTTGAAGCACCATTAACTTACTAGCTTGCACTCATTTTCAAATTCAGCCTTACATTTCTTCCTGAACTTTTTGAACGTATCGAAAGAGGAACAATTGTTAATATACCACTTGTACGCGGATCCCGTAAGTAAAAACTTTATAATATATAAGTATTGGCTACTTGGAATATTCGTAATTGAAGCCTGATCTTTGAACTATTTCAAAAATGCAATCGCGGTAAGTTTGTTCTCATGACCTGAAAACTTTTCAAATCCTTCTAAATCTCTAAGATTCACAGAAACTTTCCGATCTAATTCTAGTTTTTTCTTTTCCGACAGTTTTGGAAAGAACGTGATTTACCTTCCTCTTTAGAATTACTAGATTCAAGAGTACTACTACCAGAATCAGAATACACTGAAGTACCTCTACGCGTATCTTGGTGAATGTGATCGTCTATTCTTTCCTTTTTGACCCGAACATTCGAAAAAACGTAATTAGAATGTGGGAAGTTTTTTACCTGACTGTCTGCAAGAGATTGTTTTATTTGTTCTACATCGTTAACAATAGCCTCAACTCTGATACTAATATCAGCCTGTGTTTCTTCCACTGATTTTTGCGATATTACCGTAGTTTCGCATGCAGTAATACTAGATTCAACTACCTCCTGAAGTTTTAACATCCAATTTTCACATTTATCCGTCTTTTCTACTAGTTCGCTATGCACACGATCTACCTGACTTTCTAGAAATTCTAGTTGACCATTCAATGTACCTATTCTGATTTCACACTTATTTTGTCTTTGATTAAACGCAATTAAAGAGTCATCAAAAGCGTTTATACATTTTGAAAATTCTTCGTTTTGTTTTTCCGTAACGTTTAACTTTTTGACAACAGACTCTAATTCTACGTTACATTTATTGATTTCGGATTGTATTTGTTCTGTGTTTTTCGCAAAATTTTCTTCGCAATAACGTTTCACCTTACCTATCTCAATTTGCAACTTTTCCTCAAAGTCAGACCGTTATGTCTCTATCTCTTCCGCGACTTTTTTTATTGAAATGAGATCGACTATATTTTCTTCTGTAATTCTATCTAACCTATAGCGTAATTCCGCGTTAGATCTTTCAAAATTTTCTTTCAATTCCGCGTTAATTGTTGAATTTTTTGTCAAATCTGCGTTTGACTTTTCAAACTTTTGATCTACATTCACTGACAAAACTTTATTTGCCTGAAGCAATGTTTGTAAATTGAGATTTTCACTCTCAGACATGTTGACAATTTAAATACACACAATTATGAGAAATAATACTAGTAATTAAAATAACATTAGTGCATATTAAACAACTCAGTAATTACCCCACACAAAGCTACACGTAAACACAATATATGTAACTAAAAGTTACATCGGTTCCGTTAACGGGAGCCATTTTGTGGCGGTATTTTGGTTATTTCACACTGGATGCATTCCGCTACTTTCACTATTAAAATGTAGTCGGGTGGGTGAGTGATAATATAGTGCTTTTGTGCCAGTACTTACTTTGACTTTAGTGGTTAGGAACAATTACGTCATAATAGCCTACGAAAGAACACTAATACGCCTTTCACTGTTGCTTACCTTGCTGGTCCCCAGCTATACCCCGCCCGAATCTACCATGCAATAGTACCGTCTTTATTGCATACTGGACCCGCGCACAGATACACCTAGCGGCACCCACAAAGTTCACTAGTCACAACCATCACTTCCAACCTACTAAACCCAGAATTCGGGGACCAGAATGTGCTTGTGTAACCCAGTGTAAGGGCATAATATTAAGCTGTATTTACCGTGTTGACACTACGTATTAAATTACACGTAAAAACGGAGCTTAGAGTTACTTGCTTGCTTAAGTGTTTTGTTTTCATGCATACAGGAAATCAAAAAAGCACTAAGATATCATGCATAACTAGGAATTTATATATATGTTTCAATTAGATATCACTACACACTTATGACAATTATTTTTATTTTAATCGTACGATTTTATATTTAATTGAGGCCCTTCAGATTCTTGCGCGGTTCACGTTCGCGTAAATTTTTTAGAGGGAAAAACACTTTGAACAATAATTTATCTGAATTAAAAAGTTTTTGGCTATCCTCTTCTCATGAAGTTGCACCGTTTCAATATTTTGCTTCTATTTAAGACATTTCTTTTTCGTTATAATGCACTTATTTAAAGTAATCAATAACTTTCTTGCTCACAAATTAAATAAATCGAAGCACTAAGTCATTCTTGTACTTATATGTTTCTTGTCTTCATGTACAATAAATGCACTGTTGCCAGTGCCTTCTCACAAAGATGCTCCCAGCCACCAACACAACGCCATGGATAATGTAATAGTTAAAAATAGCCTTGAAGCACTGTGGTTAAGAATGCAGAGGGAGTAAATTTTATAACCATATTTGTAGAGGCGAAAGGATTTTCTGTGTCGTAAAGACGCACACATACATATACACTTTTGTCTGTTTACGAAGAGAAATTACTGAGCTGCCTTTGTATGAGGTTTACTCAGAAAGTTAAAATTTTTTAACTAATAATAAATGAGTTATCCTTTAATGTTATAGTATAATACCTATTCATGTTTGAATGGGCACCCTTTTGATAGACTTGTCCATCGCCCTCTAGTATCCCAGCACGGGCCTGCGTTAAACAGAATAATTCCTTTTCATTTTCACCCTCCAAAGGGATATCGTCACTTTCTATTGAATTCACCTTTGTGTTCGAACTATGCTGAAAAAAAAACGTTATCATGCATTTTAATTACTTTGGAATTCTATCAAAATATCACATGTGCATCCATTTTATTACACAATGACTGACTTAAACACACATACACATAATATAAAAGTAATAAATTCCACTTATTCACCTTCATTAGATCCTACGTTTATTTTACTGAACAATTAAAGAGGAAATCTGTACCCAAAGCAACACTAAAACAGCCTGGGGAATTTGTAGACTAGTAGTCACTCGAAGAAAGAAAACATGACAGAAGTGTTTAGAAACAAAATATTGTTGCACAATTTCAGTAAGAGCATATGTAATGCGTACGATCAAGCAGTCGGATCTAAACGTACGTAAAAATCTAATTACCGTATTCGTATTGTGAAGATTGTGCGTCTACCAACCCTGCCCTAACTCCACACTGTCCTTGGCTTCTGGTGGGGCGAACCTTTGGTTACGCCACTGTCATTGTGTACAATTAAAACAGTGGGCCTTATGCAGAGTCGTTCTGACGAATGACAAGTGACATACTAAAGAGTTCGACTAGCATATGTTTCCTGCAGTAGTTAAGTCTTTAGCATGACTCTAATCATACGTCAAAACGATTCTGCATAAGGCCTAGTATTATTAAATCTGAAACTGCAATCAAAAAACACAAGGTAATTTAATTTCTTGGACGCCAAGTGGCAAGCTTTAAAACTTAAATTTTCCAGTTTAACATCCCACGAATAGGAATTATTTTTGTCGACAAGAACTTTTAAGAAGAGTTAGGAATCACCGTAGCGACTGCAACCAACACTTCTTCCCCAAAAAATTTTAAAAAAGATTATTATAAATTACGTGCCGTGGCTGCTTTTTTTTTTGTGCTAGCCAAAGGCTAACGTCCTTTTAGAGGGCTACACCCTCTCTGAGGTGAGAGAAGTGGAGGAATTGTGGTAGAGGAAGAAGGCATGGCTGGGCTAAGAGGAATTTATTAATTTTATTTATTTTGGTTCCAGAACTAGGACATTATGACCTTTGCGATCATAATCATATGTAAATGGTAAGAGGATTTCTACATTAATATATGAACATAACGTAAAGAACATAACATAAAGAACATAGCATATTATTGGACTGAACATAAATAAGGAAATGATAGAAATATACATAAATGAGATAATAGAGCAAATCACGAGAAAATTTAAGCACAAAAATTAGGATGAGAAAGTATATAAGTAGACAAAGAGTAAAACGTTACTATACAGGTATATGATTATTGATTAAGTGAAATGATCCTGGAAAGTGAGACTACCAAATTGATGGAATTGAGAATGAGAGATGGAGCGATGTGCGATACACAGGACAACACAGGGTATGTTAGTAAGACAAATGTGTGTTATCTTCTGCCTAGGGGCATCTCTAGGCTGATGAAGACGGAGGGAGCCCTGTTAGAAACAAGAGGTGTCACTGTGCAGTGAAGGATGGAAAGATGTGAGGTAGATGAGCATGGACTTGGTAGTCTTCGAGCAGATACAAATCCAGATGGTCAGGTGGTAGAGTGTAGCGGTATAAAGTGAAAAGCAGACTGAGTGGAGAATGGGCATAGCGAGTACGGACAGGGTGGAGTTCATGATGGCGCATAGTATCCATGAGTAAAGGATGGTGAGAGGTATATCGGACAGTGATGAATTTCAGCCTGAGAGATTCAATATGGTGTGTGATGCTTGGAAAAGTGATAAGATCATATAGTGCTCGGGTCGGACTGGGGAGCTGTATGCGGTGTGCGATTCGGAATGCATGTCGTTCTAGTATGCGCAGTTTTCCGTAAAAGGTGGGTGGAGCAGCAATCCAAGCAGGGAAACCGTACGTAAGAACCGG
Organism: Thermobia domestica; assembly: GCF_964235325.1. Taxonomy (NCBI): domain Eukaryota; kingdom Metazoa; phylum Arthropoda; class Insecta; order Zygentoma; family Lepismatidae; genus Thermobia; species Thermobia domestica. The sequence goes on along the minus strand of NC_137456.1, from coordinate 339,013,414 downwards.
GCGCAGGAAAGCTTTGTACGTATTGAGAACTGTATGTGGTTTAAGGCCCCAGGTAGTGCCGGTGAGGCGCTTGAGAAGATTCAAACGTTGGTAAGCTTTGGCCGCGACCTTCTGAAGATATGGTTTCCAGGTGAGATGTGTATCATAGATTATGCCAAGATAGGTAACTTTGCGAGTAGGAGCTATGAGAGTGTCATGAACGTGAAGAGAAAGCAATGATGGGTTTCTGTGGACTTTGGAGCGTTTGCGTGGTGGAATGAAAGTGATGGCTTGTGTTTTGGTCGCATTTATAGAGAGACTCCACTTAGTGCACCAGCGAGTGAAACGGTTAATAGCTTCCTGCAGGTCCTGATTTATCTGGCGAATAGTCTTTCCTAGGGCCAGCAATGCTGTGTCATCTGCATATTGAAAAAGATATATATCAGGAGGAAGTGAAGGAAAATCTGCTACAAAAAGTATATATAAAAGAGGTGAGAGAGCTGAACCTTGAGGTACACCCGACAAAAGAAAAATGGGATGAGAGAACTGCCCATTAATGGAGACGTAAGAGATGCGACCAACCAGAAAGTGATAGATGAAACGAATATAAGCAACGGGAAGTTTAAGATGATTGAGCTTGTAAAGAAGTGCCAGGTGCCAAACTTTGTCAAAGGCTTTTTCCAGGTCAAACAACAGAAGGCAAGATGGTTTGATGGAATTATAATGTGAGGTGATGAGACTGGTGAGGCGAAGAAGCTGATCGTTAATTGAATATGAAGGGCGAAATCCTGCTTGGTGAATGGGAAGAAGATGTTTAGTTTCGAGATAGGGATGTAGTCTTTTAACGATGATGCGCTCCAAGACTTTACTAAAAGTGGATGTCAGCTGAATAGGACGGTAAGAGGATATATCACTAGGAGGCTTGTTAGGCTTCAGAAACATGAGTGTTTTGGAAGTTTTCCAGTCTGTCGGGAAAAAGCCGGTTCGAAGGATGAATGTGTAGATGAGTGCAAGAAGATTGAGAAGCAATAATGGGCCTTCTTTAATGTGGCGATATGTAATATTATCAAAGCCTGGGGCGGAATTTCTTTTACGATTAACAACAGCCAGGATTTCAGCGGTAGTAACAGATGTAGTAAGAGGATGATGCGGAAGGGAATGAGTGACGTTTGGCTGTAAGTGAGGAGATGCGAGATTCAGGCGATCTGTTGGATGTGGAGTGATGAGAGTGGAAGATGCCGCAGGTGTAAAAATATCTTGCAAATAGTCAGCAAAGGCGTTAGCTTTCTCCAGATCAGTTTGGAGTGGTACATTATTATGAAGAAGAGGGTAAGAAGGCTTGGTGTACTTGCCACAGAGAGCATTGAATCGTTTCCAGAATTTGGTTGGGTGACTGGTTTCGTTGAGATTATTGCAGGTCTTAACCCAATTCCGCAGTTTGTATGCTTTGATGTAATTGCGAACAGTGCGTTGTAGTTGAGTGTGATGATGGAGGGTTTCAGGGTTCCTAGTACGGAGGTAATCACGGTATAGCTGACGGGAGCGACGAATCATGGATAAGTATTGAGGTGGAAGATGTGGTTTATAGGGAGTAGAGTAAGTAGTCGGAATATATAGTTCGGAGGCACGGCTAAGAGTCGAGTTTATAGTAGTGATGCTGTCGTAAAGTTGCTCTTCTGTAGCAGGTGGTATGTGATGTTGTAAAGACTGAGAGATGTAGTCGCGGTATTTGTGCCAATCAGCTTTATCGTATCGAAGTGTTGGCCGTGGAGGTGGTAGATGAGCAGATTTAGTGGCCTGGGTATGACGATACGTCAGCTTAATAGGTGCGTGATCACTGCCAAGTAGTGCTAGAACCTCAACGGTGCAATGGGAAGCAAGAGTATTGGATGTGATTACTATATCAGGTGTTGTCTGAGAAACAGGGCGAGATGGGGTTGGTAAAGCATGAATGATGCCTGTTGTATTTGAACCAACAAATTGCGTGAACATGGTACGTTCGTTATCTGAACGACTATGAAGATTTATATCTGCCATGATGATGTAATGCTTATATGTATTGGATATATCTTGTAGAAAATTAAGAGGAATCGGATGACCTGGTCTGATGTAAATAGTAATGAGTGTGATGGCTATACTCGGGAAATATAATGTAGTTATTACGTGCTCAGGGAGATTGAGAATTGGGCTAGAATGACGTCTATATGGAAGGTTGTGGTAAAAGCCGATTGCTGCTCCACCGTGTGCTCGCTGAGCGGGAAGGGTGTTGTCACAACGGAGGATGTTATAGCGTGCTATATGGCTAGTATCCGATCGTTTGAAAAAGGTTTCATTGAGTAGAAATGCATTTACTGTTTCCTCTAGTAGAAGCGTTTCGAAGAGAAGTTTGTTTTTTGAAAAAGGATCGGATATTAAGAAAGAGAAACACTAAAGCCATGATGATATGCAGTAAGAGTTGGCTGTTAAGAAGAAGTCGGAAGATGTGACGTATGAAAATGAGCATCGGTATTAGAGTATGTTGCGTTGAAAGAGACATGGAAGATGATACGGGCAGCGTGGATGATTTGTTGGAGGATGTGTGGACGGATAAAAGGGTGAATGTTCTGCAAGGCAAGTGTGGTAAATGCGAGAAGTTTATCTATAGTAACGGGAGTTGAATCAATGGGGAAATCAGTGTTGGTTGATGAATCATGGGTTCTGAGGGGTGCTACCAATTCAGGACGAGTAGTTTCAGGTTGAGGTTTTCTTTTGCATCTGTAACTATAGGTAGGATGTTGTTCGTTGCACGTAGCACAACGCGGTGGAAGTTCTAAATTTGGACACGTACGTGTAGGGTGAGTGCCTGTGCAGTAGCCGCATATAGCAGTGTTGCGACAGTTGGCAGTGGTATGCTGATTATATGCTTGGCACCTTTCGCACCGAAGTGGAAGTGGCGGGGATGACCGAGAAGGTTCCACACGATGACGTCTTTTGTAGATCAGAGCACCGTGCGCAAGCATGGTGTCAATTGTCTCTTGCGAAGATGTTAAAACGCGCATCATATAAGTGGGCCCCTGATCGTTTCGGATGCGAAGTACTTTCGTGATGGTGAAGCCCTCCAATTTCAACTCTTCGGAAACTTCTTCGTCCGTGTATGTGGGATCAACACCCCTAATAACAACGGAGAGAAGAGGAGGCTTTTTCGGAGGTGGTGGTTGTTTACGGCGAGAGGAACTGAGTGTGTCGATCTTAGCGTTCTTTCCAAAGATTTCAAAAGATGCCTTGTTGCGGATGGTAGTAGCGAAGTGTGGATCTGTGGATTTAAGGATTATCCCGTTGCGAGATTTAACGACTTGAGTAAGATTGATACTTGGAAGGTATTTACGAAGTTGAAGAACTACGTACTTGACATTGTCGTATTTCGGATCAAAGTTTTGGAGAAGAAAACAATGAAGCTCTGGTCCTGGTGGGATGACTTGATGATTGTTCGGATGTCGAAATGACGATGAAGAATGAGCAATTTCGGCGTCCATGACAACTGAAGGTGTTTGACTTAGATGCTGTTTCTTAGCAGGCGGTGAATTTACTAAACGCTCAGCATAGCTCTCGGAATGAATTGGCGATCGTGATCGACTTGAGGCGTTCGAGATGGTGGAGGCAGTTGAGCGTTCAGAAGCTCTGCGATGTCGTGTGCTATCCTTTCGCTTTTCCACCTTTGTGGCTTGAGCCGGTGGGGCGAGGAATACTGGAGGTAGTCCGCCATGCCGACCATCCATCGAAGCCCCAGTGATCTGAGGTGGATCCTTCATGGAGAGCAGGAAGCGGGCCGAAGCCCCTAGATTGAAAAACGAACGAGATGAAGTGTGTGATGATAATGAAAGTTGATGTAGGTAAGGTGACCCGTTTGGATAGCCACCAAGGTTGGAACAGTTCTCTGGACAAACCCGTAGCACTACACACCCTTGGCTTGATTAGTCTGGAGAGTAGTGCCCAAAGGAATGACGCAGAAAAAAGCCCGGGATGAGAAACAGGAAGGATATCAAAATGCAGCTGTTCTGACGTCTGGTACGTCACAGCTGTTAAGATCGAATGTAATATCGATCGAGAGTATGACCGTGGCTGCTTTTTTTTTTTTAACAAGAATTTCATTCCCATCCAATGGATGGGCGGGCCGTAGAAGGCAACACCTTCTCTGTGGCCAGAGATATTTTGAACTTTTTGAAGTAGATGACATGGAGAATGATTTCAGGCTATAGAATAATGTGAATTGAAGTAAGGAACTAATAGCAAATCAAGTTGACGAGGATCTGTAAGAGGTGGCTATTGTGTAAAAACGTTTCTTGGGTACATGTGCAGAGGTTATGAGCAATATATATGTGGATTTCGTTGGTAGATACGGCGGTCAGGATTATACTGATCTATGGCTTCGGTGTATTCGTATATTGCTAACAGATGATCCAGTGGTGGGTAGGCATAGCGTGGTACAGCAGGAACTTGGTCTAACAGCTCATGGACAATGGGATGTGCCAATTGGATTCGTGTCGCTATGTAGCGTTGGCGTAGATGGTAGAGGTGTGGCAAAATAGTTGGAAATTGCGCACGACGATATATTTCAGCAGTGGGAGTATCGAAAGCGAGAGAGTAGGCCAGACGTAAGGCATGTCTTTCGAGAACTTTCAGACGTTCATAGTAAGTTGGCGCTGCTGATAACCAGGCAAGATGTCCATACGTGAGAGCTGGGCGTACGAAGACTTTATATGTTAGCAGTAGAAGTTTTGTATTAAGACCCCACGTGGTGCCTTTAAGGTTTCGTAAAAGGTTCAAACGGCGCCGAATATTAGCTTCCAATTGTTTTAGATGAGGCTTCCAAGTAAGATGTTTGTCAAATATTACTCCCAGATATTTGAGAGTGTTTTGAAGTGGGATTGGAGAGTCAAAAAGGGTTAAATGTAGACGTTCCGGATTGCGACTGTTACAGTATTTATTGCGTTTGAGCCCAAAGAGAGTCATTTGAGTCTTAGTGGAATTCAGCTTTAGCTTCCATTTCAGGCACCATGTAACTAGTTTGTCCAAAGCTGGTTGTAGGAGTTGATTAATGCGATCCACTGAAGATCCCAATGCGACATAAGCGGTATCATCAGCAAATTGCAAGGCATATAGTGGGGGCTGAGGTTGAGGCATGTCGGCTACATAAAGAATATATAATAGAGGAGATAAAACAGATCCTTGGGGCACACCAGCGCTGAGTTGAAAGATGCGTGACTTTGCACTGTTGATCTGAACGAAAGCCTGGCGCTGATGTAGAAAATTGGCTATTAATCGGACATACCGTGGCTGCTTTTTTTTTTTTTTTTTTAGTGTAATAGGGTTAGGGATTGGAAGGTTGTACTTTATTCATTAGTTTGTAGTTCCAAAAGAAGAATAAATGCTTTTGCAGTATGTCTCCTAACCCTAGCCAATAGAGGGTTACGCCCTCTCTTTGGCACAGTATAACATACAATATGTAATAATGATACCAATTTCTTATGAGTTCTGACATATGTGTTATAAACTGTGTATAGGTTTCATTTTATATTTAAAATTGTCTATCTTCTGTAACATAGAAAAATACTTTCCTTGATATTTCATAAACTATTGATACAGTCTTCGCTATATTTTCAAATATTTGAAAGCTATCCAAAATCTGGTTTCTGCTGCCATCTATTGATAGCATTTTAACTACTAGAAGAATTTGTTCCACGACAATTTGTTTTCATAGTCATGAGCACTAACTAATGGAATAGTTTTGTCTGAGCTTTACGTTAATGGGACTACAGGAAAATCATGGTCGTCTCTGGAATGTAAAAAAATTCAGTGGAGCATGACCGCCCCGCAGTGGGGGCAAAGAGGGGCATTTGCTCTCCTCTGTATTTCCGATCTAGGTTTTAGAACATATATTGTTCTAGAATTTACATGCCAAGACTTACTAATTTGCTCACATACTATAATACTTATTATAAGTATATTAAATAGAAAGTTACTAAATTTATTAAGGTTTGTTGGTGGCCAACTGTTGTTTATATGTCGTATTATGTGCAAGCGTTCAACAATGTGTGTTTGTCCTATTCACGACTACTCTTATGCGTTGATCTTTTGCTACCTCCCTGAAAATAATCTTTTGCCCCCTCCCCCCTTGGGAAAAATTCTGCGGGGCAAGGCAACTAGAAGAAGTAATGCTTATAATAGACCACGAACTGAATTTACGTCAAAATCGTTAGGTAAATGGGAAATTACTTGAAGAAAGAGCTAGCAGGGTTTTTACCTTTACCGGCACAACAATCATATATTTTCTTCCAGCAGTTAGTGGCGTATTTAGGATTTTGTTTCGGGGGTTCTGCACAACCCGTCAATAAGCAGGCCCGTAGCCAGCCCAAAAATGTACAGGGCACGGAAGAAGTTAGGGGGGCCGATCCAACCATATTATAGTTCATTTGCATTTGCAATCCTATAGTGAAAAGTTTAGGGAGGCAGTAAAAATTTAGGGGGTCGTGCACCCCGTGGATACAGGCCTCTGAATAAGCACTTATATTTTTCCTTTTGGATGTCAAGAAATTTTAATGTTCATTTTCCTTCCTTTAATGTTTGTATAATCACACTTTTAAGTATGAAAAGTTTGAGAAGGAGGGGAGGGCAGAAATACTGAAAGGTAAAATTACACGTAAATTATCAAGAAGGAAATGTGCCGCGTAGGGGGAGAAAGTATGAAATTCGGTGGCGTTACATTTTAGAAAGATAAGAAACCTATCGTTTAAAATTAAATACAGATCCCGCGATAAGGGAAAAATGTAAGTCATTTTAAAGGAAATGGCGAAATTTTAATGAAATAATCAAAGAATAAAACATTTATGAACAATAGAAGGATATTAATATTATTACATTATATTTTATTAAACAACATCCATGTTTGGTTCTTACATAGTTTTCAAAACTAATTTAATAACTTTACATTTTTAAAACAGTTCCTATCATGGTAATTAGGCCTACATTAAGATACCTAATTCCTTAGTTTTAGTGTTACTGACGACGGTCGACTTGAATCACAACTAACAACGGTCGAAAGTATGATAGGAGAAACGAATCAAAGTAATAACTAAGAATAAGGAACAGAAGAGTAGAATGGATGAAAGAAAGTGTGATAGGAGATACGAAACAAAGTAATAACTAAGAAAGAGGAACAGAAGAGTAGAATGGACGAAAGAAAGTGTGATAGGACAAACGAATCAAAGTAACAACTAAGAAAGAGGAACAGAAGAGTAGAATGGACGAAAGAAAGTATGATAGGAGATACGAAACAAAGTAAACCAAAAAGAAAGAGGAACAGAAGAGTAGAATGGATGAAAGAATGTATGATAGGACAAACGAATCAAAGTAACAACTAAGAAAGAGGAACAGAAGAGTAGAATGGACGAAAGAAAGTGTGATAGGACAAACCAATCAAAGTAACAACTAAGAAAGAGGAACAGAAGGGTAGAATGGATTAAAGAAAGTGTGATAGGAGATACGAAACAAAGTAATAACTAAGAAAGAGGAACAGAAGAGTAGAATGGACGAAAGAAAGTGTGATAGGAGAAACGAATCAAAGTAATAACTAAGAAAGAGGAACAGAAGAGTAGAATGGACGAAAGAAAGTGTGATAGGAGAAACGAATCAAAGTAATAACTAAGAATAAGGAACAGAAGAGTAGAATGGATGAAAGAAAGTGTGATAGGAGATACGAAACAAAGTAATAACTAAGAAAGAGGAACAGAAGAGTAGAATGGACGAAAGAAAGTGTGGTAGGAGACACGAATCAAAGTAACAACTAAAAAAAAGGAACGGAAGAGTAGAATGGATGAAAGAAAGTATGATAGGAGATACGAAACAAAGTAATAACTAAGAAAGAGGAACAGAAGAGTAGAATGGATGAAAGAAAGTGTGATAGGAGATACGAAACAAAGTAATAACTAAGAATAAGGAACAGAAGAGTAGAATGGATGAAAGAAAGTATGATAGGAGATACGAATCAAAGTAACAACTAAGAAAGAGGAACAGAAGAGTAGAATGGATGAAAGAAAGTGTGATAGGAGATACGAAACAAAGTAATAACTAAGAAAGAGGAACAGAAGAGTAGAATGGACGAAAGAAAGTGTGATAGGAGAAACGAATCAAAGTAATAACTAAGAATAAGGAACAGAAGAGTAGAATGGATGAAAGAAAGTGTGATAGGAGATACGAAACAAAGTAATAACTAAGAAAGAGGATCAGAGGAGTAGAATGGACGAAAGAAAGTGTGATAGGACAAACGAATCAAAGTAACAACTAAGAAAGAGGAACAGAAGGGTAGAATGGATTAAAGAAAGTGTGATAGGAGATACGAAACAAAGTAATAACTAAGAAAGAGGAACAGAAGAGCAGAATGGACGAAAGAAAGTGTGATAGGAGACACGAATCAAAGTAATAACTAAGAAAGAGGAACAGAAGAGTAGAATGGATGAAAGAAAGTGTGATAGGAGAAACGAATCAAAGTAACAACTAAGAAAGAGGAACAGAAGAGTAGAATGGATGAAAGAAAGTATGATAGGAGAAACGAATCAAAGTAACAACTAAGAAAGAGGAACAGAAGAGTAGAATGGACGAAAGAAAGTATGATAGGAGAAACGAATCAAAGTAACAACTAAGAAAGAGGAACAGAAGAGTAGAATGGATGAAAGAAAGTGTGATAGGAGAAACGAATCAAAGTAATAACTAAGAAAGAGGAACAGAAGAGTAGAATGGACGAAAGAAAGTGTGGTAGGAGACACGAATCAAAGTAACAACTAAGAAAGAGGAACAGAAGAGTAGAATGGATGAAACAAAGTATGATAGGAGAAACGAATCAAAGTAACAACTGAGAAAGAGGAACAGAAGAGTAGAATGGACGAAAGAAAGTATGATAGGAGATACGAAACAAAGTAACAACTAAGAAAGAGGAACAGAAGAGTAGAATGGATGAAAGAAAGTATGATAGGAGAAACGAATCAAAGAAACAACTAAGAAAGAGGAACAGAAGAGTAGAATGGATGAAAGAAAGTATGATAGGAGAAACGAATCAAAGTAACAACTAAGAAAGAGGAACAGAAGAGTAGAATGGATGAAAGAAAGTATGATAGGAGAAACGAATCAAAGTAACAACTAAGAAAGAGGAACAGAAGAGTAGAATGGATGAAAGAATGTATGATAGGAGAAACGAATCAAAGTAACAACTAAGAAAGAGGAACAGAAGAGTAGAATGGATGAAAGAAAGTGTGATAGGAGATACGAAACAAAGTAATAACTAAGAAAGAGGAACAGAAGAGTAGAATGGACGAAAGAAAGTGTGATAGGAGAAACGAATCAAAGTAACAACTAAGAAAGAGGAACAGAAGAGTAGAATGGACGAAAGAAAGTATGATAGGAGAAACGAAACAAAGTAACAACTAAGAAAGAGGAACAGAAGAGTAGAATGGATGAAAGAATGTATGATAAGAGAAACGAATCAAAGTAACAACTAAGAAAGAGGAACAGAAGAGTAGAATGGACGAAAGAAAGTATGATAGGAGATACGAAACAAAGTAATAACTAAGAAAGAGGAACAGAAGAGTAGAATGGATGAAAGAAATTATGATAGGAGAAACGAATCAAAGTAACAACTAAGAAAGAGGAACAGAAGAGTAGAATGGACGAAAGAAAGTATGATAGGAGATACGAAACAAAGTAACAACTAAGAAAGAGGAACAGAAGAGTAGAATGGATGAAAGAATGTATGATAGGAGAAACGAATCAAAGTAACAACTAAGAAAGAGGAACAGAAGAGTAGAATGGATGAAAGAAAGTGTGATAGGAGATACGAAACAAAGTAACAACTAAGAAAGAGGAACAGAAGAGTAGAATGGACGAAAGAAAGTGTGATAGGAGAAACGAATCAAAGTAACAACTAAGAAAGAGGAACAGAAGAGTAGAATGGATGAAAGAAAGTGTGATAGGAGATACGAAACAAAGTAACAACTAAGAAAGAGGAACAGAAGAGTAGAATGGATGAAAGAAAGTGTGATAGGAGATACGAAACAAAGTAATAACTAAGAAAGAGGAACAGAAGAGTAGAATGGATGAAAGAAAGTGTGATAGGAGATACGAAACAAAGTAATAACTAAGAAAGAGGAACAGAAGAGTAGAATGGACGAAAGAAAGTGTGATAGGAGAAACGAATCAAAGTAACAACTAAGAAAGAGGAACAGAAGAGTAGAATGGATAAAAGAAAGTATGATAGGAGAAACGAATCAAAGTAACAACTAAGAAAGAGGAACAGAAGAGTAGAATGGACGAAAGAAAGTATGATAGGAGAAACGAATCAAAGTAACAACTAAGAAAGAGGAACAGAAGAGTAGAATGGACGAAAGAAAGTGTGATAGGAGATACGAAACAAAGTAATAACTAAGAAAGAGGAACAGAAGAGTGGAATGGATGAAAGAAAGTGTGATAGGAGATACGAAACAAAGTAATAACTAAGAAAGAGGAACAGAAGAGTAGAATGGACGAAAGAAAGTGTGATAGGAGAAACGAATCAAAGTAACAACTAAGAAAGAGGAACAGAAGAGTAGAATGGATGAAAGAAAGTGTAATAGGAGATACGAAACAAAGTAATAACTAAGAAAGAGGAACAGAAGAGTAGAATGGATGAAAGAAAGTGTGATAGGAGACACGAATCAAAGTAACAACTAAGAAAGAGGAACAGAAGAGTAGAATGGATGAAAGAAAGTATGATAGGAGAAACGAATCAAAGTAACAACTAAGAAAGAGGAACAGAAGAGTAGAATGGATGAAAGACAGTGTGATAGGAGATACGAAACAAAGTAACAACTAAGAAAGAGGATCAGAAGAGTAGAATGGATGAAAGAATGTATGATAGGAGAAACGAATCAAAGTAACAACTAAGAAAGAGGAACAGAAGAGTAGAATGGATGAAAGAAAGTGTGATAGGAGATACGAAACAAAGTAATAACTAAGAAAGAGGAACAGAAGAGTAGAATGGATGAAAGAAAGTGTGATAGGAGATACGAAACAAAGTAATAACTAAGAAAGAGGAACAGAAGAGTAGAATGGACGAAAGAAAGTGTGATAGGAGACACGAATCAAAGTAATAATAAAGAAAGAGGAACAGAAGAGTACAATGGACGAAAGAAAGCATGATAGGAGACACGAATCAAAGTAATAACTAAGAAAGAAGAACAGAAGAGTAGAATGGATGAAAGAAAGTGTGATAGGAGAAACGAATCAAAGTAACAACTAAGAAAGAGGAACAGAAGAGTAGAATGGATGAAAGAAAGTATGATAGGAGAAACGAATCAAAGTAACAACTAAGAAAGAGGAACAGAAGAGTAGAATGGATGAAAGAAAGTATGATAGGAGAAACGAATCAAAGTAACAACTAAGAAAGAGGAACAGAAGAGTAGAATGGATGAAGGAATGTGTGATAGGAGAAACGAATCAAAGTAACAACTAAGAAAGAGGAACAGAAGAGTAGAATGGATGAAGGAATGTGTGATAGGAGATACGAAACAAAGTAATAACTAAGAAAGAGGAACAAAAGAGTAGAATGGACGAAAGAAAGTGTGGTAGGAGACACGAATCTAAGTAATAACTAAGAAAGAGGATCAAAGGAGTAGAATGGACGAAAGAAAGCGTGATAGGAGAAACGAATCAAAGTAATAACTAAGAAAGAGGAACAGAAGAGTAGAATGGACGAAAGAAAGTATGATAGGAGAAACGAATCAAAGTAAGAACTAAGAAAGAGGAACAGAAGAGTAGAATGGACGAAAGAAAGTATGATAGGAGAAACGAATCAAAGTAACAACTAAGAAAGAGGAACAGAAGAGTAGAATGGACGAAAGAAAGTATGATAAGAGAAACGAATCAAAGTAACAACTAAGAAAGAGGAACAGAAGAGTAGAATGGATGAAGGAATGTGTGATAGGAGATACGAAACAAAGTAATAACTAAGAAAGAGGAACAGAAGAGTAGAATGGACGAAAGTAAGTGTGATAGGAGATACGAAACAAAGTAATAACTAAGAAAGAGGAACAGAAGAGTAGAATGGACGAAAGAAAGCATGATAGGAGACACGAATCAAAGTAATAACTAAGAAAGAGGAACAGAAGAGTAGAATGGACGAAAGAAAGTATGATAGGAGAAACGAATCAAAGTAACAACTAAGAAAGAGGAACAGAAGAGTAGAATGGATGAAAGAAAGTGTGATAGGAGATACGAAACAAAGTAATAACTAAGAAAGAGGAACAGAAGAGTAGAATGGACGAAAGAAAGTGTGATATGAGACAAGAATCAAAGTAATAATTAAGAAAGAGGAACAGAAGAGTGGAATGGACGAAAGAAAACATGATAGGAGACACGAATCAAAGTAAAAACTAAGAAAGAAGAACAGAAGAGTAGAATGGATGAAAGAAAGTGTGATAGGAGAAACGAATCAAAGTAACAACTAAGAAAGAGGAACAGAAGAGTAGAATGGATGAAAGAAAGTATGATAGGAGAAACGAATCAAAGTAACAACTAAGAAAGAGGAACAGAAGAGTAGAATGGATGAAGGAATGTGTGATAGGAGATACGAAACAAAGTAACAACTACGAAAGAGAAACAGAAGAGTAGAATGGATGAAAGAAAGTGTGGTAGGAGACACGAATCAAAGTAACAACTACGAAAGAGAAACAGAAGAGTAGAATGGATGAAAGAAAGTGTGATAGTTGATACGAAACAAAGTAATAATTAAGAAAGAGGATCAGAAGAGTAGAATGGACGAAAGAAAGCATGATAGGAGACACGAATCAAAGTAATAACTAAGAAAGAAGAACAGAAGAGTAGAATGGATGAAAGGAAGTGTGATAGGAGAAAGGAATCAAAGTAACAACTAAGAAAGAGGAACAGAAGAGTAGAATGGATGAAAGAAAGTATGATAGGAGAAACGAATCAAAGTAACAACTAAGAAAGAGGAACAGAAGAGTAGAATGGATGAAAGAAAGTATGATAGGAGATACGAAACAAAGTAATAACTAAGAAAGAGGAACAGAAGAGTAGAATGGATGAAAGAAAGTGTGATAGGAGATACGAAACAAAGTAATAACTAAGAAAGAGGAACAGAAGAGTAGAATGGATGAAAGAAAGTGTGATAGGAGATACGAAACAAAGTAATAACTAAGAAAGAGGAACAGAAGAGTAGAATGGACGAAAGAAAGTGTGATAGGAGACACGAATCAAAGTAACAACTAAGAAAGAGGAACAGAAGAGTAGAATGGATGAAAGAAAGTATGATAGGAGGAACGAATCAAAGTAACAACTAAGAAAGAGGAACAGAAGAGTAGAATGGATGAAAGACAGTGTGATAGGAGATACGAAACAAAGTAACAACTAAGAAAGAGGATCAGAAGAGTAGAATGGATGAAAGAATGTATGATAGGAGGAACGAATCAAAGTAACAACTAAGAAAGAGGAACAGAAGAGTAGAATGGATGAAAGAAACTGTGATAGGAGATACGAAACAAAGTAATAACTAAGAAAGAGGAACAGAAGAGTAGAATGGATGAAAGAAAGTGTGATAGGAGATACGAAACAAAGTAATAACTAAGAAAGAGGAACAGAAGAGTAGAATGGACGAAAGAAAGTGTGATAGGAGACACGAATCAAAGTAATAATAAAGAAAGAGGAACAGAAGAGTACAATGGACGAAAGAAAGCATGATAGGAGACACGAATCAAAGTAATAACTAAGAAAGAAGAACAGAAGAGTAGAATGGATGAAAGAAAGTGTGATAGGAGAAACGAATCAAAGTAACAACTAAGAAAGAGGAACAGAAGAGTAGAATGGATGAAAGAAAGTATGATAGGAGAAACGAATCAAAGTAACAACTAAGAAAGAGGAACAGAAGAGTAGAATGGATGAAAGAAAGTATGATAGGAGAAACGAATCAAAGTAACAACTAAGAAAGAGGAACAGAAGAGTAGAATGGATGAAGGAATGTGTGATAGGAGATACGAAACAAAGTAATAACTAAGAAAGAGGAACAAAAGAGTAGAATGGACGAAAGAAAGTGTGGTAGGATACACGAATCTAAGTAATAACTAAGAAAGAGGATCAGAGGAGTAGAATGGACGAAAGAAAGCGTGATAGGAGAAACGAATCAAAGTAATAACTAAGAAAGAGGAACAGAAGAGTAGAATGGACGAAAGAAAGTATGATAGGAGAAACGAATCAAAGTAAGAACTAAGAAAGAGGAACAGAAGAGTAGAATGGACGAAAGAAAGTATGATAGGAGAAACGAATCAAAGTAACAACTAAGAAAGAGGAACAGAAGAGTAGAATGGACGAAAGAAAGTATGATAAGAGAAACGAATCAAAGTAACAACTAAGAAAGAGGAACAGAAGAGTAGAATGGATGAAGGAATGTGTGATAGGAGATACGAAACAAAGTAATAACTAAGAAAGAGGAACAGAAGAGTAGAATGGACGAAAGAAAGTGTGATAGGAGATACGAAACAAAGTAATAACTAAGAAAGAGGAACAGAAGAGTAGAATGGACGAAAGAAAGCATGATAGGAGACACGAATCAAAGTAATAACTAAGAAAGAGGAACAGAAGAGTAGAATGGACGAAAGAAAGTATGATAGGAGAAACGAATCAAAGTAACAACTAAGAAAGAGGAACAGAAGAGTAGAATGGATGAAAGAAAGTGTGATAGGAGATACGAAACAAAGTAATAACTAAGAAAGAGGAACAGAAGAGTAGAATGGACGAAAGAAAGTGTGATAGGAGACACGAATCAAAGTAATAATTAAGAAAGAGGAACAGAAGAGTGGAATGGACGAAAGAAAACATGATAGGAGACACGAATCAAAGTAAAAACTAAGAAAGAAGAACAGAAGAGTAGAATGGATGAAAGAAAGTGTGATAGGAGAAACGAATCAAAGTAACAACTAAGAAAGAGGAACAGAAGAGTAGAATGGATGAAAGAAAGTATGATAGGAGAAACGAATCAAAGTAACAACTAAGAAAGAGGAACAGAAGAGTAGAATGGATGAAGGAATGTGTGATAGGAGATACGAAACAAAGTAATAACTAAGAAAGAGGAACAGAAGAGTAGAATGGACGAAAGAAAGTGTGGTAGGAGACACGAATCAAAGTAACAACTACGAAAGAGAAACAGAAGAGTAGAATGGATGGAAGAAAGTGTGATAGGAGATACGAAACAAAGTAATAATTAAGAAAGAGGATCAGAAGAGTAGAATGGACGAAAGAAAGCATGATAGGAGACACGAATCAAAGTAATAACTAAGAAAGAAGAACAGAAGAGTAGAATGGATGAAAGGAAGTGTGATAGGAGAAAGGAATCAAAGTAACAACTAAGAAAGAGGAACAGAAGAGTAGAATGGACGAAAGAAAGTGTGATAGGAGATACGAATCAAAGTAACAACTAAGAAAGAGGAACAGAAGAGTAGAATGGATGAAAGAAAGTATGATAGGAGAAACGAATCAAAGTTACAACTAAGAAAGAGGAACAGAAGAGTAGAATGGATGAAGGAATGTGTGATAGGAGATACGAAACAAAGTAATAACTAAGAAAGAGGAACAAAAGAGTAGAATGGACGAAAGAAAGTGTGGTAGGAGACACGAATCAAAGTAATAACTAAGAAAGAGGAACAGAAGAGTAGAATGGACGAAAGAAAGTATGATAGGAGAAACGAATCAAAGTAAGAACTAAGAAAGAGGAACAGAAGAGTAGAATGGACGAAAGAAAGTATGATAGGAGAAACGAATCAAAGTAACAACTAAGAAAGAGGAACAGAAGAGTAGAATGGATGAAAGAAAGTGTGATAGGAGATACGAAACAAAGTAATAACTAAGAAAGAGGAACAGAAGAGTAGAATGGACGAAAGAAAGTGTGATAGGAGACACGAATCAAAGTAATAATTAAGAAAGAGGAACAGAAGAGTGGAATGGACGAAAGAAAGTGTGATAGGAGACACGAATCAAAGTAAAAACTAAGAAAGAAGAACAGAAGAGTAGAATGGATGAAAGAAAGTGTGATAGGAGAAACGAATCAAAGTAACAACTAAGAAAGAGGAACAGAAGAGTAGAATGGATGAAAGAAAGTATGATAGGAGAAACGAATCAAAGTAACAACTAAGAAAGAGGAACAGAAGAGTAGAATGGATGAAAGAAAGTATGATAGGAGAAACGAATCAAAGTAACAACTAAGAAAGAGGAACAGAAGAGTAGAATGGATGAAGGAATGTGTGATAGGAGATACGAAACAAAGTAATAACTAAGAAAGAGGAACAGAAGAGTAGAATGGGCGAAAGAAAGTGTGGTAGGAGACACGAATCAAAGTAACAACTAAGAAAGAGAAACAGAAGAGTAGAATGGATGAAAGAAAGTGTGATAGGAGATACGAAACAAAGTAATAACTAAGAAAGAGGAACAGAAGAGTAGAATGGACGAAACAAAGTGTGATAGGAGACACGAATCAAAGTAATAATTAAGAAAGAGGATCAGAAGGGTAGAATGGACGAAAGAAAGCATGATAGGAGACACGAATCAAAGTAATAACTAAGAAAGAAGAACAGAAGAGTAGAATGGATGAAAGAAAGTGTCATAGGAGAAAGGAATCAAAGTAACAACTAAGAAAGAGGAACAGAAGAGTAGAATGGATGAAAGAAAGTATGATAGGAGAAACGAATCAAAGTAACAACTAAGAAAGAGGAACAGAAGAGTAGAATGGATGAAGGAATGTGTGATAGGAGATACGAAACAAAGTAATAACTAAGAAAGAGGAACAAAAGAGTAGAATGGACGAAAGAAAGTGTGGTAGGAGACACGAATCAAAGTAATAACTAAGAAAGAGGAACAGAAGAGTAGAATGGACGAAAGAAAGTATGATAGGAGAAACGAATCAAAGTAATAACTAAGAAAGAGGAA
This sequence comes from Thermobia domestica, assembly GCF_964235325.1. NCBI lineage: Eukaryota > Metazoa > Arthropoda > Insecta > Zygentoma > Lepismatidae > Thermobia > Thermobia domestica. The sequence continues at coordinate 338,996,443 of NC_137456.1, read as the reverse complement.
CAGAAGAGTAGAATGGACGAAAGAAAGTATGATAGGAGAAACGAATCAAAGTAACAACTAAGAAAGAGGAACAGAAGAGTAGAATGGACGAAAGAAAGTATGATAAGAGAAACGAATCAAAGTAACAACTAAGAAAGAGGAACAGAAGAGTAGAATGGACGAAAGAAAGTTTGATAAGAGACACGAATCAAAGTAATAACTAAGAAAGAGGAACAGAAGAGTAGAATGGACGAAAGAAAGTATGATTGGAGAAACGAATCAAAGTAACAACTAAGAAAGAGGAACAGAAGAGTAGAATGGACGAAAGAAAGTATGATAGGAGAAACGAATCAAAGTAACAACTAAGAAAGAGGAACGGAAGAGTAGAATGGACGAAAGAAAGTATGATAGGAGAAACGAATCAAAGTAACAACTAAGAAAGAGGAACAGAAGAGTAGAATGGACGAAAGAAAGTGTGATAGGAGATACGAAACAAAGTAATAACTAAGAAAGAGGAACAGAAGAGTAGAATGGATGAAAGAAAGTGTGATAGGATTACGAAACAAAGTAATAACTAAGAAAGAGGAACAGAAGAGTAGAATGGACGAAAGAAAGTGTGATAGGAGACACGAATCAAAGTAATAACTAAGAAAGAGGAACAGAAGAGTAGAATGGACGAAAGAAAGCATGATAAGAGAAACGAATCAAAGTAACAACTAAGAAAGAGGAACAGAAGAGTAGAATGGATGAAAGAAAGTATGATAGGAGAAACGAATCAAAGTAACAACTAAGAAAGAGGAACAGAAGAGTAGAATGGATGAAGGAATGTGTGATAGGAGATACGAAACAAAGTAATAACTAAGAAAGAGGAACAAAAGAGTAGAATGGACGAAAGAAAGTGTGGTAGGAGACACGAATCAAAGTAATAACTAAGAAAGAGGAACAGAAGAGTAGAATGGACGAAAGTTAGTATGATAGGAGAAACGAATCAAAGTAACAACTAAGAAAGAGGAACAGAAGAGTAGAATGGACGAAAGAAAGTATGATAGGAGAAACGAATCAAAGTAACAACTAAGAAAGAGGAACAGAAGAGTAGAATGGACGAAAGAAAGTATGATAGGAGAAACGAATCAAAGTAATAACTAAGAAGGAGGAACAGAAGAGTAGAATGAACGAAAGAAAGTATGATAGGAGAAACGAATCAAAGTAACAACTAAGAAAGTGGAACAGAAGGGTAGAATGGACGAAAGAAAGTGTGATAGGAGACACGATTCAAAGTAATAACTAAGAAAGAGGAACAGAAGTGTAGAATGGACGAAAGAAAGTGTGATAGGAGACACGAATCAAAGTAATAACTAAGAAAGAGGAACAGAAGAGTAGAATGGACGAAAGAAAGTGTGATAGGAGACACGAATCAAAGTAATAACTAAGAAAGAGGAACAGAAGAGTAGAATGGACGAAAGAAAGTATGATAGGAGAAACGAATCAAAGTAACAACTAAGAAAGAGGAACAGAAGAGTAGAATGGACGAAAGAAATTATGATAGGAGAAACGAATCAAAGTAACAACTAAGAAAAAGGAACAGAAGAGTAGAATGGACGAAAGAAAGTATGATAGGAGATACGAATCAAAGTAACAACTAAGAAAGAGGAACAGAAGAGTAGAATGGATGAAAGAAAGAAAGAAAAGAACGCACTTTTTAAATGGAATAAAACTTGACAAATGCAGTATTATTTCTGAACAAAGAGCATAAGAAAGTAAAAAGTCAATAAAATTCTTAGAAATTGTGAGAAAGATTATTGTTATACGTCAGTGCATTTGTAAAGAAATCGCTACTAGATATCCAGACACAAAAGGGTCTTTTACACACACATAGCAAAGTTCAAACGCACAGAGTTTTTAGAGCGGAGTTTTGTATAATGTAAACTTTTAAATAATTACATACAAAATCACGTATATGTCAGACTTCTGCTAGCCGTTTGATTTCCGATTTAACACATCACTATTAATACAGAAGCGGACATCTTTTTTTTTACATTTTGGCTCAGATCCGCACTCAGGTCGGTATTTAACGATAAAACCATACTTTGCTATCATGATTGGATATTTTCCCTCATTTGTTTATTTATATATTTTTATATCCATATTTTTAAGTTGGACATAGACAGGATAAGGACAAAGAAACGCAACTAGTAGAGATGGAGAGAACAAAAAACACACAATACAAGACACAAACCATTCAACAAAGAAATAATCATATGTGAACCTGACTAAACATTTCCCTGAAGAAATCATTTTAGGTGTATATGTATGCATTCAATATTAAATATTACCACCAATATTTTATTTTTTAAGAAATAATGTAAGCGTGTTATTTCACTTGCAAGTGGTTAATTTCTAGCAGTGGCGGTTTCTCTTAATGTTTGCATGTTTGTACCAATCTGCTTCCAATATTTTCATTTTGTATTTATGCTAAATCACTTCTCGTTTTATTGTCAACATCATATTTCCTTAAAGAAGTGCGTTAGAAACGGGACTGACTAATAGCTTTCTGCTTGGGAGTTTGACAAACTCCCCAGCTAGGCTACTGCGGGGGTTGCGAGGTGCGAGGATCTTTATGGTGCCTCATAGGAATCTATATGTTTGTAGATCTTTTGCAAGCAAGTCTACCAAGAAAAACAATATTTCCAAAACAAAACGCTTTGGAACTGGAAATTCTCCACCGTCTTTCCCCCTGCAATATTGGTTGACACGGTGCTCGCCTAAAGGGATACGGTCCGCTCCTCCAAGTCGTACACAGAGGAGAAAAAAGCCTTGCGCCTTGGATAAATGCGAGATTGCCAAGTGGTCATAACTATTAGTCATAAGTATTAGTCATAACTATTAGTGGCCTTCTGTCAACCAAGTAAGTTCAAGGCAGCTATGGAGATAGTAAAAGCGACCCCGTGAAGAGTGAAGACAGATTGTGAGTGTCAGTAGTTAATACACTCGTGTTTGAATGAGCAGAAATTTGGCAGCATAGAGAGAATGTTTTCATATCCATATCTGTATGGGTGAATGAGAGAATTGGAGAGCAGTTTTTAGAAAAAAAGTGTTAATGGGGGAAGGGGTGCGATTTTAAATTGGACTGCAACCCCTGCTTTCAACTCGACTGACCAATGTCCAATGTAGGAAACCCTTGTCTTTCTTCACTTTCCTCTTCCTCCTACTTATCACCCATGCCTTTGGCTGCTTAAATAGTTGCTAGCACCTCTCTCACCAAAATGTCTTTGAGGGGGAGTATTTGAATGGTTTCTTTTGGCGCAAAATAAATCACACCGGAAAAAAAATAAAATGTTTGAACCGGGCGGGAGTATGTTCACAATCAAATTGTCGAATCTGTTCGTACTTTTTAATGTTGTGTGGTGTGTGTGCCGGTGTTTGTTGTTCTTTGGAATGGTTGCTTTAATTGCATAATACGTGTCTGTCCCTGGAATTCTGCAACGTTTCTGTTGAATGAGCCGTTTTCCAAAAGAACTTTAGAAGCAAAGCTACTTGTGAAAAACAGCGGAGAGCCGATTCCGACTCTAAATATAACGCAAGTAATTAGAAGTCAGAAACGAACATTTACAAGAAAGTTTAATCTCAACTTGTACGAACAGCATAAGTGGTTATGTTGATGTAAAAATTTAAAATGTTTTGTTTTGTTTTTGTGTTTGTTGTTCGGAGCGAGGGAAGATGCCTAAAGTAAAAAAGGTGTTGTGGATATCCAGAATCTGCACAAAAATAAATAAATAAAATAAATTCGTCAGCTCATATAAAACACGTTAATCTCATTGTGTTGGGAAATGTGAATATTGCTGCTCAACTAAATGCTGGTTATAGGCGGTCCATTGAGAATCACACTCAAACAGTGAAGCAAAACAGGTACGTGCTCAATATAATCATCAATTCGGTTTTCTGGCGTCTTCGAACTGGCCTTAAGGGGACATTTGCCATTTTGAGATTTACTAATATTAATGCATTACTCATGTTCTGTCTGTATGAAAACACTATTACATTGACTATATGTATGATTAAAAGTGATTTTATACAAAATTAGATAATTAATTACTGCATAATTAATTATTAATTATGCATTTTTATTACGTGTTTTTCTCTGTAATCAATTGTCAGAAATATTTTTGTAAAAAAGTATATGATTCTTTACACATTTCTCATTGACATAAAATAATAATACACGTCAATATCGTGACAGATATTAAATTATTATTAATTGAAAATGGAAAAGTGCATTGCTGATACTACTGAATTCCGTATGAGGAACAAACTTTCAGTTTTGAGCACTATTTTTGTGAAAAATACTTTATTTATTCCTATATATTGCATATCAGGCAAATCCCTATATATTTGTCTTTTGATTGGTACCACAGTTTTGGATATAGACATATGCATTTCAAAGTAAAACATGAAACAATTTCGTAATATGTAAAATGCCACCCTCTTGGTTTGTGAGGTGGCGCCTCCCACTTCAGGCGACGTTTTTTTTCGGAACTTCTTGCAGTCTGGATAAGTCTTGACAGAGTTACCAACGCACAGTTTTATTCAGCTAGTGTTTTAGAAATGGGTCGTACGCGGCGATGTCCTTCCAGAAGTAGGAAGAGAAATAAGCATTCTAAGGCTATTCGTTTATCTTGGATAAAAAGGCGTAAAATAGAAGATAGCTCCAAGTGTGACACTTCTGTTTGTGTATCTTTGGAAGAAACAAGTGGAAGTTCTATGGAGGTTCCAATTGCAAGGGATGAATCAAATGATAAAGAAAGGTGAGATTTATTTTACTTTCCATCCTGATTATTAATTACTTTGAACCAACATAAAATGATTCTTTTATAAAATTGTTATCATTCTATCTAAATGTATACAGGGAAAGAACATTGTAAATCCAGTTTTATTGATTTTATACCAAAACTCATTTTTGTAGTCTGACTGAGCGTGTTCTTTACGCATATAGCTGCTTTTAACATCCAATTTACAGAGGAATGATCAAAATTTTTTACCACTTTGAGTAGTCCAAAACATCGTGTGCAACGCATACTTTTACGGTTGGGTGCAATCTCAAAATCGAAGAAAAAAAATGTACTTACCATGTTCTTTCCCTGTACCCTTCACATGTTTCACTAATCTTTTAGTGGATTATTATAATATTGCTAGGTGTATTATTTTTTTAAAATACAATTACGTGAATCATTTGCGTGTTTAATTTTATACAGCGATACATATAATAATAGTATTATGCGCAATGTTATATATGAAGGGCTTGGAACAATATGCCACATTTTAAAAAAAAATCACTATTTTTAGGACCTTGCATATCTTACGACCTGCAGTAGTCGATTTGGCTTTAAAGAAGTGGGGGAACACTCTCTATGTATTAATATAAAATGCTCTAATACATTGAATAACAAAATTATTTTGTAAGATTCCGGGGTAACGCGTTCCAGAACGAAATAAAGTAGGGGAACGGATATTTGATTTTCTGGTAAATGGAGAACGACGTTCTCCGTATTTCCTCCAAATCGACCACTGATAACCCGTTGATCTTGACAAGTTTGCAAAAATCGAAATTAGGATCAGTAGATATAGTAAGTATTCTTGTTTAAATTACTTTTTTATGATGCAATGGCAAATTTCACTTTTCTCTCTGATCATAAATATATATTAGTTTAGAGTCCCTTGTCAGCAGCGAGGCTATATGAAACATGGACCTACTGGTTAACATGGAATCCGAACCACAATCGTTCTATGCTCTCCCTTCGGGACTCGAACCCAGGACCCCTTGCAGAGAAGCGCACGTGCTAGCCACTAGACCAGCGACATATATATATATATATATATATATATATATATATATATATATATATATTGCATCTTATGTCTGAATATTATGTGTTTGTATATGTAGGTATTTTAGGAAATGTATTCTACCTTATTTATTAAGTGTTTACTTTTATTGGTTCAATAATATATATACCCTAATACACTTGCCATCTTCTTTGATACTGTTTAGAATTCACCTGAATTAGATGCTTTACAAAAACTTGTTTTAATATACAGCTAAAATAAAAAATAGGAATTAATTTAACTGACAACATATACAATTACAATAAGGATTAAACGATTATTTTACTTTAGGACTATTAATATTTCAGACTTGAAGAAATGTACTTTACTCGACTCATTCTATCACACATTTTATAATGGTTTACTGCTAAAATATGTACACTTCGAGGAAAATCACCTGCTAAATTGTTCATTGTAACTGAAGGTTTAGAGGAAAAAGTAATTATATATATATATATATATATATATATATATATATATATATATATATATATATATACAGTGGCGGATCCAGGATATGATCAAGGGAGGGGCTAAACCATAATTTGTCGTTTTATCCAGTGTAAAGCAGAATTGAAGCCCATTTTATCCAATGTAAACCTGAGCGTCAAGGGGGGGGGCTATAGCCCCTTAGCTTCCCTTTGGATCCGCCCTTGTATATATATATATATATATATATATATATATATATATATATATATATATATATATATATATATATATATATATATATATATATATATATATATATATATACATTGTTCACTAACTTAAAAGGCTTTTTTTTCGTGTGATTTATTTCTCTCATTTAATTTCAACAATACATATTTTCTTTATGTATCGAAATGTTACTTTAAAAAAAAAGTCTGAAATTCAAACTTTAAATCTATACGTAATTTATTAGTGGAAAGCTATTTAAAAAATCATGCTTAATTTACAGATTATTCCTACTAAATAATTTTTAGAAATCCTTGGTCAACTCACACCTGAAGGGGACTCAGCCTCCTACAACAACATTCAGTTGTTTGTTTACATCAAAGATTCCGGCAGCGTGATTTTCGCCCTCAACTTTTTTTTTTTTCGTCGTGGCTTTTGCTCCATATGATTTTCTACTCTTGGTTATTCCCCGAAAAGTCATGAAACCGAGTCTAAAATTGCACTGTTTTAATCTATCTAAATTGCAAACCAAAGAACAAAACCAGTTTCACATTTGAACTTCATATAAAAGTTACTTTTTTGGTTTTAATTTTCGAGCGACAATAGGAGATAATATAATAGTCATAGAGAAGAAAATCTAATTCAAATGTTTAAAAAGATAAACACATTTCGCAGTCCTACATACAGGAAAAAAGTAATTTTTGACCATCTGTCCTTCAATTATTCACCCTATTCATATAAGCCATATCGTTCAACATATAAGCACTAAATTTCTATAAATTTCATTTTCATTTCTATAATTTATTATTATTATTATTATTATTATTATTATTATTATTATTATTATTATTATTATTATTATTATTATTATTATTATTATTATTATATGTCATTTCAGCTCTGACACTGAGTCTCTACCATCTCTTGTAGTGGAGCCCGAAACAGAGATTGTTAGTCGCAATGACTTTCCAAATGGCTACCGAATTGTAAATTTAGGACACATTCTTAAGTGGTCCATAAAGCTCCAAGAAAACCACAGAAAGATATGTGTCTTAGGAAAAATGGATTTTCATAGAGAGAGACGTTCAGGACTAGTGTCTTACCTCTATTTCAAGTGCCGCGTGTGCAAACGCGAAGTATGTCACTCTACAGAGGAGGAACAACAGTCGAAAAGATCTGTAATCAATACTGCAGCTGTTTGGGGTACTGTTTCCATTGGAAGTGGGTATTCTCATCTAGAGGAATTTCTCAGTATTATGGATATCCCATGTATGAGCTTCAAACTTTTCAACAAGATTGAACAAGATCTGGAACCGGTAAGTAATAATTGACAAATCCGTTTGATCTTTAAAAAAAAAAAAAAAAAAAAAAAAAAAAAAAAAAAAACTGACAAATATACTTTCCTACTTATCAACAATATCACAAGTGGCTAATATAATATTTGTATTGATATAGTTCTGTATAGAAGATTTTATCATAATAGCACTTGCGGAATGAAAGTAATCTTAGTTACAAGCAGGCCCGCAACCAGCCATAGAAGTCTGGGGGTGCCATAAACATGTTAGGGGGGCCCAAGTCTTAAAATAATTGTTACAAATATATAAATTCATGATTTTTTGTGTTGCATTGAGATCTGCGAGCCATGAAAAATTTAGGGAGGTCTGGCCCCTTGCCCCCTTCTAGTTGCTGACCTGGTTACAAGGGCAACGTAGTAGTTTCAATTGCCAAAAATGTGGAAAATTCGAAAACGTAAATTAATCGTTAAAAAAAGAAAAAGAAAAAACACATAAAGCACATAAATCGGTGATTTCAGCTTTGATAGCGATCAAATATGACGGATTTATAATAAATTACTTTTGCTTTTGAGAAAATCTTTTTTTTTCTGCACCGCGACTAAGAAAGGCGGTAATGATGAAATAAGCGATAATGGTGGAATGAAGGAAGTGGAAGGAAATTAGAGAACTCCAAAGAAAACACTTACGCGGTGTTTGTCCACCATAAAGTCCACATTGGTGGGACCGAGATCGAAGCAGGGTCCGTTCCACCACTGAACTAACGCGATCTCATAAGAAAAAATATATAAATGGGTCTCCCAAGCGGCTAATTTTGAATTGTAAATAAATTAATGACAAATAAATTTATCACCACTTCATATTGAACGGGGGAGTCTGAAAGAAAGCATGAATTCGCCGCCTAACTGCGAATATTTGAGTCGTGGTGGATGGTAGAGCGTTCACCTGGTACGTGGGTTTCCTGATTTGATCCCATCTCGCGCCAAACGGACAGATATCATTGCGTGGGTTTACTTGGGGGTTCTTTTCTTTCGTCCACTTTCTTCATTCAACCATTTCATTCATTATCATCATCAGCGTCTCCTTCAGGATCGGTGCATAAATTTCATATCTAAATGCGAATGCAGGATAAATTTGGGTTAAACAAAATGGGGTCAACATGGGCAGCTGTTGAAGGGTGGGGTGTAGTAAGATTTTTGAACTCACCACATTTTTAATTTTGCAATTTCAACTCAAAATAATGGAAAAAAGATGTTATAAATGGTTCAATAATATATTAACAAGCAAATTTTATTACAATTAACGTACGTAGTTAAAATCTACTTATTTTCAATCGCTGACTCCATTGGAGAAAATGATAAAATAACTTTAATCACAAGGAAATTGAGCGAGCGAGACCTTGATGTGAGGAGTTCGGCGCTTATATATCTATATCTATATATATCTATATCTATCTATATATATATATATATATATATATATATATATATATATATATATATATATATATATATATATATATATATATATATATAAGCCAGTATATGCATCTGACCCACAAAACCGGGTTCCTAATGGTTAAAATACTAACCTAACCTATCTATTTGGAGAAGTGTCAAAGTTGAGACTTTGATTTAGGGGTTTTTGATTACGTTTTCGGAGTTTGCACCACTCTGCGACCCAAGCGTAGTCTCGCTATGATCCTCAGCTTCCGTAACCCGCCATATAACGAATTGTGGATCACACTCGTTTTGCTGCTCTCGTGGAATTTTCATATTGATGTTGTCAAGAATACTTTATGGTGTGTGTGATGAGATGGTTGCGCACCGGAGCCATACGAGACTTTAATCTGTAAATTAACGTGAAATCCAAACCATTGATCTTTCACGAAATATTACCCGAATCTCCCACACAGCAAGCGAGAACGCTATTTGGCCACAAGGAAATAGTTTTAGAAACCTTTCTGCAACAAATCCTCCAGTATTTCGACTGTAATTCAGCACTCTTGCAGGGGTGCAGGGCCGTAGGCTAACCAAACATTGATGATTTTATGTTTATGAGATGCGAGATCGGAGAGTGAGCATATGTGGGATTCAAGAGGTGAAGCCTCAGTCGCTATCTACATTTTATATAAAGTAAAATTCAAACTGATATTTTCTGAACGCTGCTAGTCTTTGCAATGCATACCAGACAAAGCATGCAGAGACAAATAATAACTATTTATCCGTATAGTTTCTGCACAATCATAGAGAAACTGAGTCACATTCTCGATGACTAGGGAAATTTATCTTGTTCGTTATTGATATCACTCAAAGTAGAAAGTAAATGGGTAATGAGATTTGTAATGAATCAAAATTAGAACAAAATAACGATATGCCATGTTTTCTAAAACAATGTATATCTTTTATAGGTGTGGACAGATTCTCTTTGGAGTCAGATGAAAGAAGCTGGAGAGGAAGAAAGAAGATTAGCAATTGAAAAGGGCCATGTAGATCCAGATGGTATACCATGGATAACTGTATACGTGGACGGAGGGTGGAGCAAAAGAAGTTATGGACATGGGTACAATGCAGCTTCTGGAGTGGTGAGTATAATTATACAAATTTAATGACTTATATAGAAAGGAATTAAAAACTAAACCATATAGAAGTCAAAATAAAAAATTAGGACAATACATAGGATTTGTGACGTAGAGTACCACTAAGGAATGATTTTTGGAAATGCGACAGGGATAGAATGAAAATGGTGTCTGAAATATTTTAATAAAATGGAATTATTTCCGAATCTCGTGACGTTAGATACTTTAAATTTGATATTTGCACTTTTTCATTGAAAATCATTTGACATGTTTTTAGCGTTTTGTGATGTTTTAATTAGATGGGACGAAGAGGAGGGAAGAAAAGGAAAATGGCGAAAGGGAAAGGAAAATAGGAAGGGGAGAAAAGGAAAATGCAATGGGAGTTGCAATTCGTATCTTGCCAATATCTCGGAAACTCTGACGGTTAGAAACATAGAATTTCGTATTTGGACTTTTCATTTAAAATAATGTAGCACGTATTTCAGTGCCTTTTTTTTTTAATATGGCCCAGAAGGGAAGAAAAATGGACGTGGATTATAATTACTATAATAAGATGTTCACTCCGGGTTAGAGACTTGAAATTTGGTATTGGGATTTCCCATTTAAAATAAATTAACACATGTTTCAGCATTTTTTGATATTTTAGTGAAAGTAGAAGAAAAGAGCTACATTGTAATTCTTATAATAAGATGTCGATATCTTGGAATCTTTGAAGGTTAGGAACATGGATGTGGTATTTATACTTTTCAATGAAGATTATTAGATACTTATTAAGCGTTTTTATGTACACCGGTGTATATCCTAGAAGGAAAGAAAAGAGGCGGGAAGAAAAGATGTTCAAATCTCGGAACCCCGGCATGTTAGAGACATGAAACTTGGAATTTGAACAAAAATTCGGGAAATGTGCAGGTGTATGATATGAAGAGCAAATGTAGGGGATCTGAGCAGTAGCGTAACTAAAGGCTTGGGGGCCCTCCCGCAGACAGCGTGGAGTGAGCCCCCTTCCCTACTTCCCACTTCACGATTTCGGGGCCCCTGATGGCTTGAGGCCCCCCGCAATACAGGGTCTACGGGGCCCTTATTTACGCCCCTGGATCTGAGGGCGAAGCCCCCGCGTACTGAACCTGACTCAACCTGCAAACCTGGGTTGGAGCTAATCCTTTGACAACTTCAACTGAAATTCAATATGCTTGCAGGATTATGAGGTACGATGCCATAGGTCGAGTAAACGCCTAATGAGATGCGAGGCCGTACACGGAGCGATTTTCCGGATCTGAAATGAAATTCGGTGTGCTTGCAAGTTTATCAGATGCAAGGCCGTTGGCCGATCAAAAGGGATAAGGGAGGTTGTGGGCGAAGCCCCAAATGAAATTAAATATGGTTCTAGGTTCATGAACTGAGAGGCCGTAAACCGAGCAAACTAGGAGATCTAGGGGTGAAGCCGACGAATATTTTGTCTATATATTCAACTTACCACATTCTTTTTAAAATAATGTTTGTAAGTTGTAATTTCACCCTACCAATCATTGTGAAGATGGGAAATGAATTGTTTTGTTTGCTATCCACGTTCTATTTGGGGTGACCCTCCCTGCTGGTCTAATGGCTATTATGCGCGACTTTGGTGAACGGGATCCCGTGTTCGATTCCCAGTGGGAGTGCATTGAACGATAATCTTCGGATTTCAGGAGTTGTATATCTACGTCTCATGTAGCCTCGCTGCTCAAAGGAACGCTAAACATAAAATCAAAAGTTCAACTTGGCATTCTTTTATGAGCACAAGTAATATAATTTTTGTTAGTATACATTCTGTGGAGATTGGAAACACCTTCCGCCAACAACAGGCTTTCAATAGTTTCCGCTTCCACTCCTGGCTGTGTGAATTTTTCGCGAAATACGTATGTTCATATGAAACACCCAAATAAGCTCCGAAACATTCCTGAAAGCTTTCACAGATGAATGGATATTATTTTTCTTCTGAAGCAGAAATAGTCTTTTGTGAAGGTCACTGCAAATAGGGGTGGGGGTTTATTGACCACGAAAGAGAAGATTGAAGAGCTGTTCCCATTTGCAGCCTTCCTTCTGCGAACTCGATATTATCTCATTGCCAGAAGCAACAGCTGAAGTGAAGGGATGAAATTTTATAACCACAATACCTTTTCCTTTTCCAGTACATTGTTTGTACTAGCAGATTTACAATTTAGACTAGCGGCAATTATCTTAGCCAAGATTCCAAACACCTCCTTCCCCAACTGGGATAGGTGGGGGAAAAAAAAGACAATCTCTTGTTTCTGACCCTGCCGGCACGAACTATTTTTATACTCTTACATCTCGACCGTTACAATAGCTGTCATATTCCATCGTCTAGTTTATTCCAGGAATTACAATCTTACTCCTAGCAGGTCACTTACAATAATACGTACAACATACAGTACTACACATTATACGCCGCGTTCCCTGTTTCCATTGTGATAAACAGCCCGAAAGATTTCAGAGTAGTGGCACACACACAAAACTTGCGTAGGGATATGTACAGTTCGTCGGTAATCATTCGAGAAAGTGAAAGAGCAGTTAGAAACGTCCATTCGCAATATTTGAAGTACCGTTGTTCTATTCAATTTAGCAGAAAGCCTGCTCTGTTTCTTGTGCAGAGGTACAGGAAAGAACAACGCTACATATGTTCCCTTCGCACAAAAAAAAAAAAAAAAAAAAAAAAAAAAAAAAAAAAAAGGCGAGAGAGAGAGAATCCAGTTTCATTGCGATTTTATGGTCAACTTCCTGGCCTGAGCTTTGTCTGCTGAAGCGGTTAAAATCCACAGAGAAAAGTGTCATTTATAATAACATAAATGTTCAATCTGTGGTCAAAAATAGGCCGGTTTTCAATATTCAATAAATATTTGACATCCTGAAACAAATGAAATTTCAATACTTTATAAATATTATTTCACGATTCCTTGCTCTTAGGGATGTTTTTCCATTTTACCATTGATTTTTAGTTATTTTCTTTATTTACTAAGTTTTCCACATTTATTTTTCTGTCATAAACCTTTTGCATGAAACGAACAGTGTAAGCATGAAAAAAAGTTTGTAGTAAGGAACATAATATATTACGGGGAAAGGGTATCATGATTTTACAGAGGCTTACGAGAGGCATCCCAAGTAAAGCATCCCAATACAATTAAAGTAAATAAAAACTACAACACAACTACAGAAAGAACTGAAAAAGCACCAGCAGAACAAGAAAACTTCCAGTCTTGTGGTTGCATGCTGCTTTACCCTATAGATCATTATAAAAGTATTCATGTACTCTGTGTCTAGTCTGGCATATGTTCCATAGAACGATTGTGGACTGAGTGAATATGCAACCGCAATGCTGCCTTTTCAGAACCTCCTATTATTATTATTATTATTATTATTATTATTATTATTATTATTATTATTATTAGTAGTAGTAGTAGTAGTAGTAGTAGTAGTAGTAGTAGTGGTAGTAGTAGTAGTAGTAGTAGTAGTAGTAGTAGTAGTAGTAGTATTTTAAATACCGTGATCTCAGCCTGTTTCAATATATTTCCGCATCTTTTCATATAATGTATAAAACGAACCTTTCACATGACGCACTGTCAACAATGGATGGATCCAAATCTTTCTAGTACTGCTTTGTTTCCTTTTTCTTCGCCGTACGTACATCAAGGCAAGGAGATGTCGTTTGTTTATTGCTGGACTCATGTTCTATCCTTCACGTTCAAATTCTAACTACTTCTTGGCACCGGCATTACCGGGATGTGTGGGCAAAGCAGCGCCGGATCCGGTTTTGCCGGCCGCGTGTGCAAAGCATCCTCGGTTCCGGTTCCGGCATTGTCGGTACTGGGCCAGCATTGCCGTGGACGTGTGCAAACGCTCTAAGGTCTACACTGTGTTTTGTTAAAATTGAATACGTTTTACGTTTTATCGTGCATAATGTTGCTAATACTTAAATTTTACTTACATTGTTGTATATATTATCTTTTCCAGGCATGTATTATTGGTCAAGAAACTAACAAGCTATTATTTTTGGGAGTGAGAAACAAATATTGTTCAGTGTGCGCTGCAGCGTCATCAAGAAATAAAAAACCAAGCGACCATCGATGCTACCGCAACTGGTCATCCTCATCTTCGTCGATGGAAGCTGACATAATCGTAGAAGGCTTTTGCAAGAGCCAAGAAATGCATACGCTTCGCTACAAACGATTTGTGGCAGATGGCGACTCCAGCGTTCACTCCAGGATAATCGAAAAGGTGCCGTATGGACGTCAAGTCACGAAAGTCACGAAATAAAAAAGGGAAAAAGTGAGAAAGGCAAAATATGTTTTACATGTTTGGAACGACCTATTCTCAAACATTACTATTTGTAATTCCAACAAGTATTCTTCTTCTTCTTTATATTATTATTATTTGTATCCCTATATTGTGCTGTTTTGTTGTTACAGTAAATGTAAACATTATTTTTTTCATCAATATCGTCAGTGTGTGTTCAATATATGTATTTATGTTATTATTATTATTATTATTATTATTATTATTATTATTATTATTATTATTATTATTATTATTATTATTATTATTTTGAAATGTTGCTTTAATAATTTAGTTCTCGTAATATTTTGGACATTTTTAAAAGCAAGATAACGCACTAAGTAAAGAACTGTAGCGACTAAAGACTCCAAAGTTTAAAAAAAGGGTAGTGGCTCTACAGATAGTTACACAGTCACGTGGCATTCTAATAAATCCATAAAATATATAGCTACATATAGCCATTACAAACAACAAACACTTGCAACCTTGATTGATTTTGGAACATACCATAGCGGGTTTGATGCTATTCTCGTTGGCTTTGCTCTTTCTAGCGTCCACCTGCATAGAACAGTCCTGCTTTACGTACAACATAATTAATAATTTTCAATAATAATAATGTTAGTAATAACGTTCTGAAAACGTAATAGATTTCGTGGAACAAAATTGTCAATTGTATATTTAGGTAGGAACACGTAAGCGTGTTTGCACACGATACCGTCAAAATCGGTGGAAGCCCCCGACAATATCGTTGCCGGTGATGAGCGAAGTAAGCGACACACAATGTATATTCTGCACTGTTTTTCTAAAACTCTTCTCCATATATGAAAAGAAATAAAAAGAATAATAATAATCGGGAAAATTATTTTTTAAAACAAAGGATTACAATTATTTTAAAATATTTGCGTTTTGGGGGCGTGGGAATCTAACTTTCTAGGAACTTTTCTATAATGCAAAAAGATGAAGTTATATATATATGTAAGTGTATATGTAAATAGAAAGTCATATAGGTGAAAAACAAGTGTCAGTGATTATTAGTATTAGTGACAGCAAAAGCATACAGTGTAGTGTAGTGTTAAGAATATTAGTTTTGGTGCACAAGTGTTAGTGTGGTAAACACAGGTGAAAACCATTAGTGCAGTGAAAGAAATAGGTGAATACCAAATAAATATATTTAATATATATATATATATATATATATATATATATATATATATATATATATATATATATATATATATATATATATATATATATATATATATATATGTATATAAAACATGTGGGCGAAAAAACCTAAACACACAGGGAAAACCTGCAAGAAACAAGAAGAAGCCTAAGGTAAAAAGAAGAAGAAGCCAAAAGGTAAAAACATAAATACGCAGAGAACACAGATACCAAACACACATACAGAAATACACAATAAACAAGCAAACTAGATTCAAACTTTTTTCCTAAATTTTTAGTTTTTTTTTTGTTTTGTTTCGTTTTTGTAAATTTTCCCTTTTTTGGTCTCTTTTCCTTCCCCATCCTTTCCCTCCCAAATTTTCCTACTTTTTTCTTTTTTCACTTATGGAAATAAAGAAAAAAAAACTACCATAGAAATCATTCGCAGTGATGATAACTCGTCGGTTTTCGAATGCTCTAGGTAACCGACTAAGAGTAACTCGACTGAGCGAATGTAAAAAAAAAAAAAAAAAAAAAAAAAAAAAAAAAAAAAAAAAAAAGCAAACAGCCCTCTGAACATGCAGTGATTTTTCCCCAAGATGTCACATGCGTTGTCCCTACCTTCCAAATTCAAATTCACATTCTGTCGATTGGATACAATTTGAACAAGGCAATATGGGATGGAATCAGTTCCCTTCTAATCTCGGAAGGAGATTCCGAAAAATGTGGTCTTTACTTAAAAGTTAAGAGAAATTAAATGAATATATTTGCTCCAAGAAATCGTTGGCCTCCACAAAAATAACAAAACACATGACCTGTCGTCGGTCTTGTTTCAAGCATTCACCGTCGTTCCCAATACCACCAATTACAACAGGGAACCTGGGATTAATACTGCTCATTTGTAGCCGCAATTGACATAAAAGAAAGGAGCGATTGATTTCGATAAATACATTTTCGCCGATCCCAAGCTAGTACTAGTAGTAGTTTCTCCTCAACCTACCGAACACACACACACACACACACATACACACACACACACACACACATACACACACACACACACACACACACACACACACACACACACACACACACACACACACACACACAAGGGCGGGGTAAAAATAAACATTTTTCTTTGCTGTTTCATTTTCTTTTAGGTAAAAAAATAAAATTGAAGAAAATTTTTAACAGGAATGGGTAGAAAACAAGTCAGGAAAGACTTGTAGCGTATGAGCATGTCACAGCAATCTTTGCTCATTTTGATACAGCCGTCACTTCGAAAATATTTCCTTAGTAGTGTTTAACCCTTTAGGGGATTTATAGTACGAATCAGTACCATGGAGTAGTGTTGTATTTAAACGCTTGAACACGTATTGAACCCGGTTCTTTTTATTGTTCAAGTCAAGCATGGATCAAAGAACACCCCAGATTCGTTTTGCAACCGGATGGTAAAGTTGGCGGTGCCAAGGAGGGGCAGGAGTGTGACTTTTTTTTTTTTAAGGAAAATTTCAAAAAAGTTCGCACCTTAATTTTCAAGATATCAAAATTAAAATTTTGCATGCGGATTGTGTGCATCTTTAATTATTTCTCATTTCTTTTGAGATTCCTATCTGAACCCGGACCCAAGGGGCGCAAATATTCCGAGAGGTTGGTTTTTCAGAAAAAAGTCCGGTTTTTACCGAACTTTCGGATTCATGTGTACGATACAGACATGTGGGTGGTACTGTTGGAAAGGACACGTAATACTGAAGAAAATGAAGTTTGAACCATAATCCTAGGCCAAATAGTAATGTTATATGAATTTTTAGAATATATGTATATACAGGGTAGCCCAAAAGTAGGAATACAGTCTAGTGTACTGATTGACTTATGACATTATATATAATTTACTTATTATTATCCAGACAGGATTTACTTATGCTAGTTTATTTGATTTATTTTCACTTATACGTTAAAGTGGAAATAGAACGAAGCAAATAACCTCACTATCTTAATAAACGGTCATATTTAATCAATGCAGGGTTGTATACCTACTTTTGGGCCATCCTGTATATCTATAAATGGATCACCTTCAGATTTTCAAAAAAAAAAAAAAATCTGTTCTTTGTTTTCAAGATATCGAACTGAAATTTTGCACACGTACTGTGTACATAACAGCATATTTTTCAAGAAATTTTCAGATCCCTACGTGAACCCAGGCCGGCCAGAGTTCCGAGGTGGGTGACTCTTCGAAAAAGAAACGATATCCCGGTTCAGATGCAGATACGGACATGTGATGGTAGCGTTTGAAAGAGCGCGTAATACGAAGAAAATGGCGTTTGAATCATGATGCTAGGCCAAGTAAATAATGACGCAGTAAATTTTTGTATATATATATATAAATGGGCCCAAACATTTTGAAAAAAAAATCGAAAAAGCTCCCGGTTTTCCACCCTTTTCTCGTTTCTGGTGTATAATACGGACAAGCGAGTGCTACCGTAGGAAAAGATGATGCTCTATTCTGAAAAAAAAAAAAAAAGTACGAACGATCCTACGATAAATAGTAAGGTAGCAGTGACTGTTTCAGTGAAAGTCTAAATTTACCTCACGAAGTGGAAATCCCAAAAGGTTTAAACTTTCTTTGTGGATTGGCTAATTAAGAGTTCCTTCGCAATTTGCAAGATGTTAGAAAATTAGTTAAAAAGGAAAAGAGACAATAGCTGTGTAAATTCCATTGACGAAAATGTGAAAAAATACATCGGGAAATAGTGAAGAAAAATCCAAAAGAACACGTTAATTTGCCAGCTACTTCAGAGAAAGTATATTTATTTATTTATTTCACATTATAACGGTTGTTATTACATCTCCGGCTTGATGATGATGTCATATGGATAACGTCCTTCTCGGCATTGGATAGGAGAGTACTTGGGGCCTGTTAGGTACTATTCCAACATTTGCCTGGTGTGAATGAAGAAAAACCTCTCTTGGGATAGCTGACCTGCAAAATCTTTTTCACACATTCTTGACCGATTTATTATTATTATTATTATTATTATTATTATTATTATTATTATTATTATTATTATTATTATTATTATTATTATTATTATTATTATTATTATTATTATTATTACGAGGGTCATTCAATAAGTAAAGAGACAAAGTCTATATTTTTAACACTAATCATTTTTTTTTTTTTTTTTTGTTTCAGGGTTGTTAGCTGGCAACCTTGGGATATGCTCTGATCTGCTGTTTCGTAATTTTATGTCAACATAACTTCAAAAATATCAATTCATCATGGCAAGTCCTTTAGAAGATTGCACCTTAGAAGAACAGCGCTCAGTCATTAGGTTTTTAGTCGCAGAAGGTGTAAAACCAAGTGAATTTTTTTCTAGAATGTTGAGACAGTACGGTAACAGTTGTATGAACCGTGCGAATGTGTACAAGTGGGTTGATCGGTTTAAAAGTGGCCGAACAAGGTGATGAACCCCGATATGGACGTCCAGTGGAAGTTTCTGGTTCTTCGTTGGAATCGAGGATTGACGGACTTATTCGTGATAACAGAAGAATTACTGTTGAAATGATAGCTGAGGAAGTTCAAGTAAGTGTTGGAACTGTTCACAATGTCATTAGGAACATTTTAAAGTACAGAAAAACGTGTGCCAGATGGGTTCCCAGACGGTGCAAAGGTGGCTTCGGGGTAAATCGAAAGATTTCTTCGCCAAGGGAATTAGGAAGCTGCAAGAAAGATGGGACAAATGCATAACTGTAAAGGGTGATTATATTAAAAAATAGCCTTAGTTTTGAAAGATTAAAATAAATCTTTATTGAGCTATAGCAATTTGTCTCTTTACTTATTGAATGTCCCTCGTATTATTATTATTATTATTATTATTATTATTATTATTATTATTATTATTATTATTATTATTATTATTATTATTATTATTATTATTATTATTATTATTGGAATCATTTGCGTGAATGGCCCCAGGGTCAAATTTCGCTGGAAATAACTGTTCGAGTAATTCTACTCTTAAAAAATCGAGCCAGCCATCCTTACTGGTCCAACTAAACACAATTTGGGAGAGAGAGAGGTTATAAGCTGTAGGACGGACAAACTACAGATTGAGGGCGATTAATTTCTTCTTGGTTATGGCCCTGATTATTACAGCAGCCAGTAGGCTGTGGCTCGCGACCGATCTACAATGTTAAAATTCAAAATGTCAATCTTAAATTACTCCAAATGTACTCAACATTTTAACTCAAACGAGATATGTATACATTAAATACATCCTTTGAAAGTGTCATAGTGATAGATAGGGCCAAAGGAATGAGCAACATGGCGGAAACAACATTGGTCAAAGTCATTGTTTTCTTCTTATAGTTATCAGTCATACAAGTACAGCCACTTCTACAGCCTGATCTAGTTAACGCTGAGAGCTAAATAAGGTCTTACATTAATCTATAACATTATAGGTAATCTTTTTCTTAGTCTCTGGTTGATAGGTTAAGTGGTTCGGTAGCTGCTCTCAAAAACATAGCTCTCCATTCAGACTTCTCTTGTTACTTCATATACATATCCTGCTTATTATGCAACCGATACGCGCAGAGAGCCAGTGTGAGTTCCGTATAAGCAAGGATATTTCATAACTTTCTTATGAACGTTGAACTTTAAATCTTAATAGTGCAAAGACCAATAGTATTGAAACACCCGATGTATATATATATAATATGTGTGTGTGTGACAAGGGATGGAGCGTATACCCACCTAAAAAATTAGCATTACATCACTGTATATATTGTATATATACACACGGTGTTCCAGAAGTCCCCTAACATAGGGTAAATATTATCGGTTTTTCAACAAAATGTAAGAGGGGAAACCGTCACCAAATATGATGTTTTCCATCCAAAAGTGAAGGAATTTTTAAATCGGACTACTATTTGGGCTGTACACTCTTTATGCGTCCAATAATGAAAATTCAACCTTGCCATTTATCTGGATCAACAACATAAGTGAATGAAGTTACTGTCTTTTACGCTAACGTGTCGATGGTCAGCCTCCATTGAAAACACAGTTCTCATTCACCATACTGTTACAAAATTTATTCACCTCCTGACCCGCCCTTCCCTCCTCCAGTCCCTCTATTAATGGAAACGTTGCATTTTCATTTAACATTATGCACATAAAGACTACAGCCCAAACGGCTAGTCCGATTTAAAATATTCCTTCACTTTAGATTGAAAACATATTTGGAGACCGGTTCCCCTCTTACATTTTGTTGATAATAACAGAGTTACGCTATGTCAAGGAAGTTTTGAGACGCACTGTATTTAAATGGCTAGGGTAAATTACCCAGTTATGGGCCCGGAGGAAGTTAAAAAAAATATGTATTTCACACATTGTATCACTAAATTTTGTGAGTTTCTTTATTTCATGAACAAATAAATTTTTCCTGAAAGGAAGTCTATTTAGACATAGTAAAATCAGAATGTATTTATTTATTTATCTTTTAATGAGAACCCGAAAATGAGTAGTTGTTGGTACTTACCAAATAGTCATTTTGCGCTTTATATTTAACTTATATGTTAGTCCTACAAATGTACACATTTGCGTGCGGAATGAAATGGATATTTCTCCCACTTTTTTTTTTTTTTTTTTTTTTTTTTTTTTTTTTGCTAAAGATCATGAAGAAATAAACCAATTTTTAGATTTCATCAAATGTTTTGGTAAGGAGTAACTTTGTTATACATGGTGTTTTAGAACAAGACCGGCAACGTTTGAGAGGTGATTCCTAACACCAAAATAAGACAAAAAAAGTATTGATCAGCCTATGGTCAAAAGTGCATAGTTTGGGAGTTACAGGCTGCTGAAAACGTGATAAAATTAACTTAAAAGGTCCATTGCTACACTGCTTTGAGACTGATCGGAGTTGGGTCAATACATCTTTTAGGAATTAATATGCGTTCTATCTAAATATCTATGTTTCAGAATTCCCCGGTACTTGCGCAACAGTTTTTACAGGGGCAGTTTGAAAGTACTTCAAACCTTTTGAGTACTGTTCAGCTGCTTCTCCAAAAATTCTTGTGCAAATTCCGGGAGGTTCTGAAACATGGATATTTGGATAGAACACGTGTTAGTTTCTAAGTGATGTTTTGGCCCGACTCCAATCGGTCCCATAGTAGTGGAGGGATTGACTTTTAATTTATTTTTTCACGTTTTCGGCAACTTGTAACTCCAAAACTGTGCACTTTTGACCGTAGGTTGGTATATAATTTTTATTTTGGTCACCTCCGAAACGTTGTCAGTGTTGTTTTAAAACATCCTGTAAAATAGGGCCAGGGGTGGATCCAGGACGGACTTTAACGGAGGTGGCGAGAGGGGAACAGTCGGGTTTGTGGCGGTAAAATATTCCACTGGCGATCTGTAGTTGGTACAAATTGCTACTTAGGTACACTGTTCATGGTGTGGGATTTCCCTGAATTCATTTATAAATAGTACTATATACATCTAAAAAAAATATTTACCTTCACTTACTCGGACACAGACGCGCAGCCAGAATTTTTTGTATTGAGAGGTGTCCAGTACTACAAGACAGTGCTTGTATGTAATATTGAAACGATTCTGCACTTGAAAAAAATATACTTATTTAAAATTTTACCAAACTTCCCTATGATAGAATTAGATTTTTTTTTAAATTAGGATTTATAGTACAGATGAAGTGTAAAATCAAATTATGAGAATACACCAACAATTTATCTGCTAAGGAATTGTGGTTTTATTACGGAAGTGTACGGAATCTTTTGAATTATTGTTTTTGAGGGTCTGGTGTAAGCGGAGTAACCCGTGGGTGCGCTCGTGCTCAGAAATAAGCTTAGTGGCTAAGGCATAAAATTCTACAAGGCAGTTAGTGACCAGTTGGGATAATCTTTTTTAAATTAAAAATCAAGAAAATCAGTATATTTTTTTTATTTTAACGCTTTACTCTTATTCCATGGTGGCTGCAGGAGATCTACTACCTTTAGTGGTATCTGAACATTTTTTTATTGTTCTACTGTACCCTATCTCTTATCGGAATTGAACCCTGGATAGCGAGCTCCGAAGGCAAGTGTGCTAGATACTAGACCAAGAGAAGACCTTAAAATCAAATTAATCTCTAGTAGACTATTACCTTGAATAGTATCAAATTAATATCTCTAGAACTGCTTTATATCCTTGTGCCAAGCAAAGGGGGTTTATGTACACTCATGCCCAAAATTATTGTCGCATATCTATAACTGTTTTCTTGTAAGAATATAATTTGATAATGATTTTGCAGGTTGCTTTAAATACTGATACTATGTGTATAATCGGGAAATGTATGTTTGTGGCAAATTTCAAAGGAAAATAATTATAAATACGAAAATTATAATTAGTAAAATAAAATGTTGCTAAATGGACAAGGCAATATTATTTTCGTTTTATTGTACCTATTTACTGCTCTTTTGACATGAAATTTGCCACATATAGTCTATGTCTTTGCCACATGTCATTTGAAATTTGCCACATACACACATACTAACATTGTAAGAAATACTGGGCGGATTCGTTATCAAATTTTATTTCTAGAACAACATATTTATAGACATGCGACAATAATTTTGGACATGAGTGTACATTAGAAATCCTAATTTTTGATACCGTTCAGGAACGTAACTAGAGTTCTGATTTTGAGAAGCCATATTAGCAAATGGGCTCCTTCACATAAATAACGTTAAATAAATATTTGGAGGGCTAAGTCAACTTTTAGGAGGTACGTGGGGCCCCATGTTCTCTCCTAGCTACGTTCCTGGCACCGTTGTAAGCATGCGACGAATGTACAATTTTTAACAGTATGACATAAATGCACATTCTTTACGGTTTAACGAAGCGATCAACATAAAATATGTGCAACATTTCCATTAGAACAATAAATAACGCAAAAACACTGAAAGCATATTCCTTAACCTATTGCCTAGAATCGAGCAGAAAACTTGAATATCATGAAAGCCTTTCACTTAAACGCGAATTTTTTACAATAAATTACAAAAAAAAAATAAACAGACGCCACTTGGAAATGTCATCGACGAAAGACAGGGGAAAAAGTAGATAACGCCGATATTGCCACTTAATATAATAAATCTGAAAAAATCTAAAAAAAAAAAAAAAAAAAAAAAAAAAAAAAAAAAAAAAACCTGGTCTGTTCCAATTTCAGGTTGATTTACCCTGTATTTTCCTGAAACGAAACGAAACCATTTGGTATGTTGGGATGGAAACACCCTACTTTACATTGAGAAGCTAGTTCCAACTGAGCTCACTACAAACGCTTGAAGCGACCTACGCAGGTGACCTCTGTTGACACTGATACAAACTACGTAGTGGATCCCCCGGCTTTAAGAGGACATAATAAAACAGACTCTTCCCCAAATCCATGCGTATTTAGTGGATTAATTAATTTCAGCGCTGAACTTGATAGCGCTCTCAAGTGTCATTAGAAAACGCAACAATTTTTAAGGGTACGTCAAAAATCATACAAAATGAGCTTGTCCGTTGCGTGTTAGAAATATACAATGAAAAAATCGCTACTATGGTTTATACTAACTATTATTATTATTATTATTATTATTATTATTATTATTATTATTATTATTATTATTATTATTATTATTATAATTAAATTATTATTATTTATAATAAAATTAATAATAATTGAAAAACGAGGTCATATATTGTGCACTACCTAAAATTCAAAGCACGAGGACAACTGCACAAAATCTGGACAACTTCATGTTTATCGCTGATTTTCCATTGACTTGATTATTCCATATTTTGTGATCTTTTTTGTCTATGTTTCATCCATTTTAGGACATTTTGTTTCTTTGAATGTAGAATCTGCATAGTCTGTTCAATATTTAATCTAATTTTCAGCCATCACCCTCTTTATTTATTTATTTTTTAAGATAAGTGGAGGGAGTACTTATTTTCCATCTTTGATCTTTTCCTGACATTAATGTTAATATTTCGTGCCTTTTGACTATTTTCCATCCATTTTAGGACAAATTGCTTTAGGAATATAGAAACTGCCTAGCATCTTCTACATTTGAGCTTAGTTTCAGCCATCTCCCTGTTTTGGTTTTTGAGATAAGTGGAGGAATTATTTGATTTTCGTAGATTTTCCATTGACATTAATGTTCCGTGCTGTTTTTGACTATGTTCCATCCATTTTAGGACAATTTGCTTTTCGAATTAGAATCTCCATGGTCTCTTCCACATTTAAACTGAATTCCTGCCCTCTCCCTCAAGGTCTGTTTACATCATTGAAACCGGACAGGCCCTTTATTGTTCAAGTACTCTTCCAGCAATTTAAAGATTTATGGAGTGCACTGGGTATCCAAACTGCTGGGCCTGGGTATCCAAATGCTGGGCCTGGGTATCCAAATGCTGCGACTGGGTATCCATTTGGATACAAAAATGTATCTTAAAAAATGCCCTGTTGTACGTGCAATGCGAAAAACTAACAAATTTATGGGGGGTCTTGATCCCGACAGGCCTCCTAAGTGTGCAATTGCCACTGATATATCACTTGCTTTATATTTAGAACTTTTTTATATCCTTAAGGAACTTCGTCTTGATATAGACGTTATAACATAAATACTACCATCCGTTAGTGTTATATTTCTCTGCCGTCCTTGCTTTCCTTCCATGCTTTCTCAATGTCTCACATAGTAGTGCCTCTAGCAATGTCTTAACATCGTTTTAGTAATTTCAGATGAAGACTACATGGGGAGAAGGAGGCCAGTCAGTTTTTTATACACACAGTGGCCCTGTTTTCCACTGACTTACTTGCTTCTTCTCCTGTAGGAAACTCTTTACCATTAAATTTCTTCTTACTGTGGGATTTAGTTCATGCAAACTACATCTTTCAGGCTACATTCTTCTGCTGTTAACTCATTTTCAACCATTTTTTGACTTAAATTTTCTCCCCTGTGATTATATTCTATAAATTCTAATATCGTTTCTGCTTCACACACTTAGTATTTAATTTCATTTTGTAACTCTTCAATCACTGACTCATATCGTGTGTTTCTCATCATTATTAGAACAATCATCTTAAAAATATTTAACCATTCTTATCATTGGCGTAACTATCGCGACCTCATGGCCTCCAATAGGGATGAGCCCAGAGTAAAAGGGGCCTAAATTAACATGTTAGGATTTTAAAATTATATGGCGTTAAAATGTGGGGTTACAACTATATCTCATCTTTTGCCGGTGACGACGATAACATCTGAGCGACTGTTCAGTAAACTAAAAGCCAATAAAACATACACTGACCAGCCAATCGTTGAGATGATGTAAGAACCACAGGACACATCAGAACCAATGGATGGACGGTGACAGGGATTTTAATAATGACTAGTTAGTGCAATACATGTGCGTTGAATGCGATATATCAGATTTTGATAGGGTAGCCAGACAGCTGAGAATCAGAATGGCATTTCGGAAACAGTGCGACTTGTTGAGTGTCTGAGATCTGCCGTGCTTAATGTCTTCTAAGGTTTGGATAAGCACGGTGAAATCATCATCAAACCAAACCACCAGAAGTGGAGTGGCCACATGTCGTCAAAAATATCGGACGTCGTAAACTTTCGAGGTTGGTACAACAGAATAAAGCAAAATATGTGGCACAATTAATAGCAGACTTCTACATACTGTAGTAGTGGACAAAGCACGAATGTGTCTGAGCGTGCAGTTCACCGTATACTGGTAGATGCATGCCTTCACACTTGACGTTCCACAAATGGACGGACTCAGGGTAAAAGGTAACAAGTCATTTTTATTCATTTTTCAGGAGTCAAAAAGCTAATTGAGGTATAGAAAAAACACCTAAGGAAATATTTTAAAAACCTGAAATTTTTACAGTATGTTTCGTTGTAAATACTTTGAAGTTACGACTTGTAATTTTACTCTTACCAACATTATTAACGATATTATGGTATGTTATGTGACTTATTTCTTTCAGTTCAGTTATATGTTGATATGAGAAAAAGGGAAAAGTCATCATAATTGTCAATTATAATTACTTTATTTCAAATAGAACACTATAGAACTGTCGTATTAAACTACATGAATGCTTACATTGATGCATACATTGATTTATTAAGTGTACAAATTAACCAAAATATTGTTAGAATGTTTTCAGCAATATCACATTGTTCCCATAGATTTTCACGTATTTAAAAATAATAAAAAGGAACTGAAACACACATAGTTGACAATACTGTTAAACTTTTTTAAATTTTATGTTGTAAAACTTCGTCTCATCGCATCACCACTAACGGTTGTTAAACGTTAAAAAGACAAAATGGAATTTTAACACACGCGACTGGGACGAATTAGCAATAAAAACTTGAAAATCTCGGATACCCGTCGAGGTTTTCAACTTTTATTCCTCACCCGTCCCAACTGCATGTGTTCCAATTTCGTTTTGTCTTTTTAATGTTTAACAACCGATGGTGGTGATGCGATGGGATGAAGTCTTAAATATCAGATTAAAAAGTTTGTCAACTATTATTTTATTGGAGTATAATTTCTAATCTTATATAACTTTTGCAATACAAAAAATATGATAAAAGCAGTGAAGTTATTAATGAATTTACTTTTAATTTAATGAAAACATACTTTCTCACTTGGCAATCCTTACAAAGTACTAAAAATATTAGTCATGTTTCGACTTAGAAATGTCTATATTGTTAAGTATGCCTGTGTCCACAACAACCAAGAGTACATTTTCAAAGAAACTCCTTCCGTTTATATTAGAATTAGAAGTAATATGATAATGACACTGTGAGGAGCTTACTATAAACTTTCCCCCCATCACCTGCATTTCTTCATCATCTTCAGAATCAAGCAGTGGATCTTGCACATTGGTTGCAGTAGGTAAATCTATGAAAAAGTCATGAAATGTTGCTGAAATATAAGGCAAAAGAGATAACAAATCTCTCTCTTTCTCTGCTGAGATTGGCAATAATGCACTCGAGGTTCCAAAGTGAGATTCTTTATGCGTCGTCGAGAAAGGTCCATAACACAAAATTTATCATCATTAAGCGACGTTTTACAATATAGCTTCACTGGTTCATTACGAAAATAACGGAGCCACTTCACAGACTGCCATACAAACTTTGCTCCCTCTTCGTTTCTTTTTTTTTTTTTTTTTTTTTCATCTGCAGCTCAGTTATTGCCAGTTTAGAGAAATCAAGAATACCATCTTGAATCATTTCAATTACTTTAAAAGTATTTTTCTTGGAAGCAAATCTTATTAACTGTGTCCAGTCATGAGAGTGAGAGATGGGTATTTGGTACTGTTTTTCAAGTGTTTCGATCTTCCCATGGTCAGTCACACTCCATCCTGCTATGCCCTGATACCAGAAATCTGTGATCCAAATGTTTATGTGAGTTGTTTTGATTATAAGTGATACATTGCTACAAATGGAGTGTTGTTATTTTGTCCACAGCAAGTCACTGTAAAGCACTACATGGTTAAAGTCCTTTGGTAAAGCGGAAATAGCTTTTGATACACACGAAGAAACCTCATTTGCTCCTCTTTTGCCTACAGTTTCATACCACACACAGCATTGGGTTTTCTCATTCTTTAGGTTACGGACAGTTAAGTTATATGTCCAGAGTTGTCTTTTGTAGAACGCAATTAATGTTTGTATGCAAGGTGTGGGAAGACGCTGTTGATGATCAAAAACAAGCACTGTCATATTATTCATTTCTTTTGCTAGCATTTTATCTGTGATTTTAGTCTCATAAGCTAATTCTGTCTCTATGGTGCTTTTTTCCTTTTGCTTTAATATTTCTTCCTTATCTACACTCAAATCATATATAAGCTTAATTTTAAATGTATCACAAGAATGACATGTGTCCTTTTTGGGGCTTTTAATGACAATATTCATATTATGGAAGATATTTGCAAAAAAATGAATAACCAACAGGATTTTGTGCCTGTTCTCTGTATTTCTTATACTTATCAGCTAATGTCATATACGGTGGCAAGTAATTTTTACTAGTTTCTTTTCGACAATAATGGCTTTCATATAGTGACAAAGAATTTAGGAAATCATGAATTTTTCTTAATTTGTATGAGTTTATTTTATTTGGAGGAGAATGTTTGCCTCGCTCTTTAGGAGTCACTGTACATCCTGGAAATTTTTGCTTTTGTTTTCAAATAAACCACAGAAATTTGCTTCTGTCATCAAACATTTTCAAAAAAAAAAAAAAAAAAAAAACACGACTTGCACACTCTTACATTATTTCCATTTACGGAGACATGATATTGATAATTAACTATCCTTTTTTTGCGTTTCTGGTGTGTCTCTTTTCTTTCTTCAGACATTCGGGGAACTAAAATCTATTAAAGCTTACAAAAAAAAAAAAAAAAAAAAACATGCTCTACGGTCACGAGAACCCATTTTCCAAGAGGTATCAAACAACCTTCTTTGGGTCTCTTCACTAATTTTCTGTTTACATTTCATACGACATGTGCCTAACCTAATGAAAATCTCTTCGTGACATATTTTCCACTTTCAGTTACGTAACCCTGTTCTGAATGTTTGGATACCTTCCTATTGTTTTTTATTTCCCTACTCCTTCCTTTAACATCTTTTCTTGTATTGCCACTGTTAAACTCATCTTCTTTTTGCAGTTTGCTTACTTCCTCAACATTTGGTTCGTAAACAGGATCCTTATCACTGTCATCAATACTCAAAACATAAAACACACTTCCCTTTTCTTCAGTTTCTCTCACAGCTTCACTCTGCACTTTCGAAAAAATATTATTTTTTAAGTACGATTGACACTGTTCCAATTCCATACTGGATCTACTAGGCTGATGGGAACATTCACCATTGGTAGGTTTAGTTAGCTTCTTTGAATTCATAAAATTCAATTTTCTTAGAGCAGTTGAATTTGCTGTAGAAACCGGCGTTCCTGTTTTACTTTCTTCATCATGTTGTGTTGATTTTACCATTTCTAAAACTTTCCTCCCTCTTGAACACATTGTTCCTGCAGTGAATTTTAGACGTCCGAGAAGTTGCCCCCCCCCCCATTGAAGCACTAATGATCTCTTCTAGTGCAATCGTTAGTGCTTCGTTAGTGCTTCCTAGAAAACCAACTCCCAACATTAGTGCTTCAATAGTCTGGACGCTAGAAGCAAAAAACTTTGGGGGGCCAACTTCACGTTAGCCCCCCCAGAAAGCACTAACGACTAAACCTAGTGCAATCGTTAGTGCATCGTTAGTGCTTCAAGAAAACACTAATAGTTTTGTTAGTGCTTCAATATTAGTGTAGATATGGCCAATTACATGACACGAAAAGCCCATAAGGAATACATGGGGAATTTTTATAGGGTCAAATTCCCGCCAAATTCAAAAGCGCTAATGATATCTTCTAGTGCAATCGTTAGTGCTTCGTTAGTGCTTCCTAGAAAACCAACTCCCAACATTAGTGCTATAATAGTTTGGACCCTAGAAGCAAAAAACTTTGGGGGGGGGCAACTTCGCGTTACCCCCCCCCCCCCCAGAAAGCACTAACGACTAAACCTAGTGCAATCGTTGGTGCATCGTTCGTTAGTGCTTCAAGAAAACACTAATAGTTTCGTTAGTGCTTCAATATTAGTGTAGATATGGCCAATTACATGTCACGAAAAGCCCATAAGGAATACATGGGGAATTTTTCATTGAGTCAAATTCCCGCGAAATTCAAAAGCGCTAATGATATCTTCTAGTGCAATCGTTAGTACTTTGTTAGTGCTTCTTAGAGCACCAACTCCCAGCATTAGTGTTTCAACAGTTTAAACGCTAGAAGCAAAAAACTTGCGGGGGGCACTTCACGTTAGCCTTCCCCCAGAAAGCACTAACGACTAAACCTAGTCAATCGTTAGTGCATCGTTAGTGCTTCAAGAGAACACTAATAGTTTCGTTAGTGCTTCACTATTAGTGTAGATATGGCCTATTAAAATCCACGAAAAGCCCAAAAGAAATGCATGGGGAATTTTTCATTGGGTCAAATTCCCGCCAAATTCAAAAGAGCTAATGATAACTTTTAGTGCAATCATTAGTGCTTTATTAATGCTTCTTAGAACACCAAGTCGAAACATTAGTCCTGCAATAGTTTGGACGCTAGAAGCCACAAACTTTTGGGGTGTAACTTCACTTTAGCCCCCCAGGAAACACTAACAATTAAATCTGGTGCAATCGTTAGTACATCGTTATTGCTTCCAGAAAACACTAATGGTTTTCGTTTTGCTTTGCTATTAGTGTAGATATGCCAACTTATATGTCACAAACAAAGGTGTCCAAACTCATGAGGACGGCGCCCACGAGTTCGAAACTTACGCTCACTCGACCTCAACCTCACGAACTTAACGTGAGATAAGGCTGGTGATGTGAGCATGAGGTTGAGTGAGCTCTAGGTGAGACTGGTGAAGTGAGCGTGAGGTTGAGTAAGCGTTAGGTCAGACTGGTGATGTGAGCGTGAGGTCAGACTGGTGATGTGAAAGTGAGGTTGAGTGAGCGTGAGGTCAGGCTGGTTATTTGAGCGTGAGGTCAGACTTATGATGTGAGCGTGAGGTCGAAATGAGTTTATGAGCTGAGGTCGAAATGAGTTTGTGAGCGTGAGTTTGAGTGAGATTAGGTCAAAGTGATCACCTCTGGTTACGAAACTCCCATAAATACATGGGGAATATTTCATTGAGTCAAATTCCCTACAAATTCAAAAGCGCTAATGATATCTTTAATACAATCGTTAGTGCTTCATTAGTGCTTCCTAGAGCAGTAACCCTTAACATTAGTGCTGCAATAGTTTGGATACTAGAAACAAAAAAACTTGGACAAACGTGAAGTTAGCTCCCCAGGAAGCACTAACAATCAAACCTAGTGCAATTGATAGTACATTGTTGGTGCTTCTAGAAAACAAATATTTTCGTTAGTGCTTCATTATTAGTGAGGAAACTCACGTAAGAAAAATATTGGGAATTTTTCGTTGAGTTAAACTTCCGCCCAATTCAAAAGCCCTAATGACCTCTTTTAGTGCAATCGTAAATACTTCTTAGACCACAAAATCCGAACATTAATGCTTCAATAGTTTTGATGCTAGGAGCACAAAAAAAGAGGGCTAACTTCACGTTGGTTCCCCAGAAAGCACTAACGACAAGTATTTACGATTGCACTAAAAGAGGTCATTAGGGCTTTTGAATTGGGCGGAAGTTTAACTCAACGAAAAATTCCCAATATTTTTCTTACGTGAGTTTCCTTACTAATAATGAAGCACTAACGAAACTATTTGTTTTCTAGAAGCACCAACAATGTACTATCAATTGCACTAGGTTTGATTGTTAGTGCTTCCTGGGGAGCTAACTTCACGTTTGTCCAAGTTTTTTTTGTTTCTAGTATCCAAACTATTGCAGCACTAATGTTAAGGGTTACTGCTCTAGGAAGCACTAATGAAGCACTAACGATTTATTAAAGATATCATTAGCGCTTTTGAATTTGTAGGGAATTTGACTCAATGAAATATTCCCCATGTATTTATGGGAGTTTCGTAACCAGAGGTGATCACTTTGACCTAATCTCACTCAAATTCACGCTCACAAACTCATTTCGACCTCAGCTCATAAACTCATTTCGACCTCACGCTCACATCATTAGTCTGACCTCACGCTCAAATAACCAGCCTGACCTCACGCTCACTCAACCTCACTTTCACATCACCAGTCTGACCTTACGCTCACATCACCAGTCTGACCTAACGCTTACTCAACCTCACGCTCACTTCACCAGTCTCACCTAGAGCTCACTCAACCTCATGCTCACATCACCAGCCTTATCTCACGTTAAGTTCGTGAGGTTGAGGTCGAGTGAGCGTAAGTTTCGAACTCGTGGGCGCCGTCCTCATGAGTTTGGACACCTTTGTATGTGACATATAAGTTGGCATATCTACACTAATAGCAAAGCAAAACGAAAACCATTAGTGTTTTCTGGAAGCAATAACGATGCACTAACGATTGCACCAGATTTAATTGTTAGTGTTTCCTGGGGGCTTAAATTGAAGTTACACCCCAAAAGTTTGTGGCTTCTAGCGTCCAAACTATTGCAGGACTAATGTTTCGACTTGGTGTTCTAAGAAGCATTAATAAAGCACTAATGATTACACTAAAAGTTATCATTAGCTCTTTTGAATTT
The DNA here is from genome assembly GCF_964235325.1 of Thermobia domestica. Classification (NCBI taxonomy): domain Eukaryota; kingdom Metazoa; phylum Arthropoda; class Insecta; order Zygentoma; family Lepismatidae; genus Thermobia; species Thermobia domestica. The sequence goes on along the minus strand of NC_137456.1, from coordinate 338,963,320 downwards.
GGCGGGAATTTGACCCAATGAAAAATTCCCCATGCATTTCTTTTGGGCTTTTCGTGGATTTTAATAGGCCATATCTACACTAATAGTGAAGCACTAACGAAACTATTAGTGTTTTTTGAAGCACTAACGACGCACTAACGATTGCACTAGGTTTAGTCGTTAGTGCTTTCTGGGGGGAAGGCTAACGTGAAGTGCCCCCCCCCCCCAAGTTTTTTGCTTCTAGCGTCCAAACTGTTGAAACACTAATGCTGGGAGTTGGTGCTCTAAGAAGCACTAACAAAGTACTAACGATTGCACTAGAAGATATCATTAGCGCTTTTGAATTTCGCGGGAATTTGACTCAATGAAAAATTCCCCATGTATTCCTTATGGGCTTTTCGTGACATGTAATTGACCATATCTACACTAATATTGAAGCACTAACGAAACTATTAGTGTTTTCTTGAAGCACTAACGATGCACTAACGATTGCACTAGGTTTAGTCGTTAGTGCTTTCTGGGGGGGCTAACGTGAAGTTGCCCCCCCCAAAGTTTTTTTGCTTCTAGGGTCCAAACTATTGAAGAACTAATGTTGGCAGTTGGTTTTCTAGGAAGCACTAACGAAGCACTAACGTTTGCACTAGAAGATATCATTAGCGCTTTTGAATGTGGCGGGAATTTGACCCTATAAAAATTCCCCATGTATTCCTTATGGGCTTTTCGTGACATGTAATTGGCCATATCTACACTAATATTGAAGCACTAACGAAACTATTAGTGTTTTCTTGTAGCACTAACGATGCATTAACGATTGCACTAGATTTAATCGTTAGTGCTTTCTGGGGGGGGGCTAACGTGAAGTTGCCCCCCCCCAAGTTTTTTGCTTCTAGCGTCCAGACTATTGAAATACTAATGTTGGGAGTTGGTTTTCTAGGAAGCACTAACGAAGCACTAACGATTGCACTAGAAGAGATCATTAGTGCTTCAATGGGGGGGCCAACTTCTCGGACGTGAATTTTAGTCCCAAAAGTGCTCTGCCACAAACAAACTGAAATGAGAAACATGTACGAATAAGTCAGTACCTGATCACAACGAACAGTCAGTATTTTTAACACAAACTCCTCGGGGTAAAAGGTACCAAGTCATTTTATTCCCTCTTACCCTGTGTGTGTCCCTTTGTAGTTTACTTGTTCCATTTTGCACATCTCTTGTACTTGTTTTTGGTCTTGTTTTTTTTTTTTTTTTCATATTACTTTTCATACAAAGTAGCGCCATTTAAAATACTAGAACTCTGTGTTAACTCGTGCGATTGAATTTACTTCCACATTTGGTAATGAAGCCCCATCCTTTGCCACTGTGAAACGCTGGTATAACGATTTTATTCGTGGCCGCCATTCGCTCACTGACGAAATTCGCGAACATCGTCCAAAGTCAGTTGTTATTCAAGAAAATATTGATGCTGTGCAAAACCTAATACTGCAATTTCGACATGTGACATACTGTGAGGTTGAGGCTACCCTAGGCATTAGTCCCACCAGCATATATAATATATTAAATGATCATTTAGCTGTGGGAAAGGTTTGTTCTCGTTGGATCCCACATAATTTGACGAAAACTCCAAAAGAAGCTCGCGTCGATTGGTGCACGGACATATTCAGTAAATACAATGGCGGTCCTTCAAAAGACGTACCTAAGATTGTAACATGTGACGAATCATGGATATATGCATATGAACCGGAACGTAAACAGCAGTCGACTGTGTGGATGTTTCAAGATGAACCAAATCCAATAAAAGTTGTTCGTGCTCGAAGCACATCGAAACAAATGGTCACCTGTATTTTCAGGAAAACTGGTCATGTGCAACTATGCCTTTAGAGGTACGTAGAACGTCAATTCTGAATGGTACACAAAAATTTGTTTGCCGGAGGTCTTCGGTCAAATACGGAACAAAAACAAGAGCCGTCGGATCATTAATCACCATTCTCTCACATATCTCTTCTAACTACCGACTAATACAACTCTGAAAAATCAAATTGATGGTTTATTCGCCGTACAGTCCTGATTTGGCACAAATGATTTATTCTTGTTCCCGAATGTTAAGAATAAATTGGGTGGACAACGATTTTCGTGGGCGGAAGAACCCTTGATGCGTTCAAAAACCATATATTGGAGGTGTCTCAAGAAGACTGGGAAAAATGCTTTGACAAATGGTTTGAAAGAATGCAAAAGTTAATTGATCATAAAGGAGAATATTTAGAAAAACAAACAATTTTCAATGACAAATTACTGTTTTTTTCTTTGGTAGACTCAAAATACAAATAGTGGCTCTCGTAACACTACCAAACCCAATCAAATATATTGACCTGTGTCGAATTTCATTTGAAAATATTTTAAGAAGTATTAGGATCAAGTTACTAATGAAGAACGAGCTTTTTGGATTTTTTTTTTTTTTTGTTTTGTTTTTCCGCGTCGCATCTGTGCACACGCTGTTTTCCTCTGTGGGCGTTTTTTTTCGTTGCGGTGTTTATGTCCACGCAGTATTTGCATGAACTGATTCAGTACACGCACAGTTTTTGTCCACGCTGTATTCGCATCAGCTGTTTGTGTCCATGTGCGGTTTATGTTCATGCGCTGTTTTTGTGCTTGCGCTCTTTTCAACGGATACTAGAATTTCATAATGATTCTCAGCTCCGACGACGTGTAACTTCATCGTGCCTCTTCCATCTTACTTTCTACCGGCAGTGACATATGTTGTACAATTATTATTCAATTGATTTCAACACAGCTACCTATTAACATATAAGGCTTTCATTTGCCAACAACTTTATTGTCTACTTCGATTTAAAGGGAATAGAGCCAGGAATTTCTCACTCCCGCTCGTAGCATGTAAGAGTTAAATTGATTTTGAGTTTAACGTCCATTTTAGCAGCGAGGCTATACGAGATGGGACCTACTGATGAACGTGGAATCTGAAGCACACGAGCTCCCGCCGGGAATCGAACCCGAGTCTCCCACGCGTAAGGCGCGTACGCTAACCGCTTAGCCGCAAAGGAGCTCTCGTGGCATGTAAGAGTTTCATTAAAATAGTATAAATATTTTACGAGTTATTGTAGAACAGAGATACTGATGTGTAGACAAACACAAATGCTGGTTTGATTCGAATGGAAGACATTTGCTCAATTACATTGTCTTAGTTTTAAGCTCATGTCCATATTTTATTAATGGAAAAATAATCTAGAATTTTCTTTTGGTTTCCTTATTTTACTATTATAGCAAAAATAGAATAAAATAAAACCGTAATAGTATTTTTGTGATTATTTTTTGCCGGAAAGAGAAAAGGAAATCTAACACTGAAGGTTCGAACATGGAATGACATATTATTAGAAAGTAACAAAGGGAACCATAAGCTCACACAGGGGCGGTTCTATAATGGACTCACATAGTTACGTGGCTTCCCAATTACTACAAAGTAAAATAATTTGAGATAAACCAGCGATTGTGGATATTTATTTCTTTACATGAATGAGAAAAGACGGTATAATTTTTTTTGGTTATTTTATTATAAGAAAAAAGTTAAATCTTTTAGTTTAACGTCCCATGATTATGCTCTTTATGCTAAAGGAGACATTGATTAAAGGAAGTGAATGATGATGGGAGAGTTGATTAAAGGAAGTGAATGATGATGGGAGAATTGATTAAAGGAAGTGAATGGTGATTTGAGACATTGATTAAAGGAAGTGAATGGTGATTTGAGACATTGATTAAAGGAAGTGAATGATGATGGGAGAATTGATTAAAGGAAGTGAATGGTGATTTGAGACATTGATTAAAGGAAGTGAATGGTGATTTGAGACATTGATTAAAGGAAGTGAATGATGATGGGAGAATTGATTAAAGGAAGTGAATGATGATGGGAGAATTGGCGGAATGGTAATGTGACAGGAAATGTAAGTACCCTGAGACTTCAAGGAAAATATGTTGCCCATCATAAATTTACTTTTGCTGGTCATTGACCCAGGGACCCCACGCACCTGAGTAAGCGCTGCACCACTGATCCATCGTGCAGCCCGCTTTTTTGTTATAGAATTTGCAACGATGTTTGATATCCATGTGAGAAATCGGGACATAGCTCAAGTCACAAAGCTTGATATTACTTGCTCTACACGTATTCCAGTTTGGCAGTTTGTAGCGTACATTGCTGTTACAGAAGCCCTCTAAACGCCTGGTCTTGTATACAAAGTAATCACACAATTTTAGTTATTCAATCTCTTTGCTGCAGACGAGGAGGAGAGAATAGGGCATAGTCTCAGTCTCAGCTTTGTTGCTCCGTGCATGAAAGAAGGAATGGACTCGAAGGAGAAATTTTTCTTTCGCTCCCGCGGAAGAAACAATGAGACAAGACTAAAAGTGTTAATTTTGGAGTTCAGTGTGATGTATCATGTAATCTCGCTTGATTTTCATATCATGTTGGATTTTTTCACGTATTTCTCACCAAGTTGAAATGCTGAAGCCACAAAGGAATGTCCGCAAATTTTTACTCTTGTTACGTACCCACCAGGAAGGACAAGAAAAATCTTTTTCTTTGTTATCTTTAAGTGTTAAAAACAGTTCAAGATATAAAAATAACTGAAAACGATGGAAACCAGTATACAACCGAATAAAACCTGACCCCGCATGCTAACACCCAACCTTCAGATAAATGATTATTAAAGTGTTTTTTAGTAACTAGATAAAAGGGAAAAACAAAAATAAAATTCCAAATAAACAGATGGGTGGGAGCAGCGGGGGTATCTCACTCTCATCGCCGCTCTTCGCTGCTAATCTCCCCGATACAAAGTGTTTAAAAATCTGGCCTTTATGGAATATGGAACTAAAACCTGCAGCGTAAGTCATTTTCTCTCCTCTCTCTGATTTATGAGCTGTGGATTTGGGTAGCAAAGTCGGTATCCCGTAAGGGGATAAGAATTCTTACTGTAATTCACTAAACTATCTGCAACTACAACAGTCAATAAACCAGTTTGTGTTCAAAATTAAAAATAATTTCTCTCAATAAACAAAATTAACAATTAAGTAGTTTCTCTAATTGTCTCTCTAAAGCATCAAATCCAATAATTTTAAAGGACCAAAACACTCTGATCCTGTGTATCTTCTTTTAAGATGGCGGAACAGAGATATACCGTACTAATATTGCCCTTTAGTAAACATCTTTTAGAGTTCGGTTCTTGTGGCAAATTTGATTTTTTTGTCACATTTGCATGATTTAATCCATTATGACAGAGTGATATCGGTTTATGTGGGGAAAATAATTGATAGAAGACAATATATTATTAAACTCACTCAGTAAAGGGCAATTAACCATTACAAAGTAAGTATTAATCAAGTTGTTTGTTGATCAGAATTTGGAACAGAAAACTAAGGCCCTGAAGACAATAGATGAAGTAATTGGTATAACATACAATGGGAGTGCTTTGAAAATATATTTCCTCTGTGCATTGTGACAACATGGACTTGTCGCCACAATAATTTCTATGGATTTCCATTTTTGTATCTGCACTTTTGGTGTACCCTGCTGTTTGGACTGGACAACGATGGAGTTTTATTGGGTTGAAGAGAGACGTTTTGCTATTGGTCAGTGGCGTAACAATGACATTTGGCGCCTCTAGACAAAATTCCTAATGGCGCACCCCTCACTCATCGAAGAGGTCCCATGCATTATCATCTATAGCTTATGTGTATGCGCAGGAACGGCCATAAGCCGAAAATTATCAGTGGGAATGTTTTGACCGTTTTTCTTTTTATATCGCTGTAGTATGTCTTTTTAAAAGTAAACTGGACAGACTGCTCTATTCATTAAAAGTATATTCATGTAAAATTCGGACTTTTTGCAGTGGTAGTGTAAATATTCAGTAATGTATAAACCAGTATTACCAAAAGGATTTTAAATGAATTTATCTATATAGTATGTTACGATTTTACATAATTATAAAATAAATAATAAACCTTGTGAAACCACTTGCTAAGCATTTTTCTATTTTCAGTTTTTTAAATCGACGAATTGTACACAAAAAAGAGTTTCTTTCCCATTTTTGCTTCTGCAAATTCCTTTATCACGTCAGAGATATCCAATTCATGAGCTCATTTTCGCTCAATACCGGTAGTCAGCACGGCCACACCCCAAAGGCGTTCTTTGGTCATACTGTTTCTCAGATATTTATTAGTTAATTTTAACTTAGAGAATGCTTGCTCAGCAGTTGCAACTGTAACAGAAAGAGTTATATATAAACAAAGCACAATCATGAGATTTGGAAATGCTGAGCTGAGGTCAGATTTGGTAATAAAATGAAGAATCTCTTCGTGGGTTGAAAGATTTGAGTCTGTCTTGAAAAGTATCTGAAAGTCAATATTTCTCGTGGAAAGTCAATGGATAAATTGTATGCATACAGAAGCACAAAGTCATAAGTCCGCTTGGTGATCTCTTCTTGAAGAGTTTCGTACTTCTGCCCCTCAATGTTACGAACCAATCTTTCACAAAGTTCTCTCATTCTTTGAAGCGTACCCTTATGTTTACTCTTACGGAATCGATAATAGACAATAGCACTTGGATCACGTCTTCTTTGACAAATTTGTGCGCACAAGCACTGACTTCCTCTAATACTTGAGGCACATTCTTTCTAACATCTTGCACCACTGTACAACATTTTTTTTTTAGTTTTGTTGACACTGACAAGCTCTACTGGGGCTCAGCAGCTTTTTTTTTTTTTTTTTTTTTTGACACAACATTAATGCTTGTTAGAACGTTTTCCTACAACACAAGCATTACCATGAAATCGAACTTTTCCATTTTTTTTTTTTTATAACGAACGGCTTCTGCCCGTTCTTTTTCTATTCCAGTAAGGCACATGACGTTAAAATATTTCGTAGCGTCATACCTTTTTCTTAGTGTGAACACGGCATTATGACTCCAATCCCAGCGTGTTTGAGAGAGTTTCTTCAGTGTCCTTTCATTTTCCGGAGATGTATCCTTGTAAAGGCGTCCAGCGTTTCGCGCTGCTACCAAAGAAGTTACATATATCTTGTGGAGTGGCAAAGAAATTAACAGCTTCTGTGTTAACTTTTGCAGCATCTGATAACACGAGGTTCAGATCATGTGCTGTTCAGTGAACATGTATGGCATTCTTGACATGTTTTTGAATCCGCGTTTGCAACCCAGAAAACAACTTCTCATTAGTGCTGCTCCATCATAGCCTTGCTCTCTACACTTCTTGAAGTCAATCTCATTTTCTAATGGGACTTTTATTATTAAATCTGCATAATTTTCTGCACAGGGTTCGTCCATATCATAAAATCCAAGGAAGCTTTCTACAATTTCGAACTGTGGGAAATGAAGAAAAAATGTCCTTCTGGCGCCTTCCCAAGCCACCTAATCCTGGCTTATATTTTACATTTTATTATAGTGATATTAGAAAATACGCTTGAAAATTTGTTATTGGGTATTGTTTGGTCGTACCCTGACGTTGGCACCCCGGAGAGTTGCCCGGTTTTCCCGATCCTTGGTGTATGGACTTAGTTCTCGGTAGCCGCATTATCTATCTAGCACTTGTGCTGTAACTCTTAATCATGGCAACACTTTTTAACTCATTTTAACCCATATTTTGTAGGTCATAGAATTTGTCATTATTGTTGAAAGCCTGTTGAGGAACGGAATTTTATTTAAAGTTAGTAAAATCAGTACACGTAACATAAGACTGACATTGTGTTAATACAGGAGGTTAATTTTCTTAATCACACAGTGCTATAACCTCGACGAGTTTACATTAATGCCAATAATTTTATATGCAAATGTAACAAACTACGAGCGAAGTGAGCAGGAATATTTTATTCTTGCCATGTTCGGAAATGAAGACAGCGAAAAATTTCTAGCTCCATTTATTTAATTTACTTCCTTTTTTATTAAAAACCTGGGGGCGCCACCTGATTTACCTTAACGGCCTGCGCCCGTAGGTAATGCCTACCCTGCCTACTCTATTGCTACGCCACTATTATTTCTGTGGAATGAACTATTTTATGTGAAATTATTACGAAAGTAAAGAACATTTTATTTTTTTCTAAAAAGAAGAAACAAAATAATAGAAAAGGGACATTAAATGTGAAGAAAGAAAGAAAAGAAATCTTATTTAAAAGTAATTTAGTTGTTTTGTAACGAGTATTTGTAGCTTTTACGTCAATAGTCAACTTTCGCACCCTTGTACTCTTCCTCGGGGCTGGTGCCTTGTTTTATTCGCGCCAGAAGCTTGGAAGAATTGAATGTTGCCTTGAGGTGCTGTTTGATAGCACTGAAGCCATCCCAACCGTGCTGTCTGTCTGTTACGTCAACGAGTTACTATATGCAAGTACGAGCGGGTGTGTGTTAAATCTAACAGGGATTCTTTCTAATTGAATTCATTTTCATTTTATGGATCTTGGCAATTCTACCGTTTGGATCTATGCTGAACGTCTTTTGATTTTCTAAAACTTTTGGATTATTCATCGAGTGGGTTTGTTTCTGTTTGAAAATGTTAAGGGAGCTAGCTGTATTTTCAGGTAGCTAAATTTCTGATCATTGAGAAGAGATGTAGACAAGGGCCAGCAGTTGAAGTGTTTGCGGTAAGTAGAGAAATATTATATTTAGTATTTTTCTCTGTCTTTTTTTATGGGGGGGGGGCGGTTGTTGTATTCTCTGATTTTAAGGTCAGGAATTTTTTCTGCTTGCTTTTGAGTTAAGCTATTAGAGGATAAATTGCTTTTGTTTAATTATTTTGCTAGTTTCAGTTTATAGTTCCTCTTTGGTTTTTTAAAGTTAGTACTATTTCAGGTTTGTCAAAGGAATCTTTTGTACTGATATAGCATCCCACCTACCTTACTTCAATTTCGAGCATTTTTGTTTAGTTTCGTTTGAAGACTTTCGCTTTAGTTTAACGTCCCACTTAACTTGTTTCAGTTTCTAGTCTTTTTACGTGATTGGTTTGAAGGTTGGTTGATTTAGCTTAGCGTCTCAATTAAGTTGTTTCAGTTGGCACTATTTTGTTTAATTTGATTTGAAGAATTTTTGCATTTGTTTAGCGTCCCCTTAAGTTGTTTTAGTTTCTAGTCTTTTTGCGTGATTGGTTTGAAAGTTTGGGTGCGCGGTGGCTCAGTGGTAGAGGGTTCACCTCCGGTCCTTGGGGCCCTTGGTTCGATCCCAGCTCGCGCCGTGTGGACTTTGTGGTGGACAGTCACCGTGCTCGTGGGTTTTCTCGGAGTTCTCCCGTTTCATCCCACTTTCTTCATTCCACCATTTCATTCACTTCTCGTCATCACAATCTCCTTTAGCCTAACCGGCATAATCGTGGGACGTAAAACTCAGATTTCATTTTAGGTTTGAAAATTGGTTGCTTTTGTTTAGCGTCCCAATTAAGGTGTTTTATTTGCTAGTATTTTTTTTATATAGGTTTCGAGAATTGTTGTCGCCCTACTTGCAACAGTCCTATTAGCGACAGGAACTGTTAACTGTCCTACGAGCGACCGAATCTGTCTGTTAATTGCTCTATGTGTCACCGATTCGTTCATACTAAGATAGTGAAAGAAAATTAGGTTCTCTCTTCTTTAACTTGTTTCATGCTTATGCTATTTAGAACCTAACAAAATGTACTATGAAAAATTTCGCTCCGCCTGAACTTAGTACTTGACAATGCTCTGATTAAATTAACAATCTTTTATATATTCTTCCTAATAGCTACTATATTATATTTTTGAATTAACATCTATGAATACACAGACTATACCAAAGGGGAAAAGTAAATAAATATTTAGAGTAGCTGTCTGATTGTAATACAATTCAGGATTTCATGTTAAAATGATACGGAGCATAAGTTTAGCTTGAATATGTTATGGCATAAGAAAGAAATCAGAAAGAATTAGGGGCGCCCGAAGAAAATTTTCTAGTTGGGGCATCTCCATGGTTGATATCACGTCTGGTATTTCTGGTTTATAAAATACGTGGTTTGCTATGTTAGGTATACATTTTCTTGAGCCAGAGGGGGCGCCCATGACTTCCCTTCGGGCCCCCATGTAAAGAGGGTATTCACCAGTTGAGGATATCACAGAAATCTAAAAACACGATGCATTCGAAGAAATTATTACACTAGTTATACAAATCTGTCGCAGGACTTAAGAATTCGTCTAGTTATAAAGGATTATATCAGATTGCTATATCTACGACAAGCTTTTATGTATAAGTCAAAGCAAGGGAGGAAGGCAAATTAAGCAATAAGTTTACGTTTTAGTAGCTTACAATAGAGAGGAAGGTAGTTTAAAGAGTTTGTTTTCCTTTTGGATTGTTTAGAGTGAACTGCATTGTCATTGGTGGGTTCTGTTGAAAATAGCCAATCAGATGTAAGGGATCTCATTTTTTTAATATTAGTCACAGAGTCTTAGGAAGTCTAAAAAGTAGATATTTGATGAAACTGTTACAAGTTTGTTTACCAAAATAAAATATATCGTTACTTTTAGTGAGTAATTAGATTTGAATCAGGTATAGAAAGCAGAGATTTTGAAGAAAGGGGATTTTCAATAATTACATAGGAATATATTTTCATAGAAATATCCCTGTTGTCTCGTTTTATATCAAATCTAACACACAATTAAGATATGTTTTATTTGCACTCAAAGTAGACGGAAAATATGTTTGACGAACAGTATCACTGGCACGTAGAGTGTCCGGGGCCAAAGTCCGGAGAGGGCAAAAGTCTTTTTTGTGGTTTTGGAGTACTTTTTGTTGGAGTTTTGCAACATTGCTTATGCTACAGAAAGATTAAATGGCGGCGGTGCTTTTCATGTTCGTAAAGGTGTGCGGTGAACTTTGTTAATGCAATAGGGTAAGTTATATTTTGGCTTAATTTGAAGTAATATTTTGTTTTATGGGAAATAGTACTTCAGTCTGTGGGAGAAGTTACGACTTACTTTATGAAAACACTTCTTCAGTAACAATATATATTACCTCTCCTTTTCCCAGTATCAGTTATGAAGTCAGCATTTCATTGTAATTTAAACATGTACGAATGGGGCAAAAGTCCGATTTTTTCAGGAGCAAAAACTCGAATGCGGACTTTTGTCCCAGCACTCGAATTTGTAAATAATTTTTTTCTTAAATTTAAATTCCAGTTTCTCACAATAGACCTATTTAAATTCGTTTGCCAAGTAGGCTTTCTTTAGCTTAACTAAAGTTATGTAGGCCTGTATGGAGGTTGATCTTTGAATTTGGGCAAACAACGCTCAACACTGATTAGTGTACCGATGGCAGCAAGGGCACTACTCATATTTCAGCGCTGTAAACAGAGCCTAGGATTAATAGTCATTAGTGCTAACACATACCCGTTTGTATTGTTGAATCCATCTGTTGAGTCGTGAAAAGTGCTCTTGATGTCATTTGGTTCATCGGTGCTGAGAGAGATTTGTCCTTTGCTATTAGAAACATGAAACACTACGAAAAAAATATGGTTTAAATTTAAACAGATACCACGTCTTTTTCGGAAGGTCAAGAAAAAAAATACGTTGTCGCTTTGGTTGGAGGAATGTGTCATGGTTGGCTCTGAACTTACAATACACGTGTTTTTTTTTTGGGGAGGGGGAGTGTTGGTAGTTTACATTCTGATCTATTCAACAACGAACCCTTGTATATGTTTTCTACAGGGTGGTCCGTAAGTCTTAGTACAGTGGATTATTTGGGAAAAAAACGTGATTAAAGCAAATCTGACTAGCGGAGGGCGGACTTGGGTAAAGGAGCTACCGATTGATGCCTACGTTGTGAATGGCGGTCATCTTGATGGCCGTTATCATGGATCCAGGTTATTTTTATAATGGGAAGGTAGGCATGTGACACATCAATTAACATTGTTTTCTGCAGGGGAATGGATTCCCGCAAGCAGAGGTGCGTTATCATGCCCCGTTCTAAAGTTATGACGCCCCAAATTTGTCGTTTTTTTCAGTTTCCTTGCAGGAAGAGCGACATGGCACTAACGCTGCAAGAAAGACGTGATGCCCCAAATTTGACAGTTTCTTTTCGTTGCAGGTAGAGCGAGATGGCACCGACGAGGCAGGGAAGAATTGAGATCATCCTAATGTCTGGCAAAGAAGCAGTCAATGTGATTGCCCAGAACTCCAACGCGCGCCACCCCGAAAGACCTGCAATAAGCCACAACACCGTTAGCTACCTCATTAAGAAATTCAGTGTAACTTGTAATGTTCCCGACATACGACGGTCAGGTTCCCCACGAACCGCAACAAATGAGGATACATCCACAATGGTGCTTGCTGGGAGTGTGAAAAGACCGAAGCGCAGCACAAGGTCATAACAGGCGTACCACGTGCTTACGTGACGAGGATTCTCCATACGAACAAGTGGCATCCCTTCAAGCTGCAGCTTGTCCACAACTTTTCAGAGGATGATCCAGACCGGCGCATGGAATTCGTGAATTGAGCTTTTTGTTACAATATGACCGAGATCCGCATTTCCCAGCCAACATTCTCTTCACAGACGAGGCAAACTTTTATTTGGATGTGGAAGTGAATCGCCAGAACATGCGATATTGGTCGCATGCTAACTCACATGCGGTCAATCTTTGCAAGAGAGTTATCCCTTCTCATATCATGGTGTGGTGTTGCATATGGAACACGTCGATCACAGGACCCTTATTCATTCCTGGTACCCTAAATGGTGTACGATATCTGTACATGTTGTAGGAGTTGGCGTTTCCGTTGCTTCTTCGCCCTGATGCTACCTTGCTGCGATATTTTCAGCAAGATGGTGCCCCACCGCACTATGCGCTGTCTGTGCGAGAATGTTTGGATCTGCATTTTCCTGGACGTTGGATCAGTCGCCGAGGCCCTGTGGAGTGGCCAGCCCGGCCGCCGGATCTCACTTCCTTGGATTTTTTATGGGGGACACTTAAAACACCTGCTGTATCAGAAGATTCGGGATGTTGCATACCTACAGGGACGTATTCAGGACTCCTGTGATAGCATCACCCCAGATGTGCTGTTATGGGTTCAGGAGGACTGCATTAAGAGACTCCGATATGTGCTGCAATGGACGAGAAACATATGGAGCACATCGTGTAGGCGGGACTTTGGGGCTTCAGAACTTTGGAAGGGGGCATGGAAATGCATTTCTACTTGCGGGACTCCATTCCCCTGCAACAAACAGTGTTAATTGATGTGTCACATGCCCTCCTTCCCTTTTTGAAAAAAAAAACTGGATCCAAGATGGTTGACATTCACGACGCATGCATCAATCGGTAGTTCCTTTACTCAAGTCCGCCCGTTATTAGTCAGATTTGCTTTACTCATGTCTGTTTCCAAAATAATCCACAGTACAAATACTTATGGACCATCCTGTAGTTTATCAATACGAGGAATAGCTTTATACGTCGTATGTTTATTGAGTTCTTCTGAAATGAGTTAAACTTACATTTTTGCTTAGTCTACCTTTTTTTTAATACGAAGAATCACTTCATGCTTCGTATGCTCTTTGTTTATCTTAAGACTCTTACAGAAAACAAAATAATTCAGTAAAAATGCCTTATGTCGATTTCCTACTTCGTGTATTTCAGCGGACGTTTGTCCCATTGCAGTAGGACTTTTGCTTCCTATACTGGAGTAAAAGTCCGAATTTGTACATCCGTTTTTAAATTTCTGTATCTTATTAAGTAATAAATGGGTAGGCTTTCTAGTATCTTCAAAATATAAAGGAATGTTCACTTCTGTGCGAAATTCGTTATTTTGCCATTATATCATTCTGCTCCAGCGTGATTCAAACACCAAACTTCGGCTTTTTGCCCTCGCTTTCTCTACATATTTCATACCAAGGTTGTTCGGATGCTAATAACACCAGAGGCAAACATATTTTACGAGAGGAAATCATATCTTCGATCATCTCAATATAAATGAATCGCTCGCTCATAGGACAGATAACAGTTCCCGTCGCTTCTAGGATTAATTCGAAGAGTTCTTGCATTAGTTTAGCGTCCCATTTAAGTTGTTTCAGTTTCGAGTAATCGTGCGTAAATGGTTAGGTTTGTTAACGGTTCCGTTTGTTTTAGCTTAACACCCCTTTTTAGTTCTTGCTGTTTCGAGCATTTTTGCGATGTTAATTTGATTTGTTGAAAATTTAATATATTTTGGTTTAGCATCCATTTTGAATTGTCAGATTTTTAAGTACTTTTACAACATTAGTTTAATTGTTTGAATGTTTCGTTCGTTTTAGTTTAGTGTCCCAGTTTATTATTTAAGTTCTTTGCTCTTTCCTCATTTGGTTTGGTTGGCTGAAGCTAGTTTACTCATTTAAATTACTGAAGGTTGAAGTTTACCCAGTGCATTAGCGTCATTATTGGTTGTTGGGGGTTATTATGCATTCCAATTTGATTATCTTTAATTATTGTTAAATCAACCTCGTGAATTGGTCTATTAAAGTTTGTTTGTTGGAATTTATAATCCCTGTTGGCTTGCATTGAATTCATATTTTTGATTTGTTTTGATATTTTCTTTCAGTTTACTGTCCATATAGGGAATTTTATTGCTCTTGGCCTACAAAAGTTGGTTGGTTTGAAATTTAGCATCTTTTTGTATAAATTTCGTCCGGAGGTTTAATAGCTTCCCAAGATTATTGCTGTTCAGTGAAAATATTTTTGATAGTTAGCATCAATTTTGTATTTTTTGAATCCTGCATTTATCAGTTTTCTGGGATTAAATCTTTTTTCCTTGGACCTAATTAAATCGCTTTAGCTTCTGTTTATAATCTTTTGTGGATTATTAATTTGATTAGTTTGAGTTCTTGATTTGGAAACTAGCGTCCCAATCAAACCTTGGAGAGTGATACCACTTAATTTGGCTTGAGTTAAATTTAGTATTTACAAAAAAAAAAAAATAATAAATAAAAAAAATAAAAAATAAAAAAAAATAATAAAAAATAAAAATAAAAAAATAAAAGAAAATAAAGTCGTTGATTAAAAATAATAAATCAGATGACCGTTTAATGTATGACCAATTTTTGAGCTCGTCTAATTTTTGTTGAGCTTAATAACTGATTGGAAAAAGAATTAGCAAGGCTTTAAATTAAACTATATGATTTGGGATAAGAAAAATATAATCTGATTTTATCAGTTGACTATTGGCTTACTGATCATTATAAGATTTCAAGTTGAAGTTTGTCCAGTCGTAGAGATTTCTGATTGACATTTAAATTATTCTCATTTGTACTAAACATTTTGTTAGTTTCTAGTGAGCCTAATAATTATTAATTATCAGAACTGTTCCTATTCAATGAATTGAGTGGGAGTGGAATTATACGCAAAGTGATTAAAAAGTAACATTTATTGTATTTATTTTCTTCAATTTTTACGTGAAACTGTTAAAATAAATTGTATTTAGTTTTTTTGAATTGGTAAGTTACTATATAAAACCTCTAAAAATAGTTATTTCTTGACTTTGATTTATTTTTTGATGTGAGGTTCTCATATTGAGATTGACATAGTGCTTAGGATCACGGATGTGATACTTAAACATCTCACTGTATTGTGATTGGCCGAATCGTTCTTTCTGGTAGTTCGTTGCTCCGGACTTTTTTTTTTTTCGAGATTGTTGGACGAATTTGATGGTTTCTCACTATTAAGCGTAGGGGGTTACAAAGATTCTTCCAACCTTCTCACCATAAATTTTCTGTATGGGATCTCACTATATTTGTCTTGCGTCTCACCATATTATATTTGTCTTGCACCTCGCCATTTTCTGGAATTGGAATTTGTTGATCTAATTTATAAATTGAGCTTGGATTGGTTCAGTTAGGTTGTTAGTCGGTTATTAAGTAATTAATTGTTTGTGTCTTTAAGAATATTGAGAATTGTTTTGATCTCTGAACCACGTCAATTTAAGATCCTAAGGTAAATTTTGTATGAATGGAAGTTTGAATTTAAAACAAGTTGTATATTTCTGATAGCAGGTTATATTTGAGGGTCGATCTTTTTCTTCTTTCTTTAGTAATTAGCGTAGTGTGTAGTATCTTGCTTGTTATATATATTAATGTTAATCAACTGTTACGATAATTTAATTCTTGATTATTGAATTGATATTTCTTTTGTGTAAAAATTTACTGCTATTTTTTATTTTTTGTAACATTTGATCAACTTTTATGTCTTGAAATTAGATTGAAAATGTCTTCACGAGAGGAGTCATATTTCATATTTCAGATGATAATCTACAATTTGTTACTATAGATCAGACAGGCCACATGACAAATGATAGTTTAAATAGGGAAATTATGAACCTGACCCCTCCTCGAAGTCACATTTTCCAGTTTTATGATCCTCTAGAAGATAATTCGAGAATTTATAGATTAGAAGAACCTTTTCCTAGGAACTTTAGTTGTCTTGCTCAATCTCCAACACCAATTCCAGCGGAGACTAGTCAATTAACTAGAGATATCTTAGGTTTTGGTACAAGGTATTAATCAAAATTGCTCTTTTAGTCATGTTATACCTAGGCAAGTTGAATTTCAGTTTTCAAAGAATAGTTGAGAATTGCCAACTCGTGGTAGGCCTACGAACAATTATCATTACTTTTCTGATTACTATAAGAGAGTTTCTTTAGTTAAAAATTAGACTCGTATAGGCATGTTTCGGACGGGTAGGCCAATGCCTCATGATCATAGATATTTTGATAAATTGCCGAATAATTTATAAAATTATGATAATAATGCTCAGGCTAATGTTGCAGTTGCTAGTACAATTCCGCATTATATTAGTAAATATTCGTTCCACAAATTTATTGAATGATTTGAATCAAAACTAAAAGGGTTTAAAGTCATTGATGGCAGAAATAGTTTTTTAGTTTTTGATGTTCTACTGATAATTGAGAAAGTAGTGGAGCATTTTTTTTTTAAATTTTTTTTGCCGAATGACAGTTGTCTATAGTACATTGTTAACACGTAGTGAAGGAGATTTTCAAGTAAAAGTACAATATGCCGTAAATAATAGCTCTTCATACAATTTCTTTAAATATAAAATACTTGATAGATTTCTGTCAAATACAGTAAACATTCCTTAGTATCTGAAAGACTATTCAGGATACAAAAGTTAAAAGAAGCCGTGGATCAGTTTGCTGAAGATTTATTATGCATCTCTTGTTTTGAGATTTTATTGTAGTGATTCCCAACTTATTAACATCTTATACCATTCACCTGGTTCAAGCGTTTCAGCAGTTGTATTAGGTGAATGCTGAGAATATCAGGAAGGCTCAGCGTCAGTACTATCAGTCAGTGGCGGATCTAGAAGGTAAAAGGTTGAGGGCAGTCAGAACTCAGACTATGATAGGTATATTATGAGATTATTATAAATTTTTAAAACAATATGTAAATAATAATTTAAATTATTATTGTCATTCAGAAAACTAGGGGGCCCTAGGCACCGAGGTAGACCCGCCACAGCTATCAGTTGCACTACTCTACAAACATCTCGAAGGCCGAGCATGCAGCCGAAATAAAAAACAGAACATTAGATAACATTGCGGTAGTAATCCATTGAAATGTGAGTTGACATTTATGAATATTTTTCCAACGGATGTACCCACAGATGCAAAAGAAGAAACTTAGTTGTGACGAGAAAGGAGGAGCTGCTTAGAATGAGTTTCTGAATAGCTTCTTACGCGAAGACACAGCAATGACGTCACACTGAAATCCACTAAAAATTAAGCTTATATCATTCAATACAACCTGTAAAATGCTGTAACTGTGAAAACAGATTTACCCCAAGGTTCACGGAACGACTACGCTATTAGCTATGAGAAATTACAATTTGAATTTAATTAATCTAATTATTTCAATAATTAGTTTGAATGGATTTTTCCTCCACCATTTTAGCCTTTGTTTATTTCTCCTGCATCTCTGCATATATTTTTCCGCTTGATGCGAATGGATGTCTTGTTCTATGCTGTTTCTTTTCTATCTGTATGTGAAACTACCTTATTTTTGGATTGGATTTTTTTGGAAAAAATTGTGCACGAGAAACATAAATTAAGAACAATTTTACTTATACCACATTAAAAGTAAGTACGCAACAAGAAAACAGTTTAGAGTAAAATTTCAGAGCCAAAACATCACAGGAAAATTTGAGAATATTCATATCAGATTCAGAACTTTATATTGCAAGGAAGCGATAAAAAAAAATAAATAAATAAGAAAAAATAAATAAGAAAAATCTAGCTTCGAAAGATGTTTAGTACAAAGAGCAGTATTTGTAAGGGGAACCCTTTTGCCCACAGTCTTCGAAAGAAACCAAATGAGAAATTGGGAAAATTTGGGAACATTCGTTTTTGAAATCAGGACATGAAATTGATGGGAAATGCGTAAAACAAATAATCCAAGATCGTACGAAAATCGAGCGGGAGCCACAACTTGCGATATCTGCCGTTCTCAAATAAATGACATAAGTAAACTTACGTTGTGTGAATTGATTTCTTCCTATGTTCCATTGATTAATGCTAATAGCTATTCTTTCTGTGGCAAATAAAACAGCAGGACTAGAAATAATGTATTTTTAATGACTATTTAACATGGCCTGTCCGATTGCAATGATGTGAATAGACTTTGGGAGAGATAGGGGCGGATCCAGGACCGACTTCTGGGGGGGGGGCGGTGGGTTGTCGTACTGCTACTTTTAAGGCTTCCAAACTTTGGGATTGATTTTACTTATATATATAAAATAAGAAAGTTTCCTCCTCTGGGGGGCGATCGCCCTCCCTGGATCCACCCCTGGGGAGAGATGGCTGAAGTTCAGCTCAAATGTAGAAGAGACCATGTAGATTTCAAATTGTCCTGAAATGGATGGAATATAGTAAAAAACCACGAAATATGAACATTAATGTCAATGGAAAATGAATGACAAAAATGAAGTCGTCACCTAACTCAAAAACTATAATAAGGAGATGGCTAATTGAAAGATTACTTCCAAGGCATAATGAAGAGCTTAAAAACAATGTATAGCACGTAAGGTAAATATGGAAAGAACATTCTCAAAAGTCAAGTTGTTTGAGTTTGAGTTTTTTTTTTGGGGAGGGGGGCGGTGGGTTGTAATATTGCCACTTAGAGCTAGTTTTAAGAGTTCCAAACTATCGAATGGGTTTTGTTTATATATAAAATAAGAAAAAAGCTCCCTCTTCTGGGGGGAACAATTGCCCCCTCCTGTAAGAAAGTATAATGGATTTTCTGAGAATTACCCAGGACGCCCCACGTGGAGGTAACGTGCTTGAAATATCACACGTTGGACTTAGTATCACCAGACTCGATTTAGCACGCAATGTCAATTTTGAGCCGATCACGTGACGGTGGCGACATTGTCTACATGGCAAATCGAATAGGTTTTTCATATGGAATGAATATGATTTTAATGCTATACATAACAGAAGGGTTGGGAATCACTGAAATGACGGTTTTTCATATGGAATGAATATGATTTTAATGCTATACATAACAGAAGGGTTGGGAATCACCGAAATGACTACAACCAACACTCCTTACAAAAAATAAATTGCAAGATGGAAACCTTACAAACTTGCAATGCATAATACGAGTATCAGTGTATTTCCCTGTATTTATCTATTTTTATTTATTATTTTTTTACAGTCTACCCGTTTAAAGGGTTGCGCCCTTTCTTCGGGGAAGTGTTGCGTCGATATTGTGGAGGCTATAACAATTATGGTTGGTCTAAGGGTTTTTCTCTTTATTCATTATTTTAAGGACATGAACATATATACATTAGAAATAAACTTGAACTGGTGATATACATAAATAAAATAATAATTACAGAAAATGTGCAGGGGGGCGATGAGTAATATGAAACAAGAAAATAACAAAATTAGTGCAGTGCAGTAGCGTAGCCAGGATGTGTGTTTGGGGGGGGGCAAGTGCTGTTATAGGTATATATAGAAAAATTACAAACAAGAAAATATATAGACATAAAAATATATAAAAAATTACAAACATCAAAGTACCAAAGTACATTGTCGGACCACTTTGGGGGGGCCCGGGCCCTCCGCCCCCCCTTCCCTACGCCACTGGTGCAGTGCATTAGGTTTAGTGCGTGAATATAACAACAAATATGAAAAACATTAAAAGGAATATCAAGTCAATAGCAAAACATAGCAGGAATAATAGAACTCATAGGAATAATTGTTTGAAATGATGATGAAATGAGGATGAATTGTTCTGGACGCCACAACACGAGGTTCTGTTAGTGAACAGATGAGGTTATCTTCTGTTCCTGGGGCTATTCAGGAACTGATGTAGACAAAAGAGGCCCATGTTAGTAGGTATTCACTGTGCATATGATGGATATATGGAAGATGACAGATGACGTGGATGATATATAACAAATACTTCTGGGTCGCGGTCGGCAGGATCTATTTGCAAGTGGTACAATGTAAGATAGTGCTGTAGCGGAGAATCAACGTATCGTGGTGGTGCATCATTGTCTCGGTCATAGCGTATTACGTCTTGAATTGCCCCTCCTGTAAGAAAGTATAATGGATTTTCTGAGAATTACCCAGCACGCCCCACGTGGAGGTAACGTGCTTGAAATATCACACGTTGGACTTAGTATCACCAGACTCGATTTAGCACGCAATGTCAATTTTGACTCAAAATTTTTGAGCCGATCACGTGACGGTGGCGACACTGTCTACATGGCAAATCGAATAGGTTTTTCATATGGAATGAATATGATTTTAATGCTATACATAACAGAAGGGTTGGGAATCACTGAAATGACGGTTTTTCATATGGAATGAATATGATTTTAATGCTATACATAACAGAAGGGTTGGGAATCACCGAAATGACTACAACCAACACTCCTTACAAAAAATAAATTGCAAGATGGAAACCTTACAAACTTGCAATGCATAATGCGAGTATCAGTGTATTTCCCTGTATTTACCTACCGTACATTTTCTTACGTAACCTAAAATTTAAAAGACTTATTGTGGACTTCGAAATGAACAATACAAACTACTTGAAGATTTATCATAATGTTTAAAATGCATGACCTCCATCGACGTAATAAATATATTTTTTTTAACAGTTATTGCAATTTCGGTCTCATGTATTTTCTGGTTAAAAATTCATGGGATTATTTAAAATTCCTCTTGTTCTGCCATCTATGGAGCAGACATTAACTACTACAGAAAATGTTTCGATTTTTATTTATAGTGAGCAAGTCTCTCTCTCACACAATGATAACTCGTTGGAGTATGTGAGTTTTATTTAATGAGGCTTTACACTATATGGCAGTGGTTGCCAACCTTTTTTGCCTGACGACACGCTACTGAATGCTCACATCATCGCGGAAAGACTTCTTGATTTTTTTTTTTTAGAGTTAATGGCAATATAAATTATAATGATAGAACCCTTAATGTTTTTATAAAGCACGGTCGTCAATCCCACTGGGGACACCACGGACGTGTCCCCCTAAGCACTGGCGTCTCTGGCATGTAAAATTTAGGGGGAAGGTATAAAAGAAAGTGATTTAAATGGTACTAGGCCTACCTAACCCAACCTGTTTATTAACTTCGATTCTATTTGTCACGTTTCTGCTTACCATCACGGAGCCCCTAAATTATATTAAGAACTCGATTACAATCATAGGGGCAGCGGTGGCTCAGTGGTAGAGCGTTCCCCTCTGGTACGTGGGGTCCCGGGTTTGATCCCAGCCCCGCCAAGTGAACTTTGTGGTGGACAAACATCGAGTGCGTGCGTTTCCTCGGCGTTCTCCCGTTTCCTCCCACTTTCTTTATTCCACCATTCCATTCGTTACTCATCATCATCGTTTCCCATAGCCTCACCGGCATAACCATGGGACGTAAATCTCAGATTTCATTTCATTTCATTTTTCGATTACAATCGTTTGACAGCCTGAATATTATATTCCAAATAAATATAATTATTTATATGGTATTTTGTCGTTTAGTAAATAAATAAAATTAGAATAAAATATTGAATATTTTGTACTTCAAAATATTGGGGGGGACACGTCCCGCTCATTCCCTCCGCCAGATACACCCTTGCCCCTAAGATTTGTAAAACGGTTTCGTCATCCCTAACGTCGGACTAAAACGGGAGAACAACTGTGATTTTTTCCAACCCTTCAACTTTCATTCCAAAATAGGTTCCTATAATTCCGGGACCCATGCCAGTTTGATTTTTCTTTCTCGGTAATTAAAACGTATTTTACAGTATATATAGTTGCACGTAAGAAGATACATAATATGAATTTTGTAATTTAGAATTTAAAAGTACAGTATGATTATTAATTATAAAGTATTAATTTTATTTCATCACTTTTAGCCCAACAAATGAAATTCAAACAATTCGCTCCTGGATCTTGGTCATCAATACTGCGTCTTATCCTTTGTCTTGCAGTCAAGTCTTGGTCCTGCATTTCGTAGTCTTGGTTATCTTTCATGCTATACAAGAGCCAAGAATGCTCGCCTCATCGGTACAAATTAAGACCAAGTGTGATTTTGATTATGGTCTTTCATACTATCATCATCAGGATCCTGCCGCCTATAGTCGGACAATTTGTCCATGCCGATCAGATGCCGCGATCGGATTGCCGGTGCCGAACACCGGCGTCTTTCCGCTCGATTTTCGACTGCGACGAGCAAAAAGAGATTCGTTCACCAAAAGAAAACAAAGAGAGTTAGAAGGTAATTTGTTGCTTTAAAATACGAATTAGGGCTTATATTTCCCTCGTATAAAGCTTTTTCGAAACAGTCGGCAGATAGTCGGACGACGACTGCAAAAAGAGACTGCCGGCAATTTCTTGAAAAACTACTTCGGCACGACGTCGGCGAAAGTTGCAATAACGCGTACCAGCGGCAAAGAGTCGAATTTTGAAAAATGAATAGAGCCTGTATCTTCTTTAATGATGAAGTAAAAATTGAAACTATCCGAAGGTTTTCCTTGTGGGTGGACACGGCAGAAAGTCGGCATACAGCGGCAAATGATGGTTGTAAATACATCGAAACGTTGACGGCGTGCCAATCATAAAAAAAAGGTAAATGAATGAAAAGAAATGTAGTAAAGGGACTGCACGTAAAGGGTATATGAGAAGTAAATACTTAAGATAAAATACAAGTACGAGAGGATCCTTAATCAACATTTTGGAAGGAGACGGCAAACAGCGGACGGGAACCGCGGCAAATATTGTCGGAAAGACGTCGAAACGTTGGCGGCGTGCCGACAAGTAAAGGAGCCGAAAGAATTCCGGCCAACAGCGGATGGACCGACCTTGAAAAGATGCTCGGACAGGCGCCGAGCCGCCTTTGCCGCTGGAGAGCCTGATTGCAGAAATCGTAGTCTGGTTGCGCTGCCTGTGTGTTCGGTTCGCGTTCTTCATTTGTCACATGGTGATGCAGTGTGGGTGAACTGCTTCAATCAAAGTTCGTTGAGGTGAGTTTACAAGTGGGGAAAAAATGTTTATGATAAAAATATTCATTCATTGGAACTGTACCAAGTTGCTGGTTAAGCAAATATCACGAAAGCATGGGATATAGTATCGGAAGCTACATGAGTTCCCGAAGGAGCAGGATGCTCATACTTTTATGGATTATTCATTGAGTATGAAGTGAGAGAGCTATATAAATGTAGTGAGTTAATTTAATATTATGCATATATATTTCAAATTGTCATAAATTTTATAGGTTGTGTTACATATGTTAATTGTTGCTGCGCATGAAAAAGATTCGGTTATAGTATCTTCCGCTCACTGGCGTCTCTGGCATGTAAAATTTAGGGGGAAGGTATAAAAGAAAGTGATTTAAATGGTACTACATAGCCCAACCTGTGCATTAACTTCGATTCTATTTGTTACCTTTCTGCTTACCTTCACGGACCCCCTAAGGTATATCAAGAACTCAATTACAATTGTAGAGTCCGCGCTGGTTCAGTGGTAGAACGTTCCCCTCTGGTGCTTGAGGTCCCGGGTTCGATCCCAGCCATCGCCATGTGAACTTTGTGGTGAACAAACACCGTCTGTGTGGGTTTCCTCGGGGTTCTCCTGTTTATTTACACTTTCTTCATTCCACCATTTCATTCATTACTCATTATCACCGTCTTCTTTAGCCTAACCGGCATAACCGTGGGACAAAAAACTTAAGGATTTCACTTAATTTTTTATTTAAAAAAAAACGAGGGACAGTTAAGAAACTGTGGTACACGATTTTCTTCTTGAAATTGCAAAAGTTTACATGCCATAGTTTTTAAGGTAAGTGGCTTCTCACTCAACGGCAATATATTTCTACACAGTGTACGAGAGCTGTATTTTATGTTTACAACTGAAGAGTTACTAGTATGAAACCATAACAAGTGATATTGAAATATGTATGATCAGTGGCGGCGATGGACGTTAAAAGTGGGGGGGCAAGACATGATCTGAATATTTGCATATCAGTGTTAGTTTCCCTGGTTGCTTCTAACACTTTCCTTGACGAAAGGTTGTATAACTAATAGGATACTATCTTTTTCAGTTAAAGTACCATATATCGTATTTCATATTTTTAGTAAATTGACAAGAGCAACGCAAATAGGTTCTAGCCCTTTGTACTCTTAAACAACGAAAATGTAAGAAAAGATTTGATTTCTTGCTCATGAACATCTTAAAATCCTGTCTGGAAAATTGTGTGATCAGATTATGTAATAACAAGTTTGCAAAGCAAATAAATAGAAAGAATAATATTAATCATAGTAATGAATAATGTGGTTTATTTTGTAAAAGTTATGTTGAAACTGGGGATTAATAAACAGCTTATATTTTTAACAAGCTGAAATCCATTCTTCGCATGGGTCAGATAAAACATCTATGTAAACATACTGAACAACGAAAGAAAAAAATATCAGTCATTTTCTACTACGTTTACATGTCACGGTAAACGCTCCCCTGAGACCCCTTGTTCGAATTTTGAAAATGCTTCGTCTTGGTCTGGGGCCTGGACCAAAGTACCCCTGACCAAAATTTGGTAATTCTCGGTCCATTCGTCTGGTCCCCAGGCCGCACACAGACAGACAAACACACAAACTAATTCTTTATTTTATTTTTATTAGAAAGATTCCCGCATGCTATTAAACGTGTGTTATTACTCTTAGAAAATGAAAGACAGTAAATTCTACAAGCATATGCTATATTTAAAGAAATATGCAATTGCAATATTAATTGCTTTGAATTGCAATTAAAATGCAATTCCTGTAGCTTTATTAACTCCACGGAAGAAAATAACCAATACGTACTCACGCAACGGCAAATATTATATGGTTCATTTTTTCTATGAACCAGTAATACATACAAAAACTACATTTCCAAATGAAACTATATACATTAATGGGTTATTTCAAAAAAGTGAGGGGGCAACTGCCCCCCTTTGACCTCCCTAATCTCCGCCCATGTGTATGATTACCAAAGCCCGCATGTTTTCACTACCCTCGCTTACGCGTATACCCACCGTCGCTGACGCACTTGTTCCCTTCGAACACACCCCTGCGTAAGCCCACCAGCGTTGCCCTGCTTGACTCAGTTATATAGAATTCGTGCTTTTTAGTGGCCAACTAGCACCAGGGCAAGCGATCGGGGCGATTGCCCCCTCCCAAAAGAGAAAACTTATTTTATATATAAATAAAGCCCATTCAAAAGTAGCTCTAAGTAGTAGTATTACAACCTCCCTCCCTCCCCCCAGAAATCCGTCCTGGATCGCCCCTGTCTAGCACAGGTTGGTTTGTGTTTTTGCCCTGTAGTTTTTATGCCCCTAACCTAATGTAAAGTAATCGAACGTAACTTAATCTAATTCAACCAAATATAACCGATCGGAGTACGTTTTTGGAACATTTTTTTTCGATTTTGAAATTGGTTCTGCGATACAACAGTAAATCCCTAAATTTAGGTTAGGTTAGTTTGGATAATTTTTAGATTAAGAGCTCCGGTTTACTGCTAAAGGTGATAACTTGATTTTGTCTTTTTGTGACTAGTTGTTGCATAATAGAGTGCAAAAGTGACCCGCAACGTTTTCTTATGGCAAAAGTACTAAATAAAGCGAGGTGGTATACAGGCTGCACCCCTATAATGCAATCAAAAGAACGCTATTTCCAAGCAGAAAACCGTACTCCAGGGGGAAAACATTAGCGCGGTGAGTAGTACACTGAGAAATATAATCAGTAAACAACTGGAGGTTAAAGGACAATTTGGCTGTAAGAACCAGTAAATAATTTTATGTATGCCAGGTGTGATATTTTCATGTCGCCATGTGGAAATATTTTAGAAGCAATAAGCAGGGGCGTCATTTCAGACTTCGCTTGGGGGGGGCAAGAGCACCACCGACATAAGACTTTCATGTTTTGTACTAGTATATTAGTATACAATTGATTAAAGTATATGTGTTCCTCAAACTCTTGGGGGGGGCAATTGCCCTCTCATGCCCCCCCTAAATGACGCCCCTGGCAATAAGAAGAAAATTGGTGAAATAATTATAATTTTTCATCAATTATTCCGAGTGGTGCGGCAAAAGTAAACCTGCACGAACGCAAGTTCGGATTTGTACATGTTTTAAGCCTAAATAACAAAAAGCGAAGATAATTATCTTAGAGAAACGTGGACAATTTCTCATAATTCTTAGTGCCACGACAACGTTTATGTTGTTTTTTTTAGTATTCTCTAGTATTTAGTGTCTTTTTAGTAACCTACTAAGATCTACTAGGTTATATACTGCAGGACTTGTTTCATATGTGAGCAAAAATTTCCAATTGAAAAAAAAAAAACAGGAGAAATGAAGTAGTGAATAAACGCTCTTGTGTACAGATTTACTTGTGGCGCAATACTAGACAAAACTGTTGAAAAATTATAATTGTTTCAAGAATTTCCTTTTTATTGTCCCCTAGACGGTTTCCACTGGGCGGAATATATTTTACTTGGCATAAATAATATTCAAGGGGACCTCTAGAAGTAATTGTTGAAAAATTACAATCTCTCTTACGATTTGCGTATAAATACGACTTCCAGATATGTAGCATAAAAATAGCGCAAAAAAATAAATCTGTGCTGGGTGGCCACTAAATAGCACGAATGCTATCTAACGGAGTCTAATAGGGCGAAGCAGGCGCGTCATCGATAGTGGGTACATGCAGAGGTGAGGGTAGTGGAAGGAAGTGCGTTTTAAAAATGATCGAGTTTCAATAGCACGTGTTATGGTTTCATATTAGTAACTCTCCACTTGTAAACAAAATACTGCGCAGAAATATGATGCCGGTGTACACGGTGCAGAAATAAGCCGCCCGTGGAGAATAGCATGTAATAGAGCCATTTTTCATATGCCCTCATTTGTTTTATTCATCGTAAAGCACTTGTAATGATTTGACATTAGTAAACCTAAGATACAGTTGTATTACATTGTATGTAACTAAGTTACCTGTAGAAATTCGTTCCTTATAAACATGTCTTTTCATATCTTCCAAAATGTAGTGCACCAAAACTACACCTGCACCAGACTGTCTTATTTTGATTTTTTGCGGGCCGCGGTGGCTCAGTGGTAGAGCCTTCATCTCTGGTGCATGGGATTCCTGGTTCAAACCCTGCTCCTGCCAAGTGAACTTTGTGTTGGGCAAACAACATGTGCGTGGGTTTCCTCGGGTTCTTCCTTTTCCTCCCACTTTCTTCATTCTACCATTTTATTCATTTCTCATTTTCGCAGTCTCCTTTAGCCTAGCCAGCATAAACGTGGGGGGTAAAAGTAAAAGATTTTTTTAAAATTTTGATTTTATATAATTTGTAAGATAAAAGTCACAGCAAAATAATTTTCAAACAGAATACAGCAAATGTCTCAAACAGAATGACACGAATACCTAATTCCTCTGCCACTTCCTCATTAAAACGTAGTGATGTTCTGGCCGTATAAGTCAAAGCCTTGTCCATATGGATCATCACCTGTTTCGCGTCTGTTAGATACAATTGTGGGATATCTCTCCAGTAGGTAAATATCAGAATGGATTCTTGTAAGTGTTTGGCGTCCACCTTCAGGTTTTGTTCGACCTTGCGTATCATCACCGTACCCTCATATCCGAATCCTGTAACAACCATAAATCCACGAGGGAAACTCCCTGCACTGACGAACAAAGTTGCTGCGCCGTTTGCCGTCAATGTCATAAAATTGAGTATTCTGCCCATACAACCAAATCGTGAAGCCATACGTTACAGTTTCGCCACACCTACTCTGCCCGCTTCGCGTCACTAAAATAGCAATGTTTCGAGCCAACTATCATGGAGGAAACGAGTGTAGCCAGTCAAACGTACCGGCTCAAACAATGCGTGGTTGTTTTCTGTCTTCATTGAGTTCACAGGATGAAGATTCGTATAGGCAGATCCCCTATTTTATAACATCCTTGGTCACGGTATGTGGTCGCCCGAATCTGACTACCAGCAGTGATATGGATGTTTGACTTTCCATTTGTAACCCGACAGATACTAATCATACAGTTTCTCTTGCAGTTCGTCTTACGTTCAGCAAAGTGACGAGATAGAAGATGATGTACACGGGCCTTCGCATACTTCAACCTGAGGCCCTTGCAAATGTTTTTGTTCACTGTTGACGGTACGAATTGATATCACGTTGAGTCGGGGGGTTTTCTTAGCACTCGATGGATTCCCCTTAGCACTACGGGTGTCACTTTGCTTGCAGGCCTTCTTCTAGTAGTTGTGGTGGGTGAATGTTTCGCAACTGTATCCTGCTGTGTGTAACGGGCCACAATAGCTTTTGCAGTAGTCACCTCGAGTGTTAACCCTGTGGGCCGCGGTGGCTCAGTGGTAGAGCGTTCACCTCTGCTGCTTGGGGTCCCGGGTTCGATCCCTGCCCCCGCCAAGTGAACTTTGTGGTGGACAAACACCGTGTGCGTGGGTTTTCTCGGGGTTCTCCGTTTCCTCTCACTTTCTTCATTCCACCATTTTCATTCATCTCTCATCATCACCGTCTCCTTGAGCCTAACCGGTATAATCGTGGGACGTAAAACTCAAAAATTTCATTTTCATTTTCCGAGTGTTAACCTTTTCTCCTGACACTGTTTCACGATGTGTAGGTACAAAAACGTGGACATCGGAAGTTTGAAAAAATTAAACAATTCAACATTAACATCTCTAGGAAACCATTAGCGACTACTATTAGAACTTTTTTGAGAAGAAAAGCTCATCATGAACTTGGAAATTTTAAGCGTTCAACTTCTTAATTTTTGATCTTTATTAACGGATTTCCATCAAGGTAGTAATTCAGCAACAAAAACGACTTTATTCTCCATACATCTGATCCATTATTTAATCGTGGAAAAGGGAGACTCAAAACAGGAGCGTAGTCAAGCAAAATTCGTTTTGTAGCAGTTACAGCGGTGATGTCTGTTCTTGAGTTGTGATTTTGTGCAGATAGTTGCACATTGACTGATACTTGCAGTAAAGTTCTCTTTCTTGTTTAAGAATAGTGACAGTGACAGTGATTTACCATACAGTCTTAATGGTGTTTCAGTGGAAAGTACAATGTTTTAATTGCTTCTTATTATAATAAGATAAATGAAGGCAAGCAGTTTCTTAACTTTGATGTGAAGTTAAATGTTTTACGGTATAAGTGATAATTCACAATCTCGTCTTTAGCTCCGAATTTATGACTTTAATGTGAAGAGTTGACTTTCATAACGATTTATGAGTAATCTAAAATACTACTAGAACTATACTTTGTTCAAATATGCTTCACTTTATTCGGTTTAGCTCAATAAACTTATTACAAGTACCTATTTAACTGGAAACTTAAGATAATTTCAATTCGAACAAAGACTGAAACATAAAAATAAAAATTATAAATAAAACTTAGTTTAAACTTAAGCATATGTAATAATAAAATAATTTGTTTGCTGTATATTAAATATGTTCTTTTAATAACGTAATACGGTTTATGTATTATGTCTTATTCTTTAAATGTTGGAGTCTCTGCTGCCGAGTTATAGTTTTGCGAATTTTTTCTAACGTTTCTCAAAGTTATGTTCATTCGATTGAATTCTTATTACAGATGGTTTGTGTTTTAGATATGTTACTAAAATTGACTCCTAGGAAAACATAAAATGTATTTGTTTTGAAACTTTTATCATTTTTGCCCACCTGATCGATTTTACCTGTAGTTTATTTAAGTATATGTGCATTTTATTCGTTACACTAACAAGGTTTTATTTTAAGATGTAATATTTTGTATTCATCCGATTGCCAATACAATAGTGTCGCAAAACCCTGACGCGTATCGAAGTTCTATTTCAAAGTAATATAATGCTATCTTCACTAAATATAATATTCTATTTTAATACATCTTTTTGTCTGGTGAGGGACTTAGGGATTTATTGTTTAACTTGCAGCTTCAATGTAATGTTTCAAAGATTTCTCAAGAAACTCCGTTTCCTACCATTGGATATACGGCAGGATTTCTTTTCTTTTCTGATTCTCGTTTGGGGTGGCGACCGTACTGTTGTAATAGAGATCAAGTAAAAGTTAACTGTTTCGACGTAATTGAATTCTTCATCAGTGACTATAGTTTTCATTACTCTTACAGGTTTTCTTGTAACATACAGCGTCTAACATATAGCGTTGAAGCCGGTTCATTGCAACAAGGTCTATTACACTGTGTGGTTTGGTTTGGTTTTGGTGTGATGAAGTATATATTCGATTGTAATAAATATACATGATGTGCTACCGCCGTACACATTGAAGAGTATATTTTACAAAGCATTATATTTTGTTCTATTTTAAATACTTCATTTATTTCTGGAAGCAAGTGGAAATGTTGCTCAAGAAAGACAGAAGTGTTGCAATGGAAGAAGACCCACAGAGAGCAGTAGCGTAGCCAGGATGTGTGTTTGGGGGGGGGGCAAATGCTGTTATAGATACATATAGAAAAATTCCAAACAAAAAATATATAAACATAAAAATATATAAAAAATTCAAACATCAAACCACATTGTTGGACCTCTTTGGGGGGTAGGCGGCCCCTCTGGGCCCCCTACCCTATGCCACTAACGGAGAGTATTGACAAAAATTATATGTACTAACATCTTTAAAGATATTTGTGAAGAGTGGTAGAATATATGTGGGACTACTGTTTTTTTTTTTTTCTTTTAGAACTGGTGAATTTCATTCAATCATAACATTTGTAAAAAAAAAATTCCCATTTTAATGCGGTTTATTTCAAATCAAACGGGAATGATGGTCATCACTTACCTTTCAAGCGAATATTGAGAATTACATCCATATTGCTTTTAGTACAGTCGAACCGTCACTCAATGTTCGTTGCAGTAGCCTGCAAAGTATCCTACATGAGTTTGCAATTTCTCTTGTAGTGTTAACTCGCAAATGTTCAAGTGTTCGTTGGTTATTATGGTACACAAAACCCTTTTGTTAACTGCATAGCAGGTAATCTGAGGACATAAAATCAGGAGACTTCGGGGAAGAAGTTCGTAGAAATGATTCGATCACCTAATCAGAGCCATGTGGCATCTGGCCCATCGTTCTGGCTGCTGATAGGCCAGTGAATATGGTATAACCTTCTCTTTAGTGTCGTCCAATTGGTTTGAACAAATTCATTTAAAATGTCCATATAACATGCCGCATTCAGTATCCCCTAAGAAAAAGTGTCCAGTGAGGTGACGCGTTGCTCACACTACCACAACGAACGGTGCATCAAATTTTCATCTCTTCTGCGTCATGTGCAACTAACCACATTAAAATTGAACGTCCTTATGACCGAGTGAAATCCACCCATTAAAAAAAAATTATATGAGGCACGTGTTTATATTCTCAGAGCCAATTCCTGTTCACATTAACAATGCCTTTTTGAAAAGGGGAAATGGACTACATTCCTTAATATTTCTGTTGTTAACTTTTTACCTAGGATGCATTTCTATTAGAATATATAAGAGTAAAATATATTTTCTCTAAATCTCTAAACTTTGTGTAGATTTTGGTATTGAATTCAATATTTAAGTTTGCCCTGATGAGGTTAATCAGATAAAATAAAAAGGGAGCATTTCAGGATCTAAGTTATGTTACACAACTGAGTAAGTCCGAAATAATAAGTTTTTTTTCAATTTGTTATTCTCATTTTAGTTAGATTAAGTACTTTTTTTCATAACAGTATTATTGTGCTCCATTATATGTAATCTTATTGTCAGCTAGAGTTGTCCGATTCTATAATTCTGGGGGATGGGATTTTCGGCTTTGAAATTGATTTTTGTTTTGCCAACACTTCCTTAGTCTCGCTATCCCAGTTTTTGTCGTTGAATTCTTTTTATTAATACTTCATCTTTTCTATGCAGTGTTGTAAAATTTTCTGTATCTCTCTATATTCTCACAATCCTGATTCTGAGCTATTTAAATTCTACATTACTATTTCATAGGTTTGAAATTTTCTTCAGTTGTAAAGACAACTGTTGTTTGATATTGTTCTTTTTTTTTTTTTTTTTTTTCGCGTGGAATCAGTTGAGAGAAAGTGTGATTATATTTCTCAGAGTACAAGCTCCTTAACGGTGAGGTTCAGTACCATCGCCTCCTTTCTTTTCTATCCCATTGATTTGTAGGGGAAGTATTCTTCCTTTTCTTTGAAATGAATAAAATTTTTGATGTTCTGATTTTATTGATTTCTTCTGAATATCTATTTAAATGTCCCTTGCTTTGTCAAAATGATCTTTTAGTATATATAAATATATTATTATTTAAATTAGATGTCATTTATGAATATTGAAAATATACAACACAGAATTTTATTTCCACAAAGTAAGAGACATTTAAATAGACCTGAAGAAAAATAATAAAAAGTAAAACCCTTAAAATCTCAAAGAAGCAGAGGAAAATTTTCTCGTATATATCAATGGGCTAAAAAAGAAAAATGGCGGAGTTATTCAAGGCACTTAAATATGGATAGCAGGAATTATTTAGAATAATATAGTGCTTTTTGAACATTGTAATCACTTCATATATATTGGCTTTTCTGATTTTACATACTGTATGAAGGCTATCTGTGTTAAAACTCAATGTTATGAAATGCTACAAATTTTTCTTTAAAAAAAATAGTAGTACATCCGAAGGTATATTACATATAACTTCTATTGAATGATAAGGTTCATTACATAGGCTAATGTATATAAGTTAATACGATGTGCATTGTATTTTGTTAATACAATTTGGTGTGTTTTTAGTGCTAATATAGACCAGAAAAAAATGTGATCTTCCCTTCATTTATTCTCTTAAAGAATTCCTTTAAAACAAAGGATCTTTGCAAAGTATTATATTAAAACATTTCATTTTTGCTGTAAATGACTTCATTAACCGTTTTTTCTCTATATAATGGGTATGCACTATGAGTATACTGTACATGTGGCTGTTTCACTTACGATATAAATTATTTTCTCACATTTTTCTGTTTCATTGTATACAATTAATGTATAAATCATATAGAAACGAATTAAATGAACAATTAGTTACCTACTTAATTATTATTTTAACTTAATATGATTTCTACTTTTGAAGTGTAGGCCTATTTAAATAAATATTTAAGGCATAGACTGAGAACTGATAGCTTAGTCGTTAGAACTTGTGTTTGGTGCATTTCAGTGTTTGGTTTCTACGAATATAGTCATGGGTGTAAGTAGGGGTAAAAGTGTGGGGAATGCGGGTGGGCGCCGTCCCCTTGCTTCCAGGAAATATCCGTGGCATCCCCCCACTTTCTAACTTAATTACAATGTGCAAAGATAGGTACGGGTGACTTCATGCGTCTCCCTACCTTTTCAAATTCACTTTTACCCCTGGGTGCAAGTAAAGCTGTACCCTGGCCAAGGGTGACGATTAGTGATGGGCAGTGGGAATATTCCCGGTGGGAAGGAATTTAGAAATGGGAATATTCCCGGGTTTTTCCCTGGCCTATAAATTCCCGGGAAGGAATTTATTTCCATTTCTTTACTTTATCTTCCAAATTATAAGAACCAAATGACTAATTACTTTATTTTAAATATATTATGATTTACTTCTAGGTTTTAAAGAATTTGTAAGTTTAAGAATTCAAATTATTTGACGGTACTTTATATAACTAATAATATGATTTTTTAAGTTCCATTTCCATTTGCACTAAAAAGTAGGGTAATTGTTTAGTATTGGAGGGCCAAAACTAGCAAAAAATAGGATGATTTACGGAAGAAATGACTTGATAGTGATGTTCAAGTAGTCAAGAAAGTATCGAACACATTTTTTTAGAGCAGTAGGGGATTTATAGAAAACAAAAGGTAATTGGAAGTGATTTATGTGAGAAAAGAAAGTGAATTGTTGGTAACGAATATAGAAAACAACGTGCATGCGGTGCTCTAACCCGCCTTCATTCGCTAGCGCTCGCTCTGCAATGCTGTCTGAATTTAATATTGATAACGTAATTTAACGCATGAAACCATAAAACAAACGCATCGGAATAGAATATCCCAAAAAAGTAGGTGCAAAAGCTGGTCCCCCAATGCTAAACAATAGCCAAAAGTAGCAAAGTACTAATTTACAAATGATGAAAAGGAACCATTTTGTAAAGTAATTTAGAATTATGTAGAAATAGAGATGAAGTACTATTAATAAACCCAGCACCACCATTAGTAATAGACGTCGGTCTGTCTCCTCTCTCTGACTCGAATTTCTGAAGAGGTACCCGGATTTCTTTTACATGTGAATTAACGTATGGAATTTCGAGAAATAGGTGGAATGAAAGGTCGTGTATGGCAATGTTACGTGCTAAAATTAAAGATAAGTTAGTATCTTGAAAATTTTATGAACATAAATCTGTATGCGCAAATGTTTATAAATTGATGAGACATGTATCTTCTAGCATTTACCCATCTAATTGGTTTATAACATTTATAAATTTAATGTGTTTATAATATCAGTAATAAAGTCAAGTTGAGCAAATCTACTTACATATAAATTTAAACTGTTTAGTGGTTTAAAAGTATTATTTTTTTCACACATAATTAATTGATAGAACATACTGTAAATAAATATACATTTATGCGTACTCTCTAAATATAATAAAGTGTTAATAAAGTAACATAGTACCGTTCAGAATATATATTTTAAAGAATACTCTGTGGACAACAGTAATAATATGCTGTGATATAAAAATTAATTCACCTTTGAAATCATAATATAGTAATATAATGGAATTTTCTTTCTGCTTGAACATAAATTCCCGGATAAATTCCCATTTTGGGAATATTCCCGAAAAATATCTTCCCGGGAATTTACCCATCACTACCTGGGCCTTAACAAAGTGGGGCCCGGGTCGGGGATAGCGTCCTCTTTTCCCTTACGCCGCCACTGATTGTACAGCAGGAGGTAGAAACCCTGCTGATCTTAATTTAAGTAATTTACGATTTACCATACGATTCTACGTAAATTTAATTGGGGTCTAGGAGCAACTTCTAGTAGCTACTTCCTAATTTTTCCATGCCAGAGAGACCATGGGCATCCGAAGAGGAGCGTCAGGGGCGCTTGGATCACGAAAATGTGTACATAATATAGCAAACGATTTATATTATATACAAGAAATACCATACCTAATATAGCAACCATGGAGAAGCCCCCCGTACAAAATTTTCTTCGGGCGCCCCTCAGAGAGAGACCCATGCTTTTCATGTAGTAGCATTAACGTAAAACGTGACTAAGAAAACAAATTGTGGCTTGAAAGCAATTCTTCTAGTAGTTAACATCTGGTCACTAGATGGCAGAACAAATAACATCTTAAATAGCCTATAAATATATGAAAATAGAAAGAAGAATATAACACTATTCTACGAAGTACTAAGGAGAATCATTTTTTCTTTTACAGAAGATTGATACTTTCAATATAATGTAAAACATGCACAAAGCTTATAATATTTATTTTGGTTCTCACAGGACTAGCTTTTGTTATAGGTTATATATATGCAATTAAACGGTACGTACGTATGGATATTATCTGTATCGGTCCAATTTTTGGGGGAAGAAGTGTTGGTTGTAGTCGCTTCGGTGATTCCCAACTCTTCTTCTGAAGTTACAAAGTCAATACTTGTGTAGCAAACATAGTATGAATAAGGCAATGTTTCTGGGATGTGAAATTTAAACTATTCCAGAAAATTTTAATTTTGTATTTAGGGTACTTGGCATCCAAGCAGTTCATCTACCTTCTCGTGTTTTATGATTGCAGTTACACAGTGAAATATGGTGTGTTAATTCAACAAGAAGACAGTGGCGTAATTAACGTCTCGCCTAGTGATGGACATGACGATTCATTTTTGTGAACTGATTCATTTGCTCTGATTCTCAAGGATGATTCGCTCATGTGAATCGTTTAATTTTCTGCGTTTTCCCTTCGCGCAATTATTTGTTTCGGTCAAATGAATTGGTTGGAATGATTCGCTCATTGAATCATTTAGCTTTCCGCGCATGCATTTTGCGCAGGTGAGTTATTTGATCATACGAATCGTTTGTCTGGAGCAGCACAATGATTTGCTTGTGACAAAATGCGATCTCTCTTCCTCTTGTCAAGCAACTTTGCCATGTGACACGAACAGCATTGGATTGGGACCACGACAGCTCTGAAACATGTTTCAATCTTCATTGTCACTACGAAGTTAGCATATGCTCTTGCTCCCTCGCATTGTTAATTGTTTCAGAATCTAGCATTTGCGTCGGAGCGGTCAAAACTTGAAAGTGTTGCAATCTTCATTTTTTGTTGCCAAGTTCAATTTCCGAGAAATCATGCTTTGTTCAAAGTGATCCATCAGAGACCCGTATACCGTAAATCATATTTAGCCCTCTAAACCAGAACGTTATAGTGAAAAGTTAAATTGAAGGAAAAACTAGAATTTTATCAAGTAACGCATTTTATTCGTTTCTCAGTAAACGATCTGCTTCTTGCTGCAAGCATCGAACATCTCCCATTACCTTCTTACTGATCGAAAAATGTCAAACTCAAGTGCCCTAGTATTGCACCATGACAAGCATGAAGTATGTGGACCAGATATACTTCCATCGAGGTACACATCGTTAACAGTAGAGTAGACCACGCCCGTATCCACGGGGGGCTAGGGGGCCGCCCCCTTAATTTTTACTGCTCCCTTTAAGATTCTCACGGTAGGCTTGCAACTGTATTATGATAGTGATGAACTATCATATGATTGGATCGCCGCCTAACTTCTACCGGGCCCCCCTAAAATTTCTAGCTGGCTACGAGCCTGGAACAGGCCCGTAGTTAGGAAGGGCCACCGACCAGGAGTCTTAATATCCCCTGTGGGCAACTGAAGCCCCCACGATTACCTTGATCTTCCCCTGAAACTTTCAGTGGTTTCTTTAGATAAATATGTCTTAAAAAATAACCAGTCAAGAATAAAAGCGACAAGGGTCAAGTGAATCGGGCTACGTACAGACCTGATTTATGAACTTTCTCCGAGATAATTTTAGATCAACTGTCTTTCTACCTCTAGCTTCTTTTTATTGTATTATTATGGATAGAGAGATAAAACCCTGAGGTGGATGTATAACTTCCATGTTTTTACTTGTAAATACTGATAGCACTCTACGATAGTGTGTGCTCATTTCCGATATGTAGCTTCTTACATTTTCTTATCCCGAGTCTTACGAACTCTATAAAGGACAAACCGTGTTCATGAACACTAGCGCAAATCCTGGGGGTATGAAGGGAACATATCTCTTGCAACCTTGGAACTGGGAGAGACTGTCCCGGCAATAATCAGATTTGAAATGTGTGTGTGTGTGTGTGTAGTACCGCTCAAAATTTTTCGAAGACCCCGTATTTCTGTAAGGATTTAGTGAGAAGTTACATAGTTTCCAAAGATCCTGATGTATATCATTCTAACGCTTTTTTTAGGCTACTTTACTTTTCATGAAATTGACATATCTTGCACATCCTAATAGTGTCAGTTTAATTATCTACAATATCGATTCTAGAAAACCGATTCTCGCTATCTAATACCGCTTTTGCTCTTTAATGACTAACGTTAGAACCAGAAATTGTTGTTTTCTACCACTTCTGTGAAGAATGAAGTGTATCAACAAACTCGACCCTTGAATTCCGATCTTCTACACTCTGGCCAAAATTCTTGGTAATCTGTCAAGTATTTCGTGAAGTTTTGTGTCTTAAGCACATTATTTACGGTTTCAATGAGCTCTCTGTCTACGCTACGCTTTGTGTTGGTTACATAAGATCCACTGAAACAAAGAAAACTCTTGATAGAAAGAATGTAATATTTAATTTATTTTCCTAAACGCTACTGTTTATTTATATAAAGTTCTGAGCATCATCGCAATGTATGGTCTTAAATCCGTCACGTACGAAGGATGACACCGATCATTGAGCGCACTATCCGGGAAGGGAGAAGGAAGGAAGTGGCCTGTATGTTAGGTACCACCTTGGCATTTGCCTGGTATCAGTAAGGAAAATCTCTAGACGCTGATCTGAAAAAGCTGTTACACTTTTTGGACCCAATGTCTCTACTAGGAATCGAACTTGGGATCACTCGCCCGAAAGGTGAGAACGTTAGGAACTACACTACGCAGGGATACTCTAAATGCTACTACAGTGTTCGTTTTACATATTGTAAGATATAAGATAAATAGGAAGTACTTTAAACATACAAATCACATGGCACCAGGCATAAGAAAGTCACTGATATATGACGATACGTACTGGTTTGAATTTAAATATTTTACGTCCCTGACCCCAACAAAACTATGCACCCTTTCCCCCTTACTTCTTCGTATACTGTATGGGCCAAAACAATACACCCGTAGATGTATTGTTTTGGTCCAGGGCATTCAGAAATAAATGCACGGATTACGCTTACCGCCAACAAACAATAGAATCAGTCCCTTCTAGCACAAGTAGCGTCGTAACAAGAAAAATTAATCGGAATGTGGTACAAACATTATTTCTAGCTTAAATTTCTCCTTCGAGGACAGCCTCTTTTACCCGCATATCAAACTACAATATCGATTTCATTTATACAGCCCCTGAAAACTTGCTGCATTGGGCCCGTGCCAAAATACGAGCTTGGATGCACTCGAGACGAGAATCGAGGCTGAACACTCTCAAAAACAAGTCAGGAAGTTGATGTCTCGTCTCGCAAAATATATGTTTCTATTTGAAGAGCTCTGTATTCTTTCGAACCTCTACAGCAAAATCTCAGTCTCGTTTCGTGCGCAGAGGTATACTGACAGAATTTCCAGTTCGCTATTGGTGTAGTCCCTTTGACTCTCCGAAAGTCTCAATCTAAAGTACTTTTAGTAAATTCTTTCGTAGCTGGGTCGCTTTCTTATGTGTACCTTTCCTGGTGGTAGAAAGTTTATTTAAGTAGGTTTCTAAGTGATATTCGCCTAATTTCCATGAAAGCGTTAACCCTTTTCTTACTAAATTTAAATTTCCCGCTGAAGACAAGAATATCCATTTTTTTTTAAAGAACTGACAGTCCCTGCACGCACATGCATTGCATAAGTTAAAATATTATAATTTAAATATTTGTTAATTTATATTTTTTAAAGATACAAAAAATATAAAAATACAGTGGAGAGAGAACTTTCTGGTTTAATTTGTTGCAGTTTGTAAAATGAAATCTTTAAATTTTGTGTTCCACGATTATGTGGGCTAGCTAAAGGAGACGGTAATGATGAGAAGTAAATGAAATGCTGGAAGGAAGAAAGGGGGAAGAAACGGGAGAACCCAGAGAAACCCCCCACGGACA
This sequence comes from Thermobia domestica, assembly GCF_964235325.1. Taxonomy (NCBI): domain Eukaryota; kingdom Metazoa; phylum Arthropoda; class Insecta; order Zygentoma; family Lepismatidae; genus Thermobia; species Thermobia domestica. The sequence goes on along the minus strand of NC_137456.1, from coordinate 338,923,461 downwards.
CGATGTTTATTCACTACAAAACTCACTTGCCGCGAGCTACACTAAGAACCAAAATCGTATTTGACGTAGGCCTAAGTAAAAACGTAGGTTACATGTGTATATCGTGTAGCTTTTGGACTTAACGTACAGCAAACGTATAACTGAAAATTACATTTTATACATACTTTCCGAATAAGTGTTCCGAATTAGCGTACTTTCCGTACGAACAAAAAAAAGTGTATAGAGGCGATCAGGATCTCACATACAGATGAACGTATGTAACATAAGCTGACGTATGTAACATACTTATACGTATATAATACCAGGAAAACTGTTAGATGTCAGACATGCTGCAACGGCATTATGTAACATCTAAAGGCAGTACATATATATAATATGGATAACGTATGCTCCGTACTGATTTCTGTAGTAAACATAAGGATATCGTATATTTCTACAATGTACCGCTGTCCGGATAACGGGCTTTTCTCAGTGTAGGATCGAACCAAGGAACCCCTGTACCAGAAGTGAAACCTTTATCACTGAGCCACCACGGCTATCTTTTGCAGTTTGTGTTGAATCGTGTTGAGAATGAATTTTGGCTGAGAACCAGGACCAAGCGCTTACACATTCGCTGGGCCGCGGATTGCTAACTGCTCGGCCCCACCTCCTTCGAGTATTTTTCAATTTCAGTAACTCTCGGTTGATAAAGATTCCTGAACGCCATTTTCTTGTTAGTCTTAATCAATCAGATCATTCACACATAACTTAAAGAATAAACTTGTGCTATTATCTCTAACTTGTCTGTGCATTAACATCATACAACTGTAAGAAATAAGGTATTAGCAACCCTAAAATATGCTACATTCATGTGCGGATATATCCGTCATTGATGTCCTCAGCTTTACCTTTTTATACAAATATATTCGTCTTTGGAACCCTTTGTTTTACATTTTTATGTGGATTTATCTGTGTTTGGTATCCTTTGCTTTACTTTTTGTATGGTTATATCCGTCTTTATATAATATGCTTTACTATTTTATGCGAATATTCGTTATTGGCTTTCTTCGCTTTACTTTTTGTACGAATATATTCATCTTTTGTATCCTTTACTTTACCTTTTTTTGCGGATATTTTATAAGTGTTTTTCGCTTTACGTTTTATGCAGATATATCTGTCTTTAGTATCATTTGCTTTACTTTTTAAGGGAATATAATCATTCTTGAGAGACAAAAGTTTTAATAATCAAAAGGATGTAATTAGTCATAACAAAACCAATCATAATTAGATATCTTGCCCAATCATCAGCCCCCTGGAATCTAAGTGTGTCTGTATAACTGATGATAGACAAGTTTATGAGAGATATTTGTGAGTGAAGCTTATGGTCTTGAAGAAAATAAATATTTATCCAGATAGTAATATATATATATATATATATATATATATATATATATATATATATATATATATATATATATAGGCACAGATATGATTATTGAATCAACATGTAGTTTGCAATACGTAAGGTGTATTAGGAAATGACACTGAGGATGAGTGTGGAGCACCTGACTAATGGTGGAAAATTGAAATGAAATGAAATAAAATCATTCCGTTTAATATAACATGATTATGTAATATTAGGCTAAGGGTGACGGATGATTAAGACAACTGAATGATGATGAAAGAATCAGTGCAAACGGGAGTACTCCGAGAAAACCCACGGACACATTCTTGTCCACCACAAACTTCTTAGAGGGGATCGAACTAGGGACACCACTCACCAGAAGTAATCGTTCTACCACTGAGCCACCGTGTCCTACTTGCTGATGGTGGGTTAGTCGATCGTCCGTAGTACGTTAGACGTACACAGCAAAAAATGAGGTGTTGAAATAACACAAAATAACTGCCATTTTAGCGTGTTACTTCTGTGTCAATTCAACACCAATCTTTTTTTTTTTTTCTTTTTTTTCTTGCCGTTTACCCGGTTAAAGGGTTTTGCCCTTTCTTCGGAGGAGTGATGCATAAACATTTTGGATGTCATAATATTGTAGTGGGTCTAAGTTATATGTCTTTATTCATTACTTATTTAATAATTCAAACATACAATCAACAGTAATATAAATCTAAGGAACTATAAATGAACAATAACAAAAATAACAAAAAGTAATATGTGCCGTAAATCAGTATATAAGTGAAAAGAACAACAATAATATATGTACATGAAGGCTAATAAACAGAAAGAATGCAAGTAACGAATAGAAAACATAATATATAAACTGAAAAGAATGACATGATGAAATGGTAATGAATGAATTGCACTAGACGCCACATCACTAGGTTTTGTTAGCAAACAGATGCAGTTATCTTCTGTTCCTGGGGCCACTCAGGAACTGATGAAGACAGGGGAGGCCCATATTAGTTGGTAATCACTGTGCGTATGATGGATAAATATGAGGTGATAGATGACGTGGATGATAAATGGCAAATACACCAGGATCTCTGTTGGCAGGATCCAACTGGAGATGATACAGTGTCATATAATGTTGCAGCGGAGAGTCCAAGTATCGTGGGGGTGCATCGTTGTCTCGATCGTAGAGAAGGATGTCCTGTAGCATTTCATGGTGTAACTCAAAACGTGTAGTAATGTAGCGGATTCGAACTCGTTCCAAATGTGGGAGTAAAGACGGAAAATCAATAAACTTGTACAGGAGCCTAGTTGGACTTGGTAACCTAATGTGATATGCTAGCCGCCTCTCCATGATACACAACTTTAGATAATATTTGTCACAAGCGGAGACCCAAGCCGTATGACCATAAGTTAAGGTACTTCTCATGAAAGCTTTGTAGGTATGGAGGACCGTAGATGGTTTTAAGCCCCAACTTGTACCAACTAGCCGTTTAAGCAAATTGAGTCTGTTCTGGGCTTGAGTGACAACCTTGTTAAGATGTGGGATCCAAGATAGTTTACTGTCAAAGACGATGCCAAGGTAAGTCAGAGTCGAATGAACCGGAACTGGTGTATGTTCTACATCGAGACGAAGTAAATTCGGGTTTCGGTACACTCTGGAGCGCCTTCCTGGTGGTAAAAATACAAGTGAATGTGTCTTCACATAGTTAATACTTAATCTCCATACATTACACCAGTCGACAAATCTATCAGTAGCAGGTTGCATAAGTCGATTAGTCTGCTGAATAGTACGGGCTATTGAAAGAAAAGCTGTATCGTCAGCAAACTGATAGATTTGGATGTTGTCTGGTAAACACCAACCACATCACCTTCGGGGCATATCAGACATACCTCGGTACTGACTGTAAGTATTTCCATTGTTTTTTATTATTTGGTAGGAGCAAAGCTTTGCGAAACATATTTTGCATTTATGGCAAGTAACTAATAACATTCTATGTTTTCTGTAATCGGCGTATTAATATTGTTGTAGGTCTGTGAATCATCTGGCAACAGTTACACAGATAGCTGTGCTTCCATCTTTTTTTATCTGTTATTCTTCTTTCTTAGCATATATGAACATAAGATGACAGAATTGTTGCCTATGTAACTGTTGTCAGACGATTCACAGGTTTACAACAATATTTTTGTGACCGATTACAGAAAACATAGAACATTAATCGTTACTTGGCATAAGTGCCCAAGATTTTTCGCAAAGCTTTGCTCATATTAAAGGATAACTGCCAATGCAAATTCTCCCAGGTAGTAACTTCTTATTTCTGATATGCTCGGAAGGCGATGTCTTGATGCTGAATTAACACACAAGTTACACGCTAAAGTGGTAGTCATTTTTGTTGTTTCAACACCTCATTTTTTTTACAGTGTGGTACAATTGAAGAATATGTTGAAAAAGACAGACTTTGGCAAAGCATGATTGGAGACTTCTCTGAGTTTGAAAGAGGCTAAATTGTGATGTATGGTTAATTGGTGCAAATGTAAGTAAGATGGTCAGATCTTGCGAGGAGCGGTGTCCAAGGTCACTTGTAAATTTTAGAACTTAGACTCCCGAGAAGATATCATCCATCTTTGCTTATGGAACGCAGTGCTACATTGAATGATGCATAGTGCAATATCTCTATGGAAATCATTCTTGACCCTTCATTCCACGACGAATCATGAGTATTCAGCAGGCGGACGGTGATATCACGCTATATTTATAAGGGAAGTTGCACTTTCTTCAGGTGTCTCAATTGTTTCTATAAACATCTGTTTTATGTAATTGCTATTTCAATGTCAAAACTTAATACTTCTTGCTTCTTCTAGTTTCAGGCCAAATGATTGTGCAGTTGAAGAAATCCCTGGGAGTAAATAGAGACTATGGACTCAATGTAAATATTGGCTTGAAAGGAAGATTTGTGGCCGCAAAACGTAAGCTTCTCTCTTTATTTTCGGAATTAAAGAAAAGATGTTCCAATCAAGATGACTCTACGGTACAAAGAAAATGGGTTGCACAGAAAATTAGTAACATATACCCAGTCCACGATAAGTCAAGTTTGCCCTTAATGTGTCTTGATAGACTTAACCTTAGAAATTGTCTCCGTGTATGATTTTGCCAAGTGTAAATTCTAAGTCATGCTCTGAGTCCAGCCCGGGTTCGATTCCCGGCGGGAGCTCGTGTGGTTCGGATTCCACATTATTCAGTAGCTCACGTCTGAGAAAGCCTTGCTGCATGTTAAACTCAAAATGAACTCAGCTTCGAGTCCGGATAGCCTTGAAGTATAACCCTGTATATATATATATATATATATATATATATATATATATATATATATACTGTTCCATAATTCATGTAATTTTGTAGAGCACTGACAAAAGATGAATTGTTCACACTATTAACGTGAAATTTGGCATTCTTATTGGGAAATGTCTGAAAGTTTCAAATTTTAAAAGTAAATAAGAGAAAACTAATGCTTAGCCACTCTGTTGGGAGCGTACACACAAAAGTTCATTTTCCTTATGGGAGATTCAATGTTAAATTTTGCAAGCAGTTTTCTTCAATAACTATTGCTAAGGATTTCGGTACAAATGAGTGTTATTTGATACAAAATGCAATGACACTCATCCGCAATGCTAGTGGAGTTGTTTCAAACATTATTTTGGTTAAGATTCCCCATTTGAGGGGCAAGGAGCATAAAAAAGTAGTGGGTTGAATGTTACCAAAATCCCAAATTTTATTTTAGGAACGTCAGCAAGCGTAAGATTATTGGATTTATTCTATTAAAACGGTACACGTTTTTCAAATAAGTAATGTTATTTTGCTAACAGGGGTCAAGTGTGCGGAGGGTAATTTGGTGGTTCTGCAGTGTACAGGGGGTAGGGCATTAAAATTCCAAGTTTTCTTTGGGTGTGACAATGATCGTAAAATTAATCTTAAGGCGCACAGAATAAATCATCCAATGCTATTTCCATGTGGCAGTGAGTGATATGGGGCTACAGACACATTTGAAAAAGCAATAGAAATTCATGATGAATGTTCTTACGCAAGGACCTGCTGGCAGAAGCTAATTATTTTTCATAATTAATGTGAAATTTGGTATTATTGTTGAAAAATATTCGTTTAGAGAAAAAGCTGAAGCGACAATAGAATATTACTCATGTATGGATCTCTTTTAGAGAGGAGAACTCAAAATTTCATTGATTTAATTGGAGTTTTAATGTGAAATGTGGGAAGCAGTTTTCACTAATTATTGTTTTTGCTTGAAAAATTAGCAGTTTTGGTTGGAAAAGTAAACATTCCTCCCTTTGTTCCTCCACTTGCACCTATGATGGTACATGCGTCTCTAATTTTTCTTACAGCTTCTTCTTCTCTTTGGGGAACAAAGCCGGCAAGAAAAGTCCAAACTTTTCGCTATGAGCGTCAAAATAATTGAATATATCATAAAAGTAATGCCCGAAATCTACTTCCATGTGCCAGTGGCCATTATGGGGCTCCAATTCCCCCTCAACAGGCCCAAAATTACTTTTAAAAAAAATACACCACCTTTTCTTATTATCTTCCATGCTCTTTTTTGCCCATCCAATTGCAGCTCTTTTATTTTCTTCCATGCTCTTCTTTGGCCTATTCAGATGCAGCTCTTTTATTTTCTTCCATGCTCTTCTTTGGCCTATTCAGATGCAGCTCTTTTATTTTCTTCCATGCTCTTCTTTGGCCTATTCAGATGCAGCTCTTTTATTTTCTTCCATGCTCTTCTTTGGCCTATTCAGATGCAGCTCTTTTATTTTCTTCCATGCTCTTCTTTGGCCTATTCAGATGCAGCTCTTTTATTTTCTTCCATGTTCTTCTCTGGCCTATTCAGATGCAGCTCTTTTATTTTCTTCCATGCTCTTCTTTGGCCTGTTCAGATGCAGCTCTTTTATTTTCTTCCATTCTCTTCTTTGGCCTATTCAGATGCAGCTCTTTTATTTTCTTCCATGTTCTTCTTTGGCCTATTCAGATGCAGCTCTTTTATTTTCTTCCATGTTCTTTTTTGGCCTATTCAGAATGCAGGCTAAGAGACGTGTGTTTAAGAAGCATTGAAACACTCAACTTCCATGTCCTTATCATACGTTGGCATCCTACTGTAAATTGATTTCAAACAATGTCAACATCATTTTGTTTTGTAAAACACCCTCTAATTCTTGGCTTAACTTCTTGTTCATCTGCACTGACAACACTTTCAGATTTTTTCTTATCGCAATACACCAACCATTTAAGACTTACCTCTTGATAGTTCAATAGGAATCCATGTCTGTAATCAACACCTGGGTTAGATCGATTTCTTCGGAAATGCACATTACATAGGAGTACACATTACATAATAGTGAGGTACATTTTATCAGAAAAATCTGCAAAAAGCAATAAGATCTCGTATAGATAAAGAACTCGGACTAAAAGTGCGCGACGTGCAAATTAATCGTTTCTACAAACAGATCCACAGCAATTATTTTCACATTGTCCATCTTGCATCTTGAAAAGTGCTAGATTTCCAAGTGTGTCTACAGAAGAAACAAAAAGACTCGTGTTGTTATCTGTTACTAGTTCACCGCGGATATCCCTTCCTCGTCGAAGCTTAGGTTTAAATATTAACAAAATTACGCTACAAAGAATTTATGAAACTTGAAGATAAAACCATACGAAATCCGAATAGTATCTGAGTTGTGTGCTGGTGGTGATGATGATTGTGTTTATTTCTGTAACTGGTTCATTCAGAAGTTAAATGAAAACCCTATGTTCTTGGTTCAAGTTGTGTTTTCTGACCAACCCAAATTATTATTAATTGGTTCAGTGCTCTCGTTACATGCAAGATACTGGTCATCATGCAGCCGAACGTGAGATCAGAAGTGTCAATAGACAAACGAGGAATAAGGGTTTGGCGTGGCATAGCTGCTACTGAGGTGATAGGATCTTTCTTTTTCGATGAAAATGTGATAACAGCATCATACCAAAAACTACTAAGAGGGAAGATATTTGCCGAACTTGATCATTTAAATTTAGGTCAAAGTGATGAGTTATTGTTCATACAAAATGGAGCACCACAATATTTCTCAAGTACGACTATAAATCTTTCGAGAAAGATATTTGGGGAACGACTTATTTCTATAGGCTCACGTGTTGAATGGCCATCAAGAAGAACAGATCTTATACCATACATTTTTCTTGTGGAGATTCCTAAATTGAATTGTCTATCAAAAGTCACGTGACAATGTAGATAATTTGAAACAGAGAAGTCTCCAAGGTATAGAGATGATTACTGAAGATATGTTGGAAAATGTGTTCATAGCGGCTGTAGTAAATTGCGTTAATTTATGTCTTGCTCGTTAAGGAGGGCATGCTAAATAAAAGTAAGTGGACTTTATCTGTCTTACGTTAGATTAATGATATTTTTGAAACTTAAAGCTAGACTAGACTTTTGATTTTTAAAATCTTACTTTTCATTAACTTTTTTCTGTGGTTCCTGGGAGTGCAACATTTTTTACTGCCATTTTTCTATTTCGAACTGGTTTTGCTTAATTCTGCAAAAAATACGTAAGAATTCTAATTCATTTAAAAAAGGCAAAATTCTTTGATTATATTCCAGTTACACCATAACAGCAAAGCTGTTAAACTGACAGAAGATATTCATTTACAGTAGATTTGAAATGTTGAAAAAATGAAAATATTTTCCTGCAATAATGACAAATTACATATTAATTATAAGATATATCTACCTTCTTCTCGTCCGTCCGTGCTAAGGATATTTATCGTGAGTTCTTCTGTAATTTTTGTAAAGGGGGGATGTTTCCTCACATCAGTCACTGGAGCATGCAAGAAGCATCGGAACACTAATTATGTGACATTTGTGATTAAACTGACACTCAGTGACATTTTCAGAATAAAATTTGGATACTTTTAATAATAGTGCAGTCGCTTGGCATAAAAATATTTCTATTCTGGATACCAGTATGAAACTTGGCACATTTATTAATTATAACATGTTGAATGAAAATCCGCCGGGACACAAAACCGATGATCACTCCGTCGGCCATAATTCAAGATGGCGTCCAAAATGGCGGCACAAACTGAAAATACTCCAATTTTGCCGTTCTTCCGGCCAGTTTATATGTTCATTGGCATGCTAAATTCAAATAACGCGCTTTCACAAATATTAAGGTAATAGATTTACAAATATAAAGAATTATGGCATATTTACATCCATTTTAATGCAAAACTAAACATGCCATTTACTGTAATAACAACGAAAAAATCGTGTTTAAAATTTTGAATGACGTGTTCAGACCTTATAGTTAACACTTAACTACAATAATACCTTTGGATTTACTTATGTGTTTTTAAGTAATCTCATGTTGTAGAACACTTATATTATAGGTAATAAATTTGATAGTTATCCTCCCTCCATTAGCGAGTTCGGCGAACTTCGCAAACCATCAAGAAAGTCTGACATTATTATCTGTTTATCTTCCGATGTTTGTGAGAATCATGGCAGTGGCTGTAGTATTTTATTTTGCTCGGCTATTGTTATAGATGGTGCTGCCCTTGTAGATTCTCTTACTCCAGGCTCATCTAAAACATTTGGAGAATTTGCAACCAAAATATTTCGACCTGCCGTAGAATCTCACCTGCAGAAATTTGATAGAGTTCATGTAGTATTTGACAGATACTTGGCAAGAATCGTAAGGCTGACACTCGTTTGAAACGAGGTTCTGGAGAAAAAATGTTAATCAAAAGAACAACACCATTCCCAAGGGCATTTAGGAAATTTTTGCAAGTTGATGAAAACAAAAAGTAGCTTTTCCACTTCCTTGCTTCTGAAATTGAATCACTGGAAGTTGGTTGTAAGGTTGTTATTTGCACCGATCAAGACCTCATAATAACAACTACCAACTGTCTCCTTGTTCACATGAAGAAGCAGATACAAGAATTCTTCTACATGTGAAAGATGCAGTTTTATGTGGCCACAAAAATGTTGTAATTGCAACAATAGATTCAGATGTAATAATAATTGCTGCAGCGGCCCTGAAGGAGTTGGAGGCTCTCGATTTGCAGAACTTGTACTTTATTTACGGTGTTGGGAAAAACAGAAAACAGTTTTCACTCTGTGAAATGTTACAAAATGTATGTCCTGAAACTTGTGAAGCATTGCCGTTTTTTCATGCTTACACGGGTTGTGACAGTATTTTCTTTTCATGGGGTTAGTAAAACTAAAGCTTGGAATGTGTGGAAGACATTGCCAGAACGAACAGACGTCTTTATTCGATTGTCTACCTCATTCATTTTATCTGATGATGATTTTGATATGATACAGTATTTTACAGTGCTTCTGTATGACACAACCAGCGCAACAAAAACAGTCAATGAATGCAGAAGGATACTTTTCACACAAAAGAATAGATTTCCTGAAAATATACCCCTCTACTGAAGATGCTTTAAGATATCACTTGAAAAGAAAAATGTTTCAAGCCAGTGTTTGCAGACAGTGTCTACAGCGTCAGCCTGACATTCCTGATGTTACCGACTGGGGATGGAACGTCTCAGATTCCCCACCATGGCTTACACCATTATGGACAGTTCTTCAAGAAGTATCAATGAAGTGTTCGGAATTAACCTGCTGCCACTGCAAAACAATGTCTATGAACAAATGCAAATGTCAAAGCTTGAACATGCAGTGTACCGCCTTATGCTCTTGTGATGGACAATGTATACATTGAGTGAGTTATTGATAGATGAGCCTTAAACAAGCATTCCATCTCTAGTACAGAACGATTAGAATATAGTACTCTTTAAAATTGCTCGCAATTTCATTTTTAAAAAAAGAAAGGAAAGAAGGAATATTCATTAAGGTTACCTTCTTATTTTAGTAATTTTCGAAATAAAAAAGAATAGATTTGAAACACACTTTTGTACATATAATTTTATTTTTAATTTTCTACTTGATGATGATGATGATGGGTGTTCTGTCCGAGGGCAGGTAGTTGGCCTGAAGGTCCCTGGGCAAAGTGAACCCATGGTGGTCTTGCCATTGCCTTCCCTGGGATGATGATGACGTTATAAGGACGGCTCCTGCAGCTTAACGAAGGATCCGAACCACTTGTGTCCCCACCGGGAATCGCACTCGGAACCCCTTGATTGCAAGGCGACGAGTGGAACCACTCATCCCCCAGAGACACTATATTCTATTTTAACACGCAATAATTTAGTAAATGCTCCCATATTATTTAATTTTACTCCCTTCACTTTCTATTTATCACCCTACTGCCAAAGAACTTAATTGCAATCATTATCTCCCTCCCCTCCTTTTATAGAAGCTCATATGATTTTTTTCCCGGTGGTTTTTTATTGTGTATTACCATCTAAATAACTATGCCAAATTTTATTCTGGTATCCAGAAAAGAAATATTTTTATTGAAATTTGTACCAAGCGACTCCGCTATAAATATCCACAACCTTATCCTTTGCCCCAATACCTTTTTACTACGATAGCGCCAAATTTCACATTGCTTGATTAAAAAATCGTTTCTGGTGTCTCGCTGCTAAGTATACTTACCGTGAACTTTTTATGTGATTTTTAGAAGGGGGCAGCCCCATATTAGTCATTGACAAGAAGTGTCGGAGCATTAGGGTCTAATTCTGACTTTTGTGATTAACCTGACCTCACTGGCATTTCCAGAACAAAATTTGGAATCTTTTAAAGATCCACCATCTTATGCTACGCCTCCTGTGCCAACCCTAAGGCAGTGTGTTACCAAACTAACATTCCAGAGTTCAGAACGCATACCTTTTTACTAGAATTACATCAAATTTCACATTAATTGATCAAAAATGTATTCCCGTATGTCCCTGCTAAGGATATTTATGGTCATATTTGTGGTTTTTGTAGAGGTGCGATTGCCTCATATAAGTCACTGGCACATGCAAGGATCATCGGAATATAGATTATGTGGTATTTATGTTTAATCTGATGCTCACTGGCATTTACACAACAAAATTTAGAACTTTTATAAAGATTCAGCATCTTAAGGTACGCCCCCCTCTGGTGGTGCGTTACCAAAATAACATTCCAGATTTTAAAGCCGCACCTTTCTACTACAATAACAACAAAATTTCACATTAATTGACCAAAAAAAAAAGTTTTTCCCCGTATATCCGGATGGGGGGCTGTAGCCCCATATAAGTTACTGGCACAAGCGAGGAGCATCAGAATATTAGTTCTGTGGCATTTGTGATTAATCTTACGCTTGTAGGCGTTCCTACAATAAAATTTGGGATTTCATTAACACTCCACCCACTACTTTTTATGACCCTTGTCCCCCAAAATATTACATATTGCATTATAAAATGATTCTATAGCCGTGTCAACCTCACAATAACAGCTAAGGAATGTCCAGTCAGTATTTTGAAGTTGAAAATAGAGTTGTTTAATATAAGCTTTTCGAAAATTATATGTGCAGATATTACTTTTTTTTGTTTATACCTAATAATTTGCTTAATTTTACTGTTATGGAAAATGCTGGGTGGTACACATCCTCCTTAACTAAAGGAAATATGTCCCTAGTGACTATTACGCTGTCTAAGTTCGAAAGTACTCAATCTAAAGTTTTTCCAAGATTATTCCTAATATTATTAAAATATGCTTTATTGTACAAAGACATAAAATTATGCAAGCATTGATATTTGGCTGAGGTATTCAGAAAATTAAAATCTGTGTCTGTGATTTCTGGTAAGTTAAAATCACCAAATAAGAGGATAGTGGAACCTGGCTGACATTTTGACTCTATACTTTGAAATACCTCTTCATTTTGCTCTACCTTTGAATTAGGTACAAACAATACAATACAAACATACATGGTCATTTTATCAGTTTGAAATCTTTGTTAATACACAATCTGTACTTATTTCAGAGCAGTCTATAGCAAATATTTTATATTTTTTCAGCACAGCTAGTAACACTCCTCCTCCCCTTTGTTTCCCTGTTTCTTTTAGAATTCTAAACACTTAATATCTGTCATCAAAGAGTTCCGTGTCATAGTTGTCGCTTTTCAGTCAGGTTTCACTTATTCCAATTATATCGTAGTTTGATGACAAGGTATTACAATAGAAATTGTACGTTTTGGACCTCACTACTCTTGCATTTTAATAAAAGATATTTAGGAGTGTGTTGATGTCTTTCCTTGGTATTTTCAACTTTCACTTCTTGCAAGTGACCAGATATTTCATGCTTCACTTCCTTACCTTTGCTTAAGACCTCTCTTTGTCAGGGTATCACCTTCCCCCATCGGCCTCTCGTAGCTGTCAATCTTGTGTTTCTCCTGCATAGTTGAGGAAATGACGCATCATCACCTGTCCTTGAACGATGATCCATTTGCATTGTTTCCAACTCACTTGAACCACCGTGTGAAGAAAGTTCACTCTGATCACACACATCACTAACACTTTCGAGCTCTTCTAGCACAAATGGTTTATTATCAATGTACACTTTATCAAATCTTAAGAAAGCGCGCTTACCTTCTTCTTTGGCTTTTTACATGTGCACCATCAGTTTCTTTCTCACTTCACGAACACGCGCGGAAAAGTCCTTAAATATTATAGTGGGAGTCCCTTTTGCCTTATACGCACTTCTTAAAGTTTCTAACTTCCGTTTATATGACAGAAATTTCACAATAATGGGCCTATTCCTGCCTCTGCCTAGTCTATGCGCTCGCTCTATATCTTGTTCCGAAAGTTCAATTCCGGGGCGTTCTTGAACAAACTATCTTACTGCATTCTCACAATCCTCCCAAGTCTCATATTGTTCTTCCCTTGCAAGTTTGCAAAAATTAGATTGTTCCGTCGCGAAAAATTCTCAAGCCTATCTATTGTATTTCGATTCATTACAATTTCTGACCTAAGTCTTTTATTCTCCTCTTTCACCTCTCTTAACTCACTCAGCACACCTTCTAACCGTTTACAAAATTCAGCTTTATTCTCGCACAGGTCATCCATCTTCCTTTCCATTGTCTCTAATTTTACGAACACATCCTCCAGGGTTGGTCTCTAAACCAGCTATGACTAGCAGAATTGAGATAACTACTCCTACAAAGAATAAATTAACGTTACTTCGGAAATGTATGCTATGGGGATGGCAACACTTCACACGCAACCTCACGTTGAAGACTCCAATACTAATTCTAAAATATTCAAGCGACACACCCATGATTTCACGCTTCACCGATTCCTGGAGCACCTACAAACACCTCTTACTTCAGCGACAGGGGAATTTAAGGGGATGAGTCAGGGGCCAGCCCCGTAACCAGCCCAAAAACTTAGGGGGGCCCGGCTGAAGTTAGGGGGGCCCGATCCAACCATATGATAGTTCATCACCATATTATAGTTCTTTTGCAAGGATACAGTAAAACTTTTAGGGGGCCAGCAAAAATTTAGGGGGGCCCGGCCCCCCTAGACCCCCTGGATACGGGCCTGTCAGGGGCGTATCCAGGGCGGTGTACTGGGAGAGGCGGTGGGTTCTAATACTGCTACTTAGAGCTATTTTTAAGAACTCCAAATTCTGGGATGGGTTTTATTTATATATAAAATAAGAAAGTTTGCTCTTCTGGGGGGGCGAGCACAACGATCACTCCTCCCCTTGGATCCGCTCCTGGAACGAGTAGAACACCAGAATTCAATAGTAAATTTCGACTAGATAGAATCTGTAATATTTTCCATAATTATTTTTAATGACAATATATAGTTTTGCTCAGCAAATAATTAGTGTTTATGTACTTAGAACCATCACATAAGCGAATGGAAATATTCTGCGTAATCACTTACCTGTGAAGTTTTTTTTTTAGAGCTATACATATAATTAGTGAAAATGTCCATAGTAATGTTAAAACTATTCTTCTGATAGTTGGATAAACTATTCTTCTGATGGTCATTAGATGGAAGGACAAATAACTTCTTTAATAATCTTCAATATTTTAAACCAGTGAAAAAAAAAAGTGTAACGTTGTTTTACGAAGTATGAGGGAGAATATTTTTGTTCTTGACAAAAGACCCACACTTTTAAAATAATGTTCAAATTGTTCACAGTTTACACTAAGTATAACGGGGCTCGCTAGAAGTATTTGTACAAAAGGGTATATATATGTTTATAAACGTTACACCCACAACTGCCACCCATTCCCTACCTGATGTTAAAGCCCGCAAAGGTCATTAAGTCTTTGATAGTTATAATAAGCTTTAATACAGAACTCTGAGACCCTCACAAAGTCATACACAGCTACTATTTCCATACTTCAGTTCCCTAAGAGAGGGCATAACCCTTTAACAGGGCTCTAGCCGGACGGGCTAGTCACTTACAAAAAAAATTACACATCATACTTTCCCAGAGCTTTGCTTTGCTCTGCTCTGAAGCGCCACTAGAACATAGTGACGAGTTTCGTAATTTCCTATCCTCTATCCTAGTCACTGAAGCTTGATCTCTGTGTGTATCGGTTGAGAGACTAATCTAGCCCAACTCATCAGATATCTACGCTGGTTGATAGCATCTTTGGCCCACCTAGACCACTATCCAAACGGGTGGTCTTTAAACCTGTAACATAGACGACCCCTGCTATGGCATCTGGACAAGGCCCCGGTCATTCTGGATTACCTTCTGTTGTTGTTCAGGGCCCCTCTCTGACGGCGGCAAAGCTTGATAAGCGCAAAGCCCGCCAAGAGACAGAACCGAGCGGTCCAACGGGTCAATCCGCAACAGCTAGTTTTGCTGCTGCATTACAGATGACACCTCCAACGAAACGCCATCATACTTTGAGTGAGTCTTCCTCAGCATCTAGCAATATGGATACTGAGATCACTGCCAATACATCATCAGCTAAACCTATCGTTCATTCTTTTCTCCTAACAAACTACGACGCCAAATACCATGATTTGAAACAGATCTATTTACGTTTACTTAAGTACGTGCCACGGTCGGATGTCAAGCAGCTCATACCCACCAAGAATGGTATTATCATCCGATCCACAGATCCAAACATGGCAACCACACTTCGCAATACTTACTCTTTTGAGATATTTGGCAAATCGGCAAACCTTCAAAAGCTTACCTCTCATCAAGCGAAGCAGCCTCCACCTCCTCGCAAGCCTCCGGCTCTCTCTGTAGTTATCCGAGGAGTTGGTCCACAATACACTGATGCTGAGATCGCTGAGGAACTCAACATGGAGGGTCATTCTATAATTAAATGCATTCGAATTAAGAACATATCCGGACCAACCTACATGGTCCGTGTTCTAACAAATAACCAAGAGACCGTGGATGATCTCCTTAGTAACGGTGCTTTTATATACTTAAAACGGCATCGAGTAGAACCATCCCGCTCACCACCTCCACTTCCAATGCGTTGTGAGCGATGCCAATCCTATAACTCGCATCATACCATCGACTGCAGGAACCCTTTCAAATGTGGGTACTGTGCCGGCCCACATTCGACTAAGTCGTGCACCAACCTTACTAATCCACCGCAATGCTCAGCTTGCCCAGATCAGCATCCTACCTACAGTTATAAATGTAAGGCCAAACCTGCTGCCGAGATACTTAAACCAGAGCTACTCTTCCTATACGCATCCATAACGCCGATTCTGCTACACCACCCCCTACTTCTGCAAATCAACCGATTACCATTGACAAGTTTTTGGCATTTCTTACTGTTACATTGCAGAACATACATCCCTTCCTTCGTCAACATATTCTTCAACAAGTGCAGCTAGCCGCAAAAACCATCCTGCATGTCAATTTTACGGGCACATACTCCAACAACTTCGCACACTTCCATTCTACTGTATATGAATCTGCAGTATAACTTTCTGCTCCGTCTAATTTCCTTACTTTTCATTATGGCAGTTCACTGTTTATTTCTGAACATTCGTTCTCTCCAGAAAAACAGGCCTTTGTTTGAACAGTTGCTCCTTGAGGAACACATACATTGTTTTCTACTTAATGAGACATTCCTCTCACCGAAAATATCCTGTAAAATTCCATCTTATCATCTTGTCCGCCACGACAATGCCGTTCCAGCCCGCCGTGCTAGTGGCGGTGTCGCAATTGGCTTTCCGTCAACTATCTCTCATCGGCTACATGCTACCGGAGACCTAACGCTGCCTGAACATATTATTTCCACCTTATATTTCAAACATTGCTGCATCACGGTAGCCACCATCTATATACGACCCGGCCAACATATTCCTCTCAGTTTTTTTCAGTATATATCAGACAACTTTCGCAGCTACATTATCATGGCCGATATTAACTACCACAGTCGCACAGATCACCAAAAGCTTACTTTTCGCAACTATCTTCAGACCCGCACGACAGGTTTCTTTCATCATATCCCTAAACCGACAAGACCGGCATCCAACACAACTCCTGATATTGTCGTAACTTCACCCAACCTTCTTTGCAAGCTTACCTTGACTGTCCTTGATCCGCTGGGGAGTGATCATGTCCCTATAAAACTCACTCTTCAACAACAGAGACCTATTCAACCACCTCCAGCTGCTCCTCCCCGTTCAGTAGCTCGTTTTGACCGTGCTAATTGGCCTAAGTACAAGGAGTGCCTTTCTAATAAACTCACGTCTGTATCAGCCCCTACTACAGAGGCAGAACTTTACGATGCCTTACATACCATCACCGACAGTATACATCAGGCATCCGCTCAATCCATACCCCAGACTACAGTAACTTCCTACAGACCTAAGCTACCGCCTCAGTATTTACCTTTAATACGCCGTTCCCGCCAGTTCTATCGAGATTTTACTCACACAGGTAATCTGGAATCGCTTCGGCAACATCGCCAATACCAAAGAGCAGTCCATAACTATATTCTTGCCTATAAGACCAGAAACTGGATCAAAACTTGTAATAATCTCTCGATACAGCCCACCCAACTAAGTACTGGAAACGATTTCACCAGCTCACTGGTCAAACCTCTCGTACTTCTTATCCGCTCCTCCTTAATGATACGCCCTTACACACTGACGAGGAAAAAGCCAATGCTTTTGCTGACCAGCTACAAGGGGTATTCACGCCTCTTGAACTTGCCCTTACAGCTCGTCGTCATCCTACAACTCGGCTGAATCTCAACACACCATCACTCCAACCTCATACCGAACATCCTCTACCCGACGATTCACCTTTAACAGCTCCTATCACTGTCGCAGAAATTACCACCATTATAGCTCGTAAGCGTAACACTGCTCCAGGGCTAGATACTATTACCTACCGTCATATCAAAGAAGGGCCGTACATTCACCATTATCTTCTGTCTCTTATTTTCACGTTCATTCTCCGTACTGGATTTATCCCTACCGATTGGAAAACATCAAAAACATTAATGTTCCTAAAACCGAACAAACTAGCTCCCTCTGTGTCTTCCTACCGCCCAATACAACTCACCCTTGTTTTCAGCAAGATACTCGAACGAATTCTTGTCTCACGCTTGCACATCAATCTCACCGCTCACAACCTTATTCCTCTTCATCAGGCTGGATTCCGTCCAAACTTCAGTATTAACGATCAACTTCTCCGCCTGACCACGTACATTACTGCTCAATTTAACCAATCTAAGCCTTCCTGTCTTGTCCTTTTCGATTTAGAAAAGGCGTTCGATAAAGTCTGGCACTTAGGTCTTCTATACAAACTCTTTTCTTTCCGCCTTCCAATATGTTACATTCGGTTCATCTACCATTTTCTCTCCGGTCGCCTGACATATGTTTCCATCAATACTGCTCTCTTACACCCGGTGTTTATCCATTCTGGTGTTCCTCAAGGCTCGGCTCTGTCCCCACTTCTTTATCTACTGTATGTTGCTGACTTTCCTGCTCTTCCTACGAACGTCAGTCTATTTCAACATGCGGATGATACGGCTTTTCTGGCAACGGCAAATACTATTCAAAACATCAATCGCCTCCTTCAACCCGCCATTGATGCTTTCATTCAATGGTGTGATACATGGCGCCTCAAACTTAACGCCAATAAAACCCAGGCCATTATCTTC
The DNA here is from genome assembly GCF_964235325.1 of Thermobia domestica. Taxonomy (NCBI): domain Eukaryota; kingdom Metazoa; phylum Arthropoda; class Insecta; order Zygentoma; family Lepismatidae; genus Thermobia; species Thermobia domestica. The sequence continues at coordinate 338,904,974 of NC_137456.1, read as the reverse complement.
CTACCACCAGGTAAACGCAGTCGGGTTCATCGTAATCCATCCAATCTCAGTATTGAGATTGCAGGTACCCCACTTTCTGTTAGTCCCACAGTCACATATCTGGGCATTATCTTCGACTCCCATCTGAAATGGTCTGCTCATCTCAAGAGTCTTGCTCTTAAAGCGACCAACCGTCTGAACTTACTGCGACGCCTAACTGGGACTACCTGGGGCCTGAAACCTAACATACTTCTAAACACCTACAAGGCTTTTTTACGCCCTGTTTTGACTTATGGCTTCACAGCCTGGCTATCAGCTCCAGAGTCATATTACCGCAGGTTACAAATTCTTGAGCGCCATGCCCTACACCTTGCCTTTAGAATTAAATTGCCAAGCCCTACACGCGACTTATATGAGAGAACACCTTTCCCACACCTCCTATATCACCTAGAAGACCTCCGTCTCCGGTACGTTACGAAGCGATTCCAGAATCACCATCCATTGCTTTTTGATGCTATGCACCACGAAGCCACTCTTCGCAAACCTAAAACCATTCCCCGGCATTCTCCACTCTCTCTGCCGTTTACTCTGTACCACCACGTTCTCCCACCAAATAGTCCCGACTTTCAACTTCTTGAAGACTTCCTCATTGCAATCCTCCACCATATATCATTCCATCTTATGTTGCACAGTGATTTCACCGCACTAACAGGGCTCCACTCGTCTCCATTACGTCCAGAGTAGCCCCTGGACAGAAGATAACATTCATTCGTCTCTCTAACACTCCTCTCTATGTTGTGTTGTGACGTCAAGTGCACCTCATTGTTTCATTTCTCAACATTTTTCTGCTCTCACAGTCTCCTGGTGAAATGCTCGCCATTGTTAATATGTTTTCCTGTCCTTATGATTATGGTTAACGGCCATAATGTCCTTTCATTTGAATGAACTCGGACATAATAAAGTTAATAAAAGCTCTTTTGCCTCACGACAATCAACCTACACCTGCAGTTCCTATTAACTCCGCTTCCCAAATAAAGGGCGTAACCCTTTGGGTGGGTGCTAGCTACGGCTAGCAAAAAAAAAATTACAAGACATTCACTTTCCAGAGCTTTGTCTCAACTAGGCTCTGAAGCGTTACCTGATAAGAGGTAACGATTTTTGGCTTTCCTTCCTTTTCCATATCCTCGGCTTTTTGCTCTGTCATCCCGTGGCGTACCGTTTCGTCAGACTTATCTAGTCAAGGGCGGCCGGTACAACAGGTTTGGCAAGTGAACTGCTGTACCTTGACTACTATCCGAACGGGTAGTCAAACCTTATAACATATCATATCATATCATCACATACACTGCCGTATAAATACCATTGGGCAGCCGCCCACGGACGTATTTTCTTATGGCAGACACAGGCTCAGTCGGAGGTCGTAAGATCAAGGGTAAACACCAAGGCCTTCCACAAGTCGTTCATGGACACTCCGAGAGCTCTACCAAGGCGAGGCCACGCAAGGATCAATCTTCAGCTCGTCCTCAGAAGCCTACTAAGAATCACCATCAAAGGACAGATTTCATAGGATCCATCGAATCTACAACATCTGTAATATCTCATGCCTCCATCCGGTCAAGATCACCGCCATCCGACAAGAGTATCAGCTACGCCGACCGTCTGCAACCATCTCCTCTTGCAAAGAAGCACCACCTAGATTCATCTAGAGAATCAGATTCTGGAAGAATGGATATCGAAGACTCAGCATCCCGCACCGACAACCAACAATAAGCTACTACTCATTTCATGCTTCTTACAAACTTCGACTCGAAATTCAGCACTCCAAAGATGGTCGCAGTTCAACTTCGGAAGTACCTACCACGGGCATCCATTGCTCACATCATTCACACCAGGAATGGCATTATTCTGAAGACAACGGACCCCGCACTGTACAGCACGATCAAGAACAAGGTGCCGATAGACATTTTTGGCAAGCATGCAAAATTGGAAATCCTAAACACGCCTCGACAGAAACAACCTCCGCCTCCGAGAAGACCAGTACTATTTTCAGTGGTCATACGTGGAGTTGATCCATCTTACACCGATGAAGAGATACAAGAAGAACTGACTCTCGAAGGGCACACGATTACCAAAGTCATTAGAATTCGAAATGACCGGGGACCTACTTATATGGTCCGTGTGCTCACTTCACATCAAGACACGATTGATACGCTGTTAGAATCCGGAGCCTCCACTTATAACCGCACGCACCGTGTAGAGCCTTCACGATCTACTGCTCCTATGCCAGTACGATGTGAACGTTGCCAGATATATAACTCACACCACACGACAGATTGCAAGAATACCAGTAAATGTGGTTACTGTGCCGGACCTCACAATACGCGCGCCTGTAATAATCTTGCACAACCTCCAAAATGTGCTACGTGCAATGAGCAACACCCAACGTACAGCTACAGGTGTAAAGCGAAACCCGAACCTGCTCCCGAACGTCCTGAGTTGATCGTTCCATTAAGGCCTTCGGCCCAACCGGATAACACACCGCATCCGCTCGATTCTCCTATTAATCTAGATCAGCTCCTTACTTTCTTAACACTGGCACTACAAAACATCCACCCATTTATCAGACCTCATATCCTTTAGCAAATTATATTAGCGGCAAAAACTACCTTTCACGATACTTTCACTGCCACCTATTCTGGCAATACCGTCCACTTTCATAAATCTCAATCTTCATCCATAGATTAAATTTTTCCTTATTATGGCTCTAGTCTTTATTTTTCTTAACATCCGATCCCTGCCAAAAAACAAACTATTATTTGAGCATCTCCTCCTTGAACACCACGTCACCGCATTTTTACTTAACGAAACTTTTCTTACTTCATCTCGCTCCTGCCGTTTACCACACTATACAGTGCTTCATGCTGAAAACCCCGTTCCGGCACTCAGAGCCAATGGGGGAGTCGCAATTGGCTTCTCTCCTTCCTTACCATATCGACAGCACCACTATACTACGACGCCTCTGCCAGAATACCTCCTTACCACAGTCTACTTTAAAACTATAGTTCTTACCCTGGTTACTATATATATTAGACCCGGCCATCCAATTCCATATCAGTTTGTGCAATATGTTTCGAATACATACCGTTCGTATCTTATCATGGCGGACTTTAATATCACAGCCGCTCAAATCACGAGAAAACAACTCTTCAGAACTTCATCACAACTAACACTACGGGCATTATTGTCCATCTTCCGAAAGCTACTCGCCCAATTTCAGACACTACCCCTGACATTGTTATAGCTTCTGGTAATCTCATACCTCACTGCACCGTCGAAGTTCTCGATCTCCTCGGGAGTGACCACGCACCTATTAAATTGACATACCAATCACGTGCAATAACTTCTATTCATTCAGCACTACCAATACGCACTAGTTTACGATTTGATAAGGCTAATTGGGAACGATACCGCACTCACATTTCCACTCGCACCATAAATCTCACGGAGCCCAGCACCGAAGAAGAGTTACATACCACAGTCGACAAAATCACCATTGCCATACAAGAAGCAGGTAACTTATACATCCCAACCTCTAAATCTACTTCATACACACCTCACCTTCCTCCACAATACCTCACACTGATCAAACGCTCACGTCAGTCATACAGAGAATTTGTAAATACTCGCAATCCAGAGGCATTACGCCATCACCGACAACTACAGCGTATGGTCCATAACTATATTAAGGCCTATAAACTTCGTTGCTGGACTAAAGCTTGTAATAATCTCTCAGACACTACCCATCCCAGCAAATATTGGAAACGTTTCAATGCACTTTGTGGCAAGTTCTCCAAACCAAAATACCCTCTCTTACTCGGCGATATACCAGCAGATACTGACACGGACAAAGCAAACGCCTTTGCTGATCATTTACAGACGATATTCACACCTCCCATGATGGGCAATACCCCACATGTGGTCGATAGGCTTAACACTTCATCAGTACAACTCCAGCCCAGCAATAACCATATGCTCCACGCCAATACACCTTTAACGACACCAATTACACTCCAGGATATCACTGCAGTTGTTCGCAACAAACGTAATACAGCACCTGGCTTAGACAATATTATCTATCGTCATATTAAGGAATGTCCTGGCACTCTGTTAATCTTACTTGCTAATATCTACACGTTCATCTTCCGTACTGGATTCTTTCCAACCTCTTGGAAAACTTCTAAGACGCTCATGTTCCTTAAACCTCATAAACCACCACAGGATGTTGCTTCATATCGACCCATACAACTCACTACCACATTCAGCAAAATCCTGGAACGTATACTGGTTAAACGACTGCACGTTTATTTGGCCGATCGTCATCTTCTTCCTATCACACAAGCCGGTTTCCGACCATCATTCTCTATAAATGATCAGCTTCTTCGACTTACCTCACTTATCACTCAGCACTTTAATTCCGCACAAGCATCCTGTCTGGTACTATTCGATCTGGAGAAAGTCTTCGACAAAGTATGGCATAATGGTCTCATCTACAAACTTCTTACCCTACAGCTTCCAATAGTATACATCCGTTTCATTTACAGCTTCATTTCCAACCGCCTCGCATACATCTCTGTTAACTCCAGTCTGTCACATCCTATTTTTCTCCTCTCAGGCGTACCACAAGGTTCGGCCTTGTCTCCGTTACTTTATTTGCTCTATGTTGCTGACATGCCTCGGCTTCCAGAGGGAATCCACTTATTTCAATATGCCGACGATACAGCGTTCCTTGCCTTGTGTAACACCATACAACAAATAAACTCAGTTCTACAGATTGCAATCAATCGCTTCACCTCATGGTGTACTCGTTGGAAACTCACCATAAATGCTTCTAAAACTCAAGCTATTGTCTTTCTACCACCCCGCCGAAGATCAAGAGTCCGTCGAAATCCTCGCAATATCGCTGTCCATGTAGATGACGAACCTATACGACGCAGTAACACAGTCACCTATCTTGAGATTACTTGTGACCGTCACCTAACATGGAACAAACACTTAGCAACTATCACTGCAAAAGCCTACAATAGACTCAATTTGTTGAAACGCTTAACTGGTACGACATGTGGACTTAAGGCACAAGTAATTCTAAATACATACAAAGTTTTCTTACGGCCAATCTTAACATACGGATTCACGGCGTGGATAGCCGCTTCACCTAAATTCTATCAAAAGCTTCTGATCCTAGAACGACATGCGTTCCGCATAGCCTTCCGTGTCCGATTACCTAGCCCCACCCAGGAACTATACCAACGCATCACTTTCCCTACATTACAGTATTACATCGAAAAACTACGTCTCACCTATATCAACTAACGTTTCCAAAACCAACACCCTTTACTTTATGACACTATGCGATACCTGGAGTTGCATCCCACCCTACGTCGTTATTATCATCCACCTTTATCTCTCCTGTTTACGCTGTATCAATACATTTTACCCCCGAGAGATCCTTCTTTTTTTATCATCTCTGACTACATTATTCACGACCACCTTCCACTCATTCATCCATCATATCCTGCACAGTAATAACCTTTGTCTACTCACTTGGGCTTCCCCTGTTCTTCATCATCGCCTAGAGATGCCCCTAGGCAGAAGATAATTTCATTTGTCTGATTAACAAAACCCATGTGTTGTCCTGTGCTTCGCACCTCGCCTCATTCTTCATCCTCATACGCTTATCAAATTTCCATTTCTTTTCATTTTCTTTTCTTGTATATTGTTATTGAATCTCACCTTTTACATTAATTTGTTATAGTTAACACTTACTATATATGAATATATGTTTCATTCCTTTCATAATGGTAAGGATCAAAGTTCCTTAAATCCCATTTAGTTATTTTCATTTTGTTGTTTTGTTATTTATGGTAACATTTGATATTAATAAGTTCAATAAAGCACATAGACCACCCATTGTCCTCTGCACCTAAAGTCCTTTCTCTCACTCACCTCACAGAGGGCGTAACCCTCTTAAAGGTTGCTAGCCACTTTGGCTAGCCGGTAAAAAAAATACACGACATTAGTAATTAATACAATAATTTAGTCTTTTCTTAAGGAATACGGTTCATGTTTCTTACTCAATGACTCTTTTTCAACAAACTCATGCTTGTCGTTTACCAAGATATACAATGTTACATTCTGCAAATCCCTTACAAGGGTCTGCCTTATCACCTTTATCTTCTATATTTAGCAGATATGCCACCATTGCCGCCAAACACACATTTTTCAGTATGCAGACGACACTGCATTTCTTACATTAGGCCGGACTATTCATCGTATAAGTACTGAAATTAATGCAGCAATTCAAACTTTTCTCACCTGGTGTACGAAGTGGCGTCTGAAACTCAACCCAGATAAAACACAAGCAATAGTCTTTCTCCCGCAAAAACGCAGATCACGGGAACATCGAAATCCTTCACTACTGAATATCCAAGCGGATAACATGTGGGTTCATCCAGCTAAACATGTATCATATCCGAGAAATATTTTTGACCACCACCTCACTTGGCGCCCTCACCTTCAGAATGTAATACAGAAAGCGTATAATAGGATTAATTTCCTCAAACGCCTCACGGGTACTACTTGGGGACCACGAGCTAATACCGTTCTTAACACCTACAAAGTATTCTTACGACCAGTCCTGACCTACGGATTCACTGGATGGATAACCGCACTCCAGCGTCATTATGAAAAACTGAAAATACTAGAACGACATGCCATACGAATAGCCTACAGAATAAAACTTCCTAGTCCTACTCAAGATATATACGAAATTATGCCTTTTCCACATCTTCTGTTCCATCTTGAGCTTTACGGACGAAGTATATTACTAACCCGGCACCCCTTACTTCTCCTCACAATTCAAGCAGATGTCCCATTCAATCCACCTCGTAAACTACTGGATACACCTTTGTCGCTACTCTTTGCACTTTACCGCTATACCCTACCTCCAGATCATCAGGATTTAGACGCAGTTGCAGCTTTTTCATCATCCCTCGTTCCTCATTACATAGCACCTTCATTCTCTGCACAATAAGAACCTCATATCTTACCAGGGCACCGTTTGTCTTCACCACGTCCAAAGTTGGACAGAACATAGCATTCATCTGTTACACTATCACGTATGTGTTGGGTTGTGACAGTACACTTCATGTTACTCTTTTCATTTACTTCTCCCATTTTTCTTTCTTTTTCTTTTTTTTTCTTTTTTTTTTACAATGATCAAATAAAATAGAACCTGAATAAAATGATGATTAAATCCCATTTAATGAAAATAAAATAGAACATCCTGCTCCTACTTTTCGAACATCTCATAGCCCATCAAATTATAACTGAGCTCCAATGAATTATTTGCATAATCTCTTACCACACAGAAGGCGCAACCTTCTAACGGCTGCTGGCTTTTCGCTGGCATAGGAAAGAAAAAAAACACGATTCCACTAATAAATACAATAATAGAGCTTCTTCTTGAGGAACACGTTACATGTTTCTTACCAGTGTTGCCAGAGCTACTGATTTTGCACTAGTGATGGGAATTCTGATTCCTTTCTGGTATTCGATTCCTTTGCATTCGTTGAGTGAAAGGAATCATAAAAAGTAACGACTACTTTCGTTACTTTAATTACAAGGACTCATATGTCCCTCTGAACCCCTGTACTCAGTTGCCTTTTGGTTTCTTTCCCTCAGTTCTGATTACCCGTACTCAAACACGTCTTCAAAAGCTTGTTCCTCGTTTTCGTCAATGTATTGTTTGGCTTCGTAGTAGTTCGTATATCTTCGGCAACATACTATTCATAAAGCAATCAAGTATAATTCTGCTTCGGGTGAGTGAAAGGGAGAAAAGGAAAGAATATTTTTAGGCAACTGACTTTAAAAGAAAATAGACATCCTGTTTCATCCTCTTTAGAGGGAGTCAGGGGTGCCCATCCCCCCCAAAGCTGATGGCGCACTCCCCCCAAAAACTAATAATCTCTTTCCTCTTCAAAACTTTAGTCCTCTAAAAACAATTGCCCAGTGTAGCAGTAGTTTTTATAGTACTAGTAATTGTTATTTTAGTTGTTGTTTTTTATTTCCTGTAATAGTATTATAGAATGCTTGTAGTAGTAGTAGGGGCAGTAGTAATTATAAAAATGGCATTACTTTTATTAGTAGTCTTGGTAGTGTACAATACTAAATATGTTCTATAAGGATATTGAAGGGTATAAAAACTTCTACACACTGTCTATGGCACAGGTATTCTTTTTTTACAATTAGTAGTAGTATTTTTTCTTTACAAAATATTGATATAATCCCCTTGTACATGAAAAGTAAGACGCAAGTTACAAGTTATTGAGTTTGATACCAAAAGGAAATGTTATCCTCGAAATTAGCTTACAAAAAGAAGTGATATCCAACAAAAAACATTCCTGTAAAAGAGCTAAGTACGAGTGGCCTTAAAAAGAATTGAAATCACAAAAATAGGAGCCAAGTTCTGGTGGACAACAGTTACAAACACTCACTGGCTCACTTCAAATTTAGATTTGAAACTTGGCTGTTGTCTGTATGGTTACCACTAGCTTACAATTATGTCAAACTACTTTATAATTTTCAACAGACAACATAGGCAAGTTTCAAATCTAAATTTGAAAGTGATTCCTTGTGTGTTTGTAACTGTTGTTCGCCAGAACTTGGTGGTCATTTTTGTGATTTCACTTCTTTCTAATTAAGTGGAAAATGTAATCGCACAAACAGAAAACTATACAAAATATTATCATTAATTCATTTATTATACATCATGTAGCAATTGAACAGCATTACTTATTAAGTGTCGTACATGGTATAAATAAGAAATAAATAAATGCTCCCAGCAGAAAATGGGTAAATTACCTACACAAAGCAATAAACCGACCAGCCCATCCTTTCATATAGCAACATGCGCGGTACTTCATTCATCGAGTATCGAAGCAGGGGGTACGCGGGTTCACCCCGGAAAATTTTTGAAAATTAGCTTCTCAAAATCGTGTTTTAATGCTATTCCGACAGTAAAATTGCTAGTTCGAAAGTAGAGTAAAATCCCCCCCAAATTTTTTCTCAATGGCGCAGCTCGCGCCATACATCCCCCCTGTGGGCGGCCCTGGAGGGAGTGACACCAGCGAGCGGTGGAAAATAGATGTTTTCATTCTTCCTTAATGAACAGCCAACGTAGAAATGCCATAAGTTTGATACTACTATTGTGAATAACTGCGGGGTGGCTAAATAAGACAAAGAATGAAGGGCTGTGTTTGACTGTATTTTAATATACCGTAGGTGCGGGCTACTTTGACCCAATTTTGCACTAAATTCGTTCTTTCGGCCTGTTTTCATCCACGAAAACTCGAAAGTTATTGTCATAACCCATATTAAGTGGAACTACAGGCTTTATTGTACATATCAAGGACAGTTTTAGTTACATATATTGAAAACAAAGCACAGGCGATTATTGCAAAAAATGGGTCCAAGTAAGACTCGCGTTCGGGCTACTTGAACCCACCCCCATATTTTCCTACAGAAAACGATTGAAATTTGCTCTGAGACTAAGTAGGACGTAGGTGTTCTAAGAACAACACTTTTTACTTACTGCAAACCGCAAATAGTACATGTTAAGAGGTACTATCAAATATAATGACTGTAATAGCTGATTCTACAGCTGCACGAGCCCTATATATATTAGCAGCGAATTTAGTCGTTGACTGGAGGTGCAGTTTCTAAAATAACTTCAACCAATCTCGACTGGAAAGATTGTCTTAGAAAGCAATGACAGTTCTCCCATGCATGGCTAAATATTACTTCACAATAAATCTGAAATCAAGTTAATTAACGAGGAATCCGAAATCACAAACTTTATCAAGATGACTAGCGAAGGCTAATTGTTCTTCTTCAGTGAACACTTTCAGATGGCCCGGATTCTGCCTTGACCTGTTCTTTAATCTTCTTTCTATGGTGGAACGACTTATCTTGAAGTGAGCTTCTATTTCTTTTTGCGACATTTTCCTCGACTGAATTGCTGGTAAACACTCTTCAAGCTGTTATGAAAAATCAGCATATTCTCGACCTGCAGGCATATTTTTTTATATTGATGTACCATTTTGTACCGGTATCCTTAAGAAAACAATGAAAAGTTTTTACTTGTGTGACACGTGACAACAGACCTTTATTTTTAATATATAAAGATAACAAAGGATGGGGTGGGGTAAAGATAACAAAATATGTGGTGGGACAAAATATCCATGTTTTTCAGGTCATATGTACACACTTCATAAATAGTGCAATTACGCACACATTTTATTGTATATGAGAAAGTTTACCATGTCAGTCTCATTAACCTATATGTAACTACTTATGTGTTTACTTAGCATTGGTTCCACTTCCTTGCAAATAGTGTCCACACATAAAAGTTTGGCGGTCAATAAATACACTGTTTTCGTCAACGACCTTTCTCACCAATGCTGCTCAATCATAGCCTACCACAGAACTAGTTTCAATGTGTGTACGCCTGCATTTTGATCCTATCTAACGGATCTAACTCTGGACTCACTCATTATTGCATTGCATATGGGACTTTAAACGAGTTTTTGGTATGGGTCCAAGTAGCCCCTGGTGGGTCCAAGTAGCCCGCAATTACGGTACTTTTTTTTAAATAATAGTGTTGGTTATTTACATGAATTTGAAGTGAATTAACATAATATCCTTCGAATTAACATAATATCGGGAAAATAGAATGAAATTTGAGATAAAAAATGTCGAACGCAAAACTTTCCGGCCTCCACTACAAATCAAGCCTTTACAAACAACAGCTACAAGCAGTGTGCGGACTGCTTGAAGAATACCGGGCACCCCCGGAAAAATTAAATTCTTTCTTGACTAAATAGAACTTGGGTTCTGTTCTTCCTAAATAAATTAATTCGCATACTGACTACAAGTGACAAATTCGACAAGGTTCAAAAATTTAAAGTACCGGTACTTTCTGCGCAAGAATTGTAAGAGTGGTCTCGCATAGAGTAGTCGCTAACACTCTCTCGCCTTTGGTGCGAGCGGTCCCGCGTTCTATTCCCGGTGGGGACACTCGGTCGAAAAAATGTAAAATCTTTCTGAGGCCAGCCATCCTGATCGGATTTTCCTGGGTTTTCCTCATTCACACCAGACAAATGCTGGGAGGGTATCTAATATATAGGTCCTAGGCCGCTTCCTTCCTTCTCTTTCGCCCGGTTAGCCGAGGACGTCATCTATAATACGTGTCGGGCTGACGTAGCCATCTATGCTGAAAGCCCAGAAACCTAATTCCTAATCCTATAATCCTAAGGATGAAATAGAATCTTTGAGAGACGGTAATACGTTGAATCTCATGACATTTTAACATATTTTTTTTCTTTTGTGTGTTAGTTTGTCAAGAATGAAAGCAAATACTGGAATGTGAATAACCATAAACATAGATAATGGTGTTATGCACCATAAAAGATGCAGAAAAGTAACCATTAGCTTTGATATCTGTAGACATTTGCAGTGTTAAAACAAGTTACGATTCAAAAAATGTTTTTTTTTTTTAAAAAAAAAAGGAAATTTGAGGGGAAATGTAACGAAAATCCCTCTGTCACGGCAAAACTAAGAGGATTATGGAGAAAAACTGATTGCAGATTCAAATTCTACGTGTAAAGTTCTATTAGTGTCAGGTATTTTCTTCGGTGTGCCAGAGAAAAAGTATTTTTTTTGCCGACTAGTGTTTTTAATCGTGTGATTTTTGAAATTCAAAGAATAAGTGTTTTACTGCACTTAAATTTTCATTTTAAAGAAAAAAATCTTTTTTTCTTTTCAATACATAATTTCACAAATACTACAAAAGTGATATTGTGAACTTTTCAGAGGCGATTTACAAATATTGTTGAATACTTGTAAGCTTACACGTACGAAATCTTATATTAAAATAAATTACAACATTTTGGTTTCCTTTTTCCTCGCATGCATATTTCAAGCGTACGTTTTGATTATTTTCCATTCTAATGATGTGTATAATGGGTAGGTTTTGGTGCAGGTTGTTCAGGAATATGGGGCTCCCGAAAATTGTTTCCAATCAGCCCTGCAGCTCAGTACCTTACATATAGTGAAAAGTTATAAAACCTAAGTTATAAGTCCCATTTTGCTTTATAATTTCCCACGTTATATTATTTACAAGTTATAGTAATAGTCATTATAATATGAAATGATACTATTCGAGCTACCTTGTATATAAAAAAGTTTGTAATTATTTCCTTAATCAGCCACAATTATACTTTGTTAACAGAAATGTAGAGTCTCCATCACGCCTTTGTACCAATAACTATACGGAACCTAACGGTACTAGAGAATCTTCGTTCTGCACACATTTTGTGTGGAATGTCTTGGAAGATGATTGCTCCTCTTTTGGTATTTTTCTTTCTTTCTTTCTTTCATTCATTCATTATTTTATTTACCGGTTTCGTTTACCAAAGCTTCTTTATATTCTCTTTGTTCGTGTGCGCCTGAGAGTCAAAAAGTCTGAAGAAAAACTTTTTGATCAACACCAAATCTTGTCGGGATGAAGAGGATCAAAAGTTGGAAACATGTAATTTTCAATTTTAGCGTTCTTTTCAGTGCCGATGGTATATGAGACGTGGACCTTTCAACGTTTTAATTTATTCCGTTTTTCTTTTTACTTCATTAATGTCACATATGCTTCCTGGTTCATTTCATACACTACAATTGACTAAATGATTTAATTTTAAGAGATTTAAATAAAAAGTATTTTTATTACTAAAGACAACGAATATATTTGTAACAACTACAATTCCTTTATATATTAGCTATTATTTCTTCTTTTCTTAACGTATATCCTTTTTCGTTTTTTAAACTAGTGCTCATTTTCTAACTCTTTTCATTTACGTTCTCGTTCTATAAATGGCTTCCGATGTAAGTGGATGCCCCCTTACTTTTCGTTGTTTATTATGTTCACAAATTCTCATTTTGTGTGGAATGAGACTCCCGATTCGCAGTGCAAAATTGTTGTTAGCAGTACTCTTCTTGGTAGCATAACGCCACTCTTTTTCGTATCATCCAGCAGAGAGAATTAGGTAGGCGTTGTTGTGTCACACCCGAAAACAAAGACAGTATGGTGACGCCAGTAAGAGTAAAACGTAGCTCCTAAAAATAAATTATCATCTGAAGTAAACTAAAGGTTCTGTGAGGTGAAAATTTCTTAAAGAAATGGAGAACTATAATTTAACTAAATTATGCCGATATAGTGTGACATTGATAATTTTCAGTTGTAATTTAATGTGAATCAACATTATGCTTTGGCGTAGGAATACTAAAAGTGACAGTAGTTAGCCCGCCAGAGGAAGCAGTGCGCTACGGAAGCTATGGCGTGAAAGGACGATTTTAACTGAGCTCGCAAATCGCAGGCATCGATTAAAAGAGTATACTAATAATGTGAATCTGCTATTTTACTCGACAAAATCATGTATAAAAATGTTGTAAAATTAAACTGAAAACGTAGCCATGAAATAACTATAATCAAAATCGTAAAAGGTTAATGCCAACAACTTGAACATTCAACGAACATTCAACTATGTTGTCATAAGAATATGTAGAACAGAAGGAAAATTTTAATTGCGTCATCTTTAATAGAGAATGCTTCATTAGAATATTCATCTATAAAGCAAATACTCTCATCATAAATTCCCCCCATTGCCCCAATAGTTTGAGTTGAGTTGATTTTGAGTTTAACGTCCCGTTCAGCAGCGAGGCTATATGAGACGTGGACCTACTGATTAACGTGGAATCCAAACCACATGAGCTCCCGCCGGGAATAGAGGCCGGGTCTCCCGCGCCAAAGGCGCGTACGCTAACCGCTTAGCCACGGAGAAGCTCTGCCCCAATAGTTTATTTGTGTGTGAAAGTAGTGAAGTGATTTGTGAAGAAAAAGCAGAATGATGTGCGTGTTTGTGTTATATGTGCCAGTGGAAAGATAAATCGGCACTTCGAGAAAATATCATTTTTGCTATTAATATCCTTTTTTTTTTTTTTTACCGAAATCATTCAAAATATGTGCTATTAAAGGTATATCAATTTCAATATTGCTAAACGTTATTTTATATTGGAAACATGTATACGTATTTTATTAGTGTGTGAATTGAAGCTTGCGAAAATACATTTAAGTTATTTGTACTTTTAGATTTTCTATTGAATCAAAACGAAATATCGTTCTTTGGGCGAAATCATTGCATGTGTGTTGAAGTAATAACTAATTTTTTTTTATGCAGGTAGTTTTGTAAATTGTTCTTTTCACAGTCACGTAATTGAACACATTAATCATCCAATAGCGCAGTGGTGTGAATCCTAAGTTCTATATGCACCATGCATAGATGTACTTTGTACGGATCATCAGTGGTAAGTAATTGAAGTACAAGATATAACGTATGTTTAATCTGGCTAATACTTTATGCTAACCACATCTACCCGGAGTATTAATGTCCGAACAACTGGCTATAACCACTAAGCGCTTAATAAAACGAACGTCCCGAATAGGAAACGAACTCCGTCTGGTTAAAGAAATGTCTTCCCTAGGGATGTGCACGAGATGAGTCGAGACACAGCTCTTCCAATAGTTTTCGAGTCGAGACATCACTCTTAATGAACATTTTCGAGAAGAGACAGCCTCAAATCTTGTCTCGTGCGATCAGTAGTCTTCACAAACAGGGACACAGAAGAACAGAACCGTTCTGGTTAAAGAAACGGCGTTCCCAAACAGAGACCGAACCCAATCTGGTTAAACCGAATAAAGGTAATTACAAAATTTATACTTAAAACATAATTTTGTAAAGAACCATGGATTTCACTTTTAAACACGTCATACACTAAATTGATTGTTACATGTTCCTTACATTTAGATCAAACCTCGTGTAACATCAGTTTACAATAAGTTACAAGAAAAATATATGACATTTTACACAACGTATTTGACCTCGTGTGTTATAACAAAATAAATATACTTTTTTCATACAGTAGTCCGTAATATAACATTTTATTATTTCTTTATCATTCTCTTTCTGTCAATATAGTATTAGGTTATATGGTTTCGCACAAGAAGAGTACGTGTGTACTAAAAATGACATATATGTCAAGGTGACCAGAGCTTTTACTTTCAAAAACGGGACGCATTCGAATCGGGGGGGGGGGGGGAGGGATTATATATATCTAACTTCCACTTTGCATTTTGAGACTCAGTAGTGTTTTCAATTTACAAAATATACAAGTAAGAATGATAACACGCCGTTTATAACTTAAGTACAACCCAACAATACTTTTAACTACTTGAACATTTAGAATTCCAGCTCAATTTCCACTTGAAGCACAGAACATCAATTCCCATTTGAACATTCAGAAATTCCAAACACAGCTGAACCTTTCCAATAAGTGCTGGTACGAATGAGTGTAGAATTTACATTGACCATTTATATTTTGAATAATAATTACGGGACACCTGGGTCATTTTTGCTTAAAAACGGGACATTTGGGCGTCCCGTTTGGGAACCATATAGAAACGGGACAACGGTGGAAAAAAGGGACTGTCCCGGCTAAAACGGGACGTCTGGTCACCTTGATATATGTGGAGTTTATTGGAGTCAAATACAAATACTTTGAGGGATATTAGGATGTTTCGACTTAATTAGTTAACGAAATAAATAACACAGCACGTACTTGTTCTTAATCATAATTGTAGATTAATATATGAGAATAATAATATTCGAAAGCAAAAGATGACTACTAGTGATGGGTAGTTCCGGAAGGATTCGTTCCGAAAGAACGAATCCTTCAGAGGAATGAAAGGATTGAATCTCTGAAAGGAGTCGGATTCATTTGGGCGGATTCACTCACGGCATGGATTCACTCAGGAAGTTAACGGATTGAATCAGTGGATTCGGTTGGTGGAACCAGATGGTGGAACCAAACAACAGACGAGTACATTAATATGAATGGAGTCGGATTGATATGGATGGGACAAAAACAGTAGTAAAGAATAGACCGATACTGCACAACAGAGAAGCAAATAATGCACGTACTGCGCATGTCTGGTAACAAGCAATCTTACGCGCTCTCGTGTCACTTTTCCGCAATATTCTAACCATCGCAACTGCTGTCCCAACTGGAGGAGAGGGGGAGATCGGTTGCTAGTCTTATCACTATTTTTTCTCTTTCTTTTTGTTTTTACTTTTTCACAGGTGTTCAGCGTCACCAGGTCTATAGATTTTTATTGCAAAATGGATAATAGAACTATTTTGCTGTAACACACAAACTCTTATTGAATATATTCTGATGTAATGTCCATATAACACTATACTAATATAAAATTTGCAATTGGTTGTTTGATTGGGTTTTAATGCTTATTTCAACACACACCAAGATAATATGAAATAGGATTTAATGGACAAGATGGGACTTCTATCCAAGGCAAATATCCTCACCGGGATCAAACCCGGGACCACTTACACAAATAGTTTAGAGTTGGGTTTAAAATCTGGAATGTGTCATATTAGACATGAATAAGCAATTATAGGTTTGCTATTAATTAAGAATTAACTTGAAGAACTGATGATTATGTTGTTACTTGCTTTCATATTTTAAAAATACTTCACCTAGATCCAAGGGCGTCGATTTCTCTAACTTTGGGAGGGGCCCATACTGATGTGTGGTTGCAGACAAGGGTCTAAAAAGGTATATACGAGAATTTTAAGAGAAATTTAATTTAAATTATAGCAAATATTGAATATTCATTAAAAAAAATACATGTAACAATACATGTGAAAATAAAAAATACATATAAAAATTCATATTCATAAAAATACATGGGGCCAACATAAGCATTTGGGGTCCCGGGCCCCCAGAATCGGAGACCTTGTCTTGATCCACAATACCTTTCTTGGGTACGACCTTCAGTCAACGTTAATTAGCTATACTTTTTATTTATAAAATAGTGGGCATGGTAAAGCGCTTACCTCTGGTGTGCAGGGTCCCTGGTTCGATCACGGACCGAGTATGTTTGTTGTGGACAACATTGTGTCCGTGGATTTTCTTGGGTATTTCCGTTTTCCAGGGCCGGATTAAGGAGAGGCTTAGGAGGGCTATAGCCCCGGGCCTCCGCTCTGATTAAAATATCAACTGGCTATCTAAAGAGAATAATGAAGATACAGTCATCATCATCAAAACAAAATATGACCAGAAATATGAAACATATTCATTTAACTCTCCTAATATACTTTCACAAAAATGTATTAAATGAAGTCAACAACAGCCACATAGTTTTTCCAGCCCCGGGCCTCCAGATGGGTTAATCCAGCTCCGCCGATTTCTCCCACTTTCTGATTTCACCAATTCTTTCATTATCATTCACTTGCTTTAACCATCGTCTCATTTAGCCTAAAGGGCATAATAGTGGATATTAAACTGAAATGATTTTTTTTTTTGTTAAATCAGATAATTCATGATAAGGGCACTCATCTATTAAGATGCTGAAGGAATCCAATTGTTGTTGCGCTTGTTGTCATCAAAGAGGGCCTTGTTGTTTCACAATCAGCATTAAAAATGGAATGAAATTCTAAACCAGACTAGGGAATGATATGTCATCTGTATTTAGCAAATACGAGCTATAAAAAAATTGAATCTAAACCTTACAGATTCTCCCCCTTCTGGCATTCATCTAGAAAATTTTCTCCAAAAGGGTAAGATCAAAATGTGATATTTCCTAAAGGTCATGCCCTGCACAAAAATGATATGAAATAGTGATTTACTTACCTTATCCCTTTCCCTCTAGAGCTCCTTCGTGGCTAAGCGGTTATCGTACGCTCCTTTGGCGTGGAAAACCCGGGTTCGATTCCCGACGGAAGCTTATGTGGTTCGGATTTCACATTAATCAGTAGGTACCGTCTCATATAACCTAGCTACTGAAAGGGACGATAAACTAAACAAACTCAACTCCCTTTCCCTTTCCCTGAGAAATATGTGTGAAAGAAACTCTGCTTATGAGTTCCCATAATTCACCACACTTCTTTCATACTTTTGCGGAAAGGGAGTTTAGCTTCTCTTTCAGCATCGAATATATTAATGTATGTGACGTGGGTCTACAACCTAATGACAAATCCGAACCACACGAAAAAATGAAAATGAAATCTTTCAGTTTTACGTCCCACGATTATGCCGGTTAGGCTAAAGGAGACGGCGATTATAAGAAATGAATAAAATGGTTCAATGAAAAAAGTGGGAGAAAACGGTACAACTCCCGAGAAAACCCACGAGCACGGTCTTTGTACACCACAAAGTCCACACGGCGCGAGGTGGGATAGAACCAGGAACCCTAAGCACCGGAGGTGAACGATCTATCACTGAGCCACCGCACGCCCCTCGAACCACAGGAGTTACCACTGGAAATACAACTCGAATCTCCCGTGAGGAGAACCAAAATTGCGCGTAACGTTTATTATTATTATTATTATTATTATTATTATTATTATTATTATTATTATTATTATTATTATTATACAGTTTATTAAAAATATATGTAATTCTCAAAATCAGGATAGACAATTGCTCCTTGCCCTCCCCAAATGTCACTCCTACACAAAGAAGCCCGAGACTTCGTTTGATGTTGTTGGTATTACGTATTTAAATAAATAGTAAGAATGAAAATAACAAACATTTATTTTTTGGCGTTTAATAGTCATGTAAAAAAAATGAGAAGTAAAGAAACCCTCTTGTTACTCTTTAATAGTTCCAACGTGAACTCTTAGCAAAACGCTTTAATAAAACAGAAAAATTCGAAGAAACAAACAATATCTGTATCTGTTCTTGTCCTATGTGCAATATTATCTCTGCCTTATCAGGAAAAATGGAACCTTGTGAACATGTTTCAAAACACTGCAATCCCTTCTTTTGCTTCTACTCATTCCAATTTCCCACACCACCACACTGCAGCAACTTCTCAGGCGATAAGAGTGGTTTGACAACTTTGGGTGAAAGGAGGAATCGAGCTGGAGAGCCATTTGAGAACTCAGAATTATTCCCACTCATTGGAACCAAAGAATTCGATCTAGAGAGGAATGAGTCCTTGTTTGGAGGAATCAAATCGAAAAAACTATGGAATCATTTAACTTTGCGGAACCAAAGGATTCGGTCCGGAGGAACGAATCTTTCTTCGGAACGGATCCAAAGGAATTGATTCTGGAAAAGGAACCAAACTGCCCATCACTATATTCTACCTTTGAAGCATAGGCATAGGCATACAATACCCATTCATGCTTCTCTAAAAATACATACTGTTTAAAAAACAAAACGGTAATGTAGTAAAGTCACATGCTTTTTTTTTGTGCTAGCCATAGGCTAGCTTCCTTTTAGAGGGCTACACTCTCTCTGAGGTTAGGGAAGTGGAGGAATTGTGGTAGAGGAATAAGGCATGGCTGGGCTAAGAGGAATTAATTAATTTTATTTATTTTGTTTCCAGAACTAGGACATTATGATATTTGCGATCATAATCATATATAAATGGTAGGAGGAGTTGTACATTAACATATGAACATAACGTAAATAACAGAACATAAAGAACATAGCATATCATTGTACAGAACATAAATAACGAAATGATAGAAATATACATAAATGAGATAATAGAGGAAATCACGAGAAAATTTAAGGACAAAGATTAGGATGAGATAAAGTATATAAGTAGACAAAGAGTAAAACGTTATTATACAAGTATATGATTATTGATTAAGTGAAATGATCCTGGAAGGTTAGACTACCAAATTGATGGAATTTATAATGAGAGTGAGAATGATAGATGGGGCGATGTGCGATACACAGGACAACACAGGGTACGTTAGTAAGACAAATGTGTGTTATCTTCTGCCTAGGGGCATCTCTAGGCTGATGAAGACGGAGGGAGCCCTATTAGAAACAAGAGGTGTCACTGCGCAGTGAAGGATGGAAAGATGTGAGGTAGATGAGCATGAACTTGGTAGTCTTCGAGCAGATACAAATCCGGATGGTCAGGTGTTAGAGTGTAGTGGTATAAAGTGTAAAGCAGACTGAGTGGAGAATGGGCATAGCGAGGACGGACAGGGTGGAGTTCATGATGGCGCATAGTATCCATGAGTAAAGGATGGTGAGAGGTATATCGGACAGTGATGAATTTCAGCCTAAGAGATTCAATATGGTGTGTGATGCTTGGAAAAGTGATAAGATCATATAGTGCTCGGGTCGGACGGGGAGCTGTATGCGGTGTGCGATTCGGAATGCATGACGTTCTAGTATGCGCAGTTTTTCGTAAAAGGTGGGCGGTGCAGCAATCCAAGCAGGGAAACCGTACGTAAGGACTGGGCGCAGGAAAGCTTTGTACGTATTGAGAACTGTATGTGGTTTAAGGCCTCAGGTAGTGCCGGCGAGGCGCTTCAGAAGATTCAAACGTTGGTAAGCTTTGGCTGCGACTTTCTGAAGATATGTTTCCATGTGAGATGTGTATCATAGATTATGCCAAGATAGGTAACTGTGCGAGTAGGAACTATGAGAGTATCATGAACGTGAAGAGAAAGCAATGATGGGTTTCTGTGGACTTTGGAGCGTTTGCGTGGTGGAATGAAAGTGATGGCTTGTGTTTTGGTCGCATTTATAGAGAGACTCCACTTAAAGCACCAGCGAGTGAAACGGTTAATAGCTTCCTGCAGGTCCTGATTTATCTGGCGAATAGTCTTGTCTAAGGCCAGCAATGCTGTGTCATCTGCATATTGAAAAAGATATATATCAGGAGGAAGTGGAGGAAAATCTGCTACAAAAAGTATATATAACACAGCTGAGAGAGCTGAACCTTGAGGTACACCCGACAAAAGAAAAATGGGATGAGATAGCTGCCCATTAATGGAGACGTAGGAGATGCGACCAACCAGAAAGTGATAGATGAAACGAATATAAGCAACGGGAAGTTTCAGATGATTGAGCTTGTAAAGAAGTGCAAGGTGCCAAACTTTGTCAAAGGCTTTTTCCAGGTCAAACAACAGAAGGCAAGAAGGTTTGATGGAATTATAATGTGAGGTGATGAGACTGGTGAGGCGAAGAAGCTGATCGTTAATGGAATATGAAGGGCGAAATCCTGCTTGGTGAATGGGAAGAAGGTGTTTAGTTTCGAGATATGGATGTAATCTTTTAACGATGATGCGCTCCAGGACTTCACTAAAAGTAGATGTCAGCTGAATAGGACGGTAAGAAGATGTATCACTAGGAGGCTTGTTAGGCTTCAGAAACATGAGTGTTTTGGAAGTTTTCCAGTCTGTCGGGAAAAAGTCGGTTCGAAGGATGAATGTGTAGATGAGGGCAAGAAGGTTGAGAAGCAATAATGGACCTTCTTTAATGTGGCGATATGTAATATTATCAAAGCCTGGGGCGGAATTTCTTTTGCGATTAACAACAGCCATGATTTCATCGGTAGTAACAGATATGGTAAGAGGGTGATGTGGAAGTGAATGAGTGACGTCGGGCTGTAAGTGAGGAGATGCGAGATTTAGGCGATCTGTTGGATGTGGAGTGGAGGGTGCTGCAGGTGTAAAGATATCTTGCAAGTAGTCTGTAAAGGCGTTAGCTTTCTCCAGATCTGTTTGGAGTGGTACATTATTATGAAGAAGAGGGTAAGAAGGCTTGGTGTACTTGGCACAGAGAGCATTGAATCGTTTCCATAATTTGGTTGGGTGACTGGTTTCGTTGAGATCATTGCAGGTCTTAACCCAATTCCGCAGTTTGTACGCTTTGATGTAATTGCGAACAGTGCATTGGAGTTGAGTGTGATGATGGAGGGTTTCAGGGTTCCTAGTACGGAGGTAATCACGGTATAGCTGACGGGAGCGACGAATCATGGATAAGTAGTGAGGTGAAAGATGTGGTTTATAGGGAGTAGAGTAAGTAGTCGGAATATACAGTTCGGAGACACGGTTAAGAGTCGAGTTTATAGTAGTGATGCTGTCGTACAGTTGCTAATCTGTAGCAGGTGGTGTGTGATGTTGTAAAGACTGAGAGATGTAGTCGCGGTATTTGTGCCAATCAGCTTTATCGTATCGAAGTGTTGGCCGTGGAGATGGTAGATTAGCAGATTTAGTGGCCTGTGTATGACGATACGTCAGCTTAATAGGTGCGTGATCACTGCCAAGTAGTGCTAGAACGTCAACGGTGCAATGGGTAGCAAGAGTATTGGATGTAATGACTATATCAGGAGTTGTCCGAGAGACAGGGCCAGATGGGGATGGAAAAGCATGAATGATGCCTGTTGTATTTCAATCAACAAATTGCGTGAACATGGTACGTTCGTTATCTGAACGACTATTAAGATTTATATCTGCCATGATGATGTAATGCTTATATGTATTGGATATAGCTTGTAGAAAATTAAGAGGAATCGGATGACCTGGTCTGATGTAAATAGTAATGAGTGTGATGGCTATACTCGGGAAATATAATGTAGTTATTACGTGCTCAGGGAGATTGAGAATTGGGCTAGAATGACGTCTATATGGAAGGTTGTGGTAAAAGCCAATTGCTGCTCCACCGTTTGCTCGCTGAGCGGGAAGAGGGTTGTCACAACGGAGGATGTTATAGCGTGCTATATGGCAAGTATCCGATCGTTTAAAAAAGGTCTCATTGAGTAGAAATGCATTAACTTTTTCTTCGAGTAGAAGCGCTTCGAAGAGAAGTTTGTTTTTGAAAAAAGGTCGGATATTAAGAAATAGAAACACTAAAGCCATGATGATCTGCTGTAAGAGTTGGCTGTTAAGAATAAGACGGAAGATGTGACGTATGAAAATGAGCATCGGTATTAGAGTATGTTGCGTTGAAAGAGACGTGGAAGATGATACGGGCAGCGTGGATGATTTGTTGGAGGATGTGTGGACGGATAAAAGGGTGAGTGTTTTGCAAGGCAAGTGTGGTAAATGCGAGGAGTTTATCTATAGTAACGGGAGTTGAATCAATGGGGAAATCAGTGTTGGTAGACGAATCATGAGTTCTGAGGGGTGCTACTAATTCAGGACGAGTAGCTTCAGGTTGAGGTTTTCTTTTGCACCTGTAACTATAGGTAGGATGTTGTTCGTTGCACGTAGCACAACGGGGTGGAAGTTCTAAATTTGGACACGTACGTATGGGGTGAGTGCCTGTGCAGTAGCCGCATACAGCAGTGTTGCGACAGTTGGCAGTGGTATGCTGATTATATGCTTGGCACCTTTCGCAGCGAAGTGGAAGTGGTGGAGATGACCGAGAAGGTTCCACACGATGACGTGTTTTATAGATCAGAGAACCGTGCGCAAGCATGGTGTCAATTGTTTCTTGCGAAGATGTTAAGACGCGCATCATATAAGTGGGCCCCTGATCGTTTCGAAAGCGAGGTACTTTGGTGATGGTAATGCTCTCCAGTTTCAACTCTTCGGAAACTTCTTCGTCCGTGTATGTGGGATCAACACCCCTGATAACAACGGAGAGAAGAGGAGGCATTTTCAGAGGTGGTGGTTGTTTACGGCGAGAGGAACTGAGTGTGTCGATCTTAGCGTTCTTTCCAAAGATTTCAAAAGATGCCTTGTTGAGGATGGTAGTAGGGAAGTGTGGATCTGTGGATTTAAGGATTACCCGTTGTGGGATTTAACGACTTGAGTGAGATTGATACTTGGAAAGTATTTACGAAGTTGAGGAACTACGTACTCGACATTGTCGTATTTGGGATCAGAGTTTTGGAGAAGAAAACAATGAAACTCTGGTCCTGGAGCGATGACTTGGTGATGGTTCGGATGTTGAAATGACGATGAAGAATGAGCAATTTCGGCGTCCATGACAACTGAAGGTGTTTGACTTAGATGCTGTTTCTTAGCAGGCGGTGAATTTACTAAACGCTCAGCATAGCTCTCGGAATGAATTGGTGATCGCGATCGACTAGAGGCGTTCTAGACGGTGGAGGCAGTGGAGCGTTAAGAAGCTCTGCGATGTCGTGTGCTATCCTTTCGCTTTTCCACCTTTGTGGGGCGAGGAAGGCTGGAGGTAGTCCGCCATGCTGACCATCCATCGAAGCCCCAGTGATCTGAGGTGGATCCGCCGTGGAGAGCAGGAAGCGAGCCGAAGCCTCTAGATTGAAAAACGAACGAGATGCAGTGTGTGATTATGAAAGTTGATGTAGGTAAGGCGACCCGTTTGGATAGCCACCAAGATTGGAACAGTTCTCTGGACAAACCCGTAGCACTACACACCCTTGGCTTGATTAGTCTGGAGAGTAGTGCTCAAAGGAATGACGCAGAAAAAAGCCCGGAATGAGGAACAGGAAGGATATCAAAATGCAGCTGTTCTGACGTCTGGTACGTCACAGCTGTTAAGAACGAATGAAATATCGATCGAGAGTATGTATCGTGCCGGTTATACGATTTACATTTACAGGTATATATAACCTTTTGTACTAGTAGTCACAGTGAGAAACGCTACAAATAATTTAAACTGTCAACAGCTTTAAATTATATTAAAAATATCTGTGTTCTGTCGAAAAAAATATATTCTTCTCAACATTTTCTGAAACAGTGGTACATTGTTTTTCCCTAACTTAAAATATTTCAAACTTATTAAAGAAGTTGATTGTTGTGCCCTCCAGTGACTATATATTAACTACTACAAGAATAGTATTGTTTCGCAACGATCTGTTTTTTTTTCAGCCACGAGCACTAATTAATGTAAAGCCTAATACCTTTACGAGTTCTACGATAACGGGACTACATGAAAAGCATGACCGTCTCTTACACGTAAGAAGTAAGGCAGACAATTAGAACAAAGAATGCTTCTAGATCCTAGCTAAATGTACGCCAAAATCGTAAGGTAAATGGGAAAGTACTTGGATTAAATGTAGAGTGACTATTTCTGACAAACAAAAAGTGGTACACAACTATAGTAGTATATGATAGCCTACTGCATCTGTAATAATCATGTTCTTATTTCGTGTAACGCTACCTTTAAGTTAATAATTCGCACTGACGTGTCTGGCATGTAAAATTTGGGGGGCATCAAAGAAAGTGATTTAAATGGTAGGGCCTACTACCCAATGGCGTAGGGAAGGAGGGGGGGGTGGAGGGGCCGGGGCCCCCCCCAAAGAGGTCCGACAATGTACTTTGGTGCTGTGATGTTTGTAATTTTTTATATATTTTTATGTTTATATATTTTTTTTGTTTGTAATTTTTCTATATGTAGCTATAACAGCACTTGCCCCCCCCCCCAAACACACATCCTGGCTACGCTACTGGTACTACCTACCCCAACCTGTTTATTAACTTCAATTTCATTTGTTACCTTTCTGCTTACCTTCACGGATCCCCTAAGGTATATCAAGAACTCGATTACATTAGTTTAACAGCCTGAATATTATATTCCAAATAAATACAATTATTATTATTATTTATATGATATTCTGTCGTAAGTAAGCAAATTAAATTACAATAAAATATTGAGTATATTGTACTTCAAAATATTGAGCGCACGTGTCCCCCCCTCCAGTGACGCCCAAGATCATATGTTTTTCT
This sequence comes from Thermobia domestica, assembly GCF_964235325.1. Taxonomy (NCBI): domain Eukaryota; kingdom Metazoa; phylum Arthropoda; class Insecta; order Zygentoma; family Lepismatidae; genus Thermobia; species Thermobia domestica. The sequence goes on along the minus strand of NC_137456.1, from coordinate 338,879,346 downwards.
TTTAATCCTCTCCAGCCCAAATTTTCGTGTGTGATGGAAAAATATTTTTTCAGCATTGCGTATTTCAATGATGCAACATATGAAATGAAACCCGAAAAATTGCCAAATATTGTATTTTGTAGTACAAAAATCCTATAATGCCGTATGGCATCATTGTGCAAGCCATAAGGAAAACGTCATTACAGGAAAATATTTTTTATTATTACCTCATGTAATTTCATGATTAATACATGATCTGAGAAGTGCATGTAAGAAAACTGCATGAACATGAAACTTATTGTTTTGAAATATCCACAGTCGTTGGATTAGCTTTTTTTCTGACCAAGAGTATCCTATGAAAATTACTTTCCTTATGAGCGGCTTCTTTTGGAGGCACATACAACTTTTGGTACATACTACTTTCATGTAGAAAGAAAAGAACAAATTCTTACACTTCTTTTACTATTACACGACACAGTAAATTTGAAGTTTATGCAAAATATAACATTTTGTAACAATTCTTTTTTCGTGTAAAGTACAAAGATAGTTTGCCCTTCATACATCTCACCCCTGAATACTCTATGACACAAAGTTTACAACACCGCTTCTACATTACATACTCTGGCCAATGACCAACACCATCATACCTTACATCATCAACTGGTCTTGTAACACGAGGCTTTTCCTACTTAGCCGCTGGAAGAGATTTATCATCATCATTGAAAGGTCTTCCTCCTTATTTGACATCATCAACCTTGCAGCCACTTCAAAGCAAAACTCTAGCGAACTTTTGTATCTAGTTTTATATTGTTGCGTGCAGTGCCTGCGATACAGTACCCAGGCATTCACAACACACATGTCCAATACCTGCCAACATTTTTGTTAGTTTTCAGGGATGTCCTAGTCTTCTAGAGACAATAAAGGTTTGATTGCTCAACAAAGTTCTCCATCACTTCATCTGTTCAAAATTACCTGCAAATTGTAACGGAATCAACTCAATATAAGGTGGGCCACTGAATAGGGTTAATCATATGCGCTCTCAGAACAAGGTATAAGCGTTTATTCACCACACAGAGGTCCAATACCTGCCAACATTTTTGTTAGTTTTCAGGGATGTCCTAGTCTTCTAGAGACAATAAAGGTTTGCTTCTCCATCACTTCATCGGTGGAAAATTACCTGCAATACACTTCGAAGATACACTGGATGGCAACGGACTTTATGGACAGGAAATGTGAACCCCCGTCATTTAGGATGGGGTCAACATAGGGACTTGAAACTTTCCGCAAAATATTTCTCTTGTCGAGACCTTCCCAACGATATATCACTCTCGACCCCTTTGCCATTTAAAATTTTCAAGTTAAACTCATGGATCCCTATATGGGGGTCTCTAGGGTGAACCTTTTATAGCTCAAAATTCAAGTCCCTTAAAATAACGATGGACGCAGTCGTTTCGAAGATACGCGGGTGACAAATTTTAAATGTACCACCCTATATATATATGTCATTCTCAACATTTGTCGATCCACTCCTGGTTGAAGGTCTCTCCAATTCTTTTTCACACGTATCTATTTTCGGCAGTTCGTTTCCACGTTACTCCACACTGCTTCCTAATTTCGTCACACACATTGTATTACGTTTTCTGAGTTGTCTTCGTTCCTTTAGGATCCAGTCAATGATTACTTTTGTCTACTTATCGTCAGTTCTTCTTGCAATGTTGCCAGCTCTCTGCCACTTGAATCCTTTATTTTCGCAATTATATCAATCACTCCTATCATCTTCCTGATCCATGTACTTTTTTACTATCTCTCCTGGTTATTCCCAGCATACATCTCTCCATGCTTTTTGAGTTGTATATGCTCTCTGCCCATGCACGTTTAAGAAAGAGCATTATACATTGGTAACTGATCCCAGAAAGTTGTGAATTGAACCAGGCGTAGATTTTAATTCTACTTTAGATTGGGAGCACCAACATATTTCAAATTATTTGCAATCAAGCAATATTTCGAAACATTGCCTTTGGTGTAAAAGTCGATTATAAAGGTTGAATTTGCGGTGTGAGCTACATGACATGAGCGTGAATTGCGATTCTTCTTTTCTTTCATTATTAAGAGAAAATAAGTTTTTTTATTGATTGTAAGATTCACAAGCTGTAATTAGAAGTATATAATATACGAGCTCACTTGTGCACGTGTAAACTCGTTTCTTTGTTTCGACAAAAAGAAATTCACAAATTTCCACTTGGGCAGGTAGTCTTTTACCTTAAATTGTCAGTTTCTGAAAGCAACCGTATATTTGATTCTAATGTTTTAACCAAATATTTAGCACCGTAGTTTCGAGAAACCTTCTGATTTTTGATCACCATTGTGTAGTTGGAGCATGGGAATGATATAAATACAACTCAGGCAAACATCCAGCCTAACTTTACGTCAGTTTTTGCAAGTGAGGCCTAAAATTAAACTTTTGCCTCTGTGCTTAAAATTATTTTAGTGACTAGCATGAACGTCTTTCTCTAGAATTTTTTTGGTGAAAAACACAATGATGCAGAGCGAAAAGTTCTAGATTATTTCTAATTTCGCGCTTTAATAGGATATGAATCTGCTTAACCTATGACAATAATAAACTGAAAAGACTAGAAATTTGGAGCGAGACAAGTACAGCACAGGAACTAAATTCGGACACAACACTGATTTACTGGAAAACAGAATTGGTGCGTTCCGGCCCATTTTGAGCTCCGCTTAGCCAATCTTTACCTGATCTTTGCCCAATTTCCCATATTGACCTGAGCCTTAAATATTGTTGACGAATTACCAGGAACAACCTATCAGCACAATATCCACGTATTCGTTTACCCCTGCTCATAGGCGGGGATTAGGATGGAGCAAACGGGGCAATTGCTCCCCATTTTTTGAAGTGACCCATTAATGTATATTATTTACATTATAATGTATGTATAATGTAAAGATTTTGTATGTATTACTGGTTCATAGAAAAATGATGCCATATAATATTTACCGTTACGTAAGTACGTATTAGTTGTCTTCCCGTGGAGTTAAGAAAGTTACAGGAATTGGGGTTTAATTGCCTCTGAAAATGGCCCCAAAATTAACCTATTGAAGCACAACAAATTCCAGCGTACTTTCATTTCCTCCTACAAAGGCTCGATATGTTAGTCAGCCGCTTTGAAACTAATTGAAATAATATTCGAAAAAAAAGTCTTTCACAAGTTATTCTTTAATTGCACGAAAATCTACAGTTCCTAAAATGTCTTTTTTCTTTCTAATAGTAAGGAATATTGATTGAAACGAGAGAAATAAGTAACAACTTCTAACCTTTCATTGTTTTGCAGTGTAATATATGAATGAAGTGGTGAGCTTAGGGGTGTTCGAGTGTATATGCAATTAATGTTAGTGAAATCAACAGAATTCTAGGTTTTAGCACTATTTTGTACTGGCTGAAATCCCATTCTTCGTATGGACCAGATAAAATTTCTATGTAAACAAACTGAACAACGAAAGAAAAAATATCGGTCATTTTCTACTACTTTTATAAACCCCTGAGTCACCCTGGTTCGAAATTTTGAAAGAAACGCCTCTGGCCTCCAGTCGATGGGGGATGTAATTTGAAGTCAACGCCTGTGGGGATATCACCATTCATCTCAGCGACCGCAAACACTATGGATTTGACATTAATATCGGTCATTTTGGATTATTTTTGAATGTCTCGATGACCCCTCCATTATGACCCCCGTTCCTTACCTGACGGGCGCTAAATTTCAAAGTAAACGCGATTTTTAGTTTTACCATTCAGCTCACCGACCCCGAAAACTGTGCATTTGACACTAATATCTGTCATTTTGGATTATTTTTATATGCCTCAGTACCACCCACCGGTGACCCCTGTCTAGTGACGGGTAAATTCCCGGGAATATTCCCGGGAATATTCCCGGGAAGATTCCCAAATTGGGAATTTATCCGGGAATTTATGTACAATCAGAAATAAAATTGCATTCTATTACTATATTATGATTTCAAAGTTGAATAATTTTTTATATCACAGCACATTATTTCTGTTGTCCACAAAGGATTCTTTAAAACGGTATTCTGATTCTTTAAAACGGTAACGGGATATTATGAACGTTACTATGTTACTTTATTGACACTTTATTATATTTAGAGAGTACGCATAAATGTATAGGGGAGAGGGGGGTACATTTGAACATCAGTTTTCGAATATTCGTTTTTGCTTCCAAACACACAGTAAATTTCCTCCTAGAACTGTAGCAAAAACTAAATATAATATATATTATATTTGCCATAAAATAGAGTACTTTGTTTGATCTTGTTATTCTGTGCAAGGGCGCAGGGGGTGTCGTTCAAATGTACCCCCTTGGGGGGTAGATTTAAACAAGCATGGGGTAGATTTGAACATACGTGGGGCAGTTTTGAACAAACCATTATTTTACTAGAATAATCGTTATTTTCAGGATGAATTCGTTTACGCCTAACAAGGCTAATGTGGCAAAGCACCAGTAACGGTTTAAGGCACAAGAATTAACCAATCGCGTATGGCAAGGAAATAATAATAATAGTAATAATTGCTGAAACATATATGCAGGCCCGTATTTATATATTGTGCGCCTCTGTGCTCTAAATAATTTGCCTCCCCTTCGGAAACACATCTGAATTGAGTTGAATTCATAGTTTTTGGGGTCACTGAGATGAATAGTGACAGTTTTAATCCAATTCAACTTCAAGGTCATACTCAACTCCCGAGTGAGGCGGGCGAGAATTTAAAAGTAATCGAAAACGACAGATATTAGTGTTGAATTCATTGTTTTCGAGGTCGCTGAGTAAGGGTATCAGTTTTCATGATGTTCAAGTTCATCCTCACCCCTTGGGGTGGGAGTAGGAGAAAATGACTTTTTAAAAATAATCAGATAATTAATAACTACTATATTAGAACGAATTAAACATTTCCTCGCGCTTGCGCGGGACTCTGAGTGTGATAGTATTAAATATAACTTTATTGTGAATCTTTTTTTTTAAAAGAATCCAAAATTTTGCCGCCCCCTAAATTGTGACGTCCTGTGTTCGAGCACAGAATAGTAGTTACCTAAATACGGGCCTGCATATATGCTGTACGTTATACGTTACACACACACACACACACAAAAGGATATGTGGACAACATATCTATAGGCGTAGGTGTGATCTGAAGAAAAATTTAAAAGAATACGATCATCGTAGCATATCCGTGAAAATATGATTATGATTCACTTTTTAATTTTGCTCGTCATACCTGGTAGGCTTAATGGAAAACCTATTACTACTAGCAATCTAAGAGATCTAAGAAATTACATTTTTTTCACCACTAACCGGGTACTGGACACAAAATTTATTCTACCCTAAAATTCTGCAAATCAACATGAAATGTCAGAATTTTTGCAGTACGCTTTGTCTCTCCAGAAGTTGTGGGATTAGAAAGTCTACACACAATATCAGCAGTTGGCACTGAACATTTGTCTTCCTTGTCTGACAACACAAACATGTTGGTGGTACTTATAAGTTTCAGAAAAGTAGAGGTAGAACAATGTTCAAATGTGCCCCCTAATTTTTGTTCAAAACTGCCCCAACCGGCATGACCAAGCGGAATTTGGTAATACCCAGATAATACAAACTATTGTGAAATACAAAGGGCAACATTAGATAAGTAAATTAATGTACTTGCTTCTGCAATGAATGGCAGATAATATCAAAACACAGGCTTCTGTCAAAAATCTTACAAAACTTCACAAAAATTCCAACTTTCCACCCCACAAATGTAACAAAATACTGCTGTTCATCAACAGTTACACTAAAATGGCAGATAACAGTTGACCGTCACGCAACGCAGTTTTGCCAAACTAAAAATTTTGAAACCACCAGATATGCTATTATTTCTAGCCTGTTATCTTAAATGTTCAAAGGTACCTCCTGTTCAAATGTACCCCCTTCTCCCCTACTTATTTACAATATATTCTATCAATTAAATATGTGTGAAAAAATTATATAGTAACAGTTTAAATTTATATGTAAGTGGATTTGCTCAACTTGACTCTGTTACTGATATTATAAACACATTAAATTTATAAATGTTATAAAGCAATTAGATTGGGTAAATGCTAGAAGATATATGTCTCACCAATTTATCAACATTTGCGCATACATATTTATGTTCACAAAATTTTCAAGGTACTTACTTATCTTTATATTTTAGCACGTAACATTGCCATACACGACCTTTCATTCTACCTATTTCTCGAAATTCCATATGTTAATTCACATGTAAAAGAAGTCCGAGTACCTCTTCAGAAATTCGAGTCAGAGAGAGGAGACAGAACGACGTCTATTACTAATGGTGGTTCAGGGTTTATTAATAGTACTTCATCTCTATTTCTACATAATTCTAAATTATTTTAATAAATGGTTCCTTTCCATCATTTATAAATTAGTACTTTGCTAATTTTGGCTGTTCTTTAGCATTGGGGGCCAGCTTTTGCGCCTTTTTTATTTTTGCGATATTCTATTCTGATGCGGTTGTTTTATGGTTTCATACGTTAAATTACGTTACCAACATTAAATTCAGACAGCATTGCAGAGGGAGCGTTAGCGAATGAAGGCGGGTTAGAGCCCCGAATGGCACGTTGTTTTCTATCTTCGTTACCAACAATTCACTTTCTTTCCTCATCACTAGCGTGCGCAGGACATTGGGAATGTGGGTGCCAGATCTAAAGTACCACCGTATGGAATGTCGTCCTCCCCTTTTCCTCTAAGAAAAGAGAGCGTCATTGCACCCGACGCTGCGTTGGTGACGCATGACACACATGCAGACGGGAAATAATTTACACGTAATCTCTTCTCAGTTTGTAATAATTCTACATAACAAAATTATCTAATGGGGGTGCCAAGGCACCTATGTCACTCACGTTGCGCACGCCTATGTTCCTCACATAAATCACTTCCACTTACCTTTCCGTTTTGTATAAATCCCCCAGTGCCTTAAAAAAAACTTTGTATAAATCCCCTACTGTCTTAAAAAAATATGTTCGATACTTTCTTGACTAATTGAACATCACTATCAACTCATTTCTTCCGTAAATCATCCTACTTTTTGCTAGTTTTGGCCTCCAATACTAAACAATTACCCTACTTTTTAGTGCAAATGGAAATGGAACTTAAAAAAATCATATTATTAGTTATATAAAGTAGTCAAATAATTTTAAATTCTTTAACCTCCAAATTCTTTAAAACCTAGAAGTAAATCATAATATATTAAAATAAAGTAATTAGTCATATGGTTCTGATAATTTGGATGATAAAGTAAAGAAATGGAAATAAATTCGTTCCCGGGAATTTATAAGCCAGGGAAAAAACCGGGAATATTCCCATTTTTAAATTCCTTCCCACCGGGAATATTCCCACTGCACATCACTACCCCTGTCCCGCAGCCGAATGGGGTGAATTTGGAAGTTAATTCGATCGGAGTTTACCGTTGATCTCATCGACCGCGAAAACTATGAATTTGACACTAATATCGGTCATTTTCTACTACTTTTACATATCTCGGTAAACGTTCTTCCCCCTGAGACCCCCTGATTCAATTTAAAAAAAAAAGACGCTTAGTCTTGGTCTGTGGCCTGGAATAAGGTACCTGTGACTACAATTTTGTAACTCTCGGTCCAGTCGTCTGGTCCCCAGGTCGCACACAGACACAGACAAACAAACACACAAACAAACTCTATTTTATTTATACTAGATAAATTAGATAAATAACTAAAGTGTGGAGTGATTCTAAGTATTCTTGAGTTTTGATGTATCCCAAGAAAGTGAAAACTGTACCTAATGGCAATGAACATGTTTCGGGAAGCTACAAAAGTAAATATTTCTTTAAATGTCGTAGCATATGCTTGTAGTTTTTACTGTCTTTCTAAGAGTAATAACATACATTTAATAGCACGTGTGAAATTAAAGATGTAAGTTGTTCATTAATCTCCAGTTTAAATATAACTTTTACAAAACAAGCCTTATTATATTATTATGATTAATATTATCCTTTCCATTTTTTTGTTTTGCAATTTGCTATTAAAGATTCTGATCACACAATTTTTTAGACAGAATTTTAAGATGTTCGTGAGCAAGAAATCAAATCCCTTCTTACCCTTTCATTGTTTAAGAGTACAAAGAGCTAGTACCTACTTATGTTGCCCTTGTTAATTTACTTAATAAAATAGGAAATACTATATACCGTATGTTAACTGAGAAAGATAGTATCCTATTAGTTATACAACCTTTTGTCAAACAAAGTGTTAGCACAAACCAGAGAAACTAACATTGATATACAAATAATCAGATCATGTCTTGCTCTCTCACTTTTAAGTCCAATCGCCGCCACTGCCCTTGCTCTTAATAGTGTTTCATTCGAAAAAAACTCCAAAGAGGGTATTTTAGAAGTAAAGAGAAGTGCATGTTCCTTGATATCCTGATTTTCCATGAAAATTTGTCTGAAGAGTATTTTGCACTTGAGTGTGTGTGGGGGGGAAGGCCCAACTCGCCTTCTGAAAGAAATATTGCTTATCAATAATACAAAAAAATCACAATATTAGGAAATCCAAATATTAGCCAGTAAATATTACTTTTATAATTTTGATTTAATAAGTTAATATTTCGCTTACCGCTAGAGCTCCGCATGAAACGAAATGCAATGATATGGAAACTGGAGTTGAACTGTTAATGGAGCTGCAGCCGCCTTCCTCGAAGTGTTCTTTCCGAATTAAATTTGTCAATAATCTGAGAAACGTTCATGTCGTCAGACCTTTCTATGCACAACACAGCTAAACTACGAAGTCTTTCTGTACCCATAGTGCTACGAACAAATGTTTTTAGCCGTCTCAGACACGAAAAGGAACGTTCATGGTTGTGGAACTGACAGGCACAGTTAGAAAAATCTTATAAACTTGGTTGAAGTTTGGGAAGCATTCGTAAAGGTTCAATTCTGAAAACAAATTTAGACCCGATGAAAAATCATTTTCAGTCTGTGTCTCTGCATACAAATTGGAGAAAACTGTTAACTCTGATATCAACTCAACTTTGGGGATTTTGTATGTGATACTAACAATTGAGATACTTTCTGCTGATGGCTTGTGTTGATTCAACACACCGTGGAGGAAATGAAGAAATTAAGAACCTGCATACCTTTTTCTTATAACTTATTGCTAATATCTGCCACAAGGATATCAATCACATGTTTCAATAAGAGTCACAACAAGTTTTTACTTATTCGTTGATAGCAAGAGGGCGCCGAAAGAACAAGAAGTAAAACAAGTGTTGGAAAAAACAAACGATACAGCGCTGCTCTTGGAAAAAAAACAAAGCTGCTCTTTGCGCGGGAATATTAAAAATGAACGTAAATAAAGGTAACAATAACATTTTTGAACTTACAGAATAGCGGGCTTAAAGGGATAAAACTTATCCCAACGTATTTCGTCTGTTTCAAAGACTGATAACTACCACTACCTTTTCTTTATTCCATTGATATATAAAATGCTTCGAATTTGAAGGAATTAATTGAGATAATTTCTTCATCAACTAGTTGTATCGCCAGGATATATTTGTCTGTGCACAAGCTTCTAGTTCTGTTTATCTATCTGCATACATATAATGTACAGGGTGTTTCAAAACAACAATATCTGGGTGCTGATTCTTGACGCTAAGATAAGACAAAAAGTAAAGACCAACCTGGGTTTACATATGCTTCCTTTCGAGTTATAGGCTGCCGAAAACATGAGAAAAAAAATTAACATTAAAGGCTATAGCTCTAATGCTATGGGATGTTCTCTAGTCGGGTCAAGACTTCATTCACGAACCAATATGTTGTCTATCCAAATATGGATGTTTCAGAATCCTACGGTGCTTCCGCAACAACTTTCATAGAGGTGGCTGGTGAGTACTTCAAATTATCTGACCGTAGCCAAACTTCCTCTATAAATCTTGCTGCGTGAGTACCTTAAGATTCTGACGCGTGTATCTCTGGATAACGCACGTATTAGTTCTTAAGTGAAGTCTTGACCCAACTACGGTAGGTTTCATAGTTTTGGAGCTATGGATGAGTTCAATTTTTCATGTTTTCGGCAGCCCATAAGTCCCTACTTTCTTCCATTCTCGCTACATAACCTGCCTGCCTGAGTCTCCTAGATTTGATAACTCTAACAATGTTTGGTAAAGGGTATAAATTAAGCAATTCCTCTTTATTAAATTTCCGCCATTGCCCATTCCTGTTCATTTCGGCTTCGAATATTTGTCTCAGAATTTTATTCTCAAACACTGTCAGTCTGAATTCTTCCCTTAAAATAAGGGACCATATTTCGAAACCATACAGAACACCAGGCTTATTTATCGTTTTATAAATTTTGAGCTTTAAATTCCTTGACAGAATTCACGATGGCAAGAGATTTTGAATTGAATAATAACGCGAATTCCCTACTTTCAGTAGATATTTAATTTCTACGTCGATATGATTTTGATCGTAGATACTTGAAGTATCCATTTTATCGAAAATATTATTTAGCACTTTGACACATCCATAATTTGCAGTATTACGATCCCAGCGAACTTCCATGTATTAATTTGTTTCTGCATTCACTTCTAAACCTGCAAGCGTTTAACAAGGCCAATTTTTTTCTGTTGTTCTCCTTTCATCTCTTGTCAGATTTACATCATCAGCACACGACATAATCTGGTGAATACCATTTAGTTCTAGGCTCTGGTTGCTATCTTTGATTTTCCTTATAGCGTATTATAGAATAAAATCGAATAATAATGTCGACAACGCATCTCCTTGTTTCAAGCTATTCTCGACGTGGAAACTCGTGGACAAGAATTGTCCTACGCGAACTCTACTTTGGAATTAATTTAAACATATCTTAATTAATATAATTAGTTATTACGAAATTCCAAATTCTACAGAAATGTACAACGTGTTTTCTAAAATGATTCGTAAGCCTTACTAAAATCAATAAATAATTGATGTACTAGGATATTATATTCCCATTTCCTTTCAAGTATTTGCCAAATGGTAGATAACTGATCGATAGTTGATTGATTTCTTTTAAACCCACACTGATAATCTCCTATAATTTCATCTGCGTATGGGATCAGACTTGCTAATAGAATATTAGAGAGAATTTTATAGGATGTTGACAGAAGATAAATGAGTCGATAATAATTACTAATTTCTTTGTGGTTTTTATTGTAAATTGGAACAATGATTCATTCTTTCCGCTCTTGTGGCAATTCCTCTTTGTTCCAGATAAGGTGAATGAGTTTGTGTATCTTGTTCCACAATTTTCCCCTCTAGCTAAAATTAACTCAGCAGGAATTTCGTGTCTACCCGGAGATTTGAATTGCTTTAATTTCTTCATAGCGATGGTTCTCCTGTGTGCACTTTCTTTTCCCCAAGAACATTAATTTTAGGCCGCATGTTAAACAAATCGTCAAAGATATCTTTCCATCTATTCAAGATGCCATCTGTATCAGTGAGAATTGTTCCGCCATCTCTCTTTAAATTGTATGCTCGAGGTTGATACCCTTTCTTAAATTCGATAATGCCCTTATACAATGTCTCAATTTTGTACTATTACCTTCAACTTCATGTATTTTAGCCTTGAAAAAATCGCGTTTCTTTGTTCAATACATTTTGGAAGTTTCCCATCTGATGTCAGCGAAATTTAGTGTAGTTATATCGTTCGAATTTTGTACCCAACGCAGTTTCGCCTCTTATCCGTTTTCCGCTAGTTTAATGCATTACTGGTCGAACCATGGTTTCTTCACACGTTTTTCCGCGTGCCCCATTTTTTCTCTTGCTGAAATTTTACTTCTATCCCTAATTCGAACCCAAGTGTCCTCAACACTAGTGCTCTCAAAACCGTGTAAAACCGAGAATCCATTCGACACTTCAATCTGGGATTCCTCTCTGGGTACCGTATAGCTGGAGTAGGACAAATACCCGTTCTACTACTACTTCTTAAACACTGTCTTTTATATAGTCATCTTTATTTTCTGTTGGAGCTTGCACATTTAAAATAAGGATATCACACCATCAACCCTTATGAGTAATAGAAGAAAGTATATCATTAACAAATTCAACCCGTTTAATTGTCCTTTTAAATTAATCGAAATTAAAATGCTATTTATGTGGTCATATACAGAATAAAATTACAAAAGTTTATAATTATTACTAGAAATTAATGCGTGACCTATTTCGAACCTTTTAAAAGCACATAATTTCTAATGTATTGACATTCCATTTCTTATCGAAAGTATGAAACGTTGTAAATAGCTGTAAATTTTCATAACTGTTCTCCAAGTGGATTTGTATACAACCAAATTAATTTTGTGAAGTTTTAGTCCAACCAAAGCCTCTTGAAAACAGTTCTAACGTATAAAAGAATACATAATGATCGTTTTTGGATGTCGGAATGGTCTGTCCAAAGAGTTTGATAAAAATCCTGCGCGGTCATAACAACAATAGCTACTTCTCTCACATCCCACACCCCAAAAAATGGAGGCAAAATTTTGGTATGGTGAAGGTAGCGGGCGCCAAATTCTACTTTGCCCCGGGCGCAGAAATATCTAACTACGTCTCTGGCTGTCTCACACTCGGAAGAAGTATCACCACCACACAATGCTCGTGGGATTCGTCTTCGTGAAACGTTCCGATCACAGCATCCCACAGCGCATTAAAACTTTCCTCACTCCGTAAGAACCGAAAGCTGCAGGAAGTGGCTTGCGAGAAATTTTTCACAGTAGAAAAATTGACACGTGTATTTTGTAAGTGCATGCACAGGTGATTCGTGTATTCAAGAACACGTCTCATCAGTTTAAGACGAAACGGAAATTAAAGTCATGAACTTCTTTTAACAGGAATAAATTTGAAAGTGATCTGCTTCTTCTTCTAAAGTTTGAACCACGGGTCCAAAAACTTCTAAAACTGCACGAATATTCCAATCTACAGCTCCATCTAGTGTCGCTCAAAGATTTTAATGTTATCAAACGCTTTAAGTTTTCTCTTTGACGTTGAATATTTTCAAAAATAGCGTGACTTTTTGACGACACTTCTATGAAGGAAAGCAAACATATTTCGAATCGCAGACACCTCTCCGCACACATTAACAATGCATAATTTCAAAATATTTTCGTAACAATGAATATAAATGGCTAAATCGTTCACGTTCCTGATCTTCTTAAGACGCAAGAGTACCGTCCACGCATAGCGGCTGCACCATCATAACATTGTCCTCCGACGTTATGTACGCTCAAATCTTGTGATATTAACACATTTGTTACGGTAACAGTTTAGACAAACTTTCGCCACCTGTTTTTTTTTTATGTCTTTTAAAACCGGATAAAACTTAGTACCGTAAAACAATTGATGCTTGTTTATGTCGCTTGAAATCTTGAGTTTCATCCATGATGACACAATATATACTTCCAGTCCTCACACGATCAATTATTTTTCCCAGAACATACTCACACATTAAATATAAAAATTGATTTTGGTATTCGGGACTAAAGTATCTAAAAGTTTTCTCTTTTTAGCATAATACCGAAAAATCACGTCATTGTCTTTGGACCTTAGTGATGAGTTCTAGTAAATTACCTTTATTTTCACTTTCGCCATTTTCCCTATAACTTGTGAGAGAAACATATGGCGGGTACAATACAAAACACTATCTAGAAGACTCCCGTGAAGTTAGCGACCAAACGTTGAATAAATCGATATTTTTTTAGAGTTCTGAGTAGTACTCAAAGAGTTCTAGAGTTCTTGATAGGTTAGACCAATAGTTCTGTGTAAATAAAGATTTTATAGCGATTTTAAAATTTTGGTGCTAACTTCACACAAAACCTAAAATCTTAAAATGTCTTTATTTTTTTAGAGTTCTGAGTAGCACTCAAAGAGTTCTAGAGTTCTTGATAGGTTAGACCAATAGTTCTGGGTAAATAAAGATTTTATAGCGATTTTAAAGTTTCGGTGCTCACTTCACGCAACACCAAAAATCTTAAAATCTCTATATTTTTTAGAGTTCTGAGTAGCACTCAAAGAGTTCTAGAGTTCTTGATAGGTTAGACCAATAGTTCTGAGTAAATAAAGATTTTATAGCGACTTTAAAGTATCGGTGCTAACCACGTAAAAACAAAAATCTTTAAATCTCTATATTTTTTTAGAGTTTTGACTAGTACTCAAAGAGTTTTATAGTTCTTCTTAGGTTAGACCAATAGTTCTGGGTAAATAAAGATTTTTTTAGCGATTTTAAAGTTTCGGTGCTAACTTCACGCAACACCAAAAATCTTAAAATCTCTATATTTTTTAGAGTTCTCAGTAGCACTCAAAGAGTTCTAGAGTTCTTGATAGGTTAGACCAATAGTTCTGAGTAAATAAAGATTTTATAGCGATTTTAAAGTATCGGTGCTAACCACGTAAAAACAAAAATCTTTAAATCTCTATATTTTTTTAGAGTTTTGACTAGCACTCAAAGAGTTTTATAGTTCTTCTTAGGTTAGACCAATAGTTCTGGGTAAATAGAGATTTTATAGCCTTTTTAAAGTTTTGTTGCTAACTTCACGCAAAACCAAAAATCATAAAATGTCTATATTTTTTAGAATTCTGAGCAGCACTCAAAGAGTTGTACAGTTCCTGATAGATTAGACTAACAGTTCTGGGTAAATAGAGATTTTATAGCGATTTTAAAGTTTCGGTGCTAACTTCACGTAAAACCAAAAATCTCAAAATCTCTATATTTTTTAGAGTTCTGAGTAACACTCAAAGAGTTCTAGAGTTCTTGCAATGTCAGACCAACAGTTCTAGGAAAATAAAGATTTTATCGGGACTTTAAAGTTTCGCTGCTAACTTCAAATAAAACCAAAAATTTTAAAATTCTATATTTTTTAGAGTTCTGAGTAGCACTCAAAGAGTTCTAGAGTTCTTGCTAGGTTAGACCAATAGTTCTCGGTAAATGAAGATTTTATATCGATTTTAATGTTTCAATGCTACCTTCACGCAAAACCAGGAATCATAACATGTCTATATTTTTTAGAGTTTTCAGTAACACTCAAAGAGTTCTGGAGTTCTTGCTAGGTTAGACCTATAGTTCTGGGTAAATAAAAATTTTATAATGATTTAAAGTTTCGCTGCTACCTTCACGCAAAACCAAAAATCATAAAATGTCTATATTTTTAGAGTTCTCAGTAGTACTCAAAGAGTTCTAGAGTTCTTGCTAGGTTAGACCTATAGTTCTGGGTAAATAAAAATTTTATAATGATTTAAAGTTTCGCTGCTACCGTCACGCAAAACCAAAAATAATAAAATGTCTATATTTTTAGAGTTCTCAGTAGCACTCAAAGAGTTCGAGTTCTTCCTGGTTAGAGCAATAGTTCCGGATAAATAAAGATTTTAGAATGATTTAAAGTTTCGGTGCTACCTTCACGCAAAAGCAAAAATCATTAAATATCTATATTTTTTACAGTTCTGAGTAGCACTCAAAGAGTTCTCGAGTTCCAGCTAAGTTAGACCAATAGTTCTGGGTAAATAAAGATTTTATATTGATTTTAATATTTCGGTGCTACCTTCACGCAAAACAGAAAATCTTTAAATGGCTATATTTTCTTAGAGTTCTGAGTAGCACTCAAAGAGTTCTAGAGTTCTTCACAGGTTAGACCAATAATTGTTTGTAAATAAAAATTTTTTAGCAATTTTAAAGTTTCGGTTCTAACTTCACGCAACACCAAAAATTTTAAAATGTGTACGCTTTTAGATTTCTGAGTAGCACTAAAAGAGTTCTAGAGTTCTTGATAGGTTAGACCAATAGTTCTGGTTAAATAAAGATTTTATAGCGATTTTAATGTTTAGGAGCTACCTTCACGCAAAAACAAAAAAGCATAAAATGTCTATATTTTTTAGAGCTCTGAGTAGCACTCAAAGAGTACTAGAGCTCCTGCTAGGTTAGACCAATAGTTCTGGGTAAATAAAGATTTTATATCGATTTTAAAGTTGCGGTGCTACATTCACGCAAAAACAAAAATCATAATATCTGTATATTTTTAGAGTTCT
This sequence comes from Thermobia domestica, assembly GCF_964235325.1. Lineage (NCBI taxonomy): Eukaryota > Metazoa > Arthropoda > Insecta > Zygentoma > Lepismatidae > Thermobia > Thermobia domestica. The sequence goes on along the minus strand of NC_137456.1, from coordinate 338,863,226 downwards.
GAGTAGCACTCAGAGTTCTACAGTTCTTCATAGGTCAGACCAATAGTTCTGGGCAAATAAAGATTTTATAGCGATTTAGAAGTTTTTGTGCTAACTTCACGCAACACCAAATATCTTAAAATTTCTATATTTTTTAAAGTTCTGAGTAGCACTCAAAGAGTTCTAGAGTTCTAGCTAGGTTTGATCAATAGTTCTGGGTAAATAAAGATTATGGTGATTTTAATGTTTCGCAGCTAACTTCAGGAAAAACCAGGAATCTTAAGATAACTATACTTTTTTAGAGTTCTGAGTAGCATTCAAAGAGTTCTAGGGTTCTTGCTAATTTAGACCAATAGTTCTGGGTAAATAAAGATTTTATAATGATTTAAATTTTGCTGCTACCTTCACGAAAAACCCAAAATCATAAAATGTCTATATTTTTTAGAGTTCTGAGTAGTTCTCAAAGAGTTCTAGAGTTCTTGCTAGGTTAGACCAATAGTTCTACGAAAATAAAGATTTTAACACGACTTTAAAGTTTCGTTGCTAACTTCACGTAAAACCAAAAATGATAAAATATCTATATTTTTTAGAGTCCTGAGTAGCACTCAAAGAGTGCTAGAGCTCCTGCTAGGTTAGAGCAATAGTTCTGGGTAAATAAAAATTATATAATGATTTAAAGTTTCGGTGCTACCTTCACGCAACACCAAAAATCATTAAATGTCTATATTTTTAGAGTTTTGAGTAGCAGTCAATGAGTTCTAGAGTTCTTGATAGGTTAGACCAATAGTTCTGGGTAAATAAAGATTTTATAGCCATTTTATTGTTGAGGAGCTACCCTCACGCAAAAACAAAATTCATAAAATCTCTATATTTTTTAGAGTTCTTAGTAGCACTCGAAGAGTTCTAGAGTTCTTGATAGGTTAGACCAATAGTTCCGGGTAAATAAAGATTTTATAGCGATTTTAAAGTTTCGGCGCTGACTTCACGTAGAACCAAAAATCATAAAATCTCTATCCTTTTTAGAGTTCTGAGTAGCACTCAAAAAGTTCTAGAATTAGGGATGGTACCGAGACCGAGACCGAGACGGACTTTTATATACCGAGACGAGACCGAGACCGAGACGGACTTTTAAATACCGAGACGAGACCGAGACCGAGACAGACCTCTATTAATCGAGACGAGACCGAGACGAGACTTAGGTCAGTCTCGATAGTCTCGGTCTCGTCTCGAATATTGATATTGATGTATACTAAAATTACCTTCATTCAAAATTTGTTTCGTTGCTGTATTAGGTAATATGAGAACGGTTGACTGATGTACAGTGGCGTATTTAGAGGGTGGTTATCAGGCTCAAACCCCTCCCGAAATAAATTTGTGATCATTTTTTGCATTGCACGTACAACGGAAATGTTTATTACTCGTTCCTCAATTCTCTCCCTAAACAAAAGCCACTGCTGATGCAAATATAATTCTCTCTCTCTCTCCATATATATATATATATATATATATATATATATATATATATATATATATATATATATATATATATGGTCGCGGTGCCACCCAGGACCGCCCTGCATGGGTTCTCGGTGCCCAACTTTAATTTTAAATGGAAGCAAGGGGTGAGTGATACCTCGTTCGATATATCTTTAAAAACTAAAAAGCGTTCTGGCAAAAGATCTTTCATATCGGGCACTGTATTCAAAATGGCCGCCAAGATATGTTGCCTCTACCAGATACAGTAAAACGTGCAGTACCACTAATATGAAAACGGTTGAACATAAAGGAACTGAACAACAACTCAAATAGAAAATGTCATGTGGCACATCGATTGATATTGTCGCAGAGGCTTCCAAGGCCACCCTTCATGGGGGCCCAGGGCGCAACTTCAATATTGTAAATGGAAACATGGGGTGAGTGATACCTCGTCCGACATATCTTTAAAAACTCAAGAGTGTTGTTGCAAAAGATGTCCATATGGATAACCGTTTTCAAAATGACCACCAAGACATACATGGTACTTGCATCAGATAAAACGTCCAGTATCACTAATATGCAAACACCAGAACAAATATTCGAATAGAAAATCACAGAGGGTATTTGTCATTCTATATCTCGGGAATGTTGCAACTGTCAAAAAGATGATTAGAGTGGAAGTACCATAATGGAAAGGAAGAAATCTAACTCCTAGAAAATTATTGCTCCAACCTCACTCCGTAAGTGAGTGAAGCGGGAAGGATCGGTGGAATTGCAGATGAGAGCCTTAGTTTTTGCAAATTGTATCTACGAAACAAAGTTATTTGAAATATGTTTTTATAAGAGATAAATGTGTCTGTAATGGGATAAAGTATGTAAAATTCTTGTTAAATGGTACCTTCCATTTTGATTGCAAGCAATGGTTTAATGCAAAAATGAATCAACTGAAATGCGAAAGAAAATTGTCGAACAATGCAATTTTAGAACAATATTTAAAACATTGGTTTCGTTCAATAGTCGTCTGCATGATATTGGTTCGCTTCTTTTCCTTCTGTCTTCTTGCAAGTGATAGAATATGAGTTTCACTGAGATGTTGTTCACAGTTACATTCCGAATAACTTTCAACGGTAATTTCAGTTGTGATCCTTAGTAACGAAACGGTACATACTGATGCAGATATGCCCCAAAAATCTTGCACGCATTGCGTTAAATTATCAGGGGCGGGCAAAAGTTTGTTAAACTTGAATTTCACCTTATTTTTATTCACCTTATTTCACTTTATTTTTATTCATTATAGTACCAGTCATTTGTACACACAAGTGTTTCAGACAAACCATATCTATTGCAAATAAAAGTGAGGTTCTCATTTGAGATTTTACCATTCATTCCCGCTTCACGTACTTACGGACAGAGATCGGAAAGATAATTTTCTATCGCTTCCTCTTTTGCATCATGTCAATTATACGTTAATAATCTTTTTCTCCGTTGCATTTAACTTGAGCTATGGAATGATAAATACCATCTGTGCTTTCCTATACGAGATTTATTCTGTTCGTTTATCTCCAACTATTTTCATATTACGGGTCTAGTACTACTGGACGTTTTATCAGATACAGGCACCATGCCTTGGCTGCCATTTTGAAAATGGTGACCCATATGAAAAATCTTTTGCCACAACACTGTTTAGTGTTTCAAGATTTATCCAAAGACGTATCACTTGACCCATATTTCGGTTTCAAATTTCTAAGTTTGGCCACCTTGAAAGGTAGCCCTAGGAGCACTGCGAGAACATTACTAGACGCGCCCCATGCCTTTCCTGTTTCACTTTTTGACTGTTCGTTTATCCCCAACTGCTTTCATATTAGTGGTACTGGACGTTTTATCAGATACAGGCACCACGCCTTGGCGGCCATCTTGAATATGGTGACCGATATGAAAAATATTTTGCCACAACGCTTTTTACTTTTTAAAGATCTATGGAACGAGGTGTTACTCGCCCCATGTTTCTATTTAAAATTTTAAAGTTCGGTCCTGGGAGCCCATGAAGGGCGGGCCCGGGAAGCACCGCGACAAAACCGTTCGGTGTGCCCCATTGAATTTCCTATTTGAGTTTTTGTTCTGTTCATTTATGTTCAATCGTTTTCGAGATATCTCCGTGGAAAGATTAAAATGGGCCATCCTGGATATACAATATACAACCACGGATCCAGTATATGATCAAGGGAGGGGCTAAACCATGGTTTACCGCTTTATCCAGTGTAAAGAAAATAGGATTTAAGCCCATTTTATCCAGTGTATACCTAAGCGTTAAGGGGGGCTATAGTACCTATAGCCTTCCCCTAGAATCTGCGATATATATATATATATATATATATATATATATATATATATATATATATATATATATATATATATATATATATATATATATATTAAAAATGCTGAAATTTTGTACCAAGTCGGAAAATTCTTCTAGATACTCTGCAATATCACTAGATAAACAAACAATGTTGCTAAAACAAAATAAAGTTGTGTTTTCTCAAATTGATCTACGTAAAGTATTACATATTTCTAATTTAGTTATTTAACAAAAACCACAATAGCCCATACATTATTTAGTATAACAAAGGACATTACAGTATCACTAACATCAACATTTTGGAGATCTCTAATAACTCAAATGGTATGCAGTCTCATGGTATGGTCTCATCATGTAGATGCTTCCAAAAGACTTAAATTCTTATAACGCCATTTACAACAATTGTTATTTCAAATCGTTTCAGAGATACCAAACACATTGGTAGTGGTGGTCATACTGCTTAAAATGACGTATTTGTATTAAATTTTTATAATGATTATTGCTTTCCTTTGCTTCTATAACATTACAACAATAGTTTTTGGTGGTTTTAATTACAAGTCGCAGTTACATTATTTTAAGCAGTGTTGCCCACTTAAATAAATTGCTAAATATTATTCTAAATATGTGCAAATAACGTAGATAAACTGCAAAATATTTAAACTTACTCGTAATTTGTTTTATGGTGCAAGAATGATTTCAAGAGACGACGTTTTTCATAATATTTGGGCTACTTACAATGTTAATGTTTAAGTCTTCGTTCCAGAAATACATGTAAATGCAAATTGTAACTGAAATTAAATTTAACTGATACATTTTCAGTAACAATAGTTGTTCCCCCTAAGCCTTAGGCCTGGTGTACACTTTAGGTTAAGACCGTGCTTAATTAAAAGTTCTAATGACACCCTAATTACATTTCACTTGCTTTAGTTGGACCACCGACCACCTCAAACTCGATCCATACCATATAGCTATATGTAATTTTTCAAGGACTTACAGTTAGTAATACACAGTGTTCATTTTTGTTTTGTTTTGTTTTGTTTCACTTGATGTCCCAAAGTTATGCTAGGGCGGCTAAAGGAGACGTGGAGCTAATGATTATAGTGGAATCTGAACCACTTCGGTCGTTCAACATTACCCCTACCGGAAATTGAACTCGGGACCATGCGAACCGAAATCAAGCGTGCTATCCGCTAGACCAAATGGGGGTCCTCACATTGTGTTGATTTAAATCATTCAGTCATGTTGCCAGATCTGAAGACTAAAAAGGTGCGTGTCTGTATTTCGAAAGTAGCGAATTCGAACTATTTGTAGCCCAAATAGATAGAAATGAATACTGATGGTGCTAATGAAATAATTTAATATGAGCTGGAAAATGTGCTGGACGTATTGCAAGAAGAAATTATGATCGACGGACGAAAACAATTTTAGACTGGATACCACGAGACAAAGAGAGCCTAGGAAACCTCCGCATACAAGAAGGTGTGACGAAATCAAGAACCACTGAGGAGTAACCTGGAAAAGAATTGCCCAAGTTAGATAGTTGTGGAGAAGACTTGGAAAGACCTTCATCCAACAGTGGATTGACAATGGTTGATTATGATGATGGTGATGATTTTATTATATCTGGACCTCAAGGGTAAACTAAATCAAGTCATAATTTCGTAATTTTACAGAAGCGAAAAACCGGTTCCTCAACTGAGATCTATAGTACTGTTTTTCAAACTTACTAAGTAGTTACAAAGTAGTTGGATGCTTACAAAGTTACATTATTACACCACTAGAAAGAACATAGTCTATTAAAAAAAGCATTCTTAACTCAATTTCGGCCAAACAGTGACTTAGCATAGTCTACCACTAAAGTTCATATATATATTAGATCTATTAGCTAAGGTAGGGTAAAAATGGATCCAAAATTGAATGCAAGTCGTAGAGCGAAAATATCTTTTTGACTATTCAATCCTTCATGCTGCAGCAAAACTACGAAAATTAATACAAAATATAACTAGAAAGTTGAGAATCACTTGTTTTGGCGACTGAGAAAAAATAGATACAGATAATTCGAATTACCTATATACTTATATAATATGTATGTCCATGTTTCGTAAGTAATTTTCAATCAATATAAAATTTCAACGTAATGAACACACGATTAATTTTCTCGAATAAAGATTTCATGCACCGCTGAGAGCTCAGGAATAAGATTAATCAATGTTACAGCACTGGATATGTGCTTATGTATTGCATTACGACCTCATGAACTTGTATAAGAAACAGAATGCACTTAAAATGAGACGCGAGCTATATGAAACATCGGACTTTAAATCTAACTTGTTTTCTAATCCAACCCGAGACCATAGATAGCAAAGATGAGTGTAGTAGCTCCCACCACAAGGTTCAGGACGTTCGTGTTATAAAGTGTCAATTAAACACAGAGATGTGAAAAGGTAATAAACCATTTCATCAATTTGAAACAAAATACGTATATTGTAGTAATAATTTACTCTATTTGGTAAGATATGAACGTTATATTCTGTTTTGAAAATGACAGTCAAAGCAGAATGTATTGATAATAAATGACAAATTGTAAAGTTTCAATTTCGGTACGATTAAATACATTCGTGCTGGTGAGTGTTGCGTTTTCCGTTAGGAGATATCGAACAATTCTGATTCAAAGGATGTAAATAAACTACTGTATAGTACTGGAGTTAATTTAATAGAGTTTAATTGTATAGGCAGTACTGAGGCTATATGAGACAAAGTCTATTGCTGAAAGTGAAATATGGATTACTATTAGTGTTTTAGGGTGATATACCCACTGATCATTGAACTGGAATACACACATGGAAAACATTAGCACTAGCAAATTAGCTATGAACAGGTACACCATACCATAATTCTAAGTCAAAAATGAAAGGAAAAATAAGGGGAAACGACAGACTGTTCGAGAATAATACTTTCACTATTTTAATTTCACACTATTTATTTCGAGACTTTCGAGACTTTCGAGACGAGACCGAGACTTGGTACTCGAGACCGAGACCGAGATCGAGACAAGCTTCTGTTTACCGAGACGAGACCGAGACCGAGACGGTGATTTTTTTACTCGAGACGAGACCAAGACCGAGACCGTTATTTATCAACCGAGACGAGACCGAGACTGTACAAAGTCTCGTCTCGTCTCGTCTCGATACCATCCCTATCTAGAATTCTTGCTCGGTTAGACCAATAGTTCTAGGAAAATAAAGATTTTATCGCGACTTTAAAATTTCGCTGCTAACTTCACGTAACACCAACAATTTTAAAATATCTATATGTTTTAGATTTCTGAGTAGCACTCAAAGAGTTCTAGAGTTCTTGCTAGGTTAGACCAATAGTTCTGTATAAATAAGGATTTTATAGCGATTTTAATGTTTCGCTGCTAACTTCATTTAAAATCAAAAATCTTAAAATCTCTATATTTTTCTAGAGTTCTGAGTAGCACTTCAAGAGTTCTAAAGTTTCTCATGAAAAGTTAGAACAATTGTCGCAAGATAAGGTGATAAATGGGAAATAAATGTTTCGTCATAATCTGATCACATATGCAATCGTTGGAAATCATTAAGAAATATATAACATGTGCCTAATAAAATTCAAACAATGTTACCCAAAGCATAGAAATCGACAATTGCAGGTGCGTGAAGTTGGCAGGACCACTAACAGCTCAAATTCTGAAACTCGGTGGAGAATTTGAGTAGAATCTGTGCTCTCAGAAAAACCAACTCCCAGAATTTGGGCTTTCAATTTAAAGGCTCTAAGTTCATGTGGAAGGTGGGCCTGCCAACTTCAAGCTCCAGGACCACCGAAAGCTCAAATTCTCAAACTCCGTCCAGATATTCACTAGAATTTGAGCTTTCCAAAAAAAAACTCTAGAAATTTGAGCTTTCGACTTAAAGGGTCTAAGTCCACTTAAAAGCTGCAATTTTGAACACATAGAACCAAGACACCAATAGTTCAAATTCTGATACTCCGTGCACATATTGAGTAGAATTTGAGCTCTCAGAAAAAAACAACTCCCGGAATTTGGTTAATGATTTCCAACGATTGCATGTGTGATCAGGAGATCACTTTAAATGCTCTAAGTCCATGTGAAAGGTGGTCCTGCCAACTTCACGCTGCAGGACCACCGAAAGCTTAACTTCTCAAACTCCGTCCAGATATTCAGTAAAATTTGAGCTTTCAAAAAAATCAACTCCCGGAGTTTGAGCTTTCAATTTTTAGGGTCTATGTCCACTTCAAAACTGCTTTCGGTGGTACTGCAGCGTAAAGTTGGCAAGACCAACTTTCACATAGACTTAGAGCCTTTAAATTGAAAGCTCAAATTCTGGAAGTTGTTTTTTCTGAGAGCTCAAAATCTACTCAATATCTTCACGGAGTTTCAGAATTTGAGCTGTTGGTGTCCTGGTACGATGTGTTCAAAATTGCAACTTTTAAGTGGCCTTAGACCCTTTAAATTGAAAGCTCAAATTCCGGGAGTTGGATTTTTGAAAGCTCAAATTCTACTGAATATCTGGACGGAGTTTGAGAATTTGAGCTTTCGGTGGTCCTGCAGTGAGAAGTTGGCAGGTCCACCTTTCACATGGACTTAGAGCCTTTAAATTGAAAGCTCAAATTCTGGGAGTTGGTTTTTCTGAGAGCTCAAATTCTACTCAAATTCTGCACCGAGTTTCAGACTTTGAGCTGTTAGTGGTCCTGCCAACTTCACGCACCTGCAATTGTCGATTTCCATGTTTTGGGTAACATTGTTTGAATTTTGTTAGGCACGTGTTATATACTTCTTAATGATTTCCAACGATCGCATGTGTGATCAGTAGATTATGACGAAACATTTATTTCCCATTTATTCCCTTATTTTACGACAATTGATCTAACTTTTCATGAGAAACTTTAGAACTCTTGAAGTGCTACTCAGAACTCTAGAAAAATATAGAGATTTTAAGATTTTTGATTTTGAATGAAATTAACAGCGAAACTTTAAAATCGCTATAAAATCTTTATTTACCCAGAACTATTGGTTTAATCTATGAGGAACTCTAGAACTCTTTGAGTGCGACTCAGAACTCTAAAAAATATAGACATATTATGACTGTTGGTTTTGCGTGAAGTTAGGACCGACACTTTAAATCATTATAAAATATTTATTTACCCAGAACTATTGGTCTAACCTTGCAAGAACTCTACACCTCTTTGAGTTCTACTCAGAACTCTAAAAATTATAGACATTTTGAGATTTATGGTTTTACGTGAAGTTAGCACCGAAACTTTAAAATCCCTATAAAATCTCTATTTACCTAGAACTATTGGTCTAATCTATCAGGAATCTATCAGGAGTGCTAGTCAGAACTCTAAAAAAATATAGATTTTAAGATTTTTGGTGTTGCGTGAAGTGAGCACCGAAACTTTAAAATCGCTATAAAATCTTTATTTGCCCAGAACGATTGGTCTAACCTAGCAAGAACTCTAGAACTCTTTGAGTGCTACTCAGAACTCTAAAAAAATATAGATTTTAAGATTTTTGGTGTTGCGTGAAGTGAGCACCGAAACTTTCAAATCGCTATAAAATCTTTATTTACCCAGAACGATTGGTCTAACCTAGGAAGAACTCTAGAACTCTTTGAGTGCTACTCAGAACTCTAAAAAATATAGAATTTTAAAATTTTTGGTTTTATTTGAAGTTAGCAGCGAAACTTTAAAGTCCCGATAAAATCTTTATTTTCCTAGAACTATTGGTCTAACCTAGCAAGAACTCTAGAACTCTTTGAGTGTTACTCAGAACTCTAAAAAATATAGAGATTTTGAGATTTTTGGTTTTACGTGAAGTTAGCACCGAAACTTTAAAATGGCTATAAAATGTCTATTTACCCAGAGCTGTTGGTCCAATCTATCAGGAACTGTACAACTTTTTGAGTGCTGCTCAGAACTCTAAAATGTATATTTTATGATTTTAGATTTTGCGTGAAGTTAGCACCGAAACTTTGAAATCGCTATAAAATCTTTATTTACCCAGAACTATTGGTCTAACCTATCAAGAACTCTAGAACTCTGTCAGTGCTACTCAGAACTCCAAAAAATATAGACATTTTATTATTTTTGTTTTTGCGTGAGGGTAGCTCCTCAACTTTACAATGGCTATAAAATCTTTATTTACCCAGAACTATTGGTCTAACCTAGGAAGAACTCTAAAACTCTTTGAGTGCTAGTCAGAACTCTAAAAAAATACAGAGATTTTAAGATTTTTGTTTTTACGTGGTTAGCACCAAAACTTTAAAATCGTTATAAAATCTTTATTTACTGAGAACTATTGGTCTAACCTATCAAGAACTCTAGAACTCTTTGAGTGCTACTCAGAACTCTAAAAAATATAGAGATTTTAAGATTTTTGGTGTTGCGTGGACTGACCACCGAAACTTTAAAGTCGCTATAAAATCTTTATTTATCCAGAACTATTGGTCTAACCTATCAAGAACTCTAGAACTCTTTGAGTGCTACTCAGAACTCTAAAAAAATATAGAGATTTTAAGATTTTTGGTGTTGCGTGAAGTGAGCACCGAAACTTTAAAATCGCTATAAAATCTTTATTTACCCAGAACTAGTGGTCTAACCTAGCAAGAACTCTAGAACTCTTTGAGTGCTACTCAGAACTCTAAAAAATAAAGACATTTTAAGATTTTTGGTGTTGCGTGAAGTTAGCACCAAAATTTTAAAATCGCTATAAAATATTTATTTACCCAGAACTATTGGTCTAACCTATAAAAGACCTCTAGAACTCTTTGAGTGCTATTCAGAACTCTAAAAAAATATCGATTTATTAAACTTTTGGTCGCTAACTTCACGGGGGTTTCTAGAAGTGGTTCCAAATATAATATATTGTTTTTAACTATTTGGTTCATCTGCGAATCTAATTTACTCGCCATTGATCCTTGGGCCGTAGTGCGTTTCGGAATTCCGCACCCTTAGAAATTCAAGCCATATGAGCGTTACTTGCCTCATACATACCGAATTTATCTACGGCCTTCTCCCATTTATGGAAAGCCTCCTTAGTAACGTGTCCTCAGATTTTGGAATATTTTCGCAGAATGCAAGACAATAAATGCAAAAAGCACTATCTTCATCAACGTTATATTCTAACCAACTAAATTGCCTATACCTCTCAGATCGAAACCGGCAGCCAGTTTTATTGGGGTAGTTTTCAATTGTGTTCGTAAGAGACCTAGACCTACTGCCACAAATGTCTTTGCCTTTTCACATCTTTTGACTCGACCACGATCTTCTGAAACTTCATCTTGTGACACTGTTGTCACAGTAGTACCGACATTTGAATTCTTATCTTCTGACACTATTTTCACACTAGCACTTGAATTCTTATCTTCTCAAACGTAAGAAGTAGATTGTCTAGTCATTATTTCATTATCTCAGCAGGCACCGTCAATATTGCTAAGTTTCGGCTTCTTACTAAAATATTCCAACAAAGTTGTCGACTTTTTTTGAACACTGCATATTAGTCACAACAACTTCCTCTGAAACTTAAGAAATGTTGAAGTATCACAGATAAAATATAAAAAATGAAACCACTATACACCGATACAAGTGATGGCTATATATATATATATATATATATATATATATATATATATATATATATATATATATATATATATATATATATATATATATATATATATATATTAGTGTTGTAAATAGAAAAAAACCGTTCGTATTTTTTCAGAAATGTACGTTTTTTTAAGAAAAAAAAACATTGCCTCTCGTTTTTTTCTAAATTTCGTTTTTTTTCAAATAGTCATTTGTAATGCATCTTACGTCTATTTAAGTATGAAATATTTTTATGTAGGTGTAATCAGCGTAAAATGCAACATAAATTAAACGCTAGACACTGATACGCTACAAATATTTTACAATTTACATGAATACCATACGAATTAACAATTCGGGTTTCAGCAGTTTTCATCAATATCAACTAAGAAATAAAAGTAGAAATGAAATTTTGTTTTCCCGTGAAAGCAGGCCTTTAATATGTACGAAAATAATGTCACGAACAGTATAAAATTCAAACTTGTCTAAAGGTAAAAGCTAATACTAATTTGCCTAATAGTAGTTTTCTAAATATCATCGACTAGATATATATGATATGCAAAGCCGGCTCCACCATATCTGTAACACGTGCATTTGCATGGAGCGGCAAGTTTGGAGGGTCCGGCAAAATCTGTTGTAAGTAGAGACCGGATGTTTAGGGATTAGAAACTTGGAAAATAGGCAGGCAAATAGGCACTTAAAATTTAAAAAATAAGCAGTAAAATAGGCACTAAAAGGTAACTCGAAATGAAGATAAATACTCAATACAATTTAAAAAATAGATTCGTCATAAATAATGTTCAAAGAATATAGCAACATACCTGTTTGTTAATGTCTTCTTTCATTCTATATGTAAAAAACGAAGCTTGATATGTATTTGATGTGTATATACGTATATTATATATATATATATATATATATATATATATATATATATATATATATATATATATATATATATAATATGTATGTATGTATGTATAGAGAGAGAGAGAGAGAGAGAAATTGTAATGTACCATGTGCTTGTGTTATTTACAGTATATAAATTATATATATTTCCCAATTCAGTCTTGTTTCGAAGAAAATGCATAGAATACGCAACATTAGGCACTAAAGCAATTATTTAGGCAGTGAGGGCCGAAATATGCAAAATAAGCAAAGTTAAGTTGGCTTAAATCGAAACTATAATCCCCGATATAAACTTTAAAACGTTATTTTTGATCATATCTTTAGCATTAAAGAACATTAAAGAATATTTTGCCTAACATCCTGTCTCTAATTAGTTATAAGTATATTATTTAAATTAAATATTTCTTGTTGGAAACAGACTTCATGATGATGGTAGTTACATTTATTAAGCTGACCTATTTGAATACTACATTCATAAATTATGTTTAGGTTGCATTAGTTTAAGGTCACATGGACAATGTTAAAGCAAATGGTCGAATCAATTCGGGCACAAATTGCTTGTTTGTTTTCAAATGCAAGAATCCAATTCTCGAATAGTAGTGAATATCTGTTCCACTTAGTAAGTTATCACAGTTTTGATATGACAACATTCTTGTTTTTGTCAGAAACAAGTTCTTTATCATTGAAGATAGAAACAGGCTTTTAAAAAAATATTAACAGGTGTAGAAGAAAAATCAAGAAATAAAGATAAAGAGCTAGTTGCACTGGAATTACAAACTGATACATTGAGATTGAAGCTCGACATTGAATTCTATAAAAAAGATTACCATCTTTCTTCTGCAGGTGTGTTTGCTTTATCTTTCACTAACATAATAGATTAATATTTAAAAGAAAAAAAGACAAAACGGGATTGCATTTTTACTAAGTATTTAAGCCTTTCTGAGTGCAACTGCCCCCCCCCCCTTCATTGTTCATGCTCGAGTAGCATACTCAAAATGACGACTTTTAAGATTTCTTCTTTCTGGAGAAAGGGGCAGGCGGCAAATTACGCCATTGCACGGGGCGACAAATTGCCTAGGGCCGGCCGTGTGTATGATGATGAAAGTTGGTAGTTGATAATAATGACACTTCTTGTATATGTACAGGTATATACAAGACATGAATATAGGATGACTCAATTTGAAGTAATGCAGGGTGTTTCAAAATTAATATTAGAGTTTGTAGTATCTATTACAATTAACTTACAAGAGCAACTCAAACAGTTTTGTACATGCATTGTTTCTTCTGTCTGCCGTTAGAAAGAGCAAGTAGCAAAGATGGAGACTAGAGAGCAGAAAGCTTTTTGTGTTTTAATAAAGACTGAATCTGTACAGTGCAACCGTCTGTGTGAAGAATATTAAGGGGACGCTTGCAACTACGTCCTTATCATTTGCAGTTGCTACAGTCTAAAGCCTACAGACTACGGTTTACGTGCCAATTTTGCAAGTGAAATATTGCTGCATAACAATAAAGATTTTCTGGATCGTGTCGTTTTCAGTGATAAATCGACCTTTCACCTAAGAGCTAATATGAACACTCATAATGTTTGCATCTGGCCGTCAGCAAATCCTCAGGAGATGGTACAGTTGAAACGAGACTCCCCTAAATTGAATGTGTTTTGTGCCATATGGCGGAAAGTTTATGGGCCTTTCTCACCTATCGACTAGATGTGTACCGTGTGACGAATGAATCTTACATCGAACACTTGTAGCCAAGACTGTTTGAGGTGCTCTTTTACGTGATGCATTGCTCATAATTGTACGTAAAATGTAATAAGTACTATGAAGACTTAAAACCTCGATATTCCTTTTGAAACACCCTGCATTTCTCACCAACAGTGTTAGAACTAAGATGTAAAAAGGAGAGAAAATTTTCCTTATAAAGTTATTGTTTACAACAACGATATTATTATTAGTCGAGACTATAACTGCAACAACAACACGGGTTAGTATTAAAAAAAATGTAATCAAATGTACACCAGGTGGCCAAAGTGGCATTTGGCCAAGGTGGCACACACGGCTGTGTCACTTTTTGAATCCGCTCCTGTGTAGACACTAATTAAGATATCGGGATAGTTTATCAGATTAATTTCTTTTTCTTTTGGTGTCGAATTTCCTTCTCAAATTTCACCCCAATCAAAAATTCGAGAATTTTCTAATTTCGAATTTCCTTTATTTCTTTTTTCCTTGTAGCTTCCTTCGTTGTAGAAACACCTCCTTAAGACTTGCCAGATAGATACCTCGGATGGATACCTTACTGTTGACGTCAATGGAACGGGCCTGCGAGTAGTGTTGCCAATTAGGGAAATTAAAACTTCCCTAAATTTGGGCAAAAAATTCGAGATTTTTGTTTATAAATCAGTACCTATACGTCCGAGTGCAAGTCAACTTACGCCAATCGAACATTTGTCTTACTTAACAAACGCAAGTACAGATCGTTACAATGGGGTAATTAGGGGGCGCACGAAAAATACGTATTTAAGTTCTAACCCTTGATTTTTCTAGTTTTTCCCTTTTATGTTTACCGTAATATATTTTTGGTAATTAGAAGCTTTGTTCCTTAAACATCGCCATAATACTTGTAGGATATATTAGTGGTGTAGCACTGTTTTATTTACGATAGTTTGCGTCTGTCTGGTAGCAGTATTGCCAGATACATAAAATTTTAATTCCAGATTTTAGGGGGAAATTTTGGGAAAATTATCTGTTTTGTCTCTATTATTTCCCTCTTGTTGGCTACATGGAAACAAACGTACCAGTATCTGGAAGTCTCGTCTTTGCCCTACACAACGCACTATAGAAATATTAGTAGGATTGTTGGAATTATTTCTTTTTACGTAGGTTCTAGTTTCTTTCTATAAACTGGTAATCTGTCTTAAAATGTCCCAATAATCTCTATCGTGCTACTACAGCCATGCTACTACAAAATCACTACTTCCCAAATCTTCTCAAGTTGTTTTATTCTCAATCAGAACCTATCTGATTATTTTCTTTACAACTCATTACCATCATACACTCTTCTACTCATATTTATCATCCATTTAAGCTCTAACACAAATATCTGCAACGGCCTCTTCCAAATATCTTCATTAAACTCTTCCATGAATCTAATCTCTATAATCTCTACATCATCTCTATATTTGCACATACTCATACTATCTTAGCAACGGCTAGTGTCACATTTTAAAACCCTTTTTACCTACCTACTCTTTTATTCCAACCAGGATAATTAGGGGAAGTGCAGTTGAGGTTTACACTAGACCTTGTTCTCTAATTGGAAAGATAACTGATTTTTTTAAAGGTAGAATGAGATATTTTTTATTGACATGCTTACTTTATTATATATCGTCACAATACTTGTAGGATATATTAGAGGGATACCAGAGCTTATTTTAAGGTAGTTTGTGTGTTTCTGATAGCAGTGTTGCCAGCTACAGAACATTTTAATTCCAGACTTTGGGGGCAATTTTTTAAAAAAAATCCCTTTTTTGTTTCTATTATTTCCCTCTTGTTGGCTACACTCGAACAAACGTACCAGTGTCTAAAAGCATTGTCCTTAGCCTACACAGCGCACCATAATAAGTTTCACTAGAATAATTAGGAGAGGTACAGTTGAGGTTTATAATAAACCATTATCTGGAAATGGTAAGAAAATGGTGAATTTCTGAGGTAGAATGAGATATATTTTAAAATTTCATGCTTACTTTGTTAGAAATCGCCATGATACTTGTAGGGTATATTCTTGGAGTACTAAGGTTTATTTTCAGATAGTTTTCGTCTGTCTGATAGCAGTGTTTCTAGCCAAAACAATTAATTCCCTATTTTAGGTGAGAAATTCGGAAAATTTCCTCTTTCCCCTTTATTATTACCCTCTTGTTGGCTCCATTGAAACAAATGTACCACTACCTGAAAGCTTTCTCTTTGGCCTACATAACGCACCATAAAAAGTTTCAATAGAATAATTAGAGAAGCTGTAGCTCGGGCATATCTGTTGATTTTTGCTTCTGAGGCGTAAAAAGTGTCAAAATTTCATGTGTATGATGACAGAGAATTTATTCTTTCCCTCTTTGAATTGAAGCCAGCGACTTCAGGATTTCACTGGAACTTGTCAACACACCAAAGAATTTTTTAGGTGACTTGACCCCATATAACAGCAATGGTGCTAGATACAAAAAATTTGAAATTCGGTTAGGGATTTTTTTGTAAATTTTCACCCCTACATTTTCCTCAATAATTTCCCATTCGTTGGCAACACTGCCATGCAACTTACACCAAAAAATAGTCACATCCATTTTCTAAGAAAAAAAGGCCTTAACCATATCAATCGAATGAATGGTTTTTGAGCAATAAGTCACTAACTGAAAATGTAGGAAAATGTCAAAAATGACCTTGGTCCGAAAGGAATAATCTCACAATTTTGCTCGTATAGGTACAAAGAAACAAACGATTTGTAAGTTACGAGGGCTCCGACTCAAGTTCTGTTGATTATTTCAATAATCTGCAACATAAGTCAATAAATAATAGTAGCCAGAAAAAAAAAACAGACATTTGAAAAAAAACATGAAAAAGAACGATGTTTTTTATTGAAAAAAAAACTTCACAGAAAAAAAACCGTTTTTTTTACAACACTAATATATATATATATATATATATATATATATATATATATATATATATATATATATATATACAAAAATAAACTTCAAAGGAACTGCTCGCTACAAACACAAATTTCAAATTTCAGAATAAGTAAAGTATATTATTTTTTGTTTGGGTGCCAGGGTGGCTATTAGTAACAATAACTCGTAGTTTTAACCGTACAGTTCTCCCTTTCCTCTTCCCAACAATAGCAGATGTTGCTCTTTTTGTAACTTATAAGGAAAGCAATCAAATTTCTTTTGTATTTAGGACAAGATAACCGACAAAGAGTCGAGTTTTGTATGTCTCTGCGTCCCCTCATAAAACACACCCTGTATCCCTGACAAACCGACTTGCACTTACTTTGACCATCAAAGTACACCGCATCCTCTTTCTACAGCACGCTCAAAGTTCACTGACCTTTATCGAGATGGATGTAGCAAAACATTTATTGCAAGACATTACCAGATGTGGTTAAAATCAGAGTTCAATCCCCGTTATTCTAGAACTTTTTTCAGATTTGAAGACAGTCTACAGTCGAACATTTTATAATAATGTCAGCATAGATGAGAGAAAATTTTTAATAATTGTCCATTCCCTAAGAAATAGCCGGAATCAGTAAGGGAGAAGGTATATGAACATCTCTGAATAGGAGCAAATTATTTTTAGATAAAGCCAAATCCGAAATTTACACTGGGTCTCTGACCCCGCCCCCCCCCAAAAAAACATGTTCAGAATAAGTCCTATCTTTATTCAAATACAAGCATTTCTGATGAGACAGAAAAATAAAGAAATCCTGAATTTGACACTACAGTATATAAATTATTATTACCGTCGTAAAGGAACAAGTAATGTCTGAAATCGAAATAAACCAATACAGTGAGCTATGAACTAATTCAGATCACACGCATCGAAAGCCAGTGACAATTACCCAGCTTAGTAGAGAGGCAGTGTCAGCGCTTAAAGTGAACCGGAATGCACCGGTAGGAAGCTCCGGAAAATTACAGTGCTGTCGGAATTTAGTTCCTGTGCAACCTTGACACTACAAACTTTGTGCATTAATTTTTAATTAATATTTTGGTTCCTTCTATGAAACGACTATTATGCATAATATAATCTATCGAAAACAGATCAGGAACATGGATCAGGAATTATTTACTTACATTATTGGTTGCGTTCTGGCAAATCACTATGGATAAGCGTTCCGGCGAACCGGTAAGCCCTGGGCAGTGTGTATGCCTAACGAGCAGCATTGGAAAGGTGGAGCATGGACACGAACTCTGTTCCGACCTCCCATCCTGACTAGTGATGGGCAGTGGGAATATTCCCTGTGGGAAGGAATTTAAAAATGGGAATATTCCCGGTTTTTTTCCATGGCCTATAAATTCCCGGGAAGGAATTTATTTCTATTTCTCTACTTTATCTTCCAAATTATAAGAACCATATGACTAATTACTTTATTTTAATATATTATGATTTACTTCTAGGTTTTAAAGAATTTGGAGGTTAAAAAATTTAAAAAATTGACGGTACTTTATATAACTTTATATAACGGTACTTTATATGATTTTTTAAGTTCCATTTCCATTTGCACAAAAAAGTAAGGTAATTGTAATGATAATATTAATATTGGGGGGCCAAAACTAGGAAAAAGTAGGATGATTTACGGAAGAAATAAGTTGATAGTGATGTTAAAGTTGTCAAGAAAGTATCGAACATATTTTTTTAAGGCAGTAGGGAATTTATGCAAAACGGAAAGGTAAGTGGAAGTGATTTATGTGAGAAAAGAAAATGAATTATTGGTAACGAAGATAGAAAACAACGTGCCATGCGGGACTCTAACCCGCCTTCATTCGCTAACGCTCGCTCTGCAATGCTGTCTGAATTTAATGTTGGTAACGTAATTTAACGTACGAAACCATAAAACAACCGCATCGGAATAGAATATCGCAAAAAAGTCGGTGCAAAAGCTGGCCCCCAATGCTAAAGAACAGCCAAAATTAGCAAAGTACTAATTTACAAATGATGAAAAGGAACCATTTTGTAAAGTAATTTAGAATTATGTAGTAATAGAGATGAGTACTATTAATAAACCCTGAACCATCATTAGTAATAGACGTCGGTCTGTTTCTTCTCTCTGACTCGAATTTCTGAATAGGTATTCGGACTTCTTTTACATACGAATTAACGTATGAAATTTCGAAAAAATAGGTAGAATGAAAGGTCGTGTATGGCAATGTTACGTGCTAAAATATGAAGATAAGTAAGTATCTTGCAAATTTTGTGAACATAAATATGTATGCGCAAGTGTTGATAAATTGGTGAGGCATGTATCTTCTAGCATTTACCCAATATAATTGGTTTATAACATTTATAACTTTAATGTGTTTATAATATCAGTAATAGAGTCAAGTTGCGTAAATCTACTTATATATAAATTTAAACTGTTACTATTTAATTTACTATATAATTTTTTCTCACATATTTAATTGATAGAACATATTGTAAATAAATATACATTTATGCGTACTCTCTAAATATAATAAAGTGTTAATAAAGTAACGTGGAACATTTCAGAATATACATTTTAAAGAATGCTCTGTGGACAACAGTAATCATATGCTGTGATATAAAAATTAATTCAACTTTGAAATCATAATATAGTAATAGAATGCAATTTTCTTTCTGATTGAACATAAATTCCCGGATAAATTCCCATATTGGGAATCTTCCCGGGAATATTCCCAGGGAATATTCCCGAAAAATATCTTCCCGGGAATTTACCCATCACTAATCCTGACTGAGTGACTGAGGTTTAACCTGGTAGGCCTACCTCTTGTCAGGCCAGGATCGCTGTCTTTTCACTTCCTAGCCCGTCCCCTCTCTTGGCCTAGTTAGTCGCCTGAAAAACTCAATACAGTGAAACGAAATCATAAAATTAAGCAAAACCGTGTCGTATTCGCTGCAGCTTAGTTCACTGATAATACTGGATGACTATCCAAATAAGATAGTTGTCCCCTACCCCCTTCCTAAGTTACGCATATGAAATGACCTTTCAGTGGTGGAGGACAATTGTGAATAATGCAGAAATCTCGGCAGTTCTTATTTCGAGTAGGTTTCCATTTACCTTATGAATTTAGGTGGGGTTTAAAGGAACTCTTTGTTCTAGTTTCAATGTTGAGTTCTGATATGACAGACAATCATGCTTTTAATATAGTTCCATTAACGTAAAACGCAAAGATATTTCATCAGCTAGCACTTGTGGTTAGAACAAGAAATTGATGCGAAAAAACAATTCTTTAGTAGTTAATATATGGTCACTAGAGGGTAGCACAGTCTCCTATACTAATAACCTACAAATGTCGGAAATGAGGAAAAATAAGTAAATATTATTATCTAAAGTGTCAATGAAAATATTTTTCTTTATGACGGTAGACAGCCATTTTCAACATAACGTGAAACCTGTTTAAAGTTTATACTATTTATCTTCATGCTCACAGGTATATTCTATATTTAGAACTACATATAGAAATAAAGCGCGAGGCTCAAAGCAATTTCTATCAAAGTTCCATATTTTAATTTATTTTTGGGTAGGAAAGTTGGTTGTAGTCATTTCGGTGATTCCCAACCTTTCTAAAAGGAAGTAAGTTAAATGTTATGGAAAAGAATTTATAAGGACTTAGAATTCCACTAATAATATTTTTATTAAAGGCCATAATGAGTCATACGCTAACTTGAAATCAATCTCCATTATGAAATTTTAAACAGGCATTCTATTTTTCTAATCAGGAAAGTTAATGCTATTGAAGAAATGGTTTTTAGAGTGTCTAACAGTCAAGAATCAAACGCAAGGAAATAAGAAATAAAACACCTTTTGATTTTTTCTCTTAAGTACGTTAATTCATGCAATGTATGGTTAATATCGAAACCAGAAGTAGTAGTAGATTCCTTGTATTTCCGGTTTCAGTAAACCTATTAGATTGGAGACTTAGTATATTCTTGGGATGCTTAATTCCTCACGTAAAACTGCTTCCCTTTATCTATTACCTACTTCCCTGGTCTACAGCAGTCACCATTAAAACTGGAAGTAATTAATTTCAGCCAGTTTCAGTAAAGAGATCAGAGTAAAGATGGAATATATTCGTCGAATGCTTAACTGAAACCAAAATCAGCTTCTGGCTATCTGTTACTGTTTTTGCTCAATTGGCATCATTGTTAAAAGAATAATTGATTTTTCTACCGCTTCCTGCAGTGCTACCAACTTTACCGACAAATCGCAAAATCTAGTGGATTTGGAGAGACAGGCTGACTTTTTTTTTTTTTTTTTTTTTTGCAGAAACACTAATGAATTTCGAAGTATTCTTTGGACGTTAAATGTTCTTTGATGGTTTTTCGTTTTCTTTTTAAAAATTTCCATATTACTAAATGAGCGATTACTAAGAAATTATTAAAAATAAAATGAAATCTTTCAGTTTAACGTCCTACGATTACCCTCTTCAGGCTACAGGAGACGGATGATTAAATGGTGATGGAAAAATTGGTGGGATGAAAATGTGAGAGAAAACCTGTGGATACAATGTTGTTCACCACAGACTTGTTTGGCCGGGATGCACTTATTCTCAGAAATGAAGTTAAATGCTTATCTGGTGGTTTGTTTCTAATACAACTCTTTCCAAGAAACTCCATTCTTTTCTTTATTCGTCAGATTAGGAATCATATCGAGAGTCATTCAGACAAGTGGTTGTGACCCGCGAGTCCTAGTTTGCTCGTTACTGAACTAGGGCATTTCTAATGAATTTCTAATTATATGTAGTTGCAGTGTGCACTGTACTACATAGTGCTGAGTAATTGACAAATTGAAGTGACTAAAGTGTGCAATCTGTACCTTTTTTTGTTACCCTTAAAAGTGCTGTTTTCTTTTTTAAAAAGGAATAGGTTGAGCTGAAGAAGAAGGAGAAGTATGGAGGAGGAGACATTATTTGTTTGCGAATATGAATATCAATTTTTCTTAATGATTATGATTACTTTATGTTTACTTATGCATGTTTACTTTATGTTGTTTCGCAAAAGAGAGAAAGAAAGGAAAAAGAATGGAAAACTTCGTTTTTAGGCGGGTAAAAAGTAATAATAACTGTTTCAGTGACCTCAGAACCTAATTAGCTACACTTTATCAACAAAAGTTGGCAACAGTGTCGTCTGATTTTAGTATTACCTCCATCAAACAACTTGATTCACAACTTTGAGTTCTCTCGTGGCCTAACGGTTAGTGTACATGCCCTTGGACTGGGAGACCCGCGTTCGATTCTAGGCGAGATCTCATGTACTTCGATTTCACGTTAAGTTGTCTCATATAGCCTCGCTGATGAAAGGGACGCTCAACTTACAAACTCAGATCGATTCCCAACTTTTGATCCTCTGTATTCTGAGAAAATTTTGTGTTGATCCAGAAGATTATTCTGGAGATTTTTTGTCTCCTGGATGCAGACGGACAGGGAAAATGTGATGAGGCTTTGCTAAACGAAACTCCTAAAGAAAATAAATAGTAAATAAAAGAAAGAAACAAAATACCAAACGAGGAACTATCAACTTCCAGAATGTTCCACACGAAATGTGTTCAGAACGAAGTTTCTCTAGAACTGGTAGGCTCAGTATAAGGTGCTGGCAGAAGGGAGGTGTAGACCCAGCATTTCTATCAACAAACCATAATTGTCCTCTATTAAGGAAACACAAACTGTTTCACATTCGTAGAAAGTTAAATAATCTTATTTTTGTATATTATTATTATTATTATTATTATTATTATTATTATTATTATTATTATTATCTTGTATTTAGTATAACACGGGAAATTCAGAAACCATATGCTACTCTTTGTTCTACAAATGGAGTTATATTACTTTCCAGATTGACATCACTGTACCGAATGTACTAAGTTGGAGAAGGCCGTCTGGAAAAAACTCAGGGAAGGGGCACATTCCTGGACAACCTGCAGCAAGATCTACCTATTATAGACTTTATTTCTCTGTGATAGAATGGAAAATAAACAAAATGTACTTAAAAGTGCATACGAGTTAATAAATGAAACAGATCTAAGCTATTTTAATATAAGATTGCATATATAAAAGTCTATAAATAATTAACAATGTTTGTACATCACCTCTATAAACTTCGACTACCAATGTTAAAGTATTTGTGAAATTATTTATTGAAAGAAAATAAGAAGAAAAGAATGAAGATTGTGTGCAGTGTTTGAAATAAATTATATTTATTGAACTTCAAAAAATCACATAATATTAATAATTTATAAGTGAGTCTCATTGTTATTTCATTTTATTTGAGTTAGTTTTCTTGGTTGCAATTTTTTTTAGAATTGTATCTAAATTCAAATTCCTGAGAATTTGCGATCCAATGGACAAAACTGCCAAAGTGGTCAAAGTTATTTTTTTGAACTGATTATCTGAAAAGTTTTTTTTATCCCTTTCAAATTGGAAGAAAGTGCCACATTCACTAGAATTGTGAATAAGCTTGTTTTACAATACATTCTTGTGTGTATTTCCCAACCGAGAGTAGAATAGACATCAGTGTGGGGCCCGAGTCGAAGCAAGAGGTCTAAGTCAGTCCCCACATCACAGTTGGATCTAAAAGGATTCTGGGTATTGCATTGTACGTAACAGAAGCTGGAAAACACGAAAAGAGCATAAAAAGTATTCAACTTGAGTTCTCGTTGAGAAGTACGTTGAGAGTTGTACGTTGAGAAGAATGGGAAAACTTGGGTAACTGGAACTACAAACCAATATAAAGCATTAGGAATAAAAGGAGCAAAAGCTTATAATTTAAAACTTGTAATAGAAAAGTGTTAGGAGATTGTTCGAGAAGAAATTGTACCGAGTGAAGTGCGATGAAAGGAAAACAAGGATGGCAGAGAAATATATAATTAATAGGTAGTGTTAATGATATCCGCGTAACGTGGGTTCTTGCACCACGGCATGGCGCGTCCTCAGATTAGGGATTAGGGAGAACGTCTCTAGATACAGAGGTTAGCTGCGAATATACTTGATAGCAGTGGAGGACAGACGACAAAGAGTGGTCCTCCAGCTTCGCGTTTGGCATGAAGCAAAGAACCTCATTCTGTAGAAATGGCAGTTGTTCATAAAAATACACAAAAGCGTCGGACGGAGACTTATAACTTGGCACGATTAGTGATGGGTAAATACCCGGTAAGATATTTTTCGGGAATGTTCCCGAGAAGATTCCCAAAATTTGGAATCTTCCGGGAATTTATATACAATCACAAAGAATATATACAATACATTCTATTACTATATAATGATTTCAGAATTGTTTCTTTTTATCACAGTATATTATTACTGTTGTCTCCAGAGGATTCTTTAAAATGTATATTTTGGACGGTATTATGTTATTTTATTAATATTTTATTATATTTAGAGAATACTCATAAATGTATATTTACTTACGATATACAAGTTAATATGTGGAAAAAATGGTAGGAAAGGAGGGCAAGAGTACGCAAATTTTAATTAAACTTATATATTTTGGTAAAAAATAGTTACAATGGAAAACTTTTACATGAAACACAAAACTTGAACTCTCCTTTACGAAATGTGAACTCAACTTTTATATACCTCTGTTCTTGGAGAAACTATAATTCGTAAAACGAAAACATTCAAATTCGTACTCTTCCCCCTATATGTGGGGCAAGAGTACGAAACCAAAGGGGCAAGAGTACGTATCCAAAAGAGCATTAACAATTATCAAAGATGAAGGTGCCTACTCCTTTATATCATGTGCATTGTTCATGCCACCATTCATGGCATCTTGCGCACTTGATCCAGTCTTCTATTGGTGGATCACTGTAGATGATATTGCATAATCGACACTCTTACACTACTTCCTCACTGACCTGAGGAGTTGTAGCTACAACTTCCGTTATAGCTTTCTTGGTGCAAGATGATGTTTGCTTTGCTCTTTGGAGGGCGCCGTTTCGGAAGTAAGTTCTGCCTGAAAGGAGAGGATTGACATCGAGAAGATAAGATTTTTTGGTTGAGTCGGAGGACTGACAACCACCAAAGAAGTGCATGATGTGGACTGTTCACATGGGCCCCTGCTTACCTCCAGTAAAGATCCAGCTTTACTGGTTGGAGGTTTGGTAACCGATGAACAAGCAGCCAGCAGAGAAGTGTTTGATGTGGACAATCTGCATGAGCTCCTGCTTGCTTCTAGTGAGAATCCAGCTTTACTGGTTGAAGGTTAGGTAACAGATGTATGAGAACGAGCAAACGGCAGAAGAGTATTTGAAGTGGACAGTCCGCATGAACTTTTGCTTGTTTCTAGTGAGGATCTAGTGTTACTGGTTGAAGATTTGGTAACAGATGAATGAAAAATAGCAACCGGCAGAAGAGTGTTTGAAGTGGAAAGTCCGCATGAGCTCTTGCTTGCTTCTAGTGAGGATCTAACGTTACTGGTTGAATATTTGGTAACAGATGAATGAGAACGAGCAACCGGCAGAAGAGTATTTGAAGTGGACAGTCCGCATGAGCTCTTGTTTTCTTCTAGTGAGGATCTAGCGTTACTGTTTAAAGGTTTGGTAACAGATGGAGGAGGACGAGCAACTGGCAAAGGAGTGTTTGATCTGGATGCGCAGCATGGGTCCCTTTCTACTTCCAGTGAATCATCCGATGAACGATTTTGGGCTCTATTCAGGTCTGATGCTTGATTTGTTGCTTCAGGAATGCTTTCGTCTTCAGACCTGGCTTCTACATTTAAGTCTACCACATCCACAATAGAAGGAAGAAAATCTTCAGTGAACACATCTGGATTCAGTAGGACAACTCCAGATTCTTGAAGGCTGGATACCAATGGTTGCAGCTTTGTAGTAAGCCTCAGTAAGCAAAATCGCAACTTGGAATTAGGCGCGATGGATGATTCCTCATCCATTTATCACACACTGTTGAATACCAGGATTTCAGCGGGTCAAAAATGGAGCGATCTAATGGTTTCAAATTATGGCTGGGATTTGGTGGTAAACTCAACATCACTATCCCATTTTGCCTGCAGAAATCAATCCCTTCGATTGAAATGTGAGAGGTCTGATTGTCAACAAGTATCAATACCTTTTTCGTAACCGAATTTGATCGCACATGTTGGTGTAAATAATATAACCATTCTACGAAAAGTTGTGAGGTGATGAACCAGAATTAGATATTCCCACAGAACCCGGAGGCGAGCCATCGAATAATTCTTATTTCATTCGTTTTGTGGGAAATATCTGGGGAATAAATGCACCAGATGCACTCACCAGGAAACAGCTGTTACAGATGGTGATCAGAAAAATGAAAACATCTGAACGAAATTGCAACTTACCAGATTAATATGATGTCGGGCCACCTTTCGCCTTCAGAACAGCCTTGATGCGACGTGGGATGGAGGCATAGAGGTCGTGAATGATAGCAAGTGGAATTTTACACCATTCCTCGTGCAGGTCATCGGCCAGTTCTATGAGAGAGGATGGAGGTGGAAATCGTCACCGGAGTCGTGTTTCCAAGACGGACCACAGATGTTCAATTATGTTGAGATCTGGGGATTGGGCGGGCCGGGGAAGGTGTTGAACTTCATACCGATGTTCCTCAAACCACGCTGCAACAACGCCAGCTGTGTGAATTGGTGCATTATCATCCTGAAAGATGGCGTCATTGCCCGGGAACAACATCCGGACCATAGGATGCAAGTGGTCTCCTAAAATTGCAACATAATCGTTGGCAGTGATTCGTCCGCTAAGTGTGACCACAGGACCCAATGAAAACCATGATATTGCGGCCTACAGCATCACCGAGCCGCCACCATGTTTCACAGTTGGGCAGAGACACTGCAGATCATAAGCTTCTTTGGGCGTTCTCCACACATAAACACGGCCCGTGGTTGGGAATAGGGCGAAGGATGACTCATCCGACCATATCACACGTTTCCAGTCCTCAATGGTCCAAGTTGCATGGTCGCGGCACCATTTGCGGCGTGCGAAAGCGTTATGGTCCCTGATGAGCGGTTCGGCCAGTGCAACACGACCCCGTAAATTCATGTCATGAAATTCGCGGCGGACTGCGATTGTCGAAACAGGGTGGGGGAGGTGCTGATTGAGTTCCTCCGTCACTTGCTCCGCAGTGGCACGACGGTTCTGCGTGACAATGCGCATTAATACCCGGCATGTCCTGTCACTCATGATTTTCTTCCGCCCACTGTTCCGCTTCCCCGATGTGGTTTTCCCGTGTGTTGTGTAGGCCGTCATCACCTTCGACACTGTCCCACGCGACACACCTAACACAGTAGCCACTGCCGTCACACTCACTCCACGTAACCGCGCACCAACAATTTGCCCTCTTTGAAAATCTGAGAGTTCTCCCATTTTACACTACCTCCGTATGCTGCAGCCAGTGGACACTGCTGTTCCACTGCGCCTGACGTAGTATGGAGACCGACCTAACACACCACCACCAGCGGTCCGGCGCTGCGGGCGCCACGACACCACTGCCAACCCATACATCTGACGTGTTGCCAACTACAGGTGTTTCCATTTTTCTGATCACCATCTGTGTGTTAACTCCAAAATCACTAGATACAGTTTTATTCACAACTGATTTCTAGTCGACTTTTGGAACTTTATGAGGAACCGTATTTATACCAGTTTCGTACATGTAGATATCCCGTGGAGCAGAGCCGTTTTGCCTTACAAGATCTTTTAGACAATTAAAGCATTCAACTTGTGGCTTGCTAAAATCACGAGCTCTCCCCAGACGTCTTTGAAGGCTGTCGCAAAGCAATTGTTAAATGTCTACGACGGAAAGACTCTGTCCAATTTCTTCCTGCCATTCGATTCACATGGCTAAATGATATGGGGCAACTAGTTACGTTCAGCAAAATTGTATGCCATTCTTCTTAGATCTTTTAAAGTTGTCATAGAAGAATTGATCCAGTAATGTGATATATTCTACTAATTCGTTCTCCATTTCTTCGGTAAATAGGCCTACTGGCTTTATTGTGCCTAAAGACGTTGCAGATTCTCATTAAAAAAGGAAAATCCTTAATTCTTCTTATATCAGTAATGGGAATGCATATTACACAAAAAAAAATCAGATAATATTTAGACCCTTTATAAAAATATATTTCCAAATTCAGCTTATTCCATCAGTTACAGAATGCTTGTCACCTACGAGAGTAACTTGAAAACTTGTCGACCTATCCTTGATGAAGCTACATATTGTCAAATGTTAGGTTGGTTTAGCTTCATATATCTTTATAGGATCCCATACCAATCATTGGACTGATACCGCCTTATGCAGAGTCGTTTTAACGTATGATTACTAAAGGACTGACTACTACAGGAAACATACAGTAGTCGAACTTTTTAGTATGGCACTAATCACGCGTCAGAACGACTCTGCATAAGGCCCATTGAAATTTATTACTGAAGACTACTGACATTTAAGATAAAAGAGGACAAAGCGTAGTATTTCTGAAACCTGAATAAAATAAGCAAGCGTAACGTTATTCAATTACTGCAGATTTAACTATCTCACCCGTTTATCTTTTTCGAAAACTCAAACACCACCTTAGATACTGTTATGTAAGGAGTGGTATTTAGAATAAAACTTGATCCCTCGTACATAAGAAAATATCAGGATTCTTCAGAATTCTTAACGTTAGAGGCTACATATGGGAACCAGTATTCGTAAAGTTTGCCGTCACTCTCTATTACAACGGAATCTACATTCTTTTTTGATTGCTAGATCTAAATTAAATTGGATTCTTTTCCATAGAACAGAAGGGGCAAGAGTACGCACGCGTACCCTTGCCCCGTAGGTATCTGCGCACCCTTGCCCCCTCACTACACAATAGACTTTCCCGTGATGTTGTACAGCCAACTGTTGGAAGAAAGGCAATTTACTCCATCGTGTCAAACAATGGATATGTTAAAAACTAACGCTTTATAGTACTTTGAAATCGTTATAAAATTGTGTAAGTTATTCCTTAAGTACTTATGTCCCAATATTATATCAAACTATTAGAAAAACATAAATAATTACCTAGATAGCTTGTAGTTTGCCGCAGCACACTCAAACTTGTTTAGGTTCTAGACGCCATTAATATCAAACTCCACGTGACGCATTATTGCCATACGCGAATATATTCACCTGATTTTAGGGAATCGTATCCTTGCCCCCACGTACTCTTGCCCCCCTCTACTCTATAGTAAGTCCACATACTATTACACCGCTAAAAAGATTAAATTTATATGTAAGTGGATTTTCTAAACTTGTTTCTACTACTGATATTATAAACATATTAAATTTGTAAATGTTATAAACAAATTAGGTTGGGTAACTGCCAGAAGACACATGTCTTTCTATTTTATCAACATTTGCGCATACATATTTATGTTCAAAGTATTTGCAAGATACTGACTTATCTTTATAATTTTGCACGTAACATTGCCACATACGATCTTTCTTCCTACCTATTTCTCGAAATTTGATGCGTTAATTCACATGTAAAAGAAGTCCCAGCACCTCTTCAGAAATTCGAGTCGTAGATAGGAGACAGGCCTACGTCTATTACTAGCGATGGTTCAGGGTGTATTAATAGTACTTCATCTCTATTTCTACATTATTTCTACATTACGTTACAAACTGGTTCATTTTCATCATTTATAAATTAGTACTTTGCTACTTTTTAGCGCAAATGGAAATGGAACTTAAAAATCATATTATTAGTTATATAAAGTACAGTCAACGAATTTTACTTTTTTAACTTCCAAATTATTTAACACCTAGAAGTAAATCATAATAAATGAAAATAAAGTAATTAGGCATATGGTTCTTATAATTTGGAAGATAAAGTAAAGAAATGGAAATAAATTTCTTCCCGGGAATTTATACGTCAGGGAAAACCCCCGGGATATATCCCCATTTTTTATTTTCCTTCCCACCAGTGGCCGATCTATAAGGTAAAAGCTGGAAGAATCGGCTAGTACCCACACAATGATAGGTATTACGTATCATAAACTTTCAAAAATATATAAATATCCTAACAGCACAGGATGTGCTAGGCATGTGCTATTTAGGTGTCCCAGCTACTGTTAGGAACCCGACACTTAGCACATATGATATTCATATGCTAAGTATGTACTTCAGCTACCTACAGGTGTAGGTGCTTGTTACACCTAATTGATATTTGCAACTATGTGCCACAAATATAGCACTTATATACATGGCTTAGTTTCCCACTCTAACAGTCATTTGTTTTTATGTCTTCACTTGGGACATGCATCTCTCATGTTCTAGGTACGTCCTTTAGGTACATACTGTTTCAGATACTCTAAAAGCACAAGATGTGCTAGGCATGCAACATTTAGGTGTTCTAAATTCATCTCCGACATTGGGTTCATTTGTTGCTTCTTTTTCTAAGCGATTGTGTACTAGAAGCAACAAACGCACCAACTTAAACATGTGTAAAACAATTATTAAACTTTTAATGTTTTCTTTACTTGTAATACTCTTCACGTTTAATGGTTTTATACTCTTACGATAATTATTATTGCCGTTGTCAGATATCTACAGGAATTTTGTCAGTATCATTATTTTTACTATTATGTATAATAATATAAATATTATATGAAGTATCTATATTATGTATATTCTGGAATTGGAGATTCTATTCTCCGTTGAAGAAGAATAAATAAATAAACTTTATTAGAGGGAAACTGTCACCGATCATTTGAAAGTGAATATGGAAGAACCATGAATAAATTAAATAGACGCTCGTCATTTTGTTATAAAATTACATGGCGAATAGATTTTATCTGATCCCAAACGGTTATCGTCGAATATACGCGGCTAAAGGAGCACTCTGATTAGCCCAATTCAAATGACCTCAAAAAAGTTTTCCCTCTACAAGCGACATTGGGTTCTTCGCCTCCGTGGCCAAGTCGGTAGAGCACGTGGCCAGTAATCCTAAGATTGGCGGTTCGCACCCCTCCTAGGGTAGCCCTACAGCTCTTTTTACTTGTTCTAAGTGTTCTTTGGACTCACCTTAATATAAACACATTACGCATATAGGCGATTTAACATATTTTTGGGGAATAATTTTGTGGTTCATTGACGTTTACGGGATGGGGAACATAAGTAGAACATACTAAGCACATTCCCCAGATATGTCAGACATGTGCCTAGAGGCAGACATAGACTGTGACTGAGTCTTGCCATCCCTGTGATTTCTCTCTCAGAGGTACACTCATATCCAAAGTGATTGTCGCTTATCTATAACTATCTTCTTGTAACAATATATATGTTAATGATTTTGCAGGGTACTTTTAATACTGATACTATGTATATAATCGGGAAATGTATATTTGTGTCAAATTTCATAGCAAAAGAGTTATAAATACGAAAATTAGAATGAGTAAAACAAAATGTTGATAAAAGGACAAGAAAGTTTTATTTTCGTTCCATTGTTCTTCTTTACTGCTCTTTTGACATGACATTTGCGACACACATATTTTTGGCGATTATACACATACTAACAATATAAGAAACATCGGGCGAATTCGTTAGCAAATTATATTGCTACAACAATATATTTATAGACATGCGACAATAATTTTGGACATGAGTGTACATAAGGCACATACTGGACACATTCGCAGGTACGTGAGGGAACATGAAAGGCATATGCCTGCTATGTGATTGTGCTGCTAGGTTAATAGCTTAACTTATTTTGTCACTGAAAAAACTGGGGGGACCTAGAAACAGGAATCCAAAGTAGAGAACGGGTTCAGTTGGCTAAAAAAAGAAGTCAAAATGGAAATCTTTTCTGAACGCGGCATTGAATATCGGGGTTCCATAGACCACACTGTTAGCTAGTTAGTTCAGTTAGTATTAATGATATAATCCCTACCTCAAGACGAAGATCCATAAGAATTATATAGGATGGAAACTTCAATAAATGGAAGAAGTTTTCTATTATAGTAGTCGCGCCGAGTCGCGATGCTTGACCTAGATCTGCCGATTTCACCACCCAATAGAACGTGAGGGTGTGTTCCGGTTGTCAACCCCCACTCATCAAATTTTGTCAGTGCCGTCTCTCGCGCTAGACGGAAGACATCTTCCGAGAGTACAGAGTTGTAGGATTGGCGCCAAGTTTAGTTTTCTTAATTGCTTATTGTTGCGTTATATTTTTTGTTACTATTCGTGTTATTATTACCATTTTAGAACAATTGTAACAGTTGTTATTTTGTGCAATGTTATTATTGGCAATTTTAAGTGTTTTCGTGGGCCTCTGTGTATATGTGATATACGTGTATACTATTATACGCGAACTTGTTATTGGATTCTTTTATTCCCTCTTTCACCTTGTGTTCGTGTTCTGTTCTCGAGATATGCAATACAAGTGACATTAGATACAATAAGAAGGTAATTCACAAGCAAAGGAGATATATTATATATAGTATTCTTCAGTATTTAAAAAGAAGCCAAAATAGAAGCTTGTCTAATCAGCATAAACAAAGTGAAGGACAGACCTGCAAAAGCTATTGGGGTAAGCAGGAGCTCTGTTCAACTCATAACAGGAGAGAAAGAGGGTGCACAAGCTTCAGCAGGTGAAACATCCTTTGTTTCTCCAGGAGTTTCTCTAATCAGCATAAACAAAGTGAAGGAGAGAACTGCAGAAGCTTGTGGGGTAAGCAGGACCTCTGTTCAACTCATAACTGGAGAGTAAAGGAAGCACAAGCTTCAGCAGGTGAAATGTCCTTATGGTTAGTTAGTTAGTTTTGTTAATGTTAATGATATAATCCCTGCATCCAGACGAAGATCTAAGGATCATATTACTTTATATGGAAAGTTCAATAAATGCAGCAAGTGACCTAACAATAATGGAGGAAACCGTAACTAATAGTACTGATAGAGATAGAAATCGTATCCTAACAGCTTTGAATTCAAGTAGCTTTCAATTTATCTAACGATTTTAACGTAAATTTAGCTCTCGCCTACATACATTCTTTGTTCTACTCCTCCCAGTTAATTTTTACATGGACGCCCATGACATAAAAAAAAACTTTAAAATGTGTTTGAACTGAATAAAATTAGTTTGGGATGAAATTAAAGATCCACATATGAGTCAACCTTAAAAACTTGTATAGCTATAAGAAATTATATAGAATAATATAGTCAGGAGAGATACTGAACAATTTATTATCCTTTGAGTGACATATGTTCATCATACAATCTTGATGAGTAGTGTAAAAGATTTTGATTACGCGACAAGTTAATTGAGAGAAATTAGAAGAACTTTTATCAAACGATAGTATATTTTGTTTCCAGCTGATATGGCTGCTTTTGGAACCTGAATCTGAAATAAACATGATGTCAGATAAGATAATGAAAAATGAAGAAATAATTTGACATTAAAATAAATATGAAATAAATTAAAGGAATAGTGGGTGGCGTAATTGAGACTGTAGCATTTTTACAAGTCTGAGCAAAGAAAGTTAAAAAGGTGGCTAGTTCTAAATACTTGTGAAGTTCTATTTTTAACGAAGGTATGAAATATAAGACAACAAATAAAAAGTAACAAGAAATGGTGAAATATTTTTTAGATGATTATTATAATAATGGTGAGAGCTCACTAGATGTGATTCACTGACTTAACAGTTACAAACACACGGGAAGATAGAAAGATAAAGCAGGGGGGCAACAACACACACATTATATATATATATATATATATATATATATATATATATATATATATATATATATATATATATATATATATAGATAGATAGATAGATAGATAGATATAATGTGTGTGTGATTGGCTACTATCCTGTAGAACCGTGCATCTACAGTTTGAGGTAGAACCAAAAACATCGTAAAGGGTTTTTCTTCGGAGGTATTTTAATGCTCTCCCAGTGGGAATTTAACTTAGGACTACATTCACCAAAAGCCTATGCGCTAGCCATTGGGCCACTTTTACGGTTACAGAGTCCATCTATACCTAAGGTACGTGTGCTAATCATCCAGCTAACCTGGAAATTGCAAAAGCAACATAAACAATCAAAATATCTACAAGCATTACCAGTACATAATTATTATCAAACACAATAGTGCATTGTTACTTTTTGATCTTATTATCAGAAGCATTTATCACGGATTGACAAGAGATAAGGTGTATATACATGTAAAACACAATAACTAGAACATGAAGAATAACGGGAATTTTCTATTTGTTTACATAACTAATACCTTCTTTAAAAAATGAAAAATTCGTAGGGTAATTTAATTGGAATCGGGAGAAACCCAAGAACGCAATGTTTCTACCACAGACTCACTCAGCCTGGAATCGAATCAGAGACCCCCTTGTATAGTGGGACACATAAATACTATTGTCTTAAGACTTTATCTTATGTAACCTATTTGAGATGATATTCCACAGGTTGCTGCGAAGCCAATCTAACCTTAAACTAACGCCTGAAAGGCAAGTAGCCTCCGAA
The DNA here is from genome assembly GCF_964235325.1 of Thermobia domestica. NCBI lineage: Eukaryota > Metazoa > Arthropoda > Insecta > Zygentoma > Lepismatidae > Thermobia > Thermobia domestica. The sequence continues at coordinate 338,828,644 of NC_137456.1, read as the reverse complement.
GCAGTGGCGGAGCCAAGGGACCGCCAAATGGGGCCAGTCCCCCTTGCTCAAATTCTTGGCCCCCCAAGTTGGCCTCCCCCCATACTGAGTGATACTGCTATAGGTAGACAAACGGAGTCGTCACAAGTCGCCTAGTTGATAGGCGAAACAGCAGAGTTACCAACTGCAGAATAACGTATGTTGCAGTAGTCTGCGTTCCGAGCAGGGGCGGATCCAGGACCGACTTCTGGGGGGGCGGTGGGTTGTCATACTGTTACTTTTAGGGATCCAAACTTTCAAATATATATAAAATAAGAAAGTTTTCTTTTCTGGGGGGGAGATCGGGGTGATCGCCTCCCCTTCTGGATCCGACCCTGGTTCCGAGTAAAAAGCTTCAGGCAGCTCTTTTGTTCGTAGTGCAGCAAGATCTAGTTCATCGAAATCTGTGTCGTGCATGCATTGACCTCACTATCTGAACGTTCATTTTAACCTCTGTCCCTTATCTGGTTATATTCTTTGTTTTCAACAAAGAATCCGAAAAAGGAAAATTAGTCAGCATTCCCATTCACTTGAATGTTGAAAGTCATATAGTAGCTTGCCTACAAATAGCAAACACTACAGCAAAACATGACATTTGCGTTCAACGAAAGAAGTCTTCGTACGCTACTTATTATAATTCGTAATTAACTTTCATTGATTATGGCGACAGAACAAATGCATAGCATCCATTAAATAATTTGGTATTATTATTATTATTTTCAAAGAATCTTAATATCGAGCCGTCTTGTTTAAGAGAACAAAAGTTTTTATCAGATCTTATTTCTGCAATAGTCATTCTCTCTGTTGTTCGTATCCAGATCGCTTGATACTGAATATTACCTACACCTAGTACTTGCTACCAATAATGATTCTCAATCTAGACTACCTTCTGTATTTGTCTCTAGTATGTTTTCTTCTTAACGCTCTTAGCCGTTGGCAACCCTGTAGAAACCTTCTGCTATGACTTAACTAGTGATACTAGCAAATTCCAAGGAAAAGAATGTCAGCGTTTGGTGGACCTACATTACTAACTAAAACCTGGGGAAATGTAGTAAAAATCAGTGATTTTTAAAAATAAATCGTTCTGAACTATTTTGTTTTAATCGATTTTAACTGTATCCTAATCCCAAAAATACTACTTCTAGAGAAATTCCGAAGCTTATCAATGCCAGTGCTTCAATCTTCTGATTACTAACCATCAGGTAAGATACCGAGATGATACAACTTGGTCGCGGTAGTAATGAGTAGTAGAAAAATAGGGCTTCTGCGCCACTGACCCTCTACCCACTTTTTCAGTCCCGCCTGAAGCAGACAATGAATTTCCCAGTGCCGCCTGACACACTATGCCGGGGGACACAGGGGGGATATGGGAAATCGAGCACCTTGAGCCGTCCACCCACGTTGTTTTACGACCTCCATTTTAGGGGTGTATTTGTTCCTTTTTATGAGCACTTTTTAGGGGATGTACTCGTTCTCTTTTATAATCACTTTTTCAACCCCTATAAACATAGCAGTAGCACAGAACACATAACATAGCAGATAATACATAAGACTACGTAACATAATAAGGGGGTGTATTTGTTCTCTTTTATGAACACTTTTCCAACCCCTGTTTTAACATAATAGAAATTACTCGCTCCCTTTTATGAGCATATTTTTTCCAACCCCTATTTTAACATAGCAGAGCGTTCCACCCCTAATTGAACATAACATAGGACTACGTAACATAATAAGGGGGTGTATTCGTTCTCTTTTATGAGCATATTTTCCAACCTCTATTTTAAGTACGAACATAGCATCGTTCTTTCCAACCCTTATTTAAACATAGCAGTTGGCCTATTTTTCACCCCTATCTGAACATAGTCCATTTTAGGGGTGTACTCGTTCTCTTTTCTGTACCTTTTTGGGCTATTCAAATAAACGCAAAAATGAATTTGGATGGAGTATTTATTTTTCTACTAACAAGAAAGAAAGCAAAGATATGCCATTTTAACTAGCTGAGAATTTTATATCATCTTGTACTATTTAAACAAACTAAGGGATAAATTTAAGTTATCTCTTCTATTTTGCACCAAGGAGAAATGCCCTTTTAATTACCTCAGAATTTATGTACCTTTATGTGCTAACCTAAAAAAAGCGAAGAAGTTCCATTTTATATCTTGTACTATTTAAATAAACGAAGGAATATATTTGAGTGGTCTATTCGATATTGTACCAATGAGAAATGCCATTTTTATCAGCTCGGAATTTCTAGAGCATGTTGTGTTAGTTAAACAAACGAAGGTATAAATTTGTACTAACCAGAAAAAGCGAAAACGGACTCAGAATTTATGTATAATCTTTGTACTGCTCAAATAAACGAACGAATATATTTAAGTGTCCTACTTTTATAAAAACGAGAAGTGCCAGTTTAACTTAACTAACTCAGCATTTTATACCATTTTGAAATGTTTAATAAACAAAGGAATATAATTGTAGTATCGAGAAAAAGCGAAAAAGGAATCCAAATTTATGTACTTTTGTATCACTCCAATTAACGAAAGAATAAATTTAATTGTTCTACGTTTTATACCCACGAGAAAAAATGAACGTCCATTTTAACTAGCTGACTATTTTATACTATTTAAATAAACAAAGGAATAAATTTGTACTAACTAGATAAAGCGAAAAAGGACCATTTTAACTGACTCAGAAGATTATACTATTTTGTACTATTTACGAAGGGATAACTTTTGAATGGGCATTTAAATTTTGTAGCAACAAGGAGCATTTTAACTAAGTCAGAATTTTGTAACATTTTATATTACTCAAATAAACGAAGAAATAAATTTGGATGATGTATTTAGTTTTGTACCAAGCAGAAAAAAGCAAAAAATTAACATTTTGTGCTAAACAAGCAAACAAAGGAATAAATTTATACTTGCCAGAAAAGGCGAAGAAGGATCATTTTAACTACCTCAGCACTTTATATCTTTTGTGTGCTATTCAAATAATCGAAAGAATAAATTTAAGTGGTCTATTTTATTTTTGTACCAATCAGAAGGAAAAGCAAAGGAGGTCTATTTTAACAAGCTCAATATTTTATACCTTTTGTGCTATTTAAAAAATGAATAAATATATTGGAGTGTCCTATTTCTTTTGTATCAACGAGAGGAAAAGATAAGAAGAACCATTTTTAACAGGCTTAGAATCTTATATCTTTTGTATCATTTGAACAAACGAAGGGATAAATTTGTACCAAACAGAAAAAAATGAAGAAGAACCATTTTAACTAGCTGAGTATTGTATACCATTTTGTACTCCTCAAATAAACGAAGGAATAAATTTGTGTTATCTATTCAGTTTTGTAGCAAGTACCATTTTTTACTAATCAATTAAACGAAGGAATAAATTTGGGTGTCTCATTTAATTTTGTACCAACCAAGAAAAAAAGCGTAGAAAATCCGTTTTAACTACCAGTAGCTCAATATTTCTGTACCATTTTGTGCTACTCAAATAAACGAAGGAATAAATTTGGGTGGCTCATTTAGTTTTGTACCAATCAGAAGAAAAGCAAAGAAGGCCCATTTTAACTAGCTCAGCATTCCTAATGAAATTACACTAAAAAAGTCTTGTTAATAGCCGTTTGCCTTCCATACTAGTAAGGTGCCCTATATTATATAAAAACAAATTTGCGCTCAATAGACTGTGCCTTAGGACCCCCACTACACTAAAAATACAAATGTTAGGTAACGCATTCGTAACGTTGCTTAAATATCTGCAGCAACCGAAAGAATAATAGTTTTGAGAGTTGAGTTATATAGCACTTTCTATAGATGGTGGGCAACTTGGAACTTTAAAAACTTTTCTCTCTTTGATGAAGTGATTTTTACTTTGATATGATCTCTTCTTCGTCTGGTTTCCCTTCTGTCTTTTCCTTTATCAGCGCGATGACGCAAAAATGGCCGAGCATGATGTTTCTTCTTTTTTTTCTTTAGTACTTCTTCATTCCTTAATAAAGCTAATTGTTTTGGAGTTTCCTCTACAGACGCTACTCTTCTCTGTAACCAATGGTAGCTCTGGTTGGTTAAATCTTACGTTCAAATATGTAGTTAATGACCGGAAAAATTTGAACTTCAGTGTCGGCGTTAGTACATTGTAAACCGATACTAAATATAAACTTAATTCGCTAAACGCACGTCTACTAACCATATAACTATGAGCCTTACTTAGTGACGGGAGAGGCAATTAAATTTTATTTAGCAATGCTACTTTAAAGTGGACCTTTCTCTGCTGACACAAAATAAAAAATCTAGCACCACAACTAAATAGACCACTCAAACTTATTCTTTTGTTTATTTGAAACCCCAGGAAAAAATGCTGAAAAACCCACATAGTTAAAATAGGGGTTGAAAAAATGCTCATAAAAGGGAGTGAATACACCCCCGTAGTCTTATGTTCTGTGCTATGTTTAGCTCTGCTATGTTCGTTATATTAAAATAGGGGTTGGAAAATAAGCCATATTCTTTTACTAGTTCTGCTATGTTTAAATAAGGGTGGAACGAATACAGCCCTACTATGTTAAATAGTTGTGTGTTCGTAGTCTTATGTACACCCCCTTTACTATATTACATTTGGAATTTGTAGTAGTTGATGACCAATTACTAAATGTGGAAACACCACCTCAATTTGTGCCTCCGTTTCCGAGTTATTAGGTTTTAAGTATTTTAACCTTTGACCTCGATGGTAATTATTCTTGGAACTTCTAGTAATTGATAACCAATTACTAAAGGTAGAAACACCATCTCAGTATGTGGCTCCGTTTTCGAGTTTTAAGGTTTTAAGTATTTTGACCTTTGACCTCGATGGTCATTATTTTTGGAACTTGTAGTAGTTGATGACCAATTACAAATTTGTGGAAACCACCTCAATATGTGGATCCGTTTTCGAGTTTTTGACCTTTGACCTCGATGGTTATTATCTCTGGAGCTTGTAGTAGTTGATGACCAATTACTAAATGTGGAAACACCACCTCGATATGTGGCTGCGTTTTCGAGTTATTAGGTTTTAACCTTTGACCTCGATGGTAATTATTCTTGGAACTTGTAGTAATTGATAACCAATTACTAAATGTGGAAACACCACCTCAATATGTGGCTCCGTTTTCGAGATTTTAGGTTTTAAGTAATTTGACCTTTGACCTCGATGGTCATTATTTTTGGAACTTGTAGTAGTTGATGACCAATTACTAGATGTGGAAACACCACCTCAATATGTGGATCCGTTTTCGAGTTTGACCTGTGTGCTCGATGGTCAACACTTTTGGGACATGTGCTCTTTGATGATCAATTACTAAATGTGGCTTCGGTTACGAGTTTGACCTTTGTTCACGATGGTCAGTAGTTTGGTGACATACTTTTGTCATTTCTGCTATGTTAAGGTTTGGGAACGAAATCTGTGGGGTGGAGATTGTGTTCATAATGTTATGTATATTCTGCTATGTTAAAATAGGGGGTTGAACGAATACAGCCCTGCTATGTTAAATAGTAGTGTGTTCGTACCCCCTTTGCTTTGTTACATAGGTATTCATTGTCTTAAAATAGGGGTTGAAAAAATGCTCATAAAGAAGAATGAATACACCCCTGCTATGTTTCCTAGTCTTATGTAATTTCTGCTTTGTTAAAATAGGGGTTAGAAAATAAGCCATACTATGCTATGTTTAAATAGGGGTGGAACGAATACAGCCCTACTATGTTAAATAGTTGTTTGTTCGTACCCCCTTTGCTATGATACATAGGTATTCATTGTCTTAAAATAGGGGTTGAAAAAATGCTGATAAAAGAGAACGTGTACACCCCTGCTATGTTTCGTAGTCTTATGTATTCCCTGCTCTGCCATTTGTTCGTAGTCTTATGTATTTTCTGCTAAGTTTGAATAGGGGTTGGAAACGATGCTATGTTAAAATAGGGGATGGAAAATATGTTCATAAAAGAGAACGAGTCCAACCCTAAAATGGACTATGTTCAAATAGGGGTGAAAAAATAGGTCAACTGCTATGTTAAAATAGGGGTTGAAAATATGCTCATAAAAGATAACGAGTACACCCCTGCTATGTTAGGTTCAATTAGAGGTGGATTCTAATTTCTGTTATGTAAAATAGGGGTTGAAAATATGCTCATAAAAAAGAACGAGTACACCCCTGGGTTGTTATGTTCAATTAGGGGTGGATTCTAATTTCTGTTATGTAAAATAGGGGTTGGAAAAGTGCTCGTAAAAGAGAACGAATACACCCCCTTATTATGTTACGTAGTCTTATGTATTATCTGCTGTTATGTGTTCTGTGCTATGTTAAATAGTGGTTATTAGCTCTGCTATGTTCATAGGATTTAAAAAAGTGATCATAAAAGAGAACGAGTACACCCATAAAAAGTGCTCATAAAAGGGAACAAATACACCCCTAAAATGGGAGTCGTAAAACACCGTGGGTGGACGGCTCAAGGTGCTCGATTTCCCATATCCCCCCTGTGTCCCCCGGCATAGTGTGTCAGGCGGCACTGGGAAATTCATTGTCTGCTTCAGGCGGGACTGAGAAAGTGGGTAGAGGGTCAGTGGCGCAGAAGCCCTATTTGTCTACTAGTGTAATGCTATTTTATGTAAAAGTGGTAGTTAGTCCCGTGACCAGGTTGTTTCATCCCGTTTTCTAATGTTTAGTAATCAGAGAGATATGAGGAGTTATGTAGGACTGGTCCACGGATATTCCATACAGTGAATTCAGTCAGTCAGTGAATACCCAATTTTTTCGCATATTAATATTTGTTCTTTGTTAATATGAATTTCTAAGAAAATTAAGCTTTCAGCATTTCTGACAAAATTACATTGTAGGAATTATGCAGAAGGGTAAATCAGTGGTGACGAATTTTTAACAGGATATTCTAACTAATGGCCCTCCTTCAAATCTAATCCGAAAACAAACAATATTAATTTAGTATCGACTACAGGATAATAGCAGAATTTTCTAAAGATAATGTATTAAGAGGCATTTTTTTTGCCTACTATTGATAGAGCAATCACTGAGACGGAAAAACGCTTTGGACCACGTAGCAAAATCATTAGATCAATCGCCACTCCACATCCAAAAAGTGAAAACTTCCTAAATTACAACATTGTCGAGCCTATGGACCAGCATTATGGAAGTGATCTGGAAATATTTAAATGTGAATACAAACACTCGCAAAACAATTAAGTCGTATGAAGACGAGAGAAACCCAAAGTTGATTTTTTGATGAATTTAAATCCTTAGATCTTGTTGAAGTTGTTGATAAGTTTACTGCTGTCCACAAGAATAGAAAGATCCTCTTTTAAGTAGAGGCCTGAACCTATGAGTTATTTTCTTTACCTGTAAAAGTGTATTTCTCTGTTTTCACTTAAATCAACAAGCCACACTTGTTTTAAACGCAGTGATTAAATAACTATTTATATTAGAAATTAATTCTATTAATGTAATTGTTTGAGGTAGTAGATTCTTACATTTTCATTGTAAAAGAGTAAAATCATGAACAACAAAGATGAAAACACCCCCCCCACACACATATATATATAGTGTAACTTCGGAAAATAACGCCAGTCGGGTAATAACGCCATTTAAAGCTTTCCACAATGCTAGCATAAACGCGTGGTTCGTAAAGTGACCGCTTATGAGTGTATGATAAACAGTGATGCTTATTGTTTTTGTAAGCATAAAGACTAGAGGCAAGCCAAGCGTCAGTAGTAAGGGGGTTACTCTGCCTAACTTTGGACTTTGACCCCGACCTTTGTGACGTCATAGGTCAAAGGTCAATGACCTTGGCCCGGGGTCAATGACGTAGGGGTACATACGACCACCCCCTCTAAATTTTGGCAGGGGTACCATGGCCCACGCCCTAAATTTTGGCAGGGGTACATAGGACCACCCCCCTTAAATTTTGGAAATTGCCAAATCTAAAAATTGGATGTGGTAGCCTAGGACCACAGTATGTACCTCTATCATTGGGTGTCTATGTCGTTCTTTTTTATGGGTAAAAAATTGCCAAAAATTCAAATTTCGGAGGTTTTTGAACTAATTTATCCCCTTTGATGAGGTGTTAATACCTTATATAGTTATATGGGCGTATACAGGGGTTAATTTCCTTTCATAAGATATGGGTATATTAATGCACCCCTTTAAAAATTTGGGAAGGGTACCTTGGCCCAACCCTTAAGTTTTGGAAATTGACCAATTTAAACATTGGGTATTATAGTACAGGACCCTAATATGTATTATGATAAATTTGGGTGGTCCACCTCGTTCCCTTTTAGGGGTACAAAATTGCCAAAAATATAAACGTAAGCAATACGTTGTACCACGTGTTTGGTTTTTGGTCCATTTTATCCCCCTTTGATGAGGTCCTATTACCTTATATAGTTATATGGTAATGTATAGGGGTCCATTACCTATCATAAGACATGAGTATATTGGTGCATCCCGGGAGGAGTACCTTGGCCCACCCCTCAAATTTTGGAAATTGCCCAATTTATACATTTGGTATTATAGTACAGGACCTCAATATGTATCATGATAAATTTGGATGGTCCACCTCGATCCCTTTTAGGGGTACAAAATTGCCAAAATATAAGCGTTGTACCACGTGCTTGGTTTTTGGTCCATTTTATCCCCTTGGATGAGATCCTATTACCTTATATGATTACAGAGATCTATTTCCTATCATAAGACATGGGTATATTGTTGCACTCTTCTTAAAATTTGGCAAGGGGTACACTGAAATTGTCCAATTGAAGCATAGTACAGGACCTCAATATGTTTCAGTGGTCCTATTACCAAATTTTTTACTACAACCACGTGTTTGGTTATTGACTCAATGTATCCTATTTGATAAGGTATGGACGGGTATCCCCTTTCAATTTGGTATAAACCTTCGGGTGTAGTACGGTCACGTAATCGATGATTTGTTTTTGATGCGCGACGAGGTCCCTGGTCAATGTTCTCTAGGAATTAGGTGGAAACTTTGATAGGAAAGATTCATGGCATTTAAATTTTTTTCAACTTTCGAACTAAAAAAAATCAAACCAAAGTTTTTCAAAACAAAAATTGAAACGAAAACTTTTAAACGAAAATCTTGAAACTAAAAATTTTTTGAAACGAAAATTTCAAAACAAATTTCAAACGAAAAATTTTCAATTAGAATTTAAATCAAACAGTGATCAACTTTCACGGTTAACCGTTAAACTTTAACCTGTTTTTAACTATTCGATTAACAAATAAACGGTTTTCAACTATTCGATTAACAAATAAACGGTTTTCAACTATTAAATAAACAAATGAACGGATTTTTCCTTTTCACACCAGTGAGTGCAAGAATTTACAAACTAAAACAAAAAACTTTTTGTACTCGCTTTAAATACGCATCATTTTTGAAGCAAGGTGTTAGTGTTCATCATGGATACACAGTGGAAACATCCATTTACCTGTATTCTCGCAGGGCCTAGTGGGTGTGGAAAAACGTATTTTGTGAAGCGATTATTGTCACATCTCCCAACCATGATCAATGCAAAATTACGTAAGATATACTGTGTGGAGTGCAGGGTAAGAAAAGAGAAATCTCCGTATTAAACTCATATGTAAATCTCTCTCTTACTACCCCTTTGCTTACAGGAATGTTGTATCATCCAAATTTAAAGAAAATCAAAAGACATGCCAAATAAAATAATAGAAATTACTGAAATTTAGATAAAAGTCGGTAGAGCTAAGATAAAAAAATAATATATATATATATATATATATATATATATATATATATATATATATATATATATATATATAATTTATATAATGCTATTCCTGTAAGTGTGAGTTCCTTATTTAAAGTCCTGTAGCCCCTTTCGGACTTTCTTTGATATGTGGACTTACGCATGAGTTATCTGCCACCTTGGTTTATCAAAGAATAGGTGTGTGATTACCTTACTAGTTTCGAACATCTGATATTAAAGAACATGGAATCCAGCAAACCTGCAAGAAACAAACAAATTATTCTGGTACTTACCATACCAGCCGAAATTCCATTAGGGAAGGTGATAACTCCATGTAGTTTAATAAACACTTTTATTATAAACACAACACTTAATCACTTAAACCACAACACTTAATTGATATTGATATAAGATATGCTCACAGTTGAACTAAAATAATTTTTAAAAAAAATCTTATGATTTTTTTTATCACTAGTTCATAGTTAATAATATGTATTTGTATCTATTGCACAGTTCATCTTCTTTAATTTCCAGGTAGGTGTGTCCGTTACTTCACAGCATTAATCACAATTTTAGTGTCTATTCTTTCATGTTGATAGTATTCTTTACTTAAATGTTTTAACACCCTACGTGTTTGGCAAGAAGTGTGCAGGTTACGCACTGTTGTTCACATCCTAGCGTATAAGCGAGTGTGTGATTACTTAAAGATTAATAAATTTTTCGTGTAATGAATTTCTTTTGTCCCAAATGCTTTCCAAAACATAATTGATATAAAAATAAAATGTGTGTAGAAATGTGTTTATATATAATACTTGAGAAGTTGTAAACTTGAAGGGGGGAGATAATTTTATAGAGATAACATTTAGATAAAATAGAGATTCTTTCCTGTTATTAGTGAATTCATTAGATTAATTAGAATTGATGGTTTTGACTAGGCTGAAAAGCAGAAAGATGAATGAAGAACTTAGAGATTTAAAACAAGCGCAAAGTATGTCATCTACAGAAGTAGATCAGGGAGATGAAATTCAAGTGAGAGACGAAAACATAGAAGTAGGTAATGAGACAGATGGGATAGGAGACACAACTAGGAGTTCATCAGACCCAGTGTTGCAATTCTTGATGCGAATGCAGCAAGAATTAAATAACAAGATTGATAAATCTCAGCAGGAATTAAATAGTAGGATAGATAGATCCCAACAAGAGTTACAGCGTGAACTGAAAACAGAAATTAGGAAAGAGGTGCAAGAGTTAGGCTCTAAACTAGCACAAACTCACCAGGAGTTAGATAGTAAGATTAGTGCATTGTCTAGTAAGCTAGAAGATACAAATGAAGAGCTAAGAAATACAAGAAGGGATTTAGAACATTCACAGAAAGAGCTTGAATCTAGGCTGAGTAGGTCATTACAAAATACAGAGCAACAACTGCATAACGATATAGAGAACACCGTATAACAATTAAATGTAACAGTAAATCAAGTTTCTGAAAATTTAGACCAGACAGCTAGAAATTTAGAAGAAGTTAGAAATGATATAGGAAATAAGATAGAATCTGGAGAAGAACAAGGCAGTTAGCGGTTGGATCGGGTCTGTGAAGTTGCTGCTCGTGTGAAAATAGTTATTTTCATAATGAACTATAGACTCAACAGAGTTAATTGCAATGGAAAATATGTGCATTGACATTCAGTTTAGTTAAGTGCGATAAGTTGCATCATTGGTGTTCAAAATAATTTAAATGAACTGTTTCAGTTTTCTAGACTATAGGCATTGTGAGATCCAATCTGACAATACTGGTAACGAATACACACATCTTATGTATGCAGCAACAAACCATTAAAATATATATATAGAGAGAGAGTGATAGAAGTGCAACTATAACCAAGTTTGAAGTGGTTACACAGTGGTGGACTCACTTATATCCAAGTTATAATCAGGTACCATGGACTTAATCTACCTTAGGACGCTACGGAAACCGTTTTAAAAGAATACTATCAACATGAAAGAATAGACACTAAAATTGTGATTAATGCTGTGAAGTAACGGACACACCTACCTGGAAATTAAAGAAGATGAACTGTGCAATAGATACAAATACATATTATTAACTATGAACTAGTGATAAAAAAAATCATAAGATTTTTTTTAAAAATTATTTTAGTTCAACTGTGAGCATATCTTATATCAATATCAATTAAGTGTTGTGGTTTAAGTGATTAAGTGTTGTGTTTATAATAAAAGTGTTTATTAAACTACATGGAGTTATCACCTTCCCTAATGGAATTTCGGCTGGTATGGTAAGTACCAGAATAATTTGTTTGTTTCTTGCAGGTTTGCTGGATTCCATGTTCTTTAATATCAGATGTTCGAAACTAGTAAGGTAATCACACACCTATTCTTTGATAAACCAAGGTGGCAGATAACTCATGCGTAAGTCCACATATCAAAGAAAGTCCGAAAGGGGCTACAGGACTTTAAATAAGGAACTCACACTTACAGGAATAGCATTATATAAATATATATATATATATATATATATATATATATATATATATATATATATATATATATATATATATATATTATTTTTTTATCTTAGCTCTACCGACTTTTATCTAAATTTCAGTAATTTCTATTATTTTATTTGGCATGTCTTTTGATTTTCTTTAAATTTGGATGATACAACATTCCTGTAAGCAAAGGGGTAGTAAGAGAGAGATTTACATATGAGTTTAATACGGAGATTTCTCTTTTCTTACCCTGCACTCCACACAGTATATCTTACGTAATTTTGCATTGATCATGGTTGGGAGATGTGACAATAATCGCTTCACAAAATACGTTTTTCCACACCCACTAGGCCCTGCGAGAATACAGGTAAATGGATGTTTCCACTGTGTATCCATGATGAACACTAACACCTTGCTTCAAAAATGATGCGTATTTAAAGCGAGTACAAAAAGTTTTTTGTTTTAGTTTGTAAATTCTTGCACTCACTGGTGTGAAAAGGAAAAATCCGTTCATTTGTTTATTTAATAGTTGAAAACCGTTTATTTGTTAATCGAATAGTTGAAAACCGTTTATTTGTTAATCGAATAGTTAAAAACAGGTTAAAGTTTAACGGTTAACCGTGAAAGTTGATCACTGTTTGATTTAAATTCTAATTGAAAATTTTTCGTTTGAAATTTGTTTTGAAATTTTCGTTTCAAAAATTTTTTAGTTTCAAGATTTTCGTTTAAAAGTTTTCGTTTCAATTTTTGTTTTGAAAAACTTTGGTTTGATTTTTTTTTAGTTCGAAAGTTGAAAAAAATTTAAATGCCATGAATCTTTCCTATCAAAGTTTCCACCTAATTCCTAGAGAACATTGACCAGGGACCTCGTCGCGCATCAAAAACAAATCATCGATTACGTGACCGTACTACACCCGAAGGTTTATACCAAATTGAAAGGGGATACCCGTCCATACCTTATCAAATAGGATACATTGAGTCAATAACCAAACACGTGGTTGTACTAAAAAATTTGGTAATAGGACCACCGAAACATATTGAGGTCCTGTACTATGCTTCAATTGGACAATTTCAGTGTACCCCTTGCCAAATTTTAAGAAGAGTGCAACAATATACCCATGTCTTATGATAGGAAATAGATCTCTGTAATCATATAAGGTAATGGAATCTCATCCAAGGGGATAAAATGGACCAAAAACCAAACACGTGGTACAACGTTTAAATTTTGGCAATTTTGTACCCCTAAAAGGGATCGAGGTGGACCATCCAAATTTATCATGATACATATTGAGGTCCTGTACTGTAATACCAAATGTTTAAATTGGGCAATTTCCAAAATTTGAGGGGTGGGCCAAGGTACTCCTCCCGGGGTGCACCAATATACCCATGTCTTATGATAGGTAATGGACCCCTATACATGACCATATAACTATATAAGGTAATAGGACCTCATCAAAGGGGGATAAAATGGACCAAAAACCAAACACGTGGTACAACGTATTGCTTACGTTTATATTTTTGGCAATTTTGTACCCCTAAAAGGGAACGAGGTGGACCACCCAAATTTATCATAATACATATTAGGGTCCTGTACTATAATACCCAATGTTTAAATTGGTCAATTTCCAAAACTTAAGGTGTGGGCCAAGGTACCCTTCCCAAATTTTTAAAGGGGTGCATTAATATACCCATATCTTATGAAAGGAAATTAACCCCTGTATACGCCCATATAACTATATAAGGTATTAACACCTCATCAAAGGGGATAAATTAGGTCAAAAACCTCCGAAATTTGAATTTTTGGCAATTTTTTACCCATAAAAGGGAACGACATAGACACCCAATGATAGAGGTACATACTGTGATCCTAGGCTACCACATCCAATTTTTAGATTTGGCAATTTCCAAAATTTAAGGGGGGTGGTCCTATGTACCCCTGCCAAAATTTAGGGCGTGGGCCATGGTACCCCTGCCAATATTTAGAGGGGGTGGTCGTATGTACCCCTACGTCATTGACCCCGGGCCAAGGTCATTGACCTTTGACCTATGACGTCACAAAGGTCGGGGTCAAAGTCCAAAGTTAGGCAGAGTAACCCCCTTACTACTGCGTCTGTAAAGAGAAACCGGTGAACAAATGTTGACGTGACAGCCGCGGAGCAGAGGAAACAGCTCGCAAATTTTTAGTATGTGAAACGAGGTAGGCGAATTGTTTGGGTGAAAGTGAGATTTTAGTATTACTAAAGGTATGCGCTGATAGGGCCGTACTTGCATAATATTATGATATAAATAAAATATGCAGGACCACTATTCTTGGTATAGAAATAATGACCAAAACAAAGTCTATTGTTTCTGGAAATAACGCCACTATCGCGTCGGGAAATAACGCCACTCCATCTAATCGCTAATCGAAACTAATACTAGTGTTAAAAGTTTGCATTTCTTTGTCGTAGTTGTAGAGCCGGAAAAGTTTAGTTTTATGCTTTCATGGCAAGACACTCGAATATCGTGTGGAGAAAGGCGGAGAATTTGAGCTATGGTAATCTAATGCGTTTCAAAAGAATTACGTGAACGAATTGTATACGATATTGAGAAATACACTTGATGCTATGAATCTTTTGTGACAATCCTGAACTTATTTGCAATGCAGATTAAAAGCAGGACTACAACTAACATACAACAGTAGCCTAACAATATTGGCACATAAAGGGAGCAAGCGAGTATTTAATGGCGAAAAAGGTGAAAAAGGTGAAACTGTGAGTGTTAGTGCGTGCACTAATGTATCAGGTTCAAATTAGATCCCTTCGATGGTGTTATACAAGAGAAAGTATTAAAAAAATAGTTTAGTGATGATCTTCCTCTAGATAACACTTATGCAATGACACCTAAAGGCTGTGTTACAAAGGGAGAATTCCGTACATTTCTGGAACATTTCAACAGACATCGAATCCCTGGCCGAGCGCCGCTTATTGTAGACTGCCATCGCAATCATCTTGATATTACCACTTTAGATGCTGCTGAGACCATGTATATTAAACTGCTATGCTTGCCTGCACATTGCACCCATGAACTTCAATCACTCGACAAAAGCTTCTTCAAATTCGTTAAAACCGTAACTGCTCTGAAACAGTTGACAGTTATCGACGAACGCATCCCGGAATAACACTTGGGAAGCTACAGTTTCCAAAACTGTTTTCACAGCCATGATTCCGTTCAGCAACACCTCAGACCACAATTTTGGGCTTCAGCGTTACAGGGCATCCTTTTAACAAAAATGCTATACCCGATGTCGCTTTTTCTCCAAATGATGTCTCAGAGCAACAGCAACCTCCACCAACACCTCCAAACACATGGCCAGCCTCCATCTCTCCTTCAACACCACCGAGTGCCTTCTCCATCCACGAGCTTCTACCTACAGCTAAAATAACTAGGAACAAATATCATCCCAGGGGGATTTCTCTTACTGCCAGAGGAGTATTGGTAACACTAGAACTATTCGCAAGAGCTGGCTCTTTAACTTCTTCCGGCACGAAGAAACAAGCATCCTCTGGAAAGACAAAGGATGGAAATATGCTCCGTGGAAACTTTGGAGGATATTACTACGATCTCAGGGGTCTTAAAACGTGGATTCAATGTATTGAATGCAAGATTATGGTTTCACGACTTGTGATTCTGACAGCATTGTTAAATATGGCTTCTGAACATTTTGTGACGCTGGTTGTGCATTGTTGTCTGCCTCCGACGAGTAGTGCTCCATATGACTGCAGCTGTTATGTTAAGAGGTTCGTAATCATCACAAGAGTTACCGGTTAACATGTATGATGACCATGAGTTTTGTGTACCAGCAAAGCAGGTAGCACATTGCCAAGAACATTATTTAGTTGTGTTCAAAATGTATTTCATTACGATTCCAACACCTTTCCGTTGTTGTAAAGCAAGTGGCGTTATTTGCCGACACGTCTGGTAATAACGTCATCTCATACTCACTCCGATTCTCAGTGCATTGTGGTCGACATTGTATGTGTAGGATCTTTTTTTTCTCATTTCATTATAGCGGAGGGTTCACTCCATCTTCCATGTAATGTGCACAGTTCTAGATATAAGAGCACTTGAACACCAGAACAATATGTTGAATTGGTGGCGTTATTTGCCGAAGTTACCCTCCATATATGTCTCATTATGTTTTTCTGTTGGCGCGAAATTGCCTTTATCCTCATTGGTTCCCTCCGACCAATGAGAGAGAAGAAATGGGCGTGGCCTTTCATTTTCTCGTGTATATAAGATCTTCTGTCACCTGTCCTTTCTCAGTGTTTGTGTCTGATGAAAAGAACGTTAGGTCCTTGAAACTGTAACACATTGTAAGTATAGTTTTTAAAATATTTCATTCTGCTCTGGTCAGAACTGTGTCTTATTTATTACTCTTCAAAAGTGTTGTTTTAAAAGAGTAATTCAGTGTTGCCAAGCGTAGCAGAATTCCGCTAAACGTAGTGACTTATGGTTGCCCTGGCGACAAATTGGCGACGGACGAAATATATGGAAAATGTAGCTACTTTTGACAACCTATCTTAAAACTTCGAATTTTCCGCCATAGCTTGAAAGAAGTTAAGAAATTAGGTTATTACAAAACATTTATATTAGGTTAGAAAACATGTGACAAAATTTAATCAATTTTGACTTTATGCAGAGTTGTTCTGACGCTTGATTAGTGTCATACTAAAGAGATCGACTAACATATTTCCTGCAATAATCAGGCCTTTAGTATGACGCTAATCACACGTCAAAACGACTCTGCATAAGGCCAAATCTATCTTCTGCATTTAATGCTGGTCCAGCCTTAATGAGAGTATTGTTTTGGGGAAAGAGGGTTCATTTGTTGTAAGGTATAAGTACTGTTGAGACAAAAGTATAGAATTTTTTATGATGTTAAATAGTATTTTATAGTAGTTTCTTGGGGAGAGAAATTAAAACAAAGTAGGATTAAACGAGAAACTTCTTTTTTTTAAAATAATTGTAATGAAACATTTTATAAATTTTATATTTGATACATGTATCGACGTTATTTGCACGCTAATCTTTGTTTAATTTATGTCAAGTGACATTATTGTAATTATTCTTACACTATAATTTAGAAGTTATTGTACGCAATAAGAATAAAACATATGTGTCCCTTTTCTTTCATTTCTTCTTTTTTAGAAGAAAAAGATGTTTACTATTGCAACTGATGTTACATAATGTTAGTATGTTAGTATAAGATGAAATGAATTCTTTGACTTTTACGTCCCTCGATTATGCCAGTTAGGCTAAAGGAGACGGTGATTATGAGAAATGAGTGAAATGGTGGAATGAAGATGGTGGAAGAAAACGGGAGAGCCCCAGAATACCCACAAGCACGGTGTTTGTCCACCTCAAGGTCCACACGGCACGAGCTGAGATCGAACCAAAGACCGAGCTGAACGATCCACCACTGAGCTATCGCGTCTCCTTAATATGTTAATAAACAAAGTTATAATAAAAGAACGATAAATATTGACCGTGACTTTTACTTTAATAATATTAACTGAAATAAGACTGAAGTTCTTTTGTTAATTCATGAAATTTAATGAATAAATCAGGGCTTTCCGTTTAGAATTTAGTCCTATTATTAATTTGTGAAATATTTTGCACTTTTGTTAACAGCGATCTTTTTTCTTTTTTTTTTTTTTTTATCATTTATGTTTAATTTTATAATGCAGTGAAAAATAGCGGAATTTCAGTAAGGGTAGCGGAACGTAGCGGCATTTTGGCGGCCCAGTAGTGACTTCTCGAGTTAGGGACCTGGCAACATTGGAGTAATTATTCTGTAATTTTTAAAGATGTGATTGCATGTTTGATTGCAAGTATAAAATTGCTCTATGAACGTTCTTGTAAGCCATTTCATTAACACATGCACCATAAAATAAAATGGAAGTATCAAGCATAGTTGCAAGTTCGTATTAAATTTTTAGCCATAATGGCTGGTGTAGCATCTGTTAAGTTGGAATTTTTGTACAAAGAAGAAATTGATTATGGTTTTCCTCAGGAAGATCCACTCGAAGGGAAAGGATGGACATACGAAATGATAACTGACAGCAAAGAATTAATATTATCTTCAACCGAAGGAGAGCAAACAAGAGAGAAAGATGTAGCTATGTATTCTTCGGATGTCAAATTAAACATTGGTATGATGAAATCTGAATTTGCAGTAAAAGACCCTGCCTTTGAAAATAATATAGAAACACTAAGAAAAATAGAGATTGAAGAGACTTGCGCTTCTTACTGTGATGACTACAAACAATTAACTACAAGTAGTTCAAATTCAGTTGGGACAGAAAGGTAATGTTAAATTTTATATACAATAACTGGTTAAGATTGATAATACAGTTACATGGGTAAGAAATTTTATAGTTGTAAGGAATACTTTTCGAGAAATAGTTACGGGAGGTAGGCCTACGTCTAACGTAAATTAATAATCAACAGTTTGGAAGTGGCGCGGCACACATAGACTAGCTGTACCCAGAAACACAATTGAGTACACCCATCTTAATGAAGGAATCATTATCTACAATTGAATACGCATTTCAAACCAATTCTTGTAGATATTTTTGATATGGGTTCTTTGTGATAGTGTTCCATATATAGAGGCTTGTTTAAGAAAAAAACGTCCGTGGCTGAATGGGATCAGAAAATTTCCGAAATACTAGCATGATTTTTTTTTTATACCGGACCAAACGTATAGATGTTTGTAACTTTATCCCCAAGTTATCTCGAATACGCCACTTGTCCGAAGGTCTTCCAAAGTCATTAATAAAACATAAGTCTAACTAAAAATAGGTGGATATTTATTGAAAAACCTATACATAAATTCATTGCATATTTTACTTCATTTGCTGAAAGTCGGCTGTTTTTATTTTCAAAATCATTTTTGGGGGACGGAGTTGCACTTATCTATATAGTTTCACATCAGCACTTTAGTGTACGTATACAATAAGAATTATTTTGTAAAAGACACGAATCAAATTGTGCTGGCTTGCCACTAGAAAGAAGTAACGCTGTGTAGGCCTAAGTCAGGGCAGGACTGCAGCATGTTGGCCGGAGAAGGAGCGAAGTGTTGCGTAGGGAACAGGCGCGTCACAAAAGGTCAATATGCATGCAAACAAGCATAGGACAAAACACTCTATATGGCATAAAATGTATTATTTTTCATGCTGAATTGTGTATTTGTACGCTAGTAAAGATGTTATATGAAACATTCTAATATGTTGTCATTGCTTACATATTTGTGTTCCAATATAATACACTACTAACGTAAATTTTGCAATTATCTTGATCCTTTAAGTCTCGGATATTTCTCTAGTACCGCGACAATTACATTTATACTTCATTTCATTTACAATGGTTAATAGCTTCTTTGTGTGTGAATCCGCGCATAACAGGTTCGATCTTGATTAATTTATTTTTATGAAGGTAGGTATCTTAGAAGTAAGAACACAAGATATTTACGATATCTATGTACTAGTCTATTAAAATATTATTTCGAATTGGGTCAAGATTTTACTTTGGCTCGGGCAGTGACTTCAATCGGTTCTTATGGGTTCGGTCACTTCCTGGAACTGTTTCCGCCTCAGTCAGTTCTTGGAACTGTTTGTGCCTTTGGAGCTTTCACGTGGTATATACTTTTCACACGCAAATTCACTAACCGTTTGGATACATTGGACCTCGCGTTTGCAGAATTAACGTCTTAGTTTTACTTTCACAACACTTTCTCTAATTATTTAATTAATTAATTACATTAATGAATTTCATACAGTCCACGTTTGTATGATTTCATTACACAAAGTCACGCATATATATATATATATATACGAATTGCATATCTTCCCTACACATTACATATAATAATGCTTAGAAGTAAAATAGGACATTTTTTATACACGGAGCAATTTCAAATATGTCTAACATTTCTTCTCTTGTTATATTTGTGGTAGATATGAGGGTAAATATATATTGGAGGGCTCGACGTTTTTACGTATGAGTACACTTGAATACCTACGAGCTTTTATTTTAGATATATATTTACTATTCTTACAATTCAATTACTCTTAGTATATGTACCTGTATTTATTAGTATTTTTATAAAATATATAACTAGTACCCTTTAGGAAATTGAAAAACTTATAATAGCAAAAAAAGGTTTCAAATTCGATACTAGTCATGAATTTTGCTGAGCATAAGCTAACAGTCTTTTTTCAGGTCTTTGAAAAGATGCTTATAACGCATGTTACTTTGGAGAACACTTCTGGTGTAACCTCTCTTGACAGAGAAAACACATTTTTCTTGTACAAGATTTGCACACTACTCATCGTTCTTGTGATGTATCTACAATGTAATGCGTGTCAGAGTTTCGAGCTTCGATAGGGATATACGATCTTGGACCTGGCCTAATTGATGTCATGTTTCCAATGCGAAAAAGACACATGGTAACTTCTCTCAAAAACTAGGTATGTGAGTTCATTGTTCGTGTTAAATTCGCAATGCAATTTCCAAGAAGAATCAACTGCTAAATTGAGCGCATTATTGAAAAGATTCTACCACCGTTTCTTGGATCTGAGTTTGGGTCTGTATGATGCAAGAAGACGATCCATAACTTCAACTCCTACCATTCCTTCATTGTACTTTTGAATAACGAGTAGTCGACTAGTTGGAACCCTGGGCCGCGGTGGCTCAGTGGTAGAGCGTTCACTTCTGGTGCTTGGGGTCCCGGGTTCGATGCCACCATTTCATTCATTACTCATCATCAACGTCTCCCTTAGTCTAACTGGCATAATTGTGGGACGTACAACTCAAAGATTTCATTTTTTAATTGGAACCTTTATTTTATGTACACGAGAGTATGTCCTCACTGATTCTACTGGCAAGTTTGTAAAACAGTTTGAACCAACAGTTACAAGCGGACTCTAATTTCACCTTACAAAGCACACATTACAATCACTTTTGACGTCAAACTTTCCTGTTTCGTCCTTAGCAAGTTTTTCTGTGGAGTCAGAGGACACTGTTGAACACGATTATCTCTTACTGTTTTGTTGCTCAATTGCCTTTTCCTTCTAATTCTAAAAGAACATCATAAGATGTGAAGAAATTATAGAAAAAGACTTCGTGCTGGTCATTATTTTCTATGGTTGATGTGAGACTACGAATAACTCGTTCCTAATGGGATATCCTCAGTAACATTATCAGTACTATTGTCTTTTACACCATAGAAGTCCATTGCATATGTATAACCGACAGAAGAACATAAAAACCATATTTCGTAACCAAAACGGATTGGTTTTCTACTAATAAACAGTTTGCATATGTGATGCCCATAGTACGGAACCATGCTTTCATCAATGCTCAGAGATTGGTGAAAGATATCAAACTACTGTCAAAGATATCAAAGTTCTTCTGTAGTTCATCGTATATAGGTCTTATTTTCCCAAATTTGTCACCTCTTAGTAAGTTAGAATTGTCAACAATATGGTAATATTTTTTGTTCGAAACGGGCTCTAGGCTTTACGGATGACACATTCGGTATACACAGGTCGTCTGCTGTACTCCAATAGGACTTCTCAGAAGGAGAATATGATACCCACTGAGAAGTAATAAACCAAAAAATTGTAGTAACTGTTCATATGCTACTTTTATGTGTGGAGCTCACTTCTGCTGTGCGTACAAATTATACATTAGAACAAGGTGCTCAGTGTATGATGGAGGCAAGATCTTGAAGAAATTATCTATCGGAGAACTACCGTCAAGATGAGGATGAGAAACCCAAGTTTTTCTGGTGAACAAGAAATGGGATTGAGGCTAATTTTCGCAACATTTTTGCACTTAGGCATACACTGTTTCTCTTCCTTTTTTAGATGATCAAGTTTATGGTATATTTTCGAGCTCATTTGCGTCATAGATGTCATTATTCACTGCCTCTATCAACTCACCACATACG
This sequence comes from Thermobia domestica, assembly GCF_964235325.1. NCBI lineage: Eukaryota > Metazoa > Arthropoda > Insecta > Zygentoma > Lepismatidae > Thermobia > Thermobia domestica. The sequence goes on along the minus strand of NC_137456.1, from coordinate 338,806,363 downwards.
TCCTTACGCATAACAGGAACTAATCCGTCTTCATTTATGTGCTCCTCGTTTGAAATGTAATCTGTTCAATCTGGAGGGAGAATGTAAACATCCGTTTCCTCATGATCAGAAACACACAAAGTGTCCAACGTGCCTACTATTTCATCCAGCGTAAAAAATTACCTTGCCATTTCGCGATTTTAGACAACAAATATTCAAACTAACTCGCCACGTACCAATGTTCCCAAATGGGAACTTTCAAATATTTCATTTGCGCAATAAGAAACGATGGTCTCAGACGCACGTTCTCATCCTAATAAAAAGCACAAACATTAAACTCTCAGCTTTCCACAGAAAGTCTAGCCAACTTCTATATTACGTCGTAAGCACGCAGTAATACTACCTCTTGTAAAAAGCACGAAAACATCAATTGTAAAAAAATCGAAAGAAATTATTTAATATACATTTTTGTGAAATTAATGCAAATAAAACAATTAACATTTCTTTCGTTTATAATACCACTCAATGTTGGGCCAGAAATATAGAAAATATACAACGCTAGAACACTGAAAATTTCCTGCTTCCAAAAGGGAACAATGGTACCTAAATGGTTAACGAAAAAGTTACCTACTTACGTACGAATCAGCTGAGCGTTCGAAGGTAGTTAGAAGCCACGCAGGAGTAATTTCATTGCACTTTTGCCACCATGATAATACCACACGGCGTTACGTCACGATCGGTTGGAGCGACTGGAATGTAATTCCTCAACTGCACCGGGAACCGGGTAAGAGAAATCGGTTGCACTGTCCGGTTCAAAGTAAAAGCTTGCCCTAATTTTATATATTTTGTTTATAATTCTGTGAATTTTACGGTAAATCTGTAAAAAATAAATGCTTGCTGTTGATTCCTCTGGTGTAGAAATTCACAGAGTAGAGTTCGATAGTTTAAAGTAGTTGTATCAAGAACATCACAGTTTGGAAGAAATCGTAGCCTTTATATAAGCGTTTGGTTGTAAACTTTAACTGGAGAGAATGAAACATCAACGAAATAGGATTGGTTCAAAATTTACACACACTCCCACTTATATATATATATATATATATATATATATATATATATATATAAACAAATCAATCATGTGTCAAACATGGAACTCGGTTCATATCTGATTTCAATCAATGAGTTCAAATACACATGTAACTACAAATCAGGAGAAAAATACTATCTAGGTGAGAGACCCCCTAGGGTATGGAATGGGGGAAGATATAATAACAATCGAAAAGGGCTGCTGTCAGTATCGAATCCATTGTCTTTTAGGTCACTAAACTAATCGGTGATAAATTCGGTAACTAAGCCGGAAGTAAGTCAAGAACAATCTTAATTTGCTTATTGATTTTCATTTTGCTCATTTATAATAATAATAAATATAATAATATTTATTATTGTTATTATTAATAGTGAATTGTAATTTACCGGATAAGGCACGGATAACGCAAAAATATTACTCTTCTGTATTTATTTTCGTCAGTATTTTTTAAAATTATTTTCATGCAAGTGCTGGTGTTTCAACTGGAAATGATAAAATAGAAGTTAAGGCCGTTCACAATAATAATTTTTAGCTAACCTAGTGCCTTAAAAATTCTTTATTTTAAATTTGTCTTTTTGAACAAAGCACACAAGAAATATAATTGCAAAATGTATTTTGATAATCATACTCGTTGAGTATTTGACGAAACTACAGCATGCAATTTATTTACTGATATGAAAAACAAATACTCAGAAATACTCTCCTTCTTTAATATTGAGCATGACGCCAATAATCCGTAATGTTTCGAAACCCGTTTCAAGGAGGAAAAGCTAGGAAATAGTTCGTGACATATCTAGGTCGATATTTACACTCCTATAGATTCTAGAAAAGATATTAACCCATTAGATTGTTCTATCAAAATTGACGTGATTTTAAATTGTACCCTATAATAAAGGGAAATACACCATTAATCGTTCAAAATTCAAGGCGTATATTAATAGAACTATTGGTAATTTTTTATGCCTCATACCTATGCACTCTTACACTTTTCTAAATTCTGAAAAGAAAACTCAATTTATTTCATTGTTGAAGTTTCATTATGATTATTTAAAATGAAACACTTACATGATAGTTTCCCATATTGGCGTAAATAACGGGTCAAAATTTATAATAAATGGAAGAAGAAAAGATTTTCGTTACTGGTATGTGATGACATTTTTACAGTAGATTGCATAAAATTATAATTTTTTTTTTTCACTCAGGTAATGGGTGTAAGAAAATTTCAAATTATATCCTTTGCGTTGAGAAACAGAAAAACTACCATTATAAATTCGAGGTTCGATAACATTTCAAATATAATGGTTGGTAACTTTTTCGTAACGTTATCTGGACTTGTAGTTTTCAATCGGAAGCATTCAACTTGAAAGTGCGAAATGTATATTTTTTTATCTTGTAATTCTTATGAGATGAGTGCATTAAATTTCGAGCTTTATCTTTCCGGAATTGAGAAAAATGTAAGAATGTACTTAGCTACAAGTTACGAAGAGAGTTTAGTTCGTGCTATTTTAAACACATTCGGGATTAGAATATCTTGTTTGCACCTTATTGGAACCTACCGTCGAAATATATATTTGACATCATGCTAACTCTACTGGCAAGCTATGAGAAAATTCTGGATCTTAGTATATATTCTTGTTGCAGTGTTGGGCATCTAAAATGCTTCTTTTCGGCTTGTAACTGCGGATGGTTCAAATTGAGATCCTGTAATTTTTTCGGTGAGTGACGTAAATTGATATTATTTTTGGGAATTTAGGAAACTTAAAGTATCTCTAGTACATGTCACGAAAAATTTCCCGATCGCTCTATTTCAAGTATATTTTTAGCTTTCAACCATCTTCTGTATTGCATTTTTTATTTTTTTTTTGCTTCTATCTCCAGAAAATGGAACCTGAAGCCAGTTTTTCTTACTAGATGAATAAAATAAATTATGTGTTGTTGGTTTTCTAGATTTTGTACGTGAGAATGACCCTAGATACAAAACAACCATTTTTTTTTATCTTTTTCATTTGAAAAGTCTTTTGACATTATGCAAATTATTCTAGCCACTGCAGCTTGTAACTATATGTACTTTCCGCCTTATTTTACTTTTATTATACGAGTGAAATAAATAAATATTTTTGTAATCTCTTAGCAGTGAATCAATCACACTCTGCATTTTTAGAAATGTTTCTTGTATGCTTTAGTAGAAAATATATTGTAAAATCAAGGACTTTTTTTTCATTTCTTAAAAAGTTTTCGAATCTGAAATTCGAATATTGTTTCTTCTGGTTTCGAATGTGACATAATACCACCTCTAATTTTTTGAACTGTATACAAAATTCTTTTTGGTAAGTTATGTTACATAATGTCCATAAAACCGAAGCAGCTTTTGTGACTTTTAAGCTGTTACGTGCATATATTTAATATATTTAAGTTTAAAAGAAAATTTTAATATATCGAGAAGCGAATGTTCGTGCACGATTCTTCGTCTTAGCACAACATTCAAGGCTATTCAAATTATTTATTTATTTATTTAACAATCACCAAATACAGCTCAGAGGCCATTTTATAGTGGATACCTAACAACAACAATAAAAATCAAAAGGAATAGGGAAGATGTGGCCCAGGGCCTCTTTAGTTGGTACTATCCAGATATTTGGCTAGTAGGATTGAGGGAGACTGGAAAACCCCAGTCAGGATGGTCGGCAACGAGAATGGAACTCAAGATCTACCGAATGCGAAGGCAACGCTTTACTACTTGTGCTGTTTCGCTTGGTTCTCCCGAAACGGAAAGTAGTTCAAATTTACTATGACGTCCGGTTCATGACTGATTCTCTTTCAAGATAAATGGTCAATGCTTTCAAACTGATTTTATTATAAGTATTTCAGTGTCTTAAGAATATGTCTCATTTCATCCGTTAACCCTGTTTTCAAACCGAACTTTATTCAGTTTAGTCATTTTGATTTTAGCCTTTATTGCCACAGAAGGTAGGTGTAATACACAACGAGAAGCGATTGTTTGTAAACGATTCAGTACCTATGTATAACATACGTATCATGACTGTCTATAACTCTGTCAAATCCGGATGTTGTTCAAATTAACTATTACTTCAGCTTTCACATTCTCTGCTAACTCCTATTCAAACCGGAGCGATTGAAACCGAGAATGATGCGTTTCGGTTTAAATATTTGTCACCATAGAACGGGAACGATAACAGATATTGACAAACGTTTTTTTTACAGTCAATAGAAGGTCTAAAGAGGACATACTAAACGCGCAACAATCTAGCAAATTCGGAAGTGTTTGAAATTTAATAATATGATTCGTTTCTATACTGACCTCTATCTACAAAAGACGGTAAGGGATATCGAGATATGCTTTGTTACAATCGGTTCAGTTCCCAAATGTAGGTTCCATCTTCTCCGTTAAGCCTTTATTCCGACCACTAGTTTTTTAAATGACCATTTCCAGTTTCAACATTATAGCTTCTGAACAAAGACAGACAAGCGTGTGTATGTGGATTTTTCTTGGTTCTTTTTTGTTCATTTCATTATTTCATTCCTTTGTCATCATTCCTTTGTCCTTTAGACTAGCCGACATACCCGTGAGACGTGAAACTAAAGAATTCATTTAATTTAATTTTGAATGAAAACGGGTCAATGGTTGAACATTCACCTCTGATATATCGGGAGAGTTCTGCGATCCCAGCTCGCGCCAATCGGACATTATAGTAGAAAAACACTGTGTAAGTAGGTTTCCTTGGGGTTCTTCTATTTTCTTCGTTTCAATATTTCATTCATTTCTCATAATCCCTGTCCCGTTTAGCCTGGTCGGCATAAGCTTGTAACATAACACTTAACATTTCATTTTCGTATCAAAACGAAAACGGTAGCAGGTAGGGTAAGGCGGGTCTATGAAAACAATTCGGCGTTTAATTGCAACATATGATAACGAGAAACACTTTTGTGCAGAGGATTCAGCTTCGCAACACAATGTATGATGACTATCCTCAACATTCTTAAAGTGAGGCAGCACTGGCTCAGTAGTAGAGCGTTCACTTCTGGTGCATGGGTCCTTGTTTCGAACGAAAGTGCTGCCAAGAGAACTTTGTGTTGGGCAAACACCGTGTGCGTGGGTTATGTCGGGCTTATCCCCCCATCCCGCTACTATCATTCCACAATTTCTTTCATTTCTTATCATCACTGTCTCCTTTAGCCTAGCCGGTGGAAACGTCGAACATAAAACTTCAAGAATTTTAAAATGGGAAGTTGATCACATTTACAATTACGTGCAATTTCAGAACTGATTTTCTTACAGCAAAAGCGCTAAAAGCTCTTAACTTGAAGATGTTCTTTAAATGCCAAATCGATTGCAAGAAACTGCAATTCCTGCGTTGAGATTCTATTCAAACAAGAAGTGATTAGAAATAACGATGTGTGGTTTCAACATTTATCGCCACACAACAAACACTAATAAATAGGGAGAAGTATTTTCTTCAAACGGTTCAACGTGACTATTTACAGCACTATACGAGAAACGAAAGTCTTAGATTTACCATTGCGGTTTAAACACTGATTTCCGTAGAGCCAAAACGCTAAGAAATATGGATATGTTCTTCGACTCGAGTTTGCTGGTCGAGAAAACGTTACTTTGCGTTGAAGCTCTATGCAAACCATAGGTGTTTAAAATTACCATTTTCCAGTTTCAACTTTTATCGACGTAAAACGAAAATTGTAACAAATAGCGTGTAATTATTTTATTTAAAAAGATTTCAGCCATTTCCAGCGTCTCAGGACAAGTAAGCATAACCATCGACAACACTGTTCCAAAACAGAAATTGTTTCAAGCTTACCAGTTTTAACACATCTATAGAACATAAACGATAAAACATATCGATATGAGTGTTTTTTAATTCATTAATTTGACAAGAATTGGTTTTGTTTTACGTTAACTCTAAGATGAAACCGGAAGAGGTTGAAATTTTCCATTTCTGGTTTCAAAAGTTATCGTAATAAAACCCAAATGATAATAGATGTCGACAAATTATACTTGGAAAGCATATAACTTCTGTTTCTTATATAAAACCTCACAACCCGCAGCAGCACATCGAAACCGGAAGTTGTTGAATGTATTAGTACTTCGTTTATCAGATTTTCATAGAGAAAGACTCAAAAAGATTTAGAGAGATGTTTTTCAGACCTTTTCAGCGTCACAAGTGTGGCTTCTATCTCATCCCTCCACCCTCTATTCAAATTGGAAGTACTTCAAATTAACGATAGTTTTCAACATTTATTTTCACAGAATTAATAGAGTAAGGGAAAATAACCCCTTCTTTAGATGGTTCAATGTCCAAAGAACAAACACTATTTTTGACATTGTTTTCTATTGCAACCAGTATTTACAGATGTTTTACCTCCAGTCTGAATATTGAATTCGCTTAGTTTGGAAGTCTTAGTTTCACACTTTAAATCTATATTCACTTGTTTAACTTGGGTATTGGTACTGAAGACTCGTGCAATATTTGTCACTAGGTTGACTCCTAGTCATAGATGAAAACATTCGAGCAGTGTAACAGATTTGTGGCAGACGTGCGAATTTTAAGCAAGATGTAGCTCCTTCACCCGTTTTTCCTCCAGTGCCACCAGTGATTGTTATTTTAACTACTATCCAAAAATAAAGAAACGATATTTAATTCGTCATTAAGATAATGATATATGTGTTACCCACGCTACGTTCTTATCGTTTCGACATTTACCTTGTATATCTTACACATTCGCTAACATCCTATCATTTATTCAATCAATTAAAAGCATTTCACGAACTCGTTTAACTTGATCATTTGTAGTTCTCTTACTGTAAACAAAATATTTCGGTGAGATTTTTAAACAGCTTTTTATTTCCTCATTTTCATATGTACGCAATACTTTGTCCGCTTCCATCATTTTGCTAAGTATCTTATAAATAAAAGCTAAAACTATTGGGCTTTATGCAGAGTCGTTCTAACGTGTCATTAGAGCCATGCTGAAGAGCTCGACAGCCTCTAGCATAACGGTAATCATACGTCAGAACTACTCTGTATTAGCTTCCGGTAACGCACCGGACTTACAAGTGTAAGGTCGTGAGTTCGATTCTAATTTGGATCACATTTTTTGGTATGCAATAATATATTCGTTAGTACATGTGTAATTATATCAGTAAACTTTCGTCCCGTTCAATGAATTTTATTCATGTGTGTGTTAGAAAAGTTTACTAGCTTGTATAATTCTAAAGCAAAATACCAGTGGTGTGTTGTAGAAGAAATTTCTTTTGGATGTATAATAATTTATGTAAGTGATAGTTGTTGATGTAATCATGGAGATAAATGTAGATATTTGTATACACCTATCACACAGCTACAGTTGTATTTTTAACATATGGCCTGTAAACATTACTTGCAATCGAGTAGAAAGAAAATACTGTCTGTTGAACAGATTCACAAGATATGTCAACTGTAAATAATGCACATGCAATACTACGTTGAAAAAGGGATCATTTACCCAACTATCTCGCCTTTAATTAAGCTGAATAACATTACATTGTGCAATATATTGTATTATATAGATGGGTAATAACTTCAGGAAAGAAGACCTACGAAATTTCAAAACAAAATTTGAGTAAGTTACTTAACGTTATGTGAAGTAAATGAAGGTTCACGTCGCTAAATGTATAGTCGATGTCTATAAAAGAAAGATATCACATATATTTACAAAAGTTTTGCAAACAAAATGTCTAAGCTAATAGTTTCACTTTGCGACAGAAATATGCATGGAAATTGTAATGTTCTTCTGAAAGTATAAAGCTATGTAGGCGGGTTTGTAGGTCAGAAGCAACAAGAGAGTATTATACAACAGGAGCCTATTAAAGTTCGTGATAGGAATCCAGGGCAGCTTGGTTTAATCGTGGATTATATCCAGTAGAGGTGGTTTCTTTTCTGACGCCATGAGCCTACGGGACCACTTAATCACAGGGTGTCTGTGTTTTGTATATTACCGTATGTATACTTAAGTTTAACGATGAAGAGTATATTGCATTTTCTTCAGTTCTCACGTATGCAGGTAAAATTACACAGCAAAAATTACTATCAAAACTTCTGTTGGAACTCGGGTCTGTTGGAAATATTTAACTCTTTAGGTTCTCATTCATAATTTCGTGAACGTATGCACAATAAGTTCTTTGCTTGTAGCCAGTGAAACAAGCACCCGATACCTCTAAAACAGTATATCAAAAATACCAATGCTTCAACTTTTGAATTCCACAGATCGTTCCGTATACAGAGCCAGGGTAAACTTATTGTACACTGGCTCAGAATCGTTGCACTTTCACAGTCATACTTTTGGCTGGATTGAAATATTGACCAGTTTCAAGACGCATTTCTACAAAGAAAAAGAAACTTTAACTAAGAAAGTATAAGTGTAATGTGTATTTTCTTCGGAATCCGTTGGTGAATCCTCGAAATACGATATTTTTTTAAAATTTTTATTTTAAATGTGTCCTTCTTTTCTAGTTTCGGCCTTTTGAATATTTATATAGGTTAAGTGTTAATCCAACATTAAGAATATTGTATCATAATTTTCAATCCCTCTATCGCGTAAAAAAGGTTATACCATGTATAAGCCATTAAAACTAAGATGATGTACTGAAGAAAAATTTCCCACAAGGTGCTCTCCTTTGAATATTTTTGTGTATTAACTCGCGAACAAAACCGGTAATTTGAACTAGATTTACTTAAGAAAAAATTGTGATTCTGTGGCCCGTTTTGCCAGTTCACATAAGTAAACGGGAAATTGCGTTATTTATATGAATAATGATGAAAATATTTTGTTTGCCTGATTTTTTTTTTTTTAATTTTGTGCCACGAGACCTTCTGCAGTTTTAGACGTTTTCATGTTAGAATACCGAAACTAGTCTATATGTAGTGTTTAAGATGTATGGGTTCACAGCTGAATAATTTTTCATGACATTCCAACAGAAATATAGGTATCCTAGTTTATTTTCTTTTATATGCTGGCAAAGCTGTGATCACTAAACTGCATCAGATGGTGTGTAATGAATATCTGTGCAATACATCTTATTAGGAGATCAGATCGGAAAGCAACGCGCAGTATTTTTTCCCCAAAAAAATTAATATACCAAAACCAAACAAAGCACAAAAAAAGTTACGTATTTCATCCACTTTTCTACAGTCACCAACTTTTTCCATACATGTCTATCAGCGTGGTACCGGTTTCAGGATGCCCTGTTCATGAAAGTCTGTTATGGTGGAGTATAGGAATGTGCGGACTGCTGTTTTCACTTCCGTATCTGTCGCAAAATTTTGACCGGTGAGGAATTTCTTCATGAGAACATAGAGATGTGAAAGTGAGAGACGAAAGAGACTTGTGGACTGGCAGTAATGATGAAGTTTGACGTTGTCACCATTATTGTAGCGGAGTTTGTCACGCAGGTTACGACGCAACGTTAACCAAAGTTTTAATTTACGCTGCAGCATTTACAGTTGTCCAGTGTTTAACAAATCCCCCCAAAAAACTACAAACGTCCCAGAACACTGTGACAAGCACTTTTCTCGCAAATTGAATTACGTTTAGTTTTTGTCGTGTTGGAAACCAGTATGTTTCCACTCCATAATGACGTGCTTGGTCTCGGGCGTCTAATAGTATGCCCAAGACATCCACGATTGCATAGAGATGGCATATCGCGTTAGGTGATCCAAGCATGTCATCATTCGCTGAACTTCGTGGTTATCTGTCAAGTTCTTAAGCACCTAGCGAGTACCAACTTTATGGAATTGCAATGTGTCCTGAGCAAGGTCGTACACTACAGCATAGTAAATGTTGAATTTCTGCAATAAGGTTCGCACGTGCACACGATGGTCACTTAGAATTGCTGGCTGGATGGCGCTGATAATCTGCGGTGTTGAAGCTGTTACCGGGTGCCTGGAGCTTGGGGGAATGCACAATAACTGGAAACATTGCAACAGTCCATATAATCGTCTCCATATACGGTACGCATGTTACAGTAATTTTCTCTTGGTGTATGCCCTTTGATTCATTGAAATCTAATCGTAACTCGCTTCTCTTCACATGTGAGGGAAAGTAACAGGACGCCATTTTTCTTTCGTAGTTCAAGTTTGTGTCGCTAGAGCTACATAGGAAAACAAAGAAATCTCTGTAGCACAAATTTCAAGCAATCTCGTCATGCAATTTCTCCATTCCAGCTGGAATACTTGGGGAGAAAAAATTTTGTGGTTTATCGATCTGCCTTCGAATTTAAATCATATGGTAATTTTATGTATTTAGGAAACAACGGGAATTTCCCGTTTTCGTTCCTTAAAGCCAATAACACTTGCCCACTGGTTTTCAGTAAAGATTTTAATTACGAGACCCGAAAATAACGTAAGAAGAATGTCTTTTTAAGCTGATGCTGGCAACCCTCCAAACTTGAACCGCCACTACAAACCAGGTAAGGGAGCTTTACGAGGCAGTTAATATCAGACGCACATTTTCTCGATTTATGTTGTTTATCCTCAATCTTTTTCACGGTTAATCGTCTATCCTCTCAGAGAAGTTCCCTCTCTCTCTGCTCTCTTCCATCCATATTGTTGTAAGTCGCCCACTACGATGTTCATCTTCGATTTCTGTTCTGCCTTCCGCAAACATTTTGTACCAACAATATACCTCTGCTATTGGTAACAGTATATTTCCAAAGGCCTGCTAAATCTTCCGGTACGTTATCGAGGCAGTCTCACCAAGTTTCATACAGAAGGCGATTGCGTAGCACTGGTCAATATTACGTGCTTCCGTTGTTGTGACAGGGGTCGAACATACGATCGCACTCTTTAACTTCTAACTTTACAATAAAAAATATTTCGTGCGTTCCACGTGCTGTGCTATTGGAGCAGGCCCAAGGCTACTCTCTGGCGACGGTTTCACACTGCAGCGTTGCCAGCAGAAGCTGAAACAATTTTCTTATTACTTTCTTGTCGAATTTCGTATATTGTAAATTTCACCTTCGTAACGTAGTCCACTTGTCAGATACTCTGCTTTGGCGTAAAGTTTTTCTTTTACTCATAGAACACTGGTTCTAATGATAGTAACGTAAAAAGACAATAAAAAGTAACAAAATGGGGAGACAAAGTGCTCATCTGTGTAAAGTATACATTCAAGGTATTCACATGTTTCCTGAAACTATAGCAGAAAACTTGTATCTCAACTGTAAGTACTGATAAATATTATTTTGAATGTTACTTTTCTCCCTCTTAAATATAGCATTTTCCAATACACCTGTGCATTCACCCGTTTATTTTAAAGGATAAGCTTACGCTAATTTTCCTTCTTTGACAAGAATGACACATGAGATGATAATTTTTGACGTGTATTTCTTGATCTTCCTTGTCTCCTTATAATACCAATTTGAATGAAAGCAACATGATAGAAACTCAGGTAAAGGTAGGTACTGAACAAAATAGCTAACTTATTTTAAAAAGTAAAGCTGCCTTTCTTTTATAATTAAATGTATACCATGTTACTTTCGTTTTGTTAATATTCAGGGCGTAGCATTCTCAAACGTTCTTATTTAAGAAGAGTGCTTTTTTCACTTAGATGTATATCAATAGACTTGAAGATTGTATAACGGTTTAAATCTTAATATCTCAGAGCATTCAAGTGATATTAGAAGCACTAGTAGAGATTAGCATACTGCTTGAAATTACGTATTTTGTACAAAATTTTAAAAATGGTTATAGTCTTGTTTTCTTTCTTTGTCATAATACGAACAGTTTTGGTAGTTGTAATTGCAAAAGTCTCTCGGAATTGCTAAATTATATACCACAAAAATTTTTTGATTTAGTACACAAGTACTGTCAGTGAGAGCGTACCACCATTTTTACATGTAATCAGATGTTCATTCCATGGTGTAAGGTGGTAGTATGCATTTGAGTGAAATCCGATAACTGATAGATAAATGTAGATGCGATTTGAGATATCAATTGAAATGACATGCTTTTCTTTGGAGAGCAGAAATGATACTAAAACACCTCAATAGTTCTCTTCTCCTAATATCTACAAGATTTTATGTAATATTACAATAGTATTATAAATCAGTTTATGGGGGGGAAAGTGCAAAACATCGTATCTCCACTTTTTTGAAATTTTAGATTTTGGGTGCATTCAATTTCCCACATCTGATTCTACGTGCGTGTGAGAGATCGTAAACGAAAACCCGGTAAAGAAAAACGTGAAAAAAATAACTTTTAAAACCTGGTATCGCAAATAAGATAGTGTAAAATCAGAACAGATTTATTGCTATCCTGAAAGTTTGGTTATGGTGAGTTATGAGGTATAGCACTTTCGCCATTCTAAAACTTATTATTACCTTGAAAAGCCTCACGATAAAAATTCAATATTTTTGTTGTTCTATTTTAGATGGAAACTTCTGCATTTCTTTGTTGTTCCATATAGTGTACCTAGATTTCCACTCAATATTTTACTGAATTTATTACAGGATCAATACAAATGAAAAACCTCACACATGCAAAGAGTATGGACCCAAATTTGGTCAGCGTTCATGTTCAGCTAAACACTTGTTGACACATAGAAATGATAAACCTCACACTTGCCAAGAGTGTGGAAACAAATTTAATTACCGTTCAGGTTTAGCTGTACCCATGTTAATACATACAGGTGAAAAACCTCACACATGCAAAGAGTGCGGCAAAAAATTTAGTCATCGTTCACGTTTGGCTCCACACATGTTAATCCATACAGGTGAAAAATCTCACATATGCCAAGAGTGTGGTAGGAAATTTAATCGACGTTCAAATTTAACTAAACACATGTTAATACATACTGGTGAAAAACCTCACACATGCATAGACTGTGGTCACAAACTTCGTGAGCGTTCAACTTTCGCTAAACACATGTTAATACATACAGGAGAAAAACCTCACACATGCAAAGAGTGCGGCAAAAAATTTAGTCGACGTTCATATTTGGCTAAACACATGTTAATACATACAGGTGAAAAACCTCACACATGCAAAGACTGTGGTAGGAAGTTTAGAGAACGTTCATCTTTAACTAAACACATGTTAATCCATAAAGGTGCAAAACCTCACACATGCAAAGAGTGCGGCAAAAAATTTCGTCAGCGTTCAACTTTAGCTAGGCACATGTTAACACATACCAATGAAAAATCTCACACATGCCAAGAGTGGACACAAATGTGGTCAGCGTTCTAGTTTAGCTAGACACATATCAATACTTACAAAAGAAAAAGCCCACACATGCCTAGAGTGTGGAAAGAAATTTAATTACCGTTCTGATTTAACTAGACACATATTAATACATACAGTTTCAAAACCTCACACATCCAAAGAGTGCGGCAACAAATTTAGTCAACGTTCACATTTGGCTACACACATGTTAATCCATACAGGTGAAAAACACATATGCGAAGAGTGTGGTGGAAATTTAAGCGGCGTTCAAATTTAGCTATACACATGTTAATACATACAAGTGAAAAATCTCACACAAGCAAAGACTGTGGTAAGAAGTTTAGTCAACGTTCATACTTAGCTAGACAGATGTTAATCCAAATGTCAAAAATTTATTGATCGTTCACATTTAACTAGGCACAAGCTAATACATACAAGTTAAAAATTCACATATGCTAGACACAAGTTAAAACATACATGCATATAACCTCATAAATGGGAAGAGCGTAGAAACAAATTTTGTCAGCGTTTAAATTTAGTTGCACACATGTTAATACCTACAGGGTGAAAAACTCACACATGCTAAGAGGGTAGGAATAAATTTTTTCGACGTTCACATAGAGCTGCACACATGTTAATACATTCAGGTGGAAAATTTCACATGTGCGAGAAGTCGAAATAAATTTAGTGAACGATCAAAGTTGGTTAAACATACGTTGATACATGCCTGTGAAAAACATTACTTATCACAAAGTTGTGGGAGATTTTTTCGACGTTCAAATTTGACTAAACATATCTTGATACACAGTTAAAAAACCTCATACACTCCAAGACTGTCAGGGGGCGCGGTGGCTCAGTGGTAGAGCGTTCACCTCTGGTGCTTGGGGTCCCGGGTTCGATCCCAGCCCCCGCCAAGTGAACTTTGTGGTGGACAAACACCGTGCTCGTGGGTTTTCTCGGGGTTCTCCCGTTTCCTCCCACTTTCTTCATTCCACCATTTCACTCATCTCTCATCATCACCGTCTCCTTTAGCCTAACCGGCATAACCGTGGGACGTAAAACTTAAAGATTTCATTTCATTTTTCCAAGACTGTCAGTACAGATTTCGTCAAACTGCATTTGTTTATACATACGTTAATACATATAGGTGAAATTTCTCTTCAATGGCAAGTGTTTGAAGTTGATTTTGAGTTTAATATCCCGTTCTGCAGCGAGACTAGGTGGACTTTCTTATAAGCGTGGTATCCAAAACACGAGCTACCGCCGGGAATCGAACCCAGGATTCCCACACCAAAGGTGCGTACGGTAACGGCTTAGCCGTAAAGGAGCTTCCATGCAAAAAATTTGGGATACGATTTGTGCAAAATTACATTTGGCAGAAGGCAGTCATTAACACAGAAAAAAGAGCTCAGTGTGTGAAAAGTGATTTGGTTTAAGTTCAATTTTGGCAAATCATATGTTAGCACACGCTAATGAGAAAGCTGATATATCGAAGGAGTGTGGAGAAGAAAGATTTTGGAAAAGATCAAACACTGCAAAGATATTAAAACATGAAGGTTATAAAGCTCACAGGTGCCATGAGTTTATAAATTTTTCTCGCAAATTCAATTTTTGTAAAACACCCACACAGCACAGGCTCATTCAAAAATGATCCAGGAATTTAGCCGATTCAGGTCGTCTAAATGAATGGAAGATGGACCAACATGTTACGTGCGAACTGCGTCCATGAGAAAGTAAACATCCATTGATACTTAACCATTAACATATTGTGTACCTTAACAGAACAGTAAGAGGATGTCCACTGAACGTTTGTATAGATCTTAATAGTACCCCATGCCACGTCCATTAAATGTCCGCTTTTTTTAAGAGTCAGTGGGTCAGTGAGGGGCATTGCGGACGTAAGTAGATTTTCAGTATATGTGATCAAGACATCGATGTGTACGTTTATAGACGTTCATTTGTCATGAATGTGAACCCTAATAGAGGTAAATCTTTTGTCGAAAATTTTTCCAGTAAACCTTCAGGAATTAGAATGTGTGCCCAGTGGACACCAGATACGTACCTGCATAAAAGTGCAATGTATGCCGTGCGGATGTCAGTAACTGAGCTTTATGAACGTACACAGACACCCAGTATTCTGCCGTAGACGTAAAACGCAGGTAAAACGAACGTTTAGTCCACTGGACGATTCATACGTAGATCGAGGGACGTTTCATAAGTATATAGTGGGACGTCCACTAGATGTTAGACAATCTCTGTGTGTGCGACTATGGATGTGAAGAGGCGTCGAATGTCCAAATTAAAGGCAGCTCGTAAGGGAAATCTTATAGGTAAAAATATAGTTTTCTCGTGCCGAACTCATCCATTAAACGTATATTTTAATATAACAATATACAACATTAATTCAGTAGAAGAGGTTGCTTTTCTTTCCTTAGTTCCAGACAAGAAACCTCTTGATTTTACCGAAATGCTTTTCGTTAGGAGACGCCTCTAATTTTGGCTACATGCTTCGTCTATAGCGGTAAAACAGCTCGTCATACCAACGTACCTGTGGAAACAAAATTGACGAAGTCAAAACATTGAAGTCTACAATAAAGGCTATATAAAAAGTGGATACCAATCGAGCAGTATTTCGAGAAACATTGTAAAATGTACTTCAGCAATCAGGTATTTGACTTTTACGCGGATATTATATTTGTATTACATTAACTCTGGAATACATTAAGTAACTAAACAACTGTTAAGAATTACTCAACTACATATTAAAAATCTTCTACAAATAAAGATAAAAGTATATACGCCCTTGGTTTGGCTTTACTCTTCAAGATAATATCTACTACAAAACAAAGAATTAAACACTGCTTCCTCGCGCCTATAATACGTGTAATTCTTCCCCACGTGCAGGCAAAGCTTGATAGTATAATTATGAATACATGCATTCCATGTAATTAAATTATAATGGACAGGAGTGACTGACTGTATTTACGCGATTGACTGTACGAAATTGACTTCAATTTTGGTTATTATGTCCACTTGCTTCACAATTTTGGCCCACAAATGAACCTTTCATTTTTTGTCCAAAAAAATCTTTCAAGTTAAACGTATAGTAAACATATTTAAACATCAAAAATGTGCTCGATAGGATTTTTTTTTTTTGTAATTTTCAACTGGCTGTCTTCAGCAACGAAACTGAAATAAAAAATCACATATTAAGACATCAATATTGTCATTAAATCCTTCACATTCAGTTACACATACACATTCATCAATACAGTTATAACTAAAATTAAACAGGTAATTGGCAACACATACAGCGTACATATGCCTAAATATGTCCAGTGGAGATTCAATGTACGTGTACAGTGCCTTAATCAAAGGTTTTGGGACACCCAAGAACGTGCCCCCTTACGACGGCTTTGCCCTTATGTATTGAAAGCGACGATATGAAAAACATCTTTGGCGAAGCATTTCTATAGCTAATAAGCTGGCTGGATTTTCTTAGTTTGCCGCCAGATGGAACCGTGGCGCTGGTGTAGCTTGTTTGGAACGCTCCCTCCACTCCCTCATACCATCAACTTTTGTGGCTCCCCTCCAGATCCACCTCCTCTGTTCTGCTTTGGAGTCCCCTTGTTCTCTCTCTTCCACTATTCTTACCCTAGGTTAATCTAGGAGGTAGACTATATAAGGAGTCTAGAGATGACATAGATAAGTTCTGGTTAGCAGAAAACTATGAACTATCGAATTGATCGGATGTGTTTTAAGCAGTATCCGATAAATCAAGATATAGCGGGACTTAATCTTTTTGCTGAGAGTCACTGTAGCATGTAGAGTTCGACTTCAAGTAAGTAAGATGCATCACCCTTCACACAGCAGAGGTTAGTCCAACGCACTACTCTTTCCTTTCGAGTTTTATTCCAATCGACTCTGTCTCTTCTTGTTATTTTTCTCTTTTACTACTTTTCCCTCATTCCGGAATTTGAACAATAAGTTGAAGGAATAACAGAAAGCGTGGACACATTCTTAAACTCGATTCTTTGGAACATAATGTTCATTTTACTCGGACCTCACTCACTCTCGCACTCACAGTGGCAGTTGGCCCTCGCCCTCATTATTGTCTTCATTCTGGAAACTTGTCCTCGCGAAGGGAGTTGTCCATCACCCTCGCCTCGTAGTGGAAGTTGGCCCTCGCTCTGGCGATGGGAATTGTCCATCGCCCTCGCTTGCCCTCACCCTCATGCTTGAAATTGGCCCTCGCAGTGAAAGTTAGCTCTCGACCTCGTTCAAACTCGTCCTCATGAGGATTTTTGTCCATCGCCCTCGCGTTCCTACTGGAAATTTCTTCTCGCCCTCGTTAACTTTCATCCTCGCGTAGGAAGCTGTCCTTCGCTCTCTCCCACATATCATTGAGTATTTCTTTAAAATACCTCCTAAACAAAGAAAATTAAACATTCCACCGTATAACTTAGTCCGTAATACCTAAAATGGAACAAATCATTGACCACTCGACGCTTAATATTACCATGAATATGTTCAGGTAAAATTTGAATAGAGGTTCCTTTAAACCTTTCGGTTCAAAACTTGTGTTGCCCATGGGACGAGTCGACACTAGAAATAAGAAAAATAAATTGAAGTGTTTGAGTTTTACGTCCCACGGTAATATGTGGTATATATTTCTTATTTGCAAAAATAATTGGCCCATTTTTTAATGTTAGTTTTGTGTGATGAGGAAGATACCTCTACTAAATTCAAAGAAATCTTTACGTCATCACAGGACGAAGTGTCGTTTGCCCCTCTTCTTAGTGTCCCTATTGCGGCAGATTCAGATCATCGGAGAAACCTTTCTCTGCCCCCAAAGAGTCCGTCGTGAATCCTTGTCAGGATTCCAGTCCAAGATTGCCTTATAGCTGCAGATAAAATCTTAGGCTTTATAGCTGCAGATAAAATCTTTTCTTCGGGTACTGTAAATTGAAGATTCGTTCTGACGACCTTTCCAAAGAATGCGTATTGGTTGGTTAGTAGGTAATATTGTCTGATGTCTAATAATAATGCCGTATTTACTCGCGTAATTTTCGCACTTTTTTAGAGGAAAAAAGTTGTTTTGAAACAAGTGTGCGTAAATTATGCGGGGGAAAAAATTAGCCACATCAGTGAACATCATCTAATTTTTTCCCACTCAAAATAACACGAAAATACCGGTACACATTTTCTTTGTAGCAAGAATTGACAACAAACAACTAATTCTAAATTTGTAGAAAAATAACATTAAAAAATTGATTAAGAAGCCGTGTGGTTTCTTACAAATCACTGCCAAATCCTTGCGTGCGCAAATTACGCGAGGAAAATAAAATATACAGAAAATGCTCTTCAAAATTGGGATGTGAAAATTATGCGAGGGCGAAAATTACGCGCGTATTTATGGTAATAATAATAACATGTGCCCGAACGAACTCTATACTACTGCATAAGAACTATTTAAGAAATTATCATATTTAATGTGTTTTTAGCAGGACAATATGTCTTCAAACAATTAAAAGTAGAGGCTGTTCCTGAGGGAACTCATATAGTTACAAATTTAAAGGTTTCTTGCTTCAAAGTAACTAGTAAAAAGATAGTATAATGAAATTAGAAGATGCAGGGCCCGACTGGGAACACTATTCCGGGACCACAGCTTCCCAACTAATTTGCAAATACAGTATATTGCATATACTAGAGTGTGTACTTTGAACGTATAAAACTTTTTTTGTGTGGAACAACAACATATTGCTTGTTTCCAGAAACTTAACATAAACTATTCATCTAATAATTAAGCGCAAGACGAACTGAGGGAACGGAACCAGTCGAAAGAACTGAGTCCGAGCCCGAGCAAGCCCAGTGCAAAATGGCAATCTATGATCAAAACTCATTCAATCAAGTCTTTTTCCATCTAATCTACTGCATTCTGTTGGTTCTCTCACTGCTTGTGTTCGTTCAGATATCAGCGCTCTTAAGATTATGTCATTTACTGCTGAATGACGTGAGTCACTGTCTGTCCATCAGTAATCTTTAAACGTGAGAGTGTAGACACTTTTTAACTAAAAAAGTCTTTAGATAGGCAGGGCAACAATGAGGCACACTCGCTTCTAAACGTAGCGCTATTTCTATCAGGAAACTTTCATGGCAAGCATGTAAATATTATATTCATTTGCATTATTATTTTTAATAATTATGTAGAAGCACACAAGAGAAATTCTCCACAGCAATTAAGTGAAAGAAAGAATACGAATATTCCATAATCTTACTATGACATCAGTTATCATATAGCGGACATATCAGATGTTATTTTAAATATTATATTCTTCTAAACAATGGTCAAACTGCAAATTCAAAATAGTTGTTGTCAAGAAGGCTTGTCCGTCTCCCTCGCTTGCCTTCGTTCTCGCGAAGGAAATTGTTCTACTCCCTCGGGCAACTCACGCCCTCGTTCACTCGCCTTCGCGCACCCTCACCCTTCCAGTAACAATTGATCCTCGCCCTTGCGAAAGGATTTGTCCATCGCCCTCGCGCTGAAGACGCGTCCTCGCCCTGGCGAAGGGAGTTGTGCATCGCCCTCACTCGCCCTCGTATTGGAAATTTTCCCTAGCCCTTGCGCATCCTCGCTGCCGAAACTTCTCACCCTCGTGCAATCTCGTCTTCGCGAATGACGTTGTCCATCGCCGTCGTCCTCGTGTTGGAAATATCTCCTCATTCAACCTCGCTTCATTGTGGGCGAGGGAGCTTGAGGGTGAGGATGCCCTTGAGAGGGCCACCCTCGCGATGGTGAAAATCTCTGGAATAGTGTATCGGGCAAAATTATAGACGTTAATCTTAGCGATTTATGTAATCACGACACATATAAGAAATTAATGTCTCACATAGTTATGTTTCCTCTCTTGTACTCATCTTGTATATCTATTCTAATATTGTAATAAACTCTGTTATGTCTCGTTGAACTTCTCCTAGGGGGATATTATGATAATATGATTAGAGACAACAAACAACTGAGCTAGGACTTCGATATGTATTCTCTATGAGCTTCACTTCATACCAGCGAATCAAAAAAGATAGGAGTATCTGGATTAAATGGAGGGTGTTAACTAATTACAGCCCCGTTTGGAAGGAAGGAGAGAGAGAGAGAGAACCAATTCCAAATCCGTACAAAGCAAAGCTCTATAATGAAAATTGTCCTAAATGGAATAGCGTGTGCTTCTTGCCACGAACACACACTATGTGGTTCGTATCACGCCTCTCAAACACGTTGGAGCCCTCAAACAGTTAGTGATCGGCTGCCGGATTACAACCGCTGGACCGCGTCATCTTCAGTCACCAAGTCACCACAGCACCGTAAAGGTTGATGGAGTTTCGCCAGGTATGAATGGTGAACTCTACACAGTAACTATACACCCCAACAACCCCAACTGTAATAGTTGGTGTCAACCTCCGGTGGTACTGACGTTTTACTTTTACACTCGTTTGTCGTTTGCCCAGGCTTGTGCATCGGTGAGACCAGTGCTACAATGTACCAGAGATACAGTTTCATTTTTATATGTAAAAATACACACTTGGTTTCAGCATTTAAGTATTACTACCGTTTTGTGTTTTTCTTACAAGTGAATCATGAAAATAATTACTTTCATTGGTGTCGTAGTATACCTGCTAAATAGTATGTAGTCAGTGAACAGTGATGTATAATACCGGGATAGTGCTGAACCTACAAATACAGATATGAAAACGATTATAATAAGTAAGTAGTTTTGAATGTAATTTCTCAATCGTTTCCTTATCTGGAGCATAGTATTAACGCACCATTATTCTCTTTGAGCTCTATTATGTGACGTTCGCTAATAATCCTCGATTAGATCAGAGCCTATGTTAATTTCGTGTTGCGTCAAAGTGAAACATCCTCTCTTTTAAGTATAAGACAGCAAAAAATATTGTATAACGGAAGTGAACAGATTACACGAAGTAAATTGAATTTTATTTTATCTATATTATCCAAATGATAATACAGCAATAATCTTAATACTCGTTCTAGAAAAATAGACAGGAGAAGGAAACGTAACTATCCTCTTAAAGCAGGAAAAGAATTCTTTATTTTTAATCATCTTGTATGTCACTTCCTGATGAAGTAATTCTTCGCGAATTAAATTATTTCTGCTGTATGCATGTTTTTACAATAGGATCTAGGTTAAATCATAGCGTTGCTACAGATATATGTTGAGCCATTAATGAAATAAAAAGAAAAATTGAACACTAGAACCATGTGTTTTCCGCAGTAAATAAAAACACTGGCGCGAAGTAGGGAAATCACATTGCCCAGCTGGCGATGGAAAACCTTATTATATATGGGATTCATATGGCAATGTTTATTGTTTATATAGTGATAAAGGAAAAGTATACGCTATTCCTCAATTTAGTCGATGGCAACATAGTAATGCGCCGAAGTATATTGATACGTAGGATAGAACCTTGTATTTAGATCCTCCCACTCCGACTTCTGACGTGCAAGAACCACGTGAGATCGGTTGTGAAACAACCCGCTTAGCAGTTTGTAGTTATGCAGGACCTGCGCTTAATCCTCCACAAGGAAACTAGAAACCGATTCCATTACTTCGAACTTTGGTTCTTGAATCGGAAATAGAGAAATGCCGTCTGGAATGAATGCTAGGGAGTTGAGAAACAAAAATAATTTACAAGAGGAATTAGAGGTAGCAGAATGGTGGCTGGTCAGGTAGATACGAGGACCACTATAGAGTTATAATTTACATCAGGCGTTTTTTCCTATTAGAGAGTCGAACCCAGTTCGTCAGAAAGGAATAGACAACGAAATTTTAGAAAATAAATCTCCTAAAACCGAAAATGGCAGTAGGAAAGAAGCCTTCCTCTATTTGCGTGAACCTGACAGTCCGGAAACAATTTACTTCCCAGTAAAATACGAACCATCTGAGATTCCATCTCAACCTGCGTTAGAACAGTTTGACTAGGAAACTCATAAAGCTATTATTAGAAACTAACTTAGCGGCGTCGATATAAGCATTAAACTTGACTTGGCTGATACGGGTACCGAACCCAGTGCCTCCAAATAGCAACTACTAAGTGCATACAAAGAAAATGATCCGTACTACTCAAATATTAGTCAGGACGACGAAATAGTAAAACGACTTAGGACATAATGACAAACTGACTTATCGCCAGTGATAGGAGCATCAGCAACACCACTGATTAGAGGAAATAAAAATAAGGTACAAACCACCATGGTTCGTTGCATGGACTAGGGTGTAGAAATATGATGTTTACTTTTTAAGCAGATCCGATCATTCCTAGCGAGAACTTATCACTAATAGATCATGTAATTGTAACCGCTATAGTGTAATCTGGTCGCTGTCCGTGGCTCCTGGTACTACCAATAAGTATCTTCCTGATACTTTAACTTACCTGGACAGGACGATGAAGGACCTCTCCAAGAAAAGGTTACAAACTGTTTCCAAATCGCTCGTCGGTCTCAATAATGCGATGAGCATTAGGCGCCGAGAGTTTCGGGCGTCTCGTCTCGAAAACCGCAGGGACGATCAGACGGTCATCCAGACCATAACGCACTGAAACACCACTCATACAAACAACGAAAACACGCTTGATTAAATAACACTATACTTATTTATTAGAACACTATTGTATAAAAAAATAAGGAAGAGGAATTCATGCAACACTGAACACTAAATATATATAATAATCTTCGTCGCTGAAATCACACTCTGCCCTTTTCAGGCAATATAGCTCTTTATATATATATGATTATAATTCAGATATCACTACAAATGCTTCTCTCACACCATTGACACACTTGGGGGATTAGCACTGGGGAAAAGTTGTCTGGATCGTCCCACGATGAATCCAATTGTTGTGCCGACAATCCCGCGGGGTAAAGATGCGTCTTCAGCAAATTAAAAAAGGTCTCCACAGTGGAATGCTGATGTTGGAGTGCGCGTGTATAACTTTTTAAACGCACAAGGTCTGCGGACCTGGGGCTTCACTAGTTGGGGCTAGCCGTAATAAAACGTCTTTCACCGGCTAATAGCTTGTGCCCCTTAACCAAAAGTTACATTTGAAGCTCGACGCGATATGCGTGGTTACGGCTTCCAGACCTGGAGTCAAACTCTCTGAGCATCCAAGCGCAAGCTACGGGTTGCAATGATCAACTAAAAAGTGTTGGCAGTTCATTTCAAAACTCACTCAGTTAACTCACCTGTATGCACATACAAACAGAATACGGAAAAGAATTTATGTTAATTTTAGTCAACTGCCTATAATGCCCTAGACACGGTGATAACTTTGGCGTGAGAAAGTACAGATAAGGGACTACGAAACAACGCAGTCGGTGCCACTTTGGTTGCTGAAACATCTGGTCAGCCCGTATTTCTCTAATCTATTATAATGTTTCCATAAGCGATTAAAGAAAGCACTTAATTCAGTTCCAAATAACCGCAGAATATACACTGTGTAAATAATAAGTCAGGGAGAAACACTGAAATGGTTAGTCACTAACTGAAATGTTCTCAGTAAAAGCAATGTTTTAAATATATATATGTGAAAAATGATGAAAGACTTCTTTGTCCAACTGTGTGGGAAAGAAGCAATTCCCATCGAAGAAAGAACTTATGTACGTTGCAGAATAAAGTATAAATCGAAAATAAAGATCACTGTCTTTACGAAATATATAGAGTGTCCACAAAAATCCTTCTATAACCTTGTGGCGTTATAGAGGGAAAAATCCTTCTATAGGGAATATCGACATCGAAGTTCAAACTGAATATCCCATGCGGAGAACGGACCGTAGTGTTCAAACCGATTCCCATAAATGATTAGCATCGAGACTAATCCGGATCTCAAAGCGTTATGTAGGGTTTCTACTGAAACCAAGCCCACAAGCTTTCCGCTGGAAGAAAAACTGTCGCACCTAGGAGACATAGATAATTTTCTTAGTGTAGTTAGGCGAGTTAGATGTTCAGATGGAATCATTAGTAATTCCAAATCCGAGGATGATGATACTGTAAAGGAAGCGTGGCTGGAATATAAATTGAACCGATTACAAGCTGAAAACGAGTCTCTCTCCGAGTTGGAATTAAAGCATTCCCACAGAAGTAACCCAGAGTTAAATCCCACCTTATTGAGTAACGAAGCAGCGCTGTTTACTCCGTTGAGCCCAGAAGACGACCTTAACTATTGTAATTGGGACACCTTAGTAGCATCCATGCCCCAGTGAACAGCTCGAGACCTCATTCCTAGTAAAGGTAACGAAGAAGATGATGACGCCAACCTTGATATTGATGCAAGACCTTCAGTGGAAGAGAATAAAGAAAATGAAGATATTTTTCCTATCCATCCTTCTAACCAGATAGAGGAAGAAATAGGAACGGATAACAACGACTCGTGGTCGTAATCTAGAGTTTTAGAAAATATCGAAAAGATACCGGTATTTGAGTATGCGGAATACGGACCTTCCATAGTGTGTTTACAGGAGATAAGAAACCAAAATCTTCTTCACCTCCTTTACAACCAAGTATAGTTCAGGAAAAGATAGTGTCAGACCTAGTAGTAGTTTATTATGTACAGCCTATACGAGCTCGAAACATAGTAAAAGTTAATCACCGACCATTAAAGAAATGAAAAGGAACAGAAAAGTGGACAGTATATCGCGCTAAAATAGTTTGTTTCTCCACCTATAGTGCGAGCTCTCCCACTACTAGTGGGCCCAATATGTTAGAAAATGCAGAAATGAGACCGGATCAAAAATACAGAGTCACAGTGTAAGGATTTAAGTAGGTTAGATTCGACGAAAACCTCGATGGAGGTCGACCCCCCCCCCCCCCACAGGACATAAATAACTGAATTTTCTTCGTATGAAAGCTATTGAAAGGAAATGACCAGCAGTCAAAGGTTAGATTTAATTCAGGACACTAGTTCAAAGCAAAACGATAACATTACTACTAAATCTGAAACATAATTTAAGACTAGTCCGTTTACAGAACCTTCGTCTCAACCTAGCTTAGAGAAACCTCAGATTCCAAATTTACATTTAGAAGAAAATTGGCCATCTCCACCACCCGCAGGTGGTCCGCACACTTTATTATTGTTACTCAATCTCGAGCATACCGTATTTACCCGGACGTAAAAATCCCGTTATTTTCAGTCGGTAAATATGAGGCTGTAAAGAATTTTCTTTCTTCCTACGAAATGATGGTACGCACATACGATTTGACACCCCATGAAATGGCGGATTATTTCCCTATTTGCTTAAATGGCCGGGCAACCGCTTGGTAGTTTGTGGAAAACAGCAAATCAGCCTACGTTGAACTATGCAGAGCTAAGAGGTAAGGTACAATTTGTTTTCCCGTCTATCCCTTATCGCGCTAATCTTGAATATGACTTAGAACATAGACCAAAAAAGTAGGCGAAGATATCATACCTTTGTTTACAAGTTAGGAAAAGGTTTTAAATACTTGTGTAGAAGTACAGATCAGTCGGAAGTGTTGCATAGGCTCAGAGTGAATTTACTACCACAGATTTTACACCAACGAATGCTTAATGTCGAAGACATAGATAAGTTAGAGCATAGATTACCTGCGAAAATATGAAATCGCGAAAGGAACTGGTGGACATATTTGCAAACTAGTCCTGGCGTCGTCCGAAAAAATGATCGTGTAGACTGGTCCTTGCTTGAAACTACTGTGCAATCTGAATCTGTTTCAGTTTGCTATTACTCTTCGAATTATGCATTGCCTAAAAGTGATCGGAAGTCCTACCAGAATAATTACTCTAATGACTAGGAGCTGGGCGCTGGCCGATGTCAACTCAGTACAGTTAAAATAAAAATAGGAGACCGCTGAACGTCACATCTAATTGACAAGGGGACAACCATTTCATCCCTATCTAGTGAATGCCTATCACTTAGGTTCCCAGTGTTGATTCGATTGAAAGTTTACGTACGAATACAAGTAGTAGGCTCCCAGCTTTCAGAATACCTACCGGAGGTCATAACGGCATGCTACATAAAAGATCACTTAAAAACCACTAGTCGAAAGTCCATTGATGTAGTATGCTACCGATATTCACCCTAAATATTTACCTCTCGCGGATAGTGATAGGAACTAAGTAGAATATCGCTGGTTCAAATACCTCTGGGTCTTCGAAATTTCCGTAAGAACACGGTCTATAATCTAGATTTATCACACGTTGAAAGATATACAAGAACAAAACAAGTGAGAGCTTCCCAAACACAGAGATTTTGTGAACAATTGAGGGAAGGAAATAGCTAACCACATATATCATACAACTATCCCAGTAATCCCCTGCTCAAATACGGCACTTTAGAAACCAGATTTTCACTAAAAAGAATCAAAACTTTTACAATTTGGGGGACGCCATTTAAAGTTTTCACAAGGAAAAAGGAGCAAAATGTCCGCCCTACGACTATTATGTCACGAGTATTTGTACGCTTAAGGGAACCGCCTAAAATTTCTTTTCCGAAGCCTATAATTACCTTAAAGAGACCGTTTCAAGCGAAAGAAAGAGTAAATGGTTTCAGACTCAACGAAGGAAATATTAACTGCAGTACTCATGAACTGGATATTGGCAGCTCAATTACCGTGGTAGAAAATGTTTCTTACTCCGTTAACGGTAGAAGAAAAACCAACAAGCCTGTCTCTTCGAAACTAGGGAGGATGAAATATTCTCCTAGAATAGCCATTGCCAACAGTTCGATAGAATCATCTACCGAGAGCTATCAGACTTGCTCAATAGGTACGAATGATCAAATGTGTGAAACATATTCTAATGAGAAGGTACCTCTAAACTGCAACTTATAGGAAGCTAAATTTCTAGAAATCTCTTCGTCAGAGGTCTCTTCGCATAGTCCCTTCAAAAAGGGCTCTCAAGAAACGATCGTTGGTGTAAGTGATGAGGTGGTAAAACTTTACACCAACGCGTTTTCAAGATATAATTACCAACCAACCTGCGTGTCCCAGCCAACGCATGCTAAGGAAGAATTACGTAAATCCCTGAATTTTGGACCGGTCTTACAACCCCATGAGAAAGACCAATTACTGGACATGTTTATGAAATTCTGAGATGTCGCCTGCGACAAACCATGTCTCTCGGCGACAACAGACAAATTCATGTGCCCGCCCCTAGAGATAACAAGAGATGTTCCTGTTTTTCAGCCTCCTTATATTGGGAGACTCAAGGAAAGAGAGAAATAATCGGGGCAGAGGTGCAGAAAATACTGGATAGCAACATTATACGAAGGAGCCGGAGCACATACTCCAGCTCCGTCGTTGTAGTTCCTAAAAATAACAATATGTATTGCTTCAGTATCGGTTACCGAAAACTTAACCTTATTCTGAATCCAAATATTTACTCGATACCGCGTATAGACGAGGTTCTAATGTTCCTCGGTGGTATACAATGTATTACTACATTGGACCGTTAATCGAAATACCACGAAATGCCCATAAAACCTACCGACAGAGAAAACTGCCTTTGTCTGTAGCAGTAGTAAGCTTGAATTTTTCTCCCGTCTGGCCTGGCTCCAGCGCCAGCTGTTTTACATAATATGATGGATGTGATCCTTTAGCATGTAAAATGGAAATATTTAATGGTCTACTTGAATGGTGTCATTTGTCCTAATCCGTCCTTTCCAGGTCTGTCAGATAGAACGGGAGCTATCCTAACCCGGCTCAATAAAGTTAATCTCAAGCTGAGTCCTAAGAAGTGTTTCTTCGCTTATGAAGAGGTCTATGTTCTCGGTCAGATTGCTGGAAAAGCGAGGCGTTCGTGTAGGCCCTGCTAAAGGTGAGGCTATTTTGAAGGTGCCCCATCCGACAACCTAAAGAGGTTAGAAGTTTTATAGGACTTTCTTCGGGCGATTTTTTAAGTGCCGTCGATGTCAAAATTTTGAAAATGAAATCAAATTTTTGACTTTTACGTCCAACAGTTATGCCGGTTAGGCTAAAGGAGACGGTGATGATGAGTAATGAATAAAATGGTGGAATGAAGAAAGTGAGAGGAAACGGGAGAACCCCGAGAAAACCCACGCACACGGTGTTTGTCAACCACAAAGTTCATTTGGCGGGGGCTGGAATCGAACCCGGAACCCCAAGCACCAGAGTTGAACGCTCTACCACTGAGCCACCGCGGCCCGTCAAAATTTTGAATCGGGGGACAATATATTATACAGGGTGGTAGGTAACTCCACCGACAAATTTGGGAGGAGATTCCTTATGCGAAATGAAAGAAAAAAGTTTATAAACATGGGTCGAAAAACGTCTCCTTTCATAGTTATGAACTACCGAAAATTCGAAATATCACAATTCAAAACATCCTGGCTTAGAAACAATAGAGCCTATCCCAAGCGGTTTAAGGAATTACACAGGAATATATATATTGACAATGAATTTATATATGTAGTAGTATTTATTTATATAGTACGATTTTTCATAATTATAAAATAAATAATAAACCTTGTGAAACCACTTGCTAAGCATTTTTCTATTTTCAGATTTTTAAATCGACGAATTTTACACAAAAAAGAGTTTCTTACTTATTTTTCCCTCTGCAAATTCCTTTATCGCATCAGAGATATCCAATTCATGAGCTCATTTTCGCTCAATATCTGTAGTCAGCATGGCCACACCCCAAAGGCGTTTCTTTGGTCATACTGTTTCTGTGATATTTATTGGTTAATTTTAACTTAGAGAATGCTTGCTCAGCAGTTGCAACTGTAACAGAAAGAGTTATATATAAACAAAGCACAATCATAAGATTTGGAAATGCTGAGCTGAGATCAGATTTGGTAATAAAATGAAGAATCTCTTCGTGGGTTGAAAGATTTGAGTCTGTCTTGAAAAGTATCTGAAAGTCTACAGTTCTCGTGGAAAGTCAATGGATAAATTGTATGCATACAGAAGCACAAAGTCATATGACTGCTTGGTGATCTCTTCTTCAAGAGTGGTTCGTAACATTTACGGGCATAAGTACGAAAATCTTTCACAATGTTCTCACATTCTTTGAAGCGTACCGTTATGTTTACTATTACGGAGTCGAGAATAGGCAATAGCACTTGTATCACGAATTCTTTAACAGGGTCAGTAAATCGCGTACCTTGTACCAATTGATCAAAGAATATTTTCGGCACTGGCTTCCTTCTTTAAAACTTATCTGAAAAATCAAATTTGTGCCAACAAGTACTGACTTCCTCTAATACTTCAGGCACATTCTTTCTAAGATCTTACTCCACTGTATAATATTTTTTTGTTTTCGTTGACACTGAGAAGCCCTACTTGGGCTCTGCAGCTTTTTTAAATTTAAACAACATTAGTGCTTCTTAGAACGTTTTCCTACAACACAAGCATTACCACGAAATGGAACTTTTCCATTTTTTGTTTAACGAAGGGTTTCTGTCCGTTATTTTTCTGTTGCAGTAAGGCACATGACGTTAAGACATTTCATGACGTCATACCTTTTTCTTTGTGTGAACACGGCATTGTGACTCCAATCCCAGCGTGTTTGAGAGAGTTTCTTCAGTGTCGTTTCATTTTCCAGGGATGTATCCTTGGGAATACAGTCTTGTATAGCCTTCCAGCGTTTTCCGCAGTAGTACTGGCAGCACTCTGCCTAACTCTTAATAATCCAATTTTGGGTCCCCATGGACCATAGTGAATGAATTAGGGATGCTTTGGCCCGGGATTGCGTCACCTATTGAAATTTTGCTTATGCTTATTCAGGGGCCGCACGCTGGTGCAAATGAATCAAGGTACCTTGGCCCTGCTATGACGTAATAGAATTGGGAGTTTTGGATCAGAGGTCATGATGATTCTTTAAAATTATTAAAAATATGGTCTTGATGATTCATTACGTTATGAAATAGTACAGGTTTACGAATGCTTTCGTTCCCTTTTATGGCATAAAAATTTGGAGATTGTTATCCATGGACTAACACGGGTGCAAATGAAATCCTTAGTTTTACGTCCCACGATTATGCCATTTAGGCTAGAGGAGACGGTGACGATAAGAAAGGAATGAACGTGTGGGAAAAATGTAGCATAATGTTGCTCACCACAAGACTATTTTCGTGATGTTTGAACCAGGGACCACATACAGCAGAGGTGAACGCTCTACCACTGAGCCACCGCACCTCTACTGGTATGAATGAATTAGAGGTGGTTGGTTCGAGCTAATATGTTCGTTTGACGTCACTGAACTGGGATTTTTAGCTTGGAACTTATAATGGCTTGTTTTGTTCCCTTTTATGGGTATAAAATTACCAAAACAAGGTTTGATCTCTTTCTTGATGATCTATTACATTATGAATTAGTAGACCTCAGTAATAGTATAAATTACTATTAGTATTAATATGAAACTCGAAAACTTTGGAGTTCCTCCGTGGCTAACCGGTTAGCGTATGCGCCTTTAACGTGGGAGACCAGGGTTCGATTCCCGGAAGAAGTTCATGCGGTTCGGATTGTTATCCCTTTGATGAGATGGATTAACACTGGTGCAAATGAAAAATCTTTAGTTTTACGTCCCACGATTAGGTTAAAGGAGACGGTGACGATGAGAAAGGAATGAAAGTGTGGGAGGAAGCTGGAGCATGGCAGGGATCACTCAGGACACATAAGATCACATTGATTTACATCAGGAGTTGGGGGGTGGGGGAATATCGCACCTCGTACTCTTTGATGAGTATAAAAATATTAAAATTTGGACGTTTTAACTTATCCTATTATCTTTCACGAGACATTTTCGTTGTATAATACAGTACAATGGTTTGCTTTTTGGGAGTTATCGTTTCCTTTGGAGCCTTACTACGTTATATGGAAGCATATTTAAAATTATTCCCTTAAATTTGATAAGTACTTTGTGATCCATTTTGTTTCGCTTCAGGTGTGAACATGGATACCTTGCAATCGTCCCGAGTTCAATTCTTGGTGCTAGTTTAGGAAATTTTGAATTTAATGTCCCCGCGAAAACGATGGTGATAGACCGAAACAGGGAAAACATGAACTTCCTTGACTGAGGATTGAAGGAGGGACCTCACACACTAGAGACAAGCGCTAAGCGACCGTACACGTGTGTTGATTACTATGCAATGGTCCCGAGTTTGATTCTTGGTGCTAGTGTTAGAAAATTTTAACGCCCCCCTTGAAACGATGATGAGAAATGATGAAATGAGAAAACATCATAAACTTACTTGCTTGCGGATTGAAGCAGAGACCTCACACATCAGACATGAGAGCTGAGTCACCATACTACATTGAGAAGTTCAGTTTGTTGATTACTATGCAATGGTCCCGAGTTCAACTTTTTGTGTTAGTTTCAGGAAATGTTGAGTTTAACGTCCCCTTGAAACGATGATGAAAAATGATAGGAGGAAACATGAACTTACTTCGTTGTGGATTGAAGGAGGAACCTCACACGTTAGAGGCAAGCGCTGAGTCACCGTACTCCATTCAGTGCGAACAGTTTCGCGTATGAAAAGAAGACGAACAGATTATGTTACATTACACATTTCAGTGCGAGCAGTTTACACTAGGTTTATGTTTCATATAGAAAGATAGAAGATCTGTGTTGCCATCTTTTTACTTCGTGTGCGACTTTGACCTTGAAGAAAACCTTGCTGACTCAGTGCTAAGCATTGACGTATACACATAACCTTATTGTTTAGTTTGCTGTATTTAGAGATGAATCAGACGTTTAGGATTGTTGGTTCGGATCTAGTTGTGTTCGCTGTAACAACAATGAATCGGTAACAATGGTCGCGTGATTTTCCAGTGTTGCCACCACTATCAGAATGAATCGATTCATTTAGTCGGAGCAGTTTCGTGACGGAAACTGATTTTTGTTTTGTACACAAAATTTTTTCTGAAACAGAATTTTGTTTGTACATAAATTTTTTTTTCTGAAACAGAATTTTGTTTGTACATAATTTTTTTTTCTGAAACAGTTTTGTTTTGTACACAAAAAAATTTCTGAAACAGAATTTTGTTTTCGTACACAAAAAATTTTTCTGAAAACATTTTTTTTTTCGTACACAAAAATTTTCTGAATCAGTTTTTTTTCGTACACAAACATTTTCTGAATCAGTTTTTTTTCGTACACAAAAAAATTTCTGAAACAGAATTTTATTTTGTACACAATTTTTTTTATTTCGTACACGAAAAAAAGTTCTGAAACAAAAATTTAGTTTGATTTTTTTTCCGTAAAACATTGATTTATTTTACCGGTAAACTGATTCAGAAAAAAGAAATTGAAATCGCAGTACAGGAAAAAGAATTTGGTTTTAGGATGTGAAATAAAACACAGAATCATGTTTCTGTACATTTATTTTAGCATGTGAAATAGAATACAGAATTTCTTTTTCTTCAAAGGAAGACGTGTCCGTGACGGGTACAAATTCTGTAAAGAGAAAATAAAACACATGAATATACATGGTAATATTTATTTTTTCCCTGTGAAAGAAGAAAAAACAGATTATTAACATAAACTAACTGATCAAGAAGAGTGAGGTGAGAAAAAGAAAAGCAAATGGGACGTACCTGAATTCCTTTTTATTTTTTCTCCACTGGTTTCTGCAAGGTGATGTCATCTGAGTTTGTCTCCGCTCGTGCATCGTTGAAGCATGTCCCATGTTGATTCTTTGCCCCATCTTTGGGAGGCGATGTTGGTGGGATTAGGGAAAAATATGGCTGTTATTCTGTTCTGGCTTTTTTATACCCATAGGGCAATGTCTCGTATGTATCTGGTATTAATCGGCGTTTTTTATAGTTAAAACTGTACTTCTTTTCTTCAGGTTTTGTGGCAAGATGATGATCGTGGGTTCTGTAAATTTATGAGGCGTGCTAATGGAGATTGTTTCACTCGATTGATTTATGATCATTTGCTTCAGACTATTGAAATTTAACTTTTGACTTGGTGTATAATTGAGTGTAAACCCACGAATTTTGCATACCTAACTGGTTGATTTCGTGTCGGGGTTGTAGATTTCCAAGGCGTACTGTTTTGGGCCACCAGACACGAATTTTTTAATGTATGCTTTTGGTCCAATTGATTCCAGTTCATTTGACATTGAACCAAGAAATACTTCTGGTTCTATTGTGGGCTGTGATGGTCGCTGCGTGAATATCACGGAATCTGTATCGAAATATAGTACTCTTTCTTGCAGCAATTCTAAATATTTGTAGAGTTCCAGACGAGCTTGACACGTTGTAAATGCTCCAAGGACAACATTAGCATTGTGATTATGTACTGGAACATCGTCTTCATACTGCCAATAAAGGTATAACAACGAATTATTAACAGGTAAAATTTGGTTGACTTTTATATCTGGAGCAGTTAATTTCTGATACAGTTCTTTGGGGTCCTTAATGATGGTCGTTTGGCTGAAATTGTCTCTTATAGCGAGTCGTCCCCAGAAGGCATTCAAACAGAGTATTGCAAGACTACGACGTGCCGAATTTGAAATTATATTTGCTGCATCCAAAGTTATGCCTTCCCGTTGTTGTACCATTTGAATATACTGCTGCTTTTCCAATTGGCAGGCCAACCAGAAGCTTCCAGCTTCGATTTCAAAAATGTGTTAATGTATTTGCTGAATAATCCGCCAGTCTTGGTTTCTGGATCATATACGGTGATGGCGTAATCCCAAATTTCGTAAATTTCAATGACTTGATACCCAAGTTCAATGGCTTTTTGAATTTCATAGGACACCCACGTTCCTGTTAGACTTCGTTCAGTGTCGGTATGTGTACATTCAGAGTCTTGATTTAATGCTGTGGCAGGCAGCACAAAGTGGAAACAACAACTTCTTATTTGAGCGAAGTGGCAGCACTGGATGAAACACATTTCTGCTAGGCAAAATCTTCAACTTGACTAATCCGTTGACATCTTGAATGGCCGGCATTTCTGGATCTCCCTGTAGATATATTCGTGGATGTCCTATTGGATACCGTCCACATTTATTCACATAAGGATACAGGGAAACGATATCCAAGAATTTTATTTCTTCGCCTT
Organism: Thermobia domestica; assembly: GCF_964235325.1. Classification (NCBI taxonomy): domain Eukaryota; kingdom Metazoa; phylum Arthropoda; class Insecta; order Zygentoma; family Lepismatidae; genus Thermobia; species Thermobia domestica. The sequence goes on along the minus strand of NC_137456.1, from coordinate 338,771,989 downwards.
CATTTTCATTTGCGACGTGGTACAATTTAATGGCATTAACACGGCCACCATAGAAGCTGTCTCTTGGATTTAATGGTGTCTTATTAGTATAAGGATGTGTGCTTAAAGAAGAGGCCAATGCTGGATTGGATTTTAACACTTGACGAAATTCACATTCCCACATTTCATGTACTTTATATCCCATGGATCGTAATAATTTGATTTTACGCTGTGTTCTCTCGTAGCGATAGTTCATCGTTTCTTCGGAGTTCTCATAAATGGGCTGATCACGGCCTGTAGGGACACATAGAGTACAGCCATGAATTCTGCAACCTTGAAACTCATACACGTGTTCCTCTTTAGTGTCAGGATCTTTGTAGTAGCCGTCCAGATGAAAACCAGCAACATAAACTTCTTTTCCTCTCGCAGCATGCAGAATTTGATGACCCTCTTTTTCTTCCATGTAGACTAGCCACTGCAAAGCAATCCGTGACTGATTGTTTCTGTGACGATATCCTAGTGCAGGAAGAATGCTAATAGTATTGGGTTTTGAAGAAATTTCGTCGAAATACTAAATTGCACGCACTCGCCAAAGGGATAGCCTCCAGGAAAGGATTAACGTGAGTTTCTTGTTCAAAAGTGGTCATGAAAGATATACAAGCCATTCGAAGTACGTTAACGTCCTGAACACAATAGTTCACCAATTCTTCTTGGAAAATAAACGTATCGTTCTGGTGTTCGTTGTACCGTGTCATGAATTTTTCTCGTTCATCTACTTTCATTTCATCTGCACCATAATAATGGATGTCCGGTAATTTTCCCCCATACGTTTGATTTGCAGCAGTATTAAACAAGTGTGGAAAATATCCTTTGGTCGCTGGTAAATGAAATGCCTTGGATAATTTACTTAAAGCCATTGGCATGAAATTTAAGGAGTCAATAAACGATAAGTGATTCACTTTCATGCTTAAAATTTTTGCTCCGTTCAAGATCAAAGTAGGTTTCAATTCATGTTCTTCCACTAAAGATTTAAGAATAAAATGACCATCATATCCCTTAGAGTTATGTGCCAAAGATACAATAAGTTTGATGTTGGGTCGTGGTTGATGTAAATACGCAAGAAAGGCATTGATCGGATCATCTTGAAAAATATGTTCCCGCTGTCCACAAACTTCACACGGATGATGTATATCTTCATCTTGAACACAGTTGTAACAGACTTGTTGGGCCACCAGTAAATTGGTCTTATGAATGAACGTGTCTCCATCGAAGAAAGTATCCTGTGTGGCTTCGATATCATAGAAAACAATCATACCCTTCTTGGCATGTAACACTGATGGAACTCCAGGCTTTAATTGAGTCGTATCAGGCTTCATGTAGCATTGGTGGGTAGACGTAACGTGTTTACGACACACATTACAAAAATAATCTGTACAATTATGTTCTCTTTCTCCTGTATGGACAAACGAATAAATGCATAAACATTTGGAGCACTGTTTCACCATCTTGCATATTGGCTGGCCTTTATGATATGGTACAGTCAGATGATTTGTATAGGATGTTTCACCATAAAATTCACGATTGCACTCTGGGCACTGTTTCTCCGTATTGGTCTTACTGCATGGCGGTTTCTGCAAACATTTCTCACATATGGCCGAACAGTTCTTGACGTGTCTATTAATATGATCATATTTTTTGTGGCATGCAACACAGTAATAGTTGGCAGAAAAAACAGACGTTAATGACGTGATGATGTCGTAATGAGAATTGATGCACATTAAATTGATTGGAATTTTGTCTTCGCCACCTGGCCCTTCATACAGAATATCTTCTCCGGAAAAGCTGGTGTATACGGTAAGTTTATAATCGGTCAAGTAGCGTTGCAATTGTCGCAATCCTTCCACGGATCCCCCATGATCTAAATTCACTGATGATCGAGACAAAAGTTCATGTACGGCTGGGAGAACGACACACTTGCTCTGGTTGTGATATTGTCTGTACAGTTTCTTGTTCGTATCCTTATATTTCTTTAGGCCAATAGCAATCACAATTGCATAAGCCAAACATTTCTTGTCGGTGTTTTTCACTCGTAAAATGTCAGTCTTGCACTTTAATAACTCTTCGTTTGATATAAGACCTCGACGCATTCTCCCAAATCCACGGGGCACATCCACATGATGAAAATGTACAATGAACGGTTCGTTCATGAGAAAACTATCGTTACTTTGAAGGATGCGATCAAAGGAAGCCCATAAAGTCTCCAGTGTCAGATTACTTGCACGCCGAAAAGATAAATAAAACGGTTTGTTCTTCTCATCGTGAGATAAAATCGATAATCCAACCATCGATAATTCGTCGACATTTTCCAATAAGTAATCCAACATCTGTTGAAAGGAGGTCTGAACCCACTCAACAATATCGGTGTCACTGGTCGGAGCATTAATTTGAATTTCCAGCATTCGTCCTTCAAGATTAAAACGCCGATAATGTCTATTGATTTCTCGCAAGACAGTAAAGCCAGAAGTAGCCATATTCAAAAAGGTAAAAAGGTAAGGTAAGCAAAAAAGGAATAGGCAAAGAAAACAAATATCTAAAATGAGAAGAAAAAAAAGCACGAATTAAAATTGAATTCGGAGATCGCTAACACGTTTAATGGTATCAAAATGACTACACGATCAATCCTAAAAGAATTATCATATCTCAAACAGTTCTACTGTTAAAAAATTTTTATTGTCGTCATACTGGAAATCAAACCAGGGACTAATATGTAACTGACCTAACTTTTTGTAGTGATAAAAAGAATGAATGAAATTGTTTTTTCTAACTATGCTGAGAGAATCATTGTAGTAAGCAATTTTCCTCTGACACTGAACTTTAAAACGTATAACGAACATGAAACGAAAACAAAAATCTCATGCGCTTTCTTTTCTTGAGCTAAGGCAAGAAAGACTCGAATTCGTTTCTCGGCGGGAAATCAGATCCCACATTAAACTGTAGGTCCACGTCTCACGTTGTAGGGAACAAATTCGTGCGTAGTTTCTTCGTTTACGTTAATGGTAACTTTCAGAAACTGGGCTAAGTGGTTAGCGTTACGCACCTCTGGCCCGGGGTTCAACACCCAGTATGCGCTCAGATTCAACATTAAGCTGTATTCCTAGCCCCCCACTACTGAAAGGACGCTAAACCAAAATCAACAAATGATATCATTTTCTCGTGCTTACGTCTAATGTGTGCGATGTGGCCCGGTTCAACACCCAGTATGCGCTCAAATTCAATATTAAGCTGTATTCCTAGCCCCACTACTGAAAGGACGCTAAACCAAAATCAACAAATTTCTCGTGCTTACTTCTAATGTGTGGGATTCCTGATTCGATCCCCGGTCAAGTAAGTGAGGATTATTCTTCCATTTGATAATATTTCATGCTAAAATAAAAACAGTGATAACAATATTATCCTCATTTCAAAAGCACTCCATTGATATTAAGAAAACGCGGTTGATACTAACCTCAAATTCAAGGAACGGAGTAAAGTCACGCTGACACAAGAGGTACACCTTCGTTCATTCAAGATCTTCGTGGAAGTAGAACTTCAAAAATGAAATTAAGAATTTTATTTAGGTCTGAAAAGTGTTCAACTATAAAGTGACATCATTAAAAGCCAATCAGAAACGAGGAAACTAATAAATGACATCACGAAGAACAAATGAAAACACAGCTTTCATCATGTATCATGAGCCGAAACGTGATGTAAGAAACAATCTGATTGGTTGTGACATTATTCACGTTTTTCTCCTTACACATCAATCGTTACGACATCTAGTATCGCAATTTTGATCATGACATCATACCATGACTCGTTAGTTTATTACGACATTCAAATTAACACATCTAAAAATGTGATTCATTTTCCTTAAACTTGATTGAAAAATGTAACACTCATCGATATGTTACGAAACTGTCTTTGACATGAATCTAAAGTTGCGCTTTAAAAGTCCGTCAGCTGAGAAAAAATGCTGATGTAGTATAAGCAGATTCTGCAATTTCACAATAACAAACTTCTATGCGTAATAACAAGCAGAAATGTGTAGTAATGTAACATAATCTGTCCATGTTCTTTTCATACGTGAAATTGCTCGCACAGAAAATTAAAAACTTCTCAATGGGCATTGTGACTCAGCGCTTATTTCTGATGTGTGAGGTCTCTGCTTCAATCCGCAAGCAAGTAAGTTTATGATGTTTTCTCATTTCATCATTTCTCATCATCGGCGGGGACATTAAATTCAAAATTTCCTAAACTAGCACCAAGAATTGAACTCGGGACGATTGCAAGGTTCACCCCTGAAGCGGAACAAAATGGATCACAAAGTACTTATCAAATTTAAGGGAATAATTTTAAATATGCCTCCATATAACGTAATAAGGCTCCAAAGGGAACGATAACTCCCAAAAAGTAAACCATTGTACTGTATTATACAACGAAAATGTCTCGTGAAAGATAATAGGATAAGTTAAAACGTCCAAATTTTAATATTTTTATACTCATCAAAGAGTACGAGGTGCGATATTCCCCCACCCCCCCAACTCCTGATGTAAATCAATGTGATCTTATGTGTCCTGAGTGATCCCTGCCATGCTCCAGCTTCCTCCCACACTTTCGTTCCTTTCTCATCGTCACCGTCTCCTTTAACCTAATCGTGGGACGTAAAACTAAAGATTTTTCATTTGCACCAGTGTTAATCCATCTCATCAAAGGGTTAACAATCCGAACCGCATGAACTTCTTCCGGGAATCGAACTCTGGTCTACCACGTTAAAGGCGCATACGCTAACCGGTTAGCCACGGAGGAACTCCAAAGTTTTCGAGTTTCATATTAACACTAATAGTAATTTATACTATTACTGAGGTCTACTAATTCATAATGTAATAGATCATCAAGAAAGAGATCAAACCTTGTTTTGGTAATTTTATACCCATAAAAGGGAACAAAACAAGCCATCATAAGTTCCAAGCTAAAAATCCCAGTTCAGTGACGTCAAACGAACATGTTAGCTCGAACCAACCACCTCTAATTCATTCATACCAGTAGAGGTGCGGTGGCTCAGTGGTAGAGCGTTCACCTCTGCTGTATGTGGTCCCTGGTTCAAACATCACGAAAATAGTTTTGTGGTGAGCAACATTATGCTACATTTTCCCACACGTTCATTCCTTTCTTATCGTCACCGTCTCCTCTAGCCTAAATGGCATAATCGTGGGACGTAAAACTAAAGATTTCATTTGCACCCGTGTTAGTCCATGGATAACAATCTCCAAATTTTTATGCCATAAAAGGGAACGAAAGCATTCGTAAACCTGTACTATTTCATAACGTAATGAATCATCAAGACCATATTTTTAATAATTTAAAGAATCATCATGACCTCTGATCCAAAACTCCCAATTCTATTACGTCATAGCAGGGCCAAGGTACCTCTGATTCATTTGCACCAGCGTGCAGCCCCTGAATAAGCATAAGCAAAATTTCAATAGATGACGCAATCCCGGGCCAAAGCATCCCTAATTCATTCACTATAGTCCATGGGGACCCAAAATTGGATTATTAAGAGTTAGGCAGAGTGCTGCCAGTACTACTTCCGCTGCTACCAAAGAAGTTACACATATCTTGTGCAGTGGCAAAGAAATTAACAGCTTCTGTGTTAACTTTTGCAGCATCTGATAACACGAGGTTCAGATAATGTGCTGTTCAGTGAACATATATGGCATTCTTCACATATTTTTGAATCCGTGTTTGCAAGCCAGAAAACAACTTCTCATTGGTGCTGCTCCATCTTAGTTTTGCGCTCTGCACTTCTTGATGTCAATCTCATTTTCTAATGTGACTTTTATTATTAAATCTGCATAATTTTCTGCACAGTGTTCGTCCATATCATAAAATTCAAAGAAAGCTTTCTACAATTTCGAACTGTGGGAAATGAAGAAAAGATGTCTCTCTGGCGAGTTCCGAAGCCACCTGTTCCTGGCTTATATTTTATATGTTATTACAGTGATATTAGAAAATACGCTCGAAAATTTATTTTGCGGTTTTGTCTGGTCGTACCCTGACGTTGGCACCCCGGAGAGTTGCCCGGTTTTCCCGGCCCTTGGTGTTTGTGCTTGGTTATGTGTAGCCGCATTATCTGGCACTTGTGTTGTGACTCATAATCATGGCAACACTTTTTAACTCATTTTAACCCAGATCTTATAGGTCATAGAATTTGTCATTATTGTTGAAAGCCTGTTGCGCAATGGAATTTTATTTAAAGTTACTAAAATCAGTACACGTAATAAAGGACTGACATCGTGTTAATACAGGAGGATAAATTTCTTAATCACACAGTGCTATAACCTCGACGAGTTTACAGTAATGCCAATAATTTGATTACGAGCGAGGTGAGCTGGAATTTTTATTCTTGCCATGTTCGGAAATGAAGACAGCGAAAAACTTCTGACTCCATTTATATAACTTACTTCCTTTTTTATTAAAAAGCTGGGCGCCGCCTAATGCACCGAAACGGCCTGCGCCCGTAGGCAATGCCTACCCTGCATACTCTATTGCTACGCAACTACTATTGGTGTGGAATGAGCTATTTTATGTGAAATTATTATGAAAGTAAAGAACTTTTTTTGTTCTAAAAAGAAGAAACAAAATAATATTGAAGGGACATTAAATGTGAAGAAGAATAGAAAAGAAATCATATTTATAAGTAATTTAGTTGTTTTGTAACGAGTATTAAGTACTTTCACGTCAAGAGTCAACTTTTGCACTCTTGTACTCTTCCTCGGGCTGGTGCCTTGGTTTACTCGCGCCAGATGCTTGGAAGAATTGAATGTTGCCTGTGAGGTACTGTTTGGTAGTACTGAAGCCATCGCAACCGTGCTGTCTGTCTGTTACGTCAACGAGTTACTATATGCAAGCACGAGTTGGCGTGTGTTAAATCTAACAGCGATTCTTTGTAATTGAATTCATTTTCATTTTATGGATTTTCGTAATTCTATCGCTGCGATCTGTGCTGAATATCCTTTGACATTCTAAAACATACGGATTATTCATTGAGTGGATTTGTTTCTGTTTGAAAATGGTAAGGCAGCGAGCTGTATTTTCACCTAAATTTCTGATCGTTGAGAAGAGAGTTAGATAAGGCCCAGCAGTTAAAGTGTTTGCGGTAAGTGGATAAATATTATATTTTGTATTTTGGGGGGGGGGGGGTTGTTGTGTTCTCCGATATTAAGGTCAGAATTTTTTCTCTTTGCTTTTGAATTAACCAATTAGAGGATAAATTGCTTTTGTTTAATTAGTTTGTTAGTTTCAGTTTATAGATCCTCATTGGTTTTTAAAGTAAGTACTATTTCAGGTTTGTCAAAGCGTACTAATTTACTAATTTAGCGTCTCACTTACGTTACTTCAATTTTGAGTATTTTTGCTTAATTTCGTTTGAAGACTTTCGCTTTAGTTTTACACCCCACTTAACTTTCTTCATTTACGAGTATTTTACGTGTTTGGTTTGAAGGTTGGTTGCTTTAATTCAGCGCCCCAATTAAGTTGTTTTAGTTTCTAGTATTTTGTATGATTGGTTTGAAGGTTTGGGGGCGAGGTGGCTCAGTGGTAGAGCGTTTATCTCCGGTGCTTGGGGTCCTTGCTCGCGCCGTAGAGGCTTTGTGGTGGACGAACACCGTGTTTGTGGGTTTTCTAGGGGTTCTCCCGTTTCTTTCCACTTTCTTCATTTCACAATTTCATTCATTTCTCATCATCACCGTCTCCTTTAGCCTAACCGGCATAATCATGGAACGTTAAAGTCATATTTCATTTTAGGTTTGAGAATTGGTTGCTTTAGTTTAGCGTCAAAATTAAGGTGTTTTATTTGTGAGCATTTTGTTTAATTTGGTTTGAAGAATTGGTGTCGTCCTACTTGCAACAGTCTTATTAGCGACAGGAAACGTTAACTGTCCTACGAGCGACCAAATCTGTGTGCTAATTGCTCTATGTGTCACCGATTCGTTCATACTAAGATAATGAAAGAAAATAAGGTTCTCTCTTCTTTAACTTGTTTCATGCTAATGTGATTTAGAACCTAACAAAATGTACTATGAAATATTTCGCTCCGCCTGAATTTAATACTTGTCAATGCTCTCTCTAAATTAACAATCTTTTATATGTTCTTCCTAATAGCTATTATATTATATTTTTGAATTAACTTCTATGAATACACTGACTATGCCAAAGAGGAAAACTAACTAGACATTTAGAGTAGCTCCTCTGCCTTTGTGTGATTGTAATACAATTAAGGATTTCTTGTTAAAATTATACGGAGCATAAGTTTAGCTTGAATATGTTATGGCATAAGAAATAAATCAGAAAGAATTAGGGGCGCCCGAAGAAAATTTTCTAGTTGGGCATCTCCATGGTTACTAAATCACGTCTGGTATTTCTGGTTAAAATACGTGGTTTGCTTTATTATGTATACGTTTTCTTGAGCCAGAGTTGGCGTCCCTGACTTCCCTTTGGGCGCCCATGGAAAGAGGGTATTCACCACTTGAGGATATCACAGAAATCTAATAACACGGTGTATTCGAAGAAATTATTACACGTTATACAAATCTGTCGCGGGATTTAACACTTCGTCTAGTCATAAGGGATTATACGAGTATCAGATTGCTATATGACAAGCTTTTATGTATAAGTCAAAGCAAGGGAGGAAGGCAAAATAAGCAATTAGTTTACGTTTAAGTAGTTTACAATAGGGGGGAAGGTAGTTTAAAGAGTTTCTTTTCCTTTTGGATTGTTTAGAGTGAACTGCATTGTAATTTGTATGTTTGGTTGAGGATAGCCAATCAGATGTAAGGGATCTCATTTTTTTTTCATATTAGTCACAGCTTCTTAGGGAGTCTAAAAAGTGGATAGCTGGCGAAACTGTTACATTTTTAAGTTTTCCAAAATAAAAGATATTGTTACTCTTAGATTTTAACCAAGTATAGAAAGCAGAGCTTTTGAAAAAAGGGGATTTTCAATAATTACATAGGAATATATTTTCATAGAAATATCCCTGTTGTCTCGTTAAGTTATTTGATATGTTTTATGTCAAATCTAACTCAAAATTAATATATTCTAAGTTTTATTTGCAGTCACAGTAGACGGTAAATATATTTGACGAACAGTATCACTGGCACATAGAGTGTCCGGGTGCAAAAGTCCGCAGGGGACAAAAGTTCTTTTTGGGGTACTTTTTGTTGGAGTTGTGCAACATTGCTTATGCTGCAGAGAGATTAAATGGCGGCGGTGTACTTTTCATGTTCTTAACGGTGTCCGGTTAAATTTGTTAATACAATGAGGTAAGTTATATTTTGCCTTAATTTGAAGTAATATTTTATTTTATGGGAAATAATATTACAGTCTGTGGGAGAAGTTACGACTTATTTTATGAAAACACTCCTTCAGTAACAATATATACTATTTCTCCTTTTCCCGGTATCAGTTATAAAGTCAGCATTTCACTGTGATTTAAACATGTACGAATGGGGCAGAAGTCCGATTTTTTCCGGAGCAAAAATCCGAATGCGGACTTTTGTCCCAGCTCTCGAATTTGTAAATAATTTTATTCTTGAATTTAAATTCCAGTGTCTAACAGTAGACCTATTTAAATTCGTTTGCTACGTAGGCTTTCTTTAGCTCAAATAAAGTTATGTAGGCCTGTATTGAGGTTGATCTTTGAATTTGGGCAAGCCACGCTCAACACTGATTAGTGTACCGATGGCACCAAGGGCACTACTCATATTTCAGCTGTGTAAACAGAGCCTAGGATTAATAGTCATTAGCGCTAACCATACCCGTTCGTGTTGCTGAATCCATCTGTTGAGGTATGAAAAGTTCTCTTGATGTCATTTGGTTCATCGGTGCTGAGAGAGGTTTGTCCTTTCCTATTAGAAACACTACGAAAAAATATGGTTTAAATTTAAACAGATACCACATCTTTTTCGGAAGATCAAGGGAAAAAAATACGTTGTCGCTTTGGTCGGACGAATGTGTCATGGTTGGCTCTGAACTTACAATACACGTGTTTTTTTTTTTTTGGAGGGGGGAGTGTTGGTAGTTTATACTCTGATTCTTGTCAACAACGAACCTTTGTATATTTTTTCTACAGGGTGGTCCGTAAGTCTTAATAGAGTGGATTATTTGGGATAATCATGATAAAATCAAATCTGACTAGCGGAGGGCGGACTTGGGTAAAGGAGCTAGCGATTGATGCATATGTGGTGAATGGTGGCAATTTTGGTGGCCGCTATCTTGGATCCAGGTTATTTTTTAATGGGAAGGTAGGCATGCGACACATTAATTAACAATGTTTTTTTTCTTTTCAGGGGAATGGAGTCCCGCAAGCAGTAGTGCGTTATCATGTCCCGTTTGTTATGACGCCCCAAAGATGTCGGTTTTCAGTTTCCTTTCAGGAAGAGCGACATGGTACTAACGCTGCAAAAAAGACATCATGCCCCAAATTTGACAGTTTTTTTCGTTGCAGGTAGAGCGAGATGGCTCTGACGAAGCAGGAAAGAATTGAGATCATCCTAATGTCTGGGCAAAGAAGCAGTCAATGTGATTGCCCAGAACTCCAACGCGCGCCACCCCGAAAGACCTGCAATAAGCCACAACACCGTTAGCTACTTCATTAAGAAATTCAGTGTAACGTGTAATGTTCCCACGTTACACCTACCACGATCAGGTCCCCCACGAACGCAGCAAATGAGGAAACATCCACAATGGTGCTTGCTGCGAGTGTGAAAAGTCCGAAGCGCAGCACAAGGTGATAACAGGCGTATTTTTAGCAAGATGGTGCCCCACCGTATTATACGCTGTATGTGCGGGAATGCTTGGATCTGCATTTCCTGGACGTTGGATCAGTCGCCGAGGCACTGTGGAGTGGCCAGCCCGGTCGCCGGACCTCACTCCCTTGAATTTTTTATGGGAACACTTAAAACACCTGCTGTATCAGAAGATTCGGGATGTTGCACACCTACAGCGACGTATTCAAGACGCCTGTGATAGCATCACCCCAGATGTGGGTTCATTAGGATTGCATTAAGAAACCCCGGTGTGTGCTGCAATGGAGGAGAAAAATGTCGAGCACATCCTGTAGGGGCGACACTTTGGGGCGTCATAACTTTGGAAAGGAACATTATAATGCATTTCTGCTTGCGGGACTGCATTTCTCTGCAACAAAACAGTGTTAATTGATGTGTCACGTGCCCATTTGAAAGAAAAACTGGGTCAAAGATGGTTGCCATTCACCACGCATGCATCAATCAGTAGTTCCTTTACCCAAGTCCGCCCTTCACTAGTCAGATTTGCTTTACTCATGTTTGTTTCCAAATTAATCCACTGTACAAATACTTATGGACCATCCTGTAGTTTATCAATATGAGGAATAACTTTATACTTTGTATGTTTATTGAGTTTTTCTCAAGTGATATAAACTTATCTTTTTGCTTATTCTAACTTTTTTGTTAATACGAAGAATCATTTCATGCTTCGTATGCACTTCGTTTATCTTACGATTCTTGTAGAAAACAAAATAATTCAATAAAAATGCATGTATGTCGATTTCTTACTTCGTGTATTTCAGCAGACTTTTGTCCCATTGCGATAGAACTTTTGCTTCCTACACTGGGGTAAAAGTCCGAATTTGTCCATCCTTTTTTAAATTGCTGTATCTTATTAAGTAATAAATTGGTAGGCTTTCTAGCACTTCAAAATATAGAGGAATGTTCACTTATACTTGTGTGCGAAATTCTTTATTTTGCCGTTATATCTTTCAGCTCCAGCGCGATTCAACCACCAAACTTCGGCTTTTCGCCCCCACTTTCTCTACGTATTTCATACCAAGGTTGTTCGGATGCTAATAACGCCAGAGGCAAACATATTTTACGAGAGGAAATCGTATCTTCATCATCGCAATGTAAGCGAATCGATCGCTGATAGGACAGATAACAGTTCCTGTCGCTTCTAAGACTAATTTGAAGAATTATTGTTTAGTTTAGCGTCCCACTTAAGTTGTTTCAGTTTCTAGTATTTTTGTGTAATTAATTTGGTTTGAAGGTTTGGTGGTTTGGTTTAGCGTCTTACTTAAATTGTTTCAGTGTCTACTATGTTTGCGTGATAATTTTGAATGTTTGTTGCTTTGGTTTAGCGTCCCATTTAAGTTGTTTCAGTTTCGAGTAATCGGGCGTAAATAGTTATGTCTGTCAAAGATTCCGTTTGTTTTAGCTAAACACCTTTTTTAGTTCTTGCAGTTTTGAGTATTTTTGCGATGTTAATTTGATTTGTTAAAGGTTTAATTTGTTTTGGTTTAGCGTCCATTTTGAATTGTCAGAGTTTCGAGGACTTTTACAACATTAGTTTAATAGTTTGAATGTTTCTTTCGTTTTAGTTTAGTGTCCCAGTTTATTATTCAAGTTCGGTGCTCTTTCCTCATTTGGTTTGGTTGACTGAAGTTAGTTTGTTCATTTAAATTACTGAAGGTTGAAGTTTATCCAGTGCATTAGCGTCATTATTGGTTGTTGGGGGTTATTTTGCATTCCGATTTGATTATCTTTAATTATTGTTAAATCAACCTCGTGAATTGGTCTATTAAAGTTTGTTTGTTGGAATTTATAGTCCCTGTTGGTTTTTGCTTTGAATTCATATTTTTGATTTGTTTAGATATTTTGTTTCAGATTAATGTCCATATAGGGAATTTTATTGCTCTTGGCCTACTTAAGTTAGTTTGTTTGAAATTTAGCATTTTTTTGTATAAATTTCGAGCAGAGGTTGAACAGCTTCCCAGAATTATTGCTGTTCAGTGAAACTATTTGTTGGTAGATAGCATCAATTTTGTATTTTTTGAATCCTGCATTTATCAGTTTTCTGGGATTAAATCTTTTTCCTTGGACCTAATTAAATCGCTTTAGCTTCTGTTTATAATCATTTGTGGATTATTATTTTAATTAGTTTGAGTTCTTGATTTGGAAACTAGCGTCCCAATCAAACCTTTGAGAGTGTTAAACGCCACTCACTTAATTTGGCTTGCGTAAAATTTAGTATTTACAAAAAGAGTCTTTGATTACAAGTAATAATTTAAATGACCGTTTAATGTGATTAAATATGACCAGTTTTTGAGCTCGTCTTATATTATTTTTGTTGATTTGAAAAAGATTTAGCAAATCTTTACATTAAGCTATTTGATTTGTGATAAAAAAGAAAAGATAATCTGATTTTATCACTTCACTATTGGCTTACTGATCATTACAAGATCTCACATTGAAGTTTGTTCAGTCGTAGAGGTTTCTGATTGACAGTGTGAGCATCTAAATTATTCTAATTTGCATTAAAGAAATTGATAGTTTCTGGTGAGACTAGTAATTATTAATTATCAGAACTGTTATTCAATGAATGGAATGGGAGAGGAGCAAGGTAGGGATACTTAAAGCACCCCACTGTATTCTGATTGGCCGAATTTACGGATGCGCACGAGACAAGATTTGTGGCTGTCTCGTCTCGAAAATGTGTTGTAAAAGTGATGTCTCAAGTCGAAAAATGTATATTCCTCTATTGGAAGAACCGTGTCTAGACTCGAATTTTTCTGGAAAATCCTGTCTCGACTTGTCTCGTGCGCATCCCTGGCCGAATTGTCCTTTCTGGTAGTTTGTTACTCCGCTTTTTTTTTTTTTTTTTGCTGAGATTGTTGGACGAATTAGATGGTTTCTCACTATTAGCGCGGGAGAGTTACAAAGATTCTTCCAAACTTCTCATCATAAAATTTTTGCCTAGCATTTCACTATATTTGTCTTGCGTCTCACTATATAATATTTGTCTTGCACCTCGCCACTTTTTGGCATTGGAAATCGTTGATGTTAATTTATAAATTGAGCTTGGATTGTTTCAGTTAGGTTGTTATTCGGTTATTAAGTAATTGTTTGTGTCTTTATTAATATTGAGAATTGTTCTGATCTCTGAACCACGTCAGTTTAGGATAGTCTGTCTGTAAAATAAAAACCTAAAGTAAATTTTGTATGAATGGAAGTTTGAAGTTAAATAAAGATGTGTATTCCTGATAGCAGCTTATATTTGAGGGTCGAACTTTTTCTTTCGTTAGTAATTGGTAGTTTGCGTATAGCGTATAGTATAGTGTTGTTTGTTATATATATTAATTAAGTGTTACGATAATTTAGTTCTTGATTATTGAATTTATATTTCTTTTGTGGAAAGATTTACTGTTATTTTTTTATTTTTTGTAACATTTGATAAACTTTTTTGACTTGAAATCAAATTGAAAATGTCTTCATGAGAAAAGTCAGCTCGTATTGATATTTCAGAAGATGATAATCTACAATTTGTTACTATAGATCAGACAGGGCACATGACAAATGATACTTTAAGTAGAGCAATTATGAGCCGGACCCCTCCTCGAAGTCACATTTTCCAGTTTTATGATCGTGTAGAAGCTAATTCGAGAATTTATAGTTTAGAAGAACGTTTTCCTAGGAACTTTAGTTATCTAGCTCAATCTCCAACACCAATTCTAGCGGAGACTAGTCAATTAACTAAAGATAACTTAGGTTTTGGAAAAGGTATTAATCAAATTGCTCTTTTAGTCCTATTATGAGTAGGCAAGTTGAATTTCAGTTTTTCAGAGAATAGTTCAAAATTGCCAACTCGTGGTAGGCCAACGAACAGTTATCAGTGCTTTTCTGATTACTAGAAGAGAGTTTCTTTAGTTAAAAATTCGACTCCTATAGGCATGTTTCGGACGGGTAGGCCAATGCCTCATGATTATAGATATTTTGATAGATTGCCGAATAATTTTTCAAATTATGATAATGATGCTCAGGATAATATTGCAGTTGTTAGTACAATTCCGCATTATATTAGTAAATATTCTTTCCAGATAATTTTTGAATGTTTTGAATCAAAAGTAAAAGTGTTTGAAGTCATTGATGTGAGAAATAGTTTTTTTTAAGTTTTGATGTTCTACTCATTATTGAATAAATAGTGGAGCAATTTCCTTGGCGAAAGACAGTTGTCTATAGTGCATTGTTAACACGAAGTATAAAAAACAACATTAGAAAACATTGCGGTGGTAATTCATTGAAATCTGAGTTGGCATTTAAGAATATTTTTCCAATGGTTGTACCCACAGCCGCAAAAGAAGAAACTTAATTGTGACGAGAAAGGAGAAACTGCTTAGAATGAGTTTCTGAACAGCTTCCTACGCGAAGACACAGCAACGACGTCACACTGGAATCCACTAAAGAATTAAGCTTATATCATTCAATACAACCAGTAAAATGCGTTGACTGTGAGAACAGATTTATCCCAAGCTTCACGGAACGACTACGCTATTAGCAATGAAAAATTACAATTTGAATTTAATTAATCAAATTATTTTAATAATAAGTTTGAATGGATTTTTCCTCCATCATTTTAGCCCCTGTTTATTTCTCCTCCATCTCTGCATATATTTATCCGCTTGATGCGAATGAATGTCTTGTTCTATGTGGTTTCTTTTCTATGTGTATGTGAAACTACCTTATTTTTGGATTAGATTTTTATGGAAAAAATGGTGAAAAACAAGGACATAAAGGAAACTGATGCACGAGAAACATGCATTACGAACAATTTTACTTACACCATAATAAACGTAGCAGGTTCTCATAAAATAAATATCGCTGTTCAGAGAACTCTGGGGAAATAACCGCTTGAGAGCATGCAACCAAACTTGCTAAGAGTACATTTGGACACATGCAGATGCGATTGGTGTAGAAAATAAAATTAGTTATAATTTTCGCCACCAGAGGTATTTGTGGCACTGTACGACGCCAATTAACTGCAGCATGGAAGAAAAACGACACTAGTGATGGTAAAAGATAAGAAGGGCTGTAATTACCCCTCCTGTGGGGTCTCGCGGTATTGATTACCAATGCTATTAATACCACGTGGTCAGTAGCGGATTTACGTTGGAGGGGCCTTTTGAATTGAAGCGCCCCTTTAAAATTTTTGTATATCTTTAAAAAACGAAGTTAAATGTTAGTCTCTGTTATGGTCCCTAAAATGCAAGCTCCCTCCAAAAATCCAGGAAAAGATTGGTTTGAAATCTCGCCTCCAGACGTGTTTTTCTTCAGTATTAAGTACTGTGGTTGTGGGATGGAAGACAAATGATATTATTGATATTCATTGACAGAAAGGTCGTAATTATGCCCCCCGTGCGATGCGTGGCATTGATTTGTACTTCTATTTATAACCCCGTGGTGAAGTGATGTTATGAGCGATGATGATGTGAGATCGTGCTCAAAGGCAGGTCTTTGACGTGAAGATCCCTGAGCAAGGAAAATGCATGGTGACTAGTACCGTATGAGATGATGGCGTTCTAAGAATGGAACCTACAGGGTAACATGGGATCCGACTCACGTGAGTCTTTACCGGAAATCGAACCCAAGATCTTTTGAACAGAAGGGAAAGAGTGTGGGGAAAAAAAGAAGAAAACATCGGATAATTATCAATTCATTTCTGGCACATAGTGGACCTCAAACCTGTATCACTGAGACACATATAGGCATGAGCAAGCGCCTGGAGAGATAATTACAGTCTTTCTTATCATTTACAACATAATGTACTTTTTTCCATGTTGCATTTACAAGGCGTTGTGCAACGCCAACCTTATCTTTGGGGGCGAAAATTGGAACAAATTTTGTTTTCTACACCAATCGCTTCTGCATGTTCTCAAATATGTTTCTACCAAGTTTGGTTGCATTCTGTCGAGTGGTTACGTCCAGAGTTCTCTGAACAGCGATACTGAACACTGGATGACAACATTGGTTTCTGAATTCAGGACATGAAATTGTTGAGAAATGCGTAAAAAATAATCTAACATCGTACGAAAATCGAGCGGGAGCCACAACTTGCTATATCTGCCGTTCTCAAATAAATGACATAAATAAACTTACGTTGTGTGAACTGATTTCTTCCTATGTTCTATTGATTAATGCTAATAGCTATTCTTTCTGTGGCAAATAAACCAGCAGGACTAGAAATAACGTCCTTTTAATGACAATTTAACACGGCCTGTCCGGTTGCAATGATGTGAATAGACTTTGGAAGAGATGGATTAAGTTCAGCTCAAATGTAGAAGAAACCATTTAGATTTCAAATTGTCCTAAAATGGATGGAATATAGTAAAAAACCTCCAAACATGAACATTAATGTCAGTGGAAAATGAATGACAGAAATGAGGTCGTCACCTACCTCAAAAAGTATACTAAGTAGATGGCTAATTGAAAGATTATTTCCAAGGCATAATGAAGAGCTTAAAAACAATATGGTAGCACGTAAGGTAAATATGGAAAGAACATTCTCAAAAGTCAAGTTCTTTGAGTAAAATCAATAATATTGAGAAAGCAGTGGCGGATCCACGACAGACTTCTGGGGGGGGCTGGGGGGTTTTAATACTGCCCCTTAGAACTAGTTTTAAGAGTTCGAAACTCTCGGATGGGTTTTGTTTATATATAAAATAAGAAAAAGTTTCTTCTTCGGGGGGAGGAATTGTCCCCCTCCTGTAAGAAATTATAATGGATTTTATGAGAATTATCCAGGACGCCCCACGCGGAGGTTACGTGCTTGAAATATCACACGTCTGGATTTGGAACCTTCAGACTCTATTTAGCACGCAACGTGAATTTTGACGGGATCATTTGACGTAGTCTATATGGCAAATCGAATGGGCTCTTCTGAACATATTGTTTATTTAACGCTGTTCATA
This sequence comes from Thermobia domestica, assembly GCF_964235325.1. Classification (NCBI taxonomy): domain Eukaryota; kingdom Metazoa; phylum Arthropoda; class Insecta; order Zygentoma; family Lepismatidae; genus Thermobia; species Thermobia domestica. Next base: position 338,754,195 of record NC_137456.1, on the reverse strand, counting down.
ACAGAAGGGTTGGGAATCACTGAAATGACTACAACCAACACTCCTTACAAAAAATTGCAAATTGAAGCTAAAGATGTGACAGGAATAGCGTACATATTTTTTTAACAAGAGTTTCATTCCCATCCAATGGATGGGCGGGACGTAGAAGGCAACACCTTCTCTGTGGCCAGAGATATTTTCAACTTTTTTGAATTAGATGACATGGAGAATGATTTCAGGCTATAGAATAATGTGGATTGAAGTAAGGAACTAATATCAAATCAAGTTGACGAGGATGTGTAAGAGGTGGCTATTGTGTTAAAATGTTTCTTGGGTACATGTGCAGGGGTTATGAGCAATATATATGTGGATTTCGGTGGTAGATACGGCGGTCAGGATTATACTGATCTATGGCTTCGGTGCATTCGTATATTGCTAACAGATGATCCAGTGGTGGGTAGGCATAGCGTGGTACAGCAGGAACTTGGTCTAACAGCTCATGGACAATGGGATGTGCCAATTGGATTCGTGTCGCTATGTAGCGTTGACGTAGATGGTAGAGGTGTGGCAAACTAGTTGGAAATTGCGCACGACGATATATTTCAGCAGTGGGAGTATCGAAAGCGAGAGAGTAGGCCAGACATAAGGCATGTCTTTCGAGAACTTTCAGACGTTCATAGTAAGTTGGTGCTGCTGATAACCAGGCAAGATGTCCATACGTGAGTGCTGGGCGTACGAAGACTTTATATGTTAGCAGTAGAAGTTTTGTATTAAGACCCCACGTGGTGCCTTTAAGGTTTCGTAAAAGGTTCAAACGGCGCCGGATATTAGCTTCCAATGGTTTTAGATGAGGCTTCCAAGTAAGATGTTTGTCTAATATTACTCCCAGATATTTGAGACTGTTTTGAATTGTGATTGGAGAGTCAAAAACGGTTAAATGTAGACGTTCCGGATTGCGACTGTTACAGTATTTATTGCGTTTGAGCCCAAAGAGAGTCATTTGGGCCTTAGTTGAATTCAGCTTGAGCTTCCATTTCAGGCACCATGTAACTAGTTTGGCGGACATATTTTTTTAAAGGCTAGCCTGAGGCTAGCATCCTTTTAAAAGGCTACACTCTCTTTTAGGTATGGGATGGGATAGGATAGTTTAGGTTCATAGGAACACTGGTTGGGCTAAGTGATATTTTGTACGGATCCTTTATTATTCTTATTTATCTGAAACCAGGATATTATGATCTTTGCGACCATAATCATAACTGTGGGAAAGGTATTCTACGTTTATTAGCCAGAACTTGCAATGCAGATTAATTGATGTCACATATAGAAATATATAATAACAACGACTATCACAAAATACATACAATATCAATAACTATTAAGGTAATCGCAAAATATAATGTTACAGTAAATGATGATTATTTGATATGAACACTTACAAAATAATTAATATGTAAATTATTAATCAGAAAATAATGAGGGCGAAGAATGAGATGAAGTGCGATACACGGGACAACACAGGGTTTTGTTAGGAAGACGAATGAGTGTTATCTTCTGCCTAGGGGCATCTCTAGGCTGATGAGGACGATGGGAGCCCTGTTAGTCACAAGAGGTATTACTGTGCAGTAAATGAAGGGAAAATGTGAGGTAGATGGGCATGAAGTTGATACTCTTGTAACAGGACTCGGTCTGGATGATCGGGAGGCAGAGTGTAGCAGTAAAGTGTGAAAAGGAGACAAAGCAGAGAGTAAACGTACCGAGGACGGACAGGATGAAGTTCATGAAAATGCATACTGGCCATGAGTAATGGATGCTGAGAGCTGTAACGAGCTGAGATGAAGTTCTGTCGGAGAGACTCAAGATGATATGTGATGCTGGGAAATTTGATGAGTTTATAAAGTTCTCTGGTAGGGCTGGGTAGCTGAATACGGTGGGCTATGCGGAAAGCATGTCGTTCTAGAATTCGCAGCTTTTCGTAAAAGGAAGCGGATGCAGAAATCCAGGCGGGGAAGCCGTAGGTGAGAACTGGACGCATGAATGCTTTGTATGTATTAAGGACTACGGTCGGTTGGAGTCCCCAGGTCGTACCAGTGAGGCGCTTCAGGAGATTTAAGCGTTTGTAAGTTTTGGCAGCGATATGCTGTAGGTGAGCTTTCCAGGTTAGGTGAGTATCATAAATGATGCCTAGGTAGGTAACAGTTCTGGTTGGAATGATATGAGTATCGTGAACCTGAAGGGAGAGCAACGACGGGTTTCAATGGACCTTGGAACGTTTGCGGGGAGGAATGAAAGTGATAGCTTGGGTTTTCGCTACATTAATAGAGAGGTTCCACTTGGTGCACCAACGAGTGAAGCGATTAATGGCCTCTTGCAGATGCTGATTAATTTGCCGAATAGTGTTACCCAAGGCTAAAAAGGACATATTCCCCTACATTTTCTTACGTAAACTCTGGTTAAGAAATAATTATTGTGGAACTTGAAATGAACATTACAAACTACTTGAAGATTTATCATTATGTTTAAAATGCCTGACTTTCGTTGATAAAATAAATATTTCCTTTTATATTTATTGCAATTTCGGTCTCATCTATTTTCTGGTTGAAAATTCGTAAGATCATTGAAAATTGTTTTGGTTCTGCCATCTAGGGGACACGCGTTAACTACTATATAAACGAATGTTTTGTTTTGTATTTATAGCGAGAAAGTCTCTCTCTCACACACAATGTGGTAACTCGTTGGATTATCTGAGTTACATTTAATGAGGCTTTACACTATATGACAGTAGGGTAGTCCTTAGGTATATGGGAAAAAATAAATTTGCGAATTTCTTCCGCCTCACCCTTATTTCTTTTCCTCTGATAATAGAAAAAACACACAAAATTTCACAAAAATCCATCAACGTTAAATCGTGCCACAAAGCAGTTGATTTCTGTAAAAAGAAATCCATTTGAATTTCAATGGCACTCTATTTACTATTTGACAATGAACGTATAATAATTATCACAAATGTAAATAGGACAATATAAAGCTTTCCTCTGTAATTCAGAATTGACTGGGTTTCAAATACAGTCGGTTGGTTATCAGGCAACAAGTTGCAAGTATCATAATCATCGTCCGTATATATAGTACTTATAGCCCAGTAAATAAAAGACCAAAAAGGGTGTCGAGCTGAAATAATTTAGAAAAAGCTGAAAATTTCAGGATTTGTTTTTCATGTGATCTTAAATGAAATATCAAAAGTCCCCTAAAATCCCGTGTGCGCTTCATCCTCAAAATGGCGGCCAAAGATGGCGGCCGTCCGGAAGGCGCATGACTCCCGATTTTAGCTTGTAACTCTGAGACTATTTAAGATATTCCAATTCTGTAAAAACACTTTTGTTCTAGAAGCTCTAATCTATGACTTTTCTTAATACATCTTTCTCGTAAAGTTGAACACAAAGCCACCATTTTCCATTAAAGTATAAAGTGATACATTTTGAAAGACCTATTCTTGAATTGGTTGTAGAAAATCTCCAAAACCGTTAGGTATTCGCAAACAATGCTTGGAATAGCTTAGATTGAATATTTAATTAGCTTTCTTTTAAAAAAAGAATCATCTAAATCGGAATATAATTAGTCGAGAAATTCGATGTTTTTAATTAAAAGTAATTGGATAAAAATTAATCGATATTTGTCCAACACCTAAAGTTTCGAAATTCATAGTTGTGCTGGATTTATGGTATTCATGCCTTGGATTCCAAACTGAAATTTCAAAACTGTCATAAAACCTGTGAATTTCATACCAAAATGGCAACCAAAGAGGACACTTGTCCGACATGTCCCCCCCCCTAAAAAAAAAACTAACAGCTAGAAAAGGGATTATTATATATTAATTCTGTAAAAAAGAACTTTTATTATGAAAAATAAAAGCCCTATTCTGTAAATTTTGTTAGGACTAATATAATTTTAAGTACATTGAAAACAGCGGCGGCACGTTGTTATGCAACCGGTGGTGCACACGGAATAACTAAGTTTGGTTGTATATTCATAAGGATACCAAATGGTCAATTTGCATTGAGTCTACTTGTAGATACACAACCCAACTTACAGTTATGTAGTGTGCCTCACTGATTACATACCACCGAGCCACCATTGTTGAAAATTAAGTATCCGTTTTTACATCTCATTTGAACTCCTTTGTACAGTAGATTCTTCATTGTAAATAGTCAAAAAGGGAGTAAAAAGTTTAAAAATATGTATTACACCTACCTTCTTTAATACATGAAAATTTCATGGTCTTCAGAGTCGTCAGGAATTAACATATTTGAACAAATATTTCCCCGACAATTGAAAGAAAGTTTGGAACTAGTCAGTCCTACCTTTCTATATTCACATTTGCTGTCAGTCTTTCTGCGTTTTTATCTTACATGGGCAAGATACAAGGTTCAGCAGATTGTTAGGAGCAGCTTTTAAGTTTATTGCACTGGAAGCAATTTACCTTCTATTAATTGCCACTGGAAACAATTTACCTTCTATTAATTGCTACCCCCATTTTGTTGGGTTCAAATCATTCCCCAATCATTGGTGTACTTGAAGGTAAACACATACATTGTGTTGAGAGGCAGCAGCACTTGTAAGAGGGAAATTTGCCAAATTGAATTTTGAGGATAATTTTCTAGTCATTATCCTGTTGTAGGCTTATATCGAAGTTCGCCTAAAGAAATTTGATTGTGTTCTCCATACAACCGCGTAACTAATCTTTCTCCTATTTTAATGACTGTTTGGGGATCTAAATTGGGTTGGTGGAAGACTGTGACCGCTTTAGTTAGTTCTTGCTACTTCTGAAGAATTTTGATGGCATCTTTTGTTGAAAAAAGATGATGGTGTGTTACAATCTGTGATAGCATGAAGACACCCTGTGAAAGATGTCCTTCAGTGACTCTAGTTTCCTTTGGATGTTGTCAATGTGGAAGCATTTCTGTTCAATTTTGTTTGTTTTCGGCCTCACAAAGTATACTGTAGTGTCTGGAATTGTTCGAGCAATTAAGATGGCCAATAAGTCAGAGTCAGTTCCTACTACTACAGCAACAAAAGTGTTTTATTTACTTAGATTAATAGCTGTGCTGACAATCAGAGCATCTGCATCTCCTTCAGCTTCGTACACTGTAATGCTTGAAGAGTTAAAGTGTGTTTTAAAGAAATCAATCAAACGTTTTTTTATTTTCAGAGTTCAGTAAAAAGGGTGCTTGCTCAGTAGTTACTTTCGTATTTTCGTAAAATACGATTGTAGAGACATCTTTGACTCTGGATTATCCTTTAAGTCGTTTACGGTTTTTGTACCTATGATCAACTCATCGATACAAAGCGTTAGGGGACCGTGACCCTAACTAAACTGCAAATCTGTTGATGGTGCTACATAAGTGAAGAAGTGCTTAGTGCTCTCAGTGCTCTTGCATATGTAGTTCCATTTAACATGTGCACCACAGTACTTTGCGCATACAACAAGCCCCAAAGTTCTTCAATTAAAGTACCAGATAATATGTCCAACGACACCTAAGTATGACATTTGAAGGTGAAATCCCCCCAGTCTGACAACCACTTCAGCTAAATCACTATCTTGTTGAGCAGATGTTTTATTTCCACTGCCTTCCAATACAGAAGCTGTTCAAAAGTAACGATACAAGAATCCCATTACGTCTTCTTGCTTTCGTCACAAGCAAATAGAAAGGAAATGTAAATTGTACAGAAATTTCATGATTTCCAGTTGAGAAAAGGAACTGCAGTTATGCTGCTCATTTCAAACTGCCGGGGTCATAGTGATAGTGTACATGAAACCATTCCACCCTGGCTTAGGTGAATATTTTATGAGATGCATGAGGAGTCAAACTTCATCTGTGAAAATTAACATATCGGAGATTTTGTACTATCATATTTTCTGCCGGTATCAAATTCTTTATTTCAGTACTTAAAAGGTCATTGTTTGTTGGTTTGTTATAAAATTTAATATTCCTTCTAGCAAGAGTGGATACCATAACTGCTGAAGGCAGTGCAGCACGTTCTATACGTAAATCTTGTCTATTTACTTTATGTGTGCATATTTTAATCCCATCCATACTGTGGAAAGTACCGTGACAATCTAATGTTATCGCTGCATTATCAAAAACAAACTGAATCAAATTTTGAAAATGATCGGTTTGGATTGGAATAATAGAAGACATTCTAGAATATTCATATCCTACTTCAGCGTAGCTGCCTGATATTCCAAAACTATGCAAGTATATCTATCTATATATTGACGAAATCCATAGTATCGCAAACAGTAAACTCCAATTGCTAGATGGATTGGTGATATAAACGTACGAGGCCGACACATTGAAATAATTGAATGGCAGATCATGATATGCATCCGAGATAACATATTTGAATCACCTTTCTTACTTCTAGTTACATTTTCAACAACAACAAAAGAAAGAAAAAAAAATAATAATTGTGGATCCTCGGGAGTAACTTTTTCCAATGAAGGAATTGCTTCTTTCTAGGTAGACGCGATATACGAATGCATTGTTGATGCTTCTATTTTTAGACATGATCTGCTTTTCTTTTTTTGTTTGCTTCCTTCTTTGAGATAAGAAGGCAGGGGTTTGCTGTTTACTTCATACCACTATGAACCACATTAGCTTAAAATTCATGTATGTTTAGAATATAATAATATATAGACTACCAGCTGTTACGCCAATGATGTTAAGGGTGAGTCTACTGAATATACTTTATTTCTGCTACTAAAAAGAAAAATAAAAGATTTAAAGGAACACAGTATGGACAATTGGGTGACAAGAAAGTAGTTCTGTCCACCTATATTTTTCAAAAACGTCTCATTTCTCGACTAATTGTATTCCGATTTGGATTATTCTTTTTTTTAAAACAAAGCTAATTAAATGTTCAATCTAAGCTATTCCGAGCATTGTTTGCGAATTCCTAACGGTTTTGGAGATTTTATACAACCAATCCAAGAACAGGACTTTCAAAATGTATCACTTTATACTTTAATAGAAAGTGGTGGCTTTGTGTCCAACTTTACGAGAAAGAAGTATTAAGAAAAGTCATAGATTAGAGCTTCTAGAACAAAAGTGTTTTTACAGAATTGGAATAACTTAAATAGTCTCAGAGTTACAAGCCAAAATCGGGAGTCATGCGCCTTCCGGACGGCCGCCATCTTTGGCCGCCATTTTGAGGATGAAGCGCACACGGGATTTTAGGGGACTTTTGATATTTCATTTAAGATCACATGAAAAACAAATCCTGAAATTTTCAGCTTTTTCTAAATTATTTCAGCTCGCGGTCCTTTATTTACTGGGCTATTATGGCAATGCACAGTGTTATGAACCACTGTGGAAAAGATATGTGGATCTGTTTCTCATACCAGTTGCTTCGTTAGTAAAATTTACATAAGTTAGAAATCAATCAGCTAATAAATACAAATAAATATGATAATGGCTGATATTCCAAAAAATGGACAAAAAATAAATATTTGAATTGTAGATCGCCTTAATGATAACTTTTACTTTTTACTAAGGTAGCTCTTCCACATCCTGCAAACAAGTTTCTATATAGTCTTTCACCACTTACAAAATGAATTGTTTCTGTTCTTAATTTTTAGTTAGAACTGCATTGTAATCTTCCATTAACTTTTCGCTCTTTCCGCTGCGTCATTTGTAACATGCAGCTTATCAACTACTTTTTTCCCGAAAAGTAATTCATCATTTGTCGACCAACAAATTGGATCAAGGTCTAGAAAACCTCTAGAAATCCGAAACTTTTCGAAGAACTTCTTCGTGTTTCCTATCACAAAATCAGCAATTTCTTTTTCTTCAATATCAACTATTTCACTAGCGTGCAGTTCAAATCGCTTCATCGTTTCATATGAACTGTCACTATTTTTAAATTTTTCTGCTATTTTGTATTTTGTTCATTATTGATATTCTCGTCAAAAAATGAAAGTCCTCACACTCCTCTGAGAAGCACCAAAGATGTTAGGAAGACTTCAATAAAGCCAATCTCGAGACGTCAGAGTTTATTCGTTTGTACGTGTGAAGGCTCTTCAAAAATTGTAAATCTTGATGTGGTGAACGAGATGCACTGGGACAAGTAAACCAAGCTTTTACATACAACATAAACCAAGCTTTTTAGAACAAGAAAAGTGCATAATTGACGCAGTCCTTTTTCTCTCCGCTCATTTAATTTAAACTGATTACTAAAGAGAAATATTTTTAAACATCATAAGGCTTTACCCAACCACCTTGCCTGATGTACAGCTCCAGGGAAACGGAAAGAAATACCTCCAGGAGGCGTACTTCCTGGAAAAATTACTGTAAGCTTCAAAAGATCTCAGTAATCTTCTCTGCAATGCTTCTCCGCATTTCCAAATTTTGAACAGCGAAAACTAGCAATTAACAATTCGATCAGAAATTCATGTAACAAAATTGTTGTGTTGAAATGTCTGCCATTCTTTCTGGAAACGCTTAAAAATTGGCACCTCTGGACCGGAAGAAACTCTAACACATTCTTCAAATACACACTTTAATATCAATTCAAAAATGTAATGCCTACATGGAAGATATAAAAGATCTTTTTCTAATTTCTGTTGAAGAAAAATACAAGCTCCATTGGTACGCACAGTATTGCAAGAAATAGTGTCCCAATGCCTCTGCTGTTGCGATCAATATGTGCATGGAGCTCTATCAATCAATTTATGGCGATCAAAATCCGCAACGAGTTGTGGCGTAATAAAACGTACTTCCCCTCTTCTTCTCGAAGATCCTGTCACTACCTCATCAGAATCTACTCCTTCCATTGGAATTGGAATTTCCGTTTGATACACATATTTGTCTTCACCACTTGAATTGATAATCGACTATTCACCCCTTTCCCTCACTTCACAAGTCGTCCTTTTTGCCTTTGAGATATAAGGAATTCCTTGTCCTCCCCTGAATTTGTATTAAGTCTAAAGCATTTGCATGCGCTGTATCAAATAAATCGTGTAACATATCTAAGAAATATGTCTTGTCTCCTCTTTCCTTCAATATTTCCTACTTGATTTTTGAAACCGATGTCACATTTCGTACAATCCAATGAGTTTATCGATATTATGGTGACCTTGATCGGTATTCTTGCTTTAGACCAAAACATTTCTGTTTCACGAATTGCTAACCGAGCATTCTCTCTTAAAGGTAATTTCACATTTGAATGTTATAAAAGAATACACCAAGTACTTTTCTGTTGTACAGTAACTTAAAACCCAATATCTGTTCACTCATATTACCAACGAGCTAAATACCACTACGATAACTGATTTCACTAGACACCAAGCACGTAATGATCACTTTGTTCATTTAAATCACATGTGATGATACAAGACCGACAACGAAACTTCAATCCCCTTAAAATAATCATATCAAAAGATCACATTCTTTTATACTGCAAGCCAAAGGCTAGTTTCCATTTAGAGGGGTACACCCTCTCTTAGGTGAGAGAAGTGAAGGATCTATATAGGAGTAAGGCATAGATGGGTTAAGTGATGTTTATTAATTCATTTATGTTATTATTTCAGAACAAGGACATTATGATCTTTTCGATCATAAAATGAAAAATGAATTTTTTGAGTTTTACGTCCCACGGTTATGCCGGTTAGGCTAAAGGAGACGGTGACGATGAGAGATGAATGAAGTGGTGGAATTTAGAAAATGGGAGGAAACGGGAGAACCCCGAGAAAACCCACGCACACGGTGTTTGTCCACCACAAAGTTCACTTGGCGGGAGCAGGGTTTGAACCCGAGACCCCTAACACCAGAGGTGAACGCTCTACCACTGAGCCACCGCGGCCCCTCTCTTTTCGATCATAATCATGTGTGAATGGTAGGGATGTTTGAAAACATAAGAACATAGCAACAATAAGATAATAATATAAATCTAAGTGTATACAAAATGAAATAAGTAAATGATAAAGCAAAAGATAAGAACATTATAAGCATAATATATAATAGGAGATTGATGATATAAATAGATAAAGAATGAAGTTACAATACATATACATGATTATTGATTAAGTGGTTTTGGGATGTTAGACTGCCAACGAGATTAAATTTACAATGGGAGTGAGAGATGAGGCGATGTGCGATATACGAGACAATACAGGGTACATTAGTAAAACAAATGCGTGTTATCTTCTGCCTAGGGGCTGTTCTAGGCTGATGAATATATGGGGAGCCCTGTTAGAAACAAAAGGTGTTACTGTGCAGTGAAGGATGGAAAGATGTGAGGTAGATGTGCATGAAGTTGGAAGTCTTCGAGCAGAAACAAATCCGGATGGTCAGGTGGCAGAGTATAGTAGTATAAGGTGAAAGGCAGAGATAGTGGGGAATGAGCGTAGCGAGGACGGACAGAATGGAGTTCATGATAGCGCAATTGTCCATGAGTGAAAGATGTTGAGTACTATATCGCGCTGTGATAAATTTCTGCCTAAGAGATTCGATATGGTATCTAATACTTGGAAAGGTGATCAGGTCATAGAGTGCTCGGGTCGGACTGGGGAGTTGTATGCGGTGTGCGATTCGGAATGCATGTCGTTCTAGTATGCGAAGGTTTTCGTAAATGTGCGAGTGGGAACTATGGGAGTATCGTGGATGTGGAGTGAGAGCAAAGATGGGTTTCGGTGGACTTTGGAGCGTTTGCGTGGCGGAATGAAAGTGACGGCTTGTGTTTTGGTTGGATTTATAGAGAGACTTCACTTAGTGCACCAGCTAATAAAACGATTAATAGCTTCTTACAGGTCCTGATTAATCTGACGAATAGTCTTTCCTAAGGCCAGCAAAGCAGTATCAGCATATTGAAAAAGGTATATGTCAGGAGGAAGCGGAGGAAAATCTGCTACAAAAAGGATGTACAAAAGCGGTGAAAGAGATGAACCCTGAGGTACTTCCGACAAAAGAAAAATGGGATGAGACAACTAACCGTTAATAGAGACATAAGAAAGGCGACCAACCAGAAAGTGATAAATGAAACGGATATAGGCAACGGAAAATTTGAGTTGAATGAGCTTGTGAAGAAGTGCCAAACTTTGTCAAAGTCATTTTCGAGGTCAAATAACCGAAGGCAAGAGGGTTTGATGGAACTAACATGTGAGATGATGAGACTGGTGAGGCGAAGAAGATGATCGTTGATGGAATATGAAGGTTGGAATCCTGCTTGGTGAATGGGAAGAATGTGTTTAGTTTCGAGATATGGATGTAATCATTTAACGATAATGCGTTCCAGTACTTTACTAAAAGTGGATGTCAACTGAATAGGACGGTAAGATTATGGATCAGTAGGAGGCTTGTTAGGTTTCAGAAACATGAGTATTTTGGAAGTTTTCCAGTCTGTCGGAAAAAAGCCGGTTCGAAGGATGAATGTGTAGATGAATGCAAGCAGATTGAGAAGTAATAGTGGACCCTCTTTAATGTAGCGATATGTAATATTATCAAAGCCTGGAGCAGAATTTCTTTTGCGATTGACAACAGGCATGATTTCATCGGTAGTAATAGATGTGGTAAGAGAATAATGTGGAAGTGAATGATTGACGTCAGGCTGTAATTGAGGAGACGCGAGATTCAGGCGATCTATTGGATGGGGAGTGATGTGAGTGGAGGGTGCGGCAGGTGTAAAGATATCTTGCAAGTAGTCTGCAAAGGTGTTAGCTTTCTCCAGATCAGTTATAAGTGGGACATTATTATGCCGAAGACGATAAGAAGGCTTGGTGTATTTGCCACAAAGAGCATGAAATCTTATCCAGAATTTGGTTGAGTGGCTGGTTTTGTTGAGATTATTGCAGGTCTTGACCCAGTTCCGCAATTTGTGCGCCTTGATGTAATTGTGAATGGTGGCCTGTAGTTGAGTGTGATGAAGGAGAGTTTCAGGTTCTAGTACGGACAGAATCACGATATAACTGACGTAAGTGGCGAATTATTGATAAATATTGCGGTGGAAGTTGTGGTTTATAGGGAATAGAGTAAGTAGTTGAAATATACAGTTCGGAGGCATTACTGGGAGTCGAGTTACTGGTAGTGATGCTGTCGTACAATTGCTCTTTTGTAGCAGGTGGTGTGTGATATTATAAAGATTGAGAGAGGTAGTCACGATATTTATGACAATCAGCTTTATCGTATCAGCCACGAAGTGTTGGCCGTGGAGGCGGTAGATTAGTGGATTAAGTGCCCTGGGTATGACGATACGTCAGCTTAATAGTTGCGTGATCGCTGCCAAGCAATGCTAGGACTTCAACGGTGCAGTGGGAAGAAAGAGTGTTGCAAGTGATGACTATATCGGGAGTTGTCTGAGAAATAGGGCGAGATGGGGATGGTAAAGTGTGAATGATACCTGTTGTAGTTTATAACCGCCACCAGGTTATAGAAGGATTTTTTGTGGACACTCTGTATATTTCGTAAAGACGGTGATCATTATTTTCAATTTATACTTTATTCTGCAACGCACATAAGTTCTTTCTTTGGTGGGAATTGCTTCTTTCCCACACAATTGGACAAAGAAGTCTTTCATCGTTATTTCATATATATATTTGAAACGTTGCTTTTGGTGAGAACATTTCAGCGAATGACTAACCATTTCAGTGTTTCTCCCTGACTTATTATATGCACAGTATATATTCTGCAGTTATTTGGAACTGAATTAAGTGTTTTCTTTAATCGCTTATGAAACATTGCAATAGATTAGAGAAGACCAGACCAGAACAGGTATTCAAATGACCAAAGTGGCACCAACTGCGTTGTATTCCAGCCCGTTATCTGTACTTTCTCACGCCAAAGTTATCGCCGTGTCTAGTGTATTATAGGCAGTTGACTAAAATTAACATAAATTGTTTTCCGTATTCTGTTTGTATGTTCATACAGGTGAGTTAACTGAGTGATTTTTAAAATGAACTGCCAACCTTTTTTAGTTGACCATTGCAACCCGTACCTTGAGCTTCGGTGCTCGGAGAGTTTGACTCCAGGTCTGGAAGCCGTAACCACGCATCTCGCGTCGAGCTTCAAGTATGAATTTTTTTTTTTTGTTAAGGGGCACAAGCTATTTAGTCGGTGAAGGACGTTTTCTTACGGCTAGCCCCAACTAGTGAAATCCCAGGTCCTTGTGCGTACAGACCTTGTGCGTACATGTAAGTTATACACGCGCCCTCCTACAACAGCATTCTACTTTGGAGATTTCCGTACTCTCAGCCAGTGGGAAGATGTTTTGGCGTTATAATATATTTTTATTATTTTAAAATTTTAAAAATTCTTTTAGGATCCCTTCTCACTTTCGAAAATCTTAAATATGTTATTGCATGTTATTTACAATTAATGTTTGATTTTCCTTTTAAAACTTTTTTTCAAAAAAATGTCCAGGTGCGCAGGATCAGAAATTTTAGTTGTTACTTATATATATAGTTATACGTTTATAATTAAAATTTAGTATGTAATCACATACGTAGAGAAATTGCATTATCCAAAAGCAATTTGAACTAGTAACGCAGTTCCGTATCTCAGCTAGTGGGAAAATGTTTTGTCCTTATAACATATTTCTATTGTTTTTCATTAAAAAATTCTTTTTAGAATCCCTTCCCACTTTCCAAATTCTTAAACATGTTATCATACGCATGACTCTAAATTAACGTTTGATTTTCTTTTTAGTATTAAAAAAAGGGAATGTGTCGAGATGCCCAGTATAAGAAAACTTTTGGTTGTTAATTATATATACACATTTTTACATTTGTGATTGAAACTTAGTATGTAGTCCCATGCGTAGAACCAATTATCAATGATAAATTTCTTTTGTAGTGTTAATCTTAGATTTTCGTTTTCATTTTGAAGTGTTTACTGTAATTTGATTGAACCTTATTTACGTCATTTACCCGATTTTGACTTTATTTGAATTTCCAGGATTTGATATATTTTGTTCGAAGAGAAAAGTTTAGAACGGAAAGTAGGCTAATCCTTAAACGAGTCAAAACTGGCATTTCCTTGTTTGTTACTAGTATGTGCAGGAATGTCGTGTGAATAGTATATTCTCCGAACGAAAGCAGTAATCTTTTTATTTTAGAAGGAACTATATGAAGAGATATTCTGATGGTGAACGGTCGTTTTCCCCCTCATATTAATATGTATGCGGAAATATGTTTAACTTCTATATTTTCTTGTAATTTCTAATTAACATTTTTTTGTCTTCTCTAGACCACTGAACGACCGTAGGGAAACTTCTTCGGGTAGAATATTTTATGGGGATAAATATTTTTTTCAGGGATGCAATATTTCCTGGAATTGCAGATCTCTTGCAAAAATGGATGTGGCTAATCCATTGGATATTCCATAGCTAACTGTATTTTCGCCATCAATCGCAAAATATAGTTTTTCATTTCTCTTCTCCCTTTATAGTAACCCGTAACTAAGCACGTGTATTCTTAGGTTAGATTTTTTGAGTATATTTTGATGTCTAGTAACATTTTGGCGAATATTTTAATGTTTATGAACCGTAATTCTATTGTGTGGATTTGTATGCTAATGTGTTGTAATGTTTTTTATTAATTTTGAGAAAAGTATATTTTAGTTCTAGTATGTCCTAGAAACTATTCCAATTCGATATAATCCCGAAAAATAAACTTATTTTCTTTCTTTCCAACAGCATTAAGCCATAATGTTTTATGAAAATTACTTTGTCGATTATTTCGTATGCTCGATGAGTTAATTTTAATTCGTTAATAAGACCATTTTGAATATTTGTAGCGAAGATGCCTAAGGAAGCTTGTTACAGCTGTTTCTTAGGGAATTTAATCTGGTTATTTCAGACTGACCAGAAATTTGTAATGTCGTTGAATAATCTTGTTTGTATCTCATGTTTTTCTTTCAATAGGTCTCACGTGTTTTGTCTTATAGAGACATATCTTTACGGTGCTACGAGAGCATTTGTATTTTGTGTGTTTACACATTTTTTCTAGGTGGAAGACGTACGTTATGTTCCAGGGAACATACGCGTAGTTTACTGAATATTAATGTTTATATTTCAGTTTTGTACAGAAACATTTTGTAAGTGCCTATGGTTGCAGACCTATTCATTTTTCTAGTTTTGCCTCGCAGGTGTCGATGGCATATTTCGTGTGTAAGTACGTGTAATATTACACATTTTTTCCCACCTATGATTTTCGTCAATTCATGGCGTAATGACCATTTATTTTCAGGAATGTTTGGACTAGTGAGTCAACATCCTTGATTTACACCTTTGAAAAACTTGGATTAATATTGAATAGTTTTCAACGCTTTATTAATAATTTTTTTGCAGATAGTAGCCACATTTTCTGGTAACCCTACAATGTTTACGTTTATGGAAGAGAACAACAACCATTATTCTAGGCCTAAGCTAATAATAACTTTGTTTCAGAACGAAACCATTTGTTGTATTGAGCATTATTGAATTAAAGTCTCCATTTTCATCACGAGCAGAGTCAATTTGACCTTATGGCGTGCCGAATTTTCTTCATACATGTCAACGAAATCACGATCTTTTGTTTGATATGCAGAATCATGCTTATTTCTTGGAATCATTATGAACATCATCTTTGACACTTAAGTTATTTTTTTTATTTTTGAAAAACGATTTTTCGTTCTTTTCTGCCAAACAACACGAGACACAATTAAAAAAAAAGAGGATATACAGGTGAAAACCTTATTTTGTTTATATATTGTAAGTTTATCATGTGTTTACATTTCCATTCATTTTACTTTTTCTATGA
Organism: Thermobia domestica; assembly: GCF_964235325.1. Classification (NCBI taxonomy): domain Eukaryota; kingdom Metazoa; phylum Arthropoda; class Insecta; order Zygentoma; family Lepismatidae; genus Thermobia; species Thermobia domestica. The sequence continues at coordinate 338,738,432 of NC_137456.1, read as the reverse complement.
TTTTCATATTTTTCAAATATATTATAGTAATATCGAAACTTTGACAATAATTTTAGTATTTTAATACGTTTAACATGTTTGCTATTTACATATTTATTTATATGATTATATTTTAAATACAGATATCAGTATATTTTTAAAAGAATACATTTACTAATTTTTATTGAGGTATTTGATAATTCTTTATGTCGATGTTTTCTTGAATAGTTATTGAGTGTGCAGATTTACTTCATAATACACAAAATAAAGTGATCGAAATGGAACACTTAAACATTTTATGAAAAGTATTTATGTGTTAAAAAAATTAAATAGTCCTATAATATATTTACTCCATATTACACAAAATATAGTGATTAAAACGGAACACTTAAAACATTTTACAAAAGGTATTTACAAGTGTTTGAATATATATATATATATATATATATATATATATATATATATATATATATATATATATATATATATTAGTTGAAAAAAGAACAGTAAGAATTTTAATAGCCCTACAAACGCTTTTTGCGCATTTTCAGTGAAGTTATCATACAGGTGTTATAACCGTACTTCGTTTCTCACACCAGTGTTAAAAAAAAAAACTCCTCTTCTTCCCTCATCAACTCATCGTTGGAGAACCATGGAGGATACTCACACAGGAAGACAGCATGGTTTCAACATGTGAAGAAACGGAAGATAAGGAAACATAACTGCACCAATTGTTCAAGAGGATCTTATTACTTCATGGAACACTTGGATTGGACATTGCTCATGCAGGAACCTCATCATGTTGTAGTGAGTGAACAAGTTATTTAACTATTTCTAATAGCCCCTTTTCAGGTGAAAAACCATTCATCGTCTATGCACGTAAGTCTCACACCATATGACAGTGTTGCTAACTAACTAATTTTAATTTTTTGGTGAAAAACCTAATTTTATTCATACTTCGTCATACAGCCAAGGGTTCTCAACCTGTCCACGTGTGCACTTGACAGGTCGTTCCCTTCACGGACGTCAAAACTATAACCGCCACCAGGTTATAGAAGGATTTTTTGTGGACAATCTGTATATTTCGTAAAGACGGTGATCATTATTTTCAATTTATACTTTATTCTGCAACGCACATAAGTTCTTTCTTTGGTGGGAATTGCTTTTTTCCCACACAATTGGACAAAGAAGTCTTTCATCGTTTTTTCATATATATATTTGAAACGTTGCTTTTGGTGAGAACATTTCAGCGAATGTCTAACCATTTCAGTGTTTCTCCCTGACTTATTATATGCACAGTATATATTCTGCAGATATTTGGAACTGAATTAAGTGTTTTCTTTAATCGCTTTTTGAAACATTGCAATAGATTAGAGAAGACCAGACCAGAACAGGTATTCAAATGACCAAAGTGGCACCAACTGCGTTGTATTCCAGCCCGTTATCTGTACTTTCTCACGCCAAAGTTATCGCCGTGTCTAGTGTATTATAGGCAGTTGACTAAAATTAACATAAATTGTTTTCCGTATTCTGTTTGTATGTGCATACAGGTGAGTTAACTGAGTGATTTTTAAAATGAACTGCCAACCTTTTTTAGTTGACCATAGCAACCCGTACCTTGAGCTTCGGTGCTCGGAGAGTTTGACTCCAGGTCTGGAAGCCGTAACCACGCATCTCGCGTCGAGCTTCAAGTATGACTTTTGTTAAGGGGCACAAGCTATTTAGTCGGTGAAGGACGTTTCCTTACGGCTAGCCCCAACTAGTGAAATCCCAGGTCCTTGTGCGTACATGTAAGTTATACACGCGCCCTCCTACATCAGCATTCTACTTTGGAGAATTTCTTGTTTGATTTGCTGAAGATTCACCTTTACGATGCAGGACTGTTCAGCGTAACAACTGGATTCATCGTGGGACGATCCAGACAACTTTTCCCCAGTGCTAATCCCCCAAGTGTGTCAATGATGTGAGAGATGCATTTGTAGTGATATCTGAATTATAAACATATATATACAGGGTGTTTAATAAGTAATGGTCATAAATTAAACCGTAGATAGTTCATGCCAAAACTAACAAAAAGTCTTAGTAAACTTGTGTCCGCAAACGCTTCGTAACGGAGATAGGGACTGTCGAAAGTGTGGGAAAATGAAGTTCGCTAGCCCGATTCTCAATCTTCCTGAGCATGTCATGACAACATTGTAGTTTCCGAATATAGCCATCACACTCATTACCATTTGTATCAGACCAGGGCATCTGATTCCACTCTGTTTTCTTCAGGATATCTCAGACACGTACAAGCACTACATCATCATGGCAGACATCAATCTTCATAGCCGTAAAGATAACGAACGCACGAGGTTCATACAATTTGTCGCTTCAACTTGTAACCGGCTGGAGTTCGTATTCTGTTCCGGCAGCCGTTTATTTGTAACCACTCTGAGTTCGATGTCTCTATTTGGGTGAACATTTATTTGTAACTATTTCGGTTCGTGTCGCTGTTCGTGGTTCGTGGTCCTACCAATAAGTATTCTCCTGAGACTGGAACTTACCTGGACAGGACGATGAAGGACCTCTCCAAGAAGAGTTACAAACTGTTCCCAAATCGCTCGTCGGTCTCAATAATGAGATGAGCATTAGGCGCCGAGAGGTTCGGGTGTCTCGTCTCGAAAACCTCACGGACGATCAGACGGTCATCCATACCATAACGCACACAAACATCATTCACACATACAATGAAAACACACTGGGTTAAATGACAATATACTTATTTATTAGAACATTACTATATATAAAAAAATAGCGAAGATGAAGAAACACAACACTGAACACTGAATATTATAATAATTTTCGTCGCTGAAATCACACTTTGCCCTTTTCAGGCAATATGGTCCTTTATACAGGATGTTTAATAAGTAATGGTCAAAAATTAAACCGTAGATAGTACACGCCAAAACTAACAAAGAAGTCTTAGTAAACATGTGTCCGCAAACGCTTCGTAACGGAGATAGGGGCTGTCGAAAGTGTGGGAAAATGAAGTTTAGAGACGAATATCTCAAAAAGTATGAATCGGACAGAGAGCGGTCCAATGAATGACTATCGAAGTCAGACCTGCGCTATGCAGAAATGCATGGTTGATAACTCTGTAATGCGCGCGCAAGTGTTTCCCCAAAGAAACGGAGGGATTCCCGGAAAATTGTCCAAGGAAAGGAGACTCGAGATGAACATCGAAGGCGAGTATATCCACCATTAATTCATAAGTCGTTGTACCAGGTCGAAAGCTCGAAAAGGTACAAAAAGGCGGACAATGTTTACGTGCCGTATGTGGTTACATAACCACCAGGAAATGAGAGAGGCAATCGAAGTGCGGTGATGTACGTTTTAAATGGCTCCAGGAAGGCTTCCGACAACTAATGCATACGTACAAATGTGGCAGCACTTATGTAAATCAAACGGTATGCAAGGCACTGATGAAGTATTATGCGCTAAGCTGTTAACGAATATCCGCAAACTAGATTGCAATGGGAAAAGCATGCCAACATTCAAGTATGTGGGAGGCGAATCTGAAACATTCCGCATTTTGAACGCGTAAGTGTATTACAACAAGCAAATAGTGATGAACATGTCGTGTTTGTCCATAACAACAAACAGTAATCGTCATGTTGGTAATGTGTACAGAATTAATCATAAGGTAAACAGTAAATACCCAGATGTGTAACCACAGAAGAGATGCATGAGAAATTAACGTACCTCTATCATTAAAGTAAATGTTGGAAGTGTCCATTCATGCGAATGCATGCTCGTATCCGTCTTCGCAAAGATCCACGTACTCGTGATAACATGTCGGCCCGCTACATTGTTCCACCCTTTCTCGAAGGTCTTCTAATATTGCAACCGGGGTAGAATAAACTTGAGATTTCACATGGACCCAGAGAAAGAAATCTAAAGGATTTAAGTCCGGGGAGCGCGTTGACCAAGCAATAGGACCCCCACGTCCTATCCACTTTCATCCGAATCGGGCATGTAAATGTTCTCTTACACGGTTAAAGAAATGTGCTGGCACTCCATCATGCATAAACCACAGTCGCTGACGCCTATCGAGAGGTACATCTTCGAGTAGAGGTGGCAAATCGTGTTGGAGAAATCGCAAATATGAGATCTCAGTTAATGCATTAGGACGAAATAATGTCCTATGAGCTGATCGCCTAAGAGTCCTACCGACACATTTAAGGAAAACCTACGCTGATGTCCTAACTCCACTATTGCTTGTGGATTCTCAGAGGCCCATACATGAGAATTGTGAAAATTTGCATTGCCCTCCCGGGTGAATTGTGCTTTATCAGTAAATAGGACGGCCAAAGTGAAATGAGGATTGCCAGTAATTTGTCTGCGAAGCCACTGACAAAACTGCATTCTCGCCGGAAAGTCTGTGGGGGTCAGAGGTTGGAGACTTTTCAGATGGTATGGGTACAACTGCTGTTCATGGAGAATGTGCCATACGAGAGCATTGGATACGCGTTCGGCAAGTCCCACACGTCTTGTGCTCGTTCCTGAGTTTTCACCTGCTGCCTGTAGCACGCGTTCTTCTAATTCAGGGGTACGTACTGTCCTTGGCCTTCCCGGCCTGGAACAATGTGCAAAGTTCCCATGTTCTCGTAGCCGCTGATGTATTCAGATGAACGTTCTTCGGTCTGGTTGCTGTCTCGTAGGGAAAGTCTCGCGATATAACCTAGCGGCCTCTACCGCATTCCCGTTTGCTTTGCCGTACATAAAGTGCATGTCAGCATACTCAATATTACTGTACATTGTATCAATGGAAAAGTAAACAATAATTTAGCAACACACTAATAGCACTAATTAACACTGTATAATAGTATCCCCGTGGCTCTGCAACACTACTGAAACTATTGCACAATACGGTGAAGTAAGTACATCCACAACACTGTAAAGGCACGCGCATTTGACACCTCTTCAACACACAGAACTACTACATTCACTACGCGAGAAAGACAAGTGAAGACAACAAACCTCTACACTCTGAATCATTCTCCCAAGCGACTACTCCGGTACGACGAAAGCATGTAGACCTGCAGCAGAACCCTTCAGGCAACATAATTAACAAACGTGGAAAGGCAAGCGTGTTTCCAATTCACGTCTGTAATCGAAACAATGGAGTGTTCTTCCATTCCATATTTCCTGGCTTTCCAGCTGATTGACAAGAACTGTGTGCACAGTTTTTTTTTCATTACGTATACGTACAGGGGAAGAACCAAATAATGAGCAACCTACAGGCGCTTGATTGATTGAGATATTGTTGCTTTAAACGAGCTTAGAAGCTTCGAAGGACGGGACCTACGATTTGGAAAATCTGGGATCAGAACCACTGCATTCAGTGGGCACTTCAGCGGATTTCAACCAGCAACATCATGCATCCAAGGTGAGCTCAACGCTGGCTTGCATGTTCTACCAGTGTTCCTTTCGGCCATTCCATTCATTTTCGCGCATCGTTTGTTTTAACTTTGTTTTACAGTAAAAGACTACTCTGTACATGTGCATTCGTCTTAGGAATGTACTCTGAAGTAACTCACAACATGCACCACCACCTTTCTTCGATTGCATCTCTCATTTCCTGCTGGTTATGCAACCACACACGGCACGTAATCATTGTCAGCCATTTTGTACCTTTTCGACCTTTCTACCTGGTACCACGACTTATGAATTACTGGCGGTTAGACTCACCCTCGATGTTCATCTCGAGTCCCCTTTCCTTGGACAATTTTCCGGGAATCCCTCCGTTTCTTTGGGGAATCACTTGCGTGCGCATTGCAGAGTTATCAACCATGCATTTCTGCATAGCGCAGGTCTCACTTCGATAGCCATTCATTGGACCGCCCTCTGTCCGATTCATACTTTTTGAGATATTCGTCTCTAAACTTCATTTTCCCACACTTTCGACAGCCCCTATCTCCGTTACGAAGCGTTTGCGGACACATGTTTACTAAGACTTCTTTGTTAGTTTTGGCGTGTACTATCTACGGTTTAATTTTTGACCATTACTTATTAAACATCCTGTATAAAGGACCATATTGCCTGAAAAGGGCAAAGTGTGATTTCAGCGACGAAAATTATTATAATATTCAGTGTTCAGTGTTGTGTTTCTTCATCTTCGCTATTTTTTTATATATAGTAATGTTCTAATAAATAAGTATATTGTCATTTAACCCAGTGTGTTTTCATTGTATGTGTGAATGATGTTTGTGTGCGTTATGGTATGGATGACCGTCTGATCGTCCGTGAGGTTTTCGAGACGAGACACCCGAACCTCTCGGCGCCTAATGCTCATCTCATTATTGAGACCGACGAGCGATTTGGGAACAGTTTGTAACTCTTCTTGGAGAGGTCCTTCATCGTCCTGTCCAGGTAAGTTCCAGTCTCAGGAGAATACTTATTGGTAGGACCACGAACCACGAACAGCGACACGAACCGAAATAGTTACAAATAAATGTTCACCCAAATAGAGACATCGAACTCAGAGTGGTTACAAATAAACGGCTGCCGGAACAGAATACGAACTCCAGCCGGTTACAAGTTGAAGCGACAAATTGTATGAACCTCGTGCGTTCGTTATCTTTACGGCTATGAAGATTGATGTCTGCCATGATGATGTAGTGCTTGTACGTGTCTGAGATATCCTGAAGAAAACAGAGTGGAATCAGATGCCCTGGTCTGATACAAATGGTAATGAGTGTGATGGCTATATTCGGAAACTACAATGTTGTCATGACATGCTCAGGAAGATTGAGAATCGGGCTAGATTGGCGTCTGAAAGGTAGGGTGTGATAAAAGCCAATAGCTGCCCCACGGTTGGTTTGCTGAGCGGGAAGAGTGGAGTCATGACAAAGGGTTATAACGTGCGATGTGGCTAGTGAAATAGAAACACTAATGTGTGATTAAGAAATAGAAACACTAAAGCCATGACGAGGTGCTGTAATAGTTGGCTTTTAAGAATAGGGTGGAAGGTTTGACATATGAAAATGGGCATCGTTATTTTAATAGGTGACAGTGAAAGAGACGTGGAAGATGATACGGGCAGCATAGATGATTTGTTGGAGGATGTGTGAACGGATAAAATGGTGAATGGTTTGCAAGGCAAGTGAGGTAAAAGCGAGAAGTTTATCTATAGTAACGAGAGTTGAATCAATGGGGAAATCAGTGTTGGCAGACGAATCAAGAGTTCGAAGGGGAGCTACTAATTCAGGACGAATAGTTACGGGTTGAGGTTTTCTTTTTCACTTGTAACTTTACTAAACGCTCGGCATAGCTCTCGGAATGAATTGGCGATCACGATCGACTGGAGGCGTTCGAGACGGTGGAGGCATTGGGGCGTTCAAAAGCTCTTCGGTGTCTGGTGCCATCCTTTCGCTTTTCCACCTTCGTGGCATGAGCCGGTGGTACGAGGAAGCCTTGAGGTAGTCCGCCATGCCGACCATCCACCGAAGCCCCAGTGATCTGAGGTGGATCCGCGACGGAGAGCAGAAAGCGGGCCGAAGCCCCTAGATTGAAGAACGAACGAGATGCAGTTTGTGATGATTATGAAAGTTGATGTAGATAAGGTGACCCGTTTGGATAGCCACCAAAGTTGGAACAGTTCTTTGGACAAACCTGTAGCACTACATACCCTTGGCTTGATTAGTCTGGAGTGTAGTGCTCAAAGGAATGACACAGAAAAAAGCCCGGGATGAGGAACAGGAAGGATCTCTCAAAAATAGCTATAGCCAAGCAATTGCGGTTATCGCTAACAAAATCGCTAGCGACCAAAAGTATATTTCGAAAAAGGTCAGAATTTTTTTTGTCCGTCATCCCGTTTAAAGGGTTTTGCCCTTTCTTCGGGTAAGTGCTGCATATATAGAAGAGTTGATTGCACTTTAATGTGGGTGGTCTAAGAGGTGTACATATTTAATATTTATTCATTTATTGAGTACACATACACACAGGTTATTGAAAGGTGAAAAAATAACATATAATGAGGATCAAACATAATATGATGGGAGGCCAAGGGTGCCACAATAATATTAGAAAAAAAGAATACAGAATTAGCATGCCGTTATTGAATGATGGTGAATGCAAAACTGAATAATTGTAGTGCAGGGTGCAGTGGGCAGAGAAGTAGATGAAGATGGAATGCAGTGCTCCTGACGCCACATCACAGGGTTTTGTTAGTACTGACGAATGCAAGTTATCTTCTGTTCCTGGGGCGATTCAGGAACTGATGAAGACAGAGGAAGTCCATGTTAATAGGAAGTTACGGTGCATATAATGGGTAGATGAATGATGAAAGTTCACGTGGTTCATAGATATGAAAGATTTCGGGATCCACTACAGCATCATCTAGTTGTAAATGATAGAAGGTCATGAAGTGCTGGAGAGGAGTATTGACGTAAGTTGAAGGGGCGTCGTGATCCCGATCGTACTGTAAGATATCAAGTAACATGGGATGCTGCTGGGCAATTCGCTTGGAAACGTACCGAGTACAAAGCTGTTCAAGATGATGCAATAAAGGTGGAAAATCAATCAGCTCGTAAAGTAACCGTGTCGGATGCATTAAGCTGATTCGATGTGCTAGACGTAGAGCATGACGCTCTAGGATAGCCAATTACTGATAGAATTTTGGCGGTGCGGATGTCCAGGCAGTGTGCCCATATGTTAATGTACTGCGCATAAAGGCTTTGTAAGTATTAGTACTGTTAATGGTTTTAGCCCCCAGGTTGTACAGACTAAGCGCTTGAGTAGGTTGAGCCAATTTTGTGCTTGGCGTACGATCTTGGTGAGGTGTGGATTCCAAGTAAGTTTGGAGTCAAATATGACACCAAGATAAGTCAGTGTATTTGACGCCACGACAGGTGTATGATCTACTTGTATGTTTAATCGACTTGGATTTCGGTATATTCGTGGACGGCGTCTACGTGGCAGCAAAACAATAGCCTGAGTTTTCGTAGAATCAATACTTAACCGCCATATATTACACCAGTGAACGAATGCGTCAATTGCCGTTTGCATGTTTTTACTGATTGATTGCACTGTGCGGGCCGTCGTGAAAAAGGTGGAGTCATTAGCAAACTGGAATATGCTTATATTGTGTGGGACAACAAGGTCGGAGACATACAGTAAGTATAAGAGAGGAGACAGTGACGAACCTTGAGGAACGCCAGATTGTAGGAAGATCGGATGAGAAAGTGTTCCGTTAATAGAGATATATGATAGCCTCCCTAATAAGAAGGAATGTATGAACCTGTATATGAAGATGGTAGTAGATAGTTATGGAGTTTGTAAAATAAACCAGGATGCCAAACTTTGTCGAAAGCTTTCTCTAGATCAAAGGCTACCAGACAAGAAGGAAAACCTGTGTTGTATTGATTATAAATAGCCGTGGATAGACTTAATAGTTGAAAAGATCAGAAATACAAAATGCAAAAACTCAAATATGTGTTACTAATCGTCTAAAATTATTTTATTTACAATAACAGTTTAAATAAATACGAAGGAGAGAACGATTTAGTTGTAAATAATCGTAAAAAATAATTTCTTAACATTCATTTAATATTTCCAATTTAATTTTGTTCATAAATCTGCTCCAAATTACACAAAGAATTTGAATCTGTGAATGTATTGCCATCTATTGAGCAACATAGGAAACTACTGTTTTCTAAATCCTATAAAGATTAAAGTGTCTTTGCGGCACTATTTATCGTCATCATAACGAACTCAAATTTACAGAGAACACTTTTCTCATTAAAAGGAAAAAGATTAAGGGGTGTGGTCTCAGATATATACAACTTAAGATATAACTACCACCCTATAATTACAGTGATTGCCAACCTTTTTTCGCTGACGACACGCTACTGAATTCTCACAACATCGCGGAAAGACTTTTTGATTTTTTAAAATTAATGGTAATATAAATTATAATAATCGAACCCTTAATGTTTTTATAAAGCGCGGGCGCTAATCCCACTGGGGACACCACGGACGTGTACCCCATGACATTTGTAAAACGGTTTCCTCATCCCTAATATTTCAAGTATCTTAGGCAGTATTCGAAATGAAAAAAAGCACAGGCGGTATGTTTTATTACAATTTTCCCTCGACATACCGGCTATCTTAAAGTTGAAATATAGTGAGAGTATGTTACCTAAAACTTTGCACTTCTATTTATATAACGACTTCAAACCATGAAAGAGCTTGTCCGTAGTTACGGCGAAAGGGAGCATGGAGGGTCTTTGTTCCCCGACCCCAATTTTCTGAGAAAAATAAAAAAAAAATATTCCGTTATGTTGTATTATAGAGAATTAAACATGAAAATGCTCAAAGCTCACAAAGGAACCTTCCGAAAATAATTGTTGCAGTGAAAGATATGGCTTATGCCAATTGAAAGAGCTGTAATAGAGATCAGAATTCCCCAAAAATTAGCTGCCCATAGCAATAGGTTCAAGAAATATAAGGAGTGGAAGTTCGGGAAACAGCAAGGTGTTACAAGGGGGAAAAGTGCAAATTCTGAAAAAGAAATGGGGGCACGGCAAAATACAATGGTGACAAGTAATGTATAGAAAGAAACTTGCCACAATAGGGAACAAATGAAGGTCACCAGTAGCGTTAACAGTGTTGCCAACTGCAATGAAAAGTACATGTTTTGCAAAGAGCACTATATGAAGTGAGTGCAATATTCAGTGTCATGTAAAACATAAGATATGACGTGTATAATCAGTGGTACAATCTAAGAAAAGAGAATAGAAAAAAACAAGTACGAAAAATACGGAAAAGACGAAGTTGGCCATAATGCGCCACATTTGATCACGAGCTGTGCATAGTAGAATGAACAAAACTAGAAAGCACCAACTATGCAGGAAACCTACGTACCTGGAGTCGAAAGGAAAAATGAGTTCCAAAGTTGGCAGCACTGGCCATGAACATCCAGACAAGTCTAATATAGTTAGGCCACTCGCTTCACAAAAAGAAAATTCCGGCAACAGGCATTACTCGGAATGCATCAATGCTAGAGTGATTGAGGCAATGTCAAGTCGGGGAACATGAAATGGTTGGGTTGAGCCAACAACCGATAGTAGAAGTAAACATTATGTCATGGTTGGGTCGTATGTGGGAATATACAGGGTGTCCCACTAAACTTTCTGACCTGAAAGATTTGAGAAACGAACGAAAATGTGACGGATCCAGTTGTGCAGGAATGTACCAATGTCAGGGGGTGATAAAAATCTGTGAGAAGCAAGTGCCCCCAGGATCCCCATCATAGGGCCCCAGGAGCCAACTTCAAACTTTCAAATGGCAACAGGGACCGAGTGGTACCATTCTCGATAGATCATGGAATGTGCAACAACACATATAGAAAACATTTGCTATATGAAGCATGTTTTTCAAAATGACCGCCACAAATATATGTTGTGTCTTAACATGGCATTGAACATTGTGATCTCAAATTGCTGCGAAGCGAAAAGAGATGTTGCAAATCCAATTGCACAGGAATGTACTCAAGTCGAGGGCCAAGAAAACTTTGTAAGAAGCAAGTCCCTCAGGGTCCCCATCATAAGGCTCGAGGGGTCAACCGCAACATTTCAAATGGGAACAGGGGCGGATGATATTTCTCTGGATAGATACAACACCGTCTATAAGAAACATTTGAAATATGAAGCACTGGGTTCAAAATGGCCGCCAAAGTGCACGTTGTTCTTGTCACGGAGCAGATATTTTTGGCGGCCATTTTGAAATCCCATATAGTAAATATTTCTGATATGCGTTGTTGCATATTCCATGATTTATCGAAAGAAATATAACTCGACCGATGGTGCTATCTTAAATTTTGAAGTTGGCCCCTGGGACCCTATGATGGGGGACTTGGGGGCATTTGCGTCTCACAGAAGTTTGTCGCCCGCTGACATGGATACATTCCTGAACAACTGGATGTGTCACATTTTTTCGCTTTAAAACTATTTCAGTCGCAGAGTTAGGTGGGACACTCTGGATATATCATATAGGCGGTGATAGTACTGCAGACAGCAACACACAGCAGATCAAGCCTTTGATTATGTTTGCTTTCTACAGGTGTGGATATGTGATAGAAAGACCACCAAAGGTTCCGACACCTCTAGAGTACTGTTTCGAGACATTCACAGGCGATCATTGTACCATGTGTGACGGATTGGCAGTATTCCCTGTGCTCACTGCAAATGTATCTTCTATTTGGACCATTGTCTCATTGAACAATTGGACGTATAATGTGGACGAGCATGTACAAATGACGCCTGTTTCCGGAATTTTCTTTTTGTGAAGCGAGTGGTCTAACTATATTAGAATTGTCTGCATGTTCATGGCCAGTGCTGCCAACTTTGGAACTCGTTTTTCTTTTCGACACTAGGTACGTCGGTTTCCTGCATAATCGGTGCTTCTTGTTTTGTTCATTCTACTATGCACAGCTCGTGATCAAATGTGGCGCATTATGGCCAACTCCGTCTTTTCCGTATTTTTCGTACTTCTGTTTTTTTCTATTCTCTTTTCTTAGATTGTACCACTGATTATACACGTCATATCTTATGTTTTACATGACACTGAATATTGCACTCACTTCATATAGTGCTCTTTGCAAAACATGTACTTTTCATTGCAGTTGGCAACACTGTTAACGCTACTGGTGACCTTCATTTGTTCCCTATTGTGGCAAGTCTCTTTCTATACATCACTTGTCACCGTTGTATTTTGCCGTGCTTTCATTTTTTTTTTTTTTTTTTTTTTTTTTGCGGATTTTGCACTTTTCCCCCTTGTAAAACCTTGCTGTTTCCCGAACTTCCACCCCTTATATTTCTTGAACCTATTTCTATGGGCAGCTAATTTTTTTGCGAATGCTCATTTCTGTTACAGCTCTTTCAATTGGCATAGGCCACATCTTTCACTGCAACTATCATTTTCGGAAGGTTCCCTTGTGAATTTTTGTATTAACATTTTTTTTTTATGGGACAATGCCCGGACCCCACTCATCTGAGGGGATTTCAGATCCTCGGAAAGTTCGCTCCCATCCATAGCAGACAATCCCTAACTCCGCTCATGCTCACATTTTCAGATTATATTTCAGCCATGTATGTTCTTTAAATTTGGACACACGTTATGCTTTAGTAAGATAATATGGAAATTCAGCAAAATTTGTCATGAGGATTAACTTTCTGATAAATGAATTTATTGGAGATGGATGTAAGGAACTAAAATCTTCTCCACATTGAAAACATTTAACTTCCATTAACTAACAATATCAGATCGAATTAAAAGCAAACTTCACAAAGATCTAAATGTTATTGATACATTACACTCATGCACACGTATTCACAGTGATATCCAATTATTTGAAAGACGCAAAAACACTCTTTGAAAATGAAATCAACTGATTTTTTAATTAAATGAACTACATATTTTTTCTCGCAAATACCGGACTCAGTTACGTATTTCTTTATCATAGTAGGCACAAAACCAATCCCGACCGGGACTAGCTATACCATGTGTGCAACACGTGCATTTGTGCGGGGCAGCAAAATCTGTTATAACTGTATTATTTAAATTAAATATTTTTTGTTGGAAACAGACTTCATGATGATGATAGTACTACATTAATAAATCATGTTTAGGTCGATTGATTCTCGATATTGAATTTTATAAAAAGGATAACCATCTTTTCTCTGCAGGTGAGTTTGCTAATCTTTCACTAACATAATAGATTATTACGAGATTGTATTTGTAGTGTTTAGACCTTTCAGAGTGCGAGTGCCCTTTCTCTTCTCTTCGTTGTTCATGATGGTGGTAGCACACTTAAAATTGTAGACTTTTAGATTTGTTTTTCTGGAGAAAGGGTTCGGCAAATGATGCTATTGCACGGGGCGACAAACTGCCTAGTGCCGGCTCTAGTCACGACGAACTCACAACAATCCCTTCCGATCCTAGTTTAAACGAGTCGGTCCTATACGCTACCTTTTTGTTTGGATTGAACCTAGAAAGCAACACAACAAATACGAGTTCTTGTATAGGAGAAAGGGGTGAACTTATTCGTATACATCTCCTGCACATCTCCTTCCACTGCATCCGATAAGTGTTGCCAACCACACATGATGGCAAAAAACCTACGGCCAAGCCTGGACAGAAATTCGCACGATGTTGAAGCAGTGAGCAGACGCAAGCGTGAAATGTGCAGGTGTGCTCTCCCCCTCCCCATTTCGAAAGCAGTGACGCGAAAACACTGCAGGAAATAAAATTGGTATGTTTTTCGGTCGAGGAAGACGCATGATAGAGTTTACAGTTAGCGTTGAAGTAACTAACAAATGAACAAGAAAGAAAGACAGAAATAAAGAAACTAATATTAAAAAAACGACTACAAAAATCGAAAACGAATTGTTTGAGACCTATTAGCTTGCTTACACAATTCGTGACATTGTATTACATTAGCACTCGGTCTGTAACTTGTCACTCGCTTCACGTTTGCTAAGTTGTAAACGCCTTTCGTTGCTAGATTGATGGCAGAAAGGCGGGAGGTTGAAAATAATAATAATAATAATAATAATAATAATAATAATAATAATAATAATAATAATAATAATATCGTGTTCGAAATATGCATAATACCTGCTTGAGTCTTGCCGTAAATTGCCACTGGAGTCTAATGTAGGCAAAGAAACAGAGATGAGGAACAATTCGAAAATCAGATTATTTGAGTGATTTTATTCGAAAATATATTATAAAATTAGAAATCATCCAAATAGTCTGTACTTATTAGATTTCCGTAGCTACAAAATATAAACATTGTAATAGCTTTTATAACTTACCACAGAAATCCGAGATCGTAGACGAAGGTCCCAAAAGAAAAACTCTTCTTGCACATTCCCAAAAGTTCGAAAAATGCAATCACATTTGCCGAAGCGTACTCAAGTATCTTAACGCCACAAGAGACAAATGTCTGAGAATAGCAAATCAAAATTCAAACCAACAGAACACGAAAACGCACAAAGAGGCCGAATGTGTATAAAGTTAGAAACACAGAAAAAAGAAAATACACTATAAACACTAGTAACTGACAAGTGTTTTGCTTCAAGCCTTGTTCTCTGAGGCAGATGTACCGCACAAGTGTCTCTATACGAGGTGATATTGTTTGCACACACCTTAGACGTAACAAATATTCCAGGTGATGGTTGGACAACGAACTTTTCTGGTTTGATTTCGTCAGTCACAGTTTTGAAAATAATTGCTCACACACATACGTCGAACCAAATATTCACATAATATTGGCAGCATTTCTATGCAGTCGCGGAAATCGACATCGAGGGAAATTCCTATAGAACTCTTGTAAGTTTCTTTTCTGATGGAATTTCTCTTTAAATTCCTGTCGCACACTAAGTCTATAAGTCCCAACTGAACATCAGAAGGAGCGTCTTCAATGTTTGTAGAGAATGGGCTGGCAAATACCCTGGAGCTCATCTCCAAACATGTTATGTCCTGAAATCTGGTTTCAAACTCGTCCTTAAGGCTAAGCAGCAAACTGCGGTAATGAGTCAAGTCAAGAAGTTTACCGGACTTTTGTAAGGTGCCTAGTGAACCAGAATCTTGTTTTCAAATTTCTGCGCCCAAACGGATAGCTTCATTTTGAACGCTTCGACGCGATCGCACATATTTGTAATTAGCAGATGTTGACCCTGCAATGAGAGGTTAAGAGCATTGAGATGAGTAGTTATGTCTGCCAAAAACGCAAGGTTGCATCTCCATTGGTCGTCTTTCAGTTCTGGCACGGAATGATCGTTCATATCAAGAAAAATATCAATGCCGTTTAGTAACTGAAAGAACTGGTTTAACAAGTTCCCACGGCTCAGCCAGCGCAGCTCAGTATAATAAGGTATGTCTCCGTATGCACTGTTTAGGTCTCCGAGGAAGGATTTAAATTGGCGATGTCTTAGTCCATGTTTACTGAGGTAGCTGGTGGTACGAACTACAACATCCATGACATCGTTCATTGTTACATTCTTTGCACACAACTGTTCCAGATGCAGCATACAATGAATTCCCTTAAATAATGCGACACCCCAAGCTCTTGCAGTTTTTGTTTTAGTCGCGCCACGAACTCTGCTTACTTCCCAACCATAGCAGGTGCCCCATCGGTCGCTACAGAAACCACTGCATTCCACACAAGGTCTGTAATTTCGACACTTTCTTCAACACACGCAAGAATGTCAGCGCCCGTTGTGGTGCTCTTCATAGGTACTATGTGCAACAGTTCCTCTCGAATCTCCAGATCACTATGTACACTACGAATAAAGATAGCAAGCTGCGCAGTATCTGTAACATCCATACTTTCGTCGAGCGCCAGGGAAAATGCAATAAACGTTTTCGAAAGTTCCGATAGCTGGCTCAAAATATCATCTGCAAGATGTTCTATGCGTCACGTAATAGTCTGTCGGGAAAGTGGAACCGATTCGAACTGCTGTATTCGAGATGGACAAAAGTCTTCTGCTGATATTACTGTACACTCATTTATTAGGTGTCCGTCTGTGAAAGGGCGCAACAATCTCGCAATATGCAACGCAATTTTGTAACTCACCCGCACAGAGGCTTCACACGTTCTCTCCCCGTCTTCCTTTTCCGATGCGGTCTTATTCTCTTTCAACTTCTTCAATTCTTCTTTGCGAAGATGTTCCTCAAGTTCCCCGTATTGCTCCACGTGATAAATATTGTAGTGACGTTGAAGGTTGAACTTTTTAAATCCATGTAATGTTTTAAAGCACCCTAAACATTTGGCTACACCGTCTTCTTCGACAAAGAGATAATCCTCCTTCCACTGCGTGTTGAACTTAAGTGTAGGTGTAGGGAAGCGTCGTTTCGCCATTTTACCGCTTTCAACTCTTTACAACGACTGTGCTCCATACTGGTCTCTATAAGCAGATGTACACAGGGGGAGTTAGTGGCTAGATAACTAACGTATTATGTAAGCAGGTGCCAAAACTGGAAGCACGGATGATAGGCTGAGCATAAGTGGCACTAGTCGCTGTCTGCTTACACTAGTAAAGCTGTTTCTTCATGTACTTAATCTTTACTGTTGTTGCTACTACTACTACTACTACTACAACTACTACTATTACTACTACTACTACTACTAATAATAATAATAATGCTTATTCTTCTTATTATTATTATTATTAGTATTATTCGGACCAAAGAGGGATGAAAATGGGATTGGAGGAAATTCATAACGAGGAATTGCATAGTTTATACCGCTCACCTAACATTGTTAGGGTCATTAAGTGTAGAAGGCTCAGGTGGGCAGGCCATGTATCTAGAATGGAAGAAATTAGAAACGCTTTCATAATTTTAGCCGAAAACCCAATTGGAAGAAGACCACTAGGAAGACCTCGGCGTAGATGGGAAGACAATATTAAGATGGATCTTGCAAAAATAAGAGTACAGAGTAGAAACTGGATCCAGTTGGCTAAGGACAGAAGTTAGTGGAAATATTTTATAAACGCGGCATTGAACGTTCGGGTTCCATAGGCCATAGAGTTAGTTATCATTATCTAAAAGAAATGTTCAAATGTTGTTAAGAGACAATTACACAGAAGAACTGAGTTCCGACCAAACAATATTTTGCCGGAAGGAAATTCCAGTGCAGTTCATCCCACTTTAAGCGTTATCCGTGCAACCCACGTTTCATGTTCAAGACATTGGGAATAATTGTTCGTATCATTCAGTTGGAACGTTTCCTTCCGAGTTTACGCTGTTACAGTAGGCCTACAACATTGTGGCTTTCAAAATCAGTCAGTAACTATCGAAGAAAGACAAGCGTGTAGCTTCAGTCGTTGATATGATTTAACATTCTTTTTCACTTTTAACAGGCCACCGGCAAGCAACCAGCCAGGGACAATATATTTTTCATTATTAAAAAGACACCCCTTAGTAAAAGAAAACACTAATAGTAGTCACTAATGGTCGCTCTTAAAAATGGAAAATCTCTTTGGCTTTCTTAATATTTTGTTTGATTCTTTGCGAACAAAGTAACTTTAAAAGTGGAGTAAGAAATACTATTCTTCCTATTAATAGTGTAATAGTTACTTCTAATCTCCACAACCAACCCCTTGTAAAGCCTATTCGTACACACATACATGCATAAGCTAATTTTCTGTAGATAATACTTAGATAATTACAAAAAGTGCTACAGTATTTTTTTTTTTCGTATCAACAGATTATCTCTTTTCCTAAAGAGCGAAACGACATAATATAACAAACCCACACTCGTATTAAGAACTTGATAATATATATATTGAAAACTGGTTTTCCATTGGGCACACTAGCAAATTTTTACAAATGTAAGTGATGGTTTGGTTCCACCACATTCTTCTTTAACAAAAGGAAAGAAAAAAGAAGAAAAGTAACGTACATAGTTCATCATTTGATTGCTGTTACAAGTTTGTGTTGTCTATAGGTAACGGTTACCACATTGTAAAAGACACTTTACACTAAATGGCAATCAGTTACCATACATACTTTTTTTATTTGGTAAGCTAGTGATTGCCGCCAAAATTGACAACACTTCCGCTTATCTGAGGACGAAAGCCGAAGATGCACGAAGTACGAACAACGGCATTTGCATGTAGAATGCTCGTGAGCGTTCACGAGGAGAGTTTCCACTATCTGCTCGCCGTGGCCAGGGCTGGTTTAGACGTTCTTGAGATAAATTTTAAAAGCGAGCAAAAATTACTCGTACCCGTTTCGTACTTCAAGAGCGGATGTTTTTTTAAGAAATGCAGTACGTACTCAATCAATCTTAATTAAGAGCTTATATTCAGTAACATACATATCCGAGAGAAAATCCTCACATTCAACATTTTATGTTTATAAGATTGTTAATGAGAACATGGCGAAAGTTTCCCTTTCTTCTCATTTATAAGCAGTATAATTTTATTGAATTTCACACCTCCAACTCAGGTCCATTATCAGAATACTAAGACTAGGGAGGGCGAGATTATGTTTGGGGAGCTGAGTTAACCATACATTGCTCAGTTATACTTGAGTTCACAATGCATTCCTAGTTTCTTAGTACATATTCGTTACTTACAAAAAAAATAATAAATAAATAAATAAAACTACTAACTTGGCCATCTTCTTATCTTGGCCACATTTTTCTTGGATCTGTGAGCTCCCTCGTGGCTAAGCGGTTAGCGTACGCGCCTTTGGCGTGGGAGACCTAGGTTCGATTCTCGGCGGGAGTTCATGTGGTTCGGATTCCACGTTAATAAGTAGGTCCTCGTCTCATATAGCCTCGCTGCTGAAAGGGACGCTAAAATAAAATCAACTCAACTCAACTCAACTCTTGGATCTGTATTTTCTCATAAGCCGAATATTACTTATTACTCACTCTAAATTGTCCATATGGTTATCCTCATATCATTTCTCTTCAATATGCATTTTCTCACAAGACAAGTATCAATTATTATCCTTTCTAAATTTGCCACCCTGTTAACCTGGCATAATTTTTATTGAACCTACAGTTTATCATAAGACAAACATTAGTTGTTCTTCTCTTTAATTTAGACTTCAGTTTATCTTGTTCTAATTTTTATTGATTGTCTTTTTTCTCAAAATTCAAGCATTTTTTATTATTATCTCTTAATTAATCACTTGCTTATCTTGACATTATTTTCGTTGACTCTGTACTTTCTCGAAAGACAAGCATTTTTTCGTTAAACAAGCAGTAGTTGTTGGCCTCTCTACAAATTGTCATTTGCTTATCTTGGCCTCTTATTTCTTCAATTTGCATCTTCTCATATGGCAATTATCAGTTATTACTCTCTCTTGATTGGTCATATGCTTTATCCTTGAATCATTTCCTCTCAATCTGTATTTTCTCATAAGACAAGCATCAATTATTCTTCTCTGTAAGTTGGCCATCAATTCATCTCAGAAATCCATCACATTGAAGAAACGTTTGTTGTATCAAGTTAATGATAAGTTTACTGTGTATTTTCCACGCTAAATATCACATTGCTGTTATTTCTCCTAACTATTTCATGTGCTGTATTTGTAAATTGAATGGAAACTGAGATTATGCACTATCACGATTAGTCGTCACTGACAGAAGAACCTCTTGACAAAAGGATGAAGAGGGATTCAATTAGTTATTATATTTCTTTATTCTATCTTTTAGGGGAAACCAAAACATAATTGGTCTCTTTCTTCAAGATTAAAGCTAACCATGTTAAGCAAGGGTACCTGAGGGGCTTATTAATAACTTGTCGATAGGTAGTTGAACTTTCTACTGTTCTTAACCCTACAATGGATGTTTTTTAATTTTCTGTGATAAATAGTTTTGATAGAGAAAACAAAAATGAGTAACTGAAATACCGGTAGGCTTAACAGTGAAAACTGTGAAACTACAACTAGCTCCGAACGTTCCCAATCTTTTTCAACACGAATTAGCATGTAAATACCGTTATGTTAAAAAACACAGATTATTTACCACTATGACTTATATCTGTCTCGGTATGCATTGTAGGGTTAAGTTAGACTGGTATTCAGGAACAAATAAAAAATGTACGTATATTAAATACACTGTAGTATTTTCATTATTACTGTATATTGTTTTATGATTTGAAAGTAACTGCCGTGCTATTGGTCATTGATAAAACATGACTCTGAAAGACATTAGAAGTCCTGGTCTAAAATAAACTGATTACACTTATTTTGTAAAAAGTTGACTTCAGTCTAATTTGGAATTCTTTTGGATGGAACCGATAGTAGCCAACATTTACAGGTTTCACTGTATTTTGAAAGGGACTTCTCCTTAATGAGCTACAGAGAAACTAAAGCATTTGAAATGCATTGAACAATTACTTTAATATGATTTTAATAGCTTCCCAAAGTTTTAAATTGATTACAAAACTCATGCATAATTCTATTCAGTAAATATAAAGAATCCCTGCCAGCAGAACTCAAAACCATTTAAAACTTTTAATAATAATAATGATAATAATAGTAATAATGATAAAGAATCCCCAGAGAAACCAGAATAGCACAATAAATGAAATGCTATTTCTGACAAAATGCCTGAAATTCTGAAAATAAGGACTGATTAAATCTAAGGAAAGAAAAGAGACATGTAACAAGCATTAGGAACCTGTAAATGTAAATTTAACGTACCCATTAAATACAGCATGCACTTCAAAGGAGGGAACAGAAAATTAGTGAAAAATGATACCGACTATTTGGTGGAAGTAGTTGATGAGCTATCGTGTATGACGTTAGTACTTCGAAACTTTCATTTGAGAGGGTATAGTATCATAAGGTCTCCTGAAGAAGGTATGATACTAGAACAGTGGTTTTCAAACTTGTTACTTCGACCCACACTAAATAAATAAGTATTTTGTGGTCCTGTTGAAACATGCATTAACATCCTTTCTCAGTAACTGTATCATATGAAATTATACGTATGAGCAAAGAGGGTTAATGTGTTTGCATAGAAAGGTAGCACAAAGATAACACTACTTCCGACGAAGTGCCCAACTCCAATACTCACTCTTTCCATCCTCAACCAACATCTCTACTGACTGAAGAGTAAGTAGTTACTCAAATCCCGGCCCTGTTGTACAGTTACCTCATTAACAAACGCTTCCAATTTTCATTTTCTGAATAGTACTTCACAACATATGTTTCTCCACCAAAACAAGATTTTCATAATTAAAAGGTATAACTTCTCGCGACCCATCTTCTGAGAAACATTGAACTAGAGTATAGTAAGAAGGGCATATTATTTTACAGTATTTATTGATTTTTACTGCTTGAAACATTCTTATATACATTTCATAATGTGTGGTATACAACAAATGTAGCATTATACACAATTAATCTTGGCATAACTCGCTACAAGAGCTAATTCGTGGCTAAGCGGTTATCATACGCGCATTTGGCCCCGGGAGAATGCTAGAGACCCGGGTTCAATTTCAGGAGGGAGCTCGCATGGTTCGGGTTCCACGTTAATCAGTAGGTCCCGTCTCGTATAGCCTCGCTGTTGAAAGGAACATTAAACTCAAAATGAACTCAATTCGCTTTTATCTAAAAGTTCGCATAACAATGTTATCGCAATGTTTTGTATATTGTGGCCAGTGAACTGTAAATTAACGTCAATTCTTTTAATATTCAATTTGCATATCCGTACAGGGAATTTAACATGATTGCATTTTAGAATAAACTGCCAACGTTGATCATTCGATCAGTCCAGCATCTCAACTCTAGGAGTTTACTCGAAATATTGATATCACCAACACGTTCGTTGGGTTTGACATAGCATTATGCAAAGGGCATACGGATAATAGCCGGTCAAGGACTTGCACACCGGTTAGCCCCTAATTAGTGAAATCCTGGGTTCGCAAACCATGTGCGAATAAGTAGTAAACGGGCATACCAAGGATTTGATTAGTAGTGCAACTGTCTGCATTCATTTGCTGGAGACCAACGACAACTTTTAAGGATTCTCACAGCAGCTACAAAATTACGTCGTGTTCCCCTCACAATGCTAATCTCCCATGTGTATACGCTGATGGTCTGAGAAAAGTGTTCTTAGTGAAATCCTAATAATAATCTTTCATTCATCCATATACGCGATACAAAGGGCTATAATATATAAAATGTGAAGTGTAATTTTGTTGTGGAAATAGTTAAGTGTTCAGTGTTTAGTGTGGCGATTGTTTTTTCTCCTACACTTTTTTAAAATAGTGTTTTAATAAAATAGTGTTATTTTATTTAATGTGTTTTTTTACATGTACGAATGATATTTGTATGAGCTGTGGTCTGAGCGATCATCTGAACGTCCGCGAGGATTTCGAGACGAGACATCCGAACCTTTCGGTACTTAATGCTCATTTCATTATTAAGACCGGAGGGCGATTCCGGAAAAGGTTTGTAATCCCTTTTCGGAAATGTTCTTTGATATCGTAACCAGGTAAGTTCAGGACTCCTAAAAGTACTCACTGGTGGGACACCAGGGGAGAGATCCGGAAAGCGGTTACATGCGTTTACCTGCAGATGGCGTGACAACATAAAAATGGAATTAACTCGTGAAAATTTTCGTGCGATTCCATTTACTTGCACATTTGGCGATGAAGCCCCATCCTTTGCCACTGTAAAACGCTGGTATAACGATTTTACTCATGGCCGCCATTCGCTCACTGACGAAATTCGCGAACATCCTCCAAAGTCAGTTGTTATTCAAGAAAACATTGATGATGTGCAAAACCTAATACTCCAAGATTGTCATGTGATATACTGTGAGATTGAGGCAACACTAGGCATTAGTTTCACCAGCATATATAATATATTAAATGATCATTTAACTGTGAGAAAGGTGTAGTCTCATATAATCCCACATAATTTAACGAAAACTCCAAAAGAAGCTCGAGTCGATTGGTGCACACAAATACTCAATAAAGACAATGGCGGTGTTTCGAAAGACATTCGTAAGATTGTAACAGGTGACGAATCATGGATATATGTACATGAACCGAAATGTAAACAGCAATCGACAGTGTGGATGTTTCAAGATGAACCAAATCCAATGAAAGTTGTTCGCGCTCGAAGAACATAGAAACAGATGGTCACCTGTATTTTCGGGAAAACTGGTCATGTGCAACTATGCCTTTAGAGGTACGTAGAACGGTCAATTCTGAATGGTACACAACAATTCGTTTGCCGGAGGTCTTCGGTCAAATACGGAACACAAACAAGCGCTGTCGGATCATTCATCATTGTCTCACATATCTCTTCTAACTACCGACTATTTCAACTCTGAAAAAATCAAATTGATGGTTTATCCACCGTACAGTTCTGATTTGGCACAAATGATTTCTTCTTGTTCCCGAACGTCAAGAATAAATTGCGTGGACAACGATTTTCGTCGGCGGAAGAACCGTTGATGCGTTCAAAAACCATATATTGGAGGTGTCTCAAGAAGATTGAAAAAATGCTTTGACAAATGGTTCGAAAGAATGCAAAAGTGTATTGATCATAAAGGAGAATATTTTTTTAAAAAACAATAAATTTTCAATGACAAATTATCTTTTTTTCGTCGTAGACTCAAAATACAAATAGTAGCTCTCGTAGCACTACCAAACCCAATCAAATATATTGATCTGTCTCGAATTTCATTTGAAAATATTTTAAGAAGTACTAGGATCGAGTTACTAATGAAGAACGCGCTCTTTTGATTTATATTTTGGTTTTTCTGCGTCGCATCTGTGCACACACTGTTTTCCTCTGAATGCGTTTTTTCCATGCGGTGTTTCTGACACGCAGTATTTGCATGAATTGATTCAGTACACGCACAGTTTTTGTCCACGCACTGTTTTTGTCCACCTTGTATTTGCATGCGCCGTTTTTGTCCACGCTTTATTCGCATGAGCTGTTTGTGTCCATGTGCGGTTTATGTTCATGCGCTGTTTTTGTCCTTGCGCTCATTTCAACGGATACCAGAATTTCATAGTGATCCTCTGCTGCGACGACGTGTAACTTTCTCGAGCCTCTTCAATCTTACTTTCTACCTGCAATGACATATGTTGTACAATTATTATTCAATTGATTTCAACACAGTTACCTATTAACATATAAGGCTTTAATTTGCCAACAACTTTATTGTCTACTTCAATTTAAAGGGAATAAAGCCAGGAATTTTTCACTCCCCCTCGTGGCATGTAAGAGTTGAGTTGATTTTGAGTTTAACGTCCCTTTCAGCAGCGAGGCTATATGAGACGGAACCTACTGATGAATGTGGAATCCGAACCACACGAACTTCCGCCGGGAATCGAACCCGAGTCTCCCACGCCTAAGGCGCGTACGCTAACCGCTTAGCCACAAAGGAGCTCTCGTGGCATGTAAGAGTTTCATTAAAATAGTATAAATATTTTGCGAGAGTTATTGTAGAACAGACATACGGATGTGTAGACAGAGACACACAAATGCTGGTTTGATTCGAATGGAAGACATTTGCTCAATTACAGCCAGTTTTTGCTGTAAGCTCTTGTCAATATTTTATTAATGGAAGAATAATCTAGAATTTTCCTTTTGCTTACGTTTCTTTCCTTATTTTACTATCGTAGCAAAAGTAGAATAAAATAAAACCGTAATAATATTTTTTATTATTTTTTGCCGAAAAGAGGTAAAGAAAGCTAACACTGAAGGTTCGAACATGGAATGACATATTATTAGAAAGTAACAAAGGGAACCATAAGCTCACACAGGGGCGGTTCTATAATGGACTCACAAAGTTACGCGGTCTCCCAATTACTACAAAGTAAAACAATTTGACATAAACAAGCGCTTATTCATATTTATTATTTTGCATGAATGAGAAAAGACGGAATAAAATTTTTTGGTTATTTTATTATAAGAAAAAGTGAAATCTTTTAGTTTAACGTCCCATGATTATGCTCTTTAGGCTAAAGGAGACATTGATTAAAGAAAGTGAATGATGATGGGAGAATTGACTAAAGGAAGTGAATGATGATGGGAGAATTGATTACAGGAAGTGAATGATGATGGGAGAATTGATTACAGGAAGTGAATGATGATGGGAGAATTGATTACAGGAAGTGAATGATGATGGGAGAATTGGTGGAATGGTAATGTGACAGGAAATGTAAGTATCCTGAGACTTAAAGGAAAAGATGTTACGCAACAGAAACTTACGTGGCTGGGCATCTACCCAGGGACCCCACACACCTGAGGTAAGCACCGTACCACTGATCCGTCGTGCAGCCCGCTATTTTGTTATAGAATTTGCAACGATGTTTGATATCCATGTGAGAAATCGGGACATAGCGCAAGTCACAAAGCTTGATATTACTTCCTGTACACGTATTCTAGTTTGGCAGTTTGTAGCGTACATTGCTGTTACACACGTTCTTTAAACGCCTGGTATTGTGTACAAAGTAGTAACACAATATTTGTGACTAAAAAATTTTAGTTTTTTCAATTTCCTTGCTGCAGACGAGGAGGAGAGAATAGGGCATAGTCTCAGTCTCAGCTTTGTTGCTCCGTGCACGAAAGCAGGAATGGACTCGAAGGAGAAATTTTTCTTTTGCTCCCGCGGGAGAAACAATGAGACAAGACTAAAAGTGTTAATTTTGGAGTTCAATGTGATGTATCACGTAATTTCGCTCGATTTTCGTATCATGTTGGATTTTTTCACGAATTTCTCACCAAGTTCAAATGCTGAATCCAGAAAGGAATGTCCGCAAACTTTTACTCTCGTCCTTTGTATGTTCTTTTAAGGTGGCGGAACAGCTATACCGTACTAATATTGCCCTTTAGTAAACATCTTTTAGAGTTCGGTTCTTGTTCCAAATTTGATTTCGTTTGTCACATTTGCATGGTTTAACCCATTACGACAGAGTGATATCGGTTTATTTGGGGAAAATAAAATAATTGATAGAAGACAATATATTTTTGAACTCACTCAGTAGACTGCAATTCACCAAGTTGTTTGTTGATCAGATTTTGGAACAGAAAACTAAGGCCTGAAGACAATAGATGAAATAATTAGTATAACACAAAATGGGAGTGCTTTGGAAATTTATTTCCTCTTTGCATTTTGACAACATGGACTTGTCGCCGCAATAATTTCTAGTGATTTCCATTTTTGTATCTGGACTTTTGGTGGACCCTGCTCTTTGGTCTGGACAACGATGAAGTTTTATTGGATTGAAGAGAGACGTTTTGCTATTGGTCAGTTGCGTAACAATAACATTTGGCACACCGGTTGGGAAACGCTGGTGTAGAAGATAATTCGAGAATTTATAGTTTAGAAGAACCTTTTCCTAGGAACTTTAGCTGTCTTGCTCAATCTCCAACACCAATTCCAGCGGAGACTGGTCAAATACTAGAGATAACTTAGGTTTTGGTACAAGGTATTAATCAAAATTACTATTTTAGTCATGTTATGCCTAAGCAAGTTGAATTTCAGTTTCCATAGAATAATTCAGAGTTGCCAACTCCTGATAGGCCAAAGAACAACAATTAGGGCCTTTCTGATTACTATGAGAGAGTTTCTTTAGTTAAAAATTCGACTCCTATAGGCATGTTTCGGACGGGTAGGTCAATGCCTCATGATCATAGATATTTTGATAAATTGCTGAATAATTTTTTAAAATTATGATAATCATGCTCAAATTCCGCATTATATTAGTAAATATTTTTTCCACAAATTTATTGAATGATTTGAATCAAAAATAAAAGGGTTTAAAGTCATTGATGGCAGAAATAGGTTTTTTAGTTTTTGATGTTCTACTGATAACTGAGAAAGTGGTGGAGCAATTTTTTTGCCGAATGACAGTTGTCTATAGTACATTGTTAACACGTAGTGAAGGTGATTCCCAAGTGGAAGTACAATATGCCGTCAATAATAACTCTTCATGGGATTTATTTAAATGTAGAATACTTGATAGATTTGCGTCAAATACAGTAAACATTCCTTAGTATCTGAAAGATTATTCAGGAAACAAAAGTTAAATGAAGCCGTGGATCAGTTTGTTGGAGATTTATTATGCATCTGTTGTTTTGAGATTTAATTGTAGTGATTCCCAGCTTATTAACATCTTGTTAATGGGATGTAGGCCTATCCATCAGTTAGATATAGGATGCTTCAGAAACAATGCACCTGGTTCAAGCGTTTCAGCAGTTGTATCAGGTGAATGCTGAGAATACCAGGAAGACTCAGCGTCAGTACTATGTCAGTGGCGGATCTAGAAGGTAAAAAGTTGGGGGGAGCAGTCAGAACCCAGACTATGATAAGTATATTATGAGATTGTTATAAATTTTCAAAAAAAGTGTAAATAATAGCTTCAATTATTATTGTCCCTCAGAAAAGAAGGGGGCCCTAGGCTCCTTGCTCGATCCGCCACTGCTATTAGTTGCATAACTCTACATACATCTCCAAGGCCATGCGTGCAGCCGAAATATGAAAAAAGAACATTAGAAAACATTGCGGTGGTGATCCATTGAAATCTGAGTTGACATTTATGAATATTTTCCCAATGGTTGTACCCACAGGTGCAAAAAAAGAAACTTAATTGTGACGAGAAAGGAGAAACTGCTTAGAATGAGTTTCTGAACAGCTTTCTACGCAAAGACACAGCAATGACGTCACACTAATTCACTAAAGAATTAAGTTTATATCATTCAATACAACCTGTAAAATGCGGTGACTGTGAAAACAGATTTATCCCAAGCTTCACGGAACGTCTACGCTAATAGCTATGAGGAATTACAATTTGAATTTAATTAATCAGTTATTTCAATAATTAGTTTGAATGGATTTCTCCTCCATCATTTTAACAACTGTTGATTTATCCTCCATCTCTGCATATATTTTCCCACTTGCTGCGAATGAATGTCTTGTTCTATTCTGTTTCTTTTCTCTCTGTGTTTGTGAAACTACCTTATTTTTGGATTGGATTTTCATGGAAAAAATGGTGGAAAACAAGGACATAAATAAAACTGATGTACGAAAAACATACATTAGCAACAATTTTACTTGCACCATAATAAAAGCAAGTACGCAACAAGAAAACAGTTTAGACTAAAATTTCAGAGCCAAAACATCACAGGAAAATTTGAGAATATTCATATCACATTCAGAACTTTATATTGCTAGGAAGCTATCGAAAACAAAACAAAACAAAAGAAAAAAAGAAAAAGAAAAAGAAAAGATACAGAAAAATCTAGCTTCGAAAGATGTTTAGTACAAGAGCAGTATTTGTAAGGGGAACCCTTTTGCCCACAGTCTTCGAAAGAAACCAAATGAGAAAGTGGAAAAATCTGGGAACATTCGTTTTTAAAATCAGGACATGAAACTGACGGGAAATGCGTAAAAAAATAATCTAACATCGTACGAAAATCGAGCGGGAGCTACAACTTGCTATATCTCCCGTTCTCAAATAAATGACATAAGTAAACTTACGTTGTGTGAACTGATTTCTTCCTGTGTTCCATTGATTAATGCTAATAGCTATTCTTTCTGTGGCAAATAGAACAGCAGGACTAGAAATAATGTCTTTTTAATGACAATGATGTCCTGTCCGGCTGCAATGATGTGAATAGACTTTGGGAGAAATGGCTGAAGTTAAGCTCAAATGCAGAAGAGACCATGTAGATTTTAAATTGTCCTAAAATGGATGGAATATAGTAAAAAATCACGAAACATGAACATTAATGTCAATGGAAAATGAATGACAGAAATGAAGTCGTCACCTCCCTCAAAAACTATGATAAGGAGATGGCTAATTGAAAGATTATTTCCAAGACATAATGAAGAGCTTAAAAACAATGTATAGCACGTAAGGTAAATATGGAAAGAACATTCTCAAAAGTCAAGTTCTTTGAGTAAAATCAATAATATTGAGAAAGCAGTGGCGGATCCAGGACGGACTTTTGTGGGGGGCGGTAAGTTGTACTATTGCCACTTAGAACTAGTTTTAAGAGTTCCAAAGTCTCGGATGGGTTTTGTTTATATATAAAATAAGAAAAAGTTTCCTCTTCTGGGGAGGAAGGCACAATTACCCCCTCCTATAAGAAAGTATAATAAATTTTCTGAGAATTACCAATGACGCCCCACGTGGAGGTTACGTGCTTGAAATATTACACGTCTGTATTTCGAATCTACAGACTCAATTTAGCAAGCAATGTGAATTTTGAGTCGATCACGTGACATAGTCTATATAGCAAATCGAATAGTCTTTTCATATATAATGAACATATTATTGATTAGTGATGGGTGGTTACTTGCGGAGTCATTACAAAGTAACGACTCTTCTTGAGTACTCAAAGGAACGAATACAACTCAAAGGACTCGGATTCACTTCGGAATCTTTTGAATCCAAGGACTCAAAGTTTTCTTTGGATTCGGATTTAAAGTTAGACATATGATTCCTGTAATCAATTCGCGTCTGCATTGGAGAGATTGACAAGATTTAGTAACGAACACTCACACGAATTAGACAAAAAGACACGTTGAAAGCATATGGATATTGTAGTGCGCATGCGTTAAGAAAATTAAAAACACCTTCATTGCTTGATTCTTCTGCTTGTAGAGTGCTCTTTCCTCTTCACCTTTATGCACGCTTCGTAAACAGGACGACAAAGCTGAACTGTTTCCTTCCCCTTTCTCACGGCAAAGCAACTTTTAACATCCAGCAGTCAGAATCCACGGCTTTAGCCATACAAGCGAACAAACAACAAAGTAATAAAAAAGTGTGGTGCCGTCTATTTACAAATTGTTTTTAAATGTATTTACAACTATTTACACTGGCAGTCTTCCTTACATATTTGCATATAAAAACAGAATTTGGGAGACTTTGGAAGATTGCAATCACCTGCGTGCAGTTACCACCCCCCTTACAAAAAATTAAAATTATTTTTATGTCAATCGTGTGATCAGGTATGCTCAACAATTTTTAAGGTTTGATCAGATTTACTAACATAAATATAAGCTATATTTAATAGGGGGGACTACATGCTAGTCCCCCTTCACGCCTGAGTCTGTCAGATATCGCTTGGGGGGGGCAAGACCCCTTGATGTAAAATTTCGCGTTTTTCACTGACTTACTTCTATTCTATTGGTAAAATCTATATAAATCTCAAACTCAGGGCGGGCAAATGACCCTCCCTGCCCCCTTTAAATGACGCCCCTGTGCCAATTGTTCGATTAGGTTTGATCAACGATTTTCAACGTTTCATCAACTTTACTAACAGAGAAATAATGGTTAGAAAATGGGGGCGCCAGTCATACTACACCGCCGATTCGACTTTTTCTTATGTCAATCATTTGATCAACGTTTGTCAATCATTCGATCACAAATTTTTAACGTTTGATCAGCTTTAGTTACATAAATAAAAGCTATATTTAGTAGGGGCTAACTACACGCTAGCCCCATCAGCGGCTATGGCTTAAGGAACCAGATAGTTCACAGCAGCAGAAACAAAATGTCTCTATCTGTTGCCATTTTTAGCAGCTCCAATTCAATTTGAATCCTTGTACGGCTTTGTTCTATTTGTCTCGTACTTTTATTACATTTGTAATAAGCAAAATCGTTTTGAAATAAAATTATTAGAATTAAATAGATATAATATTTAAAAATACCGCATAGATAACACAATTTCTCATTTAATACCGTTAAATTCATTGCTCTAGTCGCTTTCATCACACAGATTTTTTGAATCGTAATTTGTGGTAACACTGCAAATGTCTACAGATATCAACTCTAATGGTTGCTTTTATGCATCTTTTCTGGTGCATAACACCATTATCTATGATATAGTTATTCACATTGCAGTAATTGCTTTCATTCTTGACAAACTAACAGACAAAATAAAAATAAAACGTTAAAATGTCATTAGATTCGAAGTATTACCTGCTCTCAAAGATGATATTTCTTCCTTAGGATTATAGAATTAGGAATTAGGTTTCTGGGCTTTCAGCATGGGTGGCTACGTTACCCCGACACGTATAAGGGATGACGTCCTCGGCTAACCGGGGAAAGGAAAGGAATTAAGCGGTCTAGGACCTATATATTAGGTACCATCCCGGCATTTGTCTGGTGTGAATGAGGAATAAACATTAAAATCCAATCAGGCCTCAGAAATATTTTACACTTTTTCGACCGAGTGTCCCCACCGGGAATAGAACCCGGGACCGCTCGCACCAAAGGCGAAAGTTAGCGACTACGCTATGCGTGGCCACTCTTACAATTCTTGCGCAGAAAGTACCGGTACCTTAAATTTTTGAACCTTGTCGAATTTGTCACTTGTAGTCAGTATACGAATGAATTTATTTAGGGACGACAGAACCCAAGTTCTATTTAGTCACGGAAGATTTCAATTTTTTCCGGGGGAGGAATTCCAAGGTATTCTTCAAGCAGTCCGCACACTGCTTGTAGCTGTTGTTTGTAAAGGTTTGATTTATAGTGGAGGCCAGAAAGTTTTGCGTTCTACATTTTTTATCACAAATTTCATTCTATTTTTTCGATATTTTCTTACTTTCGAAGGATATTATGTTAATTCAATTCAAATTCATGTTAATAACCAATACTATTTAAAAAAAAAAAAAAGTATATTGAAATACAGTGAAACACAGCCCTTCATTTATTTTATTTAGCCGCCGCAGAGTTATTCACAATAGTACTATCTAACTTATGGCAGTTCTACGTTGGGTGTTCATTAAGGAAGGAAGAATGAAAACAACTATTTTCCACCGCTCGCTAGTGTCACTCCATCTAAAGAGGATGAAGCGGGAGGTGCTATTTTCTTTTAAAGTCTAAAAATATTCTTTCCTTTTCTCCCTTTCATTCACCCGAAGCAGAATTCTATCTGATTGCTTATGGATAGTATGCTGCCGAAGGTATACGAACTACTACGAAGCGAAACTGAATACATTGACGATAACGAGGAAAAGCTTTTGAAAACGTGTTTGAGTACGGGTAATCAGAACTGAGGGAAAGAAACCCAAAAGGCAACTGAGTACAGGGATTCAGAGGGACACATGAGTCCTTGTAATCAAAGTATCGAAAGTAGTCGTTACTTTTTATGATTGCTTTCACTAACGAATCCAAAGGAATCAAATACCAGAAAGGAAGCAGAATTCCCATCACTATTATTGATGTTAACGTTACACATAAGAGAAGGGTTGGGAATCACCGAAATGACTACAACCAACACTCCTTACAAAAAAGAAATTGCAAAATGCAGGGCAAGGTAAAGCCAACGCACCATGAAATACCGTACATTTTCTTACGTTACCTAATATTTATATTAATTATTGTGGACTTCAAAATGAACAATACAAACTACTTGAAGATTTACCATTATGTTTAAAATGCATAACCCCCATCGATGAAATGAATTATTTTTTTAAATACTTATTGCAATTTCGGTCTCATCTGTTTTCTGGTTAAAAATTCATGGAATTATTAAAAATGCTTTCTGTGCTGCCATCTAGAGAGCGGACTATAACTACTACAGAACACATTTTGTATTGATTTACAGCGAGCAAGTCTCTCCCTCACACAATATGATAACTCGTTGAATTACCTGAGTTTTATTTAAGGAGGCTTTACACTATATGGCAGTGGTTGCCAACCTTTTTTGCTTGACGACACGCTATTGAATGCTCACAACATTGCGGAAAATCTTTTTGTTTTTTAAAATTAATGGCAATATAAATTATAATAATCGAACCCTTAATGTTTTCATAAAGCACGATCGTCAATCCCACTGGGGACACCACGGACGTGTCCCCCTAAGCACAGGCGTCTCTGGTATGTAAAATTTTGTTGAGGGGGGCTTCAAAGAAAGTCATTTAAATGGTACTACCTAACCCAACCTGTTTATTAACTTCGATTGCATTTGTTACCTTTCTGCTGACATTCACGGACCCCCTAAGGTATATTAAGAACTCGATTACAATCGTAGGGGCAGCGGTGGCTCAGTAGTAGAACGTTCACCTCTGGTGCGTGGGGTCCAGGGTTCAATCCCAAGCCCGCCAAATGAATTTTGTGGTGGACATAGTGATGGGCAGTGGGAATATTCCCGGTGGGAAGGAATTTAAAAATGGGAATATTCCCGGGTTTTTTCCCTGGCCTATAAATTTCCGGGAAGGAATTTATTTTCATTTCTTTGCTTTATCCTCCAAATTATAAGAACCATATGACTAATTATTTATTTTAATATACAGTATTATGATTTACTTCTAGGTTTTAAAGAATTTGGAGGTTAAAATATTTAAAATTATTTGACGGTACTTTATATAACTAATAATATGATTTTTTAAGTTCCATTTCCATTTGCACTAAAAAGTAGGGTAATTGTTTAGTATTGGAGACCAACACTAGCAAAAAGTAGGATGATTTACGGAAGAAAAGAGTTGATAGTGATGTTCAGGTAGTCAAGAAAGTATCGAACAAATTTGTTTAAGGCAGTAGGGTATTTATACAAAACGGAAAGATAAGTGGAAGTGATTTATGTGAGAAAAGAAAGTCAATTGTTGGTAACGAATATAGAAAACAACGTGCCATGCGGGGCTCTAACCCGTCTTCATTCGCTAACGCTCGCTCCGCAATGCTGTCTGAATTAATGTTGGTAACGTAATTTAACGTATGAAACCATAAAACAACCGCATCGGAATAGAATATCGCAAGAAAGTAGGTGCAAAATGTGGCCCCCAATGCTAAAAAAACAGCCAAATTAGCAAAGTACTAATTTACAAATGATGAAAAAGAACCATTTTGTAAAGTAATTTAGAATTATGTAGAAATAGAGATGAATTACTATTAATAAACCCTGAACCACCATTAGTAATAGACGTCGGTCTGTCTCCTCTCTCTGACTCGAATTTCTGAAGAGGTACTCGGACTTCTTTTACATGTGAATTAACGTATGGAATTTCGAGAATTAGGTAGAATGAAAGGTCGTGTAAGGCATGTTACCTGCTAAAATATAAAGATAAGTAAGTATCTTGCAAATTTTGTGAACATAAATATGTATGCGCAAATGTAGATAAATTGGTGAGACATGTATCTTCTAGCATTTATCAATCTAATTGGTTTATAACATTTTTAAATTTAATGGGCGGTATTCAGAGAGAATTCATTAATTTAAGGTTAGTCTCAGACTAGTTAGTACGCATACTAACAATTTACTAAGGGAGGTGCACGTTATGGTATTCAGAGTCTACTTTGAGTACAACTAAATGATGATTTGGGTATGATTACCTTATATAACCCCAATGCATCGGGTGAGAAAAATAAATGTGGCAACTACGGAAAAGTAGATGAGCGCATGCGTAGTTTGTAGAAATGAAAATATATGAAATACGAAATGTTGTGTCGCACGCTAAACCGTGGGTAAAAGATTAGCCTCTGCTCTAGATTAATTAGTCAATTTGATTAACTAATCAAATACTTCGTCAAATACGTCAAATACTACGTCCTAATCAGAAACTCTGAATACAATTTTGATAACCACCCGTTAGTCAACCACGTAGTATGGCTTTAATCAGACGTCGAAACGTCTCTGCATAAAGCCCAATGTGTTTATATCAGTAATAGAGTCAAGTTGAGCAAATACACTTACATATAAATTTAAACTGTTACTATATAATTTTTTTGCACATATTTAATTCATAGAATATATTGTAAATAAATATATATTTTTGCGTACTCTCTAAATATAATAAAGTGTTAATAAAATAACATAGTACCGTTCAGAATATACATTTTAAAGAATCCTGTGTGGACAATACGCTGTGATATAAAAATTAATTCAACTTTGAAATCATAATAGGGTCTATAGTAATAAAATGCAATTTTCTTTCTGACTGTACATAAATTCCCGGATAAATTCCCATTTTGGGAATCTTCCCGGGAATATTCCCAGGAAATATTCCCGAAAAATATCTTCCCGGGAATTTACCCATCACTAGTGACGACTACATTTTTGTCATTCATTTTCCATTGACATTAATGCTCATATTTCGTGTCTTTTTTTTTTTTTTTTACTATATTCCATCCATTTCAGGACAATTTGAAATCTACATGGTCTCTTCTACATTTAAGCTGAACTTCAGCAATCTCCCCTAAGTCTATTCACATCATTGCAACCAGACAGGCCATGTGAAATTGTCATTTAAAAGACTTTATTTCTAGTCTTGCTGTTTTATTTGCCACAGAGAAAAAAGCTATCAGCATTAATCAATGGAACATAGGAAGAAATCAGTTCACACGTGTTTACTAATGTCATTTATTTGAGAACG
Source organism: Thermobia domestica (assembly GCF_964235325.1). Lineage (NCBI taxonomy): Eukaryota > Metazoa > Arthropoda > Insecta > Zygentoma > Lepismatidae > Thermobia > Thermobia domestica. The sequence continues at coordinate 338,702,590 of NC_137456.1, read as the reverse complement.
GCAGATGTAGGAAGTTGAGGCTCCCGCTCGATTTTCGTCCGATGTTAGATTATTTTTTACGCATTTCCCAACAATTTCATGTCCTGATTTCAAAACAAATGTTGCCACATTTTCCCACTTTCTCATTTGGTTCCTTTCGAAGACTGGGCAAAAGGGTTTCCCCTTACAAATGCTGCTCTTTGTACAAATACTGCATCTTTCGAAGCTAGATTTTTGTGTAACGTTTATTTTCTTTCGATCGCTTCCTAGCAATATAAAGTTCTGAATCTGAAATGAATATTCTCAAATTTTCCTGTGATGTTTTGACTGAAATTTTAGTCTAAACTGTTTTCTTGTAGCGTTTTTACAAGGTTATCATAAAATAAGTATCGCTGTTCAGAGAACTCTTGAGACGTAACCACTCGACAGAATGCAACCAAACTTGGCAGGAACATATTTGAGAACATGCGGCAGCGATTGATGTATAAAACAAAATTTGTTCCAATTTTCGCCACCAGAGTTAATTGTGACGCTGCACAACCCCTTGTAAATGCAGCGTGGGAAAGACCTACATCAGTGATGCTAAATTATAAGAAAGACTGTAATTATCTCTCCAGGCCCTCAGTCATGCCTACATGCGTGTCAGTGATACGGGTTTGAGGGCCACTATGTGCCAGAAGTGAATTGATGGTGATCCGATGTTTCCTTCTTTTTTCTTCCCTCACTCTCTCTCTCTTATGCTCAAAGGATCCTGGGTTCGATTTCCGGTGAAGACCCACGTGAGTCGGGTCCCATGTTACCCTGTAGGTTCCATTCTTATAACGCCATCATCATCTCATACGGTACTAGTCACCATGCATTTTCCTTGCTCAGGGACCTTCACGTCAAAGACCTGCCTTTGGGCAGGATCCCACATCATCATCGCTCAAACATTACTTCACCATGGGGTTATTAATAGGAGTACAAATCAATGCCAATCATCGTACCGGGGACATAATTACGACCTTTCTTTCATTGAATATCAATAATATCATTTGTCTTCCATACCACAATCACCGTACTTAATACTGAACAAAAACACATCTGGAGGCGAGATTTGACACTAATCATTTCCTTGATTTTTGGAGGGAGCTTGCATTTTAGGGACCATAGAGGAAACTAACATTTAACTCAGTTTTATTGAGATATCCAAAAATTTTAAAGAGACGCTTCAATTCAAAAGGCCCCTCCCCCGTAAATCCGCTACTACTGACCACGGGGTATTAATAGCACTGGTAATCAATGCCGCGAGACCCACAGGAAAGGTAATTACAGCCCTTCTTATCATTTAGCATCACTAGTGTCGTTTTTCTTCCATGCTGCACTTAATTGGCGTTGTAAAGCGCCACAATTACCTCTGGTGGCCAAAATTATTACTAATTTTGTTTTCTACACCAATCGCTTCTGCATGTGTCCAAATGTACTCCTACCAAGTTTGGTTGCATGCTGTCAAGCGGTTACGTCTCCAGAGTTCTCTGAACAGCGAAATTTATTTTACGTTAACCTGGTACTTTTATTATGGTGTAACTAAAATTGTTCCTAATGCGTGTTTTTCTTGCATCAGTTTCATTTATGTCCTTGTTTTTTACCATTTTTTCCATGAAAATCCAATCCAAAAATAAGGTAGTTTCACACACACACACACACACACTCAGAGAAAAGAAACAGCATAGAATAAAACATCCATTCGCAGCAAGCGGAAAAATATATGCAGAGATGGAAGAGAAATAAACGGGCTAAAATGATAGGGGAGAAATCTGTTTTCATAGTCACCGTATTTTACAGGTTGTAATGAATGATATAAGCTTAATTCTTTAGCGGATTCCTGTCTGACGTCGTTGCTGTGTCTTCGCGTAGGAAGCTTTTCAGTAACTCATTCTAAGTAGTTTCTCCTTTCTCGTCACAAGTAAGTTTCTTCTTTTTGCAGCTGTGGGAACAACCATTGGAAAAATATTCACAAATGTCAACTCAGATATCAATGGATTACCACCGCAATGTTTTCTAATGTACTTTTTTTTATATATTTCGGCTGCATGCTTGGCCTTGGCGTGTAACGTGGGTTCCTGTCACCACGGCATGGCGCGTCCTCAGGTTGCGGATCGAGGAGAAGGCCTCTAGATATAGAGGTTAGCTGCGAATATACTGAATAAGCAGTCGCGGACAGACGACTAGGAGTGGTCCTCCAGCTTGGGGGTTTGGGTAAGGCTAACACCCTCATCCTGTAAAAAAAAAGTACTTGTTCAGAAATATTCACAAAAGCCTCGGACAAGGACTGATAACTTGGCACGACATCAGCAAAAGAAAATGGACATGAGATTTGGAACATGGAATATTATAAGTCTTTATAGGGCAGGCGCGTTAAAATCTGTAACGAGTGAGTTAGAGAAATACAGGATGGACTTAGTAGGAGTTCAGGAAGTTAGGTGGGAAGGAAATGGATCTGAGAATTCCGGAAATTTTACGTTCTTTTACGGGGAAGGAAATAAAAATCACCAGTTAGGAACAGGGTTTTTCGTTCACAAACGAATATTACCAGCAATTAAACGGGTTGAATTTGTTACTGACAGACTTTCTTTTATTACTCTTAAGGGACGGTGGTGTGATATTATTGTTTTAAATGTACATGCTCCAACTGAAGATAAGGGTGACGATATAAAAGATAGTTTTTACGAAGAAGTGGAACGGATATTTGACCAACTCCCGCGATACCATATGAAGATTCTATTAGGGGATTTCAATGCGAAGGTAGGACGAGAGGATATTTTCAAACCGATTATAGGGAACGAAAGTTTGCATAAGGAAAGTAATGACAACGGTGTTAGACTCGTGAACTTTGCAACATCCAAAAACCTAATCGTGAAGAGTACAAAATTCCCACATCGCGACGTTCATAAATACACTTGGACATCACCAGACGGAAAAACACATAATCAAATTGATCACGTTTTAGTAGATAGAAGAAGACAATCTAGCATAATTGACGTCCGGTCGTTTAGAGGGGCTGATTGTGACACTGATCACTACATGGTAGTAGCGATAATACGGGAGAGATTATCGTTGAATAAAGGTAATATTCAATGTCCGAAAACGGAGAGATTTAATTTAAAGAAATTAGAAGAGAGCCAGGTAAGAGAGGAATACCAGATTGAAGTTTCGAATAGATTCGCGGTTTTAGAAGACTCGGAGTGCACTAGTGTTGAGGATACTTGGATTGAAATTAGAGATAGCATTAAAAGCTCAGCAATAGAAAAATTGGGACACGCGGTAATACGTAGGAACAAACCATGGTTCGACCAAGAATGCATTAAACTAGCAGAGAAGAGAAAACAGGCAAAATTACGGTGGCTACAAAATCCGAATGAAACAACTACACAAAATTTCGCAGATATCAGGCGGGAAACTTCCAAAACTTTTAGAACAAAGAAACGGGATTTTTTGAAAGCTAAAATTAAGGAACTTGAAGATAATAGTAAAAATAAAAATATTCGGGACATGTATAAGGGGATCAGCGAATTTAAGAAAGGCTATCAACCTCGTGCTTATATATTAAAGAAATCTGACGGAACAGTTCTCACCGATACGGATAGCCTCTTAAATAGATGGAAGGATTTCTTTGACGATTTGCTTAACACGCAACCAAAAATTAATGTGCGTGGAGAAAAGGAGATACACACCGCAGAACCGTATATTCCAGAACCCAATCGAATAGAAGTGGAAGCCGCTATAAAGAAATTGAAGAAACACAAATCTCCGGGTGTAGATGAAATTCCGGCTGAGTTAATTTTAGCTGGAGGCGAAAAATTGTGGAACAAGATACACAAACTCATTCTCCTTATCTGGAACAAGGAAGGATTGCCACAAGAGTGGAAAGAATCAATCATTGTTCCAATTCACAAGAAAGGCGACAAAACTGACTGTAATAATTATCGAGGCATTTCTCTTCTGTCAACATCCTATAAAATCCTTTCAAATATTCTGTTAGCAAGATTGACCCCATACGCAGATGAAATTATTGGAGATTATCAGTGCAGATTTAGACGAAATCGATCAACTGTCGACCAAATATTTACCATTCGCCAAATACTCGAAAAGAAGTGGGAATACAATACCCCGGTACATCAACTATTTATTGATTTTAGAAACGCTTACGACTCGGTTAGGAGAGAAACATTATACAACGTTCTTACAGAACTTGGAATACCGAGAAAGCTAATTAGATTAATTAAGATATGTTTAAGTGAATCCCAAAGTAAAGTCCGGGTAGGAAAATTTTTGTCCACGAGCTTCCACGTCGAAAATGGCCTGAAACAAGGAGATGCGTTGTCGCCATTATTATTTAACTTTGTGCTGGAATACGCCATAAGGAAAATCAAAGATAGCAACCAGGGCCTAGAGTTGAACGGCATTCACCAGGTTATGGCATATGCTGATGATGTAAATTTAATAGGGGATGATAGGAGAACAGTAGAAATAAATGCAGAGATCTTATTAAACGCTTGCAGGGACATGGGTTTAGAAGTAAATGCAGAGAAAACTAAATACATGGAAGTGCGTCGGGACCGTAATACGGCAAATTGTGGAGGCGTTAAAATATTAAATAATGCTTTTGATAAAGTGGATACTTTCAAATATTTAGGATCAATATTAACAGACGAAAATCATATTCATGAAGAAATTAAATGTCGACTAAAAGCAGGGAATTCGTGTTACTATTCGGTTCAAAATCTCTTGTCGTCGCGAATTCTGTCGAGGAATTTGAAGCTTAAAATATATAAAACGATAATCATGCCTGTTGTTCTGTATGGTTGTGAAACATGGTCGCTTACTCTGAGGGAAGAACATAGACTGAAAGTATTTGAGAACAGGATCCTGAGAAGAATATTCGGACCCAAGAGGAACGAGAATAGGGAATGGCGGAAGCTTCATAACGAGGAACTACATAGTTTATACGGTTTACCCAACATTGTTAGGGTCGTCAAGTCTAGGAGGCTTAGGTGGGCAGGTCATGTAGCTAGAATGGAAGAAAGTAGAAACGCTTTCAAAGTCTTGACTGGTAGACCCATAGGAAAACGACCATTAGGAAGACCTAGGCGCAGATGGGAGGACAATATTAAGAGGGATCTCGCAGAGATAGGAATACAAAGTAGAAACTGGATGCAATTAGCTAAGGATAGAAGTCAGTGGAGAGCTTTTGTGAACGCGGCACTGAACCTCCGGGTTCCATAGGCCATAGAGTTAGTTAGTTAGTTAGCTTGGCCTTGGAGATGGATGTAGAGTTATGCAACTGATCTAGCAAGGGGATTCTAGGGCCCCCTAGTTTTCTGAGTGACAATAATAGTTGAAGATATTATTTACATTTTTTTTTTGAAAATTTATTTATAATATCTCATAATATACCTATCATAGTCTGGGTTCTGACTGCCCCCCCCCACAAACTTTTACCTTCTAGATCCGCCACTGACTGATAGTACTGACGTTGAGCCTTCCTAATATTCTCAGCATTCACCTGATACAACTGCTGAAACGCTTGAACGAGGTGAATGGTTTCTGAAGCATTTTATATTTAACTGATGGATTCATCCCATTAACAGCATATTAATTAAGTTGGGAGTCACTACAATTAAATCTCAAAACAAGAGATGCATAATAAATCTTCAACAAATTGATCCATGGCTTCATTTACTTTTGTTTCGTGAATAATCTTTCAGATACTAAGTAATGCTTTACTGTATTTGACGCAAATCTATCAAGTATTTTACATTTAAATAAATCCCATGAAGAGTTACTATTTACGGCATATTGTACTTCCACTTGGAAATCTCCTTCACTACGTGTTAACAATGTACTATAGAACATGTCATTCGGCAAGAAAATTGCTCCACTATTTATTATCAGTAGAACATCAAAAATTAAAAAACTATGTCTGCCATCAATGACTTTAAACCCTTTTATTTTTGATTCAAAACATTCAATAAATGTGGGGAAAGGTTATTTACTAACATAATGCGGAGTTGTACTAACAACTGCATTATTACCCTGAGTATAATTATCATAATTTGAAAAAAATATTCGGCAATTTATCAAAATATCTATGATCATGAGGCATTGGCCTACCCGTCCAAAACATGCCTATAGTAGTCGAATTTTTAACTAAAGAAACTCTCTCATAGTAATCACAAAGGCCCTAATTGTTGTTCGTTGGCCTATCAGGAGTTGGCAACTCTGAATTATTCTATGGAAACTGAAATTCAACTTGCTTAGGCATAACATGACTAAAAGAGTAATTTTGATTAATACCTTGTACCAAAACATAAGTTATCTCTAGTATTTGACCAGTCTCCGCTGGAATTGGTGTTGGAGATTGAGCAAGACAACTAGAGTTCCTAGGAAAAGGTTCTTCTAAACTATAAATTCTCGAATTTTCTTCAACACTATCACAAAACTGGAAAAAGCGACTTCGAGGAAGGGTCAGGCTCATAATTGCCCTACTTAAAGTTACTTTTGTCATGTGCCCTGTATGATCAATAGTAACAAATTGTAGATTATAATCTGAAATTAGAGTAAGAGTTGACTCCTCTCGTGAAGACATTTTCAATCTGAATTCAAGACACAAAAGTTGATCAAATGTTACAAAAAAATAATAAAGAACAACAGTAAATCTTTACTTAAAAGAAATATCAATTCAATAATAAAGAATTGAATTATCGTAACACTTAATTAACATTAATATATATAACAAACAACCTATTACACTCTACGCTAACTACTAATTGTACTACAGAAATAAAATAAATATTGACCCTCAAATATAAGCTGCTATCAGAAATACACAACTTGATTTAAATTCAAACTTCCATTCTTACAAAATTTATTTTATTCTTTTCGTTTTTTGTTTCAGACAGACTATCCTAAACTGACGTTGTTCAGAGATCAGAACAATTATCAATATTAATAAAGACACAAACAATTACTTTATAACCGAATAACAACCTAATTGAAACAATCCAAGCTCAATTTATAAATTCACATCAACGATTTCCAATGCCAAAAAATGGTGAAGTGCAAGACAAATATAATATGGTGAGACGCAAGACAAATATAGTGAAATGCTACACAATTTCATGGTGATAAGGTTGGAAGAATGTTTGTAACTCTCCCGCGCTTAATACTGAGAAACCATCTAATTCGTCCAACAGTCTCACAAAGAAAGAATCCGGTGGAACTAACTACCAGGAAGGACGATTCGGCCAATCACAATACAGTGGGGTGCTTTAAGTATTACAACCGTGCTCCTAAACACTATATCAATCTCAATATGAAAACCTCTAATGAAAAGATTAATCAAAGTCAAGAAATAACTATTTTTAAAGGATTTATACAAGTAACTTATCAATTCAAAAAGTTAAATTCAATTTATTTTCTTTAACTGTTTGACGTAAAAATGAAAAAAATAATTACAATAAATATTACTTTTTAATCATTCTGCATATAAATCCACTCCCATTCAATTCATTGAATAACAGTTATGATAATTAATAATTATAATGATAATTAATAATTCTAGTCTCACCAGAAACTATGAAAATTTTTAATACAAATTAGAATAATTTAGATGCTCACAATGTCAACCAGAAACCTCTTTGACTGAACAAACTTCAATTTGAAACCTTATAATAATCAGTAAGCCAATAGTGAAGTGATAAAATCAGATTATTTTTTCTTCTTTATCCCAAATCAAATAGCTTAATTTAAAGATTTGCTAATTCTTTTTCCAATCAACAAAAATAATATAAGACGAGCTCAAAAACTGGTCATATTTAATCACATTAAACGGTCATTTAAATTATTACTTTTAATCAAAGACTCTTTTTGTAAATACTAACTTTTACGCAAGCCAAATTAAGTAAGTGTTGTTTTCACCCTCCAAGGTTTGATTGGAACGCTAGTTTCCAAATCAAGAACTCAAACTAATTAAATTAATAATCCACAAAAGATTATAAACAGAAGCTAAAGCGATTTAATTAGGTCCAAGGAAAAAGATTTAATCCCAGAAAACTGATAAATGCAGGATTCAAAAATACAAAATTGATGCTAACTAAAAACAAATAGTTTCACTGAACAGCAATAATCCTGGAAAGCTATTAAACCTCCGGTCGAAATTTATACAAAACGATTTAAAATTTCAAACCAACCAACTTTTGTGGGCCAAAAGCAATAAAATTCCCTATATGGATACTAATCTGAAACAAAATATCTAAATAAATAAAAAAATATGAATTCAAACAAACCAACAGGGACTATAAATTCCAACAAACAAATTTTAATGGACTAATTCACGAGGTTGATTTCACAATAATTAAAGATAATCAAATTGGAATGTAAAATAACACCCAACAACCAATAATGGCGTTAATGCACTGGGTAAACTTCAACCTTAATGAATTTAAATGAGCAAACTACCTTCAGTCAACCAAACCAAATGAGGAAAGGGCACCGAACTTTAATAATAAACTGGGACACTAAACTAAAACGAAAGAAACATTCAAACAATTAAACTAATGTTGTAAAAGTACTCGAAACTCTGACAATTCAAAGTGGACGCTAAACCAAAACATACTAAATCTTCAACAAATCAAATTATCATCGCAAATGTACTCTAAACTGTAAGAACTAAAAAGGGATGTTAAATTAAAACAAACGGAACCTTTAACAAACATAACTATTTACGGACGATTACTCAAAACTGAAACAACTTATGTGGGACGCTCAACTAAGCTAACAAACCTTCAAACGTATCACGCAAAAACACTAGAAACTGAAACAATTTATGTAGGACGCTTAAAAAAAACCTTCAAACCATACTAATTACGCAAAAATACTAAAAACTGAAACAACTTAAGTGGTACGGTAAACTAATGCAAAAATTCTTTAAACCAAATTAAACAAAATAGCTGCCACTAAAACAACTTATTTTCCGTCTACTGTGAGTGCAAATAAAACTTACCTTAATTTTGAGTTGGATTTGACATAAAACGTATCAAATAACTTAACGAGACAACAGGGAAATATCTATGAAAAGTATATTCTTATGTAATTATTGAAAATCCAGTTGTAATATCACCTTTCTTCAAAAGCTCTGTTTTCCATACTTAATTTGTTTCAATCTAACTACTCATTAACAGTAGCAATATATTTTATTTTGGAAAACTTAAAAGTGTAACAGTTTCACCAACTATCTACTTTTTAGACTTCCTCAGACTCTGTGAATACAACGAAAAAAATAATCAGATCCCTTACATCTGATAGCAATCATTGATATGCCCCCCTAAAAAATTTTCTTCGGACGCTCCTAATTCTTTCTGATTTCTTTCTTATGCCATAAACTTATTCAAGCTAAACTTATGCTCCGTATCGTTTATGAAATTTTTAATTATATTAGAATCACACAAGGCGGAGCTACTCTAAATATCCAGTTAGTTTTCTCCTTTGGTATAGTCATTGTATTCATAGAAATTAATTCCAAAATATAATATTAGGAAGAACGTATAAAAGATTGTTAATGCAGTGAGAGCATTGTCAGGTATTAAATTCAGGCGAAGCGAAATATTTCATACTACATTTTGTTAGGTTCTAAATCACATTAGCGTTAAACAAGTTAAAGAAGAGAATACCTTATCTTCTTTCATTATCTTAGTATGAACGAATCGGCCACTCATAGACAGTTAAGAGATCGAATCGGTTGCTCATAGAACAGTAAACAGTTCCCGTCGCTAATAGGACTATCGCAAGAAGGACGACAACAATTCTTCAAACCAAATTAAACAAAATAGTCGCAACTGAAACACCTTAATTGGGACGCTAAACTAAATCAACCAACCTTCAAACCAAAAATGAAATTGAGTTTTACGTCACACGATAATGCCGGTTAGGCTAAAGGAGACTGTGATGATGAGAAATGAGTGAAATGAAGAAAGTTGGAGGAAACTAGAGAACTCCGAGAAAACTCACGAGCACGATGATTGTCCACCGCAGAGTCCACACGGTGCGAGCTGGGATCGAACCAAGGACCCCAAGCATCGGAGATGATCCCTCTACCACTGAGCCACCGCGCCCCCAAACTTTCAAACCAATCACGCAAAAAGACTAGAAACTAAAACAACTTAAGGGGGACGCAAAACTAAAGCGAAAATTCTTCAAATCAAATTAAGCAAAATAGTGCCAACTGAAACAACTTAATTGGGACGCTAAGCTAAATCAACCAACCTTCAAACCAATCACACAAATATGCTAGAAACTGAAACAACTTAAGTGGGACGTTAAACTAAAGCGAAAGTCTTCAAACGAAACTAAGCAAAAATACTCGAAATTATATTAAGGTACGTGGGATGCTTAGAACCCTTTGACAAACCTGAAATAGTACTAACTTTAAAAACCAAAGAGGAACTACAAACTGAAACTAGCAAACTAATTAAACAAAAGCAATTTATCCTTTAATACCTTAACACAAAAGCAAACAGAAAAAAATCCTGACCTTAATGTCGGAGAATACAACAACCAACCCCCCCATTAAAAAAAGACAATCAGAGAGTATAATATTTCTCTACTTACCGCCAATACTTTAACTACTGGCCCTAGTCTACCTCTCTTCTCAACGATCAGAAATTTAGCTAGCTGAAAAACAGAAACAGATCCACCCGATGAACAATTCAAAAGTTTTAGAAAGTCAAAATACATTCAGCACAGATCCATTCGATAGAATTACGAAAATCCATAAAAGAAAAGTGAATTCAATTAGACAGAATCCCTGTTAGATTTAAAACACACCCGATCGTGCTTACACATAGTAACTCGTTGACGTAACAGACAGACAGCACGGTTGGGATGGCTTCAGTGCTATCAAACAGCACCTCAAGGCAACAATCAATTCTTCCAAGCTTCTGGCGCGAATAAAACAAAGCATCAGCCACGAAGAAGAGTACAAGGGTGCAAAAGTTGACTGTTGACGTATAAATACATAATACTCGTTACAAAAAAAAAAAAAAAAAAAAAAAAACTAAATTACCTTTAAATGTGATATCTTTTCTCTTTCTTCACATTTAATGTCAGTTTTCTACTCTTTGGTTTCTTCCTTTTAGTAAAAAATAAAACGTTCTTTACTTTCATAATAATTTCACATAAAATAATCCATTCCACACCAATAGTAGTGGCGTAGCAATAGAGTAGGCAGGATAGGCAATGCCTACGGGCGCAGGCCGTTAAGGTAAATCAGGCGGCGCCCCCGGTTTTTAATAAAAAAGGGAAGTAAATTATATAAATGGAGCTAGAAGTTTTTCGCTGTCTTCATTTCCGAACATGGCAAGAATAAAATATTCCTGCTCACTTCGCTCGTAGTTTGTTACATTTGCATATCAAGTTATTGGCATTAACGTAAACTCGTAGAGGTTATAGTACTAGGTGATTAAGAAATTTAACCTCCTGTATTAACACGATGTCACTCCTATATTACGTGTACTAATTTTACTAACTTTAAATACAAATTCCGTTGCGCAACAGGCTTTCAACAATAATGACAAATGTTATGACCTATAAGATCTGGGTTAAAATGGGTTAAAAAGTGTTGCTATGATTAAGAGTTACAGCACAAGTGCCAGATAATGCGGCTACACAGAACCAAGCACAAACACCAACGGTCGGGAAAACCGGGCAACTCTCCGGGATGCCAACATCAGGGTACGACTAGACAATAACCCAAACTACATTTTCGAGTGTATTTTCTAATATCACTGTAATAACATATAAAATATAAGCCAGGAATAGGTGGCTTCGGAACTCGCCAGAAAGACATCTTTTCTTCATTTCCCACAGTTCGAAATTGTAGAAAGCTTTCTTTGAATTTTATGATATGGACGAACACTGTGCAGAAAATTATGCAGATTTAATAATAAAAGTCCCATTAGAAAATAATATTGACATCAAGAAGTGCAGAGCGCAAAACTAAGATGGAGCAGCACTAATGAGAAGTTGTTTTCTGGCTTGCAAACGCAGATTCAAAAACATGTCAAACATGCCATATATGTTCACTGAACAGCACATGATCTGAACCTCGTGTTATCAGATGCTGCAAACGTTAACACAGAAGCTGTTAATATATTTTCCACTCCACAAGATATATGTAACTTCTTTGGTATCTGCAGGAAACGCTGGAAGGCTTTACAAGACTGTATTCCCAAAGATACATCTCCGGAAAATGAAACGACACTGAGGAAATTCTCTCAAACACGCTGGGATCGGAGTCATAATGCCGTGTTCACACTAAGAAAAAGGTATGACGTTATGAAATGTCTTAACGTCATGTGCTTTACTGGAACAGAAAAAGAACGGATAGAAGTCGTTCGTTATAAACAAAAAATGGAAAAGTTCGATTACATGGTAATACTTGTGTTGTAGGAAAACGTTCTAAGAAGCATTAATGTTGTGTCAAAAAGAAAAAAAAAACTGCAGAGCCCCAGTAGGGCTTGTCAGTGTCAACGAAAACTTTAAAAAATGTTGTACAGTGGTGTAAGATCTTAGAAAGAATGTGCGGCAAGTAATGGAGGAAGTCAGTGCTTGTGCGCACAAATTTGATTTTTCAGATAAGTTTTAAAAGAGGAAGCAAGTGCCGAAAATATTCTCTGATGAATTGGCACAAGGTACGCGATTTACTGACCCTGTCAAAGAATTCGTGATCCAAGTGCTATTGCCCATTCTCAACTTCCTAAGAGTAAACATAAGGGTGCGCTTCAAAGAATGTGAGAACTTTGTGAAAGATTTTCGTACTTATGCTTGTCAATGTTACTGGTTACTTAATGTTTACGCATATAACAAGACAGCGATATGTGGATAGTTTGTTATGTTCATTTACTAAAAACTGAAACCGTGCCGTATTAATCAAAGAAATAAATGTAGGTATTATATGCCGAAAACTTTACAGCTCTTTATTTCACAATGCTTTAAATGTAACATATCAGGTTCATGGATGCAACCACAGAATTAATGTTTGTCTTGTGACAAAATGCATATGAAGAGAAATGATATGAGTATGATTAATTATTACTCAGTTTAGAGTGAGTAATAATTATTATTTGGATTATGAGAAAATACAGATCCAAGAGTTGAGTAGAGTTGAGTTAATTTTAGTATAGCGTCCCTTTCAGCAGCGAGGCTATATGAGACGAGGACCTACTGATTAACGTGGAATCCGAACCACATGAACTCCCGCCGAGAATCGAACCCGGGTCTCCCACGCCAAAGGCGTGTACGTTAACCGCCTAGCCACGAGGGAGCTCAAAGATCCAAGAAAAATGAGGCCAAGATAAGAAGATGGCCAAGTTAATAGTTTTTTTTTTTTTTTGTAAGCAAGGGATATGTACTGAGAAACTAGGAATGTATGGCGAACTCAAGTACAACTCAGCAATGTGTGGTGAACTCAGCTCCCCAAACATAATCTCCCCCTCCCTAGTGTTAGTATCCTGATAATGGGCCTGAGTTGGAGGTGTGAAATTCAATAACATTATACTACTCATAAATGAGAAGCAAAGGAAACTTTCGCCATGTTCCTTTAACAATCATAAAAAGATAAAATGTTGAATGTGAGGATTCGCTCTCTCAGATGTATGTCATTGAATATAATCTCTTAATTAAGAATGAATACGTACTGCATTCTTTTAAATTCTACTTTTGAAGGAGGGAACGGGTAAGATCAATTTTTGCTCGCTTTTAAATTTTATCTCAAGAATGTCTAAACACTTATGAACCTTCTTCAAAACCTGTGTACGGAAACGAAAAAGTGCTTTCGCCGAAATTTATTCAGTGGCGTGTAGAGAAACAAGTCGATATAGCATCATTTAGCTGTTAAAGCGATATCTTTTTCGAGTACCGTAGGCAATTTAGATCGAAAACCCATTGAGAGACGCATCTGGAAAAAATCCGGAGTGATTAAGTGTATCTTAGAATGTAACTTCTAAAAGTTAATAAAATTTGTTTTTCAGAAAGTTTTCGTTTAGGTAAAACCGATTTAGATGGTTCTAATTTTCAATCACTTCGTGATGGAGATTTTGATGAAGCATTTTCTTGTGAAATATTAATAAATATATAAGGCGTTTTCGGAAAATTTTCCAACGGAAAACTACCCCTTCTAGATTTACCATAAGAAATATATATATATATATATATATATATATATATATATATATATATATATATATATATATATATATATATATATATCTTATTTCAAAAATCCGTCAAAAAACTCACCAAGAGTAAACTTTCTCTTATGAGTATTCTCAGCGATGCGACGTTATATATACAACATTACAGGCATATTAATAAATATTTATGAAATATGCAATCAGCCTTTGTCGTTTCTGAGAAAATTACCCACAAACACTCATCACTAACAAGTAAGGGACCATATGGTTGTCGCGCAAATCAGATGCAGACATATGCCATCTGATTGAGCATGAAAAGATATGGAGAAAACAGAAATTTAAGGTGCTAAGGGCCATAGGGAGGGGAGCAAGGAAAGAGGAAACATTGAATGTCGGCAAAACTGAAGAATGTCAGGAATGACGGGAAAAGTTAATTTCTTGCAAACAGGGAAAGAAAGTCAACCAAAAGAAAGAAACTAAACATAACAAGGGCATCAAGAACGAAGAAAGATCATAGTCAGGGTTGCCATCCGGACCGCAGTGTAGGCAGCGTTGCATAATATTGATATGGAAGATATAGCACAGTATAGCAATTCATGCACAAAGAAAAATATTAGTAACACACAAGACAATTGAAATGACTGTACACGTGCGTAAAAAGGTTTAACGTAGTCCTGAGTGAATATTACACCCGCGTGAATACAAATGGAGGAAAATAGAGAAGAGTGCGCACCATTTGTAGTTTAATTGCAGTTGACGTGAAGATCACGAATGAATGCGTGGTCAACACACAAACATTTCTCTCAGTGAGCACAGCGGATGAAAGCAAGCTGGTCACACGCGTCTCTGCAGCATTCCTCTGTGAGTCCTTTTTCAAAGCAATATGCGGAAGGTATTTCAAACTGTCCAGGATGTTCATTGGAGTAGCCACATTTGAAAAACGCAAAGCGTATCATCTTTTGGAATCGCCTAGAGGAAAACTGGTAATGAACAAATGAGTGAAGGCAGAGAAAGTTCTCACGTAGACACACATTAATACTGGAGAACACTAAAGTATCTGTGACGAACTTCACCATGTTTTTGAATGGACGAAAAAGAACACATCAGCAGGTTGTATAAGGCCTGTACATTTCGGAGGAATCAGCTTTTTGTAGAACTGAACACCGTCAGAAACTGTCATGTTGTAAAGAGTGTCATCCTTGTTTGGAGTCCAGGAGTCAACCAAAAGCAAAACACGATCCTTACCCTGAAGATCGGGTCACAAAACTTCTTCCAGGAAGATTTGCAAATCCCGTTAGGACATATTCGCTGATCTGCTTGCATATGCTTTCACATTGGGGAATTCAGCGACCATGCGCGCTGGAAAGCTACCACTGGATTCATACATGTGTGGAAGCAATGTACCGTCCATCCCAATCACCGGCATAATCATATAGGAATGCGTCGTTGCGGTAACTGAACCTACGGCACCAAATATTAGGTTGTCCTTTAAGGGCAAGGGTTCTGCCTGAATGCAACTCTTTAGCAAATCTCGACTGATCTGTATTAAGGACCTTTCATGTCTGTATTTGTCCTCCCTCATTTACATTATTCACTCACGACTATCGTTAAACCTTTTTACGCACGTGTAAAGAGTATTTTCAATTGTCTTTTGTGTTACTAATATTTTTCCTTGTGCATGAATTGCTATACTGTGCTATACTTTCCATATCAATGTTATGCAGCGCTGGCAACACTGCGGTCCGGATGGCAACCCTGATTATGATCTTTCTTCGTTCTTGATGCCCTTGTTATGTTTAGTTTCGTTCATTTGGTTAACTTTCTGTCCCTGTTTGCAAGAAATTAACTTTCCCCGTCATTCCAGACTTTCTCCAATTTTGCCGACATTCAATGTTTCCTCTTTCCTTGCTCCCCTCCCTATGGCCCTTAGCACCTTAAATTTCTGTGTTCTCCATATCTTTTCATGCTCAAAGAGATGGCATATGTCTGCATTTGATTTGCGCGACAACCATATGGTCCCTTACTTCCAAGAATAATCTAACCCTAGTAAATTATTATGGACAAATATATGCAAACTGTAAATTTTATATAAGAATATATATTCTATTGAATTACCACTTAAACGAACTGCTTGACATACAAGAATATTGAAGTGCTTAACGTTTTGAGAGTGTTCGTATAATACAATTAAATAGGGAATTGTATCTACACTAGGCTTGTATAGACACTAGAAATAAACATATTTAAAGAGCCATATAGGCCTACTCTTATGAAATAGCCAGTGTTCTATGTGTCTAGTTACTTTTAATTTAAAGTAACTTTCATTACAACAATCTGCGTAACAAAAATATAAGAACTGAAAAAGGAAACACATTAGGGATTAGAATATCACATTACGTGCTTGGTTTGCATATATCACAAACGTAAATGTCTTGACCCTCACAATCAATGAAATTTTCGTGAAACCATGACACACAAATAGGGCATTGCATAAAGTCTTCTGTAGCTCGGTGTGAATAATATTCATGACTAAATTTGCACTGGTAACTACCGTTTCTTCTGAACATTTTTGAAGTTACTGTCTCTGCAATTTCAGACGTACTTGGTATATCTATAGCAACAGCCAAAATATTTCTTCTTGCAAAAAAACTTTGATCGGTACATTTCATTCTTTTTCTGGTAGTTCCTTCACGGAAAGTGTACTAGTACCTGCTTCGGTAGATTTACTGGACTTGATATACTTCTCTGCACTCTTCTTTGGTTAAGATTCCTTGACTGCGATTCGTTATTCGTTTTGTCCCTTCTAAACTTATTCTCTTTTCACAACACTGCCACACGAAACAAAAGAATATCTACAGCGCATGAAGTGCGTAGTTACGATTACTTCCAAATATGATGATAAACATAACACCGCACACTATTCATGCATGCTATGTTCGCAAACATTCTACGGAATAATAGGAAAATATTTTGAAATATTTACCCCGTGATTTTTTTAAGCAAAATTCGAATTTTCTTCTCTCTCGTGGAAACGAAAACACGAAGACATTAGGCAATAACGTCTTTCTCTTCTTCCGCTAATGACGTCATAAGGATGGTCAACAATTTGCTGTAATCTATATTCAATTGACTGTAAACTATGTTTTACGCTTTGCCTCATATATTCACTTTGCCTCTCCTTCCCCTAATTCAAAAACAAAATAGGCCTAATGATAAAAGGTAGAGTGAAGTGAATACTCACGAAAAATGAAGTTTTGAAAACAGGTTTTAGACCTAGGAAGCCTACAATTAATGTAAATGAAGCTCGACAACGCACACCGGTAATTAAAAAATTAGTTGAAAAATGTTTTTTGAAGCTAAACTAAATTCGCTTTGCTACTCGCTATCTAAATAAAGATAGTTTGTTACTTCACTGTTTACATCACTTTCACCTCTATAGGGCCAAAAACTGACTGCCTTTTCTCGTAATTGGAAAGACACTTTTGATTTTTTTTTAAATATCCAATTTCTCAAAGCACTCAGTGTTCGAAGTGGAAAAAAAGCAGAGGCGGTGTGTTTTATTACGATTTTGACTCGACATATCGGCTATCTAAATATTGAAATACAGTGAGGGTATGTTGCCTATAATATTCCATTTCTATTTACATAATGATTGAAAACCTTTGGAGACCTTCTCTCCAATTATGGGGGTCACATGGAGAGACTTTGATCTCCCGCCAACTTCTTTCTGAAAAAAATATCCCACATGTTGTGCTATAGAGAAACTACACGAAAATGCTCAAAAACCGAGTTTTTATATTAACAATTTCCTGCGGTAAATCTCCCGGATCCCTCACTCGACTGAACCGGTATTCCAAACCCTGGAACATCCCCCCTCTACAGCAGACAATCCCTAAATCCCTCCGTGCTCAAATCACATTTATATGTTTTAAGGCAAGAAGACACATACATACATAAGAAAAACAATTCAGTGTGGCACATCGAAATATAAATTAAATTAAGAATACACCTCATTTTAGAAACAAAACATAGAAAAAACATAACAAACATGTCGGTTCTCTCAACTTAGAAATTATTTCTACATAAGAAATGAAATCCTTTTACATGCAAAAATATTCGTCAATTACTGACTATTCAAATGGATTTACTAAAGGTATTTAGCATCTACTCTGCAGTGACGGTTTGTTTTGATCACTGAAATACCAGAGGCGGTATGCCTTTATTACTAAAAAAAAACAGAGACATAACACCGCATACCGTCTCATTTCGACCACTGCTAACACTGTTTTGTGGACGTGACAAACTGATATATGGTTGAACCACTTTTGGGTCATAGTTGACCTAAGATCAGTGGTCGAAGTGAGTATGCCATACCTCCTCTGGTTTTTCAGTGATCAAGAAATACCGTCACTGGAAAGTGGATGCTAATATAAATTTAATAAATCCATTTTTATACACAGTAATTGACGAATAGCTTAGCACGTCGAGGATTTAATTTCTTATTAGAAATAATTTCTAAGTTGCCAACACCGACCTTTGTTTTTAAAATGAGATGTCTACAAAGTTCACCCCTTTCTCCTATACAAAGACTCATATTTGTTGTGTTATTTTCTGGGCTCAATCCAAACAAAAGGTAGCGTATAGGGGCGACTCATTTAAACTAGAATCGGAAAGGATTGTTGTGAGTTCGTAGGGACTAGAGGTCGGGGCTAGGCAGTTTGTCGCCCCATGCAATAGCATCATTCGCCGCCCCCTTTCTCCAGAGAAACAAATCTAAAAGTCTACAATTTTAAGTGTGCTACCCCCATCATGAACAACGAAAAGGAGGGAAAACGCACTCGCACTCTGAAAGGTCTAAACACTAAAAATGCAGGGTGCGGCACGAAAAACTGGCCCGTTGTAATATTCTCGTATATTGTGTTTTTGGCAACACTTAAATAATCTACCTTCCTATCAAGAGATGGCGTGACGAGTTCGGGTCGACTTACGTGACCTGCAGCAGTCACGTGCAGCCGCAACCAGTGAAACTTCTCGAAACCAGTTGAGAAAAAGGCCTCGTTGTGTTAAGCCGGGTGAGTGTCAGTGTGTGATAATGCCGTATTCGATACCCGAGCGTGTTGCCATTGTTGAAGGGTTCATTCTCACAGGATCTTTTGTGAAAACAAAGAATTTGTTTCGGGAGAAACTTCCGTGACGTTCTGTGCCAGCAAAAAGCACCATTCAGGAATTGATTGAAAAATGGCGGCGTTCAGGATCGGTTCAAAATGCTCCCAGGAACAGACGACCATCTGTCTGCACACCTGAATTAAAGTTGCAGGTGGAGGAGATAATGACAAGAAGTCCTCGAAAGTCAACCAGGAGATTGAGTCAACAGGTTCGTGCGAGTGAGAGAAGTTGCAGACGTGTTTTAAGGGAACTGAAGTTAAAACCGTACCGGATAAGTGTTGTGCAAGAACTGAAGGAGCCTAACCTGCAGAAGAGGGTGCATTTCTGTTCATGGCTGTTGAGCAATGTTGCCAATGGTTTCTTGGATCCACTAATGCTCATCATGAGTGACGAGGCGTGGTTCCACCTGTTTGGGTACGTACATTCCCAAAACAACCGGTATTGGTCGACAGAAAATCCACACGCAATCCACCAGGTACCCTTGCATGATGAGAAGATTGGTGTTTGGGGTGCCATTTCCGCCACACGCGTTATTGGGCCCATATTCTTTGAGACGACAGTGAACAGTGACGTGTATATGGGAATCCTGGAGGAGTTTTATACACACTTGACCGAACAGGAGCGTCAGTTCATCATGCCACACATCAGCTGCATCATTGTCCCTTTTGCATGAGATGTTTACACCAGAGAGGACAATCAGCAAAGGCTTGTGGCCTCCTCGGTCACCAGACTTGTCCACGTGTGACTTTTACTTATGGGGACTGTTAAAGGGAAGAGTATACGAAACAAATCCACACACAATTGAAGAACTCAAGACCAGGATCCAGGATGTCACCAATAGCATTACAACACAAGAACTGACAAGGGTATATATGAATCTCCTCAATCGTGCTCACATGTGTGTTGAAGTGGGCGGAGGACACTTTCAGCACCTGCTGTGAAGGCTGCTGTGAAGGTGAGTAGTCATATTCAATACATTACATTTCATTTATGTGTTGTAGTTAATCATATTCAATACATTACATTTCATTTTATGTGTTCACTTTACGGGCCGGTTTTACGTGCCGCACCCTGTACAATCTCGTAATAATCTATTATGTTAGTCAAAGATTCGCAAACACACCTGCAGGAAAAAGATGGTTAACTTTTTATAAAATTCAATATCGAGCTTCAATCGACCTAATCATGATTTATTAATGTAGTATTCAAATAGAAGGTCAGCTTAGTAAATTTAACTATCATCATCATGAAGTCTGTTTCCAACCAGAAATATTTAAATTATCTAATATAGTTATGACAGATTTTGCTGCCCCGTACTAATGCACGTGTTGTACACATGGTATAGCTAGTCCTGGTCGGGATTTCTTTTGTGCCTACTATGATAAAGAAATACGTAACTGAGTCCGGTATTTACGAGAAAAAATATGTAGTTTATTTAATCAAAAAATCTGTTGTTTTCATTTTGAAAAAAGTGTTTTTGCGTCTTTCAAATAATTGGATATCACTGTGAATACGTGTGCATGAGTGTAGTGTATCAATAACATTTAGATCTTTTTGGTGTTTGCTTTTAATTCGATCTGATATTGTTAGTTAATGGAAGTTAAATGTTTTCAATGTGTAAAAGATTTTAGTTCCTTACATCCATCCCCAATAAATTCATTTATGAGAAACTTAATCCTCATGACACAAATTATGCTGAATTTCCTTATTATCTTACTAAAGCATAACATGTGTCCAAATTTAAAGAACATACATGGCTGAAATAAAATCTGAAAATGTGAGAATCAGCGGAATAAGGGATTGTCTGCTATGGAGGGAAGCGATCTTTCCGGAGATCTGAAATCCCCTCAGATGAGTGGGGTCCGGGAGTTGTCCCACAAAAAATTGTTTAAAAATTGTTTACCGAGAGAAGAACTGAGTGTATCGATCTTAGCATTCTTTCCAAGGATTTCAAAAGAAGCCTTGTTGCGGATGGTAATAGCGAAGTGTGGATCTATGTATTTAAGGATTATACCGTTGCGGGATTTAACGACTTGAGTAAGATTGATACTTGGAAGGTATTTACAAAGTTGAAGAACTACGTACTTGACATTGTTTTGGATCATAGTTTTGGCGAAGAAAACAATGAAGCTCTGGTCCTGGTGGGTTGACTTGGTGATGGTTCGGATGTTGAAATGACGATGAAGAATGAGCAATTCCGGCGGCCATGTCAACTGAAGTTGTTTGGCTTAGATGCTGTTTCTTTGCTGGTGGTGAGTTTACTAAAAGCTCGGCATAGCTCTCGGAATGAATTGGCGATCGCGATCGACTGGAGGCGTTCGAGACGGTGGAGGCAATGGAGCGTTCAGAAGCTCTTTGGTGTCGGGTGCAATCCTTTCGGTTTTCCACCTTCGTGGCATGAGCCGGTGGGGCGAGGAAGACTTGAGGTAGTCCGCCATGCCGACCATCCATCGAAGCACCAGTGATCTGAGGTGGATCCGCCATGGAGAGCAGGAAGCGGGCCGATGCCCCTAGATTGAAGAACGAACGAGATGCAGTGTGGGATGATTATGAAAGTTGATGAAGGTAAGGTGACCCGTTTGGATAGCCACCAAGGATGGAACAGTTCTTTGGACAAACCCGTAGCACTACACACTCTTGGCTTGATTAGTCTGTAGAGTGGTGCTCAAGGGAAGAAAACCGTAATAAGGAACAGGAAGGATCTCTCAAAAATCGCTATAGCCAAGCGATTGCGGTTATCGCTAAAAAAAATTTCTAGCGACCGAAAGTATATTTCAAAAAAAAAGATCACATTTTTTTATTTTTTTATTTTTTCATTTATTTTATTTTATTTTTTTAAAGCTAGCCAACGGCTAGCACCCTGTTAGAGGGTTACACCCTCTTTTAGGTAAGGGAAATTGGAACAATTATTGGATTAAGGATAATGGTTGGTCTAAGGGGTGTTATGAAGTAGAAAATCTTTATTTATTTAACCATATCAACAAAACAGAGGACTTAAGGCCATTTGCGGCCTTAACATATGGGATGGAACAGGAAAAGAAAACAAAGAAACAAACAAACAAAATAAATACAATATATGCTGTGATACACAGAATCAGGAAATTACACAATATACATATTGAGAAAGAAACAAAGTATTATCATATTATGAAGCAAGGGTGATCGATGAAAGGAAAGTAATGATGATGTGAAAGTGAGGCTAGTGGCATATGATTATATATAAGATATAGGCTGATATAGGTATAAGTCTTGTGATTATGGAGATGAGGAATGAGATGAGGTGCAAATCACGCCACAACACGCAGGTTATGTAAGAACACAGATGAAACCATCTTCTTGCCTAGGGGCTACTCTAGGCTATAATGGAGACAGAGGGAAGCCCATGTTAGTTAAAGGGAATGTCACTGTGCACTATATAATGGGAAGATGAGAGAGTGATGAAGGTGAGTATGAAAATCGTCAAGTAGAGTAAGATCAGGATGATTCGGTGGAAGTGTGTAACAGTATAGTGTGAATAATAGTGACAGGGGTGTGTGCAGAAAGCGAGAAGGTGCGGGGTGTACTGCTAAATAATGCATCGTATCCAACAAAAAAGGATGATGATCGTGGTAACGCCTAGTGATATAATTTACCCGGAGTTTCTCGATGTGGTACTGTAAGGTACGACATGTAATGAGACGGTATAGGTATTGTGTAGGACTGGGTAATTTAATCCGGTAAGCAATTCGGAAGGCATGTCTTTCAAGTATGAGTAGTTTCTGTTAAAAACTGTCCGGAGCAGATACCCAAGCTGTATGGCCATGTGTAAAGGTCGGACGCAAGAAGGCTTTGTAAGTATTGAGTACGGTAGCAGGTTTTAAGCCCCAGGTTGTGCCAGTTAAACGCTTCAGAAGATTTAGGCGATTGTAAGCTTTACTAGTAATCGTAGTGAGGTGTTTCTTCCACGTAAGATACCGATCGAAGGTTACACCTAGGTATGTTGCTATCTTACTAACTCGTATTGGAACGTCGTCTACCTGAAGTGTTAAGCGGTTTGGATTACGGCGTACTTTGGTTGACTTTTTCGGCGGTAGGAAGACGATGGCCTGAGTTTTAGAAGCGTTAATTAATAAATGCCATTTTTTGCACCACTGATAGAAATTATCTATGGCTGTTTGTAAAAGTGTATTGATTTCCTGGACTGTATTACAAAGGGCAAGGAATGCAGTGTCATCAGCGTACTGAAACATGTGCAGTTTGTCTGGAAGTTGAGGCATATCCGTAACAAAGAGGAGATATAAAAGAGGCGATAACGCAGAACCTTGAGGGACACCAGAAAGTATAAAGATTGGATGTGATAGATGATCAATTATGGAAACGTATGCAAGTCGGCCAGTCAAAAAGCTGAAAATAAATCTGATATAAGGGATTGGAATATGAAGGCGAATAAGTTTGTGAATGAGAGCTAGTTGCCAGACTTTGTCAAATGCTTTTTCTAAATCGAATAGTACCAGACAAGAGGGTTTGACGCTATTATAATGTGTGATGATCAGATTCGTAAGTCGAAGAAGTTGGTCGTTGATGGAGAAAGCAGGTCTGAAGCCGGCTTGATATACCGGAAGAATGTGATGATGAGCAAGATATGTATGAAGTCGTTTGACCAGTATCTGTTCGAGGATTTTGCTAAAGGTGGAGGTAAGCTGAATTGGACGATATGATGAAACATCATCTAACGGTTTGTTTGGTTTAGGAAACATAAGTTTTTCGAAGTTTTCCATGTTGTTGGGAAATATCCAGTGCTGAGAATGAAAGTATAAATAGTTGCTAAAAGTGTCAATAATGATAAAGGGATGTAAGTTACCTGATCAAAACCTGGGGCGGAATTACGTTTTCGGTTGACAACAGCTCTGAGTTCATCGACTGTAATTGGTGAAGTTAACGGTGTCTCAGGTAGAAGGGAATGGCAGGTATTGGGTTGTAAGGAGTAAGAATTCACATTAACTTTTTCGGCTAGATGTGAAGAATCGTCGGAAGGTAAAGGTGTGAAGATGCGTTGTAGATTGTTTGCAAAAGCATTTGCTTTGTCTATATCGTCCTGTGCTGGAGAGTTGTCGATTAAAATAGGATATGGAGTCCTTGTATATTTGCCACATAGAGCATTAAACCGCTTCCAATACTTTGAAGGATGACTTGTGTCTGAGAGTTTATTACATGTTTTAATCCAACATCGAAGTTTGTAAGCGCGAATATAATTGCGTACTGTGCGTTGTAACTGTTTATGATGGCGAAGGACATCTGGATTATGCGTGCGAGTATATTCCCGATACAGCTGTCGAGAACGTGTTACCATGGTGAGATAGTTTGGCGGCAAAGTAGGCTGATATGGGCGGGACGTACTTGCAGGTATGAAACGTGTACTAGCTTCATGGATTGCGACAGTTATAGTGTCTATTGCAGTGTAAAGCTCGTCTTCCGTTGTAGGTTCTGTGAGGTGACCTGTGCTGGTAGTGAGATTTGATCTGTAGTTATTCCAGTTTGCTTTATCGAAACGAAGGCTGATGGAGATAATTGGTTGCGCTTGAGTTGTGTTAGAGCTATGAGTGTTAATGGTAAGCTTTACTGGCACATGATCACAACCAAGTGGGTCTAAAATTTCGACAAGACTATGGGAGACTAGAGTTGTTGATAAAATAACTATGTCTGGCGTTGTATTTGAAATAGGCCTAGTATGTTTCGGTAGATCTTGTATGATACCAGTCGTGTGGATGGTAAGGAAATTTTTGAAGTTAGTTCTTTCGTGATCGGGCCGGCTATGCATATTAAAATCGGCCATAATGATGTAGTGATTGAATGAGTTTGATATAAATTGAACAAACGCTGTTGGTAATGGGTGACCAGGACGAATGTAAATAGTTGCGATGGTGATGGTGATGTTTCGAAAATATAGAGAAGTAAGGACGTATTCTGGTAGATGAAGAGTATTGCAAATATGTCGTCGATGCGGAATTTTATGGAGGAAGTCAACGGCCGTACCACCATGAGCGCGTTGGGCAAGTAATTTGCAATCCTCACGTAGTAAGGTATATCCAGGTACTCGACAACCCATAGATGGCGTTAAGAAAGTTTCGTTCAACAGAAAGGCTGTAACGTGTTCTTCGAGAAGCAGCGTTTCAAAGAGAACTTTGTTTTGACGAAATGAACGGATATTAAGAAACAGGAACACTAGAGCCATGAGAAAGAGAATCTGGTAATGATGTGTGAAAATGGACGGTGTTCCCAGAATAAGTGGCAGTAAAGTTAACATGGAATGTGGACTTTGCGGCTTGAATGATTTGCTGGAGAATGTGAGGTCGTTGGAATGGTTGGATGTTCTGCATAGCCAAAGTGAAGAAGGTCAGAAGCTGGTCAAGGGTTATCGGAGCGTCTGTAGAATGATTATGTGTGATAGGTTATTCTGGTGTACGAAGAGGTACTACCAATTCAGGATGGTCCCGTTGTGGGTTTGGTTTGCCCTTGCATTTATAGCTATCAGGAGGATGTTGCTCCTGACAAGTGGGACAAGTCGGAGGAGACTTTAGGTTTGTACAAGCACGGGTAGAATGTGGACCGGAGCAATAACCACACTTGTGCGCGTTCCGACATTCGGAAGTTGAATGTGTGTTATATTGCTAGCATTTTTCACAGCGCACGGGCTAGGGTGGTGGTGAACGTGATGGTTCCACTCGATGCTTATGTTGATATATTACAGCACCATTTGCTAGCAAATCGTCGATGGTTGCTTGGTGTGATGTCAACACTCGAACCATGTAGGTAGGGCCTCGATCATTCTTGATCCTAATGGCCTTTGTGATGGTGTGCCCTTCGTATTTTAGTTCTTCTAGCACCTCTTCATCGCTGTATGAGGGATCTACTCCTCTAATAACAACGGAAAGTAATGGTGTGCGTCTAGGAGGAGGCATCTGCTTACGGCGAGTGTCTTGAAGTGAGGTTAATTGCGCGTTTTTACCAAAAATATCAATAGGTACGTTGTTTCTGATAGTTTGGAATAGTGCATGGTCTGTTGTCTTCAGTATGATACCATTGCGGGTATGGACGATCTCGGAGATGGCTGCGCGTGGTAAGTACTTTCGAAGTTGAAGTGCAACAAATTTGGAATTTGAAAACTTGCTGTCAAAATTTGTTAGAAGCATAGAATGAATAGGTTGCTGTGAAGTACGTTTGGAGTTCTCTTCTGGAGAATCGGCAATGACCATTGCATCTGAGTCTGAATCGGAGTGCAGATGTTGCTTTTTCGATGGAGGCGAAGTGCTGAGGCGGGCGGCATAGCTTTCTTTCTCTGGAGGTGACCGAGAGCGAACAGAGCCAGTAGAGATAATAGAGGCTACAGATGTCTGTGAACTTCGCCGCTGGCGTCTATGTGTAGCACCAGAGTCTTCCGTGGTTCTGCCTTTCCGGCACGAACGGATGGTCCGGCTACGACGCGCGGGAGACTAGAATGACGACCTTTGCTCTTCAAGCCAGATGTCTTGCCTGAGTCCGCCATCGTAATAGCCAAATCGGTGGGCGAAAGCCCAGGAGCTATCTAGCAGAGAGTTCCAGATGTAGGTGATAATGATGTAATGTATGATAAAGGTCTGACTACCCGTTCGGATAGTAGTCAAGGTGGAGTAGAATCCCCTACCAAATCTGTAGCACTCCACACCCTTGGCTTGATCAGTCTGGACTACAGTGCTCGAAGAAATGGCGTGGAGAAGCACCCAGGATGAGGAACGGGAAGGAATTCAAAAAGCAGCTGTCCTGACGTCTAGTACGTCACAGCTGATAGTAATCGATTGATTGAACAATCGATCGGAAGTATATGTGAAAAGATCACAAATAGAAAATGCAAGAACTCAAATACATGTTACATATAGTCTACAATTATTTTATTTACAATAACAGTTGTAATTAAATACAAAGGATAGAAGGTTTAGTTGTAAGAAATAGCAAAAAATAATTTTTTGACATTTATTTATTATTTCCAATTTAATTTTGTTCATAAATCTGATCCAAATTACACATAGAATTTAAATCTTTGAATGTATTGCCATCTATTGAGCAACATAGGAAACTACTGTTTTCTAAAGACTATTCCTATAAAGATTAAAATGTCTTTGCCGCACCATTTATCGTAGTCATAACGAACTCAAATTTTCAGAGAACATTTTTCTCATTAAAAGGAAAAGGATTAAGGGGTGCGGTCTCAGGTATATACAACTTGAGATATAACGACCACCCTACAATGACAGTGGTTGCCAGCCTTTTTTTCGCTGACGACACGCTACTGAATGGTTACAACATCGCGGAAAGACTTTTTGATTTTTTTAAAATTAATGGCAATATAAAATATAATAATCAAACCCTTAATGTTTTTATAAAGCACGGGCACAATCTCACTGGGGTCACCACGGACGTGTACCTCCTAAGATTTGTAAAATGGTTTCGTCATCCCTAATATTTCAAGTATCTTAGGCAGTGTTCGAAATGAAAAAAAAAGCAGAGGCGATATGTCTTATTACAATTTTCAGTCGACATGCCGGTTATCTAAATGTTGAAATACAGTGAGGGTATGTTACCTAAAACATTGTACTTCTATTTATATAATGACTTAAAACCACGAAGGGGCCACGGTGGCTCAGTGGTAGAGCGTTCACCTCTGGTGCTTGGGGTCCTGGGTTCGATCCCAGCTCCCGCCAAGTGAACTTTGTGGTGGACAAACACCGTGTGCCTGGGTTTTCTCGGAGTTCTCCCGTTTCCTCCAACTTTCTTCATTCCACCATTTTATTCATTACTCATCATCACCGTCTCCTTTAGCCTAACCGGCATAACCGTGGGACGTAAAACAAAGATTTCATTTCATTTCATTTTTAAAACCATGAATGTGCTTTTCCGTAGTTACGGCGAAATTGAGCATGGAGGGTCTTTGCTCCCCGACCCGAATTTTCTGAGAGAAATAAAAAAATATCCCGTTATGTTGTATTATAGAGAATTACACATGAAAATGCTCACAGCCAAGTTTTTGTATCAACAATTTTTAAACATTTTTGTGGGACAACTCTCAGTCAAATACTTAACTGAGGGTATTCCAGACCCCCGGCAAGTTCGCTCCCTGCCATAGCACACAATACCTAATTCCGCTCATGCTCACATTTTCAGATTTTATTTCAGCCATGTATGTTCTTAAATTTGGCCACACATTGTGCTTTAGTAAGATAATAAGGAAATTCAGCAAAATTTGTGTCATGAGGATTAACTTTCTGATAAATGAATTTATTGGGGATGGATGTAAGGAACTAAAATCTTCTCCACATTGAAAACATTTAATTTCCATTAACTAACAATATCAGATCGAATGAAAAGCAAACTTCACAAAGATCTAAATGTTATTGATACAATCATGAACACAGATAATGACTGCACACGTACTCACAGTGATATCCAAATATTCGAAAGACGCAAAAACACTTTTTGAAAATGAAAACAACAACATTTTTTGATTAAATGAACTACATATTTTTTCTCGCAAATACCGGACTCAGTTACGTATTTCATTATCATAGTAGGCATAAAAGAAATCCCGACCAGGACTAGCTATACCATGTGTGCAACACGTGCATTTGTACGGGGCAGCAAAATCTCTCATAACTATATTATTTAAATATATATTTTTTTTTGTTGGAAATAGAATTCATGATGATGGTAGTTAAATTTACTAAGCTGATCTATTTCAGCACTACATTAATAAATCATCTTTAGGTCGATTAAAGCTCGATATTGAATTTTATAAAAAGGATAACTATCTTTCCACTGCAGGTGTGTTTGCTAATCTTTCACTAACATAATATTTTATTACGATATTGTGTTTGTAGTGTTTGAACCTTTCAGAGTACGAGTGCGTTTTCCCTCCTTTTGGTTGTTCATGTTGGTGATAGCACACTTAAAATTGTATAGTTTTAGATTTTGTTTTTCTGCAGAAAGGGGCGGCAAATGATGCTATTGCACGGGGCGACAAACTGCCTAGTGCCGGCTCTAGTCCCAATGAACTCAAAACAATTCTTTCCGATTCTAGTTTAAACGAGTCGCCCCTATACGCTACCTTTTTGTTTGGATTGAACCTAGAAAGCAACACAATAAGTACGAGTTCTTGTGCAGGAGAAAGGGGTGAACTTCTTCGTAGACATCTCCTGCACATCTCCTTCCACTGCATCCGATAAGTGTTGCCAACCACACATGATGGCAAAAACCTACGGCCAAACCTAGTCAGAAATTCGCACGATGTTGAAGCATTGAGCAGACGCAAGCGTGAAATGTGCAAGTGTGCTCTCCCCCTCCCAATTTCGAAAGCAGTGACGCGAAAACACTGCAGGAAATAAAATTGGTACGTTTTTTGGTCGAGGAAAACGCATGATAGGGGTTACAGTTAGCGTTAAAGTAACTAACAAATGAACAAGAAAGGAAGACAGAAAGAAAGAAACTAATATTAAACATGTCAGCTTACAGACCTAAAAACGACTGCAATAATCGTAAACGAATTGTTTGAGACCTTTCTAGCTTGATTAAACAATTCGTGACATTGTATTACATTAGCACTCTGTCTGTAACTTGTCACTCGCTTCACGTTTGCTAAGTTGTAAACGTCTTTCGTTGCTAGATTGATAGCAGAACGGTGGGACGTTGAAAATAATAATAATAATAATAATAATAATAATAATAATAATAATAATAATAATAATAATAATAAGATCGTGTTCGAAATATGCATAATACCTGCTTGAGTTCTGCCGTAAATTGCCAGTGGATGCTAATGTAGGCAAAGAAACAGAGATGAGGAACAATTCGAAAATCAGATTATTTGAGTAGATTTTATTCGAAAATATATTATTAAATTAGAAATCATCCAAATAGTCTGTACTTATTAGATTTCCGTAGCTACGAAATATAAACATTGTAATAGCTTTTATAACTTACCACAGAAATCCGAGATCGTAGACAAAGGTCCCAAAAGAAAAACACTTGTTGCACATTCCCAAAAGTTCGAAAAACGCAATCACATTTGCCGAAGCGTACTCAAGTATCTTAACGCCACAAGAAGCAAATGTCTGAGAATAGCAAATCAAAATTCAAACCAACAGAACACAAAAACGCACAAAGAGGCCGAATGTGTATAAAGTTAGAAACACAGAAAAAAGAAAATACACTATAAACACTAGTAACTGACAAGTGTTTTGCTTCAAGCCTTGTTCTCTGAGGCAGATGTACCGCACAATTTCTTCGTAAGTGTCTCTATACGAGGTGATATTGTTTGCACACAGCTTAGACGCAACAAACATTCCAGGTGATGGTTGGACAACGAACTTCTTTGGTTTGATTTCGTCAGTCGCAGTTTTCAAAATAATTGCTCACACACATACGTCGAACCAAACATTGACATAATATTGGCAGCATTTCTATGCAATCGCGGAAATCGACATCGAGGGAAACTCCTATCGAGGGAAGTTTCTTTTCTGATGGAATTTCTCTTTAAATTCCTGTCGCACACTAAGTCTATAAGTTCCAACTGAACATCAGAAGGAGCGTGTTCAATGTTTGTAGAGAATGGGCTGGCAAATACCCTGGAGCTCATCTCCAAAAATGTTATGTCCTGAAATCTGGTTTCAAGCTCGTCCTTAACGGCACCTTTTCTCGGCACAAAAAATTTTATATTGGACCTTATGGGGAGAACATGGCTACCGAATTTCATCAGTTTCTAAGGAACTAGGTATATCTAATGGGAAAGAAAAATTTTGCAGCATTCTACAGAAGTTTCTTAACAGGTTGAAATACTTAAATTGTATATTTGTCTGCTAGTTTAGCAGAAATAAATTATTAAAAAATAAATAAATTAATTTCTTTTTATACAAATTATAATATGCCTAACTTTGGAACCAATTATGGTTGAAAGATCAACTTTATTTTTTCTTTTTGTTTTATTCCTTGAGAAGAAACGACTCTAATAGTTTTAATCACAACCATATCTGATACGCCAATTAAAAAATAGTATTTTAATATAAGTATTAAAGTCCACCTGTCAAAGTTTGACGAGGGTAAGTCACGCCCCACTCTAAGCTTGGCCGCGGAAAGGGCGGAGGTTGGTGAAATGGAGGGGGAAGGGGGTGGATGTCTGAATGAAACAGGTTCTCGACCAGTTTCTGAGATTACCTGTCAGCTGCCAAATACTGTTAGCTTTATAGAGTTTGTCTCCCTCAATGGTTCCATACTAAGAGACTAGACGATGTGGTGTGAAGTATCCTCTTTTCCCCGTTACCTCTGGAAGTTCATCAAGATGCATTCTAGAGTGCGCGGGAAGAACAGTATATATCAGAAAACGGTGTTATTTTGGGATTTTTTTCCCTTCCGGACAAATATTATAACACAGTAGTGGCGAAGGGAAGGGGCAGAGGATGCCCCCACAGAATTCCGACAATGTAAAGTCCTGGAGCCTATATATAGTTGTCTTAAAAAATGTCCCCTAAGTTCTTTTAAAATAATGTCTTGGGAATATATTTCAAATTTGAGGTGTTTTCCTGGTAGCCGTCATTTTCCAATATGGTCGCAACCCTACGTAAATCTCTCTTAATCTCTCTCTCTCTCTCTCTCTCTCTCTCTCTCTCTCTCTCTCTCTCTATATATATATATATATATATATATATATATATATATATATAGGCCTATATATATAAAGAGAGAGATCGTGAACCAAGGCACTTAGAAAGATAATTTTGGTGTCAAACTATAGGTTTCTGAGGCCGATGAATTTAAATATGGCATTGTTTATTACCACTTAGAAACCTTACAACGTGGCAACACTATTGTCTAACGATTAACTGTACAAAGTTACAAATGCGTATATGCACGCATTACTCTAGGATGTAGCGTACTTCCTCAGGACTAAACGAAACCTACTTTTTCTGGTAGCTTTCATCACGACAAGACATATTTTACATGGTAACATGAGAGAACATTTGTCTAAATCCAATATGGCAGCCAATATGATGGCTAATTACTAGGCAACCAAGTAATGGACTTATTCAAATGCCTGTCAGTCCTAATTGGCCTACAGCCTAGAGAATGGGAGAGAGAGGCAGGATACGGTCTCATTGAAGAAGCGTCTCCTAAGGGGGCGAGGAAAATTTAAAATACTCCCTTTTTTAATGAAAAACACGGTTTTGCCTCCTTGTCCGCAGACAACACTGCACACCAAATGCTCTATAAGATGTTCTCTAAATAGCCCGGTTAGATCCAACCTGTATTGTGTGTAAACCGTGCATTTTCACGGGGGAACAGCGGAGCAAAAGCCCTGTTTTAGGTGATATTTCTGGTTTCTCGTGCTTACTTCCCTAAGATTAAGCACTGTAAGCAAATCTGCAATTATCCTATAGCAGTGTTAATTTCAGATTATTTCCTCCGGAGGCACCACGCACAGGGGGGAAAGCGACTAAAAATTGCGTGCTCCACAGAAATTTCTGTGAAGATCTCAAGCACCCGAGGGTGAATTTCGTAGCTCTTGGGAGATTTCCCCCCCCCCCCCCAGAATCACCCCTAAAATCATCACTGCCCTAGGGAGTTGAAACAAGAAGCAGGATACGCAAAAAGGAACAAACTTTCAAAGCTTTTAAAGTTTAGGCTCGTTGCGCTAAGCGCCTTCTTAGGACGAGGATATGGGAATTGAAAAATGCACGTTTACTTTTATTTATTTATTTATTTATTTATTGAAAAACATGTTTTCCCTTTTTTGTCCCCAGACAACCATGCAGACGACACACACTAATTGTCTTATACAAAAATGTTGCCATGATAGCTCCTATAAGACCCATTTGGAACGGTGTCCATACTGTGCATTGTTATATGGGGACAAGTGAGCAAAGCCCTGTTTTCTTTGACTTTTTCGTTTTCCGCGCTTACCTCGCTAAGACTACGCACTGTCAGTTAGTCTCGATTTATCCTAAAGAGTTGAAACAAGCAGCAGGATACGCAGAAAAGAACATACTTTCAGAATGATGACGTCCTATGGGTGGGACCTACAGCTTAACGTAGGATCCGAACCACTTGTGTCTTCATCGGGAATCAAACAAGGGACTCCTTGATTATAAGAGATGAGCGTAACTATTCGTCCACGACACACACATACATCCATACAAACATATATATGTATATGCAGAAAACACTGGATAGATTTCCACATCACCCGAGGGGTACTATTCATGATGCGTTACCTTTATATTTTTACAATGGAAGGTTCCCCTGTAGGCATATGAAACCATTGATTTGCAGTTTCTGTATGCAGATTAAGCTACTGAGACTATTCACTAATGACATCCATGCACTTATTTACAATATTTACATTAGAATACGAGTAATATTTTGTAAACAGTAGGTTATTGCAAATGTTTACTGTGATGTATTACATATGAGTAGTACAGGGGAAGAATGATGAATATCACATTTTTAGTAAGGTTTGGTTAGGTCAGGGGCGGATCCAGGGGGGGCCGATCGGGGCGATTGCCCCCCCCATAAGAGGAAGTTTTCTTATTTTTTATATATAAATAAAAGCCATCCCAAAGTTTGGAGCCCTTAAAAGTAGCAGTATGACAACCCACCGCCCCCCCCAGAAGTAGGTCCTAGATCCGCCCCTGGGTTAGGTTAGAAGTTTTTTCCTGCAACAAGATATATATAACATGGGTGGTAACAATAAGTTGTAATCCACTCGTGGATGTACCCATGAGTGAACTACAACCTGCGTTCACCATCCATTTTATATATTTTGGTACAGAAAAAACATTTTCTGAACATAACCAAATCTGACTGAAAATGTGGCTTTCATCGTTCTTCCCATGTACTACTCATATTTGAGTGATATATGAATTTGTATATTTACACAAAGTGACAGTTTCTTACAAATAAACTTGTGCTTAAGAATGTGTTACACTGCCAAGTACATACTTACAATATGCTTTATATTTGTGGCCATTAAATAGTTTTATTGTTACTGACGCCGAGGTTCACATCACTACTTCCTTTGTACCTTCTTTGTGGATTGTCATCTGCCTTCGTGAATGGCCTCCTTGGTTCCCTGATTGGGAACCCACAAAACACACGAGAATCAGCGAGCTCTGGTAGTATACATTTCATATAAAACCATCGCAGTTTTGGCACAAGGTCATTGAGGAAGTCTTCATTACGTTCTATTGTTATAATGGCATAATCTTCATTCTGATTACTAGGTATCTCAGTTGCTACAGGGATGAACACGAAACGATCACACTTCTTCATTCCAGCACAAAGCATTTGCTGTTGAATTTGGTAGTAGTACGTGTGTTTTTTTGGGAGAAAAAAATTTTCATTCTTGCGTCGCCAGAAGGATTTTATTTTTTCGCAAGCTTCAGCGATACTTTTGCAAAATCGTGCACTGTAAGGGCACTTTATTTCTAAGAGATATGGTTCTCCTTCATCTGGATAAACGACACCATCAGGACTTACCCCTAGGAAGGGGTTTTGTTTATATATGAATAGACCACAAGGAATAACAGAGACTCCTAGAACCTGTTCATATTTTCTTCGTGCTATAGCCTAGTGTGCTTTCCCCCAATTTGTCGCAACAGTGTTATGTTCCTTAGAACACGCCGAGTTCTTTTATACAGCCCGCGAAATTGTCCGTTATTAAATTATCCGATAATTATTTCTTGTGAAAATGTTATATATTACCTTTTACAGCCCGTGACGACAGTAAGATTTCTGTGATTCGGCCAATCCCTGTTCCTACTTGCAAATGCCTGATTTATATAGCATTTACGCTATTAGTAAGCGCTACTGAGGTCAATAAGAGTTGAATTAGATTTTTACGAGGGGCGCATTGTTATAGCATGTTTTCTAACGCACAAAGGGATGTTCTGAATGGGGGCAGCTATGTGTATGTTTAGCCAATGGAGCCATTTGTATCTTCGTGGCTTTGCACTCTAACTTCAAATAATAATAACAATGATAATAATAATAATAATAATAATAATAATAATAATAATAATAATATAACTTTTGCCTCCTGAAAACAACCAGATGGTAAAGTTATGGTCGATATATTTTTAGAATTTGAAGGCATTTTAGAATGCTTGTCTATCATCTGGCTATCAGAAATAATTGATCACCATTTTCTCTACATATCTATAATTTTCTTACAGGGTAGAAACACCTCCTCGGAAGAGAGAGAGAAAAAAAGAGAGAGAAAGTAGCCGAACTTGGGCTATTGAACGTGAGAACAGGATGTTTACATTCGCATTGACACCTGCTGTGAAAACGGTCCCTTCATATCTCTTGGGACGAAAACAGAAGAAAAGGGTGGGCGCGGATGCCTTACCCTCGTCAAACTTCTTAACAGGTGGACTTTAATACATATATTAAAATACTATTTTTTAATTGGCGTATCAGATATGGTTGTGATTAAAACTATTAGAGTCGTTTCTTCTCAAGGAATAAAACAAAAAGAAAAAATAAAGTTGATCTTTCTACCATAATTGGTTCCAAAGTTAGGCATATTATAATTTGTATTAAAAAAAAACTAATTTATTTATTTTTTAATAATTTATTTCTGCTAAACTAGCAGACAAATATACAATTTAAGTATTTCAACCTGTTAATAAACTTCTGTAGAATGCTGCAAAATTTTTCTTTCCTATTAGAGATACCTAGTTCCTTAGAAACAGGAAATTCGGTAGCCATGTTCTCCCCATAAGGTCCAATATAAACATTTTTGTGCCGAGAAAAGGTAGATCATCCCGTTAAGGCTAAGCAACAAACAGCGGTAATGAGTCAAGTCAAGATGTTTACCGGACTTTTGTAAGGTGCCTAAGCTGGAAAAGTGAACCAAAATCTTGTATTCAAATTGCCGCGCCTAAAGGGATAGCTTCATTTTGAACGCTTCGACGCGATCGCAAATATTTGTAATTAGCAGATGTTGACCCTGCAATGAGAGGTTTAGAGCATTGAGATGAGTAGTTATGTCTGCCAGAAATGCAAGGTTGCATCTCCATTGGTCGTCTTTCAGTTCAGGCACGGAATGATCGTTCATATCGAGAAAAATATCAATGTCGTTTAGTAATTGAAAGAACTGGTTTAACAAGTTCCCACGGCCCAGAAAGCGCACCTCAGTATAATAAGGTATGTCTCCGTATGCACTGTTTAGGTCTCTTACGAAGGATTTAAATTAGCAATGTCTCAGTCCATGTTTTCTGAGGTAGCTGGTGGTACGAACTACAACGTCCATGACATCGTTCATCGTTACACTCTTTGCACACAACTGTTCCTGATGCAGCATACAATGAATTCCCCTGATATCATGCGACACCCCAAGCTCTTGCAATTTTAGTTTTAGTCGCGCCACGAGCCCTGCTTGCTTACCAACCATAGCAGGTACTACATTGGTCGCTACAGAAACCAGTGCATTCTACACAAGGTCTGTAATTTCGACACTTTCTTCAACACACGCAAGAATGTCAGCGCCCGTTTTGGTGCCCTTTATAGGTACTATGTGCAACAGTTCCTCTCGAATCTCCAGATCACTATTTACACTACGAATAAAGATACCAAGCTGCGCATTATCTGTAACATCCATACTTTCGTCGAGCACCAGGAAAAATGCAATAAACGTTTTCGAAAGTTCCGATAGGTGGCTCAAAACATCATCTGCAAGATGTTCTATGCGTCGCGTAATAGTCTGTCGGGAAAGTGGAACCGATTCGCACTGCTGTATTCGAGATGGACAAAAGTCTTCTGCTGATATTACTATACACTCCTTTATTAGGTGTCCGTCTGTGAAAGGGCGCAACAATCTCGCAATATGCAACGCAATTTTGTAACTCACCCGCACAGAGGCTTCACACGTTCTCTACCCGTCTTCCTTTTCCGATGCGGCCTTATTCTCTTTCAACTTCTTCCATTCTTCTTTGCGAAGATGTCCCTCAAGTTCCCCGTATTGCTCAACGTGATACATATTGTAGTGACGTTGAAGGTAGAACTTTTTAAATCCGTGTAATGTTTTAAAGCACACTAAACATTTGGCTACACCGTCATCTTCGACAAAGAGATAATCCTCTTCCCACTTCGTGTTGAACTTAAGTGTAGGTGTAGGGCAGCGTCGTTTCGCCATCTTACCGCTTTCAACTCTTTACAACGACTGTGCTCGATACTGGTCTTTATAAACAGATGTACACAGGGGAAGTTAGTGGCTAGATAACTAACGTATCTAATGTATGCATGTGCCAAAACTGGAAGCACGGATGATAATAGGCTGAGCATAAGTGGCACTAGTCGCTGTCTGCTATACACTAGTAAAGCTGTTTCTTCATGTACTCAATCTTTACTGTTGTTGCTACTACTACTGCTACTGCTACTACTACTACTATTACTAATAATAATAATAATAATGCTTATTCTTATTATTCTTCTTATTATTAGTATTATTCGGACCAAAGAGGGATGAAGATGAGGATTGGAGGAAATTCATAACGAGGAATTGCATAGTTTATACCGCTCACCTAACATTGTTAGGGTCATTAAGTGTAGAAGGCTCAGGTGGGCAGGCCATGTAGCCAGAATGGAAG
The DNA here is from genome assembly GCF_964235325.1 of Thermobia domestica. Classification (NCBI taxonomy): domain Eukaryota; kingdom Metazoa; phylum Arthropoda; class Insecta; order Zygentoma; family Lepismatidae; genus Thermobia; species Thermobia domestica. Next base: position 338,664,570 of record NC_137456.1, on the reverse strand, counting down.
AAATTAGAAACGCTTTCATAATTTTAACTGAAAACCCAATTGGAAGAAGACCACTAGGAAGACCTAGGCGTAGATGGGAAGACAATATTAAGATGGATCTTGCAGAAATAAGGGTACAGAGTAGAAACTGGATCCAGTTGGCTAAGGACAGAAGTTAGTGGAAATATTTTGTAAACGCCGCATTGAACCTTCGGTTTCCATAGGCCATAGAGTTAGTTAGTTAGTTGTTATTATCTAAACGAAATGTTCAAATGTTGTTAGGAGACAGTTACACAGAAGAACTGAGTTCCGACCAAACACTAATATGCCGGAAGGAAATTCCAGTGCAGTCCAGCCCACTTTAAGCGTTATCCGTGCAACCCACGTTTCATTTTCAAGACGTTGGGAATAATTGTTCGTATCATTCAGTTGGAACGTTTCCTTCCGAGTTTACGCTGTTACAGTAAGCCTTCAACATTCTGACTTTCAAAATCAGTCAGTAACTATCGAAGAAAGACAAGCGTGTAGCTTCAGTCGTTGATACGATTTAACATTCTTTTTCACTTTTAACAAGCCACCGGCAATCAACCAGCCAGAGACAATATATTTTTCATTATTAAAAAGACACTTCTTGTTTTAAACCCACTAATGGTAGTCACTAATGGTCACTCTTAAATATGGAAAATCTCTTTGGCTTTCTTAATATTTTGTTTGATTTTTTGCGATCAAAGTAAATTTAAAAGTGGAGTAAGAAATACTATTCTTCCTATTGATAGTGTAATAGTGGCTTCTAATCTCCACAACCAACCCCTTGCTGTCTATACGTACACACATACATGCATAAGCAAATTTTCTGTAGATAATACTTAGATAATTACAAACAGTGCTACACTATTTTTTTACTATCAACAGATTATCTCTTTTCCTAAAAAGCGAAACAACATAATATAACAAACCCACACTCGGATTAAGAACTTGATAATATATATATATATATATATATATATATTGAAAACTGGTTTTCCATTGGGCAAACTAGCAAATTTTTATAAATGTAAGCGATGGTTTGGTTGCACCGTATCCTTCTTTGACAAAAGGAAAGAAAAAAAGAAAAGGAACGTACATAGTTTATCATTTGATTGCTGTTACAAGTTTGTGTTTTCTATAGTTAACAGTTACCACATTGTAGAAAACACTTTACACTAAATGGCAATCAGTTACCATACATACTTTTTTTATTTGGTAAGCTAATGATTACCGCCAAGATTGACAACACTTCCGCTCCTCTAAGGATGAAACCCGAAGATGCACGAAGTACGAACAACGGTATTTGAACGTAGAATGCTCGTGAGCGTTCATGAGGAAAGTTTCCACTATCTGCTCGCCGTGGCCAGGCCTGCTTTACACTATATGGCAGTGGTTGCCAACTTTTTCGCCTGACGACACGCTACTGAATGCTCACAACAACGCGGAAAATCTTTTTGTTTTTTGAAATTAATGGCAATATAAATTACAATAATCGAACCCTTAATGTTTTTATAAAGCACGGTCGTCAATCCCACTGGGGACACCACGGACGTGTCCCCCTACGCACTGGCGTCTCTGGTATGTAAAATTTTGGTGAGGGGAGGCATCAAAGAAAGTGATTTAAATGGTACTACCTACCACAACCTGTTTATTAACTTCGATTGTATTTGTAAACTTTCTGCTTACATTCACGGACCCCCTAAGGTATATTAAGAACTCGATTACAATCGTAGGAGCAGCGGTGGCTCAGTGGTAGAACGTTCACCTAGTGATGGGCAGTGGGAATATTCCTGGTGAGAAGGAATTAAAAAATGGGAATATGCCCGCGTTTTTTCCCTGGCCTATAAATTCCCGGGAAGGAATTTATTTCCATTTCTTTACTTTATCTTCTAAATTATAATAACCATATGACTAATTACTTTATTTTAAGATATTATGATTTACTTCTAGGTTTTAAAGAATTTGGAGGTTAAAAAAAATTTAAATTATCTGACGGTACTTTATATAACTAATAATATGATTTTTTAAGTTCCATTTCCATTTGAACTAAAAAGTAAGGTAATCGTTTACTATTGAGGGGCCAGAACTAGCAAAAATATTTTCCCGGGAATTTACCCATCACTACGTTCACGTTTGGTGCGTGGGGTCCGGGTTCGATCCCAGCCCCCCCAAGTGAACCTTCTGGTGGACAAACATCATGTGCGTGGGTTTCCTCGGCGTTCTCCTGTTTCATCCCACTTTCTTCATTCCATCATTTCATTCATTATTCATCATCACAGTCTCCCATAGCTTCTCGGAACGAGCTGAAACGTACTCGTCCCTCGTTGACAGCTTGAATTAGAACTATGACACCAATATTAATAACGCCCGACGAGCGTGTAAATTTCCCGTTGTTCCGAGCAAATTTGGTTCATTTTGAGATTTACTTCAATTTTTCCAGCTTTCTTACAAACTCAAGTTGTGTGCAACTAGCAGACATCCATGGAAAAGCTAAAAGCTAAACAGCTGGTTCTGTGATTATTTCTAATTTCCGGGAAACTCATGACCACTCATATATATGAAATTAGCCAGTAGTAGTCTAGAAATTTCAAATCGATGTATCATTCTCGGCCATAGCCGAGTGGTATGTGGTTAATACATTTTTGTATTTTTTTATTTTCCTTAATAAAGCTATTTAATTGAGGGAATGAATTTAATTTCCAGAGAATCCCTTAGGAAATTATATGTAGTAAGGAGGTCAATTTCTTTCCTATGTTGGAAGACATGCTGTATGAAGGTCCAATCCTCAAATACCAGTGTCTCGATCGCCCACCTCTCGTAGGTCACAAGTTTAGTGATTAACTTTAATGCTCTACCATTTCTGGGTCTCGATGGTACATGATGGAGGCCGGGCCCAGTAAAGAATCCCATACATTTCGGGTTCTCTCGAAGTGGGATTCGACCGCTTGAGTTCAACCAAGGTTTCGGCTGAAATCAAGATTTCCGGGAGTGTCTCGACCCAGGTCTTATTGAAGCTACGCTATGTGTTACCACAACACATTACTTTTTTTTTTTGTTATGGGGCTCCGTAACATAGACAGTGTTCAAAGTGGAAAAAAAAGCAGAGGCAGTATGTTTTATTACAATTTTCACTCGACATACCTGTTACCTAAATGTTGAAATACAGTGAGGGCATTTTACCTAAAACATTGCACTTCTATTTATATAATGACTTAAAACCCTGAAAGAGCTTTTCCGTAGTTACGGCGAAAGGGAGCTTCGAGGGTCTTTGTTCCCCGACCCCAATTTTCTGAGAAAAATAACAAAAATATTCCGTTATGTTGTGTTATAGAGAATTACACATGACAATGCTCAAAAGCGAGTTTTTGTATCAACAATTTTTAAACACTTTTTTTTTGTGGGACAACTCTCGGTCCCCCACTTAACTGAGGGTATTCCAGACCCACGGAAAGTTCGCTCCCCTCCATAGCAGACAAACCCTAATTCCGCTCATGCTCACATTTTGAAATTTTGTTTTAGCCACGTATGTTCTTTAAATTTGGACACACATTGTGCTTTAGTAGGATAATTTTGAAATTCAGCAAAATTTGTGTCATGAGGATTAACTTGCTGATAAATGAATTTATTGGGGATGGATGTAAGGAACTAAAATCTGTCATAACTATATTAGTTAAATTAAATATTTCTTGTTGGAAACAGACTTCATGATGATTATTAGTTAAATTTACTAAGCTGATCTTCTATTTGAATACTACATTCATAAATGATATTTAGGTCGATTGAAGCTCGATATTGAATTTTATATATAAAAAAAGGATAACCATCTTTCCACTGCAGGTGTGTTTGCTAATCTTTCACTAACATAATATATTATTATTTAAAGGAAAAAACCCTAACGAAACTGTATTTGTAGTGTTTAGACCTTTCAGAGTGCGAGTGCTCTTTCCCTCCTTTTCGTTGTTCATGATGGGGGTACCACACTTAAAATTGGGGATTTTAGATTTGCTTTTTTGGAGAAAGGTTGCGGTAATTGATGTTATTGCACGGGGCGACAAACTGCCTAGTGCCGGCCCTAGTCCCGACGAACTCACAACAATCCTTTGCGATTCTAGTTTTTAACGAGTCGCCCCTATATGCTACCTTTTGTTTGATTTGGTCCCTAAAAGCAACACAAAAAATCAGTAGCGTAGCCAGGATGTGTTTTTTGGGGGGGGGGCAAATGGTATTACAGGTACATATAGAAAGATTACAAACAAAAAATATATAAACATAAAAATATATTTAAAAAAATACAAACATCAATGTACGAAAGTAAATTGTCGCACCTCTTTGGGGGGCCCTGCCCCTCTGCCCCCTTACCTACGCCACTGCAACAAATACGAGTTCTTATAGAGGAGAAAGGGGTAAACTTCTTTGTAGACATCTCATTTTAAAAACAAAAGGTAGGGAAATAAATATTTCGGTGTTGGCAACTTAGAAATTATTTCTAATAAGAAATTAAATCTTTGACGTGCTAAGCTATTTGTGAATTACTGTGCATAAAAATGGATTTATTAAAGGTATTTTAGCATCTACTTTCTAGTGACAGTATGTCTTGATCACTGAAAAACAGAGGCAGTATGACACACCACCGCATACCGTCTCACGTCGATCACTGATCTAAGGTCAACTATGACCTAAAAGTGGTTCAACCATATATCAGTTTGCCACGTCCACAAAACAGTGTTAGCAGTGGTTGAAATGAGACGGTATGCGGTGGTATGTCTCTGGTTTTTCAGTGATCAAAACATATCGTCACTGCAGAGTAGATGCTAAATACCTTTAATAAATCCATTTGAATAGTCAGTAATTGACGAATACCGTTGCATGTAAAAAGATTTTATTTCTTATGTAGAAATAATTTCTAAGTTCACAACATCAACATTTTTCTTTTCCCTACCTTTTGTTTTTAAAATGAAGTGTTTTCTTAATCTAATTTCTATATCGATGTGCCACACAGAATTGTTTTTCTTATGTATGTATGTATGTAGACCTATGTATGTGTCTTCTTGTCTTAAAGCATATAAATGTTGTGTTTTGAGCATGGACGGATTTAGGGATTGTCTGTTGTGGAGGGGGGCGGATCTTCCAGGGTTTGGAATAACGGTTCAGTCGAATGAGGGATCCGGAAATTTTACCTCAAGAAATTAACATAAAAACTCGGTTTTTCAGCATTTTCGTGTAAATTCTCTATAGTACAATATATGGGATATTTTTTAATTTTCAGAAAGTTATTGGCGGGAGATCAAAGTCTCTTCATGTGACCCCCCCCCAAAACTGCAGAGAAGTTCTCCAAAGGTTTTCAATCATTAGGTAAATAGAAGTGGAATATTTTAGGCAACATACCCTCAGTGTTTTTCAATATTTAGTTAGCCGTTATGTTGAGTCAAAATCGTAATAAAACATATCGTCTCTGCTTTTTTTTTCACTTCGAACACTGTGTGTTTTGAGAAAGTGGAAATAAAAAAAATAGCACAAAAGTTTCTTTCCAAGTATGAAAGAAGGCAGTCAGTTTTTGGTCCTATTAAGGTGAAGGTGATGTAAACTGTAAAGGAACAAACTCTTTTTTTTTTTGTTTGTTTGTTTTTGGATAGAGAGTAGCAAAGCGAATTTGGTTTAGCTTTAAAAAACATTATTCAACTAATTTTTTCACTACCGGTATGCATTGTTGAGCTTAATTTTCATTAGTTGTAGGCTTATAGGCCTACGCCAAAAACCTGTTTTCAAAATTTCATTATTCGTGAGTATTCACTCTAATTTTATCATTAGGCCTATTTTGTTCTTGAATTAGTGGAAGTAGAGGCAAAGTGAATATATGAGGCAAAGCGAAGAACGTAATTTACAGTTAATTGAATATAGATTGCAGGAAATGGTTGACCAACCTTATGACGTCATCAGTGAAAGAAGAGAAAGACGTTAATGCCTAATGTTTACGTGTTTTTGTTTCCACAAGAGGGAAGAGAATTCGAATGTTGCTAAAAAAAAAAAAAAAAAAAATTCACGGGGTAAATATTTCGAAATCTTTTCCTATTATTCCGTTGAATGTTGCGAACATAGCAAACATGACTATTCTGCGGTCTTATCTTTTTCATCATATTTGGATGTAATCGTAACTACGCCGTTCATGCACTGTAGATATTCTTTTGTTTCGTGTGGGGTAAAGAGAATAATTTTTGAGGGGACAAAACAGATAGCGATTCACTGTCAAGGAATCTTTAGCAAAGAAGAGTGCAGAGAAGTACGGTAAGAAAGACTGCCAGTGTAAATAGTTGTAAATACATTTTAAAACAATTTGTATATAACTACAGAATAGAAGGCACCACATTTGTTTTTTATTACTTTGTTGTTTGTTCGCTTGTATGGCTAAAACCGTGGATTCTGATCGCTGGATGTTAAAAGTTACCATGCTGTGAGAAAGGGGAGGGAAACAGTTTAGCTTCGTCTTCCTTTTCACGAAGCGTGCATAAAGGAGAAGAGAAGAGAGCACTCAACGGGCAGAAGAATCAAGCAATAAAGGTTTTTTTTTTGTTGTTGTTAACGCATGCGCACTATAATAGCCATATGCTTGCAACGTGTCTTTTTGTCTTTCGTGTGAGTATTCGTTACTAAATCTTGTCAATCTCTCCAATGCAGACGCGAATTGATTCCAGGAATCATATGTCTAACTTTAAATCCGAATCCAAAGAATACTTTGAGTCTTTAGATTCAAAAGATTCTGAAGTGAATCCGAGTCCTTTGAGTTGTTTTCAGTATTCGTTCCTTTGAATACTCAAGAAGAGTCATTACTTTGTAACTACTACGCAAGTAACGACCCATCACTACTGTCTAAATCGGTAACATATTAGAATATTTTATAGTGATGGGAATTCTGATTCCTTTCTGGTATTCGATTCTCTAGGATTCGTTGAGTTCAAGCAATCATAAAAAGAAACGACTACTTTTGTTACTTTGATTACAAGGACTCATATGTCCCTCTGAATCCCTGTATAGTGATGGGCAGTGGGAATATTCCCGGTGGGAAGGAATTTAAAAATGGGAATATTCCCGGGTTTTTTCCCTGGCCTATAAATTCCCGGGAAGGAATTTATTTCCATTTCATTACTTTATCTTCCAAATTATAAGAACCATATGACTAATTACTTTATTTTAATGCATTATGATTTACTTCTAGGTTTTAAAGAATTTGGAGGTTAAAAAATTTAAAATTATTTGACGGTACTTTATATAACTAAGAATTTGATTTTTTAAGTTTCATTTCCATTTGCACTAAAATGTAGCGTAATTGTTTAGTATTGGAGGCCAAAACTAGCAAAAAGTAGGGTGATTTACGGAAGAAATGCGTTGATAGTGCTGTTCAAGTAGTCAAGAGAGTATCGAACATATTTTTTTAAGGCATTCGGGGATTTATAAAGAACGGAAAGGTATGTGGAAGTGATTTATGTGAGAAAAAAAAGTGAATTGTTGGTAACAAAGATAGAAAACAACGTGTCGTGCGGGGCTCTAACCCGCCTTCATTCGCTAACGCTCCCTCTGCAATGCTGTCTGAATTCAATGTTGGTAACGTAATTTAACGTGTGAAACCATAAAACAACCGCATCGGAATATAATATCGCAAAAAAGTAGGTGCAAAAGCTTGCCCCCAATGCTAAAGAACAGCCAAAATTAGCAAAGTACTAATTTACAAATGATGAAAAGAAACAATTTTGTAAAGTAATTTAGAATTATGTAGAAACAGAGATGAAGTACTATTAATAAAGTGGTCTATAACATTAACAATCTAAGTGGGTTATAACATTTATAAATTTAATGTGTTTATAATATCAGTAATATAGTCAAGTTGAGCAAATCCACTTACATATAAATTTAAACTGTTACTATATAATTTTTTCACACATATTTAATTCATAGAACACATTGTAAATAAATATACATTTATGCGTACTCTCTAAATATAATAAAGTTTTAATAAAGTAACATAGTAGGGGAAGTTGCTCTACCAAGGGACAGTATGTACCAATGGACAACGCGCTTACAGCGGTCCTGAATTCATGAAATGTGTTTTTCATTTTATTATTGAAGTCGTCATTGGAAGTGTGATTTGGCTACACTGGATGAATTGCACATGGCGGCGAGACCTCTTCGAAGGAAGGCCTAATCGATTTTTGGTATCAAAAACTAATTTTTTGTTGTGTTGTTTCGAATGTTCAGTCATACTGAACAGTAGTTGCAGCGGAGGAGAAAGGCTACAACGTAATTAGGACATCCATTTACTAACTGAACACTCAGGTAATTTAATATTAACTTCTTTAATTTTTCTAAAATTTACCTCTGTTTACAAATGGAACGGTTGTTGTACCAAGGGACATGATAGCTTGATGTACCAGGGGACAGTGTTTTCCTTGTCCCTTGGTACATCACTTTAAAATAAGGTTCATTATCGAAAATACTGTTTTTTGTATAGCGAATAGATTGCAAGCAAACAAAAGATACGAGCATTATAGGTGCATATGAAAAAAAAAACTATGAAAATATTTTAATACAACAATGACATCTCGAAGTTAGAAAAATTATTTGTACAAAAACCCATGTTAGAAAATTCCTATATTAAGGTGGTAAGTTTCAAGCGGAACACAAATTTCACGGATATTGCTATGCAGAAGTTAAGTTTTGAGGAAATTATGTTAAAATGTTAGACTAATAGTCACAGTAATTCTTTAATTACAAGAGTTTGCTTTGCTTTGTTTCAGCACAAAAGGATGCCTAGAAGTAAAGGTGGTGTGAAGAGATCAATTCCAACAAAAGAAGGTATGGAAGCAGCAGTTCAAGAAGTGTTGTCTCAAGTAGCATCTGTAAGGCATGCTGCACTTAAACATAAAGTATCGAAGTCTGCTGTTGCTCGTTATGTACGTAAATTTTAAAATTCTAACACAGAATTTCATTACAATCCCAATTACGACGTCCATAAAGTGTTTTCCGAAGAAGAGGAAACTCAGCTAGTGAATTATCTCATAGAAGCAGTTCGACTGAAACATGGTTTCACAAAAGTAGGAATGAGACAGTTAGCGTATGAGTTTGCTGTAAGAAACAATAAGACTGTTCCCATGTGAGAAAAAAAATAAAATGGCTGGAAAGGGATGGCTGCGCATCTTTAGAAGACGCCATACTAATGTGTCGTTGAGAAAGCCTGAAGGAACAAGTCTGTCACGCACTTTGGGATTTAACAGAACTGCGGTTGCGGATATTTTTTGGAAATTACACAGAAGCTCTTAAAAATACAAGTGATGAATATGACGTTAAATATTTGAAGAAGATGACGAAAACGGATACATTTATAATTGAAAAAAACGATGATTTATTTTCCATTGCATTGGAAGATATCATATTGAAGCTTCCGTAGCCAATGCACATTGGTGAAACAAAGCGGTGCTCAAACCACCTAAAATTTCCTGTAAATTTTGCTAATTATCAATTTGGTTAATTTGTCAGTGTTCGGTTTTTACTTCATATAGAAGCTGGGTGGTAAAGCACGTCGCAGCTCACTCATAAATAGACTCATGTGGACTATGATGTGCCTTACCATTCTATTTAATATATTTTGATATAGATAATGCATTTTGTGCAAATTACTAAACTTTGTTGAAATCTGACTTAAACTACTTTTCCTTTTGCTTAATAATTTGATAATAAGAAGGATTATATTTTAAAAATAGACTAAGTTAGAGTATTATCCACAATTTTCCTAAAGTTGAACGTATTCCATTGAAAACTATATATGGGCATTGTATTTTAAAATAATATTGCAGATACAGGTGTTTAATGCAACGATTACTTGCGTAGTTCTACTATAAGCTGTGTAATCTTTAGTACATTTTGTAATAAATTGGTTAGTGGTTCAAGAGTACTGTTTATTATTAGATTTCATATTGTCCCTAGGTACAACAATCTCTGTCCCCTAGTACGTAGTGGGTACGTACCAAGGGACAAAATGACCTGGTCGAAGAAAATCGGTCTGGAAATTTTTTCACGGCTCCAATATGCTTCAAAATTAGATGGTATAAAGACGAAACATGTAGTTAACAAAAGCACGTATTTCCTCTAGCTTCGCACAAATTCACTCGTCTACACACTGAAAAATATAAAATGTGTCCCTTGGTACAGCAACTTCCCCTACCGTTCAGAATATATAGATTTTAAAGAATCCTCTGTGGACAAATGTAATAATATGCTGTGATATAAAAATTAATTCAACTTTGAAATCATAATATAGTAATAGAATGCAATTTTCTTGCTGATTGATCATAAACTCCCGGATAAATTCCCATTTTGGGAATCTTCCCGGGAATATTCCCAGGGAATATTCCCGAAAAATATCTTCCCGGGAATTTACCCGTCACTATCCCTGTACTCAGTTGCCTTTTGGGTTTCTTTCCATCAGTTCTGATTACCCGTACTCAAACACGTTCTCAAAAGCTTGATTCCTCGTTTTCGTCAATGTATTCAGTTTGGCTTCGTAGTAGTTCGTATATCTTCGGCAGCATACTATTCATAAAGCAATCAAGTAGAATTCTGCTTCGGGTGAGTGAAAGGGAGAAAATTAAAGAATATTTTTAGGCAATTGACTTTTAGAGAATACAGCACCTCCCGCTCCATTCTCTTTAGAGGGAGTGATTCCAGTAGTGTTGTGTCGATCATGAACGATTCGATCATTATGAACGAATCATGGCGTGAATCAAATGAATTATGATTCTTGCCAGAAATGAATCGATTCTTCTAATGAATCATTCGTAGTTTTCACTGAATTGCTTGCCATGATCGAAGTGAATTGAGAGTCAAAAACTGCCAGCTTGTGTAAGAGAATTCGTAAGGTTGCTTCTTCAAATGCACTTGCAGTTCACGGGGAGTGAGAAAAGAAAGAATACCATACGCACGATTTTTCTTCCTGCTTTCGTAGTATACATGTGTGCTTCTTTTTTTTTTTCCTTCCTGCGTGGTAGGGTTGCGTCCTACGAAGAAAGGAAGCTGTGTTGTTAGAAACAGATTACTTTCAAAATGAAACTTTACTGTTGCTTGCTTCTCGTGGTGAAGTACTGACAGTGTTGATCAATTAGATGTAATACGATTTCGTAGTTAGTATCAACATACTCTTCATGAGCACTTATCCATTTTATTAATATTCTGTACTTATATTGGGAAAAACTATTATCTTTACTTTCAACTGCAATAGTCATAAATGTAAAATTCAATGTTTCATAATCAAATCAAAGTACCATATTATATTTAATGTAAATACAGTATTTACAGGAAAAAATTGAACTGTAAAATATGTGTATTGTATACTGTGGCGTATTTACGATTTTCTTTCGGGGGGGGCGGGCTTTGCTAACTTTCGGGGAGGGCTTTGCCTGAAAATGTGAAAATTCTGCAAGATATTTCATATACTTTACTATAGTAAGTAAGTTTTCGGGGGGGTCTTAAGCCCGGGAGCCCCCCCTAAATACGCCACTGATTGTATATAATGGATTTTAAAAGTGTATACATAGAAAGACGAACATAGATCCTTTCTGGGAAGACAGTGTATTGCATCTTTCAGTTAAAACACTTGTTCACATGGAACAAAGGTTAGTAGTACCTACTTTTTGCTTTACTACTATAGACTGGAATAGTGGCGAAGTCATTTCCTCTCCGTTACCATGGTGATCGCCATTTTGTTTTCTATACAAACGTGAGTGTGTAAATGAGGTGTTGAGTAAACAATGGCTGTGAAATTATTTAGAATTTTAAAATACTTTGAGAACGAAGTTGGTGGAGAAAGGCGAAAATATTCTCTTGAATCAAATCACGTGTCTTCCGTAATGTATGAAGGTGAATTTAAATATTTAAAAGGCAGAGTGGAGGCAAACATGAAGAACTGAAGTAGAGGTAAGTTTGTATCCACAATTTGTTAATATAAATGCCTCGATAGTAGTAGAAAATGGATCGATCTGGGCCAACATCACTCAACATCATTCAGCATTGGCCAACTCAGGAGCCCCTGGGAAATTGAGCACCTTACATCGTGAACCCACGGTCTTTTACGACCTCCATTTTAGGGGTGAATTTATTCCCTTTTATGAGCACTTTTTAGGGGGTGTACTCGTTCCCTTTTATGAGCATATTTTTAGGGGTGAACCCGTTTCCTTTTATGAGCACTTTTCCAACCCCTATTTTAATTACGAACACATAGAAGAGCATAAGACTACGTAACATAACAAGAGTGTACTCGTTCTCTTTTATGAGCACATTTTAAGGGTGAACTCGTTCCCTTTTATGAGCACTTTTTCAATCCCTATTTTAACATAGCAGATAACACATAAGATTACGAACACATAGAAGAGCAGATAACACATAAGAGTACGTAACACACAGCAGAGCAGATAACACATAAGAGTACTTAACATAGCAGAGATAATACAAGAGGATGGCTTATTTTCCAACCCCTATTTTAACATAGCAGAGACTACGTAACATAGCAAGGGTGTATTCGTTCTCTTTTATAATCACTTTTTCAACCCCTATTTGAACATAGCAGATAACACATGGAGACTACGAGCACATAGAAGAGCAGATAACACATAGCACTATTTTAACATAGCAGGTAACACATAAGACCACGAACACATAGAAGAGCAGAAGACTATGTAACATAGCAAGGGTGTATTCGTTCGCTTTTATGATCACTTTTTCAACCCCTATTTGAACATAGTACATATTACATAAGACTACGAAACATAGCAGGCGTGTATTCATTCCCTTTTATGAACATTTTTTCAACCCCCATTTTTAACTATAAACACAGCAGACAATGAATACCTATGTAACATAGCAAAGAGGTGTACATAAGATTACGAACACACAACTGTATTCGTTCCACCGCTATTTAAACATAACCGAAATTACACAGAGACTACGAACACACAACTATGTAACAGCAAAGATTACTAAGACAATAATGAGGGTGTATTCGTTCCACCCCTATTTTAACGTAGTACAGATTTCGTTCCCAACCCCTAATTTAACATAGCAGAAATGACACAAGCATGTCCCCAAACTGCTGACCATCAAGAACAGAGGTCAAACTCGTAAACGAAGTCACCAAAGACTATATGTCCCAAAAGTGCATTGAGCTCAAAGGTCAAAATACTTAAAACCTAATAACTCGGAAACGGAGCCATATATAGAGATGGTGTTTTCACATTTAGTAATTGGTCATCAACTACTACAAGTTCCAAAATAATGATAATCGAGGTCGAAGGTCAAAATACTTAAATCCTAATAACTCGAAAACGGAGCCAAATATTGAGGTGGTGTTTCCACATTTAGTAATTGGTCATCAACTACTACAAGTTCAAAAAATAATGACCATCAAGGTCAAAGGTCAAAATACTTAAAAACTAATAAATCGAAAACGGAGCCAAATATTGAGGTGGTTTTCACATTTACTAATTGGTCATCAGCTACTACAAGTTCCAAAATAATGACCATCGAGGTCAAAGGTCAAAATACTTAAAACCTAATAACTCAAAAACGGAGCCACATATTGAGGTTGTATTTCCACATTTACTAATTGGTCATCAACTACTACAAGTTCCAAAAATAATGACCATCAGGTCAAAGGTCAAATATTTAAACGCGAATAACTCTTAAACAGAGCAACGTATTGAGGTGCTGTTTCCAAATCTAGTAATACGTCATCAACTACTACAAGTTCCAAAAATAATGACCATCGAGGTCAAAGGTTAAATATTTAAGCTTTAATAACTTTAAACAAAGCCTTGTGTCCTACTCAGTTTTGTATCAAGCAGAGAGAAGTGAAGAATGAATAAATATGACGGGCTTACTTTCAGAAAGAAAGCAAGATATGACATTTTAACTAGCTGAGAATTTTAAATCATCTTGTACTATTTAAACAAAACGAAAGGATAAATTTTGTACCAACGAGAAATGTCATTTTATTTAGCTCAGAATTTTATATCATTTTGTACTACTCAAATAAACAAAAAAGATCTTTATACCCTTTTGTACTACTCCAATAAACGAAGGAATACTAGATAAAAAGAAGAATGAATAAAATGTAGGTGGATTAATTTCTTTCGTACCAACTGGAAAAGAGAAGAAGAGCTATTTTAACTAGCTCATTATGTACTGTTTAAACAAACGAAAATTGACCATTATGTAACTTTTGAACTACTGAAATGTTCTATTTTTGTATCAATCAGAAAAAGCCAAAGAAGGATCATTTTAACAAGTTCATAATTTCTGTTTCGATGTTCTACTTTTTATACCAACGAGAAAAAATGAACTAGCTGAATGTACGAAATAATAATTTTATGTGACCTATTCAATTTTATACCAATGAGAAATGGCAAACGAAGTAATGCATTTGAGTGAGCTATTTAATTTGAAATACCGAAATTGAGTATTTTATACCATTTTGTATAATTCAACAACAAAGGAATAAGCAAAAAACGGATCATTTTATATCATTTTAAACTAGTATAATAAACGAAGGCATAATTATGAGTGAGCTATTTAATTTTGTAGCAACCAAAAAATCATTTTAACTAGCTGAGTATTTTCACGAAAGAACAAAATTGTACTAATCAGAAAAAGCGAAGAAGACCCATTTTAACTAACTGAGAATTTCTGTACCTTTTTGTGCTATTTAAACAAACGATGGGATAAATTTGAGTGACCTTTTTGTACTAACCAGAAAAATCGAAGAAGGTCCAATTTAGCTAACTCAGAATTTATATACCTTTGTACTAGCCCAATGAACGAAAGAACAAAGTTGGATGTTTTATACCAAACAAAGAAGAACCATTTTTATACCAAACAGAAAACAACCATTTTAATTTGCTGAGTATTTTATACCATTTTGTACTACTCAAATAAAATAATAATAAAATTGTACTAACCAGAAAAGGCGAAAAAGATCATTTTAACTACCTCAAGCACACTTTTAAGTAGCGCAGAATTTCTGTAACGCAAAAATTAATTTGGATGGAGTAACAAGAAAGAAAGCAAAGATATACCATATTAACTATTTAAATAAACAAAGGGATAAATTTAAGTGATCTATTCCATTTTGTACCAAGGAGAAATGCCATTTTTATCTAGCTTAGAATTTCTAGTGCATGTTGTATTATTTAAACAAAATGAAGGGCTAAATTTGAGAAAGCGAACATGAACCATTTTAACTAACTCAGAATTTTATATCATTTTGTAATACTCAAATTTTGATGGAGTATTTAGCTTTGTATGAACAAGAAAAAAAACGTGAAGAAAGACCATTAACTTATTCAATATTTCTGTACAATTTTGTACTACCCAAATAAACGAAGTTTTATTTTTGTACGAATCAGAAGAAAATCAAAGAAGGGTCATTTTAACTAGCCAAGCAGAAAAAAGGAAAGAATTAACACGTTTTACTAATCAAGTAAACGAAGGTATAAATTTGTACTGACCCGAAAAGAAGAAGAAGGATCAGCATTCTATACTTTTTATGCCATTTATTGTTGTGTCCTATTTCCTTTTGTACCAACGAGAACCATTTTTAACAGGCTTAGAATTTTATACCTTTTTGAAAAATTTGTATCAAATCGAAAAAAGCAAGGAAATACCGTTTTTAACTAGCTCAGAATTTCTTGACCATGTTGTACTATTTAAAGAAGAGAAGGGATAAATTCAATTTTTCACCAACGAGAAATTCCTGCTTAACTAACTCAGCATTTTATACCATTTTGAAATTTTTAATAAAGAAAGGAATATACTTGTACTAACAAGAAAAAGCAAAAAAAGAACTTTTGTACCACTCCAATTAACGAAATAATAAATTTAAGTGTTCTACGTTTTATACCCACGAGGAAAAAAATTAACATCCATTTTATTTAAATAAACAAAAGAATAAATTTGTACTAACTAGAAAAAGCAAAAAAGGACCATTTTAACTGACTCAGAAGTTCTATACCATTTTGTACTATTTACGAAGGGATAACTTTTGAATGAGCATTTTAAATAACTCAGAATTTTATAACATTTTATAATACTCAAATAAACGAAGGGAGTATTTAGTTTTGTACCAAGCAGAAAAAGGAATCCAGAAAAGGCGAAGAAGGATCATTTTAACTTACTCAGCATTTTATCCTTTTGTGCTATTCAAATAATCGAAGGAATAAATTTGAGTGGTCTATTTTATTTTTGTACCAATATTTTATACTTTTGTGCCATTTAAGAAATGAACAAATATATCGGAGTATCAACGAGAAAAAAGCAAAGATATGCCATTTTTAACTGGCGTAGAATTTTATACCGTTTGTAACATTTATACCAAACAGAAAAAAGCAAAGAAATACCATTTAACTAAGCAATAATTTTTATGCTAACCTTTTAAGTAGCTCAGCATGTTATAACTTTTTGTGCTCTTGGTCTACTCAATTTCTTGACCATATTGTACTATTTAAACAAACAAAGGAATAAATTTGTGTGACCTATTCACTTTTGTAACAAGCAGAAAAAGGAAAGAACTAACATTTTGTACTAATCAAATTTGGGTGGTCTATTTAGTTTTGTCCCTTGTAACTAACTCAAACAAACGAAATAATAAATTTGAGTGGCTTAAGCAAATAAGGTCAATTTATATGTTTTTTTGCTATTAAAATTGAGTGACCTATTCAATTTTGTACCAAGTAGAAAAAATTGAAGAATAAATAAATTTTGTTTGCAATTAAAAAAGCGGAGAAGGTCTATTTTTAAATAGTTCAGTATTTATGCACTTTCTGTACCAACCATAAAAAACAAAGACCATATTCTGCTACTCAAGCAAAGAAGGCAAATTATAACAAGCTCGGAATTTTTATACCATTTTGTATTACTCTAATAAATTTCGGTGTTCTATTTCATTTTGTAACAATCAGAAGAAAAGCTCAGAATTTTATACTTTGTGGTGTTACATTTTATATATTTTTGTGTCATCCAGATAACAATAAAATTGCCTCTCCCGTCACTAAGTAAGGCTCATAAAATATTTGAACGTGAGTTTTAACAAAACCAGAGCTACGTCATAATTCAATTATAACTTAATCCATAGCAATTAGCGTACTAAAGAAAACTGATGAAGGACGACAAATCATGACAGCATGCATGGCCATTTTTGATCACAGCAGAAGAAATCATATCAAAGTAAGAATCAGCTCATCAAGGAAAAGAAAAGTTTTCAAAGTTCCATGTTCCATACCATCTATAAAGAGTGCTGCAGATATTTAAGCAACGTTAGGAATGCGTTACCTAACATTTGTATTGCTAGTATAGTGAGGGTCCTAAGGTACTGCCTATTGCTCAACGATTCAATTATATTTTTAAAACTTTCTTTCCTCGTATAAGGTAAATTATATGCAACTTCAAATATATATATATATATATTTGCATTTATGTATTTTATTATAATGGAATATAAGTTTGTGGAGTATATTTAGAAAATAATAGAACATACATCATGATGTTATTTTAAGGAATTATTTCTTTGTATTGCTTGAAACATTATTTAAGACGGAGAATACATAGAATGCTTTATTGTAGATATATAAAATTATTTATTTGATTTGTTTTTGCTGAAGAGCAGAAAAAATGACTAGCATGGAGATTGTTTATGTTTCACCTAGAGAAAAAGAAATTCAGCGTGAAAACGAAAAATCTATACTGTTAATTCACCCGTCTGACCCCGATTTGCCAGATGAATTACGTGATAAAGTGAGAATCATATATCCGACACAAGAAATAGAAGAAGTGTATTATTTTAGACGCTATAATAGATATAATGATGAAATACTCCCGGACAGTGATGATGACAGTGTTTCAAATATTAACTGTTTTGAAGTGGAAGCTAATGAGTGCGGGTGTACTAGTGAAAGTATTAGTGATACATGTGTTATACAATTATTTAATGAGTATACACCAAATTCAGTATTATTATGTGAAGTATGTTCTGAACATAATGAAAATGAAAAAGATCACAACTGTGTGCTGCAGTATGATTACGAATTATTACAAAAGGTGTGGATGATCTTAATTAAACGTGAAATGAGAGAGAAAATCTATAAACTTTATTTAAAGAAGCATTTTAAAGGTTGCAATATTAAGAACACTTACACTTTGGAGAAAAAATTTAATCTGGTGTATGAATACATTACAGAGTGTGATTATTATATCAAAGAAATAGTAGAAATGTTTTTAGAGAAAGATAAACAATTATTTAATTCTGTAAATGAACACTGAGCCCACTCTCGCATATGCATTTGACTGTGTAAAAATAGAACATATTTGGGTTAAAATTACAAAGGGTTACAGAGAATTGAACTGTTTATAAACGGATCAATTTGTAGTATTGTAATATTACAAACATTGGACTCTGGCAACTGAATTGTCAGTGAGAGTAATGTATCGTTTTCTTTAAAAGAAATAAATAAACTGATCTGGATGACACGAGTAGTACAAAATGTACATAAATAAACTTTCTCCGCTTTTTTATTTGCAAACAAAATTTATTCATTCTTCAATAGGTCACTCAAATTTAATAGCACAAAAAAGTATAAATTGACCTTCTTTGCTTACGCCACTCAAATTTATTCTTTCCTTTTGCTGATTGTTACAAAAGTGAATAGGTCACACAAATTTATTTCTTCGTTTGTTTGAGTAGCAGAATATGGTCTTTCTTTGTTTTTTTCTGGTTGGTACAGAAAGTATATAAGTACTGAACTATTTAAAAATAAACCGTCTCCGCTTTTTTAATTGCAAACAAAATTTATTCATTCTTCAATAGGTCACTCAAATTTAATAGCACAAAAGGTATAAATTGACTTTCTTTGCTTAAGCCACTCAAATTTATTCTTTTCTTTTTCTGATTGTTACAAAAGTGAATAGGTCACAAATTTATTCCTTTGTTTGTTTAAATAGTACAGCATGGTCAAGAAATTGGGTAGACCAAAAGCACAAAAATTTGTAACATGCTGAGCTATTTAAAATGGTATTTCCTTGCTTTTTTCGGTTTGAAACAAATTTTACAAAAAGGCATAAAATTCTAAGCCAGTTAAAATGGTTCTCGTTGGTACAAAAGGAAATAGGACACCCCAATAAATGGCACAAAAAGTATAGAATGCTGGTCCTTTTTCTCCTTTTCTGGTTAGTACAAATTTATACCTTCGTTTACTTGATTAGTAAAAAGTGTTAATTCTTTCCTTTTTTCTGCTTGGCTAGTTAAAATGATCCTTCTTTGATTTTCTTCTGATTGGTTCAATAATAAAATTTCGTTTATTGGAGTAGTACAAAATGGTATAAAGATCTGAGTTAGTTAAAATGGTCCTTCTTCCCTTTTTTCTGGTTCATACAAAGCTAAATACTCCATAGAAATTTGAGTATAATGGTTCATGTTCGCTTTCTCAAATTTAGCCCTTCGTTTTTTTAAATAATACAACATGCACTAGAAATTCTAACCTAGATAAAAATGGCATTTCTCCTTGGTACAAAATGGAATAGATCACTTAAATGTATCCCTTCGTTTATTTAAATAGTTAACATGGCACATCTTTGCTTTCTTTCTTGCTACTCCATCCAAATTAATTTTTGCGTTACAGAAAATCTGCGCTAGTTAAAAAGGTCTTTTTTCGCTTTTTCTGGTTAGCACAATTTTATTCTTTCGTTTATTTGAGTAGTAAAAAATGGTATAAAATACTCAGCAAGTTAAAATGGTTCTTCTTTGTTTATTATAAAAAAGTAGAACACCCAAATTTGTTCTTTCGTTCATTGGGCTAGTATAAAGGTATATAAATTCTGAGTTAGCTAAATTGGACCTTCTTCGATTTTTCTGGTTAGTACAAAAAATAGGTTACTCAAATTTATCCTATCGTTTGTTTAAATAGTACAAAAAGTTACAGAAATTCTCAGTTAGCTAAAATGGGTCTTCTTCGCTTTTTCTGATTAGTACAATTTTGTTCTTTCGTGAAAATACTCAGCTACAAAATTAAATAGCTCGCTCATATTTATGCCTTCGTTTATTAGACTAGTTTAAAATTACATAAAATGATCCGTTTTTTGCTTATTCCTTTGTTTGTTGAAATAATACAAAATGGTATAAAATACTCAACTTCGGTTTTTCAAATTAAAAAGGTCACTCAAATGCATTACTTCGTTTAATTGATTTTAAAGTTGACACAAATTATAAGTCCTTTGTTTATTTGAATACTCCAAAATGGTGCAATTTCTTTTTATCTCGGTGGTACAAAACCAAATACTCCATTGCTTATTTGAGTGGCAAAATTATATAAAATAGTCCTTCTTCTCCTTTTTCTGAGGCAGTTAAAAAGCCAAAATTGAATAGGTCACTTAAATTTATTATTTCGTATATTCAGCTAGTTCATTTTTTCTCGTTGGTATAAAAAGTAGAACATCGAAATTATTCTTTCGTTACAGAAATTATGAACTTGTTAAAATGATCCTTTTTCGGGTTTTTCTGATTGATACAAAAATAGAACATTTCAGTAAGTTCAAAAGTTACATAATGGTCAATTTTCGTTTGTTTAAACAGTACATAATGAGCTAGTTAAAGTAGCTCTTCTTGTCTTTTCCAGTTGGTACAAAAGAAAATAATCCACCTAAATTTTATTCATTCTTTAGTAATTTTTTTCGGTATTCCTTCGTTTATTGGAGTAGTACAAAATGGTATATAAGAGTTAGTTAAAATATTTTTTTCTTTTTTTTGAGTAGTACGAAAATGATATAAAATTTTGAGCTAGATAAAATGGCATTTCTCGTTGGTACAAAATTGAATAGGTCATTCAAATTTATCCTTTCGTTTGTTTAAATAGTTAAAATGGCATATCTTTGCTTTCTTTCTCGAAGTAAACCAAACCTATTTATTCATTCTTCACTTCTCTCTGCTTGGTACAAAACTGAATAGGTCACACAGGCTTTGTTTAAAGTTATTAAAGCTGAAATATTTGACCTTTGACCTCGATAGTCAGTACTTTTGGAACATGCAATAGTTGATGACGTATTACTAAATTTGTAAACAGCACCTCAATACGTTACTCTGTTTAAGAGTTATTTGCGTGTAAATATTTGACCTTTGACCTGGAACTTGTAGTAGTTGATGACCAATTACTAAATTTGGAAACACTATCTCAATATTTGGCTCCGTTTTCGAGTTATTAGGTTTTAAATATATTGACCTTTGACCTCGATGGTCATTATTTTGGAACTTGTAGTAGTTGATGATCAATTACTAAATGTGGAAAGAGCATCTCAATATGTGGCTCCGTTTACAAACTATTAGGTTTTAAGTATTTTGACCTTTGACCTCGATGGTCATTATTTTTGGAACTTGTAGTACCTTATGACCTATTGCTAAATATGGAAACACCACCTCAATATGTAGCTTCGTTTACGAGTGATTGGGTTTTAAGTGTCATACAAAGGGCGTATCCCACATAAACTATAAGACCCAGGTAAAAATATTGTAGTAGTTGATAACCAATTACTAAATATGGAAACAACATCTCAATATGTGGTTCCGTTTTCGAGTTAATAGGTTTTAAGTATATTAACCTTTGACCTCGATGACCACTAATCTTGGGACATGTAGTACCTGATGACCTATTGCTAAATGTGGAAACAGCATCTCAGTATCTGGATCCATTTTCGAGTTATTAGGTTTTAAGTACTTTGACCTTTGACCTCGATGACCACTAATTTTGGGACATGTAGTAGTTCATAACCAATTACTAAATGTGGAAACACCATCTCAATATGTTGCTCCGTTTCTGAGTTATTAGGTTTTATGTATTTTGACCTTTGACCTCGAAGGTCATTATTTTTGGAACTTGTAGTAGTTGATGACCAATTACTAAATTTGGAAACAGCACCTCAATATGTTGCTTCGTTTACGAGTGATTGGGTTTTAAGTGTCATACAAAGGGCGTATCCCACATAAACTATAAGACCCAGGTGGAAATAAATATGATATTCGTAATCAGCATGTCCGAAAACTGCCATATGCTGAGTTTTATCCAAATCGGTTAAAATTGTCATAGAGAGGGCGTACCCCATATAAACTATAAGACCCAGGTAAAAAGAATTCTTTGCTATGTAATCTCCTATGTCCGTAGCCTCTGTGGGAAATAGGGGTTAAAAAAGGGAACAAGTACATCCCCATTATTCTCTAGTTTGTTGCTGTGTTCGAATAGGGGTTGGAAACGATACTCATAAAATAGAACAAATACACCCTTAAAAATGGACTATGTTCAATTAGAGGTGGAATGAATTTTCTATGTTCAAATAAGGGTGGAAAAAGTGATCATTAAAGAGAATGAATACACCCCTTAAAATGACTATCTGTATACCGTGGGTGGACGGTTCAGTAATCTTTGCTAAAATGTGCTCATTGTCTGTGTTAAAATAGGGGTTGGAACGAGTACACCCCTGCTTTATGTATTATTTGCCATGGTAAAAATAGGGATGGAAAAGTGATCATACGAGTCCACCTCTTAAAGATTATCTGCTCTACTATGTGTTCGTAGTCTCCATGTATTCTCTGCTATGCTAAAATAAGGGGTGGAAAAGTATGTAATCTTATGTATTATCTGCTATGTTAAAATAGGGGTTGAAAAAGTGATCATAAAAGGGAACGAGTTCACCCTCTAAAACGTACTGATAAAAGAGAACGAGAACACCCCCTAAAATGGACTATGTTTAATCTTCGTTATGTTTTGTAGTCTCTGTGTGATTTCTGTTATGATAAAATTTGGGTTGGAAAATGAGCCATTCTCTTTTATTAGCTGTGCTAAGTTCAAATAGGGGTGGAACAAGTCTTATGTATCTGCTGTGTGTTTGTAATTTCTGCTATGTTAAAATAGGGGTTGAAAAAGTGATCATAAAAGGGAACGAATACACCCTTGCTATGTTACGTAGTCTTATGCTCTTCTATGTGTTCTTAATCTTATGTGTTATCTGCTATGTTAAAATAGGGGTTGAAGACGTAATCATAAAAGAGAACGAATACACCCTTGCTATGTTACGTAATCTTCTGCTCTTCTATGTGTTCGTAGTCTTATGTGCTCTTGTATGTGTTCGTAGTCTCAGTGTAATTTCTGTTATGTTAAAATAGGGGTTGAAAAAGTGCTCATAAAAGAGAACGAGTACACCCTTGTTTTGTTACGTACTCCTATGTGTTATTTGCTCTGCTGTGTGTTACGTACTCTTATCTGTTATCTGATCTTCTGTTATGTGTTCGTAGGGGTTGAAAAATGTGCTCATAAAAGGGAACGAGTTCACCCCTAAAAATATGCTCATAAAAGGGAACGAGTACACCCCCTAAAAAGTGCTCATAAAAGGAAATAAATTCACCCCTAAAATGGAGGTCGTAAAAGACCGTGGGTTCACGGTGTAAGGTGCTCAATTTCCCAGGGTCTCCTGACTTGGCCAATGCTGAATGATGTTGAGTGATGTTGGCCCAGATCGATCCATTTTCTACTACTTTCGATATATTGCACAGAAGGGGAACAAACCTTATGTAAAGATGGTATTGATTTGTCTGTATCATGTAATATTACAATTGTGTGTTCTGATCGAATCATATTTGCTCATTTATTTTGCCTTAGTAATTTTACGTTTACGATTAAGAATTTTATGTTACCTACAGAATATCGAAAATCTTTAGTAAAGAATTCTAGGATATTGCTTGTTCCATTTCTGCTGAATTGCATTAATGTTTACAATCAAATACATAACACATCACCATTTATGCGTTATTTCTCAGCCTTTGCTCGTGTTTGTATAGAAAATAAAATGGTGATCACCATGGCAACGAAAAGGATGTGACGTCACACTATTTCAGTCTATTGAAATAGACCTGAAGATACAAATGGTTTTCTGAGCTTCCATGAGGATCGATTCCAGCGGGAGCTCATGTGTAATCAGTAGTTCCACGTCTTATATAGCCTCGCTGTTGAATCGGATGTTAAACGCAAAAACAACTCAACTCAAGTTTAACTAACTAATGGTTTTCCCTTATAGTGATGATTTCATGGGCAGCCGGGAAAAAAACCATCGGGTTGAGAACTTTCCTCAGGGGCATTTCTCAGATTGGGTTCAATTGGGGTTACCAGTATTTTCGCAAATATATGTTCATGTTCTTCTTATTGAGGTAGTGTTAGTTCAGAGTAAGGTGTTCACCTCTGGTTTTCCCTGGTTTACTATTTGTGCCACATTGGCCTTATGGTGGACAAACATCAAATGTGTGGGTTTCCTCGGGGTTCTTCCGTTTCCACTCTTTTTTTTCATTTCACCATTTCATTCATTCTCATCACCATCGTTTCTTTTAGTCTACACCAGTGGTTCTCAAACTTTCCGATAAAGCGGACCCGCTGGCAATGCTATTTAAAATTTCACATGGTATTTAAAAAATACTAATTAGAATTAACAGAAAACAAAATAATCAAGAAAAATAATGCAATAAGTAATTTATTCTAAAGAAACATAATTGTTTTCTAGTAAACGAAATTTTAATTGAAAATACAGTAACTTGCAAGACTTAAAATCAGTATCTTTTTTGCTTTTATCTTTTTAAGGAAATCAACTTGATAAACAATGTTCTCAAATATGGGGTCACTAATGTGAGAAATGAAATTCCTTGTGATTTTACATAATTGCATTGAAATCTGGAATTAGATTTGTCACCATCAATCTTAGGTCCGATTCCACATTAAGACGATTTCACTTCAAGGTTTTAATACTGCAAAGAAAAAAATGTGGTCTCACGTAAATAAATGGTAGGGAATGGCATCAAATATTGGAATTCCTATTGGAACAACTCTTCATACGTATAGAGCACACACAACCAAAAGCCACAAAGTTCATTTTCTTTGGAAACGTTTAACCATGAAGTATCACAGCACAATTCTAAGAGCTGTTCTTGTTCTGTGTTAAAGAGTCTCAGATTTCTGCATTAGTGAAGGGATTTTCAATCCAACGATTACCAGGTCGTGGGACAGGGAAATATTCTGGAAAACTTGCAGCTAATGCTTTCAAGTGTCCTCCAACCATTTTGAGAATTTCAGCAGAGAGGTTGCCACCTGAGGAATGAAATCCCTGAACACTGGAAATAATGAATAGTTATTGTTTAGTACTCGTACTGTACACAGCTGCAATTTTTAGTCTTAAAAATACTTCTTGCATAACAACTGTGAGTTCCATTATATTACATCAAATTCCAAATTTTAGGCGTCGCGTACCCCCTGGCTAGGTCCCGCGGACCATGAGAACTACTGGTCTACACGATAACCATTTAACGTCGCGTTTATTCAAAGTCTTACCAAGGGAAACCTTTTAAAATGATCTCAATAATATTAAATATATGTTGAAGTGTTAACTCCCTTTCTTCTGTAGCTCAAAAGAATTTTTAAAAAATCATTATTTTTTTGCCAGTCAAGAATAAAATAGAACGTATTTTAGAATATAAGACAAAATAAAAATCTTGAAGTTAACTTTCAACGTTTATGTCTATTAATCTAAGGAAAACGAATGACTAAGGCAAGTAAATGATAATGGATGAATAGGTGGAATGAGAGTGTGGGAGGAAACGGGAGTACCCCGACAAAACCCAACGACATCATGATGTACACCACAAACTTATTTAGCAGTCAATCAAACCAGGAACCCCACACACCGGACGTAACATTTTTATCAGTGAGCCATGTTGACCTCAGGATAGAATAGAATGGATTGCGAGATAACAATTTACTTTAATTAATCATTCGCCTCTTCTTCAGCCTATAGTGCAAAACTGTAAGACTTACAACAACAAAAGAAATTCATTAACATGATGTGTACTTTACAAAGTGTACATAACCTGCGAAAATAATACGCATCAGAAATGAATATAGTATTACAGGCTCATTCTATAACACTTTCTGTATTTAAAACCAAAAACATGAATGTCGCCTACGCATTGCATTTAGAGCTCTATATTTTTCTCCATATTAATATGTACGACAATACGAAGTTGAAAATAAATTTTATAACTTCTCGTATCTTGTGAAAATCTTATGGGGTATATTTCAACAGGGTATTTGCTCGAAAACTGAAACTGGCAGAAATAAAAAAACGATGGAGATTGCAAGTCTTTGCCTCAAGCCCTAATATGAAAACAGGGTGCCAAAATAACAATAACGGGAGTAGAGGAACAGTACATTATTTTTAACTTCATAATTGCACTGAAGCTTACGAGTTACCGAGCGAATCCAACGTTGTCCATGTCATGTTGCAAAGATGATACATGAAATTGCATTTCCTCACAAGGAATTTATTAAGTTGTGCAGAAAAGAAGTGCAGTAGCCCAAGCGATTCATATGGTCAACTCATTCCCACTCAATTCATATGATCGAATAACTCGTTTGCGCAAAATGGATGCTCGGAAACCTAACTGATTCCATGAGCGAATCATTCCCAACCAATAGGACTAGCTCGGGAGAGTAATGCTCCCGGAAGTAGAAACGAAAAACACAGTTCTGATTGGTTGGCGTTATCCACTTCTTGCCACGTTGCATTAAAATAGAAAACAAACGCTTGGTGTTGTTGGCCTTCGTGGCCGAGTGGTCGAGTTAGCTACGAGCCTTCATACCGCGAGGACGTGCTTTGTCGCTGGTGCGGTTTTTGTGGTGTGAGTGTTTGAACTACGCAGTACTGGTTATTGATATACTATTAGTGCCTTTCATTATCTGTATATATATATATAGATAGACAAATAGAAGTGATATATAGATTTGTTTCTGTGTTGATACTGCATATACTGCATTGATATCAGTATGTCCCAGAATATTCGTACGAATACTGTGAAATTCGAATTCGATAAGAGTACAAGATCCAGGCGGCCATTTGCACTTGAGATACATAAATGGCTAAGTGAGAACTTCGCACCCTTATTAACTGAGGCAACGGCCATACAACTGCATAATGAGGAATATTGTATATATGTGAAAATAGGTGATGTGCATAAGTTTAACGTATTTATGTCGAATAACCCAGGAACAGTGAATTTCCGCCACAGTGATGGACTGATAAGTGAAGTACGAATTACAGACGCCGCCTCTGCTTTGACTCGCGTTCGCGTTTTGGATTTGCCTATGGAATTGCCGGATGAGATGGTAGTGAATGTATTAAATGAATATGGAACTGTACATAACGTTACTCATGAAAAATGGCCTGCATATCTCCCATACCCTATTTATAATGGAGTACGTATTATTTCCATGGAACTGAAAAAAACCATTCCATCCAAAGTATTTTTTGCCAACCAGAAAGCCACGGTGATGTACCAGGGGCAACAAACAACGTGTTGGATATGTGCCTCCCTCGGACACGTCCAGTCCTTTTGCCCAAAGAAGAGAAATGTAAAACCACCCGCATTGCAACATGCTGAGGAACTCCGGATGACGGAAATATTTAAAGGAACACTTCCATCTACCAGGCGATATGCGAATGCGCAAGTTGCTGAGACTCTACCGCCAATGAGAACCCCGCCAAATGAACTGCCGAGAAGTGATAATAGTGTGCCTCCTCTTAATGATGAAGTTGCATTTCCGGCTTTATTCAAACCCGTTGATGCATCTCATTCGTCTCTAACATCTCCAGCGATTGCGAGTGAAGTGACGCCTTCTGCCATCTCTGGGCCTACTCAAGAACTACCTTCGCCAGTGCGCGCTTCTGAAACAAGTGAAATGTTTGAGTCGTCTTCCCTGCGAGTAAACATAGTAAATAGTAAAACCCACGAACAGCAATTAAATGCCACGCATATATTGGACGAGGAAGCTGATTCGCTGCCTTTAGGTAAGAAACGAAAGCCAAATCTTGCTGATTCCCCCCATTCGAGTGATGTGTGTGAAACTGTAACCGAAACTTTTAGTTATGATTTAGATACTTCCTCCATAACATCTAATGACCAAGTAGAAACAGTATCATCAGTGGAAAAAGTAGAAAAACATGCTAATCAGTTGTCTGTTGAATCTATCTACTCGACAAAATAGTCTGGGTCCAGAGACAGTTCTAAATTCATAAAAATAGGTATGTCCGGTAATGATTCTCAATTTTATATGGTCGTGCGTATATACGTTCTAATATCTTCTTCTAGATGCTGTTTCACAAAATGCGTGAATTGCTCGACATCTCAGTTTCCGTATCCGCTTTTAAGAATACACTATATAGTTGGAAATGTACGAAGATTTTACGTTAGAATTCCTTAATTCCAAGACGGTAGAAGGTGGTACTATAATCTCTGTACCAAAACTTCCGTCACTAACTATCAATTCTTCCGGAGGAGGAGGTAAACTCAATTCTGACACTGAATGCGCATCCTCATTTCTGTTCGACGTGGTGAACTTTTCTGGGGTCACTTCAGATTCTTGATCTCTTTCTTCAATCCTCTCGTTACATTTATTCTCAAAACTCTTCATCTGCAGTGGCGTATCATCACCAATTTTTTTCATTAAACTTTTCATAACTCTATAGAGCAAAATTAGACTTACAATTGCAATAACGGTTTGCACAATGTCTAAAAGGTAGCTCAATTCTTGCAAAGAAAATTCCGTAGACGCACTACATTTTCTACAAAACCATATAAAATTGAAAATCCCATGTTCTCTTAGCAAATAAATAAGTAGAAGAGTGATGATGATATTCCAAATAATAATAATTCCTGGTATAAAATATTCATGCTTATAGATAGGCATCTTAATGGGCGTCTGGTCAATTATTGTAAATGCTGATATATTCATATGTCGGATTGAAGAACTCCAAACATCGTTAAGTAAAGATGAAACATTAAAAAATTCATTCCCTTTATACGTAGATCGTAATAGCATCAGATCATTAGAGACTAGCTGGCTCGGAAAAAGATGTAAAAATACAGGTTCTGTAAGATCATTGTCGAGACACGGAAAATCCGATCTAACGAAAAGATTTCTCTCCACAATTAATTTAGTATTGCATGGTATTCGAATTTTAAGGGCTCCGTATAATCTGGCTTCTTCTGGAACTCGAATAGTTGACACATTTTCTCTAGTCTTCAAAGTTAGAAATTCTGGTGGGTGTATTAAAACAAACTCATGCGATCCAATGTCTATAATCTGTGCCTCTTTCGAATCATAGCACGTATGGTCACAGTTGTGTAATATTTCCCTGACTGTACTGGCAACGAAAGCTGCGTGAGCACAGTTTATTAAACGAGATCGTGTCACAGTGTGTGTAGGTATCTTACATAACTTTGATTGGCTATAATGACAAGCAAGAAGGCTTGTTCCTGTTATTGGTATAAGATCTTTTTTATCTTGAACTACCATAACTAAAGGCTGGATATCAACGGTACAAGTTTGGTTGTATACAGCAAACGGAAGTGGCTGCACATCATATAACTCAAACGAAGGCTGTATTTCAACAATCGGAATTTTCATCTGTAGGTAAATGTACGTGTCGGTGATTGAACAAGTCAAAACATTAATTGAATAATACATTTCCAACAACGACTTATCTATGGCTAACTTATATCCATTTTTCAAAATGATATTCTCAAATTCAGATAAATGTGCGTGCAACACTTTATACGGAATTATATTAGGGTTCAGCCTAGCATCTGTACACATCTGAATTGTCAGATCATATTTAAAAATTTGTAGAAACTGTACAAACTGCGTTGAAATCGAATAAAACTCTTGAATGAACGAAATGACCTCTTTATGGACTCGATTTGCAAGCTTATTAAGATGATCTCCCAGATCATGTTCTTGATCCAATATTTTTGCCGAAAAGTTTCTAATTTTATGAAAATTATCCTGTATCTGATCTTGAAAACTTAAAAATTCTGAAGTTGTGTTTTGAATATATAAATTGTTTTTTAACAATTGTTTCTGTAAACCCAGTACAGTTTGTTCCAAATGAAATTCCTTCTTATTTATCGAATCAATAGAAGAACTGTCAGCTACGTCACAACACCAATTCAATGCTTTCCCAATGAACCCTAGTAGTGCACGCGGAGATCTGGTTGATAATCGATGAAATCGTGGATTTGGAGGCTTTAAAAAATAATCGTTAATGTGGACTTGCAGATCATGTAAGTCTTTTGCAGCTTCGCAGACATCTGGAGCTAGAGTGTCATTTTCGTTGCAAAGCAGAGATTCAAAAAGAGAAGAAACCTTAACATCATGCGGAAAGGAAAATGTCAAATTGAAAGATATCGGTAATGAGTGTTGGTACAAAATAACATTTGGGAGTTTACGGAAAAATAAACCAGATGTTATTTGAAACTCGGTGTTATTAGACGTCACATGTGGGAAAGAGAAAGATAGGATAATGCAGCTTAAAACAAAATAGGTTATCTGAAACATAAATTAAATATAATGAGAAATTTAGAATTTTCACATGTTCTATTGATTATTATCTCTGTTAGCCTAAGTATATATGTTCCTGTTAAATTGCGTTACTAATTTCAATGTTTCCTTTTTTATAGGTAAGTGGAATGCCTACTAGTTCATCTCAGTACTTCACCTAATTTTATTTTCAACAATGGAGGTAGACAAGTCATAACTGAAACTGTTTTTGGGAGATGGTTTAATACTTCCTCTGGACCTGCACTTTAACAGAATAATGGACACAGGATTTTTTTTGTAGTGGTAAAAGGTTGTACTAACATACTGCAAATTAACGTAAAAATAACTCCCTGTTAGGCCAGTAATAAACTAATCTCTAGGTTAAGTACACTGTATATATTTTATGCTTTTGTAAAGGACAAAAAAAACTTATTTCGGGAAATATTCGTGCATCACTTTTTCGTAAATAGTTTGATTTTGTTTATCGAATTGAACAAAAATTATTTTTTCAAAATAATCGAGGTACTCTTCGAGATACTCCCTTACTACGTTCAAAGCAATTCTTGCAGCCTCCAATTTCGGGTAGTTAAATACTCCTGTAGCTATATTTGGAAAGGCAATGGTCGTTATGTCATTGTCCATAGCCAACTGTAGGGATTTCTCATAACACATCCTTAGGCGCTTAGCATTTTTATCATCGGGTGCAGATACATGTATAACATAATCTACAGGTAGATTATATCCTGAGGTTAATACGGCATTACCTGGGTTCAAGTGACCAATTTTCTTGCACTCCTGCATCATTTCACTTCCCGCCAAAGACTGTACCATCAAGTCTACACCCCCTCTTGGTTGCAACAGGGTATTGGATGAATTTACGATCGCTTGTCCTGCCAGTGACGTAATAGACCCATAATACAAAGCCACTTTCCGGTTAATTTCCTCGTTGACGGCAAACTTCGGTTTTTCAACATCAGCCATCGATTTGGTATCGGGTCCGGTCTCGTCCCACGACGGAATTTCGGACATCAATTTCACATCTCGAATGAACAATGAATCCGCTTCCCCCGTGCTTTCCTCTTCCTGATACTCCATCAAAAAAGAAGTGGACTCCTCCTGCTGCTGAAAATCCTTTTCCTGGACTCCTTCACCCAATATTTGTGCATCCTGATTCTCTAACTTTTGCAAGTCCTTAGATATTCCCTTCTCAGGTGGATAATACTTCTTAAGCCGGTCTATAGAAAATGAGTCTATCTTAACCTGTCCTCTAGGTGTTCGAAACTTAACATAATAGCTGTTGTCATGTTTTTTGGACACAATTTGACCAGGTCCAAAATACTTTCCCGAGAAAGCAGCACATTGTCCTCGTTTTCTAAACAGATCAAAAATCCAAACCGCTTCACCCTGCTTGAATTCTTGTTGTATTCGCCTCTTGTCATAAGACTTCTTGGACGTCAGATGTCGGTTGTACAAATTTTCTTGAGCTTTCTCGCGTATATACTTAAGTCGTTCCAATCTGTCTTGGTTTTCTGAAAATTGACATTCCGTGCCCAACATGGCGGAATGCAACAACCGAGGAGAAAAGCCGTGGAGGAGTTCGAAAGGAGAATATTTCATGCTCAAATTGCACGTGACGTTATAGGCAAAGGTCACTTCTGGTAAAAGTTCAATCCAACGTGATTGGTCAGTTTTGTCTAAGGCGATCTTCAATTGCTGTTCTATATTTCTTACTGCGATTTCTACGCTCCCAATAGAAAAATGCCCTTGAACGTCAGCGAAATGTATTTGAGTCCCCAGTATTTTACATAACTCCTTAAATAATTGACTGGTAAATGCAACACCTCTATCACAACAGATTTGAGTTGGTATCCCATACTTCAATATGACGTTGTCATATATGAAAGCACTAACAGAAGCTGCAGAAGCATCTGGTAGAGAACCAGTAATACAAAAACGAGTTCCTTCATCTATGACTATGATTAGAAATTTGTGGCGTAAGATATTATTACTAGGGTAGGTCCCACCAAGATCCACATAAATTCTAAAGAAAGGATGGACGCTAGGATGTGTCTGAAGACTACCGAACTGTTTTCCACTCCTCTTTTTTAGTAATTGGCAAGTCACACAAGATTGGCACTTATCATACACAAATTTTTTCATATTAGGGAAATAGACAGACTTTACTAAAAGGTTGTATGTTTTCGAAAATCCACCATGGCACGCACCCAGTTTCCCACAATGCAGTTTCTCAAATACAATTTCTCGCAATTTCGATGGTACTGCTAACAAATAGACTTTACCGAATGGTGTCTTATTCACTTTGTATGCTACATTATTCTTTAAAACAAAATACGATGCCTGTCTTTCATAGGCTGGATCCTTTTCTGCTTGATCCTCCAAGTGATCAATAATTTTCTTCAGTACTGCATCTTCTCGCTGTTCTTTTGCGATATCAATGAGGTCCATGTCTTCGATTAGGAAAATTCTCGGGTCAGAGGCACTCTCTTCTTCATCTTCCTTGTCGCGACTATGTTTAACAAAGCGACTCAAACTGTCGGCTTCTATGTTGTCGGTACCTTTCACGTGGGCGATCGTAAAATCGTAACAATCAATCTCAGACATCCAGCGTGCTAATTTACCTGTCAGATTCTTACTGTGGCGAAGGAACGTAATAGCTTTGGAGTCCGTATGAAGATAGAAATGTCGACCCACCACGAAATATCTGAAAGATCGCAGGGCATACAGTAGAGCCAAGAGTTCCAAATGGTACACAGACAAATTTTTTTCTGAAGGTCCAACTGCTCGACTGGCATATGCGATCGGTACTAATTCAGCTTCAGGATCGTCTGAAATAGGTTGTTTTGCTACAGCTGCGAGGCCCTTCTTGCACGCATCGGTGTAGATATGTAGATCCCTCTCTGGTTTGTATGCCATCAATGTTGGGGCTTCCAAAATTGCTTTTTTCAGAGCTTCAAAAGATTCTTGTTGCTGGGTTCCCCACTTAAAATCTTGGTCTTTTCGAAGCAGAGTTTGAAGAGGATAAGCGATTTCCGAGAAATCCTTAACATATCTTCGCAAAAAGGAGCACACCCCTAAAAAACTTTTTAAATTCTTCTTCGTGCGTGGACGTTGGAAATTCTGAATCGTGGCTAACATTCGATCTGACACTTGTACTCCAAATTTTGATAAACGATGTCCCAACACTATCAAAGAATAATGTGCGATCTTTGTCTTCTCGGGAGACAATTTTAGTCCCCGTTCTTTAAGTTTTTCAAAAAGGACCTTGCACCAATGCACCATCTCGTCTACAGATGACGCGATAATGTAGAAGTCGTCCACATAATGCATAATATTTGTACTTGGAACGCCTGCTAACGTCAATTTGACCAGTCTATTAAGCGCTGCTGCGGAAGAAATGTGTCCCATAGGTAGGACACAATATTGATAACTTGACATGCCTGGTATCGAGAAGCCTGTACACTCTTTCGACTCCTCTGTAATCGGAATTTGGAAGAATCCTTTGGTCAAATCACTCGAGGTATAAAGGAGATGTCCTGCCATACGATTGATTATGTCATCCACCGACGGTGTCGCAAAGTTCGAAGGATGGGACTGCTGATTTAGACCCCTCAGATCACTTAAGAATCGGAACTGATTATTACGCTTCCTAATCAGCAAGATGGGGTGGTTCCAGGGCGAGATTTTTTCCCTCAGAATCCCTTGACGAAGCATCGTGTCTAACTGCTGCTTGAGTATTCCACGGAGATGATAAGGCACTGAGTAGGGCGTCTTATTCACGGGTGTGGGATCGGATAGACGAATTTCATGAAGGTAACCTCGTGCGAGTCCTATGTCCTCCTCAGACCAACTCCAAACATCAGGGAATTCTCGTATGAGACTGTAGAATCTTTCTTTGTCTTCTGGAGGTAGCTCGGGGTTGACGTCGACACGACTAGGGTCACAAAGTCGCCTGGACAGCTCCATCTTCTCCGGGGACGGTAGGTCCTTTTCTACCGACGAAAAACTCCTCTCCTCAGGCTCCTCTGGGACCTCCTCAAAATCTTCAGCATCCCCAAGGTGTGTACCTTGTCGCAGTTTGATCTCCTTAATGGTGGGATTCGTAACATACACCACGGGGCATCCTCCATTCACTATCGCACATGGAATAAAAATGTCCAGTATTTCTTCTATCCGGCGAGAGGGTGACAATAATAACTTCTTCCCCGAAATATCCCAACAACAGCGTAGCTTCACCAGAGTATGCGAGCGAGGTGGTAAAATCGTGTTTTCCAATACTCTAAAAATAGCCCGAGATCCCTGCGCAAGCCTGGAAGTTAAGACTTTTGACAAATTGACTTCTAAATTCCTCGGAGGTAACGTTTTTGAAGGAGGGCGTCCGAATCGAAAAAGAGTTAAATTTTGCTTATTGTAATCTAAAACAGCCCTGTGCTTTTCCAAAAAATCGGCGCCAATCAAAGGCCCATAATCAAAATTTGGAATAACTCTGAATACATGAGTAAACCATTTTTTACCAATCCCAAATTTTAATAAAGCTATCTCAGAAACTTGTATAGACTTCCCTGTTACTCCCCGAAGTCTAGTATTAATACGGAAACGTTTAGCATTTTCCGGGACCAAATTTTCCCCCAGACAACTGATCTGGCTGCCGCTGTCAACCATCAGTTCTACGTCTTTCCCGTTCATTAAAGCTGACACATGAGGCAATTCGTTAAAGGACACTATAGGGACTATAACGGAACCTTGAGTAGATTCGTCCCGACCATCTACTCTGCATGTTTAAAGAAGGCATACGACAATATCTCGCAATATGATTCGGTAATTTGCATTTGTAACAAATAATTTGGCCTCTATCCGGAGTCGAACCCTGACCTGGCGAAGAATTACTATTACTTGAGGACGCAAAATCACTGCTGGACTTTTTATTAGTATCAGCATTATTATTCTGACTTCTGTTGTTTTGATTACCGTTCCGTTTTCCTTGGTAATCCTGACCTACATTTTTCGGCTGATTAAACTGCTTTTTCCTATATTGAAAATCATCGCTTCTTTCACAATTTGTTGAAGGAGCTAAGGCTGAAATCTGCAGCGTCAACTTTGACAGTGGTTGCTGTATGTCAGTCAACGGGTCGATTACCGGTTGGTTCTGTTGAGTCTGCTGGTTTTGCAAGTATGCTGACTGTGTATTATATGGTTGAGCAGTAATCGGACTTTGAACCCTTACTTCAGCATTATTCTGAGTATTAGCATCTATGCTAGCCGGAGAAAATAAAGACGACTGCAAAACAGCAGAATTCTTTTTCAAGAATTTCTCTAATTCCTTACGCTTCAGTAACAATTTAGTTCTTTCCTCGATAATGAGATCGTTCAGAAGGTCACTGACCGTGTTATACTCCTTTCGTACTACAACTTTAAAGTAATCGGGTAAAAGTCCCTCCACAATGAATTGTAATTGTTTCTTTTCATCGGCAGTCGGGTCTGCGCGTAAAATCAAATCCTGCTTCGCATAAACGTACTCTAGAACGGATTCTGATTCATTCTGTTCACGGGCTCGCATCTGAGCTTCAGATAATTGTGGCACCAAATTGTCCTTAAAAGCGTTTATAAAAGCTTGCTTGAACTGGTCGTAAGTCATTTGGGCAAATTCTGGCTTTCTTTCTATGCCAGCAAACCAGTTTTCAGCGGGGCCACGGAGTAAGCTCCCCAGCACCAATTTTCGTCTCATACCATCCCATGAATTAATGCTAGCGATGGTCTCATATCGTCTGATGTACGTGTTTACATCGTCACCCAACCGGGCATAAAAAGGCTCCGGTTTCACAATCGTGCCGTGCATGGACGGAGGTGGATCATTTCCTCCTGTTGCCATACTGCTAGAACTAGAACCACGAACAGTTACGTCTAAAGAATCAGGAGAAATATCCGAAAATGATTCCGAAAATTCTAGCTTCTTTTTAAGTTGCTCTAAATAATTACGTGTAAATTTAGTCGATTTAGGAGATGAACAGGCCGCGGGATCGAAATAGACAGTATCACTTAAGTTAAAAATATCCTCTAAAGGTATCAAAAATTCGTCCGCTAGTCTTCGCAACATATAACACAAGTAATAAAACTATTGGGCACAAGTCAAGACCTTAAATATGCTATACCTACACTAAAAACTAAATACAACACATAAAACATACACAAGAGGTATTGGGGCTCCACCACTCTCCGAAAAGGAGAGAAAAAGAAAGGTAATTATAGAATAGCATAAGGAAGATTGCTCAAAAATAAAAAAAAACAAAAGAAAGGAAAACTAGTCTCATAGAGGGTTGGTGGCGGGGAAGTTGGAGGTGATTCTAAAAAGCCTTAAAAATGAAGAGACAACAGTTTAGAAGTTTGAAAGACAACTAGCATTGATCACCTTCTTACGCTGATGAGAGAAAAAAGATCAGCATCTCCATCATCTTACGCTTGTGCATTCGGTAGGAATGCTTTCGTCGTCGTTTTGAAGAAAGAAAAGAAACTATTATCGTTAACTTGGGAAATATGGCTCACTTGTAGAATTGAGAGGTATCTGAGAAGACGACGAGCGTATTTAGTTTGTAGGTCATGTTGGTAGAAATAAATAAAAACAATTATATAAAAAAAGAGAGAGTCGAGAGTCTGTTTAGGAAGAAAGAAAAAGGAAGGTTGTTTGGGCGTTTAGGACCTTGGATGTGTATTCCGTACCTCCGTTCCTGGTCGTCGACTGGTGGTCTCCATGTCTCGGCTTCTGTGTCGAATTGGCGTGAAACTTGGAATAGGTCTCTCCTGCCGTTGCTCACACTCGCTCCTCGTGAACTTTACCGCTCCTCGTGTACTTCACCGCTTCTCGAGTGCTACTCCCAACTTCCGGGTCCTGGGACGTTTTTATATGAACCAAAGTAGGAAGATGGCCGACGAAATTACGGAAAAACATCCAAAGTACGCACGTGTAGGATTCAGGAAAATGCAAGGTAAATGGAATTCTCGACTTATTTAATAATTTGTCAACAGTTACAGAACGCTTTGGTTACATCAGATTACATAAGTTACATAAATTTACCAAGAATGAAGAATGAGGAATCGTCTACTAAAGAGAATTTTGAAATGTTTGCTGACTGTCTTATTATTCCAAGTTGTGTCTGTCTCTCATCATCCACAGAAAATAAAGAAAGAAAAAAATAAAAAAATATAAAAAATAAAATCGTTTTTAAATCTTGATTTGTTTATATACTAAATATTAAAAATATGAGGGAAATCCAATATCTCTACAGTTCCATAGCATATTTCTACGTATTGTGCATCGATATGTTGATTGGCCTTGTACTTTCTTTCCCTCAGACATTTGTCTGCCTTTATCTTTTTTTCTGCAGTTGTAGTATTATTGTTTCCAACAGTAATATGCCTCTGCCTAATGCGCGGTCATTTTGTACACTCAATTTAAATGCTATATCAAACTTCTCTAATCAATGCTTACTGCAACACTTTGTAACGCAAATTGATGCCGATTTTCTTCTGTTTCAAGAAGTGGCATTCTCCTCATTTTCCTTTTTACCGGCATATACTGCTATTATTAATCAAGGTGAACATCAACGGGGAACCCTATTTTGTACAAGAAAGGTATACAAGTGGACGATGTAAGATGTTTACCTTCCGGGCGGGGAATTCGTTGCCGCTCAGAGGGGTTCACAATTATTAACATTTATTCACCATCGGGGACGCAAAACCGGTTACGCAGGGAACAGTTTTATAATGAAGACATTGTGCTGTTGTTACCAATAGTACCAGACAAACTTATCATGGCAGGAGACTGGAATGCGGTGGAATCACCATTAGACACGTCAGGACATTATATACTATGTAAGGCTATGCAAACTCTTATCTCATAGCTTCACCTACGCGACGTTTGGTTATTATGTCATGCAGAACGACAAATGACGTACCGCTCCGCCCGAGTACAATCACGTTTAGATAGGATCTATATATCAGACGTATGCCG
This sequence comes from Thermobia domestica, assembly GCF_964235325.1. Taxonomy (NCBI): domain Eukaryota; kingdom Metazoa; phylum Arthropoda; class Insecta; order Zygentoma; family Lepismatidae; genus Thermobia; species Thermobia domestica. The sequence goes on along the minus strand of NC_137456.1, from coordinate 338,626,062 downwards.
GCTACATATTACAGAAGCGGCCTTGCGCATCCCCTCTTTTTCTGATCATGTAGCCGTCTACATTACCTGCAAGTTCCAACAAGCTGTGAGTCGATCTGTTGGTCGCTCATATTGGAAATTGCCATCTCGACTTTTAAACCGCGCTGATATTAAAAACTTGTTCCTTCGTAAGTGGCAGTATTGGTGTAAACAACAGCGCTATTACCACAGCCTTAATCAGTGGTGGGTAGCTTACGCAAAACATAAAATTCGTTCGTTCTTTCAATGGCAAGCTCGCGAAACAAAGACCGATCTTCTCCATACCTCTTTTGGAATATTATTACAAAATTCTGCATGATATATGGTCACAACCGAGCACACCGGAAAATTTTACTCTCATGAACCACATTAAAACCAAATTACGTCAAGTGGAACATCAACTTTTTTCTAAGTTGTACAGCCGCACACATCTTGGTGAACAACTGGAAAATGAAAAGACCACCTTCTATCATTATATGAGCAATGTGTACCGTAATACTTCCAAATATATAGATTGTCTTAATGTAGGTGGGGAACAAACCCTCTACAATTTTGATGATATTCAAAATGAGTTTGTTCGTTATTATCAGCAAATGTATGACACACCTCAGGATACGTTGATGGACATACAAGACTTTATAGATTTTCCTTTACCGCATGCCCCTCCCGACGCCTTGGATTCCCTCATGAACCCTTTTTCAATCGAGGAATTGATGAGTGTTTTGAAGAAATCTCATAATATCTCCAGCCCTGGGCCTGATGAACTCCCGTACCTATTCTATAAGCAATATTGGGATATTGTGGGTCAGACAGTACTTGAAATAATGAATGAATTATTGCACGCCTCTAATATTCCACAGAATGATGGTATCTTGATACTCCTTCCTAAAAAATCCGGACGATTTTCTCTTGACGACTTTCGTCCCATTACGCTTCTGAATACCGATCTTAAAATATTGACCAAAATGATTGCTAGCCGCTTAAAACCCATCTGTAGCCAGCTCATCAGCCCCTATCAAGCTGCACCCAATCCTACGTATAATGTGCAAGCAGCACTATCCAAACTGCGAGATATTATTTCATATTACCAGTTTAAACGTCTCCCAGCCTGTGTAGTCTCACTTGACTTCCGGAAAGCGTTTGACAGTATGACCCATCAATATATCTACGCGGTACTTGAGGCATATGCATTTCCTCCATCCTTCATCAGCCTCATTACTACGTTATATAACAATGCATCCTCCAAAATTCATTCAAATGGTCATTTGTCACCTGCTATAGACCTTAAACGTGGTACAAGACAAGGCTGCGCACTTTCGGTATTATTATTCAGTCTCGGACTTGACCCTCTACTACAAAAAATTGCGAGGGATCAAGATCCACTATTACATGATTTTCATAAGCTTAATATCCAAGCATACGCAGATGATGTTACACTACTCTGTACTGAATTTTCTCATCTTCAGAAAGCAATGCAACATATTGAGCGGTATTCTTTGCTCAGTGGACAAATGCTCAATACACATAAATCTAAGCAATTATTGTTTCATAACTGGCAATGTACGGATTCCACGCCGAACCCTTGAAACGTGCAGTCGCTCTCCGTTCTTAAAATTCTTGATATTACATTCACTAATGATGCCAAAAATCAACAGCAGCATATATGGAACCCGATCATAACCCAAATGCGTATACAAAGTCAAACAGATAAACCACGCGCACTTCCCTTGTATCAACGGGTATGGTATGCTAACGCCTACCTTTGCTCCAAACTTTGGTATGTGGCACAAATTTTTTCTTTAACAGAAGTGTATGCCAAGAAAATAGACTCCCTCATTGGGTGGTTTCTATGGAAAGGATGCCTTTTCCGAGTACGACGGTCGGTTCTGTCCCTCCGATATGCTCACGGTGGTCTCAATTTGATTAATATTCGACAGAAAGCTAAAGCACTACTGTTAAAAAACATACATGTACAGTCTTTAAATGCACTTTCACACACTGCACAGTGGTTAACGTGCTGGACAGCCAGCCTTCATGGAAATAACCCTCCTCACTTACGCCATGATAATCTTTGTCCATCCTATCTACGTGACCTCATCTTAAACTGGGCATACCTGCCCACCTTGTCCCCAGAACAGGCCGGTAATACACGCATTTTATACACCATACTTCAATAACAGCACGACAATTCTGAAACTGCTTCTATAATTATGCACCATCCACACCACAACTGGTCCGCGATTTGGCAGAATTTGAATCATCCTCTCCTCACCAGTGAAGTGAAAAGTCTGTGGTACCAAGCAATTCATAATCTGATCCCCACCAATGAACGCTTGTACGCTATTCATCGCAGTCATACTGACTTATGCCTTATTTGTGAACACAGAGATACCTTACACCATCGCCTTTCGGAATGTTTAGATGCTAGACCAATTTGGAACCAACTTATTACTTGGCTGGCACTCATCTGCCGTAAACCTAAACAGTATTTTACGGCGAACATTTTTCTTTTCCCTGACTATCACTGGTTTCCGCCAACTCGGAACACAACCGTCACCTGGCTCCTCGGTACTACTCTTTATTACTTGCTTCACACTAGACCTCACTGTACAGCAATTGAATATTTTGATTATTTGCAACGTTCCCGGTGGAAACTACGGCGTCGGGTGGAGGAAAACAAATATTTCGCAAATTTTTTACATGTCATATTTGATTAGTCGATTTTTTTTTCCTAGTAGTGTGAACTTACGAGTACAACGTCTTGACTCTTTGTATTTATATATATTTCTCATGTATAGATTCCAGTTTCATAATTATGTACTGTTTTAACACCCATGGTTCTTATGTAGTGTTGTAACCTGGACTTTGTATTTCAGAACATCATGAATAAAAAGAAAGAAAAAAAGTGGGCTAGCGCTATATGCTAGTAATAAACTTCTTTTTTGGCGCGAGTTCAAACCCGGCCCGAGGAATTTTTTTTAACATTTTTTCTACATTTTTATAACACTTATTAGATTAAAATAATATGAAAATAATACTTAAAGTGATTTATTTATTTGTACGCAGATAAGTAGTTGTAGTACTTATGCCCTTGTACTCCATGATAAAGGGCTCGTTTTGTTCCCCTTGTACTTCATGATATAAATTTTGTGACAACTTAAAACAACTGGCTAGGATAGCGCGTAAAACAGCTGGCTAGAATAGCGCGCGGAAAAACGTACTTCCGGGAGTATTACTCTACGAGCGGGTCGTCAACCAATTCACTTGCGCGGTGGGGATGCCCTGACGACCAATTCATATGAACGAATTAAATGATCGAATCATTTTAGTGAATCAAAGTAAATGAATCGATTCTCCGAAATGAATCGTTTTGCCCTTCACTACGGTGAAGTATTGAAAAACTGGCATGATTATATCATTGTAACACTGAAGCATAGGCATACAACACCTAATCATGCTTCTCTAAAAATACGTGATTTTTTGTAACCACCGAATAAATACTAATTACATTTTTTTTAAATAATGCTAGCTTGAAAGCTAGCTACCTCTAAGTGGGGTACGCCCTCTTTCAGGAATGGGAAGTTATAGGAAATAATGGTTGCGTGGATGATTTGTGGATGGTCTAAGGGATGCTAGAGTACTGGGTTATAGTTTTCTTTATATACATTTATTTATTTATAAAATCAAAATAGTAGGGACATTATGATCTTTGCGATCATAATCATTATGACATCGGTAGCGGAAGGAATTTGGGAACATAGACATGTTACAAATACAATACAAATATTGAAGTATTGAAAAGCTGGTATGATTATATCATTATAACACTGAAGCATAGGCATACAACACCTAATCGTGCTTCTCTAAAAAAAACGTGATTTTTTAGAACCCACGAGTAAATCCTAATTACAATTTTTTTTAATGCTAGCCCTTGGGCTAGCTACCCTGTAGAGGGCTACACCCTCTTTTAGGAAAGGGATGGAACGGAATGAAGGAATTTAAGGTGATAATCGTTGGGCTAAGAGATATTTCTTTATTACTTTATATTTTGGGTCATTATAGTCTTTGCGACTATAATCATTTTATAGGTGAGGTAATTAACAACAAAAGATTTATATTGTTACAAGTACAATAAATATGATGAGAATAATACAAAACAGGCTTGTGATAATAATTCAAAACTGTATAAATGAATATGAGGTATGAAATGAGGTGCGATGCACGCCACAACACACAGGGACTGTTAATAAAGACAAATGCTGGTTATCTTCTGCCTAGGGGCGACGCTAGGCCAATGTAGACAGAGGAGGCCCTGTTAGATGACAGAGGAGTTACTGTGCTTGATATGACGGGTAGATATGCGGTAGATGGACATGAAGGCGGTGATCCTGCACAAGTGCGAAGTCTGGATGATTAGGTGGTAAAGTATAGCAATAGAGTGTGAAGAGTAAATTAAGAGGGAGATGGTAATATCGTGGCCGAACAGATGATAGAGCGAGGTAATGCATGGTTTCGAAAAGCAATGGTTGTTCTTGCTGGAAGCGAATGGTGATGAAGTTTTGGCGGAGAGATTCAATGTGATAAAGCAATGTAGGAAAGGTTATGAGCGAATACAAGTAGCGAGTCGGACTAGGAAGAGAAATACGATGAGCGATACGAAAGGCATGGCGCTCGAAGGTTGCCAGTTTGAAGTAGAATGAAGATGGAGCTGATATCCAGGCAGTGAACCCATAGGTAAGTACAGGACGAAGAAAAACCTTATATGTGTTGAGAACGATGTGTGATGTTAGTCCCCATGTGGTGCCAGTCAGACGTTTTAGAAGATTGAGGCGGTTATAGACTTTAGTTTTAATGTAGTTTAGATGAGGAGTCCAAGTAAGGTGTTGATCAAATATAATGCCGAGATAAGTCACTGTTTTGCTGAGACGAATTGGTGAATTCTGAATGGAGAGAGAGAGAAGTGATGGATTTCTGTGAAATCTGGAGCGTTTGCGTGGTGGAAGAAATACGATGGCCTGAGTTTTTGAAGCATTTATAGTGAGCTTCCATTTTCGACACCACTGAGAAAAACGATCAATTGATTCCTGTAATATTAAGTTGATGTGTCTGATGGTACGGCCGAGAGCGAGGAAAGCAGTATCATCGGCATATTGAAAGGTATGTACGTCTGCGGGCAGAGTCGGAAAGTCGGAAACGAATAGCAGGTACAGCAAGGGGGACAGAGCTGATCCTTGAGGGACGCCAGAATGTAAAAATATTGGATGAGATAAATGATTGTTAATATGAACATAGGTAATGCGGCAAACCAAAAAGTGATAGATAAAACGGATATATGGAGATGGCAATTTAAGTTTGATGAGTTTGAAGATGAGAGCGAGATGCCAGACTTTGTCAAATGCTTTTTCTAGGTCAAAAAGCACAAGCCAGGATGGTCGCACAGAATTATAGTGATTTGTGATAAGGGTGCTGAGTCGTTGGAGCTGATCGTTGATGGAGTATGACGGGCGGAAACCGGCTTGGAAAGATGGGATGAGATTGCGTGCACGGAGATAAGGATGAAGCCTATTGACCAGAATGCGTTCCAGTACTTTGCTAAAAGTCGAAGTGAGTTGTATAGGGCGGTAGGAAGATACGGCGCTGGGTGGCTTATTCGGTTTTGGGAACATAAGCGTTTTAGACATCTTCCATTCGGCAGGAAAAAAGCCTGTGCGAAGGATGAAAGTGAAGATAGAGGCTAATAAAAGGAGGAGTGAGGGTGGACTTTCCTTGATATGGCGATATGTAATTGAATCAAAACCTGGAGCAGAGTTTCGTTTAGTCTGGACAATGGAAGTGATATCGGCAACAGTGATGGGAGAAGTGAGTTCATTAGGCGGCAATGTATGACTGGCACTAGGTTGGAAGAGAGGGCTTGCTGGGTTGACTTTATCGACTGGATAAGAAAAAATATGATCAGAAGGTTGAGGAGTGAAGATATCGTGGAGGTAGTCGGCAAAAGCATTGGCCTTGTCTTGATCAGAAGCAGCTGGACTATTATCGATGATGAGTGGGTAAGGGGTTTTACTGAATTTGCCACAAAGCGCATTGAAACGTTTCCAATAACGTGATGGATGTGCTGTGTTGGCGAGAGTGTTACAAGTTTTAATCCATTGGCGCTTTTTGTATGCTTCAAGATAGTTCTTTACGGAACGTTGTTGCTGATTGTGAAGGCGGAGAGCTTCAGGATTCCGTGTCCGAACGTACTCACGATATGCTTGGCGGGAGCGTTTGATCTGAGCGAGATAGTGCGGAGGCAATTTAGGTTGGTATGGAGTGGAACTGGTAGTTGGAATGCATAATTCAGATGCACGGGTGATCTCAGAAGTGATTGTAGTGACGTGTGCATAGAGTTCGTCAGATGTTGTAGGAGGGTGGAGATCTGCAACAGCAGTTGTAAGATATGTACGATATTTATCCCAATTGGCTTTATCAAAGCGAGGCGTTCGGAGTGGTGGAGGTGCATTTTGCGGACGAAGAGTACCAAGATGATATGAAAGTTTGATCGGTGCGTGGTCACTACCAAGGAGATCAAGGACTGTGATGGTACTGTTAGTGGTAAGTGTAGTTGAGGTGATAGCGATGTCAGGTGTGGTATTTGACACGGGCCTGGTAGCAGATGGAGGAATATGCATTATGCCTGTGGTATGAGTTGTAATGTGGTCTGTAAAGCGTGTGCGTTCATTTGGTGTGCGACTATGAAAATTGATATCGGCAAGAATTATGTAATGTTTATAGGTATGAGAAATATGACTGAAAAAATCAAGTGGGATGGGATGGCCTGGACGAACATAAATAGTAGCAAAAGTAATTATGATAGACTTGAAGTATAGGGTAATGATGATATGCTCAGGAAGATGTGGAACAGGACAGATGTGGTGGCGATGTGGAATGTGATTGCGAAAGCCAATTGCTACTCCGCCGTTTGTACGTAGGGCGGGAACTGTATTGTCATGGCGAATGAGTGTGTAACGAGGAATTTTACAGATAATGGATTTTGTGAGATATGTCTCATTTAGTAAAAAGACAGATGCGTGCTCTTCGAGTAGCAGTGCTTCGAATAGAAGTTTGTTGGTAGGTAATGAGCGAATATTCATGAAAAGGAAGACTAAATCCATGATGATGTGTAAGTTAAACAGTTGTTTCTTGACGTGAGGTATGGAAATGAACATAATTGTTGGTGTAGGTGGCGTAGAAATTGACGTTGAAGACAGATTTTGCTGCTTTAGTAATTTGTTGTAGAATATGATTGCGTTGAAATGGATGAATGTTTTGTAGGGCGAGCGTGAGAAATTGAAGAAGCTGCTGTATGGTAACTGGATCTGTGGTGTGGAGATTGGTTGGAGGTGAAGCGTCTGGCATCCGGAGCGGAACGACTAAATCAGGACGTTGTTGGTCAGGTTGAGGTTTATTTTTGCATTTATAACTATAGGCCGGATGTTGGTCGTGGCAAGTGGGACATTCAGGTGGCTGCTGAAGATTAGTGCAGAGGCGCGTATGATATGGTCCTGTGCAATGTCCACAGACTGGCGGATTTTTGCAATTAGCAGTGTTGTGGTCATTGTATATTTGACAGTTTTCACATCGCACAGGAAGAGGAGCTGGAGTGCGTGACGGTTCAACCCTGTGACGACGTTTGTAAATGTATGCGCCAGTAGTGAGCAATGTGTCGATCGTATCTTGTGAAGCTGTAAGAACGCGCACCATGTATGTTGCCCCTTGATTGTTCCGTATGCGGATGACTTTGTGAATGTTATGTCCCTCATGTTGAAGTTCTTCATGAATTTCGGTGTCTGAATATGTTGGGTCAACTCCCCGGATGACAACAGACAAAAATGGTGGACGTTTTGGTGGTGGTGCTTGTTTCTGTCGTGCAGAGGAGAGAGATGTAAGAGTGGCGTTCTTCCCAAAGATCTCAAACGAGGCCTTGTTTCTGACGGTGATAGCAAACTGCGGGTCTGTAGACTTTAAGATGTAACCGTTACGAGTCTTGATGACTTCTGCTAGTGGAATGCTTCGTAGATACTTCCGTAGTTGTAATGTGATGAACTTCTCATTACTGTACTTTGTGTCAAAATTTTGAAGTAGGAATGAATGAAGAATGTGGCGATTATGAGGCTGATTATTGGTGAGAGATGTTTGAGAGTTTAGAATAGTTGTATTGCTATTCTCATCGGCCGCATCCATATCAGAAGTTGCTGAAATGTCGTCTCTGTGCTGCTTCTTCGACTGATGACGAGGCTGCTTCATAGTATCAGCATACAATTGAGAGTTTCGTGGGGACCTAGAACGGGTGGAGACATTTGAAGCTGACGAAGCTGTAGAGCTACCGGATATGGTTCGCTGCCGGCTGCCAGTATCCTTCCGCTTGACCACCTTCGTGCTCGAAGCGGTCGGAGTGACAAATACCGGAGGAAGACCACCGTGCCGTCCATCCACCTGTGGTCCAGAAGCAGCTTGATCTGCCATAGCAGAGACCGATAGATTTTTAGAGAGCCGTGAGACCCGAAGATGATGTGTAGTGAGTTATGAATGTGATGAAGGTAGGACAACCCGTTTGGATAGTTGCCCAGGAGGAGCGGCTCCTCTGGCTCGATCCGTAGATCCGGACGCCCTTGGCTTGATAAGTCTGACGGACGGATCTCTAGAAAGAAACAGAGAAAGGGGCTCACGATATGGAAAGGGAAGGATAATTCAAAAATCGTCACCATATGCAAGGTAACGCTTCAGAGCAAGCTCTGGATAAGTTATGTAATTACAATTTTTTTTTTTGGCTAGCCGGAGGCTAGCATCCTTTTAGAGGGCTACACCCTCTTTTAGGTATAGGATGTGATAGGATAGTTTAGGTGCATAGGAACAATGGTTGGGCTAAGTGATATTTTAAGAATTCCTTTATTATTCTTATCTGAAAACAGGACATTATGATCTTTGCGACCATAATCATAACTGTGGGAAAGGTATTCTACGTTTATTAGCCTGAACTTGTAATTTAGATTAATTGGTGTTACACATAGAAATATATAATAACAACAACTATCACAAAATACATACAATAAAAATAACTATTAACGTAATCGCAACATAATGGGATACAGTAAATGATTATTCGATATGAACACATACAAAATCATTAACATGTAAAGTATTAATCAATAATGAGGGCGAAGAATGGGATGAAGTGCGATGCACGGGACAACACAGGGTTTTGTTAGGAAGACGAATGAGTGTTATCTTCTGCCTAGGGGCATCTCTAGGCTGATGATGACGATGGGAGCCCTGTTAGTCACAAGAGGTATTACTGTGCAGTAAATGAAGGGAAAATGTGAGGTAGATGGTCATGAAGTTGATACTCGTGTAACAGGACTCGGTCTGGATGATCGGGAGGCAGAGTGTAGCAGTAAAGTGTGAAAAGGAGACAAAGCGGAGAGTAAACGTACCGAGGACGGATAGGATGAAGTTCATGAAAATGCATACTGGCCATGAGTAATGGATGCTGAGAGCTGTAACGAGCTGAGATGAATTTCTGTCGGAGAGACTCAAGATGATATGTGATGCTGGGGAATTTGATGAGTTCATAAAGTTCTCTGGTGGAGCTGGGTAGCTGGATACGGTGGGCTATGCGGAATGCGTGCCGTTCGAGAATTCGCAGCTTTTCGTAAAAGGAAGCTGGTGCAGAAATCCAGGCGGGGAAGCCGTAGCTGAGAACTGGACGCATGAATGCTTTGTATGTATTAAGGACTATGGTCGGTTGGAGTCCCCAGGTCGTACCAGTGAGGCGCTTCAGGAGATTTAGGCGTTGGTAGGCTTTGGCAGCGATGTGTTGTAAGTGAGCTTTCCAGGTTAGGTGAGTATCATAAATTATGCCTAGGTAGGTGACTGTTCTGGTTGGAATGATGGGAGTATCGTGAACCCGAAGTGAGAGTAACGACGGGTTTCGATGGACCTTAGAACGTTTGCGAGGTGGAATGAAAGTGATAGCTTGAGTTTTCGCTGCATTAATAGAGAGGTTCCACGTGGTGCACCAACGAGTGAAGCGATTAATGGCCTCTTGCAGATGTTGATTAATTTGCCGAATAGTGTTACCCAAGGCTAGAAAGGCAGTATCGTCCGCATATTGAAATAAATAAATGTCAGGAGGAAGCGAAGGAAAATCGGCCACAAAAATGATGTACAATAGAGGTGATAAAGCAGAACCCTGAGGTACTCCAGACAGAAGAAATATAGGATGAGAGAGCTGATTGTTGATGGAGACGTAAGAAAGGCGACAGACCAGAAAGTGATAAATAAAACGAACGTAAGCAGTGGGAAATTTAAGGTGAATAAGTTTGTAAAGAAGTGCAAGATGCCATACCTTGTCAAAGGCTTTCTCCAAGTCAAAGAGTAGAAGGCAAGAGGGTTTGATAGAATTGTAGTGGGTTGTGATTAGACTGGTGAGGCGAAGGAGTTGGTCGTTGATGGAGTAGGAAGGTCGGAAGCCTGCTTGGTGAATAGGAAGTATACCTTTAGTTTCGAGATACGGATGTAGTCGCTTAACAATGATACGTTCTAGAATTTTACTGAAAGTAGATGTTAACTGGATCGGACGGTAGGAGGATGTGTCAGTTGGAGGCTTATTGGGCTTTAGAAACATCAGAGTTTTAGAAGTTTTCCAGTCTGTTGGAAAGAAGCCTGTGCGAAGAATGAATGTGTAGATAATGGCGAGCAGATTCAATAATAATGGAGGACCCTCTTTGATATGCCTATATGTAATGTTGTCAAAGCCAGGGGCTGAATTTCGCTTACGGTTAACAACAGTAATGATTTCTTCGGTAGTGATGGATGTTGTGAGTGGATGATTTGGTAACGTATGAGAGACGTTAGGTTGTAAGGCAGGAGATGCAAGACTGATGCGGTTTACAGGGTGTGCATTGGTAAAATTGGTAGTTGGTGCAGGTGTAAAGATGTCCTGTAAGTAATCAGCAAAAGCGTTTGCTTTCTCTTTGTCAGTTTGGAGCGGAGCATTATTGCGAAGAAGTGGGTAATGCGTCTTGGTATATTTGCCACACAGGGCATTAAACCTTTTCCAAAATTTTGTGGGATGGCTGGTTTCATTAAGAGCATTACACGTTTTGACCCATTGTCTCAGTTTATAAGCCTTGATATAGTTTCGAACAGTACGCTGTAGTTGGGTATGATGATGAAAAGTATCAGGATTTCTAGTACGGAGGTATTCTCGGTACAATTGGCGGGAACGGCTAATCATAGGTAAGTATTGTGGGGGAAGACGAGGTTTATACGGTGTGGAGAAAGTGGATGGAATGTAAAGTTCTGATGCATGAGTGATAGTTGAGTTAATGGTATTAATGCTGTCATATAACTGGTCTTCTGTCTCTGGAGGTTGCAGATGATGTAATGACTCAGAGATATGGTCACGGTACTTGTCCCAATTGGCTTTGTCGAAGCGAAGAGTAGGCCGAAGATGTGGTGGATTGGTAGAGTGAGAGGCCTGAGTATGGCGGTACGTCAGCCGAATAGGTGCGTGATCGCTGCCAAGAAGTGGAAGCACATCAACTGTACAGTAGGAGGCAAGAGTATTAGAAGTGATGACTATGTCGGGTGTCGTCTGAGAGACAGGACGAGATGGTGCCGGTAGATCATGAAGAATGCCTGTGGTATTGGAAGTAACAAATTGAGTGAAGGTGGTACGTTCATTATCGGTACGGCTATGGAGATTGATATCTGCCATGATTATATAGTGCTTGTATGTGTTGGAAATATGTTGGAGGAAAGCAAGAGGTATCGGATGTCCGGGTCTTATATAAATGGTGACGAGAGTGATGGCAATTTGAGGGAAATATAGAGTCGTGATAACATGCTCGGGAAGATTTGGTAACGGGCAAGTATGGCGCCGAGAGGGAAGGGTATGGTAAAACCCTATGGCTGCCCCACCATTGGCTCTCTGAGCGGGAAGAAGGTTGTCGTGGCGATGGATGTTATAACGAGCGAGGTGGATAACGTCCGATCTTTTAAGGAAGGTTTCGTTGAGGAGAAAGGCGTTTGCCTTTTCTCCGAGCAGTAGCGTTTCGAATAGTAATTTGTTTTTAAAAAAGGATCGAATATTAAGGAATAAGACGACAAGAGCCATAATTAAGTACAATAGGTGATGGCAGTTAAGAAGTGGGTGGGAGATTTGTTGTGTGAAAATGAGCGTCTGTATTAGAATAAGTTGCGTTGAATGAAACATGAAAAATAATGCGAGCAGCGTGAATGATTTGCTGGAGGATATGAGGACGAATGAAGGGGTGGATATTTTGTAATGCTAATGTAGTGAAAGCAAGAAGTTTATCGATGGTGACAGGAGTGGAGTCGACAGGAAAGTCAGTGTTTGTGGAGGAGTCGTGAGTCCGGAGTGGAGCTACTAGCTCAGGACGAGAGGTTTCCGGTTGAGGCTTTCCTTTGCACTTATAACTGTAAGTTGGATGCTGTTCATTGCATGTAGCACAGCGAGGCGGAAGTTGTAAATTGGAACATGTGCGGGTTGAGTGACTACCAGTGCAGTAACCACAAACAACTGTGTTGCGACAATTAGCAGTGGTATGCTGATTGTAAGCTTGGCACTTCTCGCAACGAAGAGGAAGTGGTGGTGATGAGCGAGATGGTTCTACACGGTGCCTCTTTTTATAGATCAGTGCGCCATGAGTAAGCAATGAATCAATCGTCTCCTGTGATGGGGTTAAGATTCGCATCATATATGTGGGCCCCTGATCGTTACGAATACGAAGAACTTTTGTTATGTTGAAACCTTCTAGTTGCAATTCTTCGTGAACTTCTTCATCTGTGTATGAGGGGTCGACTCCCCTAATAACAACAGAGAGAAGAGGAGGTTTCCTAGGAGGTGGTGGTTGCTTACGTCTCGATGAACTGAGTGTTTCGATTTTCGCAGTTTTCCCAAAGATTTCAAAGGAAGCTTTGTTCCGGATGGTGATAGCAAAGTTGGGATCCGGCGATTTCAAGATGATTCCATTACGGGACTTCACTACTTGAGAAAGAGCGATGCTCGGTAAGTACTTACGCAGTTGAAGAACCACGTATTTAATGTTATCGTACTTAGGATCGAAGTTTTGGAGCAGAAATGAATGAATCTGTGGAGCTGAAATGCATGAGATGCCTGATTGCGGATGAGATTGATGTGACGACGATGGATGAGAGATAGCGGTATCCATGGCAACGGAAGTATCTGTTTGGCTCAAATGTTGCTTCTTTGCTGGCGGTGAGTTCATGACTCGCTCAGCATAGCTTTCTGGATGGTGTGGTGATCTAGATCTGCTGGAGGCATTAGAGATAGTGGAGGCTGTGGAGCGCTCCGAAGCTCGACGGTGCCTATGACCATCCTTCCGCTTTTCCACCTTCGTGGAAGAAACGGGAGGGACAAGAAAGACTGGTGGTAATCCTCCATGATGACCATCTATCTGACAAGTAAACCTTACGTTTGGGTGAATCGAGTTGCTGACTGAGACACATATGAGAAAGTAGTACTAAATATGGTCAGTATTTCAGTGAAGTTTTAGGTGCGAAGCTCCAGGGGTTTAGGAGATACAGCTACCAGAACATCACATGGAAGTACAGAATAGTCTTCATTCAGTTGGAGGTAAACGCTCTGTAAGACCTCTAATAACGACAAAAGATGAATAACAAATATATGGGTACATATTAGGACTAGGGAGAAGTCAAATAGTAAGGGTATACCTGACGGCGGCCATCTTGAAATCCGCCATTTTGAATTAAGGTTAAGTTTTTAAAATAGGAATAGGGTCATGTGATACATGATTTAAGGCGCAAATTTAATCAGAAGAACAATGGTGACGTTAATTTTGATTTACGCGCAATTGGTAAAAAGTTACAGGGAAATTAAATATTGTTGCTGCATATGTATTAGTCCTTTACCTCACCTTGTAAATTTCGTGTTAATGATAATAATTAAATAGAAAGCAGATGGATAAATATTAGGTCTATGGTAAGAGTAGCCTTGATGGCGGCCCTGTTCAAATCCGCCATTTTGAATCAGACAAAAGTTTTAAACAAAACGCATAACAGTGACATCTTATTAATAGCAATTTTTACCATAAATCCAACGGTATAATCATTTTTGCTTTATCATTAACCAGCACTTGTTATCGCATAAACAAGTTGTTAATTTAAGGAAAAATGACCAAAGTGGAATTGAGTCATAATTGAACTTGGGTCTTTCTTCCAGAAAAGTCCTCAACTAGTACAATCACCAGTTCAGAAATTATGTAGTTCAGAAAAGAGTGCATGACTTGCACAAGTGCTCTGCTCACAGGGAGCACACCTGACAAAGGCAATCGAGTTACACTTGATACATTTGTCGTTAACAATTCCGTCAAAGCAGTAGTCGTAAGGAGCGATCCATTTAATTTTGTGCTGGTTAATGATAAAGCAAAAATGGTTGTACCGTTGGAGTTATGGTAAAATTTGCTATTAATAAGGTGTCACTGTTATGCGTTTTGTTTAAAACTTTTGTCTGATTCAAAATGGCGGATTTGAACATGGCCGCCATCAAGGCAACTCTTACCATAGACCTAATATTTATCCATCTGCTTTTTATTTAATTATTATCATTAACACAAAATTTACAAGGTGGGGTAAAGGACTAATACATATGCTGCAACAATATTTAATTTCCCTGTAACTTTTTACCAATTGCACGTAAATCAAAATTAACGTCACCATTGTTCTTCTAATTAAATTTGCGCGTTAAATCATATATCACATGACCCTATTCCTATTTTAAAAACTTAACCTTAATTCAAAATGGCGGATTTCAAGATGGCCACCGTCAGGTATACCCTTACTATATGACTTCCCCTTGTCCTAGTATGTATCCATATATTTGTTATTCATCTTTTGTCGTTAGAAGAGGTCTTACAGAGCTTTTACCTCCAACTGTATGAAGACTATTCTGCACTTCCATGTGATGTTCTGGTAGCTGTATCTCCTAAACCCCTGGAGCTTCGCACCTAAAACTTCACTGAAATACTGACCACATTTAGTACTACTTTCTCATATGTGTCTCAGTCAGCAACTCGATTCACCCAAACGTAAGGTTTACTTGTGAGAGCCTACGCCTGAAGCAGGATCCGCCATGGAGTGTAGATGGTGGGCCGAAGCCCAAACCAATCAGATGTGACGTAATGAGATGAAATGTGATGCAGGTGAGGTGACCCGTTCGGATAGTCACCAAGGTTGGGACAGTTCTCTGGACAAACCCGTAGCACTACACACCCTTGGCTTGATGAGTCTGGAGAGTAGCGCTCAGAGGAATGACGCAGAAAAAAGCCCGGGACGAGGAACAGGAAGGATATCAAAATGCAGCTGTTCTGACGTCTGGTACGTCACAGCTGTTTGGATCGAATGAAATATCGATCGAGAGTATGTCACGTAATTACAATTGGTAAGTCTTTTACTTATGTAATATGATTCTAAGGTATTCGCTGTGAGCTTCGAAATGAATATTAGAAATTTTTAATGGATTTCAAATTATATTAAAAATAATTATTTCTGCCGAAAACAAAAATATTTCTCTGAAGGCCTCGTAGAAAAAAGTTTACATCTTTTTTGTAGGGGGCTGGCAATATTTTAAGACTATTCAAACAGTAGTACGTGCTGCCATCAACTGACAATATTTTAACTACGCAAGAATTCGCTTTCACGAAACAATTTGTTTTTGTGGCCACGACCGTTAATTGATATAGTGCCGTAGTTTTATCTGAGTTTTACGTTAATGCGACTACATGAAAAGCATGGGCGTCTCTGGCATGCAAAAATGTAGAGGGACAACTAGAATAAAGAATGCTTCTACACTCGCAACTAAATTTACGGGGAAACTGCTCTAATTATGAGCTAGAGAGGTACAAATAATCACAATTTTCTTCCATTATTGGTAGGTCACTTGCTTCATATTTAGATTGTTTTTATATTTATACAGTAGTTCTTAGGGAATTTCGTCTTGACGTAGGAATTATATCATAAATACTACCCCTTAATACTAGGTCTATATGTATCTGCCATCCTTGTATTCCTTCTATCTTTCCACCATTTCTCACAGAGTAAGGTGTACGTGTTTTCTCCTATGTGAATGATCGAACATCATTTTAGTTATTTCATATTACATTCCTTCAACCTTAATTTCACGTTTTTGTTTCGTGCAATCCAACATTTACATGTTAGCATGTAATTCCACTTTGTAACCATGGGCGTGGGGGGCACTGCCGCACAATGTAAAAATTCGAAAGGCTGAAGCTCCCCAAATCTTATATATTTGTTACAAACTGCTTATGCAATGATGTAACATTACGGGCCATATTCTCTTATAGCTGCCTGCGCAAATTAGCGTACAGCAATGCAACACAAAAAATGAGAGAATCAATTTTAATTCCTGTTCTGATTACGGCAACTAAAATGGAAATTTTGCATTGCGTCGACGCAAACCCCTAGGGAAACAAGTAATAAGTTTAATTGACTGTGTCGAACCTTTCCTCAAAAAGTATGAAACGACTAATTTTCTAAAACAAATATTAATTATATACTATAATGTACTTAGCAACATTGATATGTTGAAACTCATGACATAAAAGAAGAAAACAATGAAAAATCTGCACCAACCAATTCGATTTATAATCTGTGCACACTTGTCTCCAACTAATACGATGCATAAGGAAACAAAGAAAAAAGAACTTGCAATTTAACATTACTTCGTGTGCAGTTTTATCTTGTGTGTGGACAGCCATGTGTAGTTATAGAGATATAAAAACTTTTTTTCTCTAAAAGCTGTGAAATTAGTTCTTATAACAATCGTGAATTACAATGTCACCTTAAAACGAAAGTTCCTTCGGCAGTGAACAACGAGATAGAATGTGTCTCTTCTACTTCAGGGCAAATAAACGTCAACAAGAGCGAAGAAAATAACAGTGTGAATGATAATGGTGTTTGTGCTAATCAAACAGAAACACCAAGTCAATCGGAAAGTAATATGCAGTGTACTTTCGAAACTGATAGTTTTAGTAATACAACTGATAACACGACCCTTTCTAGTGTAAGTGCACGGGTAAAAAATTCTTCTGAATTAACGTTTAGTGATCTCAGTGACCTTACAACTGGATCAAAAAGAACAGTTTTATCTGTTTATCCTTCGACAGAATTTGGAAGTGTTCGTCGCAGTTTTAGTTCATCTTGGTATAATAAATTTGAATGGTTAAAGTATAGTATTCAAAGAGATGCAGTGTTTTGCTTTGTATGTAGACAGTTTCCATCAGGAATAAAGGAAGACATATTTACAGAGAAGGGAATGAGAAACTGGAAGAAATATGTTTGAAAAGCTCAGTAAGCTTGCCGTTAGTTCTGCTCATTTATTTTCATTGAAAAAGTGGATAGAATAAGAAGAGAATTCTGTATCTGTGGTAAGTCTGGTGACTACATCGCACAGAAAGCTTGTGGAGGGAAACAAGTCATATTTAATTAAAGTTATAGATATTGTACTGTATCTGGCTAAACAAGGACTAGCGTTACGTGGAAATGATCAATCAGAATCGTCAACGAACAAAAGAAATTTTCTGGAATTGTGTTAACTTTTCGCGAAGCATGATGAAAATTTTAGAAGAAATCTTACATGTTATCACAATTTAACATCCAGGATGGTTCAAAAGTAACTCCTTGAAGTATGCAAGGATGAAGTGATTCGACAAATAGTGCAAGAAGTAAATGACTCTGGATTTTTTGCTTTACTTGTCAATGAAGCAAAATTACACAAAACTAATCAATTGTGTATTTGTGTGCGTTACGTGTACGAATCAGTAGTGTAAGATTGCTATTAATGGAAGATATATCAATGGAAAGATCAACACCTGGTTTAGCTAAAGCTATAAATCATGTAGTATAATTGATAAATATAGAATCTCCGCTGTAATGATTGGACAGTCTTACGATGGCTGCTATAATGGCTGGTGTTAAACGACTACTTCAAGCAATAATTCGCGAGACTCATCCATATGCAGTTTATGTGCATTGTATGGCACATAAACTTAATTTAGTACTAATTGCAGGCTTGCAATGAAATTGATCTTGCATGTTTTTTCTTTAATACAATGCAGTCTTTGTACGAATTTTTCGCAGATGCAGAGAATAATTCTCGTTTTATTTCCATACAGAAAGAACTTAAGGTAAATCCATGTGAGATAAGCAAATTAAGTGATACAATGTGGACATGTAGAGCAACAGCAGTGGCGAATGTCAAATCTACTTTCAAATCTATCATTGAGCTGTTAGAGTATTTTTCGACAAATTTTCGACATTATAATTCGTGTCAAGCAAAAGGACTATTAAGTGACATTCAATCCCTAGACTTTATTGTGTGCCTCATAGTTTTTATAAGTACTTAACTTTGATCATGTTTTGGGCAAGTCGCTACAAAAGGTTGATACTTGTCTTGCATTGTTTTACCAATCAGTGAAAACGTTGATAGATAGCATTTCTTCTCAAAGAAATCATGAAGAATGTTTAAATATGTGGAAAGATGTGAAGACTTTCTCTGAAGTGAATGGCGTGCATCTGCCACAATTTGAGAATTCACGCAGCAGTTCAGAGCTTTTCCGGAAGCGTAATCGACTACTTGCGAGCAGTTGAAACGAATATGTTGTGTTTGAGTCTGTTGGACAGAAGAATATTTATGAAAGTGATACAAATGACTATGTTTTTGTCAAATATATCAATCAGGTCTTCTATCCTGTAATGGACGATTTTGTCAGTGAAATGAACAAGAGATTTTCTGGCGAGGCCATTGATTTGGCTATTTCAAGTGAAGACTTCTGGCGCTTAAATGAAGAAATTGGTGACTTCTTCATAAATCACTTTTCCATGTCTGGTATTATAAACGTCTTCTCCTAAGAGAAATGTATATAGCAAGAAATTTCTTTCGAGAAGCCAACATTAGTTTGAAAAATATTCCTTTGAGCATATTGGTGACTGAGCCACAGTCGAGAATTTCAAGTGGCGTGTATCCTAATTTGCACAAAATGATTAAAATAAGTATGACATTGCCATCAAACAGTGCGAAGTGTGAAAGAGTATTTTCGACAATGTGGCGCATTAACAATTGGTTTCCTTGTAATATGAGTCAGGACCATTTTTGCCACCTTAAAGTTATGTTCTCCGAAGCTGATATCCCTAACAAACTAGACCGCAACTCTGTGATTGAAACATATCGTAAGAAACAGGACACGTGTATAAGATTTGTCCTAAAGAAGATTTTCTCAAACATTTATAAAAGTAAGCATCGTATTTCATACTTCTTACAAAATTATAAACGTATTTTCAATGTTCTCTTTCTATATTTTGTATGTAACTTGATAGTGTTGCAAGCATTGGAACTTAACTTCCTACTCTAGAATGTATTATTACTCTCATATCTTGTATACTGGGCCACATAAACATTGCAACTCTCTTATAGTCCAATATTCTATTTTGTGTGTTTGAAATCAATATTTCGGTGGTTACTTGCTTATCAGGCGTTAGTTTAAGGTTAGATTAGCTACGCCGCAACCTGTGGAACGTTGATCTGAAATAGGTTGCATAAGATAAAGTCTTAAGACAATAGTAGAGTTGCGATATTTATGTGTCCCACTGTACAAGAGGATCTCTGATTCGATTCTAGGCCGAGTGAGTCTGTGGTAGACAACATTGCCTTCGTGGGTTTCTCCCGATTCAATTAAATTATTCCACGAATTAAAATAATCTTTCATTTTTAAAGAAGGTATTAGTAATGTAAACAAACAGAAAACTCCCGTTATTCTTCATGTTCTAGTTATTGTGTTTTACATGTATATACACCTTATCTCTTGTCAATCCTTGTTAAACACTTCTGATAATAAGATCAAGAAAATAACAATCCACTACTGTGTTTGATAATAATTATGTACTGGTAATGCTTGTAGTTATTTTGATTATGTTGCTTTTGCAATCTCCAGCTTAGCTGGTTGATTAGCGCACGTACCTTAGGTATAGATGGAATCTGTAAGAGTAAATTAATCGTAATGTGCTACCAAATGCCAGGTCGCAAAGGAAGGAGAAAGCTGGAATTGCTAATTGTTTTTGGTCGGATAAAGCACTGGATTCGGGTATGTTTATAGCCGTCCTTCGTAGCCCAGTGGCTAGCGCCTACGCTTTTGATGAACGCAGTCCTGGGTTAGATGATTTCCACTAGGAGCATTAAAATACCTCAGAAGAACAACCTTTACGGTGTTTTTGATTCTAACTCAAACTACAGATGCACGGCTCTACAGAATACCTATTGTTTATCGTTTATATTTCATATTTTCGTTAATAATAGAACTTCACAAGTACTGACGACTAGCCACCTTTTTAACTTTCTTTGCTCAGACTTGTACAAATGCTATAGTCTCAATTACCTCATCCACTATTCCCTTAATTTATTTCATATTTTTTTTAAATATCAAATGATTTCTACATGTTTTATCTTTTCAGACATCATGTTTATTTCCGATTGGGGTTCCAAAAGCAGCCATATCAGTTGGAAACCAAACATACTATCGTTTGATACTAGTTCTTCTAGTTTCTGTTAATTAACTTGTTCCGTAATGAAACTCTTTTACATTACTCATCAGAATTGCATGATGAACATATGTCACTCAAAGGATAATAAATTGTTCATTATCTCTCCTGACTTTATTCTTCTATATAATTTCTTATAGCTATACAAGTTTTTAAGGTTGGATGTTTAATTTCATCCGAAACATTATCCAGTTCAAACAGATTTTAAAGTTTTTTTTCTATATCATGGGCGTCCATGGCATGTAAAAATTAAGTGGGAGGAGTAGAACAAAGGATGTGTATAGGCGCGATCTAAATTTACGTTAAAATCGTTAGATAAATTGAAAGCTACTTGAATTCAAAACTGTTAGGATACGATTTCTGTCTCTATCAGTAATATTAATTACGGTTTCCTCCATTATTGTTAGGTCACTTGCTGCATTTATTGAACATTCCATATAAAGTAATATGATCCTTAGATCTACGTCTGGATTTAGGGATTATATCATTGATATTAACAAAACTAACTAACTGACCATAATTCTATGGACTATGAAAACAGAAGGTTCAACGTCACGTTCATAAGAAGCTCTTAATTGACTTTTGTCCATAGCCATCTGGATCCAGTTTCTACTTTGTATTCCTATTTCTGCGAGATCCATATTAATATTCTTTTCCCACCTGCCAGTAGGTCTTCCTAATAGTCATTTTCCGATTAGATTTCCAGTTAAATCTTTGAAAGCGTTCGTATTTTCTTCGATTCTTGCTACAAGGTTGGCCCAC
Source organism: Thermobia domestica (assembly GCF_964235325.1). Taxonomy (NCBI): domain Eukaryota; kingdom Metazoa; phylum Arthropoda; class Insecta; order Zygentoma; family Lepismatidae; genus Thermobia; species Thermobia domestica. Next base: position 338,604,624 of record NC_137456.1, on the reverse strand, counting down.
CTAAGCTTACTAGACTTAATGACCCTAACAGACTTAATGACCGTAAACGGTACAAATTATCCAGTTCCTCGTTATGAAGTTTTCGCCAAGCACCATTCCCGTTCCTCTTCAGTGCGAATATTAGTCTCAGCATCTTGTTCTCTAATACTTCCAGTTTGGGCTCTCCTCTCACAGTAAGCGACCATGTTCCGCAACCATACATTACAACAGGCATGGTTATCGCGAGTACAGAAAAAATGAACAATAACAGGACTTCCCTACTTTCCATCGACTTTAATTTCCTCGTTGATATGGTTTTGGTTTGTTAATATCGGGATTGTTGATATTTGAAAGTGTCCAATGTGTCGAAAGTATTATTTGATATTTTAACGCATTCACAATTTCCAGTACTACGATCCGGCAAGGTTGGAGGACTTTACTTTTTTGTACATTTACTTCTAAACTCATGTTTCTGCAAGCGTTTAATAGACTTTTGCATTTTTTACAACTTAGTCGCTGATCCCAAAAACGTCGTAAGTCAATAAAATCAATAATACCGAAAGTTAATATTTTTTTTACGTTCCTAACTCAGGAATATTTGTTGCAGCTCAATATTCCATGAATTATTAGCAAGACTTCTGACATATCACAATCGAACCGTGTAGCTACTCTTCAAGAATCAAAGAAGTTCGAAAATGTTATTTTTTCCTTATTTATCTATATTTTTAATATTCCAGCGCAAACAGCAGCCTGCTTGTGTCTCTTCATCCCCTCGTATTTTTCATACCTTCATTCTCACCGTCGTGATTAATTCGGTTGGGTAGGAAAGCGTGATTAACTGATCAAACTCATTACTATTAAAACGCCGAATACGTACCCACATGCCCAAAAAAGTTGCGCGTATTCTGTAGCTGAGGATTTTTCGCATTTATTCCATTTTCCTTACTCTTATGAGTAAAATTCAGTATGTGGAGATGATAGAAAGCTATCCATCTAAGGAGATATTTCCAAAAAAAATATAATAAAATAATAAAAATATAAGCAAAAAACAAAATTACGCTCGGCTTTGTGTATACTGGCAACCATGGTATCGAGGGATTTTCAGTAGCAGAGCACGATTGCGAAGGGAAATTGACGATAGGCAGTGAACGAGGGGCGATAGGCGAAGGAAGAAACTGGAAAGTTGTGTAAAATGTTGAATTTATAGGTTTAAACCTATTGTCTAGATGGTTTGCCAAATGGAAATTAGCTTCTGTAACTAAGATGTCGTACGAAAATATAGAATTAAAGAGAAAAACTCTTATTATGAGGTTTGAAGCGATACGCACCATGGTTATGAACACTATTTGTTAAGTTAAAGAGAGCAAACAAAACGTAATCTCCGTGGTTAGGTGGATAGAGTGGCGGACTAGCAGTTATTTTATTATTTTGACACGAGATCGAATCCCATCCCATCCCATATATATATATATATATATATATATATATATATATATATATATATATATATATATATATTACAAAACAATATAGGAAGTGATAATTTTGATGTTAATAAGAACCGAAATATTATAATAAGGAAAGAACTTATTCATAGTATACTTTAATCGACGTATTTATTCAGTATTGGAACACGTGTAGGCCTACTATTGGAAACAGCGATTGCTTTCAGCTTATGGTCTTGTATGTTACACCTCCCTTACCGTTCTTGAACAGCAGACAACTCACTTCGGATTTGTATGTCAAGAACAGGAAAAAAAAAAAACATACGCGACCTTGACAGTCTTTCCAGTCTTAGCCCTTGTTACATCGACCTGATGTCAAATTATCGTTTATGTGGGTGTGTGCTTGTATTTTTTTCCTTTTTAGAGTATTAACTTTCTCTCTCCCTTTTTTTTCATATCCACAAATGCAAAAATGCTTTCGTTCAATGTATCTAAATTATACAGATCTATGTATGCGGAACATGAATATTTCCAAAAGACAGCATGAATTTGAACGATAATCATGCCATATTTCTACATTATATAGTAGTGTGAAAAACTGATATTAAAATGGTATAACAAACAGGCATAAGCTTTTTTCTAGCATGGCAACACATTAAATCATTAAATTTTGTGGATTACAAATTATCACGTTACGTTTCACTATATTCTGTTTCTTTTCACGTTCGAGCGACGAAAGAAGAAATTGTAGTGATAGTGATAAAAATCAAATTCGCGATTTCAATGAATTCAAGCTTCACGCCCCTACATATCGGAAAAGTGATTTTGATATCTGTCCATCTGTTCGTCTGTCAGTTCGTCACACTTTTACATGCATTCAAGTATAGGCCATATTGTTCGACGTATCTGGACCGAATTCTAGACATGAATTTTTTATAAAACTTTATCGTTTTGAATTCTATAAGGGTACCTTAAAATATACCTTAAAATAAGGGTAGCTTACTGATGGATGAAAATTTAAAATAATTAAATTATCTCAAAAACAGTGGTAAAGATGTTGCTTATTTTCTTAGAAATATATATTTTATTAATAACTCTTCACCGTAGTATGAATCATTGCTCTAAAAAATACACAAGGTGTATTTTACTGTATGGGATGAGTTTTTTCGAACAATTTTCTCAATCACATTTCATGAATAAATGTAGCATTAATAACCTAACAGTATGACACAACTCGTTCGTCCTGTAAACATTCAAAAAGCGTAGTTTGCTCTTAGTTTATTCTTCTCCGACGATTTTCTCATCAACGTCTTAGACAATTTTGTTCATATTTCATAAACAAATGTTACATAAATAACCTAACGATGTGGTAGTTCCATCATCCTAAAAAGGTAGAAGTGCTATATTACTTTTCGGAGTAAGTTTTTGAGCACAGAGAGAAAGAATTGGCAGGACGTATCCATGTCGTTAGATATAGGTATATTTGATGATGAGTGGTGCTTTGTGGTTGTGTGGATGTCTGCGAATTGCTTATTTGCTGTTTCTAGCTTCTTATGTGTTACCGTACGACATGGTATGTGCTAAACAACTCACGATGCGAAATTCTAAACGATAATGCAAACGTTTTCTTCTTAGTCTATAGTTGCCAAATTTTGTCTTACCTCTTTAAATAACTTTTACTCAATGTTAAATGACGGCTTCTGTATTTTCTTGACCCAACTCTACCACAAGGAGCAAGAGTGAACTTTCACGCTTATCTGCCTCAGGTATCTTATAATCACTGCCCGCCATCTCCCGTTTAAGCACTTTTTATTTTGCATACCAGTAATAAGAATTACTTACTGATACAGCTTCTCCCCGAAATATTTTCAGTCTTGTACCTTCAAATGAAAATACATTATATTGTGACACTTAGTTGCGAACCTTTACTTCTCCTTTCCTTCTGCAACAAAGTTTCTATTTCTGATGCTCTTCACACTGCACGGACACGGCTCCCCTTCTTTCCGTTCTGACATGTCATGCTCAGAGCCGTAGCTAACGGGGGGAGGGAGGTGAGAGGCGCTGATATCAAGTTGGCGCCAAACAAGTAAGAAGAAAGAAAAGGTGTCGAAAAAGAGTAAAGGACGCGGCACCCCGTAAAAGAATTGGCGCCCTATTAAATAAATATTGTTGTCGGTTTGCGAACAAATACATTTGTTAAACATTTTCTTTCTCGCTCCGCTCACAACCTACACTTTTTAATCAGAGTCACAACTTTTTACTTCTAAACCTGCAAGCATTTAATATTGTCTGTGCATTTCATTCTATTGTTCTATCATCTTCTATCAGGTTTACATCATTAACATACACCATAGCCTGGTCAATACCATTCAGCTCTAGGCCCTGCTTGCTATCTTTGATTTTCCTTATAGCGTACTTTAGAAAAAAATGGAAAAATATTGTCAACAACGCATCTCTTTGTTTCAGGCCATCCTCGACGCGGAAGCACGTGGAAAAGAATTTTCCTAATCGGACTTTACTTTGGGATTCATTGAAACATATTTTATTTCATCTAACTAGATTTTTCGGTATTCCAAATTCTGCAAGAATGTTGTGTAATATATATCTCCTAATAGAATCGTAAGTCTTTCTAAATTCAATAAATGATTGATGTACCGGGTATTGTATTCCCATTTCCTTTCGAGTATTCTTATAATGGTAAATATCTGGTCCACAGTGGATTGATTTCGTCTAAATCCACACTGATAATCTCCATTAGTTTCATCCGCATATAGGATCAGTCTTGTTACTAATCTGTTTGAGAGGATTTTATAGGATGTTGACATAAGCGAAATGCGTCGATAACTATTACAAATCCGCTTTGTCACTTCTGTTGTGAATTGGAACAATGATTCATTCTTTCCACTCTTGTGTAATTCTTCCTTGTTCCAGATAAGGAGAATGAATTTTTGTATCTTGTTCCACAATTTTTCCCTGTAGCTAAAATTAACACAGCCGGAATTTCGTCTACACCCGGACATTAGTGTTTCTATAATTTATTTATAACAATTTCTGATTCTGTTCCGCTAGGCTCTGAAATTTATGGTTCTGCTGTGCATTTCGCTTTCCCCATGAACATTAGTTCGTGGCTGCATGTTAAGCAAATCGTCAAAGAAATCTTTCCATCTATTCAAGATGCTATCTGTATCAGTAAGAATTGTTCCGTCGTCTTTCTTTAACACATACGCGCGAGGATGATGCCCTTTCTTATATCCGTTAATGCTCTTGAACATGTCTCGATTTTCTTTTACTGTTATCCTCTAGTCATTAATTTAAGCTTTCAAAAGATCGCGTTTCTCTCATTAAACATTGTGGAAGTTTCCCGTCTGATGTCAACGAAATTTACTGTAGTTATATCGTTCGGATTTTGTAGCTAACATAGTTTCGCCAATATTCCCTTCTCTGCTAGTTTGATGCATTCTTGGTCGTCGAACTATGATTTGTTCCTACATATTTTCACATGCCCCAGTTTTTCTTGTGCTGAAATTGTAATGCTATTCCTAATTTGAACCCAAGTATTCTGAACATTAATGCTCTTAAAACTTTCTAAAAACGAGAATCTATTACACTTCAATAGGGTGTTCCCCTCTCGCCTGGTTCTTTAATTTCTTTAAACTTAACCTCTTCGTTTTCAGGTATTCTCTTTATTCAACAATAATATATCACTGTCTTTTATTATCGTTGCTTCCAGAAAGTGATCAGTTTTACAGTCGTATCCTCTGAATGACCGAACGTCAGTTATGCTAGACTGTCTTCTTTATCTACTAAAACGTGATCAATTTTATGATGGTTCTTCTATCTGGCGATTTCCATGTGTATTTATGAACGTCGCGATGAGAGAATTTTGTACTCTTCACAATATAGGCTTTGGATGTTCCAAAGTTCACGTAACTAGCGCCATTGTCATTACTTTCCTTACTTGCAGATATTCTTTCCCTATAACTGGTTTGAAAATATCCTGTCGCACTATATTCGTATTGAAATGATCTACTGTGTGCTTCAGATGTAAAGCATCACGAGCAGCAGACTATGCTGTGCGTTATTTCGCGTGGTGCTGGCGATTGTAAACTCCCCTTTCCCTTCTTGCTCTGCATCTTGTAACCAAGATATTGATGAATTCTGCTTATGGGATAAGTTACGATCCTACGTAGTTTTTTTTTTTGTTTCTTTGTCAGTTTTCATAACGTTTTCATAACAAATAGCATACTCTTGGATTTGGTCTAGGTCTCACAAAACAATCCATGTGACACCTAAGCAACTCGATATGATCAACGTTTGTTTTGTGTCTTATGACACCATTCAGATGCCTGGTACTTTTGAATCCCTGATAGAGGAGGAAAGAAGGAATAAGTGGTCGCACATAGGTAAGACGGTGAATGTGAAGGGAAAAATAAACACAAAGCATACTGCGTTTCTTCTATCGAATAATAAGAATCTGTCTTGAAGTGAATTTCAAATAATATCACAAACTGAACATACTTTCTGTCCTTAAGAGAGAATACACACACACACACACACACACACACACACACATATATATATATATATATATATATATATATATATATATATATATATATATATATATATGTGAATCAGATTGCAAAGAGGCTTCATATTATTTAATTCGCTCTCAAATTGGGGCCCTGTCTTTCCAAACTATTTCGAGCCCCGAAATGAGGTTTGTGTGGTATATGTTTAATAAACTTAAAAGTTAATGCAAATGAGGGACGTTTTTAATAAAATATGAAAATTTTCAAAAATCAAACACCATCAATACGGATTCTGTACCTAATTACAACTAAAATTAACCATATAAATTTTATATTATCATTTCCCTAACTGGGCCCACACCGTGTGAATTAACTACTATATTATTGCATAATAATATCTGAGTTGAAATTTTTTCGAGTTTTTTTTCCTTTACTATTTTAACCCACATAAACACGAAGTCACATAAATCTCCTTTAGCGTAACCGGCATAAGCGTGGGACGGAAAACTAAAGTCGGATAAACAGACTGCCATAAACAACGTTTGTTTTCTTATTAATAACTTATTGATCCATCTCTTACAATCCGGTTCTTTAATTCATTACTCTCAAAATCCATCTTTTGATAAGGTACCATCACGCAAATATAATATGTGTACAGTATTATGTATGTATGGTGAGTTAAAATGTTTTCATATTCTGAAAGAGGTTATTTCTGATCTTAATATGTGAAAAGCATAGCACTTCCTGAAAGTAATGTTTCACTAGAACAACCTGCTGGCTGCACCGTTGCTTATCCTGTAATAAATGTTGAGTTCTATTTCCAAATCGAGACAAAATCCACTGGATTTATACGCGGGACTCAACGCTCGTTTTACTAATTGTTTTATGCGGAAACTTTTAAACGCATGTATCATGGTAATCAGTTGACATAAAAAGTAGGTATGGCTGGATCCCATCAGAGGAGGAGAGGACGAAATAAGCGACTACGAAGTGTAGAACAGTGTAAATTTGAATATAACCTAAAATAATTCAATGTAGTGCTGTATAGATGAAATTTCAAAATATCAGGACCCTAAAATAATTCAATGTAAATTTGATTTGATTTCAATTTAGCGCCCTTTTCAGCATCAAAGCTATGTAAGACGTGGGCCTACTGCTTAACGAAGGATCCGAACCACATGAGGTCCCACCGTGAATCAAAGCGGAAGTCCCACGCCAAAGGCGTGTATGCTACCCGCTTAGCTACGAGTGAGCTCTAATTCAATGTAAAATGCGCTGTGAAGCTTTGTTTTAGTGTTATGCTTATATAGTATATTTTTAACTAATTTACTATTGCATTTCTAATTTTAGACGAACCAGAGTTGACAAAAAGATCATCATCAGATTTAGAATTTTCAATAAAACCAGTGCGTAGCTATCTATCTAAAGAAATATGTAACGAAAAAAAAATATTCCAAGTGAGAAATAACAAAAAGGACATGTCTAATTGTAGGTTTCTCTAATAGTTATTACTGTAAAACTTATTACAATAATAAAAATGTTATTCCCTCTTATTCAGAAAATGTACAAAATTACGTTTCTAATACAAGAAAAATGTTTAAAACGATATTTGCAAGACATTATGTTCGTGCGGTCCTTTTGACCGCGCGCGACTACTCGCGTTACTTTTTCAGCGCGACTTCTCGAGGGTTAAAAAGATCAAGCGGGGGCCGCGGTGGCTCAGTGCTACAGCCGTCACCTCTGGTGCTTGGTGTCCCGGGTTCGATCCGAACTCCCGCCAAGTGAACTTTGTGGTGGACAAGCACTCTGTGCGTGGGTTTCCTCGGGGTTCTCCCGTTTCCTAACACTTCCTTAATTCCACATTTTCATTCATTTCTCATCATCACCATCTCATTTAGCGTAGCCCGCATATCCGTGGGACGTAAAACTCAAAGATTTCATTTCATTTGGAAAGATCAAATGCATGCCTTACTTAAAAAAATCTTTTTTTATCCGGATAAAAGTTCGAATGTCGAATCTAGGTCAGTACCCTATTTTGGACCGAGATATACATGCCTGAGATTTGAAACATCTAGAACCAGAATACATTTGAAAAGCATAATACAAAACTCGAATATTTAAAATTCCTCAAGAGAGCTATTTCATTGACAGTGAAGAAAACAAACAGTTAAGATAAATATTGACTAGTTCTTACGTCTATTTATCTTTCCCAGTCTGCTCAAAATATTAAATGTATACTTTACGAAAAGACTTAATGTTGAGCAAATAACAATATGAGCATCGAGAATAAAGCATGAATTTTGTTGCCTCTTATCTAGATTGGAAATTTCGAATGTATACAAAGAATCTGAATGAATAAAACATAAATATTTGAGATATGGTAACCGAAACATATACTAGCACGAAGATGTTAGCCGATGTAATGCGAATGGAAGGTACTTCCAGTAATTCCCACTTGATTTGGATAATACTAAAAACTAAAAAAGATAAATATTGTTTTTCCGTGGAAAGTCGCGCTTTAGCATGACTTTTTCATGAGTGTTTTGTTCAAATACGAAAACTGTAATGGCGATTTGTTTGAAATAAAGTGTTTTCATTTTTTGGAATAAAGGTAGGTACTTTTACATTTGGAGAAAAAATAGCAAGGCGCATTCCGGTGATTAGAGTGCTAGTTCTTAATGGATGATTTCAGATTGAAGCGGAAGATTTCCTGATGTGGGTATCGGATTGCTTCAATTAACCTTGCGGAAAGATGTGGTTTTTCAGTAGGTCGGCCCAAGACTCTTCTGGATTTAGCCCATAGACTGCTTCTGGTTTCATACCATATAACAAGACTAAAGCATCATCCCAGTGCTGTTGATTTTGTCGCTGAGTCAGCATCTTGAGCTTTGCACGCAGTTTACTTCATAGTGTCTTGTATGCTGGATGAAGTGTGTGCTGCCATCTGAGTCTAGCCCAACGTTTGAAATGAAGATTAGAGTTGCAGATGTAGTGTCGCATTGGCCTGTTTGCATGGAGAGATTGAAGTAGTGGAGCTCGCTGCCTCTGCTGTACGAAGTGCTAATGTGATGTGTGCAACTGCTTGGTCGATGTCTTCAGTGGTGGCGGGCCGATCTCGTAGACCCATCAGAGTGTTTAATTCTTGTTTAAACACATTCCAATCAGTTTCTATGTGCTTGATAATAGGGGCAGAATGGCGATGCTATGGTTGGAGACATGAAAAATGACTGGATTGTGGTTTGAGTCGAGGTCCGGGATGACATAAGGATGAGTACTAAAGGTTACGTTTTTGCAAAGAGCAACGTCAAGCACATCGGCTTGTCCATCGAATTTTGGGTGATGAGTTGGGTCTGGTGGAGAAATGATGAAGTTGGACGTGAGTACAGATTGGTGTAAAGCATCTCGAGCAGTGTTTGGAGTAAAAGACATATGGCATTTTAGACATCTTTAAGTTTTACGTTCCATGGTTAAAGGCTAGGTTAAGGTAGACGCTGATGAAAAGAAATTAATGAAATGGTGGAATGAAGAAAGTGGGGGAAACGGGAGAACCCCGAGAAAACCCACGCACACGCTGTTTGTCCACCACTAGGCTCACTTGACGTGAGCTGTGATCGAACCAAGGACCCCATGCACCAGCGGTTTGAGTAATGGAGTTCCATTCTCCATGCTTAGCATTAAGATCTCCAGCTAAGATAATTTTGGGCCCTAAATTAGCAATGATATCGAAGTCAGTCGGTTCTAAGTGTGTGGCCGGGACTTGTACCCAATGACCAGTACTAATGGAACTCCTGGAGTTATTAGCTCAACAGCAAGTGCCTCTAAAGTAAATAGTGATGGTATTGTAAGCGACCTTACTGGGAATGACTTTTTGATGATAAGGACCAATCCTCCTTTCTGTCTGTCCACTCTATCATGTCTGTACACAATGTAATTAGATAGGCGCCAAGTAATGATGCGAGCAGTAAAATGTGTTTCTAGGATGAACATGACATCAACTCTATACTTTATTAGAAATCAGAGAAGCATTCGTTTCTGCCCCTTGAGACCGCCTGCACCCACGTAGCAAGTATAAGTGTGTGGTATAGGACGCCGGATTTAGAAACAGCCATCAGCAACCATTTCCGCTAATGTTTCCATTACTACTGCAGCCTTGGAAGCTAAGTCTGCAGGCTTTTTAAAACGTGTAATAACACGTTTAATGTGCATTATTATTTTACGTAAATGTAAGCCCTTGAATAATGAAAGAACGGACTTTAAGTACAGATCTTCGTTACGGCTCTCTTCTTGGACGGCAGTAGCTGCCTGGATGTGGAAAGGAGTAGGAGTTTCAATGTCTTCGCTATCCGAAGTCACGTATTGTATATTATCAGCAGTGGGAATGGCAGTTTTTGCGGATGGTGTGTGAAACTTTCTAAGTTATATCTGGGTGTTTCTTTGATTGTTGCAACGGCAATTTGAAAGCTTCTGAACAAGATTTAAATAACGGACAGCCACTGTAATTTGGTAGGTGACTTCCGTGACAGTTTGCACAGGTGGCGGATGTGGATATGTGTGATTTATTGTTTGACTGGGTGAAATGTAAGTGCCCACACTTGAGACACCGCAGGTGGATTTGGCAGGTGTCTTGCGAATGCACCAAGAGTTGGCATCTGTAACGTTGCAGGACTAAGGGAGGCTTGTAGGGTTCAATTTCGACCTTACAATGAAGCAAGTTGTTTATAGCATATACAGTATTTCTTTAACAGCTGCAGTTCGTTCTAAAGCAACCAAGAACAGTGACATCATTATTTTTCTGTTGCCTTTTTTACTCTTGCGACAGATTTGGTGGACACTTGTTGGTTTATAGCCCAGTCGGATAAATTTATCCTTCAGATCGTCCAGAAATGTCAGTAGGCTACCATAATAGGGCGTTCGTTTTTTGCCACGCCTGTGGCATACTCAGTCTTCGTTTGTTCTCAATATGTTTTGATGGAGATATAATCATCTTTGTTAGCCGCTTGAGGTCGAATGCGCTCCTTATGGGCTGTGCTAAGGAAGGCTCCTTCAATGTACGTTATGTGGTCTTTATAAAAGTGTATGTGTTTGCAATTCCGTATATAAAAATCGTAGGAGGCTTGAAACTGGGGGGCTTGTGAGTTGGAGTAGTATTGTCTGTGTGTTCTGGTGACAAAACATCGAACTTATTACTTGTTGGAAAAGGCGGATAATCTTGGGGGCTATTAGTTATTTTCTGCTAAAGAAGAGCTACGTCGCTTTAGTGTTCCCACTACGGCGAAATCCATGTCTTCAGGGTTATGGGATGTTGATTGTGCTTTTTTCTCTGATTTGATTGGTGTCTTCTGAAAAGCCTTCTTTAATTCTAAAGTGAGAGATGACGCCAGCTTACCCTAAAGAAGTTGAGTTAACTTTGAGTTTTAAGCCCCGTTCAGCAGCGAGGCTATATGAGACGTGGACGTACTGATTAACGTGGAATCCGAACCACATGTTACCAGAAAGAAGCTTAGTGATGTTCCCAGTAAATTGTATCTTCTTAGAGCAGTGTTCTTTTTTCTTCTTTTTTTAAGGAGCCTTCCCTCCGGAGAGGAAGCACGGAAAGTAATCCCTAACAGATAGACATGTCAAGGTCGTCAACTAGTTTAGGATATCTCTGCCTCCGAAGAAGAGAGTATCAAAATAAATCGTTAAGGCAAGAGAAATATCAAGGTCGTCAACGGTTAAGATCAATTTGGTGTGTCAATCTCCGTGGATGGTTAAAAACAATGCGACGATTGTTTCCTTGATCCTCAATTGGGTAAGTACTACAAACGTATATAAGAATATTGCGAATAACCACAATTCAACCAATGGAAAGAGAATCTGAGTGGCTTGCTTATTTTTCTCCGCTACCTACGGACACCCCGTTTTTTCTTTTATATGATTAAAGGTCAAGGTGGCCAGTTCAGATGTTTTCCTTCTATCTTCTTTCTCTTGTCCTTTACAAGTCGAATCTTCAATGAGCGAAACCCGTTTGCTAAACCGGTTTCCACTTTTTTCCTCCTGCTTTTTGGCGTATGAATTTACACTTCATCCCACAAACTTAGAGAGAATAAAAATGTTCAATAAGAAAACAAGTGCTCAAATATTCAAATGAAGAAGTAATTTACATGAATTATATGTTATGTTGCTTCCTTCTATATTTAGATGGAAATAAAATAGAAGTATTTTTTACTTTGCCAACTTTGTGCAGCAGGTAGATGATGAGAGCAATGAAAGGCTATTTACTGTCCTACTACACAACTCGTAGAGCAGCAGGTCACTTACCAGTGGCTTTCAATAGAAATCACCAAACCCTTGGAGTACACCTGGATGTGTCAAAAGCATTTGATAAAATCTGGCTAGCACGACTACACTCGAGGTCTTCCGTATCGTCTTCTGCATTTACTTCGCTCTTATCTAATTGGCAGAACATTTCATGTATCGGTTGATGGTGTCAAATCATCGTCTAAGAATATTAATGCAAGTGTTCCACATGGTGCTGTACTTTCACCGCTTTTATTTAATCTCCACTGCAGGTCTTCAGACATACACCTGCAGATCTGCAGGATTGCTTTTTCATAACGTACGCCTACGAATCCGCCTTCTTCACAACAAGTAGCTCACTTACACAGTGTTACATCTATATGCAACGTCAACTAGACGGTTTTCAGGGATGGGCCAGACGTTGCTAAAGTCAATGCCGACAAAAGTTGTGCTGTCTTTAACAATAGAAGACGCATCCACGCACCTCCAAATGTAATCTATGAGAACGCAGACATTCTTCAGGCCACGCATGCTCAATATTTTTGTGTGACTTTAGTACGTCGGCCAATGTTAGCCTCATACATCAAAGATATAAAGCAACGAGCACTATGAAAAATCTCAGCATTGTACCTCATGTTTTGCTGCAGTTCAATTTCTCATGAGGTCCGCGTGCACATATTCAAGATGATAGTCCTGCACACACTTTCTAATACATGCCCTGCTTGGCAACATGCTTCTAATAGTCATCTTCAAACATTCGAAACTATGTAAACGAGAGCTGGTCGTATCATCGCTGATCAGGAAATATATACACGCAACAGCCAAATTCTTTAAGATTTAGAGCTGTCCACTGGAAAGGAAATTCTACGGTAAAGTTTGATAAGTAAAAAATATCAAAGTCAATATAGGGAACTTTTATGAAAAAGCGTCCATACCATTTTCTTCTATAAAAACAGAACCTTAAAATCTAGAGTTATTTAGACATATTATTTTCCTAATTTTACAATCTTTGGCGTCAGGCGTGATAACTAATAGCAAAACGAAACTTAAGAAAACTTAATTCCACTAATACTGAAAATTAGCAACAGATTAAACAATTTTAAATACATTTGTATTCAGCACCTCAACACAATTACAATATAACCTTTGGAGCTTTTTTGTGTCCAAAATCTCTGACAATGGCATCGATGTCAATGTCTTGAACAATGTCGAACTCAATCGACATCATGACGAGTCCCACGGAGAGCCTTTTGGCACATGGTTGTATAACCGCTACCAGGTTATAGAAACATTTTTGTGGACACCCTGTATATTTCGTAAAGACAGTGATCTTTATTTCCAATTTATACTTTATTCTGCAACGAGCATAAGTTTTTTCTTTGCTGGGAATTGCTTCTTTCCCACACAATTGGACAAAGAAGTATTTCATCGTTTTTTCATATATATATTTAAAACGTTGGTTTTGATGAGAACATTTCAGTGAATGACTAACCATTTCAGTGTTTCTCCCTGGCTTATGATATGCACAGTATATATTCTGCAGTTATTGGGAACTGAATTAAGTGCTTTCTTTAATCGCTTATGGAAACATTACAATAGATTAGAGAAATACGGGCTGACCAGATCTTTCAGCAATCAAAGTGGCACCAACTGCGTTGTATTTCAGCCCGTTATCTGTACTTTCTCACGCCAGTGTTACCACCGTGTCTAGTGCATTATAGGCAGTTGACTAAAATTAACATAAATTGTTTTCCGAATTCTGTTTGTATGTGCATATAGGTGAGTTAACTGAGTGATTTTTGAAATGAACTGCCAACACTTTTAGTTGATCATTGCAACCCGTACCTTGAGTTTTGATGCTCAGGGAGTTTGACTCCAGGTCTGGAAGCCGTAACCACACATCTCGCGTCGAGCTTCAAGTCTGACTTTTTGTTAAGGGGCACAAGCTATTTAGCCGGTGAAGGACGTTTTCTCACGGCTAGCCCCAACTAGTGAAGTCCCAGGTCCGCAGACCTTGTGCGTTTAAAATGTTATACACGCGCCCTCCAACATCAGCTTTCTACTTTGGATAATTTCTTGTTTGATTAGCTGAAGATTCACCTTTACGCTGCAAGACTGTTCAGCGTAACAACTGGATTCATCGTGGGACGATCCAGACAACTTTTCACCAGTGCTAATCCCTCAAGTGTGGCAATGGTGTGAGAGAAGCATTTGTAGTGATAGCTGAATTATAATCATATATATATAAAGGGCTATATTGCCTGAAAAGGCAAAGTGTGATTTCAGCGACGAAAATTATTATAATATTCAGTGTTCAGTGTTGTGTTCCTTCATCTTTGCTATTTTTTTATATATAGTAATGTTCTAATAAATAAGTATAGTGTCATTTAATACAGTGTGTTTTCGTTTTTTGTATGAGTGATGATTGTGTGCGTTATGGTCTGGATGACCGTCTGATCGTCCGTGAGGTTTTCGAGACGAGACACCCGAACCTCTCGGCGCCTAATGCTCATCACATCATTGAGACCGACGAGCGATTTGGGAACAGTTTGTAACTCTCCTTGGGGAGGTCCTTCATCGTCGTGTCCAGGTAAGTTCCAGTCTCAGGAGAATACTTATTGGTAGGACCACGGACAGCGACGCGAACTGAATTGGTTACAAATGACGCCAGAACTACCGACCCGAATCGAGACCGTTGGTGCTCGAATACTCATAAGATAAATATTTCAATATATCACTTCTTTTCCAGCTTAGAACCAGTAATCTGAAAAAAATCTCTTTCAGGTGATTTTAATCATATTCTTTAGTGATAGTACATTTTTGGGACGTTTTAAGTTTATTCTTGTTCAAGATGCCATACACACAAGAAGAACTAGCTTTATTTAATGATAAACTAGATTTACTCTTACAAAAAATGGGTTTAACTAGTGAGGATATTAACAAATTAGTAGAAGAAAGGAGAAAGAACCATAATCAGTTGATAGAAGTTAGGAATGAAAATAAAGAGAATTTTGTTGAGCCAAATAATGAATCGGGTCAGAGTTTAGACACCGTACAGAAAGAATGTTGCGAAAATGACCAGGAAATAGAAAATGCTGAAAACAAAACACCGGAATGCGAACCCCAGTTACAATCAGATGTTCCTACTGGATACGAAACACCGGAATTTGAGCCTCATTTAGTGACTGATATTCCTAGTGTAAATAAAACATCGGAATCGGAACCTGAACCAGAGACAGGTAGTCTAAACCAACCTCGTAACAAATCTGGCAACGATTTTATCTATTCAGAATCTAGTGACGCCGCTTGTAGTAGAAGTAGTGAAATCCACGAACATATGATTGTGGACGACAGAGGTCGTAAGCGCACAACAACAGCTGTCACAAACCAGAGAGTTAAAAAGCACAAACGAGGTTATAATTATTGTAATAAGCAAAGATACCAAGTTCAGATCGTAAACAATACAAAAGTTAAAGGGAATCACAACCAAGATCGTACACGAAAAGGTAGTAATAGAAATAAAAGAAATCGTAAATCCTGGTCACGTAACCTGAGTTATCACAAACGAGACAGGAACCGCAATTTGTGTGACATTAAGCATAGTTTTGTACGGAGAGGTAACCATCGTAGAAATAAACAAACAGACTGCAGTTACCAAGGCAGAAATAGTAATCATAGGAAAAGAAAGAAAAGGCAACCAAGACTATGTTGATACAAATTCTTCTTACAGGGAAACAACGTATTTCTTTTAATTTTTCTTTCAATGTTAGGTGATAAACATTCATTTTTCTTCCTTTTTGCTTTTAGTTTTTGCTCAGAACGCCTGGATACAAAAAGAAGAACTACACATTTCTTTTAAAACCCCTTTTTGCTTTCCAGCTTTTAACTGTTCAGCAAAGAGCAGATCACACCTTTGTCCTTTTACTTGTTTGATAAGGCAGTCGCCAGACCCTAGAACCACTTGTGTTTATGGTTACGAATGACGAACGATACACAGCTAATTCTTTTCCTCTTTTCGTCTTTGCTCCGTGTAGCATTTCATACCTCAGTCAGCTGTGCATTAGTGTTGTAAACCTT
Organism: Thermobia domestica; assembly: GCF_964235325.1. NCBI lineage: Eukaryota > Metazoa > Arthropoda > Insecta > Zygentoma > Lepismatidae > Thermobia > Thermobia domestica. The sequence goes on along the minus strand of NC_137456.1, from coordinate 338,588,312 downwards.
ATTAATGACTTACTATTAGTTTAATATTATTAATTTTTCTTGTTTTCATTTTGATGTTTGAATTTAGGATTTTAGTAAATAATTAACGTATCACATACGAAGGGGAATTGCATTTTAAAAGCAATTTGAAATCTTGGCGAGATTTCCGTACCCTCAGCTAGTGGGAAGATGTTTTGGCGTTATAATATATTAAATGTTTTAAATTTTAAATTCCTTTTCAGGAACCCTTCCCACTTTCGAAATTCTTAATTATGTTATTACATGTTATTTACAATTCATGTTTGGTTTTCTTTTTAGTATTTTTTCCAAAAAATTGTCCAGGCGCCCAGGATCAGAAAATTTTAGTTGTTACTATATATATATATATATATATATATATATATATATATATATATATATATATATATATATATATATATAGTTGTATGTTTATAATTACAATTTAGTATGTAATCACATACGTAGAGAAATTGCATTATCCAAAAGCAATTTGAACTAGTAGCGCAGTTCAGTATCTCAGCAAGTGGGAAGATATTTTAGCGTTATAATATATTTCTATTGTGTTTTATTTGTTATAAAATTCTTTTTAGAATCCCTTCCCACTTTCCAAATTCTTAAACATGTTATCATACGCATGACTCTCAATTAATGTTTGATTTTTTTAGAAAAAAATAATGCATCGAGATGCTCAGGAAGAGAAAATTTTTAGTTGTTCATTATATGTACACTTGTATATTTGCCATTGAAACTTACTATGTAATCTCATGCGTAGAATATGGAATTTTACACTTATAATCAATGTTAAATTTCTTTTCAGGGTTAACCTTAGATTTTCGTTTTCATTTTGAAGTGTTTACTGTAATTCTATTGAACCTCATTAACGTTATTTACCCGATTTTGACTTTTTTTGAATTTCCAGGATGTGACATGATATATTTTGTTCGAAGAGAAAAGTTTAGAACGGAAAGTAGGCTAAGCCTTAAACGAGTGAAACAGGCATTTCCTTGTTGGTTCAAAGTATGTGCAGGAATGTCGTGTGAATAGTATGTTCTCCGAACGAAAGCAGTAATCTTTTTATTCAAGAAGGAACTATATGAACCGATAATGTGATGGCAAACGGTCGTTCTTCTCCCATATTGATATGTATGCGGAAATATGTTTAACTTCTATATTTTCTTGTAATTTCTAATTAACATTTTTTTCGTCTTCTCTAAACCACTGAACGACCGAGGGAAAATTCTTCGGGTAGGATATTTTATGGGGATAAATATATTTTTTTTTCAGGAAAGCAATATTTCCTGGAATTGCAGATCTCTTGCAAAAATGGATGTGGCTAATCCATTGGATATTCCATAGCTAACTGTATTTTCGCCATCAATCGCAAAATATAGTTTTTCATTTCACTTCTTCCTTTATGGTACCCGTAACTAAGCATGCGTATTCTTAGGTTAGATTTTTGGAAAATATTTTATTGGCTAGTAATATTCTAGTGAATATTTTAATGTTTATGAATCGTAACTATATTGTGTACTTGTATGTTAAGGTTTTGTAATTTCTTTTGTTAATTTTGAGAAAATTATATTTTAGGCACAGTATGTCCCAAAACTATTTGGAATTTTTTTAGTAAAATTGCTTTTGTTATGGAGGATTTTTTAAATCAACATGGCCAAAGGTTTTGGAATATAAATCTTTAGGTTTCAGCCATACTGCCAATGACGGATGATTTTCTTCAAAAATCGACATGGCCCATTATTTATGAGGTTTCAGCCGTCTTAGAGATATCGTTATAGATCCCGAGAAATAAACTTATTTTCTTTCTTTCCAAGAGCATGAAGCCATAATGTTTTATGAAAATTACTTTGTCAATTGTTTCGTATGCTCGATGACTTTGAATATTAATGTGTTAATAAGACCATTTTGAATATTTGTAGCGAAGATGCCTAAGAAAGCTTGTTACAGCTGTCTTATAGGGAATTTAATCTTGATGTTTCAGACGGACCAGAAAGTTGTAATGTCGTTGACTGTATTTTTGTTTGTATCCCATGTTTTTCTCCTCACAGCTCTCATGTATTTTGTCTTGCAGAGACATATTTTACGATGCTACGAGAGCATTTGTATTTTGTGTGTTTACACATCTTTTCTAGGTGGAAGACGTACATTATGTTCCAGGGAACATACGTGTATTTTGCTGAATATTAGTGTTGATATTTCAGTTATGTGTAGAAACATTTTGTAAGTGCTAATACTATGGTTGCAGGCCTATTCACGTTTCTAGTTTTGCCTCGCAGGTGTCGATGGCATATTTCGTGTGTAAGTACTTGTAGTATTACACATTTTCCCCACCTATGGTTTTCTTCAATTCATGACGTAATGGCCATTTATTTTCAGGAACGTTTGGACTATTGAGTCAACTTCCTTGATTCAGACATTCGAAAAACTTGGATCCATATTGAATAGTATTCAACTCTTTATTAATAAATTTTTTCCAGATAATACCCACCTATTCTGGTAACCCTACAATGTTTACGTTTTTGGAAGTGTACAACAACCATTATTCTAGGACTTTACGTTTTTGGAAGTGAACAACAACCATTATTCTAGGACTACGCTAATAATAACTTTGTTTCAGAATGAAACCATTAGTTGTATTGAGCATTATTGAATTAAAGTCTCGACGAGTAGATGGCATTTGATCTTATGGCGTGCCGAATTTTCTTCATACATGTTAACGAAATCACAATCTTTTCGTTGATATGCACAATCATGCTTATTTCTTGGAATTACTATGAACGTCAATTTTGACACTTAAGTTTATTTTTTTTTCTTTTGAAAAACGATTTTTCGTTCTTTTCTGCGAAACAATACGAGGCACAGTTAAAAAAAAAGGACATACAAGGGAAAACCTTATTTTGTTTACATATTGTCAGTTTATCATGTGTTTACATTTCCATTCATTTTACTTTTTCAATTATTATCATATTTTTTCGAATATATTACAGTAATATTGAAACTTTCACAATAATTTTAATATTTTAGTACCTTCAATATGTTTGCTATTTGCATATTCATTCATATTCTAATATTTTAAATACAGCTATTTTAAAAAGAAGACCTTTACTAACTTTTACCACAATGTTTGATAATTCTTTAAGCCGATATTTTCATGAATAGTTATTGAGTGTATATATTCACTTCATATTATATCAAATAAAGTGATCGAAACGGAACACTTAAACATTTTATGAAAAGTATTTGTGTTAAAAAAGTAAGAATTAAATAGCCCTATAATATATTTACTCCACATTACACAAAATATAGTGATCGAAACGGAACACTTAAAACATTTTACGAAAAGTATTTACAAGTGTTTTAAAAAAATATTACTGTTCTTTTTTTTTAAAAAAAGTAAGAATTTTAATAGCCCTACAAACGCTTTTTGCGCAGTTTTAGTGAAGTTATCATACAGGTGTTATAACCGTACTACGTTTCTCACACCAGTGTTAAAAAAAACTCCCCTTCACCCCTCATCAACTCATCGTTGGAGAATCACGGAGGATACTCAACACAGGAAGACAATATGGAAGAAACGGAAGATAAGGAAACCCAAATGCACCAATTGTTCAAGAGGATCTTATTACTTCATGGAACACTTGGATTGGACATTGCTCATGCAGGAAACTCATCATGTTATAGTGAGTGAACACGTTATTTAACTATTTTAAATAGCCCTTTTTCAGGAGAAAAACCATTCAACCTTTATGCACGTAAGTCTCACACCATAGGACAGTGTTGCCAACTAACTAATTTCAAATTTTTGGTGAAAAACCTAATTTTGTTCATAATTCATCATACGGCCAAGGGTTCTCAACCTGTTTACGTGTGCACTTAACAGGTCGTTCCCTTTCAGACACCATATCTAACCGCTACCAGGTTATAGAGACATTTTTGTGGACGCCCTGTATATTTCGTAAAGACAGTGATCTTTATTTTCGATTTATACTTTATTCTGCAACGCACATAAGTTCTTTCTTTGCTGGGAATTGCTTCTTTCCCACACAATTGGACAAAGAAGTATTTCATATATATTTCATATATATATTTAAAACGTTGGTTTTTATGAGAACATTTCAGCGAATGACTAACCATTTCAGTGTTTCTCCCTGGCTTATGATATGCACAGTATATATTCTGCAGTTATAGGGAACTGAATTAAGTGCTTTCTTTAATCGCTTATGGAAACATTACAATAGATTAGAGAAATACGGGCTGACCAGATGTTTCAGCAATCAAAGTGGCACCAACTGCATTGTATTTCAGCCCGTCATCTGTACTTTCTCACGCCAGTGTTATCGCCGTGTTTAGTGCATTATAGGCAGTTGACTAAAATTAACATAAATTGTTTTCTGTATTCTGTTTGTATGTGCATACAGGTGAGTTAACTGAGTGATTTTTGAAATGAACTGCCAACACTTTTAGTTGATCATTGCAACCCGTACCTTGAGTTTTGATGCTCAGGGAGTTTGACTCCAGGTCTGGAAGCCGTAACCACACATCTCGCGTCGAGCTTCAAGTCTGACTTTTTGTTAAGGGGCACAAGCTATTTAGCCGGTGAAGGACGTTTTCTCACGGCTAGCCCCAACTAGTGAAGTCCCAGGTCCGCAGACCTTGTGCGTTTAAAATGTTATACACGCGCCCTCCAACATCAGCATTCTACTTTGTAGAATTTCTTGTTTGATTTGCTGAAGATTCACCTTTACGCTGCAGGACTGTTCAGCGTAACAACTGGATTCATCGTCGGACGATCCAGACAACTTTTCTCTAGTGTTAATCCCCCAAGTGTGGCAATGGTGTGAGAGAAGCATTTGTAGTGATAGCTGAATTATAATCATATATGTATATAAAGGGCTATATTGCTTGAAAAGGCAAAGTGTGATTTCAGCGACGAAAATTATTATAATATTCAGTGTTCAGTGTTGTGTTCCTTCATCTTTGCTATTTTTTTATATATAGTAATGTTCTAATAAATAAGTATAGTGTCATTTAATACAGTGTGTTTTCGTTGTTTGTATGAGTGATGTTTATGTGCGTTATGGTCTGGATGACCGTCTGATCGTCCGTGAGGTTTTCGAGACGAGACACCTGAACCTCTCGGCGCCTAATACTCATCACATCATTGAGACCGACGAGCGATTTGGGAACAGTTTGTAACTCTTCTTGGAGAGGTCCTTCATCGTCGTGTCCAGGTAAGTTCCAGTCTCAGGAGAATACTTATTGGTAGGACCACGAACCACGGACAGCGACTCGAACTAAATTGGTTACAGTTGATCTCAAATAATTTTAATTAATTTTAATTTTGAGAAGCTCCTTTCACCTTAAGCCACGCTGACAGGAAGAGTAAGGGCAATTCTGTGTGCAATTGATACATTAGGGAAATTTTCTGTCAGCTGCTTACTCCTCAAGTATTTTAATGCTTGAAGGAGGCTTCTAGCATTTTTCACCTGATAGTATTGAGAGTAAAACCAATAGTTTCTGTTGAAGTTGAAAACTCTCAATATCACAATGCTCTTCAACTGTTAAAGCCACCTAAAGGTCAGGACATTTCTTCATCAGGGAAACCTTTTCTTCATTTTTGATTATGTATAAAAACCCAAAATGGTCATGATGGTTGTTTAATTGAGAAGACCGTTCTTCTAGTTAACTTATGGCTTGATTCAACAAATGAAAATAAAGACTACTTTCGAAAGAAATTTTGGGAACCGCAATGTTCTCATCAGGGATCTCTTATTGAAACTAACGTTTGGGATTCCGTGGTCGTAATTGTAACTCACTTGCAAATGGGGGTCGATTTCGAGAGCTCTGTAATTTCTCTTCTATCCACTAATAGCTCTTCAAACCCTCTATCAGTTCGCACTGCTATTGAAATGTCAATTTCTTTTCTTTTGAAGCATTATGCTTATGAGCAGGGAGTAATCTACACCCCCAACACCCCCCTAACACCCTTACAAATTTCTTTACACACACCCCTGAATGGAAAAGGAATACTCCCCCAAATACAATTGTATCAATCAGTATCATATAGGTTATTTATTACATAAAAAAGGTTTAGCGTTTAGGAAAGAAGGCAACATTCTTATTTATTTATTTCACTTCAAAATACGAAGCGACTTCGTTCTCATGTACGGCTTCGAGAACCACATGACCTCATTGTTTCGGGCAGTGTTTCGATCAAAACAATTGACAAAACAGACCCGCTCACACCTACCCTCCTGGGCTCCTCGGTCGTTTCCGAGAAGAGAGATTGATGGACGGATGCAGATTACTGAAATTGGCAACGTCTTGAGCGGTCATTCACCTACCTCTTCCTCAATAAGGAAAAATGTGACAATATAGTAATAAGCCTATACCAAATTCAGTTGGTAAGTGCTACTTTGCGACAGGCTGGCAACCAGAGGGGCTAAGGAGGACCTAGCCCTCCCTAAATTTTTCATGTCCCCTCCAGACCTCAATACAAAATGCATAATTTAGATATTTGTGAGAGAATTTTAAATGACTGCCCCTCCTAACATATTCATGGACCCCAAAGCTCTGTGGCTGGTTTCGAGTCTGCTCTGCAAGTGGTGTATCAACGGACGGACGTTAGAAGGGTGTAGTCAAGACGTTTTTAGAAATGAAGATATCGATCGAAGTAAGAATTATATATTTTTAGATTGAGTCTAGTGTTATGCAGGAACGCATTTGGCGCTAGCTTAATTTTGTAAAGTATATTTTTATCCACGTAAATACATTGAGCGTAACAGAGCTTTTAGCGAGCCACTTTTTAAACTAAAATTTATTTTTTTTCAAGTTGGTCACTAGAAGTTACCTTTTTTCAAATTTGTCACTAAAATTAACTTTTTTGAGAGGTAAAGTGACTTTTTCGTATGATTTATGTTTCGCATTGGCAGCTTTCTTTGAAAAATAGAAGGGTTCTCAACCCTACCTTGAAAGCTTAAGCATCCACCAACCGTCCACTGGGCTTTAGGAAGAATAAGAGCTGAAGTGAGAATAAAGCTGACTGTTTCACATGTGGCAGCAAGTACTGAAGCTTTCAGAAGAGTAATGAGTAACAAGTTTCTGTCTTTTTCCATTTGTTTTTATGTGTCTGTTCTTTCTTCTATCATAATAATCTTTTAGTTTTCTTTCGTAATAATAGTTAACGCTCCGTTCAACGTTGTGTGTGTGTGTTAGTGTGGTTCATCATATTCGTCTTGTGTTATGCTTCTTGTATGTTCTTCTTAAGAGTAGGTAGTGAAATTGAATATTTCACGTTTTTGAGAACTCTTAATGTGAAGTTAAATATAATGTCTGGGATGAAGAAATTCGTAAATAGGCCAGAACTGGTTCCACTAACTCAGAAGCTTTATACATCTGCTAAGTCTGCTTACCGTAACTACAAAGCCGTGCTGCTAAGTCTGCTACCGTAACAAAACTTTGAAAACCTAACAAAGGAGGAAACTCAAAAAGAAGTAAAGAAGAAACAAAAGAACAAACAAAGAGAGAGGTGATGGAGAAATTGAAAAAGGAAAAAAGGGGCATGATGAGATTTTGGTCACTTTTTTGTATGTTTTTGGCCATTTTTGGTCACTTTTCAACTATTTGCAAGAGATCAGAAAACTATCAGCCCTGGGATTATTAAAATTAGGGTATAATAAACAAGACAAAACAGAAAGATACAACATATTTGTAAATTGAAAAACTGGATTTCTGGAAAACAACTAAATCAATGAATAATTTTCTTATGAAAGATATTCAGAGCCAATAATGTAGCCAGGAAGGGGCAGGAACAGAGATTAAGAAATCAAATAATATTACAACAATTAACGTTATAATATTAAAATAATGAAATTGGAACTATGTACAGTATTAATTACTAAACGAATGTGATTTCAGCGTGGGACAAGGGAATTTGTTCCCAATTAATATTAAAAAAAAAAAACACCCACTAAAACTTGCTGGGGTGTATAAATTGAAATAATAGCAGAATTTTGCAAAATAATTAGACTACAATAATTCGTATGTAATCAATTCAAATGTAACTACTGGGTAAAATAGTGGAGGTTAATTCCTAATACAGTGAAACATCTCTTAACGGGCATCTTTCAACAGTGGACATCGTAAGAGGACAAACTTTCTTATTCTTCCATGCCATAAATATGTGTGGAATGGCGTTGAGAGAGAACACTTCCTTTTAGGGACACCTGTCATTTACGGACAAATAATCGGTTTCACCGATGTCCGTTTTGAGATATTTCACTGTATTACTTAGTTTAATAATAATAATAATAAATGCTCGAATGTGTGAACTTACTTTATTGAACCAACCACTGCGAAGAGCTGATATAATTATTACTATTATTATTATTATTATTAGTAGTAGTAGTAGTAGTAGTAGTAATAATAATAATAATAATAATAATAATAATAATAATAATAATAATAATAATAATAATAATAATAATGAATGCTCGAATGTGTGAACTTACTTTATTGAACCTACCACTGCGAAGAGCTGATATTATTATTATTATTATTATTATTATTATTGAGTTTAAGATTCTCCATGCTATGCAGAACGTCTCACGACATTTAGTTAGTTGTGGTGAAGGTAAATTGAAGTGATAATAAGTGGTGTTGGAGGCACATTCTTTTCTTTTATTCCACCACGTGAATCCCCATTGTGTGAAACTTGTTACATCATTGTATTGTGGCTCTATATAAACTTATCTACGCATTAGGTGTACTATTCGTGCTGTAAATTCATGTCATTTGGAATGCATAAATTTCGTCTTCAGCAGAATTCAAGCTTTCTTCATGTGTAACTAAGTTCCAGTCAGTGGCCCCCAACCCATCGACGCTGTCAACCAAGGAACGCAATGGCTAAGCTATCCATCCTGCCTTCACCGTCAGCCACCATTAATTTTGGTTTCAGTGATAAAAGTCTAAGGGTTATTTTGCTAACTCAACATGGACGAGCTAGTCATTATAAGAGTATTTACAGGGAACAGTCAATGTAGCATGACCAGCCTTATCATGCAACCTGTCAGTTTGTATATCATTTCTCCGTATAATTATCCAAGTATGAGTTTGCATCTCAGTAGCCAGGTCTCATGCAGCCGCATGAGCAATATGAACTTTCCACTACATTTGAGTGAGGTGAAGACAAAAATGAAGTATAAGGTACCACACATTTGAAAAACTGCATCGCGCCCTGAATGTATATACTCCTCTACCGTCAAAGCTATTTTGTGTCTATATACTCTCAGTTATCTTTTTTTTTAATATTCTTGTTAAGACAGTCAGGATCGGCTTTCGTTCTGACAACCCAATTTTGAATTTTCTATATGTGTCAAGTGTGAGTATTAAACGACGAAAACCCAGTGCGCAGCAACTATTTCACCCGAATCATCTAGTACTGTCCAGAATGTGGATGTAACACCGGCTTTTCTCTGCGCAGAGAAATTTCTCCACAGTGAGGGTATTTTCATCATAGCATATAGCAGCTATTCATGATCAAGAGGATCAATAGTTTGCTAGTGATTATGTTACCTCTTCAATTTCATCACAGCAGGTTACGTGAGTGATGCCTCAGTTTGTGTGTTTTTGTGCATTATTATGTTCTCCCAGAAGTTTCATTCCTTTGAGCAGTAAGTTCATCCGTAAAATAAAAGTGAAGCATGATTCTTTAGTGTCTACAAGTAAGGGTAAGTACCCTAAAGGTCTCATAAGCCTGCCCTCGTAGCTGGCTAGTCGCTCTGCTTCGCACGGAGTTTATGGTTGAATCACCGATATTTCCAGTGATTTTTAGATTGTGTATGACTTGCACCCGTTTGTGGACCTGCACGTAAGCTATTGAAGTATTGTTATTGCAGATAATTGTAGTCACTTAATATGCGATTTCATCACTTTACGAGTGTTTTATGAGTGAGATGATGCACAGAGTCTTTAATTGTCTTTTGGTTTATCACTTTTAAGCTATGAGTGCATTTCAGTCATTTAAAGTTCGCTTGTCCACCTAGCATAGATTGGTTCCTCTTTTACCCTTTTGTGTCCAGTTAGCTATTTCACAGCTAACCTAATTTGTTGATGAAGTCATCTTGTTCTCTCTCAAGTTCTCTCTATTTAATCTCTGCCTAAGGTGTCCCAGCCACGTTCTCGGACTAGTAACGTCTTAAGGAACGGAATACAGATTACATGGGTTTATCTTATATTAAGTTGCAATGTTAGTTACAGCCATTACAGGCACTTGTCCATTTACTGCCTATGTTCTTGAATTTCATATCCAACACGAGTAATATCAATAAAGCATGATGTTTCTTTCAATGACAAGAAGTTAATCTGTCCTTTTGTGTCAAAATAAAGTTATGTATCATACTTAACAATAATAATCTAGGTAATCAAATGTCCACCCGACTAGTCGTGGTTTCGAACTAAAGAGTACTCAAGCTAGCTTATGTAAACGTGTATCAGAACCATGGTAAGTTAATCGGTACAATTAAATGGTTTTGTTATTTTATTTGTGTGCCATTTGTACATTTGGGTTATCCAATCAGTATGTTTAATATTCTTGCTATACTTTGTAAATATGTTTTGGTTCATAGGCGCACAAGGTCACTAGCCATATAAGCTTTACTTTATTTTTTATTTCATTTTTTTGTGTGCAAGCAAATAGCACTACCTCACTTCTGTGCACGCAATTGTTATTGAGTGTTTCATATGTGAAAGGATATAGTTAAATAAATTTTACAACTCCTATAATCCCATTCTTTATCTTTAAAGAAGCCAAATCTCATAAATGTATTTTTGACAATTGGAGTTTTAATTTGTTGGCAGGTAAGAAGATCGCGACACAAGAAAAGGGCTGTTTTCTGTACACTCGTAGAGTGTACAGGCAGCAGTCTCGCCTAAGTTGGATTCGTTTGTCGTTGCATTTTATTTAGTTTATTCTCAAGTTTTCTTTTGGTGTAGGTTTATCCTGTTTTCAATTTCATGTTGAATTTTTACGTTATTCCTGTGTTCTTAGTAGTTCACAGGTGGCGACCCCTTTTATATAATTATAAACTCGGTGCTCCGGCACTGGGCGTTGAACTTGGCTGTAGCTTTCCAGGGATTAGGGCCCTCTGGGGAGCTACAAGTTTTATTAGACAGTTATTTCTGATGTTTCCCCTTTATTTGGTGTAATATTGATTGACAATTAATTGCGTTTACTTGTAGGGAAGATGTGGACTATAAACCTTGACGGCTCTTGCATGGCTCATGCTGACAAGGTTCTTTAATAATTATTTCTTTACCTACTGTCCTGGGCCTTAACAAAGTGGGGCCCGGGTTGGGGATAGCGTCCTCTTCGCCCTTACGCCGCCACTGATTGTACAAAAGGAGGTAGAAACCCTGCTAGATCTTAATTTAAGTAATTTACGATTTACCATACGATTTCACGTAAATTTAATTGGGGTCTAGGAGCAACTTCTAGTAGCTCCTTCCTAATTTTTACACGCCAGAGAGACCATGGGCATCCGAAGGGGAGCGTCAGGGACGCTTGTCTCACGAAAATATGTACATAATATAGCAAACGATTTATATTAAATACAAGAAATACCATACCTAATATAGCAACCATGGAGAAGCCCCAGGGTACAAAATTTTCTTCGGGCGCCCCTCAGAGAGAGACCCATCCTTTTCATGTAGTCGCATTAACGTAAAACGTGACTAAGAAAACAAATTGTGGCTTGAAAGCAATTCTTCTAGTAGTTAACATCTGGTCAGTAGATGGCAGAACAAATAAATCTTAAATAGCCTATAAATATATGAAAATAGAAAGAAGAATATAACACTATTCTACGAAGTATTAAGGAGAATCATTTTCCCTTTCACACAAGATAGATACTTTCCATATAGTGTAAAACCTGTATACAACTTATAATAATTATTTCGGCGCTCACAGGATGTACATATTCATTGGCGATATATATACGCAATTAAAGGGTTCGTATGTCATTCTTAGATCGATACTGAAATCGATCTCATCAGCTATTGACGTACCATACGTCTGAAAGCTGTCTTTTGTGTATACCTTCCTATTCCTCATCCCGGGTACTCTGTCGTTCCTTCTCAAGAGAACTTTGACGTCAGACTGATCCAGCCAAGGGCGTCTGGTTCTACTGTAAAGGCAACGGGAGCTATTCAACCTAGACTACTATCCAAACGGGTAGTCTAACCTTTGTTCATCACACAGTTAGGCTTACACTGCTTTGTTTACGGCCTTCGGGCCAAAGATCGGTATCATGTCCCTGGATACTTCACGGGATCTAGGGCATCATCAAGGCCTACCTATGGTTGTAGCTGCCCCTTCTGCTACTGCTTCAGGAGCAAAGCGAAAAGGTGCCACTAATCCGAGTACGAGTCGTGAAACCAGTCCTGCTAGGTCGTTAATCGGGAAACCCTATACTGACCATCATAAGTCACCGCCATCAAAGAAAATTCATCAAGGCGACTTGTCAGACACAGCTAACGAATCAGGTCTTGTAATGGACCTCGAGAATTTTCCCGAGTTAACAGAGACCACTCGTCCACAAACTTATCAGTTTCTGCTTACTAACTTTGACCCAAAGTACTCGCAGGCACACCATCTATACAAGCAACTAGTTAAATACATGCCACGAGCAAACATAACTCAAATCATACCTACTCGCAACGGCACTATCTTACGGACTCCCGATCCCAACTTTCGAACTACCCTACTGAACAAACATGGATTCGAAATTTTTGGGAAAGGAACCACACTCACTAGGCTTGCAGAAAAACCGCTAAAACAACGGCCCCCACCACGTAAAGAGCCTTTGCTGTCAGTTGTAATTCGAGGCGTAGATACTGATATTACTGACCAAGAAGTCACTGATGAACTTACTCTAGAAGGCTATACCATATCCAAATGCATTCGCATTCGTAACAATAACGGCTTAACATACATGGTGAGAGTGCTTACACACTCTCAAGAGACCATCGACGATCTTCTATCTAATGGTGCATATATATATCGTAAACGCCATAGAGTCGAGCCTTCTAGATCTCAGCCACCACTACCCTTACGCTGCGAAAGATGTCAACGATATAATGCTCACTCTACTGATAAATGTCCGAACCAACCAATCTGTGGGTACTGCTCCGAACCACACAATACCAGACAATGCCAAAACCTTGCACAACCTCCAACCTGTTCAACCTGCCATGAGCAACATCCAGCATTCAGTTACAAGTGCAAGCAGCGACCTCCTCCGGAACCAACCAAACCTGAAATGACTGTTCCTTTGCAGCATCACAAGAAGTCCATTCCGTCTTCTTCCATACCTACTGACAAACACCAGGCCGTCACAATTGAACAACTCCTTGCTTTCATCACACTCACACTTCAAAATATTCATCCCTTTCACCGCCCTCACATCCTACAACAACTCCAATACTCAACACGTGCAATCTTTCACATGAACTTCCATGCTACCTACAGCGGGCACAAAGTATACTTTCATGTCAGTCCACTTGAAACCGAAGTCTAATTCCACCTTCCTTTTCTTCCGAACCATCATGGCATTATTCTTTATATTTGTTAATATCAGTTCTCTCATCCAGCATAAACCACTCTTCACTCATCTACTGCAAGAACACCGCACTTCAGGTTTTCTTCTCAATGAGACTCGCCTTACACCTCGAAGCTCCTGCAAAATATCTGGATATTCCGTCACAAGAAAAGACAGTAGTATGCCAGCTAGACGTGCTAACGGCGGAGTTGCAATAGGTTTCCCCCTTCTATACCGTGTCGTCATTACGACCTTCCACAGCATAATCTTCCAGAGTACCTAATAACAACTCTCTACTTCAAAAACTTGTATATCACGCTTGCTACAATTTACGTTCGACCTGGTCATATTATTCCGATAGATTTCTTCCAGTATATCTCAAATAACTTCCCATATTATATCATAATGGCAGACATCAATATCCATAGCAGAACACCTCAACAGCGACAGACTTTTCTCAACTTCCTCACAACCCATACCACTGGTACTTTTCATCAGCTACCTAAGCACACCCGACCATCATCTCAAACCACACCTGATGTTGTAATTACTTCTACAAACTTACTATCATCCTGTACTGTAGAAGTGCTGGATCCAATAGGCAGTGATCACTTGCCAATCAAGCTTACCATCAACCGCTCGCATCCTAATACCTCCAACCACAAAAGTTTAACACGCAAATCTCTCAACTACAACAAAGCAGACTGGATCGGATATCGAAATTTCCTCACTGCAAAACTTTCTAACATTCCAGAACCAACATCAGAAGACGACATGTATAACTCTCTTAATCTCCTAACCAGTACAATCAATCAGGCCTCCAATAACTTCATTCCTACATCCAGTTCAAATCCATACAGTCGAAAATTACCTCCGCACTACCTTCCGCTCATACGTAGATCTCGTCAGTTCTATCGAGATTACGAGCGTACGGGAAACCGAGAATCATTAGTTCACCACCGGTACATGCAACGCGTCGTCCGCAATTACATCACAACATATAAACATCGGCAGTGGGTTAAAACTTGTAATACGCTAGCTGATACTTCCCATCCAACACAGTACTGGAAAAGGTTCAATCAACTCAGCGGCAAACGTAGTATCACCACATATCCTATTCTTCTTCATAATCACCCGCTTCAAACTGATACTGACAAGGCAAATGCATTCGCTACTTATCTGCAAGATATATTCACACCGCCTTTAACACATCCTTATCCTCGACATCCCGCCGATCGAATTGATTTTCAATCTCCCCATCTTCAGCCCGCACTCAGTCACACAATAGGCCATAATCAAGAACTTACATCACCGATCACAGTCGATAACATTCTAACTGTCACCAAACGAAAGCGCAACAGTGCACCTGGCATGGACAATATCTCTTACCGGCATATTAAAGAGGCCCCTTACTGCGTCCTTCATTTCCTGGCTATACTGTTCACATTCATACTCCGCACAGGTTTCTTTCCTATCACATGGAAAATGTCCAAGACTTTAATGTTTCCGAAACCGCACAAACCTACCAATCTGGTTTCTTCCTACCGCCCCATTCAGTTAACTAGTACACTCAGCAAAATCTTCGAACGAATTCTCGTTATTCGCCTCCACACATACTGCACCGATCATCGCCTGTTACCTCTTTATCAAGCCGGATTTCGCCCTCAATTCAGTATAAATGATCAGCTACTTCGCCTTGTCAACCATATTTACAATCAATTTCTCTCCACGAAACCTTCTTGTCTGGTTCTTTTCGACTTAGAGAAAGCTTTTGATACTGTTTGGCACCACGGCCTGGTATACAAACTTACTAAATATAATCTGCCTCTCACCTACATACGACTTATATTTAATTTTATCACTGGACGCATAGCCTACATCTCCATTAACAATGCATTATCTCATCCAGTCTTTTTACATTCAGGCGTTCCACAGGGATCTGCTTTATCTCCGCTTCTTTACCTTCTCTATGTGGCAGATATTCCACCACTTCCAGCAACTATCAGCACTTTTCAATATGCGGACGACACTGCATTTCTGGCACTTGGCAAAACCATACAGCACATCAACAAACATCTTCAGGAAGTTATCGATCTATTCACATCCTGGTGCTCCAAATGGCGACTTAAGATCAACGCCGACAAAACTCAAGCAATTGTTTTTGTGCCTCCTGGAAAACGCACTAGGGTCCACCGCAACCCAACATTGCTGAATGTTAACGTTCACGGAACAAGAATTCACACTTCCAACACAGCCAAATATCTAGGACTTCTATTGGACAAACATCTCACCTGGAGACCTCATTTAAAATCTATTTTGTCCAAAGCCTATAATCGAATTAACCTACTCCGTCGCTTGACTGGCACCAATTGGGGTCTGAAAGCCTCTACAGTTCTCACTACGTATAAAGTCTTTCTCCGACCAGTACTCACTTACGGATTCACAGCCTGGATACCCGCAGCACCTTTCTTTTATAAAAAACTACAAATATTAGAACGTCATGCCTTCAGAATCGCTTACCGTATATCCTTACCTAGCCCCACTGCCGATCTCTATAGTCGCATTACTTTTCCCACACTTCTTTCCCACATAGAACATCTTCGCTTAAAATATATCACTGATCGACTGACAATGAACCACCCTCTACTCATGGACACAGTATATACTGCAGCCGACTTCGTTACTCTCACACCATTACGCCCCACCCCTCTATCTCTGCTTTTTACCCTTTATCGATACACTGTCCCTCCGAATCACCCCGACATTCCTCTTCTCGATGCATTTCATCTCGATATTCATTCACATTTCATCTTTCCATCACATCATCCACAGTAATCCTACTGTACTAACAGGGCACCAACTGTGTTACATTAATGCCCCGCGTAGCCCCGGGGCGAGAAGATAACCTCACTTGTTCTTCTAACCTCACCTATGTGTTGTGATGTGTATTGCACGTACTCATTACTTTCATACCACATAATCATTCCATATCTACCTATGCTAATGTTTATGATCACAAGATCATAAAATCCAAAGACAATTAAATGTTAATAAATAAATGAATAAATAAATAAACCAATATCACTTATCCCAACAAAAGTAGTCCATATTCCATTTTCCCGAAGACCTCTTCCCGAGTCGAGGGCGTAACCCTTGGGTGGGGCTAGCTTTGGGCTAGCAAAAAAAAAGTTCGTATGTATAGCTATTGTCTAATGTCTTTAAAATTTTTTTTTGGAGAAGAAGTGTTGGTTGTAGTCACTTCGGTGATTCCCAACTCTTCTTTAAATTTCAAAGGTAATACTTGTGTAACAAATATAAATAATGAAATGTTTCTGGGATGTGAAATTTCAACTATTCCAAAAAATTTTAATTTTGTATTTAGGGTCCTTGGCATCCAAGCAGTTCATTTACCTCCTCGTGTTTCATGATTGCAGTTACACAGTGAAATATCCTGTGTTAATTGAACAAGAAGACAGTGGAGTAATTAACGTTTCGCCTAGTGACGGACATAACGAATAACTTTTGTGAACTGATTCATTTGCTCTGATCCTCAAGAATGATTCGCTCATATTAATCGTTTAATTTTCTGCGTTTTCCCTTCGCGCAATTATTTGTTTCGGTCAAATGAATTGGTTGGAATGATTCGCTCATTGACATGTAGCTTTCCGCGCATGCATTTTGCGCAGGTGAGTTATTCGATCATACGAATCGTTTGTCTGCAGCAACACAATGATTGGCTTGTGGCGAAATGCGATCTCTCTTCCTCTTGTTAACCACCTTTGCCATGTGACACGAGCAGCATTGCATTGGGGCCCCGACAGCTCTGAAACATGTTTCAAACTTCATTGTCACTACGAAGTTAGCATATGCTCTTGCTCCCTCGCATTGTTAATTGTTTCAGAAACTAGCATTTGCGTCGGAGTGGTAAAAGCTTGAAAGTGTTGCAATCTTCATTTTTTATTGTCAAGTTCAATTTCCGAGGAAATATGCTTTGTTCAAAGTGATCCATCAGAGGCCCATATACCGTAAATAATATTTAGCTCTTTAAACCAGAACGTTATACAGAAACGTTAAATTGAAGCAAAAACTAGAATTTTATTTGTTTCTACGTAAATAATCTGCTTCTTGCTGCAAGCACCGAACATCTCCCATTACCTTCTTACTGATCGAAAATTGTCAAACTCAAGTGCCCTAGTATTGCACCATGACAAGCATGAAGTATGTGGACCAGATATACTTCCATCGAGGTACACATCGTTAACAGTGAACGTAAACAAACTGTAGAGTAGGCCAGGTCCGTATCCACGAGAGGCTAGGGGGTCGCCCCCTTAATTTTTACTGCTCCCCCTAAGATTCTCACGGTAGGCTTGCAAATGTATTATGATAGTGATGAACTATCATATGATTGGATCGCCGCCTAACTTCTACCGGGCCCCCCTAAAATTTGTGGCTGGCTACGAGCCAGGAACAGGCCCGTAGTTAGAAAGGGCCACCGACCAGGAGTCTTAATATCCCCTGTGGGCAACTGAAGCCCCCGCGATTACCTCGAACTTCCCCTGAAACTTTCAGTTGTTTCTTTAGATAAATATGTCTTGAAAATAACCCCTCAAAAATAAGAGCGACAAGGGTCAAGGGAATCGGGCTTGGTACAGACCTGATTTATGAACTTTCTCCGAAATAATTTTAGAACAACTGTCTTTCTACCTCTAGCTTCTTTTTATTCTGTTATTATGGATAGAGATATAAAACCCTGAGGTGGATGTGTAACTTCCATTTTTTACTTGTAAATACTGATAGCACTCTACGATAGTGTGTGCTCATTTCCGGTGTGTAGCTTCTTACATTTTCTTATCCCGAGTCTTACGAACTCTACAAAGGATGAACCGTGTTCATGAACACTAGCGCAAATCCTGGGGGGATGAGGGGAACATATACCCTGCAATCTTGGAACTGGGAGAGACTGTCACTGCAATAATTAGATTTGAAATGTGTTTTTATAGGTAGAAATGTCCGATTGCCACATTGAATTATTTGTGTCCGATTGCCACAAAGGAAAGTGATATGAAATTCATGTCCCCGCAGAATAAGAACCAAATCTGCCCAGCTTCCAATCGTAAAGACAGCACTAGTAGGGACCCCGTTATGTCCAGCCGAGTCAGCAAAAATTCCTCGATTCTGATTGGCTGAGAGAGGTCACGTGACGTTAGGCCCCGCCCACGCGGGAAATTCAAATTTTTTAGGTCACGTGGTATGACGTCATGAGTCACCCTGCGGGGAAATCCCTCATTCTCTTTTATGACCGGGATTTTTGAAATTTGTTCCCTTTTACGGGTAAGATGAGTGTTTATGATTGGTTGACAAATGTCACATGATCTTAGACCCCTGGGATATTTGAAAATTCGTTCCCTTTTACGGGTAAGATGATTCCTTTGGTACCCCAATGCTGATTGGCTGATAGAGGTCACGTGATCTTAAGCCCTGTGACTTTTGAAATTCGTTCCCTTTTTATGGGTAACATGAGTCCTTTGGTACCTCGATGCTGATTGGCCGACAGAGGTCACATGATCTTAGACCCGCCACACACCCCATGAGTGAAATATAGAGCGATATGTCGGTGATCACCCTAGACCTGTATTTTAGAATTTTGTTCCCTTTTATGGTTATGCGTAAAGTTCCCATGGAGGGTTCAACCTCCTCCTTAAATAACCCTTTTTTGGTATCATGATATTGTACTGAAGTTTACATTAAATATTATCGTTCTCTTTGACAGATAAGATGCTTACCAGCTTTCTTACCTTGATGGAGATCTTGTCCTTGAATTAGTAGTCTATGTCTCTGGAAGTAACAATGGTGAAAGAGGGGTGTCGCTTGTAGATTTCTTATAACACATTGTTGTGAGTTTAAGCGATTTATTGCTCAGTAAGCGCTTCATTAATGGAAACAGTGTTGCCAGATTTTTCTTACCTAAACTGCTCCGATTCTTTTCGAAACGGTTCCGCAGAGTACAAGAAATTTTAAACTAAAAAATTTTTCGAACTAAAAAAAATTCAAAACTAAAAAAATTTTAAACAAAAATTTTCAAACAAAAAATTTTGAAACAAAAAAGTTTCAAACAAAAAATTTTCGAACCCAAAAAAAAATTTCGAACTAAAAAATTTTGAAACAAAAAAGTTTCAAACAAAAAATTTTCGAACCCAAAAAAAAATTTCGAACTAAAAAAAATTGAAACAAAATTTTGTCAAACTAAAACATTTTTAAAAACAAAAGTTTCGAACTATAGATGTAAATCACATCTAAAAATTTTCAAATCAAACTTTTTATCGAACTAAACTTTTAAAATTTTCGAACTAGAAATTTAAACCAAGTTTAAGAAAAAATCCTAAGAAATGTTTTTTTCAGGAATTGAACTCAGGTCTTTCAAACCAAAGATGTGTATGCTAACTGCTTAAATGAATTCGGTTTTAATCGATCTTGGTGGGTTTCGAACCATGGTCCTTGAAAAGGATACACATATACTTTAAGAAAATAAATCTGACAGTGTAACGCTTCTCAAATCAAACTTTCTATCGAACTAAACTTTTAAAATTTTCGAACTAGAAATTGAAACCAAGTTTTAGAAAAATCCTAAGAAATGTTTCTCCAGGAATCGAACTCAGGTCTTTCAAACCAAAGATGTGTATGCTAACCGCTTAAATGAATTCGGTTTTAATCGATCTTGGTGGGTTTCGAACCATGGTCCTTGAAAAGGATACACATATACTTTAAGAAAATAAATCTGACAGTGTAACACTTCTCAAATCAAACTTTTTATCGAACTAAACTTTTAAAATTTTCGAACTAGAAATTGAAACCAAGTTTTAGAAAAATCCTAAGAAATGTTTCTCCAGGAATCGAACTCAGGTCTTTCAAACCAAAGATGTGTATGATAATCGTTTAGCTATGAATGAATTCGGATTTAATCATGCTTGGTGGGTTTCGAACCATGGTTCTTGAAAAGGATACACTTATACTTTAAGAAAATAAATCTGACAGTGTAACGCTTCCGTTCGTGGATTAAAATAAAATGCTGATAGACTTCTTTGTGTGACGACATAGAAGCACATATGATTGAAAAAATGCAAACGTCAGCGGATCGTATTACTTTAGTTTTACTACGAACGTGTCAGCATGATTCATGAAAAAAGCAAACATTGACATTCTCGTATGGAATATGATAAAAATGAAATGTCGTCACAGTTACGACAAGTGGTGACATGATCCTGACAGAAAGCATTTTGGGATCAGAACTGTGATACTAGATGTTGTAACTATTGAGAAACGTGAATGACGTCACGATCGATTGTTACACATCGTTTTGGTTCGTGATTCATGACAAGAGCAGCGAGCGTTTTGATTGGTTCGTTGTGATGTCATTTTATAAATTTCCTCGTTTCTGATTGGCTGACGGTGACGTCGTTTTCACAACGACCTAAATAAAAATCTAAATTTCATTTTTCAAATCCTACATCGCTCTCAACTATCGAGTGAAGAAGATCTCCTTTTAAAAGTGTCTTTATTTAAGAAGCTTCATTGCACCGACTTTTTGTTCATTGAATTTGAGGTAAGTTCAATGAGATTTTATTTTTCACACAAGATTCGAAAATCATTTTTATTTTATATTTGTGGGCGGATCACGAATACACTGTTTTACTTTTAGTACGAAATATTTAGACTATGAAGAAATTAGTGGAATGGGAAAGTGGAAGTACGAATCAGGAACCCCCACACATTAAAACTAAGCACGATAAATGATATGGTTTAGCGTCCCTTCAGCTTAATGTTGAATGTGAACTCCCGTCGGGAATTGAGCCATGGTCAAAGATGTGTGCGCTTAGTTTGAAAAGAATGCATTACAAAATTTCTAAAACTATGCCTGAGAATAATATGGTTCGATTCCCTTTGAAAGCATTAGCGTTCCCTTCAGCTTAACGTGATATTCGAGCAATCAGCCGAGATTGAACCAAGGCCAGAGGTGTGTACGTCAATCATTTAACTTAGCTTTGAAAAGAATGTATGATAACGCGTGAGAATATTAAATTTCAGAAAAGGCTTGACAGCGATCCGATGTGGGAAAGCAAACCCACCGAGGATTGAACCAGGGACTTCCACATCCGAAGCATGTACGCTAACCACTTAGCCACGAGTGCATGAATATTTGGTTAAAAGATTTACGCTATACAGATTTTGTTTTGACAATTACGTATGTGTTACGTTAATGGTTGGTGAATCTCTTCAACTTGCAAACGCATCATTTAAAGGTCGTTGTGAGTGGGGAAAAAAATGCTTACGCGTACTTTGTCACATCTCAGTACTGATGAAACATTTATTCATTTCATGCATTCTTTTTATCACTATAGAATGGCAGGTCAGTTACATGCTGATGTAATGGTCTCGAGTTTGACAGCAATAAAACACACATTTCAGTAACATAATTATTTAAAAAACTTTGATTTCTAGTTCATGTGCTTTCATAATGAGATTCTGAACGTCACCGCCAGGAATCAAACTCAGGACCTTTACATGAATTGCTTAGTTAAGAATTTATCATGAATGTTATGATTTCCTGGACTAAGCGGTTAGCATACGCGCCTTTGGCGTGGGAGACCAGGGTTCGATTCCCGGCGGGAGCTCATGTGGTTCGGATTCCACGTTAATCAGTAGGTCCGCGTCTCATATAGCCTCGCTGCTGAAAGGGACGCTAAACTAAAAAATCAAAAAATCAACTCAAATTCACGCTGCTCAATTCCTTTTTTCCCATTACATATTTGTTTTACCGTACCTGTTTGTTTGTTTTCATTTTTAATCATGGCCGAATCGGGTTTTACTGTTCGCAATGAAATCACTCGTCATTATAGACGATTTATGTACGTTTATGTATTATGAGGTGTGCACGTCAACCATTTAGCTTAGTTTTGAAAAGAATGTATGATAACGTGTGAGAATATTAAATTTCAGAAAAGGCTTGACATGCACCGACGTGGAAAAGCAAACCCACCGAGGCTTGAACCAGGGCCTTCCACGTCCGAAGCATGTACGCTAACCGCTTAGTCACAATAATAATAAAAAAAATACGCTATACAGATTTTGTTTCGACAATTACGTATGTGTTACGTTAATGCTTGATGAATCTCTTCAACTTGCAAACGCATCATTTAAAGGTCGTTGTGAGTGGGGAAAAAAAAAATGCTTACGCGTACTTTGTCACATCTCAGTACTGATGAAACATTTATTCATTTCATGCATTCTTTTTATCACTATAGAATGGTAGGTCAGTTAAATGCTGATGTAATGGTCTCGAGTTTGACAGCAATAAAACACTCATTTCAGTAACATAATTATTTTTTAAAAAACTTTGATTTCTAGTACATGTACTTTCATAATGAGATTCTGAACGCCACCGCCAGGAATCAAACTCAGGACCTTTACATGAATTGCTTAGTTAAGAATTTATCATGAATGTTATCAGGTGATTAAGATTTCTTCTTTTCTTTTGTAGTAAATTCACGCTGCTCAATTCCTTTTTTCCCCACATTACATATTTGTTTTACCGTACCTGTTTGTTTGTTTTCATTTTTAACCATGGCCGAATCGGGTTTTACTGTTCGCAATGAAATCACTCGTCATTATAGACGATTTAACATTGAGGGCAGAATGCTCGAAATTCAATTCAACGCACCGCCCGTAGGAACCGATATCATACAGTATGTACATAACAGTTTCAAAGCAATGCTGGACCATTTGTTAGTTAATGTCGACGATGAGGCGATGGTTGGTTTATCGGTAATATCGCCACGGAACACGAATAAACCGTTTTGGATGAGTTTTCGCCAAGCACGAAACTTGACACTGGAAACGATGTGGGCCTCGTTCGAAAGAGTGTTACAAAGTAACAATGCATTTCTCCTGCACGAACCATTCACCGTGCATTTTCATCGTGTGGATATTCCAAGAGGATACGGATATGGAGATCGTTTAGCACAAGGAATACTTCAAAATGAAGAATTGTTACGTTGCAAACGAGGAATTGTACGTGTACAAAATCAAGATTCAAGGTGCCTGGCGTACGCCCTTGTTATTGCTATTGGCCTGAAAAAATACAAGAATGTAGATGTGAAACGACATAAGCAGTATCAACATCAATCGAAATGTATTGTGGACGATGAAGTGAATGCGTTATGTGCAAATGCAGGAGTGAATTTGGATCATGGTGCCAGTGTAAATGAAATTCGACAATTCCAGGCATACCTCAAAGAATATAAAATTACAGTGTATACCAGTTTCACAGGCCATGATATCATGTACGAGGGGCCCAATGATGAAAATCGCACTCCCATAAATTTGATTTGTTTGGCTGGCCATTTTGACATCATCCAATCTTTAACTGCTTGTTTTGCAACCAAGTTCTACTGTGAAGCGTGCCATAAAAAGTATGATCATCGTAACAGACATGTAAAAAATTGTCCTGTAACATGCTCCAAATGTCTACAGAGACCACTATGCGACAAGAATCAAACGCTGATATTATGCAACGACTGCAATCGTCAATTTTACGGCGAAGAATGTTTTAATAATCATCGTAATATTGTATATCATCATGGGGAACCTGTATGCAAAATGGTGAAGCAATGTACTAAATGCTACAGAGTATATTCTTTTGTACGAAGTGGACAACGACTTCATGATTGTAATGAGATCTTTTGCAATGTTTGTAAGAAGATTGTTCCAGGATCGCATCAATGTTTTATGCTTCCCGATCGACAATGTTTGAAACCTGGTGTTCCTTCACTCATGCACGCAAAGAAAGCCTTGTTGATATTCTATGATATAGAATCTATGCAGGACACGAATATTGGTGATAATACGTATGTACACATTCCAAATTTATTGGTTGCACAACAAGTATGTTATGCATGTGTTGAAAACAATAATATCCAGCAGTCTTGCAGTACGTGTGGTCAGCGCCAGCATATTTTCCAAGGAGACGATCCAGTTTATAATTTTCTCCAGTACTTGCGGGAACGTCGTCCCAATATAAATAGGATTTTCTGCCTCGCGCACAACGCTAAGGGATACGATGGACATTTTATCCTAAAGACCATGGTAGAAAAATGCCAATGGAGACCTGACGTCATATTAAATGGGACCAAGATACTGAGTTTAACGTTGAATAATCTGACGTTCATTGACTCGTTGAACTTCCTACCTATGGCATTAAGTAAATTGTCAAAAGCGTTCAATTTACCCGCAACCAAAGGCTACTTCCCGCATTTCTTCAACACCAAGGAGAATCAATCGTATATTGGACCACTTCCAGAAACAAAGTATTATGGTGCAGATGAAATGGCCGTCGAAGACAGAAACAAGTTCATGCAGTGGTACAACGATCATCGTAATGACACGTTTGATTTCCAGAAAGAAATTCTCAAGTATTGTATTCAAGATGTCAATGTACTGCGACAAGCATGCGTTTCGTTTATGACGTCATTTGAAACAGAAACCAAAGTGAATTCCTTCTTGGAGACGATCACGATTGCCAGTGCTTCTAATTTAGTATTCCGCCGGAATTTCCTTAAACCTAATACGATTGGAATTCTACCGGCACATGGCTATCGATGGAGAAGTACCCAATCGATCGCTGCAATGCAATGGCTGGCCTACATTGAAAAAAGCGAAGAAAAACAAATCTTACATGCGGCCCGACAAAAGGAAGTGTTTATTGCGGGATTCCATGTTGATGGTTACTACCAAGATCCTGAGACGTTAGAGGAGCACGTCTACGAGCATGCCGGCTGCTTTTATCACGGGTGTAAAGTATGTTTTACTACAGGCCGTAATCAGCCCATCTACAGCAATCCAGAAGACACCATGGAATTCCGTTATGAACGAACGCAACGCAAAAATGCAAGACTGCGTGAATTGGGGTACATTGTACATGAAATGTGGGAGTGCGAATTTAATCAGTTCTTAAAACAAAATCCTGCAATGGCGACGTATCTGAAGAATCACCCGTACATGAACCGCAGACCATTAAATCCAAGAGATAGTTTTTTTGGAGGAAGGACCAATTGCGTGAAATTGTACCACCAAGTCGACGAAAAAGCAGGAGAAGTAATAAAATATTTCGATATTGTCTCGCTTTATCCTTACATCAATAAGTGTGCTAAATACCCTGTAGGCCATCCACGAATTTATCTACAGGGTGATGAAAATATACCACCAATAAATAAAGTCAATGGTCTAATCAAAATGACGATATTACCAAGTCGCCATCTTTATCATGGTCTCCTGCCTTACCGATGTAACAAGAAACTACTCTTTCCACTGTGTGCTGCGTGTGCCGAAGAAATGAACCCAGACCCTACAGCAACGTGTACACACAATGATCAGGAGCGGTGCCTCACTGGAACTTGGGTATCATATGAAATCCAGAAAGCAATAGAATTGGGATATCAACCAGTGGAAATTTTTGAAATTTGGGATTATGACATTGAACAATATGATCCCATCACGAAAACAGGTGGCTTGTTCACGGAATATATCAATACGTTTTTAAAATCGAAAATGGAAGCGTCTGGCTGGCCTAGTTCCTGTGTGACCGAAGAAGACAAATCAAAATTCATACAAACCGTCCTGGAGCGTGAAGGTATTGCATTGGATCCGTCCAAAATTGAAAATAATCCTGCCCGAAGAAGCTTATCTAAGCTTTGTCTTAACTCTCTATGGGGAAAGCTTTGCCAGCGTACAAACTTTAGCCAGACCACAATTATTGATCGGCCGGAAGAATTTTATGAAAAACTCACTTCCCCCGACATTAAACTCCATCAAATTGTACCCATCAATGATACGATGTTGTATGCGTTCTGGGAGTACAATGAACATGTGCCTGTTCAAAACCGAAACACCAATGTCGTGTTAGGTGCATTTATAACATGTCAGGCACGTCTGGAATTGTACAAGTACCTGGAAATGTTGCAGGAACGTGTTTTATATTTCGACACGGTTTCTGTGATATTTACGGAGAAGCCTGGGGAGCCAACCATTGAACCTTCAACGTACTTGGGATGCTTATCGGACGAGATGGAGTCTTATGGACCACGAGCATACATCAAGACATTTGTCAGTGGAGGACCAAAAAATTACAGCCTAGAAATATACAATCCGGATACCAACGTCACCAGTTACATATGCAAAATTAGAGGATTTACATTAAATTACAATGCAGGACAACAATTAAATTTCAATACGCTAAAAGAAATGATTACAAATCAATGCCGTGGACAAGTCACCATCACTATCCCCCATAAGATATGCAGGAACAAAGACCATACCATCGTCGCACGCAAAGAAGAAAAAATGTACAGTATCCAGTACACAAAACGTCGATTTAAAGAATTCAATTCTTATGATACGGTTCCGTACGGGTACGTTAAAAAACAGAAGATGGAACTGGAAAAAGAAGATGAAGAAGAAAAAACTGTAAATACCCAATAAGGCCGCCATTTCTTTTTTCCTTTTCCTTTTTTTCCACTCCTTAACCACAAAGCAGCAACACCAAGAAGAAAATGAAGTACCCACAAGAGTTCATAAACCATCAACACAACCATCAGTGGAAGAAATGCAGTCATCTCGTACCGAAGGAGGAACCTTGACCATAAAGGAGCAACACCAAGAAAAATGCAGTACCCAGAAGAGTTCATAAACATCCATCGGTGAAAAAAATGCAGTGATCCTGTACCCGAGGAGGAAGATGAACCTAAACAGATCCATCATTTACGAGTAAGTTTTATTTCTCTCTTATCAATATTGACTCATTTTTATTGTTTCAGAAAAAAAAGAAATTCTTAAATTAATCCGTCGTTTCTTCTTTTTCTTTACAGGATACGGCTACAAGATTCGAAGATGATGACGCGTCCAACATATTCATTAACTAGATCCTGTATTTATTATGTTAATAAACATGTATAGGAAGACCACATACCTTTCGTTAAATACAACAAGTTTAAAAAAAATATGATTTATTATTTCTTGAAACCCTGAACACTTGTTTTCAAATCATGGTAATCTTGAAAATTTAAGGTGAAAAATATATTCAAGATTTGGTTTACACGATTTTGTTCGAAAAAATAATTAAAGAATTTTTTTAGTGTCCAAAATTTGATTTTTAATTTAGTTCGAAAAATTTTTAATTTGAAAATTTTCAAATGTGGTTTACATCTTTAGTTCGAAACTTGTTTTTAAAATTGGTTCGAAATTTTTTTAAAATTTTTAGTTCGAAAAATTTTGATTTTAAAATTTAGTTCGAAAGTTTTCAGTTTAAAATATTTTTCGAAAAATTTTTAATTTTTTTAGTTCGATTTTTTTGGGTTCGAAAATTTTTTAAATTCCTTTTAGTTCGAAAATTTTTTGATTTGAAAATTTAGTTCGAAAGTTTTTAGTTTAAATTTTTTAGTTCGAATTTTTTTTGAAATTTTTGTTTCAAATTTTTTAGTTCGAAAATTTTTTGTTTGAAAATTTTTGTTTAAAATTTTTTAGTTACAAAATTTTTTTTTAGTTCGAAAAATTTTTTAGTTTAAAATTTCTTGTACTCTGCGGAACCGTTTCGAAAAGAATCGGAGCAGTTTAGGTAGAAAAAAATCTGGCAACGCTGTTTCCATTAATGAAGCGCTTACTGAGCAATAAATCGCTTAAACTCACAACAATGTGTTATAAGAAATCTACAAGCGACACCCCTCTTTCACCATTGTTACTTCCAGAGACATAGACTACTAATTCAAGGACAAGATCTCCATCAAGGTAAGAAAGCTGGTAAGCATCTTATCTGTCAAAGAGAACGATAATATTTAATGTAAACTTCAGTACAATATCATGATACCAAAAAAGGGTTATTTAAGGAGGAGGTTGAACCCTCCATGGGAACTTTACGCATAACCATAAAAGGGAACAAAATTCTAAAATACAGGTCTAGGGTGATCACCGACATATCGCTCTATATTTCACTCATGGGGTGTGTGGCGGGTCTAAGATCATGTGACCTCTGTCGGCCAATCAGCATCGAGGTACCAAAGGACTCATCTTACCCATAAAAAGGGAACGAATTTCAAAAGTCACAGGGCTTAAGATCACGTGACCTCTATCAGCCAATCAGCATTGGGGTACCAAAGGATTCATCTTACCCGTAAAAGGGAACGAATTTTCAAATATCGCAGGGGTCTAAGATCATGTGACATTTGTCAACCAATCATAAACACTCATCTTACCCGTAAAAGGGAACAAATTTCAAAAATCCCGGTCATAAAAGAGAATGAGGGATTTCCCCGCAGGGTGACTCATGACGTCATACCACGTGACCTAAAAAATTTGAATTTCCCGCGTGGGCGGGGCCTAACGTCACGTGACCTCTCTCAGCCAATCAGAATCGAGGAATTTTTGCTGACTCGGCTGGACATAACGGGGTCCCTACTACTACAGCTCTGCTCCCCTGATCCTCGACACCATTGTTTTTGAACTACATAAATTTTTTGAAGATCCTTTTAATAAAAGATTATGGGAACGGTCATACTGTTCGCCCCTCCCAATGTTGAAGACAAAGTTGTACAGGCGCGGAACAAGGAAAAATTTTCATCTGGGCAAAGTGAATTTAGCGCCACCTAATCCTAGCCTAATTTTATATTTTATTACAATGATTCTAATATTCTAATATTTAAACGCATTTGTCAAAAATAACAATAAAATACGTGATATACGTATATTTAGTTCTTGAAAATATACATATGTATCAATTATATAATAATAATAATAATAATAATAATAATAATAATAATAATAATAATAATAATAATATTATTATTATTATTATTATTTATGTATCGATATGTATATACAAAAGCAATATCGAACAACATTTATTGAATACCACTAATAGTGACATGGTTACTGCAATATTTCAATTATTTTAGTAAATCAATAACATCAGGAGTCATTCTATCATATATCCAACTATGTAACAATATATTCTAATAACGTAAAATACTAATAAATACATTTCACATATGTTGAACATGTTTTACACACACCAATATAACAACCTTGTATATATAGGTCCTAGTAGTCGAAATCCATTCATAAAACGTATTTCATGAATTTGTACAAAAGCTAAATACTCTTACAAGACTAAAGCTTAATAACATATTTTGTTAAGTATTAGAAATCCTCAAACTTTCGTAAAAGTTTGATAAGTAAAAAATATCAAAGTCAATTTAGGGAACTTTATGAAAAAGAGTCCATACCATTTTCATCTATAAAAACAGTACCATAAAATCTAAAATTATTTAGACAAATTATTCTCCTAATTTTACAATATTTGGCGTCAGGAGTGATAACTAATAGCATAACGAAACTTAAGAAAACTTAATTCCACTAATACTGAAAATTAGCAACAGATTAAACAATTTTAAATACATTTGTTTTCAGCACCTCACAACAATTAGAAAATAACCTTTGGAGCTTTTATGTCTGCAAAATATCTGACAATGGTATCGATGTCAATGTCTTGAACAATGTCGAACTCAATCGACATCATGACGAGTCCCACAAGGCGCCTTTGGCACATGGTTGATCTCAAATAATTTTAATTAATTTTAAACTTGAGAAGCTCCTTTCACCTTAAGCCACGCTGACAGGAAGAGTAAAGGCAATTCTGTGTGTAATTGATACATTAGGGAAATTTTCTGTCAGCTGTTTACTCTTCAAGTATTTTAATGCTTCAAGGGGGCTTCTAGCATTTTTCACCTGATAGTATTGAGAGTAAAACCAATAGTTTCTGTTGAAGTTGAAAACTCTCAAT
This sequence comes from Thermobia domestica, assembly GCF_964235325.1. Lineage (NCBI taxonomy): Eukaryota > Metazoa > Arthropoda > Insecta > Zygentoma > Lepismatidae > Thermobia > Thermobia domestica. Next base: position 338,557,823 of record NC_137456.1, on the reverse strand, counting down.
ATCACAATGCTCTTCAACTGTTAAAACCACATGAAGGTCAGCACATTTCTTCATCAGGGAAATCTTTTCTTCATTTTTGATCCTGCATATAAACCCAGAATGGTCATGATGGTTGTTTAATTGAGAAGACCGTTTTTCTAGTTAACTTATGGCTTGATTCGAAAAATGAAAATAAAGACTACTTTCGAAAGAAATTTTGGGAACCGCAATGTGCTCATCAGGGATCTCTTATTCAAACTAACGTTTGGGTTTCCGTGGTCGTAATTGTAACTCACTTGCAAATGGAGGTCGATTTCGAGAGCTCTGTAATTTCTCTTCCATCCACTAGTAGCTCTTCAAACCCTCTATCAGTTCGCACTGCTATTGAAATGTCAATTTCTTTCTTTTTTTTAAAGCATTATGCTTATAAGATTGATTCTGAGTAGAACTTATGGCAAAGTACGAGACAACAAAAATGAATTTGTTGTCTTATTGCTTGTCCACTGCGCTCCCCGGACTTAAATCCTTTAGATTACTTTCTCTGGGGCATGTGAAATCGCAAGTTTATTCTACCCTGTTGCAACATTAGAAGACCTTCGAGAAAGGGTGGAATAATGTTGCGGACATGCTCAACAGGATGCCGACATGATATCACGAGTACGTGGATCTTTGCTAGGGCTGGTACGAGCATGCATTCGCATAAATGGACGACATTTCCAACACTTACTTTAATGATAGAGGTACGATAATTTCTCATACATCTCTTCTGTGGTTACACATCTGGATATTTACTGTTTACCTTATGATTAATACTATACATATTACCAACATGACGATTTCTGCTTGTTGATATTTACAAACATGATATGTCCATCATTTTTTGCTTGTTGTAATGCACTTACGCGTTCAACATGCGGAATGTTTCAGATTCGCCTCCCACATATTCGAATGTTGTCATGCTTTTCCCATTGCAATTCAGTTTGCGGATATTCGTTACGTTAACTGCTTAGCACATAATGCTTCATCAGTACCTTGCTTACCTAAATGCTGCCACACTTATACGTATGCATTAGTTGTCGGAATTCTTCCTAGAACCATTTACAACGTACATCACCACACTTCGATTGCCTCTCTCATTTCCTGCTGGTTATGCAACCGCACACGGCATTTAAACATTGTCCGCCATTTTGTATCTTTTCGAGCTTTCGACTTGGAACCACGACTTATGAGTTACTGGTGGATAGACTCACTCTCGACGTTCATCCCAAGCCCTTTTTCCTTGGACAATTTTCCGGGAATCGCTCCGTTTCCTTAGAGAATCCCTTGGGTCTGCATTGCAAAGTTATCAACGATGCATTTCTGCATAGCGCACGTCTGACTTCGATAGTCATTCATTGGATCGCCCTCTGTCCGATTCCTTTTTGAGATATTCGTCTCTAAATTTAATTTTCCCACACTTTCGTCAGCCCCTATCTCCGTTACAAAGCCTTTGCGGACATATGTTTATTAAGAGTTTTTTGTTAGTTTTGACGTGTACTATCTACGGTTTAATAATATGACCATTACTTCTTAAACACCCTGTATAATAGATCTTGAACCGAAGCGCTCTTTTTAATTAATTTATTTATTGCAATAGCTAGATAAATTATTTTGGCCAGCTTTGTTTTGGTAAAGTGAATTCATTAACATCTTAAAGAGTAACGGTGGTTATGCATATTCTAATTACTATTAAAACAAATGTAGTAGAATTTACACTTCTCACCATTAGATGGCGCTAAACATCCTTTAGTGATTGACATCTACGGGACAAAATTGTAATTTCTAGCGCAAGATAGTAATTTCTAGCCTACCACAGTTGTTTACTTTTAAAATGTTATTAGTTGAAACACGTTTATAACTGAGAGGTAGTAAATGTACTTTATAATAATACACTTATATAAGTTTTATTAACATTTATGTAACCTATATCAGAGTCCCTCGGCGATCCACCAATCCGCTATTGCCACTGACTCTCTGGTTTCATTTCCTTTCGTTCACTTTTAGGAGGGAAGTTGGAATTATATTTCTTTAGCTAAATGGAATACGCAATGCCTTTTACTTATGACAGGAAGACGAGTGCTGCACAACAAACACATAAGAAGAAATAATGTTCTCATTCCTCATGGAAATATGTGTTCCAGCTAGTATTCGTAATCATTTTACTTCAATTGAAACTTACCTAAAAGACGAAGACGATTGGTGTAACAAAACTCAACTAAATTTAAAAAGTGATTTATGTGAAATATTTCTTTTCTGACAACGCGGGACAATTTGGAATACTTTTCGGGAATATTCCCTGTAAAAATTCCTGAAATGTTAACAAAAAATTGAATATTCCGGGAGTTTATATACAAACACAAAGGGAAATTTCTATTATTATATTACGATTTCAAAATGATATTCGTTTTCTTTATCACAGCATTTTTATTGCTATTGTCTCCAGAGGATTCTTTAAAATGTATATTCTGAACGTTATTATAGTACGTTTTTACATCTAGAGAGAACGCGTAAATGCAAATTTATTACAATTTATTTTATGCTAGTAAATGTTGGAAAAAACATTTGTGGCAAAAGTTCGCATACTTTTACACCGTTAAACACTAAATTTATATGTAAGTGAATTTTCTAAACTTGACCCTACTACTGACATTATAAACTTTTACTTGTTACAAAGAAATTACGTTGAGTAACTGCCAGAAAACATACTTAGTCTGTCGGAAAATTCGTAACGGCAACTCTAAACTTAACCCGTTATCTAAATCATTGCCTGGATAATTTAACTATTTCTTTGCCTTGAATTTTTTTCTACTCATAACATTTAATTATGTCAGGAGTCTGGTATTCTGACTCAGATAAGGAAGACGAAGGTCTAACGAAAAGTGAATGACGTTCTCCTGTTTCAGGACCATCAGGGAAAATATCACTTCCTATATTCCTGTAATTTCCGTACACAGGTAAGGCCTACTCGTTCCCGCTCCTTTAATAGTAGCAGCAGGTATTTCTCCAGAATCCTCACACAAAATAGCTTTCCTCATTTGCGATGGGCATTTTGAACATTTTGACACATGTGTCGGAATTTTATTAGGATTTGCGCATACATATTTACTGTATGTTCACAATATTTGTCAGTTATTGACTTATCTTTAGAATTTTGCACGCAACATTACCACACAAACCCTTTCTTCCTACCCATTTATCGAAATTTCATGCGTTAATTCACATGTAAGAGAAGTCCGAGCCAATGCCGTGCCTTGGAAAATCAGCGCCATGGGCGAGAGCATACGACGGTGCCCCCATACGTATGAGTGAGGTCACTAAACCACCCGCGAAGCGCCACCATGGCTGGCTCTGAGCGTAGGAAAATTTTCATAAACAAAACCATGCTTTTTCTTAATTTTGAGCACTTTATTACTTTTTCCTTCTTTTCTTTTCTATTTTTTCACCGGAATTTTGCGCCCGGACTCTGGGCGGAGCCCGTACCGCTCGCTCCCCTCATGACACGGCCCTGGTGCGAGTACCTATTCAGAAATTTCAGTCAGAGACAGCACATAGACTGACGTCTATTATTGACAGTGATTTGGGGTATATTGATAACACTTCAACTCTATCTCTACAGAATTTCTATATTACTTTACAAACTGCTTTTGTTTTCATCATTTGTAAGCTAGTACTTTTCTACTTTGTTGTACAAATGGAAATGAAAGTTAAAAATCCTTTTATAATTAGTTATATAGAGTAGAATCTACGAGTTTCATTTTTTTTAAACTTCCAAATTATTTGATATCTAGACGTAAATGATAATAAATGAAAAAAAGTAATTAGACAATGGTTCTTATAATTTATAAAATAAAGTAAAGAAATGGAAAAAGATTCCCTGCCGGGAACGTATATTGCATGGGGAATATCCCGGAATATTCCTATTACTTATTTCCCTTCTCACTGCGAATATTGCCACTGCCCATCACGAATACCAGGCTGGCCAGGTGTTCCGTCTTTCTGCGACAATTTCAGACAACACTGAAACTTCCAGTTGTTTGTTTAGACAAGGATTTCTCAACCTGTTACATATCGCGACCCCATTTCTATTATTCCTGTTGCTAGTGAGTCCCATAAGTAATTTCTGGTTTGCAATAAGCGATTACTGTTATTATTATTTCTGTTTACGACGTCTACTGACGTCAACCAGAGTTAGCCTTGATTTTGTATTGTGTGTCGTTTCTGTATTTTTCTTGTATTTTCAAAATGCAGTTTTCCAGTTTCATTTCTTTTTTATTCCAACTAAAGGTGTTCTTTATTTTATTTAATATATGTGCTTTATTTTACAATAAGAATAGATATAAAAATGTGTGTTTCAGGAAACTAAAAAAATCAAAATAAACTTAAATAAATATTTTTTCGCTAGAAGATCCTAACTACATTTATGGACTCCACTTGCCTCCCCTTATGGACTCCACTTGCATAATTCCCGTCATCCGCAGACTAAGAAACCCTTGTTTAGACAAATATATCAAGAAGTGATTCTAAATTTTAACTATTCCTAAAGAGACAGCGCATTGATCATTGCTGTTTTGAGGCACAAATTTTCTACGTCTAGCTTTTGCTATCTTCGGGAAATAGTAAACCAAAGAAGCCAGGTTCTAACCCGCAAGTCAACCTTCAGAATCGGGAAAAAATGTCCAGGTTGTGTTTTCTTCTTTTAAGTATAATAAGACATATCAAAATGTTATGAAGTGTAGACAAAAAGTAAATTCATTGAAATACTCAATGATACAGTATTTTGAAACTATGTATAAATATGAGCACAAGATTTATTTGTAATTTATATTTCCATACGTAAAAGGACATTTCCAATGAAAGAAAAGACAATGAACATGGCTCTCTTCCATAATAGAATAGAAAAGACAATGGAAAAAATAACAGCATATGCAACGGATGTGAATATCATTGTCTTCGAAATTCGGTTATATTTCTTCATTAAGGATGTCGGTAAAATTGTTCAAGTTAGCTCAGTGGCAAATCGCTAGACTTCAATTCGTAAGATGGAGGGGTGGATTTCCTATTGGGTTAAACGTTTTTGTATTTAATGCTATATTCATCAATACAGGAATATTTATATAAAATAATTACATTGCCACAATATTTTGGGGGGAAAATTCTTCAAGTCAAAATAAGAAAATAAGTTCATATGAACCTGTGCTCAAAAGTGGATAGCTTGTTTCGCATTTATATGGTGGTGGGAATGTGGAACAAGTGAACTTAGCTCGACTATTATGAGATCTATCGTAGTCTGGACAAGACACCATTGAGGATATCCATGTTTAAGAATGCTCCAGTACTTGCGCACCAATTTCTAGAGAGGTAGGTTGAAGTACTCCCAAGCAGTCTCCCTAAAAGTGATTGTGCAAACACTGGAAGTTCTGAAAGATGGATATTTTGATAGTTCACATACTAGCTCGTCAGTGACGTCTGGATCCGAGTACGATCGGTCCTATAGTAGTTGAACTATGGACCTTTAAAGTTCCTTTTTAACGTTTTCGGCACTCTATAAATACGAAACTATGAACTTCCGACAGCAGGTCTATATGAACCTTTTTTCTTATTTTCTTGTGAGGAATCTATTCCCAAAATATTGTGAAAATCTTTGTAACACCCTGTATACATTCGTAAAATCATTTCAGGATATAAGTAATTATTATTTTAAAATATAACATCCGAGACGGGGTGGGTGTTGACAGAATGTCGGTATATTATAAGTTAGTATTAAATAAAAATTATGAAAACCGTGTAATATCTGTAAATAAGTGTGTTTAGTGTATTTGTCTGTAACTGTATGTTATATGAAGGTTACTTCTCGATATTCTCACTACAGAATGGGGGCGCGGCGCCTCAGTGCTAGAACGTTCACCTCCGGTGCTTGGGATCCCTGGTTCGATCCTAGCTCGCGCCGTGTGGATTTTGTGGTGGACAAACACCGTGCTCATGGGTTTTCTTTGGGTTCTCCCGTTTCCTCCCACTTTCTTCATTCACTCATCTATCATCATCACCGTCTCCATTAGCCTAACGGCAATAAACGTGAGACGTAAAACTTAAAGATTTCATTTCATTCCATTTCTCATTACAGCATGGGATGTACGTTTTTAAAATATAGTGAGAGGCGTAAAGAGAACTTGCGGGTATAAGTAGAGAATATTCATATAATACCATGATTCCAGACAGAAAACCCACGATCCCCAAAACCATGTTCACAGGAAATTCGCGATCTCTACAAGTCCCTTTCAAAGTTTAAATTGTTCTTTAGTAAGGAAGAAGGAACAACTTCCTTCCATATTTACAGTTGAAAGTTCCGAAATGCTTGTGTATATGGAAGTGGTGAGGCTTTGGACGCTATCTCGCTATATAAAAATGGAAGTAGGTGTGTGTGTGTTTTTTTAAGTGTAACTCTGGAGCAATTTTAACCAAACTCCCTAAACGTGTTATTTGCTGTCTGAAAAAGAGTACTCTTGGTGTAAAACCCCCTAACACAGCTGTGGGAAATGGGAAGAGAATAATATACAAAAATTATCTAGAACTATCCATAGCAGTGTCGAATACATAAATTTCGTGGTCGCTTAGATAAATAGTGAAACTGTCGATGCCGTCTAACTCCGATTTAAGTTGCCTTTTGCAATCGGGGCTGCCGTAGTGGCGCAAAAATGTTGAATTTACCGATATTGGTGTGAGTCATTAGTTTTCAGCGTTGCTAGGTTAATTGGTGGCATTTTTGATACCATTTAAGTCTAAGCTCAGCTCCTAGTGGAGACAAGACATACTTAATCCTCCTAGTGGGACTGAGAGAGGCAGGCATAAAGATGATCATAAACGACTGATATTAGTGTCGAATCCATTATTTTCGGGGTCGCTCAGATAAAGAGTTACACTTTAGATGCCATTCAAGTTCAAGTTCATCCCCCTGAAGGAGAGTGTGAAATTGTGGTATGTAGAAATAATTGAAAGTGATTTATATTAGTGTCTCATCTATAGCGTTTGGTGTTCTGAGTTGATTGGTAGCAGTTCCGATGGTCTTCAAGTTGAAGTTTAGCCTTCAGTAGGAGAAGGTCCCGTAGCACACCAAGAGAGAATGGAAGGGGTAAATGATCGAGAACGACCGCTATTAGTATATAATTCATAGTTTTCGAGTTCTCTAAGTTGATTGTTAACATTTGCTATAACATTTAAATTTACGTTTAATTCCCATTAGTACCCCTGGGGTAGTGGTTTGGGTTGACATGTAAGAATATTAAAAGTAACCGATATTAGATACGAATGCACAGTTCTTGATGTCGCTGAGATTAATAATTACAATCCTGATAGTTTTAAAGTCAAGTTCAGCTCCCATCGGCATGTGGTTAAGATGGCGTAGAAAATAGCATGTCTAAAATGACATATTGCGATTGTAATCTAGTAGCTTGATAAAATTAAGCAGTAGATTCGACACTAGTCATTTAATCCTAAGTCGAAGCATGAACGAGTATGTGAAATGGATTGCGAAGTTACAAAAGCAGCGCCGAAGGCGTTCTTCGCACAGCTATAAACATTTGAATGTATGTGTATGAATGTATATTCCAGCGTAACTCCAGAATATCTCTAACAAATTTAACCAAACTTGGTAGGCATATGAATATCAATCAGGAAAAATACTGTGGTAGGAACTGGGACTTGGGACTCTTTGCATGGTATTATTACTATATACGGTATAAATTACACTTAGATTGAGTCGTTCTAAGTCAACTTCCTGTAAGTGTGCGACATTATATGCGACTGTATAAGAAAAGCGTGCAGTGAGAATTATTTCGTACATGTCTGCAGGTTGTTAGTTTTATTGCTAGTTATTTTGACAAACATGAAAATTATGAAGAATAACACTCCAGAAAAAAATGTAAATTATTTTGTGAGTACGGCATGTTTCAAAAGATATTGAAGTCCATAAGAATACATGTGCTAAATTGAAATATCCTACGAATCTCACAATTACTGGAAATGGAATTGCCATACAACTGCAATGTTGACAAACAAATCCTCGGTATTATCTAACTAATTTTCAGGCCAGACAAAAAGAAACATGAATTGGAAATTGTATACAGTTATGGTAGGGTTGTACTTACTTATTGTCATACGAATGTGGAAATGTTGTGTTGGGACAATTGTTATGTTCTTTGAGAAACACCTTTGCTCAATTCTTGTCTTATTATAAACGTTTCCGTTTAGTACGGGCGGATGAATTGTACTTACACTTTCTCGTGGAGAGGAGTATTCCTGCACTTGATCATCTCCCTGCGTAACAGGTTGGGTAAAATTTGGAACTAACAGGGAACACTGGAAAACATAGAAAGAAAATCGATATTCGCTGGTGTCAAATTAGAGTACTTTTCCACAGATACTTGTCCAGCATAACTCGAGATAGCAGAAGTAGCCTATGGTTGAACATGGAGGAGACAAGCCAAGTGCAGATGTTGGCGAGAGTTGCATCGCCATCATGTCTTTCATGGACCAGGATAGGTAACGCAATAGCAAACTATTTTCAATATTTAAAAACGAAGGAATGATAGGTTACAGTTCTATTTTAGTCAACTTAGTGCGAGTTAAAGTACGGTAGACATGTTCAACTGAATAAACTTCATCCTGTATATTATATATGTATTACCAAATTTTGCAAGGACATCTTTGCAGGGACTCTACTGGCGTTATGTGGCAGATCCAAGGGAGTATGATGGAGTTTCACCGTTAGAATACTAGCCTTTGCCTAATTCACTTTTATATCATATGAACTTAAGAAATCGCTAAACTATGCAACACCATTTATATCACTAAACGTTTACTCACATAATTGTAAAGAGATCAGATTGGTTACAATTCACTTGCATTTCCCATATTCATTTCAATACTGAACACCTGATCAACATTAAAAGAGAAGGTGCTACTCAAGCACTTATGAATCACAAGCGATGCAAACCTCTAAGAGTCAGGACCGAAATCAAACTTCAGTGTATTTACTGTTTTGAGGGTTGACGTCTTCAATTCACACAAAGTATGCAACCAAAAGAAAAACTTCATTGTTTTTTTTTAAGAAAGGCATTTGGAAACAATAAATAAAATGATTTACTATATGTGGTAAATCAGAACAAATACCCAACACGTGGGGACGGGAAATATTTGACTTCTAAGACTGAGAAGTGAGTCAATCGCAGAGTGTATACAGCGCACGTCCTCAAGCTCTAGCAACGAAACACATTATGGAGATTCGAACGTCGTTCTTCGATTTTACCAGTTTCGTTGTTCCTACTATTTGCCACTGGTCTATCTAAGTAAATCTAATTTGTTCAAGGATTTTGTTTTATTATTATTGTTACTTCGCTAATTAAAAACTTCTTTCAATTTTCAAAAAAATTGGTTTACTATTGGACATTTTATTATCAACCATCCCTAGAATAGTATCGATAGTAATGCCACACTATTAGTGCAGCTAAGAAACAAATTTTGTTTTCTAGAAATGCTTATTAAAACTTTACATACTCGAACGCTTTGAAACTTCTTAAAGTGTGTAATATATGTGTCCATACTAATTTCACTTATTATTATTATTATTATTATTATTATTATTATTATTATTATTATTATTTGGTTATCGATATGTTAGATACTTTATTAATTTCAAATGTAATATTGTTTTCTTGAAACTCATTAGTTAAATCTGTTTTGCGAATGAATAAATTTTAAAATTTTACTTTTGAACTTTATTTTATTCTGGTATACAGATATTTTTTCTTTCTTTCAACCTCTTTCTGTATGTTTAAATGAACTGAGTTATTTGATTCAACATGTATTAGTAGTGGGTATTATCTGACCTTTGACTTTAGTGTTTAGTATAATTCAGGAATATGTAATAAGATAGTTTTGATGTGATAACTAGTAATGCATGACAATTCAACAGAATTAACTTAAGCTTGGAAGTTCATATATATTTACAGTCTTGTGATTGTTATAATAATAAACCGTCATAAATATCAACATATAACAGAGTTACCATCGAAAGCCTAATGAATAAAACATAAGGTGGTGCATTATCATGACGAGAGGAAATAATGAATATGGTAATTTAAGTAACAGTACCATTTTATTAGGAACGTACTATTGAAATATAATTACTACATTCATATCAATTCTCAGTTTACCAAGTATGGTCCCGAGATTTATTCAATTATCTGGCGCAATTGAGTATGAATCGGCCCAGTTCCAGATTAGTGTTAACTTCGAATTTCTGGTATTACAAGCTAACAATAGCATGACCTTACCTTAGAAAAGGTAATTTCGTGTCATTCTTTTCATTGAAAACGACTCGTCCTTATTTCTCCATTCTGGACACGGTCATGTAACTAAAATAAAATAGATGTTAGTTTCGAAAGTTCATTACCTTTAAAACTTTAATACTTTTCATCACTAAAATCCGTTAGGCTTATTATAATTGGATTGGCGACCAACCAAACAAATTATAACCAGAATGTAGGAGGAGTGAATAGTGGCGTGTTTCAAACATTCAAACAAATTTATAAAGAATGTTTGGAGATATGAGAAGAAAATAGTCTTGAAATTCCAGAACAGGAAACAGATAGACTGTGGTGGTTCCACGTGGAAACGAAGTAGACATTCGCAATCGAAATATCTAAAATTCATTTTGGATGAATTTCTTCCTTCATTGAAGGTACGAATTTTCTAAATATAATAAGAAACATTTTTCTTCCTACAATTGATAAGGCAATCACTGCGACGGAAAAACGCTTTCGATCATGTAGCAAAATCATTATAGCAATCACCACTTTAAATACAAAAAGTGAAAACTTTCTAGATTATAACATTATGGAGCCAATGGCCCAGCACTATGGAAGTGATCTGAAAATTTTCAAATGTGAACTCAAAATCCTCTCGAGTTTTATGAAGACAAGAGAAAACCAAAGTTGATTTCTTCATGAATTTCATTGATCTTCATTGCGTCTACAAAAACTCTTTTCTAGAAACGCACAAGCTAGATATCATCTTTGTGACTATACATGATTTTAGTGCTAGATATGAAGGGCCATTCTCATGTTTGAAAATATTAAAAACATATACGCAATTCAATGACTGATGAGAGCTTGAAAAAATGCTATCTTTGCACTTTATATTGAAGAAACGTGCTAAATCGTTAGATTTTGTAGAAGCTGTTGATAAGTTTGCTGTTGCCCACAAGAATAGAAAGATCCTCTTTTAAGTAGAGGCATGAACCTATAAGTTATTTTCTTTACTGTAAAACTGTATTTATCTGTTCCATTTAAATCAACCAGCCACACATATTTTAAACGCACTGATTAAATAACTGCTTAATTATATTAGAAATCAATTGTATCAATGTATCCTAGTTCTTTGTGGTGGTAATTTCTTACATTTTCACTGTAAAGGAGTGACAACTACAGCATTAACAACAAAAATGAAAACATTCACCTTGAAAACACACACACACACACACACACACACACACACACACACACACACACACATGAATATTTTTTTTATTAGAAATGGTCCCCTCAAAATTTTCTTGGACCCTACATTGTCCCCCATGAAAAAGGTTCTAACTACGCTACTGTAACTCGAAGTTTGCCGAAAGCTCCTCTGTGGCTAAGCGGTTGGCGCACGCGCCTATGGCGTGGGAAACCCGGGTTCGATTCCCGACGGGAGCTCATATGGTTCGGATTCCATGTTAATCAGTAGGTCCACGTCTCATATAGCCTCGCTGCTGAACGGGGCGTTAAACTAGAAAAATCAAACTAATCAATGAAATCAAAGTTTGTCCGCTGAAGCGGTTATGGAACCAAGAAGAAATGTGTCATTTTGTTTGCTCTTTCGTTTTGCAATTAATCTTTTGTCCCTGTCTATCTCCGCCAAAACAGCTGTTCTTCCTCATGCACAAAGAAAATACCAGTGAAAAACGTATATTCTATCCAATCCTAAAATTATCGTATGATTTATAACTATTATTTTGTATCAACCGTATAAAAATATCGTACACTCTGGTAACTCTGTCTCCTACTTAACATCATTCCCTGTATAAACTTCAAGAAGAGTTGGGAATCACCAAAATGAAAACCAACCTTCTTTTCAAAAATAAGAACCTTTAGGATCAAACATAATTGACGTTATTCATTAAAAAAAAAAAAAAAAAAAAAAAATTGAATAACGTCAATTATGTTTGATCCTAAAGGTTCTTATTTTTGAAAAGAAGGTTATGAATATATAACCTTTTGTTAACGTAGTCACAGTGAGCCCCGCTATAAATAGTAAAAACTGTTAACATATTTTAAATCATATTAAAAATATTTGTGTCCTGTCGAAAAGAAAATATTCTCCTCGATATTTTCTGAAACAATGGTACATTGTTTTCCGCTAACTTCAAATACTTTAAACTTTTAAAGAAGTAATTTGTTCTGCCCTCTAGTGACTATATATTAACTACTACAAGAATAGTATTCACGCAACGATCTGTTTTTTTTTTTTTTTTTTTTTTTTCAGCCACGAGCACTAATTAATGTAGGGCTTAATAGCTTTACGAATTCTACGTTAGCGGGACTACATGAAAAGCATGACCATGTCTTACACGTAAGAAGCGAGGCAGACAATTAAAACAAGCAATGCTTGTAGATCCTAACTAAATGTACGTCAAAATCGTAAGGTAAATGGGAAAGTATTTGATTAAAGGTAAGGTAACTAGTTTCTGACAAACAAAAAGTAGTACCACAGAGAAAATAACAAGACACAACACTGTGGTAGTACAAAACTATAGTAGTATATGGTAGCCTACTGCATCGGTTTAGGGATGGTATCGAGACGAGACGAGACGAGACTTTGTACAGTCTCGGTCTTGTCTCGGTTGATAAGTAGCAGTCTCGGTCTCGATCTCGTCTCGAGTCAAAAATCGCCGTCTCGGTCTCGTCTCGGTCAACAGATGCTTGTGTCGATCTCGGTATCGGTCTCGAAGGCCAAGTCTCGGTCTCGTCTCGAAATAAATAATATGAAATTAAAATTGTGAAAGTATTATTATCGTACAGTCTGTCGTTTCCTGTTCTTACTTTTTGCCTTCATTCTTGACAGAATTATGGTATGATGTACTTCTTCGTAGCTAATTTGCTAGCGCTAATGCTTTCCATGCGTGTGTTCCGGGTTCAATCATTAGTGGGTATAACGTACCTGGGATAAAACACTAATAGTGACCCATATTTCACTTTCAGCAATAGACTTTGTCTCATATAGCCTCAGAACTGCCTATACAATTAAACTCTATTAAATTAACTCCAGTACTATACAGCAGTTTATTTACTTCCTTTGAATCAGAATTGTTCAATACCTCCTAACGGATAACGCAACACATAGCAGCACGAATGTATTTATTCGTACTGAAATTGAACTTCTACAATTTCCCAGTTATTATCCAAAGCGCTCTGCTTTGATTGTCATTTTAAAAACAGAATATAACGTTCATTATCTTAACAAATAGAGTACATTATTACTACCATATATTTTGTTTCAAATTGATCAATTGCTTTATTACCGTTTCACATCTCAGTGTGTAACTGGCACTTTAAAACAGGCTCCCTTAACCTTATGGTGGGAGTTACGGCACTCATCTTTGCTATCTATGGTCTCGGGTTGGATCACCAAACAAGTTAGATTCAAAGTTTTATGTTTCGTATAGTTCGCGTCTCACTTTAAATACATTCTGGTTCTTATACAAGTTTATAAGGTCGTAATGCATTATATAAGCATATATCCAATGACGTAACATAGATTAACCATATTATTCCTTAGTTATCAGTCGTGCATGGGGCCGCGGTGACTCAGTGGTAGAGTGTTCAACTCTGGTGCTTGGGGTCCCGGGTTCGATCCTAATCCCCGCCAAGTGAACGTTGTGGTGGACAAACACCGTGTGCGTGGGTTTCATCGGGGTTCTCCCGTTTCCTCCCACTCTACATTCCACCATTTCATTCATTACTCATCATCACCGTCTGCTTTAGCCTAACCGGCATAGACGTGGGACGTAAAACTCAAAAATTTCATTTCATTTTTTTCAGCGGTGCATGTGATCTTTATTCGAGAAAAATAACCATGCGTTCATTACGCTGAAATTTTACAAGATTGCTTGAAAATTAGTTGCGAAACATGGACACACACTAGGTAATTCGAGCTATATGTATCTATTTTCTCTGTCCCGGCAAAACAAGTGATTCTTAACTTTCTAGTTTTCTTAAAGAATTAATTTTCGTAGTTTTGCTGCAATATGAAGGATCAAATTTGTTTTTCGCTGTACGAATTTAGTTAAATTTTGTATCTGTTTTTACCCTACCTTACCAAGTAAAAGTTATATATATACATGAACTTTAGAGGTAGACTATGCTAAGTCATTTTTTGTTCGAAATTGAGTTAAGAATACTTTTTAAATAGATTTGGTTCTTTCTAGTGGTGTAACAATGTAAGTCTAAAGCATCCTATTACTTTGTAACTACTTAGTATAGTTTGAAAACAGTACTTACTATAGGTCTTACTTAAGGAACTGGTTTTTAGCTTCTCTTGTAAAAGTACGAAATTATGACTTGGTTTAGTTTACCAATGAGGTCCATATATAATAAAATCATAGCCATAATCATAATCAACCATTGTCAATCCACTGTTGGATGAAGGTCTTTCCAAGTCTTCTCCACAACTATCTATCTTGAGCAATTATTTTTCACGTTACTCCCCGGTTGTTCTTGACTTCGTCAAACCTTCTTGTAGAAGGACGTTTCAGATCTGTTCTTATCTCGTGGTATCCTGTGTAGAATTGTTTTTGTTCATCGATCATAATTTATTGCAATATGTCCAGCACATTTTCCAACCCATGTTAAAAATTATTCAATTAGTACCAGTCATTAGTTGCCAAATAATTCATTTCTACTGTATATATTTGGCCTACAAATAGTTCAAATCCGCTACTTTTGGAGCACAGACACGCTACTTTTTGATCTTCACACAAACTGATTGGCAACACTGACTCAATGATTTAAATCAACACAATGTGAGGACCTCCATTTGGTCTAGCGGCTAGCACACTTGACTTCGGTTTGCGTGGTCCCGAATTCGATTTCCGGTGGGGGTACAGTTGAACGACAGAAGTGGTTCGGTTTCCATTATAATCATTAGCTTCACATCTCCTTTAGACGCCCTAGCATAATCATGGGACGTTAAACTAAAACAAACCAAACAAAAAATCAACACTATGTGTATTACTAACTGTAAGTCCTTGAATAATCGCATATAGCTAATGGTATGGATCGAGTTTGAGGTGGTCGGTGGTCAAACTAAAACAAGTGAAATGTAATTTGGGTGTATTTAGAACTTTTAATTAAGCATGGTTTTTGTACACCAGGCTTAAGGCTTAGGGGAACAACTAGTGTTACTGAAAAATTATCAGTTACATTTAATTTCAGTTACAATTATGTATTGCTGGAACGAAAACTTTGACATTAACATTATAAATAGCCCAAAGACTATGAAAAACGTCGTCTTTTGAAACCATTCTTGCACCATAAAGCAAATTACGGGTTATTAAAATATTTTGCAGCTTAGTTACGTTGTTTGCACTATATTTAGAATAATATTTAGCAATTTATTTAAGTTGGCAACGCTGCTTAAAATAATGGAACTGCAACTTGTTTTAATCAAAACAACCAAAAACTATTGTTGTAATGTTAGAGAAGGAAACTAAAACGACAATCATTATAAAAACTTAACACAAATGCGTTATTTTAAGCAATAAAACAATCTCTATCCATGTGTTTGGTATCTCTGAAACGGTTTGAAATAACAATTCTTGTAAATGACATCATGATCACTTAAGTCTTTTGGAAGCATCTAGGCCTACGTGATGAGACGTGATATGTCAGCACGGTTTCGAAGTAAAGTCTTTAGAAATAGTTAATTTTTTCATTTTTTGTAACTTTGTTCCTTCATTCATTCGAAATACATTATACCATGATCATAGTATTTGACACTAAGATACAAATGATGTGCATTGCACTGTCTATGCTATTTGAGTTATTAGAGATCTCCGAAATGTTGATGTTAGTGATACTGTATTGTCCTTTGTTACACTGCATAATATATGTGGTATTGTGGTTTTATTTAATATCTAAATTAGAAATAGGTAATATCTTACATAGTGCAATTTGAGAAAATATAACTTTATTTTGCGTTGGTAACACTACTTGTTTATATATAGGCACGGATCCAAGGGAAGGGCTATAGGGGCTATATCCCCCTTAATGTTGAGGTATACACTGAATAAAATGAGCTTCAATCCTGTTTTACACTGGATAAAGAGACAAAGTATGGTTTAGTCCCTCCCTTGATCATATCCTGGATCCGCGCCTGTATCTATCTATCTATCTATCTATCTATCTATCTATCTATCTATCTATCTATCTATCTATCTATATATATATATATATATATATATATATATATATATATATATATATATATATATACAGGGTGGCGCATTTTAATCTTTCCACGAAAATATATCTCCAAAACGCTTGAACATAAATAAACTGAACAAAAACTCAAATAGGAAATACTATGGGCAAATCGAATGGTGATGTCATGGTGTCCCCCAGGGTCGCTCATCATGGGTGTCCGGGGCCCAACTATAAACTTTTAATTGGAAACAGGCGAGTGACACCTCGTTCGATAGATCTTTAAAAACTGAAAAGGAATGTGGCAAAAGATTTTTTATATACATCGGTCACCGTTTTCAAAATGGTAGCCAAGATAATTATGTTACCTGTATCAGTTAATTGTCCAGTAGCAGTAATATGAAAACGGTTGAACATAAATGAACCAAACAAAAGTTCAAATAGGAAAGCCATGGGTGCACATCGAATGGTGTTGTCGCGGTGTCCCCAAGGGCCGCCCTTCATGGGGGCCCAAGCCCAACTTTAAAATTTTAAATGGAAACGTGGGGCAAGTGATACCTCGTTCGATAGACCTTCAAACACTAAACAGAGTTGTGATAATGGACAGAACAAAAAGTGAAACAGGAAAATGACAAAGCACGTCAGATGATGTCTTGGTAACCCCCAGGGCCGCCTTTCACGAGGGCCCAGGGCCAAAACTTCAAAATTGTCAATGGAAAAAACGTAGGTCAAGTGATATCTCGTTCGATAGATCTTTCAAAACAAAAAAGTGTTGTGGTAAAAGATTTTTCATATCGGTTACCGTATTCAAAATGGTAGCCAAGACATGGTGCCTGTATTAGGTAAAACGTCCAGTACCACTAATATGAAAACGGCTGGAGATAAATGAACAGGATAAAACTCGTATAGGAAATCGCAGAAGGTATTTATCATTCCAACGGAGAAAAAGATTATTAAAGTATAAGTGAGATAATGCTAAAGAGGAAATCTAATTCTTAGAAAATTATCTTTCCGATCTCCCTCCGTAAGTGAGTGAAGCGGAAATGAATTGTAAAATCTCAAATGAGAACCCTAGTTTTATTTGCAATAGGTATAGTTTGTCTGAAACACTTAGATGTACAAGTGACTGGTGCTGTAATGAAGTAATGAACCAATATTGTGCAGACGACTTTTGAGCAAAACCAACATTAGTACACGTTGTCTAAAATTGCATTGTTCGACAAATTGGTTTCGCATTTCAGTTGATTCATTTTTGTACAAATCATTGCCTGCAATCAAAATGGAAAGTAATATTTAACAAGAATTTTACCTACTTTTTTTTTTTAAAGACACCTATCTGTTATAAAATCACATTTCAGATAATTTTGTTATGTAGATACAATTTGCAAAAACTAAGGTTCTCATTTGCAATTTCTCCGCTTCTTCCCGTCCCGTTTCACCCACTTACGGAGGACGTTGTAACGATGATTTTCTAGAAACTAGATTTCCTCCTTTGCATTATGGCACGTTTACTCTAGGCATTATAACCGCCACCAGGTTATAGAAGGACCTTTTTTGTGGACACTCTGTATATTTCGTAAAGACAGTGATCATTATTTTCGATTTATACTTTATTCTGCAACGCATATAAGTTCTTTCTTTGGTGGGAATTGCTTCTTTCCCACACAATTGGACAAAGAAGTCTTTCATCGTTTTTTCATATATATATTTAAAACGTTGCTTTTGGTGAGAACATATCAGCGAATAACTAACCATTTCAGTGTTTCTTCCTGACTTATTATATGCACAGTATATATTCTATAGTTATTGGGAACTGAATTAAGTGTTTTCTTTAATCGCTTATGGAAACATAATAGATTAGGGAAATACGGGCTGACCAGATGTTCAGCAACCAAAGTGGCACCAACTGTGTTGTTTCGAACTTGTTATCTGTACTTTCTCACGCCAAAGTTATCGCTGTGTCTAGTGCATTATAGGCAGTTGACCAAAATTAACATAAATTGTTTTCTATATTCTGTTTGTATGTGCATACAGGTGAGTTAACAATGATTTTTGAAATGAACTGCCAACACTTTTAGTTGACCATTGCAACCCGTAGCTTTAGCTTGGATGCTCAGAGAGTTTGACTCCAGGTCTGAAAGCCGTAACCACGCATCTCGCGTCGAGCTTCAAGTCTGACTTTTTGTTAAGGGGCACCAGCTATTAGCCGGTGAAGGACGTTTTCTTACGGCTAGCCCCAACTAGTGAAGTTCCAGGTCCGCAGACCTTGTGCGTTTAAAATGTTATACACGCGCCCTCCCACATCAGTATTCTACTTTGGAGAATTTCTTGTTTAATTTGCTGAAGAATCACCTCTCCGTTTTAGGACGGTTCAGCGTAACAACTGGATTCATCGTGGGACGATCCAGACAACTTTTCCCCAGTGCTAACCCCCAAGTGTGTCAATGGTGTGAAAGAAGCATTTACAGCGAAATCCGAATTATAATCTTATATATATATATAAAGGGCTATATTGCCTGAAAAGAGCAAAGTGTGATTTCAGCGGCGAAAATTATTATACATATTCAGTGTTCAGTGTTGTGTTCATTCCTCTTCACTTTTTTCTTTATATAATAGTGTTCTAATAAATAAGTATAGTGTTATTTAATCCAGTGCGTTTTCGTTGTTTGTATGAGTGATGTTTGTGTGCGTTATGGTCTGGATGACCGTCTGATCGTCCTTGAGGTTTTCGAGACGAGACACCCGAACATCTCGGCGCCTAATGCTCATCTCATTATTGAGACCGACGAGCGATTTGGGAACAGTTTGTAACTCTTCTTGGAGAGGTCCTTCATCGTCCTGTCCAGGTAAGTTCCAGTCTCAGGAGAATACTTATTGGTAGGACCACGAACCACGAACAGCGACTAGATTACACGGAGTGGTTACGAGTAAATATTCACCCAAATAGAGACCTCGAACTCCGAATGGTTACAAATAAATGGAAGCCCGAACAGCGACCCGAACTCCGGACGATTACAAATAAATGGCGCCCAAGCAGGGACATGATCCAGCCGGTTATATGTACATGATATTGTATCAACTTAACGAAACTCCTTGGAACAAATGTGGAATGAGTTTAAACAAAGCTTTATCAGAAAGGTTGGCTAATTGAGCTGTAAGCTCTAGCTTTTGCAAATAATTGTGAATTGATTCACTGGAAGGATCACCCTGAAATTTAGGAAAACACTGAATTTCCTTAAGCATGACATCGTCCTTTAATTTCGTATTTTTTCTCTGGCGATTAGTGAAAGTAACATTTTTGTCGCGCTTGCGCCTTCGGTCACATACAACCTTAATTTCTGAATCATAACTTGCACTATCACTACTAATGGTGTTTTTACATTCGGAATAAGCCGAATCACTATAGTGCCTATTTCTAACTTGTCTAGGAGTATCTGCTTCTACTTGGGATTCGAATTCTGACGCTCTATTTTCGGTACTTTCTACTCTCTGGGCGAGCTCTACCATATCACGCCTAATTTCTTTTATGTTCTTATCTATTGCCCGTATTTCGGCGCGACATTCTGCATTAGATTCATTTTTTACCTTCATATTGTAATCTATCAGTTTCGCTTCTTCATATACCATTTTAATGTCTTTACCTTGCCTTTCTACGCGTTCAGAAATTTCCTCAATACGGTCATGCATCTAATCTAATTTATCGATTGTATCTATATGTAAACTAACGCAGTGTTCCTTAATAGCCTGACACACATCTCGGATTGATTCCAACTGTCCTTGGAGGGATTGTGTGTATTCGTGCAAGCCTCCTAAATGATTCTGAATTTTACAGACTTTTGTTTCTATTTGTTCTACACGATGACATGTTTCTTCTGTCTGTTGCCTGACTTCGACGCTGGTCTGTGTAGCGAGTTCAATTGCCTGTTTAGTACTATGACTGACTTCGTGAAGCTGGTCATCAATCTTAAGTGTTATGCCATCGTATTTTTGTTCGAGGATTTCGTTCCTTCGTTTACTTTCAACCTCTACATTCCTAATACTTTGTTCCAATCTTTGGTTATTTTTGCGACATTCCCTTTGTACAGCGTCTAACTTCTGACGTAAATCGAGACCGTTGGTGTTCGAATATACATATAAGATCAATATTTTAATACACCATTTCTCTTTCAGCTCAGTACCAGAAAGAAATCTCTTTTAGGTAATTTTAATCATATCGTATTGTGATATTACATTTTATTCTTATTGTATATTTTATGTTTTATCTTGCTCAAGATGCCATACACACAAGAAGAACTAGCTTTATTTAATGAGAAACTAGATTTGCTCTTACAAAAATGGGTTTAACTAATGAGGATATTAACAAATACGTAGAAGAAGGGAGAAAGTACCATAATCAGTTGATAGAAGTTAGGAATGAAAATAAAGAGAATTTTGTCGAGCCAAATAATGAATCAGGTCAAAGTTTAGACACCGTACCGAAAGAATGTTGCGAAAACGACCAGGAAATAGTAAATGCCGAAAACAAAATACCGGAATGTGAACCGCAGTTACAGTCAGATGTTCCTACTGGATACGAAACACCGGCATTTGAGCCTCAGTTAGTGACTGATATTCCTAGTGAAAACAAAACATTGGAATTGAAACCTGAGCTAGAAACTAACACTCCTAATGAAAAGGAAACGCAGGAATCTGAATTCCAACCAGAGACAGGTATCCTAAACCAACCTTGTAACAAATCTGACAATGATTTTATTCATTCAGAATCTAACAACATCCCTAATAGTAGCAGTAGTGACAATTGCGAACATATGATTGTAGACGACAGAGGTCGTAAGCGCACTAAAACAGCTGTCACAAACTACAGAGTAAAAAAGCACAAACGAGGTTACAGTTATAGCAATAGGCAAAGATACGCAAACCGGAGCGTAAACAATACGAAATTTAAAGGGAATCAGAACCAAGACCGCTCTCGAAAAGGCAGTAACAGAAACAGAAGGAGTCGTAAATCACGGCCACGTAACCTGAGTTATCACAAACGAGACAGGAACCGCAATTTGTGTTACAACATTAAGCATAGATTTGTACATAGAGGTAACCGCTGTAGGAATAGACGAACAAACCGTAATTATCAAAGTAGAAATAGTAATCATAGGAAAAGGAAAAAAAGTACCCAAAACTTTGTATGCTGATACGAATTTTCTTACAGGGAAATAACGTATTTTTTTTTAATCTTTCTTTTAACTGTTCGGTGATAAACATTCATTCATTTTTCTTCCTTTTTGCTTTTAGTTTTTCATCAGAACACCTGGATACGAAAAGAACTACGCATTTCTTTTAAAACTCCTTTTTGCTTCCAGCTTTTAACTGCGCAGCAAAGAGCTGATAACTAGTGATATTTTTCCGGAAAATTTTCCGTTCTAAAAAAATATCAGTAACCAAGTAAGAATTCCTCAGCAATCATGAAATTGATTGAATTCATGTTTAGAAATGTTGAAAAGTGAAAGATCGTTTAAAGAATCTGAAAATTTTCATGGCTCAGACAATTTTCAGTACTTTGTAGGAACAAGTTAAACCATTTTTCATGAATCGAAATATTTTCTGCCTTATATGGAAAAATTAAGGAACTTTTTATTGGTCGGAAAATTTTCATTATTTTGAAGCAAAAAGTAAAACAACTTTTTGTGAATCGGAAAGTTTTATTGCTCTGTAGAAACAAGTGAAAGGAATTTTCATAGATCGGAAAATTTTCATCACGATGTAGAAACAAGTGGAAAACACTTTCCATATGCCGGACAATTTTGGATATTATGTATAGTGATGTTAGGTGGAAAATTTTCCACTATATTTAACTGCACATAGAGCTACAAAATTGAATTTCAGTAGAGAAAAGTTAGTCAGCAACAAATTATAATTTTTAAATTAGCTTTCGGGAACCGGAAAATTTTCTAATATTTCAAGTTGGGAAATAAACTTTTACACAGTGTTTCTCTCTTTCTCTTGTTCTGCGAGTTCCTTCGTTCCTAAGCGGTTAGCGTACGCGCCTTTGGCATGGAAAACCTGGCTTCGATTCCCAGCTGGAGCTCATGTAGTTCGGATTCCACGTTAATAAGTTGGTCCCGTTTTATATAATCTCGCTGCTGAAAGGGACGTTAAATTTAAAATCAACTCATTTCAACTACTGTCTCTGTCTGTCTGTCTCTCTCTCTCACTCTCTCTCTGTATGTGTGTGTATGCAAAGTGCAGAGAACACACATCCAGTTCGTAGAGTACAAATATCCCATTCTATTATTTAAAATTTCAATTTATTAAAAGTCATGAATATTTTCCGATTCATAAAAACATACTCCACTTATTCATTTGATTCATGAAAAATTGTTCCACTTGTTCCTACATAATACTGAAAATTGTCTAAGCTATGAACATTTTCAGATTCTTTAAACGATCTTTCACTTTTTAACATTTCTATATATGAATTCAATATAATTTTATGAATACTGACGAACTGTTACTTGATCACTGATATTTGTTAAGAACGGAAAATTTTCCGGGAATATATAGAAGAAAATTTTCCACCTCACTTCACGGCTAAACAACGATGTAGGAATAAGTGGAGTATGTTTTTATGAACCGGAAAATTTTCATCACTGTACAAGAGAGAGAATTTTTCGATTCATGAAAAATTTTTCCACTTGTTCCTAGATAGTACTGAAAATTGTCTAAGCCATGAACATTTTCAGACTCTTTAAACGATCTTTCACTTTTTAACATTTCTATATATGGATTCAATCAATTTTATGAATGCTGACGAATTGTTACTTGATCACTATTTGTTAACAACGAAAAACTTTCCGAAAAAGTATAGAAGAAAATTTTCCACCTTACATCACGGCTAAATAACGATGTAGGAATAAGTGGAGTATGTTTTTATGAACCGGAAAATTTTCCGGAAAATTTTCACCACTGTACAGGAGAGAGAATTTTTCGATTCATGAAAAATTTCAAAATTGTCTAAGCTATGAAAATTTTCAGATTCTTTAAATGATCTTTCACTTTTTAACATGTCTATATATGAATTCAACCAATTTTATGAATACCGACGAATTGTTACTTAATCACTGATATTTGTTAAGAACGGAAAATTTTCCGAAAAAATATAGAAGAAAATTTTCCACCTCACATCTCGACTAAACAACGATGTAGGAATAAGTAGAGTATGTTTTTATGAATCGGAAAATTTTCATCACTGCTGATAACACATTTTTCTTTTTTTATTTTGATAAGATAATCGCTGTATTTTCGACCACCTGTTTATGTCGACGAATAGCGAGCGATACACAGTTGATTGGTTCCTTTTCTTCTTTCTGTCTTTGCTCAGTGTAGTACTTCGTACTTCAACCAGCTGTGTGCTAGTGTTGCAAACCTTATTAATAATTTACTTTCAGTTTAATGTCATTATTTTTTTAGATGTTTTAATTTAGAATTTTAGTTAAAACGCATTCTACATACGTAGGGGAATTGCATTTTAAAAGCAATTTGAAATCTTGGCGCGATTTCCGTACCTCAGCCAGTGGGAAGATGTTTTGGCGTTATAATATATATTTTTATTCTGTTTTAAATTTTAAATTTCTTTTTAGGATCCCTTCCCACCTTCGAAATTCTTAAATATGTCACTACATAGTATTTACTATTAATGTTTGATTTTCTTTTAGAATTTTTCCCAAAAAGATGTCCAGGTCCGCAGGATCAGAAAATTTTACTTGTTACTTATCTATATAGTTGTATGTTTATAATTAAAATTTAGTATATAATCATATACGTAGGGAGATTGCATTATCCAAAAGCAATTTGAACTAGTAGCGCAGTTCCGTATCTCAGCCAGTGGGAAGATGTTTTGGCCTTATAATATATTTTTATTAAGTGTTTTAAATTTTAAATTCCTTTTTAGGATACCTTCCCACTTTCGAAATTCTTAAATATATTATTACATGTTATTTACAATTAATGTTTGGTTTTCTTTTTAGTTTATCGAGGTGCCCAGGATAAGAAAATTCTAGTTGTTCATTATATGTACACTTGTATATTTGTCATTGAAATTTAGTAGGTAATCTCATGCGTAGAATATGAAACTTTATATTTATAATCAAACTCAAATTTCTTTTCAGTGTTAATCTTAGATTTTCATTTTCGTTTTGAAGTGTTTACTGTAAATTTGTTGAACCTCATTTACGTTATTTACCCGATTTTGACTTTATTTGAATTTCCAGTATGTGACATGATATATTTTGTTCGAAAAGTTTAGAAAGGTAGTAGGCTAAGCCTTAAACGAGTGAAACAGGCATTTCCTTGTTGGCTAATAGTATGTGCAGGAATGTCGTGTGAATAGTATATTCTCCGAACGAAAGCAGTAATCTTTTTATTCAAGAAAGAAGTATATGAACAGATAATGTGATGGTAAACGGCCGTTCTTCTCCCATATTAATATGTATGCGGAAATATGTTTAGCTTCTATATTTTCTTGTGATTTCTAATTAACATTTTTTTTGTCTTCTCTAGACCACTGAACGACCGTAGGGAAACTTCTTTGGGTAGGATATTTTATGGGGATAAATATTTTTTAGGGAGGCAATATTTCCTGGAATTACAGATCTCTTGCAAAAATGGATGTGGCTAATCCATTGGATATTCCATAGCTAACTGTATTTTCGCCTTCAATCGCAAAATATAGTTTTTCATTTCTCATCTTCCTTTATGGTACCCGTAATTAAGCATGTGTATTCTTAGATTAGATTTTTTGAGTATATTTATCGTCTAGTGATAGATCAGTGAATATCTTAGTGTTTATGTATCGTAATTATAGTGTGTACTTGTATGCTAATGTGCTATAATGTTTAGTTTATACATTAATTTTCAGAAAGTCATATTTTAGTCACAGTATGTCCCAAAACTATTTGGAATTTATTAGTAAAATTGTTTTTGTTATGGAGGATTATTTAAATCAACATGGCCAAAGGTTTTGGAATATAAACCTTTAGGTTTCAGCCATAACAAACAGTATGGAGGATTTTTTAAATCAACATGGCCAAAGGTTTTGGAATATGAAATCTTTAGGTTTCAGCCATACTGCCAATGACGGATGATTTTCTTCAAAAATCGACATGGCCCATTATTTATGAGGTTTTAGCCGTCTCAGAAATACCGTTATAGGTCCCGAAAACAAACTTATTTTCTTTTCTTTCCAACAGCATGAAGCCATAATGTTTTATGAAAATTATTTTGTCAATTATTTCGTGTGATCGATGACTGAATTTTAATGTGTTAATAATACCAGTTTGAATATTTTGTAGCGAAGATGCCTAAGAAAGTTTAACTGTCGTGAAATTACATAACCATTTTGTAGGGAATTTAATCTTGATGTTTCAGACCGACCAGAAAGTTGTAATGTCGTTGACTATATTCTTCTTTGTATCCCATATTTTTCTTTTAACAGGTCTCATGTATTTTGTCTTATAGAGACATATCTTTACGGTGCTACGAGAGCATTTGTATTTTGTGTGTTTACACATCTTTTCTAGGTGGAAGACGTACGTGATGTTCCAGGTCACATACGCGTAGTTTACTGAATATTAATGTTTATATGTCAGTTTTGTACAGAAACATTTTGTGAGTGCCTATAGTTGCAGGCCTATTCACGTTTCTAGTTTTGCCTCGCAGGTGTCGATGGCATATTGTGTGTGAAAGTACGTGTAGTATTACACATTTTTCCCACCGATGGTTTTGGTCAATTCATGACGTAATGACCATTTATTTTCAGGAATGTTTGGACTAGAGTCAACTTCCTTGATTCAGACATTTGAAAAACTTGGATCAATATTGAATAGTTTTCAACGCTTTATTAATTTTTTTTTTTGCTGATAGTAGCCACATTTTCTGGTCACCCTACAATGTTTACGTTTCTGGAAGTGAACAACAACCATTATTCTAGGCCTAAGATAATAATAACTTTGTTTCAGAATGAATCATTTGTTACATTGAGCTTTATCGAACTAAAGTCTCGATTTTTTCATGGCGAGCAGAGTCATTTCGATTTTATGGCGTGCCGAATTTTCTTCATATATGTCAGCGAAATCACGATCTTTACTTTGATATGCAAAATCCTGCTTGTTTCTTGGAATCACTATGAACGTCATCTTTGACACTTATTTAGTTTCATCAGTTCATTTTTTTTAATTTTTGAAAAACGATTTTTCGTTCTTTTCTGCCAAACAACACGAAGCACAGTTAAAAGAAAGGTCATAGGGCCAGTCCTACCATCTTCTGATATCTGTCTGATATAAATATCCTCCTGACATCTTTCCGATAAGTGTTCTACAATGTCCTGATAACAATCAGGTGGCTGATAAACCCTATCAGCCGGCTGTTATCTTAACAGGAAGTTCAATTGGCTGATAACAGCTATCAGCTACTTGTTAGTTGTTGAGTAGTGAATCATGGCCGAAATCGAAGAATTGCTGATGCTGTCAGATGACGATGAGGAGATTCTTGAATATATAGCAAGGCCTAGAAGACCAAAAATGATCAGAGACCGAATCGATCACTTTGCTAAATGGAGTGAAGAGGAGTTTTTTGTTCGATTTCGGTTGACAAAAGACAGTTGCCGCCAGCTACATGAAGAAATTGCGGACGAGATAAGAACTCAAACTGATAGGTAAGTTTTAAGTTTTAGTTTGAATATATGCCAATTTTAGTATTGCTTCTGAGGTTTTAAGAACGAACAGGAACATTTCTATGTTTATGGTACCAATGCATATGTAAGGATAGTCTAAAAGGTGTTTATTACTTAACTTTGTGTTTGCCTTTACGATAGTGTGCCCCTAGAATATAACGAGCATAACAAAAAATACCGGTACTCATTTCTGTTTCCCATGTTTTTAGTAGGGTAATTAACCCGGGCAAGGTTCTGTAACACAGGTTCGCCTTCCCATTTAGCTGTAATAAAGACCGGAAACAACGCTCCCTGTGAAGCTCTAACCCGCCTTCACTCGCTGACGCTCGTTCGATGATACTATTTGAATTAAATATTAAACTCTGGTACAGAAAGGAACAAACCTACGTACTTACCTATAAGGGGGGACCTGTGTTCTAGAACCTTCCCATTAACCCGCAAACACAGTAAGACTAGTAAAGAAATAGCATGCAAAGAATACATAAATGAAGGCGCCGTACATCTAACTGAACTACAGACAAGGCGTCGATACAACTGTTCATTAGGATTTTAGTGTTTTTTTTTTTTTTTCTTCAAATGAATGAATGAGTTTAAAGCAATATGATTTAACGGGTTCACTCGAGCAAACGGTTTTACAAAAAAAAGAAAAAAGAAAAAGAAAAAAAAGGAATTTTTGTCAGTACATAGCATGTGGAAATAAATTTGGACAATACCAGAAGGGGTCCAGCTACATTTTTTTCTGAAAAAGTATTACGATTTCGTTATTTTCTGTTCAGGATAGTTCAAGTTAGTTTATATAAGATTGTATTAGTGTATGAGTCCAGCATAATTTTCGAAAAGATGGTACAGTATCACTTATTTTTAGTAATATTAGGTTAGTTTAGTATAGTTTAGAATAGATTTGTTTAGGTTATGTTAGGTCTAAGTACTTGCGTCTTCCATTTCTCCCGTAAATTTTGTAATTACGTACTTCTTGACCCCTTCTGCTAAACATTGACCATAAATTTTGAGTGGTAGTTATAGTATTGTAAGCAGGGGCGTCATTTAGGGGGGGCAGGAGGGGGCAATTGCCCCCCCCCCAAGAGTTTGAGGAATACATATACTTTAATAGATTGCCTACTAATATACTAGTACAAAACGCGAAAGTCTTCTGTCGGTGGTGCTCTTGCCCCCCCCCGCGAAGTCTGAAATGACGCCCCTGATTGTAAGAGTAAATATTTACTGAAACGGAAGAATATAAAAATGCGAAAGAATTCGAAATTAAAGGCGGGAATGTTCTGTTTGTGTGTTAGCAATGGACGTTTGCGGTGTATGTAATGCAAACATACGTTTTTTGTTAAGAATTGTGTGGTAAAGAGAATATCATTATTACGAGTATTTTAACTGTTTTGCCACTATCCTCGTTTATGCGTATACCCCCGTCGCTGACACGCCTGTTCCGTATGGACGTACCCCTCTCGCTCCGCTCGGGGCCCCCAGCTGCGCTCCTGTACTGACTCGGTGAGATGGGATTCGTGCTTTTTAGTGGCCATCTAGCACAGGTTGGTTTGTGCTTTTTGCACTGCAGTTTTTATGTCACATCTGGATGCCATATTTATACGCAAATAGTGATTTTCTATTCCAAATTGCAAAAGTTTACAGGCGTCTGTTTTGGAGGCAACTAACTTCTAACTAAAGCTAACCTTGCCTAATGTAATGAAATCTAAGTAAATGTAACCAAATATAGTACATTTGGTATTTTTTTTTCATTTTCACTTGTTCCTGCGATACAGCAGTAATGCTCCGCGCGGGGGCGCGTACGAAGGAAGCAGACGCGTCAGCGATGGTGGGTTTGCGCGTAATAAAAGATAGTGAAATAAGTGTGTTTTGGCAATGATATGAGCTCCAATCGCACATGTCATGTTTTCATACTAGTAACGCTACATGTGTAGACTAAAATTACAAGTTCTCTACACTCTGCGGAAATATTCCGCTGGTGGAAAATAGCAACTAATTGTCATCTTTCATATGTACTCCCTTATTTTATCCCTCGGAAAGCACTTGTAATGATTTTACATTAGTAACCCTACACCTCTAAACCTAAAATACAGCTGTAATACTTTGTATTTAATTGTATCGCCTCCAGAAATTTGTTCCTTAGAAACAAGTCTTTTCATGTAAAGTATTGAATTTTACCTGTAAATCTTCTAAAATGTGGTGCGCCAAAAGTAAACGTACCTTATATAGCGTTCTAGTTTTCAATAAGAAGAAAGAAAGTGAGGTTGCTTTTCATTAAAGCATATATGTGCGCTTAATCTAAAGTAGGGCATGAACAGAAGGCCCGTTTCGAAGGAGGGTATGATCACTAACATATCCAGCGGTGGGGCAGATGAGACAATGCCCCACTTGTTACTGGCAAAGGAAGTTAGTAAGACGATTGTGACAAGTATACCACTTTAAAATAACACGCCTTGGATCATATCTTAGGTGGTGTGAAAATGGGTCCATGAATTCTATGTTCATTGAAACATTCCACTAGATTACTCGTGATAAGCTGCCAGATCTATGTGTAAAGTTTTAATATGATATAAATGTTGAATAGTAATACACTATTGCAGGACAGTAAGATGTATAAACTCTCTTTTTACGTTTTATCCTGGAAGGCAAGCAAATCCGGGGAAATTATTAATGGTTAGGAGGAGCAGATTTATTGTATTTGGTCTAGGAATTAATTCGTGCGGGTGGACAAGAGATGGCGCAACGAACGGAGCGTCCCACAGTTCCGTGTATCCACACATGTGTTGCAAACCCCTGTCATCGCGTATCGTTCGTAGTATAGGGCAGTGGATTAAAGCGTCAACAACACCAGTTTGTAGTTAAGTGAACATGGCGCAATTTGTGCCTGATAAAGTGTTTTTGCGGGGTGTCCTGCTGCATTACTTTAACATGCAGAAAAGTGCGACTGAAAGTCATCGTATTTTGGTGGAAGTGTATGGTGACCATGCTCTAGCTGAGCGAACGTGTCAGAAGTGGTTTGCACGGTTTAGAAGTGGTGATTTCGGCTTGGCAGACCAAGAGCGAGCTGGACAGCCAAAAAAATTTCAAGACGAAGAATTGACAGCATTGCTCGAGCAGGATTCGTGTCAAACGCAGGAACAACTTGCAGCAGCATTAGGCGTTGATCAAACAACAGTCTCCAAACGCTTGAAAGCCATGGGAATGATTCAAAAATGTCACATTGGGTTCCACATGAATTGAAAGACAGAGACGTTGAAAGACGAAAAACCATTTGCGAATTGCTGCTTCAACGACAGAGCAGAAAGGGGTTTCTGCATCGAATTATTACGGGTGATGAGAAGTGGATCCATTACGAGAACCCTAAACGAAAAAAGGCCTGGGTGAAACCAGGTGAACCAGGTCCATCACAACCAAAACGAGATATTCACTGTGCAAAGGTTATGCTGTGCATATGGTGGGATATGAAAGGTGTGGTGTACTATGAGCTGCTGCAACCGGGTGAAACTATGAATGGAGAACGTTATCGACGACAATTAATGCGTTTGAAGCAAGCTCTGGCCAGAACACGAGCAGAATGGGAGAACAGACATGGTAAACTTATTGTTCAACATGATAACGCTCGCCCACATGTCGCAAAACCGGTCGAAACCTATTTAGAAAATGTCGGATGGGAAGTTTTACCCCACCCGCCGTATTCACCAGACGTTGCTCCTTCGGACTACTACTTGTTCGATTGCATGAACAACGATTTGATTGGACAGCGGTTTACTTCTTCAGAAGATATCGAAACATGGGTCTCTGACTGGATCGCTTCCAAGGATGAGGACTTCTTTCGCCACGGAATCCGTACATTGCCTGACAGATGGGTGAAAGTGGTGGCTAGCGATGGACAATATTTTTCTTAAGGTATTTATGTATTTTGTGTTTGTACTACAGCTTCAATGTGTGCGTACCAACCGCACGAATTAATTCCTAGACCAAATACAAGGGGGCGAAATATAAGCCTTTGCACCTGTTCGAAACCCTAGAAACACCAGTGGGTAGGATATGTAATACGTGAGCCCCTCTCTCACAATATAGTTATAATTGTCATTTCTGCTCTTAGACTATGGTTTCTGAAATCATTGGAAGTCAAATTATGTAAGCACCAGTAGCGTAGAGTGCTATGAGACATTGAGACACTGTCTACCCTTTCAAAGTAAAAGAACATAGGTTTAGAATTTCCTTATTAATAAGAACTAATATTAATTTCATGTTGAAGAAAATATAGAAATACTAGGGCCAGCGATAGCTTGATTAATAAGAATAGTAGTAGAGTCTTTCTAAATAATTTTACTTTTCAAAACTCGGGGAAAAAAAAGTTATATCTCCGTCAAACAGGCTGCACAGAGACAACAAGAAATGTGTCTCAACGCGGCTGAAACAAATATACTTGAGAAAGCGGCGCGCGCATATGGCTGTAGGCTTCTCACTCGCTGAAACAACCTAACAAAGAGACATCCGGCAAAATGTCTCAATAGCAGTGATGCCATACTTAGCAAAATGATACCATTTTAAATCCAGTATACTTTCCATTCTTCATTTTGGATATTCAATCATATTGCAAGGAAAATTAAGAAATAGAATTAAATTAAAAACCTAAATTAATAACTACTTTAAGAAGGTTCTATCGATACAGTAATTCATATAAATCTTTCATGATCTAGGTTCAACTTCTGTTTAATCGCAATACCAGAGCGTATCAACACTGGGAAAGGCAAAAGCAAGAGCAGGTGATTTTGTAGTCTGCTATTTTGTTGTTGTTTTTAAAATTGTTAGGTAAACTTGTATTTGGGTCTGTCTGAGTTAGTTATTTATTATGTGCGAATCAGATGATTGGAAATAGATTTACTGCACCAGTTGTTATTAAATGGCATGTCTAAGCTTAACTTTAAAAGTAGCCAATTTATGAGTTTACATTTTGAATCAGGAATCGTGCAAAGCTAATAGGAAGATTATACATAAAAGTAAATTATTAATTCAATTTAATGTATTTAGTGTATATACCGAGATTTGTCAGAATAAATTTATATCGATATACTGGTTTAATTTAATCGCTAAGGAATGTGTTCATTGAAATTAGTTTTCTGTACATTATATATAGTAGTGCAACCTCGCGAAAATAAGCTTCTAACGAAATTTTGTTAGGAGTTTGTAAAAATTGTTACACTAAAATGTTCCTTTCGGAAATTATTATTAAAAGAGAGTTCCTATAATTTTACTCATTCAGAGGTTTTCATCAGGAAGTAAAAACCTTAAACTCATAATTTTATTAGATTCTGGATATCGATGCGATATTTTGCACCATGTGTCTGCTCCTTCTAATAATATATTAAAAATGAAATGAAATCCACGTCCCACGGTTATGACGGCTGGGTTAAAGTAGACGGTGATGATGAGAAATGAATGAAATGGTGGAATGAAGAAAGTGAGAGGAAATGGCAGTACCCCAAGAAAACCCCATACACGGTGCTTGTCCACCACAAAATTCACTTGGCGCGAACTGGGATCGAACCAAAGACCCCATGCACCATTAAGCCACCGCGGCCTCAAATATTAGATTATATAATTGATAATTTTCATATATTTGGATATATATGGAGTATAAACATGTGGATTTCAGGTTACAAGAGACGTCAAATTTTCTCAATATTGATATGAGGTTTTAAACTGCAATTAAGTCCAAAATAAATAAAGAAAATGATTAAATCGAAAAGTCTAAAGCTATTGTTATTATGGGGTAATTTAAATGGAAAAATTTTGTAAAAAGTGTTTAAAGAGAAACCTCGGTAGCTCAGTGGCAAAGCAATCATTTCTGACCTGTAGGGTCCCTGGTTAGATTCCAAATCCCACCAAGTTGATTATATACGGGACATACACTGTGTGTGTAGATTTTCTCGAGATTCTCTCCCGTTCTCTCCCACTTTCGTCATTCCACCACTATCATCCAACTCATCACTATTTGCCTTAGTCTCAAAGCATAATCATGGAGCACTGAATTCTCTCTCTCTCTCTGTATATATATATATATATATATATATATATCCTGTCTACCCATTGCGAAACTTAACGCTACGCTACTGGTAAGCACAGTTTAAGATTTCCAATAAAAATTTTATATGCCAGAGTTGAGAATAGAGGACACCCAGGAATGGGGGGAAGTGGAGGGAAAGTATCAAGGATGGGGACGCCGGCCCCCCATTAAACATG
Source organism: Thermobia domestica (assembly GCF_964235325.1). Classification (NCBI taxonomy): domain Eukaryota; kingdom Metazoa; phylum Arthropoda; class Insecta; order Zygentoma; family Lepismatidae; genus Thermobia; species Thermobia domestica. The sequence continues at coordinate 338,524,322 of NC_137456.1, read as the reverse complement.
GGAAAAGGCAGGCGCAAGGAAGAAGTGAGGGTTGACCAGGGTTGGCAAAAACCATGGTTTTTATTGGAAAAAACCAAAAAACCAGTTTTTTTGGTTTAAATAATTTGCTCTATGTATTTATATCACATATGGACAGAAGTAAGCTTGTTTCGCCTTAGTGTTAGTATGCAACAACCGGGTTATGCTGGAAGGGGTCACATAAGCTTAAAGTGGAATCCAAACCGCTTCTCGCCTTACATCCAAGAGAAATTGTCCTCCATTTGAACTCGAAACCGGGACTAATTGGCCACAAATGCGATACGTCTGCCGACTCACTCACGAAGGACTCCTGGTAAAAATACGTTGATTGATCTTTACATATTTGTTAATCGTTAAGTCAGTAGTACAGAAGGAAAAAAAAAAACAATTGCACAAGTGGATCCATTATACAGAATTACATATGGGCAATTTCAAAGTACTACAGAGTACAGAAGAACTAATTTAGTCCAAGTCAGTTCACTACGACTTTTATTAGTCCAAGTTTAAGAAATATAACGACTTACTTTGCATATCAGTAAGAAAAGTGAATAAAGATACGAATTATTTGAGTCCACTTTGGCTCTGACCCATTTATACATAAATAGTTACCAAAGATTCTTGTTATTTCAATAACTGTCTCTCATGTCCCTCCCCAAAAAATACGGCATTTCGATGTATTTTATCAATAGTAAACATTATTAAAACGAAAGAATGTTTATAATTTTCCTTTGGTTGCATAACAATAATAATAAACTATAAAAAAATCACAAAGAAACATCCATAAAGTTACATAAAAAAAGTTGCTTTAGTAATATAATCTCTTTGAGTAAAGAATGGGGAATTTAGGTCTGAATATAGTACGAATAATATATGGGAGTGAAACGTGATAACCCACAAATGTGTGTTCGTCAAGATTTTTACGGATAGTTACACTTTTACGGACATTTTTCGTTTTTTGGTTTAAACCAGTTTTTTTTTTTTTTTTTTTTTTAAAAAAAAAAGAAAAATTCAGCTGGTTTAAACCAGCCAACCCTGGGGTTGACGGCGATTTTAGTTCCGATTCTTCTCACATACACAGTGTACTGAAATTGTTAATTAAATATATGGTTTTTGCTTGTTATTTCTTTACTGATAACGGAAAGTCATTACAATGTAAAACGGAATCTAGCAAGCAATTGTTTTTATGGTTGGCTTACAAGTAAATAATGTGGTCTTTTGTCACTCTACAATAGTTTGGATGTTAGAAATAACGACGTGAACTTTTGTTCTTCGAATGTAGTTTACTTCATTTTGTTTCCAATTTGAAGAAGGCTAAGGTAAAGCATATTCTGACTTTAAAAATAAAAAGGTTATATGTTTGCCAATGCAGAATACATATACAATACGTAGGAATAAGAAGACAAAATATTTTGTTTTGAAGGAATGTACATATTATCGTCTTAAATTGTGTACTGACTTTATATTGCATGCTATTTGTAAATTTAAAACGCGAAAATTAAGAAGTTATTTTTTTTTATAGGAACAACGCAGTTCCATCCGAGGTGAAGTTACTGATGGCCCTTCGCTTTTATGCCCTTGGAACTATGCTAGTGTCTGTAGGGGATTTCGTTGGAATAAGTAAATCTTCAGCATCCCGCTTCATCCAACAAGTTACAAGAGCAATTGCCTTGTTAGGACGAAGATATATAAATCTACCAGATCGTGAGGAAATAGGAAATGTGCAACGAGGATTTTTTAGAATAGCCAGTTTCCCAAAAGTGGTGGGAGCCATAGACTGCACTCACATTCGGATCGAGTCTCCAGGTAACTACTAGAATTATATTTGTTTCTATTGAAAAAGCGTGTATCGTATGTCATTCAAGCGTACGGTTTTTAAATTACTACAGATAACGAGTATTCGAATAATACACACATTAAAAATATATTTAGCTCCTCATTATTGTCAGCACTACCAAACTGACCAATGTGGCTGTAACTTTTAAATCTTGAATTCTTCGCCTACGTAGATACACTAATATTCACAAAATTATTGACTAATTATACCAATTTGCCATTCAAAACACATTTTGTTTTACGACGTTTTGAATCCTATTGTAGCAAACTATCAACTTAAAAATGAATCCAGAATAGGATTCGAAACGTCGTAAAGTAAAATGTTTTGAATGGAAAGTTGATGTAAGTTCCTTTCATATTGTCTGACACGCTTTAACACACTTGATCTAAAATTAATCATTTTTGAAGATGGGGATTAGAGTGGGTAGGAAAAAACGTTCAGACACAGCTAAAGCTCTTCCAAACCTACCAATTTGGTTTCAAGATCATTCACACACTTTTACCTTTTTACGCATTAGTTTTACCAAACACCGTTTTTAGGGGCTACTTCTTTACCCTTTGACAAATACTTGGAAACAAATGTGAATTCAATATCCTGGGACATCAATTATTCATTTGTTTTAGAAAGGCCTACAACTCAGTTAGGAGGGAAACATTCTACAATTTTTTAGAGAATTTGGTATTCAGAAAAGCTAGTTAGATTAATTATGATGTGTTTTCATAAATCCCAAAGTAAAGTACGCATAGGAAAATAGTTATATACGAGCTTTAAAGTCGAGAATGGCCTGCAACAAAGAGATGCGTTGTCGTCGTTGTTATTCAACTTTGTTCTGGAGTGTGCTGTAGAAATCCAAAGATAGTAATGAGGGAGTAAACATAAATGGATTCACCAGGTTACGGCGTACGCCAATGATATAAATGTGATAAGAGAACAATAAACAAAAATTAATAGAACAGAGGTTTTATTAAACGCTTGCAGGGACATGGGTTGCAGATAAAACTAAATGCATGGAAATTTGCCGGTATCGGAATACTGCAAAGTGTAAACATGTAAAAATATCAAATAATACTGTCGACAATATGGATACTTTCCAATATCTAGAATCAATATTAACAGATCAAAGCTATATTCACGAGGAAATTAAATGTCGTCTGAAAGCAGTGAATTCGTGTTATTATTCAGTTCAAAGTCTTTTTATCTTCGCAAATCCTGTTTTGGGATTTGAAGTTTAAAATATATAAAAGTATAATTATTATGTTGTGAAGCACGGTCACTTACTTTGAGGGAAGAGTGCAGACAAAGTATCTGAGAATAAAATCCTTAGGCGAATATTCGAACCCAAGAGGGATTCCTCACATAAGTCTCCTGGATGAGTTGACAGTTAAAACAAGAACAAACAAGATTGAATGTCATTGATATAGCAAGCAGCAAGAGCAATGAGTACTTGCGGACGTATTGCCAAGTGTGCATTTTGACTTTTCTCACCTTCTGCTGATAGCGGCATTCTAAACCAGTGCTGCTATGGGTGTGATGAAACAGAGTTATAACTAGAGGAAAGTAACGAGCTTGAAAGCCTTGACTGGACTAACCATTCATCCTACTTTATTTTACTGCACAACAACGAATTTCCAGTTGAATTTGTGAACAAAACTCCTCCTAGAGTATGACGTCATTCCTTAATACTTTGACCCCCTTCTGCTCAAAAACGCCAAACGCGTTTTGTTGTGTGTTATGGTTAAAGACGTAAATATTCCCAAAGTTGCAGATTTTTTCATCCAGGCTCGTTGGAGATATTGGACAGTGAAAAGTGCCGAATTGGCATAATTTCCCAAATTTACGATTTTTTTTCAGGCCTTTGGGAGCAGCTACAGGTCTGCAAATTTTTGTGTATAAATTCATCCGTACCACATGCACACAAAAATTCAGACCTCTATGTCAGGTTTTTCTCTTCGGAAAAAAAAGTCTTCAGTTTTCCGAAAATTTGGAAACTGTAGGCCCCGATTTATCGCCTTTCAGGTGGTTTTAGGCAAAAATGGTAAGAGCTCAAAGTTGTAGCTCTACACAAGCTGGAGACACCCACCAATTTTTAATTTGGTATGACAAACACATGCTGAAATATTCAAAACAACGTAAACGCCTGAAATTAAGAAAATGCAAAATGTCAACAGCCGCAGCGTCACCATGGGATATTGTAAAAAAATAAATCATTGTGATTTTGAAGTATCCTTTATAGGATAAACATTCATGGAAAAATTTGGGAGATGGTCGAGCGGCACATGCTCGATCTCTTAGAATGGATTGACTCACATCATATTTTTTAAGTGAATATTTATATGTCCGTAAATTGACAAATATATTCATATTTGTACTAATAATACATTCAGTTGTGTTAAAATTTAAAGTGAAATAGAGGCTTCATGTATGCTAACTTTTTGTATGTGACAAACGTTACATGTATGCTCTTTCTATATTTCTTTGCCTTTACGCTGTGATTTAATTTAAGAAATTCCATTTAGTGTCACCAGTGTTATTTTTTGACTTTTCTTCCTTCAGGGGGTCAATATGCAGAGCTCTACAGAAACAGGAAGGGATTTTTCTCCCTCAATGTCCAAACAGTTTGTGACAACGAGATGAAAATCAGAGACATTGTGGTACGATGGCCAGGATCAACTCACGATCAAACTATTTTTAATAACTCGAGATTAAAGAACAGATTAGAAAGTGGAGAACTTGGTGAGGGAATTTTGCTGGCAGATAGTGCTTACGAATGTACGCGGTATTGCCTTACTCCCCTTCAAAATGTGCGGGAACCTAGTGAGAATTTGTACAATGAATCGCATGCACGTACGAGGAATGTCGTGGAGAGAATGTATGGTGTATGGAAAAGAAGATTTCCTATTTTATCGTCAGGAATAAGACTAAAGATGGAAACTACGCAAGCAATTGTTGCAGCTACTGCAGTGCTCCACAATATTGCGAGGACCAACAACGAGCAAGATCCACCATTAGAAGTAAACGCACCACTGGTAGATCCTGAATTAGAAAATATCGTGCAAGAAGCAGCTAATGAAAGAAACGACACTGTTAGAAGACAATTGGTACAAAACTACTTTAGCAGATTGTAATACATTTTAAGAATATTAACATATTTACCCATATGTATAAAGCTTGTATTGTTGTGTGAGAATATTTCTACAAAGATGAGAGTAGATCAGAGTTTTAAAAAGAATTAAAGAAAATTTTATCTGTTAATTTCATTGGCAAATGTAATTCCTGAAGCAAAAATGTTCATTTGTAATTAGCAGGTACAGTAATATTTCAGAATAAATGTTGCTTTTTTTTTTTTTTTTAATTTTAATGAAATGCACTTTCGAAGAAAGCTTTGTTTTGTTTAAAAATTTTGATAATTAAAACGGCAATAAAGTTCAGACACTGAAAATCGGACTCTTTATTTCTATTATTGAGTAATTATCCTAAAATACAGAAGGCTGATCGGGTGAAATCCAACCGAGTTTGCACCGTATGTAATTATATTCGTATAAAGAAAAGATATATTAACACTTGAAATGCAGCGCGAGCAATAGTTCCCTTTTAAATATAATAAAACAATAATAAATTACATAATTAGGGGCTTCTTCATGTCTTCAATGAAATTCTGTTACAATATATATTTATTGTTTGATCATTGGAATCAATTTTCCCAAGTTTATTTTAGTAACTGGAAGAAAGAAAATATATGCAACTTGATTATTTAGATTTCGCATATTTTGGTATTAATATTAAGTTATTTTAGTTAATAAGAGTGTATTTCGTAATTTTCAATGCCTTTTATGTTGTTTTTATGAAAACTTTGGTGTACGGAATCTTCAAAAGGATTTTTAAAATTTAATCTTCCAGTTCTTAAGTTTCAAAATTCAGCTATGTCTTCTTTGCTCATCTCTTCGTTTCAGTGGAAACTATTTTTCATTAGGAGATATAGGTAGTATTTAGGTCGAGATTCATTCCAGGTTTCATCATTGGAGCTGTTTTGTATGTATGTGTCAAACATGTGTTGTCTAGATATGAATGAGAACATGGTGTAGATTGTAAATTTCCGAGCTACTTCACAGGTTGCCATGAGGTTGTAAAAAGAAAACCCTGTGGCCGGAATTGGAAAACCATGTTTTCAGGAGAGACAAAGGAAAATGAAAGTAAAATATATGAACCTTTGTAAAAGTAATTTATAGCCCACCATTTACATATTGAAGTTGTACTAAATTGAAGAATTAAAAGTGTGTACCGACGACTCGCTAACATTAATACGTATTGTATATTTACAGAAATAGTAACTTGAAACATTTTGTTGTTTTAAACTAATATAAGGAAAGCATACGCGTTGTCAGTACTGTCTGTTTTTGAAGAAATTTCATTCAAAAAGGTGTGAAACTGAAAGATAATTTTTTCTTTTCTTACCAGTTTCTAGGATTGACGGAATTTATTTCGAATAAATTGTAATGTCGTAATTACGGAATTTTCTTTGAAACAGAATTTGAAATGAGATATTATGGTTATGTATAGAAGTAGAAATACAGTAAAATCTAAATAATATGTTCTAATATGCAGTAGTAGAAGAGCAGTATGGTGAAACAATATTACAGCTGTGAAGTATAAAAAAGTTTGACATGATCGTGAGTTCATAGCGCCGAATCCTGTGAAAGAAATTTTTTTTCTCTCAAAATTTTTAGTTTCGTGTCTTTCAAGTTTATGTAAGATTTTTCCGTTGCGCAAAATTCGGGTCACAAGTTAGTGTGGATTAAAAAAAAAAAAAAAAATTCACACCGAAATTTTTCAATTCTCATAACACAATCCAACTGGGAGATGGACATCTTGTGTTGGTAGTTTGGGGTTTGCAAACTTTTCCACGAAGGGTTGCAGATAACAAATTTCAGCACTGGATGTTGAAGTTTGAGTTATCATGAGAGATGATCTGGAAGTAAATAAATTTTGGGCAATATCTGAGTTCTATTTTCCGAATGTGTGGAACCAAAAATGTGTTATTGATTGCTGGTCAAGCATTTGCCCTAGCTCTGTAGATGCCGCAACCACCAATCAATGCTACATTTGGGAGTCTCCATAGTCCAAAGGAAAGTGAAATCACACACAATTATTCATCAATCTTTATTATTTATTTATATTTTATTATATTTTTTCAAGGCATAAAAATTTATAGAGTTATGCTAGCGGATGTTGTGGTGCAGATATGTAACGTGATCACTTCCAGTAGAAGGAATATTACATTCCATCTCTAAACTACAGGGGATAAACAAAATAATCTAAAAACACTTCATACAGGACACGTAAGTTTGACCCTCCACTGTACAACACATGTTGCGGTTGCCGATCTTTTTTTTCTTTTCAATGTGTCATGTGGACCTTCCTCTTCCGTCAGCAGTATCCACTTCACCTGTGAGTGTCGTGGTGTGAAAGTGGTGCGGTAAAATGGGCGACCTGACAGACTTCCAAAGAGGCATGATCGTTGGTGCCCATCTGGTTGGAGCTTCAGTGGCAACAGTGGCGAACATTGTGAAGGTATCGAAAGGCACAACTTGTCCAATATCACGAGGGCATACACAATTCATGGGCAAACGACGTCTGCAAAGCACAACAGTGGTCGAAAGACAATCCTGTCAGATAGGGACCGGGGAGGTTAAAACGGATTGTAGCAGTTAAAAAGAAGACCACTGCAATGAAAATTACGTCTGAACTCAATTCCGGCCTACAGAACCCGGTTTCATCGAAAACAGTGCGACGGGAACTTCATAAAATGAAAATTCATGACAGGGCCGCTATCCCCAAACCCCTGGTCACAGCAGTAAATGCGAAGAGGCGTATCCAGTGGTGCAAGGACCACAAGGCGTGGACTCATGAGCAGTGGGAACACGTAATGTGGTCCGATGAATCGACCTTCACCTTGTTTACAACAACCAGTTGTGTTTACGTATGGAGAACACCGTCGTAGGCCTATCATACAAACTGTCTGATCCCAACTGTAAAGCATAGGGGTGATTCTGTTACAGTATGGGCAGTGATATCGTGATTTTCAACAGGTTCCATCATAGCCTGCATGGAATGGTGAATTTTAAGGCGTATGAGGCCATTTTTGCGGACCAGGTTCTACCCATGGCCCAAATATTGTTCCCTGATGGTGATGGCATCTACCAAGATGATTTGGCACACTGTCACGCTGCAAAAACGGTGAAATCATGGTTTGAGGAGCATAACCAGGAGCTATCACACCTCCCCTGGGTCCCACAATCATCAGATCTGAGAATCATTGAGCCATTATGGTCTGTTAGAAAGGCGTGTTCGGTCTCATTACCCTTTACCAGCATCCCGTAAGGAACTGGAGCATGGTTTGGAGGAACAATGGTACAAAATTCCACACACCACGATTCAGGAGCTGTATACGTCAATTCCACGTCGGATCCAAGCTGTTTTGGACGCAAAAGGAGGACCCACACCATACTAGGTATGATTTTTACACTTTTGCAAACGTTTTAGAATTTTGTCCAACCCCTGTATGTAAGTTTTTCAACACTACAAACCTCGCGGTTTAAATTGACAGATAGCCGAAGAACTGTGATACTACTTGATTTTCATTAGATGTATTCCCAGCTTACTGATATTTGGAAGAAACAAAGTGACATTTAATTTGTATACAAGAATAACATATAAAAAGTAAAGAATTGTTGTATAAAAGTAAGCTTATACTGAAATTTCCTTCTTCATCCTTTACTTCTCAGTTTACCTATTTCTAATAATTCTTCATAGAACAGTATGTTTATACCGAGTTTTAGCGATAGTTTCCTCACTCAATTCAAATCATGATTAGTAACAAAACCCTTGAAAGAGTTCTTTGCGGCTCATGCACATATGAAGTTTTTTATGTTGCTTATTCCATATTATGGGATAATTATCAACTAAAGATTTTATTTTTTCTCAACGTAAAACGACAAATGTTTAATTATTCACAACAGTTGAATTTAGTTCGCAAGAAATAATTTTACAGTAGCAAGTATCGTTGAGTAACTTACAATACAGAGAACACGTACAACCCGGTTTTAAACGTCACTGAGCCGGCACAACTGTTGTGTGTGTGTGTGTGATTGAGTAACGAGTCGGTGCTCTGCCTACTTGATCATCCATTAAAAAAAAAAAAAAAAAAATACATTTGTTACTACAAAAAGGAAAGGAGATATAAGCTTGATTCTGGATGCAGTATAACAACGTTCCATTTAAACAATGTGTCCGTTTTAGTTCCTCCGTCTCCCTATAAAAAAGAAATTGATTATTGGGCTCAGAGCTCGCTGATCATTTAAACTATTGTGAATAATTAAACATTTTGTCGTTTTACGTTTCAAGTAGATTAGTAAGGTACTTTACTGACCAATTTCCAACCCTGGTATTAATACCCTTAAATAAAAAGTCCCTTAAAATTTGGAATATATTTTCTTTAATTCTTCGCCGGAATGGATACACTAATATTCACAAGATAATTGACTAATTATATCAATTTTCCATTTCAAACACTTTTTATTTTACGACGTTTTGAATGCCTTAGAATCTCATTCTGGATTCATTTTCAACTACAAAGATTAAAAACTAAAAACTGTTAATTTGAAAATGAATCCAGAATAAGATTCGAAACGTCGTAAAAGAAAGATTTTGGAATGGAGAACTGATATAATTAATTCTCTTGTGGATATTTTCTTATCTAACATTACTTTTCTAGCTTATTAATTTAATGTCAGTACTGATCCTCGAGGGAAAAATAAATAAATAAAAAAGGAAATAAATAATATAGTTTTCATAAACAAGGACAATTCTTTATTTTTTAAATATATATATAATATGCTGAAGAATTTACATCAGAGTGTGTGAGCTTTTACGAGTCTACAATTAGCTGAAGTATTTTAAGAGTCAGAATTATAAGTGGCAGTACTTCGGAATTTGGTGGAGAAACAAATCGATAAGTGAATGTCTACAAACGGATGTGTTCACATAGAAGGATAAGACAAAACTGAGCTAAAAGCCACCGAATACTTTAATAGTCAAATTGGTTCTACCTGATGTACCTCAAACACATTGAAATATAAACATGAGACTTATAAATAATAGAATAAGAAGATCACATCACATCACATACTATAGAATAAAAAAGCTAAGATCTTAAAAAATAGAAAAGAGTTAACAAGTGTTAAAGAAAACAAAACACGACTGCAAATCTAAGAAAAGAAAAATAAACATGTTTATTCGCTTGAAAATTATTTGCATTCTAATTGCCTTTGCAATAACTGCTTTCTTAATTCAAGTATCTCCATTTCCAGTTTATGTTTTTCTTCTGCTCGTCTTTCTTCATTTCGGAATTTTTCTTGAGTGAGTTCCAACTCTAATTTCAGTTTTTTCTCTGACGATTCCGCTTTACGCTTTTCCTCTTCTTTCAGATATTTTATTTGCAGCTCCACAAGTTCCATTTTCGCATCCGCCAACACCTGAAACTTCTTATTTGTATCATGGCCTGAACTTGTTCTGCACCGTTTTGCCCTTGAATTCCTTGGAGTAGCTAAAAGAAAGGACAGTATGAATCACTTTTAGAATAAATCTGTTAAGAGAAGCTATGGCAGAAAACTTAAAAACTGGTGATTAGGACATGAAAAATAAATCAATGATGCGCCAACAACAACACTTATTGTACAACAACGGTCGAAACTTTAATTTGGTTTTCAAGTATTATTCACATTATTATATCTAACCCATGCTTAAAGGAACTAATACATTCAAATGTAGGTATCAAATTTTATAACTTAATCAAAATTTCTGTTACAACTATCGTAGATATCATAGTGCTGATCATCGTGTTTCAACTACAACGACGAATTGTTTTACATAGTATCACTAGCTGAAAAGAAAACTAAGAAAAAATGAGGATTTCCACTAAATTTAATCCCCGGTAGTGTGAGGATTTCAGAATTAAGTCTACAAATAACTTTGAAACAACAACTCAAACTGACCATTAAAATATTTCTTTAAAATCTTAATTATTGAGAAATAAAACCTAGAAGTAGTACGGAATCTGGAGTGCAAAAATACGCCATTTTATTGGTCCATGTCACATGTTAAACAGACGAGTTCAGCTACTTCGTTATTTGTCTGATACCTGCACGACTGAATTCTATTGCGCGATGATGGAAGAGATCTGTTCGAGCAGATTCAAATTATTTACCATCAGTTGATAGTTTCATGGTTGCTATTTTTTCGCCTGAAATAATAATTACTTGGGAGTAGAAATTAGAGGAGGAAAGGCGAAAAGGTCAATATATACCGATGATTGTGAATCTCGATGTCCGAAACCAAAGTTGGATTTGATCACAATAATAATAATAATAATACATAAAAAATACCGGTTTTAATTAAATCTGTAAAATGTTTTGAAACAAATGTGAGTTACGAATATGTTTTCACTAACAAGCACGAGCATTTTTTAAAAGCATAGATATAATTTATTTATCCATGGCCACTCAACAGATAACACTGGAGCACTCAACAGATAACACAATTGGAAAAGGAAGTGGAACGAAGGCGGTCAGGGCCTATAGTTCAATGTACCATCCCAGCATTTGTCTGGTGCTACTGAGAGAAAACTCTGAAAAACAACTGTCAATATCTCCGGATTCGAACCCCGGACCTTCCGAGTGCGAAGCAAGAACGCTAACCAGTAGCCTAAGCTCAGTCGGTAATTTTGCCTTGTAAAATTTATTCTTATGTAGTTTAACGTCCTACAGTTATGCGAGCTAAGTGCTAAATGAGGCGGATGAAATAGCAAGTGAATGATGATGAAACAAATGTCAGAATGAGAAAGTGAGAGGAACGGGAGAATCCGCCACAAATTTACCTGGACGAGCATCGAATCTGACCCTTCGAACCTGAGGTAAGCGTTCTACCACTGCGCCACCATGCCCCTTAGTCAACCACCAGTGAATTACTCTGAATGTGAATGTAAGTGCGGGTTAAGTCTAAGTTTATACTCACATATGATCTTTACATACAAACATAACTGAGTTGGCGCTGAAAACTTGCCATGAGTACCGCTTGAAACCAATCTTTTTTCTCTTACACTTTTTGGTTTGGTTATTGATTTCTTATCCGATTTGAAAACCTTTCATGGTTTATATTAAAAAAAAAAAAAAAAAAAAAAAATCTACCTCTGATTTTGTGGGTAAGTCTGTCTTTAACATATTTTAAAAGACCCGGCATAAGGCTATCACTTCTCAGGCTACAAAAGTCGCTCAACTTAAGAAAATCCCGCAAAATGTTGAGCAATAAGTCAAGAGATTTATTGAGCAACAAAATCCTTTGTCAAGTCGCATGTCCACACAACGAAATAAGGTCGCTCAACTTTTCGAGTAACAACTCAAAGGATTAGCGACAGAATTCCTTGGCACGTTGCGTGTCCACACCAAAGTGACGAATGACCCAATTATTATCATCATTAATAAATAGGGTGGGCAGAAGGCAATGACTGGCACTGACACATTGACTTAGAAAGCAGGACTTCATTATTTTGCAAAAATGTTCCCCTCATTAATGAAAATACCTGTTTGCAGTAAGCATTATTACTTTGTATGGGAAGAAAGATATGATCGAGTTTCTTTAAAGTTTCAGAACCTTTTTTGCTTGGTGTTTTCGCACTTCCGAAAACTTATAAATATCTTTCTTGTTAAATATCTTTGTTGTCTTTGAACATAACTGTGGCTATTTCTTGAAACACTTTGAATCCTTCGTAAAGTCCATCCATATCAATGGACTTAATATTATACACCTGAACAAACAAAATCTTTCAAAGAACAGTCGGGATTTCTAAGCGAAACAGTCTTTATAATCTTGTTTCACTGAAATCACTGAATGTATTCATGAGCCCGTTTATAAAATCTAAAAAATAAATAAATACATAAATAAATAAATAAATCACATTGGCACTTGTTTTCTTCAAAGAAACTCTTAGTCTCATCTTAGAATTAACAACATATCCAAAGAATCTGTCTGTTATGTGGTGATAATTTGCTTATTCTGAAATATCTGAAACTAGAGCCATCAAGTCATAAGAGTGGTGGAAAGTTAAACATTTTCAATGTGACTCAGAAAAGCAGGACACATGGGAATCCGGCTCAACTACTAAGCCGGACACGGGACCCGACTCCAAAAGCGAGACTGTCCGGCCAAAAGCACGACATCTGGCCCTATTAAATAATAATAATAATAATAATAATAATATCGTATGTTTTCTAAAGCTAAATGCTTATTAAAAGTGGTGATTTTATTCATAATTCCACATTTGCTTTCTTTCAAAACTTGCGGCCCACTTGCTCGCTCCTCACGCACCCCAAGGGAGCTAGCTTTCCAAGTCTAGAACCTATGACCTAGAAGTTTGTGAAGCCATCATAAAGTCTGAAAATCTTTTTTTAAGAAAAAGTTTCACATAGTAACATGATATTTAGAGCCTTTCATGCACTATATGCACATTATTAAAAAGGCACTCACAAACTAAATAATAATTTAATGCACATCTATACTAGTGGTTGTTGCGGAACAAATCGCAAGTTCTCCATTTTGAATGGGAAACAAATGTTTAGCAACTTTTGTGTAGGAAAGGTCGTTCGACTTCATTTTTACTTCTATTGATTGCTCAACTTTGCTATTAAACAAAAATCGCTCTCTTGCGTAGTGTAGACAGTGAGTCGACATTTTGCTCAACTTTGTTGCTAAACAAAAGGCGCTCAACTTGTTCTCCAGTCTGGACGTACCATTACATTCCTAATATGTTTCTTCATTGTGTTCGTATGTTCCTTTGGGTCAATCCTATACAATAATGATTTCAATACCAATCAACTTCATACGATCCACTGCGTAGTAATTTTTAAATTGTATCAAATACTTTTTCAAATTTCCTTCCTAGTTGTGTGGTTGCGTTTAGAGTATAATTTCGAAAAATTCTAATGACAGTCTTACTGAATTCTCGATTATTTGGAACGACCATTCATTTAATTCCTTTAGAATGGGTTAATCTCTATTAAAATGTAAGATTGACAAGAAAAATAGTAATTCTATTTAAAAAAACTAGAAGAAATAAATGGTTAGGCATTGCAAATAAATAAAACTAATAATAAAAAATATTAGGAATTTTTCAAATTATGAAGCGCAAACAGTTATCCAACCAGGACGGAATGTAGAAAAGTATTTGACACAATTGAAAAATTATCACACAGATAAATTGCAGAGCAGTGAATTGGTCTTGCAAAAATTATTGTATAAGAATGACCCAAAGAAACATACACAAATGTAGGAACGTGTTTGAAATATAAGAAGTGATAGCCTTACGTCGAATCTTTAAAAATATGTTAAAGAAAGCCTTACTCACATCATCCAATTCAGAGGTAAAATTGCTATATATATATATATATATATATATATATATATATATATAAGTTAAAATCTATCATAGAGTTAAATCCTTGACACAGAATACAGGACAACTGGATCCTAAATGGAACATCATAGAAGTCACAAGTAAATATAAAAAAATGAAGAATTGGACAATCTGTTTACTATAATGGTTGTTGTCATTGTTTTTTTTCGGCAAGAGGGAAGCACATGTGGCCTGCATTTTTTGCACCGGATTCTTATAGATTTTGACACGTGGATTACGATGGTCAAGTTAGTTTTGCGATTAGTTTCGGAACGCGAGAATACAAGGTGGTTCATAAGAATCCGTTCCGAAACTGGCTTGACCATGTATTTCTCATGTAAAATTTTTAAGACTTCGTTGCAAAAAGTGCGAGCCACATTTGCTTCCCTCCTGCCACTTTTTTAAGCTGTCAACTTGAAAATGAATTCAAAATAGGATTCGAAACATTCGTGAAATAAAAACTGTTTGAAACGGAAAAAATATATAAATTCTGAATAATTGTATATATATTACGGTGTAATTTTAAAAAATCATCAAATTATGTTGTTTCGCTGTCATAGCTTTGTTACTATGTGGCAAATTAGCCACCTTTCGGGGGATAAGTGGCAAATTGTCCGCTTTGTCGAATTATGGTAGCAAATTATCAGTATTGAGGGTTTAGAAGTCGTGTTTCGATTTCTTCTCAAAAATCCTATACTAACCTTTTAAAAATTATTTAAAAATAAAACATGATATTACAGAAAAAAAAGCACCTTGAACTGCAGATGGAAGTGGTTGAGACGAAGGTGCATTTGAAGTGCCTTTTTGGTGCCGCAGTTCTTCGCTGGCTGGAGATCTCAGAAGACTTGGCTTGGCCGATGTCCAATCTGGTAC
Source organism: Thermobia domestica (assembly GCF_964235325.1). NCBI lineage: Eukaryota > Metazoa > Arthropoda > Insecta > Zygentoma > Lepismatidae > Thermobia > Thermobia domestica. Next base: position 338,509,095 of record NC_137456.1, on the reverse strand, counting down.
TTCAACAATTGAAATTGTCGGTCCATAATCCTAACGTGGGAAAACAGAATGATTAACATTTGAAATTAACAATAATCTTACTTATGTAAAAAATTAACGTAAGGGCCAGGGTTTGCTCAAGTGAACCCAGCCCGAAAAAACCCGGTGGGTTTTTTCGGGTTGGGCCCACCTGAAAAAGCCCACTTTAAAACCCACCTGGGTTTTTGACCTATTTGTTAGTATATTATTGATACAACTAAGGTGATCACATTGTAAGTGATTTTTATCAGATTTTAGAGTTTCCTTGGGCGAATTAGAGGCTTTCACGTTAAGGTATACAACAACATTCGACATAAGACCTTTAAAAAGTTCTGAATGCACTAAATGAATTATTTTTTTAATTTTTTTTTTTAAACTTACCTTAGCTTGAGATAGTTATAGAACAAATTAATGTATGGATTATGCTTATAGCCTATTTGAAGTAAAATAAGCAATTTTGTACTTTAGAAAATATTTTTCGTGAATAGTATGCTCGTCGACTTGGCGACACCGAGGCACATTATCACTCATACGTTTGACGGGTTTAAGGTCATAGGTGCCGGTACTAATAGTACATATGCAAATACATTAGTAACAGTTTAATTCAGTCATTTGTTGCTACTCTTCAAATAAGAATTCTGTAGAATCAACACCAGCAATAGCGTAAAAATTCTTGTCAAATTTAAGAAGATTAATGCTCGTGGTTCCGAAGACTATGTAACGCTACACACCGTGAAAGAAGTGCTCGGGAAATTCCCGAATTAAACGCAGAAGGATCGAAAATGAATACTTCAACAATAAACTATTTATTTTACGCTTAAGCCTGCCATATGTCAAGTAAAAAACGGGAATGTCCCGTTTTTGGGCCCGAGTGTCCCGCGTCCCGTATTTAAACTCCGTTCCATTTCTGCTATCAATATCAGCTTATTCGAAAAGTGAAAAACAAAAAATTTCGACATTGGCTGGAATCCTGTAATTAGTGAATGAACAGTACACTGTTACATGTAACAGTTTCGAGGAAGTTATAACACCACCCTGTTCGACTTGATAGCGAGCGAAATTTGCAATGCTACTTTTTCCATTGCACTTGATGGAAACTCGGATACTGTCAAAAAAAAAAAAAAAAAAAAAAAAAAAAAAAAAAAAAAAAAACTTTGAGCGTTTCTACATTTACAAACACAAGAAAGATGACTAACCTTTTCTTCAGCAACACATTAGATAAGTTAACAAGAATTATAATCTTTTTCAAAGGCTAGGGGCACAGAATTATGCTTTGGTCCAGGTCTTAGAAAAATGTAAATCTGGTCCTGACAATTACACACGACACGAGAAAAATCACCTTTTCATCAGATTAAACTGATGAACGTAATTTTGGCAGATACAGCCATGTAAATAAATATTGCTAAACGCGCGAAAAATTTTGAAAGTAGATTGTACCATTGATTTAAATAATTTGCATATTGTTTTCCTGTAAAGCATTTTTATAGCACATCTTAAGTTTTTAGGCATCTTCAGTCTATACAATTAATTGCAGGGTACGAACAGAGAAAAGCAGCTACCGCTTAGTGAACTTTCGCCTGTTATATTATTGAAAAAAAAAAGTTAAATAAACTGAAATATTTTAGTTTAAGTCTCACGGTTATGCCTGCTATGCTCAAGGTGACGGTGATGATGAGAAATGAATGAAATGATGGAATGAAGAAAGTGGGAGGAAACGTGAGAATCCCGAGAAAACCCACGCACAAAGTGTTTGTCCACCACAAAGCTCACTTGGCGCGAGCTGGAATCGAACTAGGAACACCATGCACTAGAGGTGAACGCTCTACCACTGAGCCACCGCGGCCTATTATACTTTTGTTCATAACCAGACTACAGTTCATTGCATTGTATTGGAAAGTTGAGGAAGGGGTGGATCTGAGGGGGGTCCCGTATTCTCATGGAGAAAATATGGCAGGTTTATTTACGTTGGAAGATGTTAATTTCATACAAGACATTTTAAAACATTTATTTATTTCATACAACATGAATTGTATCTTTGTTTTAAATTAATAGACCCTTTTTGGTATTCATATTTGGCGAACGTCAGTCAGGCTTTTGGATAACTTGATCTACATTTGTTCGTTTGTCTGCCGAGCTCCTTCATGGCTATGCAGTTAGTGTGCGTGTCTTCGGTGTGGGATCCGGGTTTGCTTCCCGGAGGGAGCTCATGTGGTTCGGATTCCACGTTAATCAGTAGGTCCCGTCTCATATAGCCTCGCTGCTGAAAGGGACGTTAAACACAAAATCAACTCAACTCGTTTGTCTGCCTCTACCACACACACTACAGGGTACAACTTTCGACCTTTTAAGTTAAAATTTTCAGAATACAAGCACGAGACACTCTAAATTCCTTGTACAGATTTGGCGACATACCATCGTAAAATATCAAAATGACGGCCATTTTTTAAAAAAAAACAGCGCGTATCCACGCTACGAAGCTCAAATTTAAGTCTTTTAAGTTGAAATTTTGACGGTGGAAGCACGAGATATGCTAAATTTGCTGTATAGATTTTCTCGGCGATCGAATGTAACTTTTCAAAATGGCGGCAATTTTTTTTCAAAACAGCAGTAAGCAGAAAATTGTTGCAAGCTGTGACAATGACAATCTTGAAATATAAATCACATTTTAACATTTTTACCTCAAAGACATTGAAATATTTCAAAAAAAAAAAAAAAAAAAAAGATTAAACCTGAAAAACCCAATTAAATCCGAAATTACCTGAAAAAACCCATATGGGCCCAGGTGGGTTGGGTTTTTTCAAAAAAGCCCGGGTTTTTTCAAACCCTAGTAAGGGCATTGAAATATATCAACTGTTAACAAAGATTTTATTACTAGTAGGACTTATAGTCAGTAAGCTTATGTGTGTTCCATGTGAGGTATTACAAAATTGCAATATGAAACAGCTGCGACAAGGTTTACAAGAAAATTGGCAAAGTAACAGATTTAATTTATAATGCATTTAACGTACCTCAAGAATAAGGGTTTCCTGGAAATCCTCACGGATAGTGGCAATTGGGCGGCTATCATTAGGAGTAATGATAGATTCATTTACATCATTGACCGGGCGGCTATCCGTGGACCCATTTGTGGACACGGTAACATGATGAGCTAAATAAAAACGGAAATAATTTATTTTTAGTATTATAGGCTGCTGTTCAATACCACTAAATATTTTCAAAATGAGGAAATAATGTCTACGAGAAAGTATCATTACTTTTAAGTGAGAACTACTACTATTTTTTTTTTTTTTTTTTTTTAAATAAATCAATTTTAACATAGGCATGTATGACCTATACATAGAAAAACTATTATCCTGCTCTTCAACTGAAGTGTTATTATTATTTTCTGTCCCTATCTCTCCCCGAAATTAACTGACATATGGGAAATTTTTATTACAGGTTGCCTATTAAATAATATTTTAATCTGCTTTATTTTGTTCATATTCACATATTCAATTATACTATTTCTAATTTTATATTACAATATAAATAGAAACTAATTGGAAAATTTACCGAACAATTAAAAAATAACAGGAAATGCACATCGTTAATGCAAATGAAAAATACCAGTTGCACTAGTACTCAATGTTCAGATGATGTATATGGTACAAATTCTTATTTAACCCATGCCTTTTAACTTTAAGGGTTAGGTTACAGTTTTAAATTTTAAATCATGCTTGGCCAATTTTAATCAAGTGCTTCTGTGCTTATTTATTAGTACCTTACCCTACCATTACACATAACGGACACTATATTAATAATATATGATAATAAGCTCAAATCATCAGCAATTTTGCCGGCGTACATGTCTACTTTTGGTCAATAAAGTGAAGAACAGTTAAAATACACAACGTTACTACAATGACTGAGGCGCTACTGTATCTCTTTTCTTACAGCCTAGGACTGAATAATTTTTTCCCAAAAAATAATGAATAAAATAAAAATAAAGGAAAAATGAAATTTTAGCTTAATGTCCCACACTTATGCAAGCTATGTGCTAAAGGATCAGATGAAATTGCAATGAATGATGAAGAAAGCAATGGGGGAATGAAAAGGTTGGAGAAAATAGAACCCCAAGAAAACCCATGAATACGATGTCGTCCACCGCGACGGGAATCGAACCTGTGCCAAAAATAAAGGAAAATCATAATATTTCACTACTTTTACATCTAAATTTTATTACCATATACAAATTTTAGTAAGAAACCAGTGATTAATATGAAGCTGTAGCGATAAGTGGCTGTAATTATATTACACAAAATATTCTTCAAAGCTGACGATTTGAAACAAACACTGATATTTGCCTATTTGTATAAACAATAAAAATATTTCGTCCACCACATGCGTTAATATTCCTTTTACAACTACAGGAAATAAATAGTGAATTTATTGTTCCTAATCGTGGAGTGAAAGTCGCTTAATATGTGGTTCTGCAGTTGAAAATTGTTTAAGTTGTTGGTATTATTGAAATGCACGCATGATTATACGTGATGTTATAAGTGAATTAGTTGGCGATAATTCAATATGGCAGAATCATGTGAAGAACGGAATGTTTCGATTTTGAGATTAGTGCAAATTTAGGGTCAAACTCCAAAGTTGTCATTCAGTTTAGAGGTAAGTCTAACCTAATCTAACCTAACATTTACGCAAAAGCGATTTTTTTTTTAAATTTGTATCGCTTTAGTAGAAAATGGAACTAGATGATAACTTCGGAATAAACGCCCAAATTTATATATAAAAAGAGGAAATATTACGTGTTGTTGATTGTCCATAGAAGGGATGTTGAAAGAAAGTGGTGAAGGAACAGTTACATATTTAGATATGAACGTCGTATAAATTGTAAAGAAACATCATTGACAGAAACCAGCAGTGGAAGTAATGAACATATTTTTGAGAGAGCACAGTTATCAGTGGAGCAACTGATACTGTTTATTGTGTATTGGTGTGTACAAACTGTGAACGCAACATGGATGGCATTTAGTATCTCCTCCAAATTCAAATCCAGAGCCACTATTGTTACTTATCAGGGGGTCAAGGTGGAACAAAACGTGGTATTATCAGGGGGTTCAAGGTGGAACACAACGAGCCGTGCAGTGTGTCTAACCCCCTTCGCTCGTTCAGCTATGTTTCGTAATGATTTGAGGGAGAAACTAAATAACAGCCCGTAACATAACTATACCCGAACTTTAGACTGTAATACAAGGCGAAATGTTTAACAAGGAAGAATTTAATAGTGTCCGTAGTAAAATGTTACACACGAAATGCAATCTAACCTAACCCACCGTAATCTACGTCAGTAGCCCGAATGCAAAGATTGCGATATTTGAATAGTAAGCTATAATAAAATATTTCAATATCGAGCAACGTCCAAATATATTTTGATTAATTAAAAAGCGACTTAACTAACCCTATTCTAACCGAAGCCATTATACAACTTTGCGTATTCTAACCCACTTCAACTCGGGCCTTCGGCCCTCGTCCTGCTTCAGAAAACCCGTAATTTGTTTGTTTTTGTTTTTATTGTTCAAGGTAAAATTTTCAAATCGTATCGTATTTGTCGATGAAACGCTTCAAATATGTTCAAAATGACACTAATCAACATTTTGCTGCATGTATTGCTGGACCCTCTCTGCGGAATATAATTCGGGAAATAAGATTTATCGATAGGCACTGATTTTTTGCTACACTATAGTACAAGGAAACAAATCTACACTTTGAATGCCTTGAAATATTGGACCCTCTCTGTTAGACATTTGCCGAAGAGTTCTTGGTGTTAACTACTATGGATAAAAAATAATTACCATAACGTGTACTCACCTGGTATGCAGTCACTATCAAAGTCGTTTTCTAACGCAGACAACGACAGGGAAGCAACATTATTGACCCTGTCGGTGAAAGGGTTCTTCTTAACAACAACAGGGCCACCTCCTCCTGTTTTGTACATTTCCTGTTTTTCTTTTGCAAGTTCTTTTCTTGCAATTTTTTTCAACGACTCATACTTATATTTGAGTGTTTTTGTGGTACGTGGGGTAGAACCTGCTTGGCTATTAAAGCATTCTGTGACTTCATTCCAAGATTTTTCCTTATCCTTCCATGTGATCACATCCGTTTGTTTACATTCAATTATAGCTTTGCGTTCCTCCACTAGATTAAGCAATAATTCAGTTTCTAGATAACTGAAATTTTGGCTTCTTTCTCTCACTCGCTTTTCGCATGCCATTGCAGCAATCTTTTATACACCTACTTCAATTTAAACAAACACACTGAAGACGCACTTGACGTTTCAATTGTTTTCCGTATCAGCAACAGAAAACCAACCAATGAAATGGTCCGTTATAACCTTGCTTCGGGTTAACTATCTGACAGAGTATATATCAGGCACAGTACATTGTAGAACGAACCACGGGTTAAAGTAACTGACAACTTCCTGATATCTAATTCTGACTGATAGTAATCAGAAAGAATATCAGGATATTGTAGGACTGGCCCTAGATTAAGCAATAATTCAGTTTCTAGATAACTGAAATTTTGGCTTCTTTCTCTCACTCGCTTTTCGCATGCCATTGCAGCAATCTTTTATACACCTACTTCAATTTAAACAAACACACTGAAGACGCACTTGACGTTTCAATTGTTTTCCGTATCAGCAACAGAAAACCAACCAATGAAATGGTCCGTTATAACCTTGCTTCGGGTTAACTATCTGACAGAGTATATATCAGGCACAGTACATTGTAGAACGAACCACGGGTTAAAGTAACTGACAACTTCCTGATATCTAATTCTGACTGATAGTAATCAGAAAGAATATCAGGATATTGTAGGACTGGCCCATACAGGCGAAAATCTTATTTTGTTTACATATTGCAAGTTTATCATGTGTTTATATTTTTCCATTCATTTTACTTTTTCAATGATTTTCATATTTTTCAAATATATTATAGTGATATCGAAACTTTGACAATAATTTTAATATTTTAGTACGTTTAACATGTTTGCTATTTGCATATTCATTCATATTCTAATATTTTAAATACAGCTATTTTAAAAAGCACACATTTACTAACTTTTATTGCATTGTTTGATAATTCTTTAAGTCGATGTTTTCTTGAATAGTTATTGAGTGTGCATATTTACTCCATATTACACAAAATATAGTGATCGAAACGGAACACTTAAAACATTTTACGAAAAGTATTTACAAGTGTTTGAATATATATATATATATATATATATATATATATATATATATATATATATATATATATATATATATATATATATATATATATATATATATATATATATATAATATTACAGTTTAAAAAAAGTAAGAATTTTAATAGCCCTACAAACGCTTTTTGCGCATTTTTAGTGAAGTTATCATACTGGTTTTATAACCATACTTCGTTTCTCACACCAGTGTTAAAAAAAAATCTCCCCTTCTCCCCTCATCAACTCATCATTGGAGAACCATGGAGGATACTCACACAGAAAGACAGCATGGTTTCAACATGTGAGGAAACGGAAGATAAGGAAACCCAACTGCACCAATTGTTCAAGAGGATCTTATTACCTTATGTAACACTTGGATTGGACATTGCTCATGCAGGAACCTCATCATGTTGTAGTGAATGAACAAGTTACTTAACTATTTTAAATAGCCCTTTTTCAGGTGAAAACCATTCATCGTTTATGCACGTAAGTCTCACACCATATGACAGTGTTGCCAACTAACTAATTTTAAATTTTTGGTGAAAAACCTTATTTTATTCATACTTCATCATACGGCCAAAGGTTCTCAACCTGTCTACGTGAGCACTTAACAGGTCGTACCCTTCACGGACGTCAAATCTATAACCGCAACCAGGTTATAGAAGGATTTTTTATGGACACTCTGTATATTTCGTAAAGACAGTGATCATTATTTTCGATTTATACTTTATTCTGCAACGCATATAAATTCTTTCTTTGGTGGGAATTTCTTCTTTCGCACACAATTGTACAAAGAAGTCTTTCATCGTTTTTCCATATATTTATTTAAAACGTTGCTTTTGGTGAGAACATTTCAGCGAATGACTAACCAATTCAGTGTTTCTTCCTGACTTATTATATGCACAGTATATATTCTATAGTTATTGGGAACTGAATTAAGTGTTTTCTTTAATCGCTTATGGAAACATTATAATAGATTTGGGAAATACGGGCTGACCAGATGTTCAGCAACCAAAGTGGCACCAACTGCGTTGTTTCGTACTTGTTATCTGTACTTTCTCACGCCAAAGTTATCGCTGTGTCTAGTGCATTATGGGCAGTTGACCAAAATTAACATAAATTGTTTTCTATATTCTGTTTGTATGTGCATACAGGTGAGTTAACAATGATTTTTGAAATGAACTGCCAACACTTTTAGTTGACCATTGCAACCCGTAGCTTGAGCTTGGATGCTCAGAGAGTTTGACTCCAGGTCTGAAAGCCGTAACCACGCATCTCGCGTCGAGCTTCAAGTCTGACTTTTTGTTAAGGGGCACCAGCTATTAGCCGGTGAAGGACGTTTTCTTACGGCTAGCCCCAACTAGTGAAGTTCCAGGTCCGCAGACCTTGTGCGTTTAAAATGTTATACACGCGCCCTCCCACATCAGTATTCTACTTTGGAGAATTTCTTGTTTAATTTGCTGAAGAATCACCTCTCCGTTTTAGGACGGTTCAGCGTAACAACTGGATTCATCGTGGGACGATCCAGACAACTTTTCCCCAGTGCTAACCCCCAAGTGTGTCAATGGTGTGAGAGAAGCATTTACAGCGAAATCCGAATTATAATCTTATATATATAAAGGGCTATATTGCCTGAAAAGGGCAAAGTGTGATTTCAGCGGGGAAAATTATTATACATATTCAGTGTTCAGTGTTGTGTTCATTCCTCTTCTTTTTTTCTTTATATAATAGTGTTCTAATAAATAAGTATAGTGTTATTTAACCCAGTGTGTTTTCGTTGTTTGTATGAGTGATGTTTGTGTGCGTTATGGTCTGGATGACCGTCTGATCGTCCTTGAGATTTTCGAGACGAGACACCCGAACATCTCGGCGCCTAATGCTCATCTCATTATTGAGACCGACGAGCGATTTGGGAACAGTTTGTAACTCTTCTTGGAGAGGTCCTTCATCGTCCTGTCCAGGTAAGTTCCAGTCTCAGGAGAATACTTATTGGTAGGACCACGAACCACGAACAGCGACTAGATTACACGGAGTGGTTACGAGTAAATATTCACCCAAATAGAGACCTCGAACTCCGAATGGTTACAAATAAATGGAAGCCCGAACAGCGACCCGAACTCCGGACGATTACAGCATCTTCTCCTCTGTTGCAACATTTTCGAGTCCTGGAGTGATAAATACCCTCGGTGGTTTCCTATAGGAGTTTTATTCTGTTCATCCGTTATTATCCTCAACCGTTTTCATATTAGTGGTACTGGACGTTTTATCTGATACAGGCACCATGTCTTGACGACCATTTTGAAAACGGTGACCCATATGAACATTCTTTTGCCACAACGCTGTTTAGTGTATGAAGACCTATCGAACGAGGTATCACTTGACCCATATTTTCGTTTAAACTTTCTAAGTTGAGCTTGGTACCCCATGAAAGCCGGCCCTGGGGGGCACCGCGACAACATCATTCGATTTGCCCCGTGGATTTAATATTTGAATTTTTTTTGGTTCATTTATTCAACCGTTTTCATACTAGTGCTAGTTTCATCCGATGCAGGTAACATATCTTGGGGTCTATTTTGAATACGGTGACCGATATGAAAAATCTTTTGCCACATCGCTTTTTGGTTTTTAAAGACCTATCGAACGAGGTGTCACTCGACTCATGTTTCCATTTAATATTTTGAAGTTGGGTCCCGGGCCCCCATGAAGAGCGGCCCTGGAGGGCACCACTACATCGCCATTCGATCTGCCCCATGGTATTTCTTATTTTAGTTTTTGTTCAGTTTATTTATGTTCAACCGTTTTCGAGATATTTCCGTAGAAAGATTAAAATAGGCCACCCTGTATATGGAGTATATAGATAGATAGATAGATAGAGGAGGAGAGAGAGAGAGAGAGAGAAGATTATATACAACAGCAGTGGATTTTGTTTCGGGAGAGGCTTGAGAACGGGTGTGTTATACTTGCAATGCGAAAAATGATTTCAATTTTTTTTCGGGAGGGGCTTGAGCCCGATACCTACCCCCTAAATACGCCACTGTGCAGGTACATCAGTCAACTGTTCCCATGTTATCTCATACAGCAACGAAAAAAAATTGAGTAAAGTCAAAATAACTATCAATATTCGAGACGAGACCGAGACTTTCGAGACTGAACATGGTCTCGTCTCGATTTATAGAGGTCTGTCTCGGTCTCGTCTCGGTATGTAAAAGTCCGTCTCGGTCTCGTCTCGGTCTCGGTCTCGTCTCGGTATATAAAAGTCCGTCTCGGTCTCGGTACCATCCCTAGAATCATGTCCTTATTTCATGTAACGCTACCTTTAAGTTAATAATTCGCACTGACGTGTCTGGCATGTAAAATTGGGGAGGGGCATCAAAGAAACTGATTTAAATGTTACTACCTACCCCAGCCTGTTTATTAACTTCAATTCCATTTGTTACCTTTCTGCTTACCTTCACGGATCCCCTAAGGTATATCAAGAACTCGATTACATTAGTTTAACAGCCTGAATATTATATTCCAAATAAATAAAATTATTATTATTTATATGACATTCTTTCGTTAGTAAGCAAATTAAATTACAATAAAATATTGAATATATTGTACTTCAAAATATTGACGGGAAGCATCCCCCGCCAGAGACGCCTGTGATCATTCGTTTTTGTTTTAATCCTCTCCAGCCCAAATTTTCGTGTGTGATGGAAAAATATTTTTTCAGCATTGCGTATTTCAATGATGCAACATATGAAATCAAGCCCGTAAAATTGCCAAATATTGTATTTTGTAGTACAAAAATCCTATAATGCCGTATGGCATCATTGGGCAAGCCATAAGGAAAACGTTATTACAGGAAAATATTTGTTATTATTACCTCATGTAATTTCATGATTAATACATGATCTGAGAAGTGCGTGTAAGAAAACTGCATGAACATGAAACTTATTGTTTTGAAATATCCACAGTCGTTGGATTAACTTTTTTTTCTGAACAAGAGTAGCCTATGAAAATTACTTTCTTTATGAGCGGCTTCTTTTGGAGGCACATACAACTTTTGGTACATACTACTTTCATGTAGAAAGAAAAGAACAAATTCTTACACTTCTTTTATTATTACACGACAGAGTAAATTTGAAGTTTATGCAAAATAGAACATTTTGTAACAATTCTTTTTTCGTGTAAAGTACAAAGATAGTTTGCCCTTCATACATCTCACCCCTGAATGCTCTTTGACACAAAGTTTACAACACCGCTTCTACATTACATACTCTGGCCAATGACCAACACCATCATACCTTACATCATCAACTGGTCTTGTAACACGAGGCTTTTCCTACTTAGCCGCTGGAAGAGATTTATCATCATTGAAAGGTTTTCCTCGTTATTTGACATCATCAACCTTGCAGCCACTTCAAAGCAAAACTGTAGCGAACTTTTGTATCTAGTTTTATATTGTTGCATGCAGTGTCTGCGATACAGTACCCAGGCATTCAGAACACACAGGTCCAATACCTGCCAATATTTATGTTAGTTTTCAGGGATGTCCCAGTCTTCTAGAGACAATAAAGGTTTGATTGTTCAACAATGTTCTCCATCACTTCATCGGTGCCAAATTACCTGCAATATTGTAACGGAATCAACTCAATATCAGGTGGGCCACTGAATAGGGTTAATCATATGCGCTCTCAGAACAAGGTACAGGGTGCGGTACGTAAAACCGGCCCGACGTAATATTCTGGTATATTGTGTTTTTGGCAACACTTAAATAATCTACCTTCCTACCAAGAGATGGCGTGTCAAGGTCGGGTCGACTTACGTGACCTGCAGCAGTCACGTGCAGCCGCAGCCAGTGAAACTTGTCAAAACCAGTTGAGAAAAAGGCCTCGTTGTGTTAAGCCGGGTGAGTGTCAGTGTGTGATAATGCCGTATTCGATACCCGAGCGTGTTGCCATTGTTGAAGGGTTCATTCTCACAGGATCTTTTGTGAAAACAAAGAATTTGTTTCGGGAGAAATTTCCAGGACATATGCACTCGGCCGTACTATTAGACACATCAACCTAATATTGCAGGAATCAATTGATCGTTTCTCTCAGTGGTGTCGAAAATGGAAGCTCACTATAAATGCTTCAAAAACTCAAGCCATAGTATTTCTTCCACCACGCACACGCTCCAGAATTCACAGAAATCCATCACTTCTCTCTCTCTCCATACAGAATTCGCCAATTCGTCTCAGCAGAACAGTAACTTATCTCGGCATTATATTTGATCAACATCTTACTTGGACTCCTCATCTGAACTACGTTAAAACTAAAGTCTATAACCGCCTCAATCTCCTAAAACGTCTGACTGGCACGACATGGGGACTTACATCGCACCTCGTTCTAAACACGTATAAGGTTTTTCTCCGTCCCGTGCTGACCTATGGGTTCACTGCCTGGATATCAGCTCCACCTTCGTTCTACTTCAAACTGGCAACCTTCGAGCGCCATGCCTTTCGTATCGCTCACCGTATTTCTCTTCCCAGTCCGACTCGTTACTTGTACTCTCTCATAACCTTTCCTACATTGCTTTATCACATTGAATCTCTACGCCGAAACTTCATCACCATTCGCTACCAGCAAGAACAATCACTGCTTTTCGAAACTATGCATCACCTCGCCCTCTCATCTATTCGCCCCCGATACTACCATCTCCCACTTAATTTACTCTTCACACTATATTGCTATACCCTACCGCCTAATCATCCAGACTTAGCACTTGTGCACGATCACCGCCTTCATGTCCATCTTCCGCATATCTACCCGTCATATCAAGCACAGTAACCCCTCTGTCATCTAACAGGGCCTCCTCTGTCTACATTGGCCTAGCGTCGCCCCTAGGCAGAAGATAACCCGCATTTGTCTTTATTAACAATACCTATGTGTTGTGGCGTGCATCGCACCTCATTTCATACCTCATATTCATTTATACACATTTGCATTATTTGCACAATAATGTATCGTTGTAATCACCATTATTGTATTTATAACTATATATAATTTTGTTATTTACCTCACCTCTAAAATGATTATAGTCGCAAAGACTATAATGACCGAGTATATACAGTAATAAATAAAGTAACATCTCTTAGCCCATCGATTATAACCTTTAATTCCTTAATTTCCATTCCATCCCTTTCCTTAAAGAGGGTGTAGCCCTCTACAGGGTAGCTAGCCCAAGGGCTAGCAAAAAAAAAATCCAGGACATACTTTCCCAGAGCTTGCTCTGAAGCGTTATCAAGTGCATGATAACGAGTTTTGAACTATCCTTCCTGTTCCACATCCTGAGCTTCTTATCTGTCTCTTTCTTGAGATCTTCTCGTCAGACTTATCTAGTCAAGGGCGGTCGGATCTACGGATCGAGCCAGAGGGGCTGCTCCACCTGGACAGCTATCCAAACGGGTTGTCCTACCTTCATCATCTCATTTATCACCCTATCATTGGTCACGGTCACGGCTTATTACTTTCCCGGTCTGCAAGATGGCGGACCCACATGCTTCGGGTGGACCCAAAGTGGATGGTCGACACGCTAATCTACCACCTGTTTTTCTACCTCCTCCCTCCTCTTCGGCCACGAAGGTGGTAAAGCGGAAGGATACGGGTAATAGAGAACGCACTCAATCGGGCAGTTCAAATGCTTCTACGACATCAAACGTTTCCACGCGGTCCAGATCACCACGAAGCAAGCAACTCTATTCTGATACTGTAACGCAGCCTCGCCATCAGGCGAAAAAGCAGCATCGAGATAAGCCATCAGATTCTTCGGATATGGATGCAGCCGATGACCACACTCCTAATGAAACCAACCATACTCAGTCATCATTCATGAACAATCACATCTCTCCGGATAAGCCCTGTCTTCACTCATTTCTTCTTCAACAATACGATACAAAGTTCAGCAACGAAAAGTTCATCACAATTCAACTCCGAAAATATCTACCTAGCATATCTTTAACAGAAGTCATTAAAACCAGGAACGGATACATCTTCAAATAGCAAGACCCACAATTCGCCACTACAATCCGGAATAAGGCTTCATTCGAAATCTTCGGCAAACAGGCTACCCTCACCTCCCTCAGCTCAACTCGACGCAAATAAGCACCTCCACCAAAACGACTTCCACTACTCTCAGTAGTGATTCGAGGAGTTGACCCAACCTACAGTGATGAGGAGATTGATGAGGAACTTCAATACGAAGGACATATCATCAGCAAAGTCATACGTATTCGAAACAATTCTGGTCCCACTTACATGGTACGTGTCCTAACTTCCTCTCAAGACACCATCGATAACCTCCTCACGGCAGGGGCACTTATCTATAAACGTAAACATCGTGTCGAACCATCGCGTTCTTCTCCACCTTTGCCTCTCCGGTGTGAAAAATGTCAGGTATACAACTCGCATCATACTTCTCAGTGTACAAACTCTACTGTCTGCGGTTACTGTTCAGGGCCCCATCAAACTCGCATCTGCCCAAACATGCAACAGCCTCCGAAATGCCCCACGTGCAATGATCAACATCCCGCATATAGTTATAAATGTAAAGGTAAACCTACAGCTCAAGAATCTCATCCAGAGCTTGTTGTACCTTTACGGGCAGCAGAACAGACCGCTTCTACCAACCGCACCGTTGACGATCCTGTCACCGTTAGCAAACTACTTGAATTCATTGCTCTGACATTACAAAATATCCATCCATTCCAACGTCAACATGTTCTTCAACATATCATTAATTCCGCCAAATCTACTTTTCATGTGTCATTATACGCTACATACTCCAATAACTACGTTCACTTCCACACCACCAAACTCGAAACAGCAGTATAATTATATCAACTATGGATATCATTTTCTTATTTCTCAATATCCGTTCTCTTCTCAAAAACAAAGCAGTATTTGAGACTCTCTTACTGGAAGAAAACGTTACAGCATTTCTGTTAAATGAAACCTTTCTGAAGCATACTACCTCCTGCACTATTCCGCGCTACACTTTATTACGTCATGATAGTCTCATCCCAGCAAACAGAGCCAACGGAGGCGCTGCGATAGGTTTTCGTCATTCAATTCCATTTCGATCACACCAATCTCCTGTATTACATATCCCTGAATACGTCATCACTACTTTATATTTCAAAAATATCGCTCTTACTCTAGCCACAATCTACATCCGCCCCGGCCTTCCCATTCCTCACGACTTTTTTTCACACATCTCTCAATCATATAAACATTTCATTATACTCGCCGACATCAACCTTCATAGTCGTTCTCAAGCAGAGAGAGATGACTTTACTGACTTCATTACGGTCCATATCAGCGGTACTCTGCTTGCACTACCGTCCCCAACTCGTCCCATCAGTAATACTTCACCCGATATAGCCTTGGTTTCCAATACTATCATCAGCCGTTGTACAGTAACTGTTCTGGACTTAATGGGGAGCGACCATGCGCCCATCAAGCTCACTTATCACTCCGGTCTTACTTCTTATACATCATTACCTTCACGACGTCTATCACCACGTTATGATAAAGCTGATTGGCCATCTTATCGCTCCTATATATAAAACGCACTGACAGATTACGAATCCCCACCTACACAAGACGAACTAACGCACCAGGTCGATACTATCACTACTACAATTCAACAGGCTTCCTCTCTATATATCCCACAGTCCGAATCCATCCCGTACCGGCCAAAACTCCCACCACAATATCTAGCTCTTGTCCGTCGCTCACGCCAGTCATATCGGGAATTCCTGCGCACCCGGAATCTTGAAGCACTCCGCCTTCATCGTCAACTCCAAAGAACAGTTCATAACTACATTTCGGCTTATAAATTACGCCAGTGGGTGAAAACCTGCAATCATCTTTCCGACACAGCTCATTCTACCATGTACTGGAAGCGCTTTAATGCACTCTGTGGTAAACATGCCAGGACTCTATACCCTCTCCTACTACATGATGCCCCACTTCATTCAGACACAGATAAAGCAAACGCCTTTGCTGATTATCTGCAAGGAATATTCACCCCATCCGAGTCGGACAACACAGGCATACCTCATCCAGTCGATCAAGTGAATCTTAACTCTAGATCTTTGCAACCGAACACCACCCATGTCCTCCCCGACCACTGTCTCACTAGTCCTATCACAGTTTCCGAAATCTCATCTGTCATCCAGCGAAAACGAAACACTGCACCTGGCTTCGATTCTATCACTTATAGACACATTAAAGAAAGTCCTATAGCACTACTTACACTTTTAGCCTTTATTTATACGTTTATCCTCCGAACAGGATTTTTTCCTACCGACTGGAAAGTGTCTAAAACACTCATGTTCCCCAAACCTAATAAGCCTCCATCGAATGTCTCGTCCTATCGCCCCATACAGTTAACGTCTACATTCAGCAAAATATTCGAACGAATACTTGTGAAACGCCTCCATCCTTATTTACTCGACCGCCAACTACTCCCAACACACCAAGCCGGTTTTCGACCATCATTTTCTATCAACGATCAACTAGTTCGCCTCACCACTCTCATCACCAATCATTACAATTCCATTCAACCTTCCGTTCTACTCCTCTTTGATCTTGAAAAAGCATTTGACAAGGTTTGGCATCTGGCACTCATATACAAACACATCAAATTTAAGTTTCCGATAACCTATGTTCGCATTATTTATCACTTCCTCGCCTGTCGCATTTCATACATTGCCATTAATGAGCAGCTTTCACAGCCTATTTTTCTCATGTGTGGGGTACCTCAAGGCTCTGCTCTTTCCCCTCTCTTATACATCCTGTTTGTTGGAGACCTTCCGCAGCTGCCTCCCAACGTTCACCTCTTCCAGTATGCTGATGACACTGCTTTCCTTGCTCTAGGCAAAACCATCCAAGCCATAAACACTTCATTACAAACAGCTATAAATAATTTCACCCACTGGTGTTCTAAATGGAAGCTCAAAATAAATGCCTCTAAAACTCAAGCAATTACTTTTGTTCCACCTCGGAAACGTACCAAAGTTCATCGCAATCCATCCCTCCTATCGCTCACTGTCCATGATACACCCATCATTCCAACACGCACTGTCACATACTTAGGCATTATCTTCGGTCACCATCTCACCTGGAAACCACACCTTCAAAGTGTCAAAACTAAAGCCTACAACCGACTGAACTTGCTCAAACGCTTAACCGGTACTACCTGGGGCCTTAAAGCTAACGTCATATTGAACACCTACAAAGTCTTTCTCAGGCCAGTTCTTACGTATGGCTTTCCGGCTTGGATTTCCGCTTCATCCTCTTACTATGAAAAACTAGCCATTTTTGAAAGACATGCCTTTCGCATTGCCTTTCGAATCTCTCTGCCAAGTCCGACTAGTGATCTCTACTCCTTGATCTCATTTCCTACCATCCGCTATCACCTTGAAGCACTCCGTTTAAAGTTCATCGCTCAGCGTTACACACACCATCAACCTCTCCTCTTTGAAACAATGCATCATCTTGCACTTCACTCCGCTCCCGCACGATACCATTATACCCCGCTTCACCTTTTGTTTACATTATACTGCTACACTGTACCACCAGACCACCTCGATCGACAACTCCTTGACGACTATCGCCTGCATGTTCATCTCCCTCATATTTTTCCATCATTTTGTGCACAGTGATTCCATCATTACTAACAGGGCTCATCGCGTCTTCATTAGCCTAGAGCAGCCCCTAGGCAGAAGATAACCGCATTTGTCCGTCTAACAGTTCTCATAATGTGTTGTGGCGTCCAGTGCACCTCACTTCATCTCTCATCTCCATTAGTGCTTATAATTTCAAATTGTATGTTAGTTTATATTCCAATTTCGTTAGTTTTCCTTTATTGCTTATTGTTACGAGATCATTTATTCACTATATTTTTTTTCCGTTGCTATATCCACTTAAATTCGATAGTTTATTTCTTTTGTCATGTTTTGTTTTGTATTCTTACATTTACTATATTATTTTCGTTATGTTAACATTTATATAAACATTTGAAGTTCCTTCTACCTTGTTGTATGTTTATGATCGAAAAGATCATAAAGACCTCAAAATAAACGATGATTAAATAAAGATATCAATACAACAGCCCATAGCCCATCCATCAATTCCTCTCATCTCCTATACCTTTAACTACCCTTCCCTAAAAGAGGGTGTAGCCCTCTGAAAGGTTGCTAGCCGATGGCTAGCCTTATAAAAAAAATAAAAAAATCCAGGACGTTCTGGAAATCCACATACAATTGAAGAACTCAAGACCAGGATCCAGGATGTCACCAATAGCATTGCAACACAAGAACTGACAAGGGTATATATGAATCTCCTCAATCGTGCTCACATGTGTGTTGAAGTGGGCCAGGCCCGTAGCCAGCCTGGTTGCTTAGGGCGGGCATGATGAATACTGAGGGGGGCAATGGCCGGGACCTCAAGGAACACAAAAAGTCTTTCTCTCTAATATATATAGTTTCTGTTCCTTGAGGCGTTTGTCGTTGTCAATGTCTATGTTCATTTGTATATTTATGGAGTCTATAAGAAAGTTGAAACACTTTATTATGCTGATAAATATTACAGTAATAAATCCACGACTATCAAATATAATCATTAACATTTTTTTGTTAAAATGATGGTATATAATTCAATATTTAATACACTAAGTAGTACTAAAAGTAAAAAATAATAATAATTTATTTTAGGAACATTTATTAACTGTTATCTAAATTATAATATTTTGGAACTACAATACTTTTATTACAAGTAAATTATGAAATATTTTTATGTATAAAAATTAAGAAACAACCCTGACATAAGTAAAATAAATATTTTTTACAGTCCTTATGTAAGTAATTACATCAAAAGGAGTTTACGTGAGCACTTCACAAATTCAATTACAAGCTGGTCTAGAGCACGCAGAGCACGCAGAATATCTTTGTTGTAAGCCAGGAGAACGAGGTCCTATTTTCTTTCATGTCCCATAGACAAACGTTGAGGTCGAAGGAGAGCTGTCAGATGTGAGAAGCAGTTTTCGACCGTGGACGTAGAATACGGAATAATTAGAGCAGCTTCTGTAAGCATCTTTAGGCCCGGGAAAGCCTCGCCATATTTTCCAGTTTGTTTTGTGAGCTCTTCCAGAGATGTCTTGTTGATCAGTCGATTTGCTAGATCTATTTCCTGCTTCAAATTCTGAAGCACTCTGCATGTCTTTGTACTTTACATCACCCAGAGGTTTCAAATTTTCTTCACTTCTTTTCTCGCTCAGTAAGTGGTGAATGGCACCAATCACAGCTGTCCCTGTCTCACTGAATCTGCTCCGAATTTCTTCGACGGAGATATCGAGAGCTTCGCAGAATAATCTTTTCAGCTCCTTCTCGTCTTCCTTTCCCTTCTTCAAATTTTTGCCTTCCAAATCAACAACCGAATCAGCTAAGCGATTGGGGAGTGTGCATTTGCGTTTCAATGGTTGCTGAATCGAAGTGTTTAAGGCATATGCCTTCATTGCATCGTGAAGGATATTTTCAAATATTCCTTCGTCTTGCCGGCAAGACCTGAGCTGTTCCATTACCGATCCTATTAACTTCACAGTGGCATCAATGCCCAAATCTCTTCTTTGTAGCAGTGCGTTTGTCGGTTTTAGATATCCAAGAACCCTGAACATGAGCTCAGTAAGGAAACAGAAAGTCTTAGTGGAGATCTGATGTAGTAAACCGGTAGCTTCAACTTTCATTGAGGCGTGTTCTTCACGGGAAGTTTGAATTGCCATCAGCGCACTTAATATGTGAAACCTGTCGTCATGAATTACAATCACTGTGTCAAGATGTCCAGTCCAACGTTGTTCCAACAATCGCTTTAAACTCCTTCCTGCGTAATCTGCTGCAACGCGTCCTTAATTATATAGTAATATATTATTAAGTAATATAGTTGTTGACAAATATCAAAGATCTCTTTCATTTCAGGAATTGTGTCAATGGCTCTACAAATAACTAAATGTAATTGGTGATTGAAACAGTGAACAAACAAAATGTTCCTTTTCAAATCCTCAGACAACAGAGCTTGCACTCCATTTTTTCTGTCCACTCATGGCAGGTGCTCCATCGTAGTACTGTGCTATTATCGTTTCGGTTTTGAATTTTACTTTTCTTAAACAATCTAAAATGGCGTTCTTAATGCTGGCAGCGTCTTGTTTGTCCAACTTCAGTATAGCTACGCATCTTTCTTGCACTTTACAATTCACAAGGTACCTAATTGCGACAGACAAATCTTCGATTTGTTGCTTGTCTCTGGTTTTATCTGCAAGAAATGAACAAAATGTACTTTCGTTTGCTTCATTTACTATTTTCCTCTTAACAGATTCTGCCATGAAATGAATTATCTCATTCTGAATATCCGGACTAGTGTATGTTGCTTTGGCAGGGATAGTTTTGACAATTTCTGCTAATTTTGAATCTTCACGAACACTAAATTCAAAAAAAAAAAAATAAGAACAAACCACTTGATTGTTTTAAGAGTTGCTCACACCCAGAGTCTCCCCTAAAGGACAACTGATTCACAGTCAAGAATTGAATAACTTCCATCACACTTTTCACATAGTACCTATTATTCATAACTACATCACTACACACCTTCTTCACGACCGTTTCGCCCGAGTCCTCACGTTTCCGTTGCTCTAAGTAGCAAGCCACAGCATGCCTATGAGTTTCACAATCAGCGTGACGAGAACATCCCTTATTTTTCTCGGTTGCATGCTTCCAGTCTCTGAAACCATTCTGCACAAATGAGGGATCACTGTTTCTTGATGGATATTTCCGGCATGGAAAGCAAAAGGTAGCATCTAACATAACAGAATACTCGAACCAATCCAATGTTTTGTACCATAATGGAAGAAATCCTCGAATTGAACCAGAAATGCTGGAACCTGGAAAATTTGCAAGATGCGGCTGAGCGGGTTTTGTATCGCCAAGATCTGATACATGGTGGAAATCAGATGTTTGACGTTTAGTTTCTTCTTGACCTTCTACACATGTTGATACAGATGACCCTGCTTCTGAATTAATTTCATTTTCAATAACTTTTGCACCAAAAAATAACTTGATGGATGCCTGCTTCATATTTACGGCGTTATAATAGTCAGTAGAGTAATTGGAAACGTCTGGCTAGGTACATTTGCCTGTAGTTCATTTTCTAGTTTTGGTTTCCTTCTGGAAATTCGCTAAGCACTCTGCTATTTATTATTGCGCGCAATTATAATGGTGTGTGACAAAATCTTTTTAAAATAATAGGTTCGATGTTCTGCTGCCGTCTTGATTTTTTTCTGAGTGCATATAAGGAATTAACGTTCTCTTCATTCCGTATATTTGTAAACAAATCGTGAAACAAATGGTTCGGGGCCACTCAGAAAACACAAAGTGAGCCGATGCAAACTGCTATTTAGAAATATTTTATAAGCATTGATTTATTTTCGTGGGTGCTCCCCGCAAAGACTCAAATCACGTGAAAAACAGCATTGTTGCCGCTTTTACATAAACAAAACTTCCGAATTCCCCACTGATTTTTTTGTATCTGACTATTCTAGAGGCGCTAGAATAGTCAGAATTCAAGACGTTTTCTCCAGACATCACAGTTTCGGTGCCAGTTTCATATATGAGACATGCGTTTTCCTTGCACTGTAAGGAACATGGACATGTTGCATGTTTTACACGTTAATTACAGGCACACGTGGGACATGTACTGTCAAGTCGGGAAAACAAATGTTTTTTACCTTCAATGTTACACATGCACAAGCCAGGCACTCACATTCATGTAACATAGCCTGTTTTCGGGTCAATTTTCATATGGGTATTCTTTGGAAGGGTATCTTGTCCAATGCCTTGAATGGTTGTCGTGGTTGTGATTCTTCAAACTCTTGGAATGAGGAAAAGTAATACATGGGAGATTATTGAGTATATCTACCAATAAGAATAACTGTTGTTTTTCGTAGAAATATACGCCACGTTCAATTTCATTTTTAGTAGTAGTAAATGCGCGCTAAGTTCAATTTTATTTAGTAAATAAAATCACAAGATTCTCCTATTTGGGATTTGCTGAAACAATTTGAAACTTCTGGGCAACGTCCTTTTTAGAGCGGAAAAAATATTTTAGAGCGGGCAAAAAATATTTTAAAGCGGGCATTGCCCGCTCTAGCCCCTCCCTGGCTACGGGCCTGAAGTGAGCGGAGGACACTTTCAGCACCTGCTATGAAGGCTGCTGTGAAAGTGAGTAGTCATATTCAATACATTACATTTCATTTATGTGTTGTAGTTAATCATATTCAATACATTACATTTCATTTTGTGTTCACTTTACGGGCCGGTTTTACGTGCCGCGCCCTGTATAAGCGTTTATTCCTTAATTTCAAATGCTCAGATATCAAGAAAAGAACTAAGTGGAATGGTGAGCATTATTTATTTTTGTAAAACCAAATTATTAACAATTGTCGAACCATTGCTGCATTAAGGTATTTCCAATTGTTTTTGACAATAATCTATCTTGCACAATTCTTTTCCAGTATATTCGCAGTGCTACGTAATTTCGTCACGCCTAAGGTTGCCGTATTTCAAAAATCAAACTTCGGGGCGCTACTACATTACAAATCTTTGAAATGCTTAAAATGGAAAGAAATGTTATAAACTAATTTACTTTCTTCCATTACATAGAGTTTTTCAAGTATTACGTTATCACATTTTTACTCATTTTAGTAGACTTTCTTCTCCCTAGTTAAGCAAACATAAGCAGATGATTTACTCCTCCCCCTGGTAAGCATTAGTTTTAATTTCTCAGGATCTGTTATGTTTAGCGGCTTCCAGAATCTGTTTCAGTTTATTCAAGATATGATGCTTGATGATATTTTTCTTCTTGAATGGTCAGCGGAAAATTATCAAAAATATCGATCAGGGATTTTTGATTAAAATATTTCAGAGGCATGATGTAGATTGAACTAGAGTATTAAAGATAACAATAAATATTTCAGAGGCATGATGTAGATTGAACTAGAGTATTAAAGATAACAATAAGATTGAGCAGTAAAACCTTTCGTCCGTGGCCGAATGAAACAAATGCCTCGTTCAATGTTAAAGCTGCTGAACCGTGAACTTAATTAAATCCGTGTTCATTGTTTTGAAGTTTGTTTTATAACTTTTTGAATTGCTATACTCTGAAGTTGAAGAAAATAATTATATATTTAAACCTGTGAAAAAAGAAAAAAAGGAAAATATGCTCTTCCTTTCTTCTTAGCTAAAATCCGGGACATTTAACGTCCCGAGAATTATTTTCGGGACGCAGATCTCGATTCCGTGACGAATGGATTTTCCAGGACGAATGACAATCCTAGTCACATCACCTTGCATTAACCCTCGGATGCATGTCGCTTTTTTTCTACACTTTTACATATGTGGGGTCAATTTGACCCCACACAATATTTGGTTGATAATAATATAACATAGTATGCATGTTAGGTTAATTAGATTACGTTAGATTTGGTTAAGTTAGGTAATGCGGAGGTATGTTAAGTTTGTTTAGATTAGGTTACATTAGGCAAGGTATATAGTTCAGGTTATCGCGTTTTATTCATTAATATAAGGAATAAACCAATTACAAATATTGTTCAGATATTTTAACTGTTTTCCTCTTCCTCGCTTTCCGAATAGTTAAAAATAGTTCACTCTTCTTCATATTAATATGAGTAACAGTTCACTTACACTTATCCGAGCTGCAATTCAGCACCATAATCTTACTTGAAACAAAAGATTTCTTGAGCAAGGAAAACAACACTAAATATGAAGAAAGTACCCATGTTTTGGCTTTGTCACATCAATACACATCACTGACATTCAGAACACACTACTAACACACTACTGTGAAATTTGCACACATACTTCTCACATCTGCTGCAACGCTGTGATGTCTTCCTGTCCTCTTCCCTTGTACAGATCTGACATCTTACTCTCTTGTTCGAAGATGTAGGAGCCAATGCCTTTGTTTCCCTCTCTACACCGCAGAGTTTCATCGCATCAATCACTGGTTTCTTTAGGTTCAAACTGTGGCACCTCAGCCTGATGTGAGGAAGAATCAGTTCGTTCGCCAACTCAGTTAGAAAGACACGGCGCTTGTGACTGATCCCTGAATGATAATCCGGATGTTGTGATAAGTAGCATGTGTATGCATTGAGAGCGCCTACGTTGATTACATTATAAAAGAGGGCCATTGGCCAGCGACGCGTCTGTCTCCTACAGGTGTATGTTTGAACCAATTTGTCCATGGCGTCAACTCCACTCTTTGTTTGGTTGTAAAATTTTATGATTTCTGGCTTCTTCTTGGAATCTTCCTCATCCACGCCTGTGTCATGATGCATGGTGCTGAGTAGAATGACGTTCTTATTCTTTTTCGGTACGTAGCTTACTAGGGTAACATCTTTATTGAAGACGAATTGTGATGTGCTAGGCTGTCTTGACTTAACATTGACCAGCGCAGGTGGAATTTCACGTCTGTTTTTCTTTATTGTACCAACAATAGTTACATTTTGTACCAACAGTTCCTTAGCTAAATCATAACTTGTGAAAAACTGATCAGTTGTGATATTACTGCCGGAGTTCCGCAGCGTGTAGCACAATGTCTTCACGACGTTGCTGGCGAGGTTAGTTTGAACTGGTTCCCCTGGCTGTCGTCCCAAGTACACTAAACCGTCTTTTGCGTAAAAGTTCTCAGCATCACACAACCAGAAGATCTTAATGCCTTATTTACCTGGTTTACTTGGCATATACTGCACAAACTTGCATCTCCCACGGAAAGGCACTAACTGTTCATCAATCGTGAGGAAAACTCCGGGAACCATAACTTTTCGACAATTTTCTATGAAAAGTGTCCAGATATATCGAAATGCAGCCATGTGATCAGTTTCCAGACGCAAAGCGCGGGTTCGCTTGTCATCGAACCGGAGCAGTCTTCTTATATCTTCGAAACGATTCACGCCAAAAGTTGCTTTGTATTTCGGATTAGCGAATTTGTTGAGAAAAAGTTCGCGAATAGGAACATCCCAACTTCTCTCAGTACCTGCGATAAGAAGGATGCCAATAAAAGCCTGAAGCTCTTCTAATGTTAGGTCAGTCCACTTTTTCACTGATTTCACTGCCACTCTTCTTCCTTCTAAATTCGTGCACTGCACAATTTCCTCCAAAATGTTACGGGAAATGAACAAATCAAAGGCATCTTTGGGTGACGTCAAGACAAAGCCCCGCGGGAGACCTTGTACATTCCTTACGATGTTGTGCCTAGCAGTCTGGTGAACACCGGGTGGTTTGCTTTTCCACTCAATTCCATTCTTCGAAATCATACCGAAAGACGCTTGCTCATCCCTTGCATCTTCTTCTTCTTCTTCATCATCATCACCACCATTATCCATTTCAAAATCACTGTCTTCCCTCGGAATGTTTTCTTCCTCTGAAACTCCATCATCTTCGTCAAAACTGTCCAAGTTGCTGGCAACACCATTATCATCCTCCTCCGTAAGCAGTTCGTTTATTTCATTTAGAGACAATCCTCTTTTTGTCATTACTGTCTATGGCACTTTCAGTCTAATAAACAGGATTTTATAAAATCACGTAAAAGCAATAAGCATGCACTTGTTCAAACCTAAAATGCGGCGTTCTTTCACACACGGTGTGCAATTGTTTCTGCAACACAAACAAACATGAGAGCGGAGCACTGTAGAAATGTCGTCCGACTATACACGCGGTCTGTCAACAACAACTGATTGCAGTGTTGTCAGGTTACAGTGGAAAAAAATATTTTCAAATAAGATAAAACAACCTTTTATTCGCGACAAATTTTTACTATACTTGCAGCAATATGCGAATTTATGGAAATTTTACAAGAGCATAAGTTTATTCCCAGAGAAAATAAGATCTCGAAATCAAAACTTATAAAAAATATCCAGTTTTACAAAAAGATTCATCATCATCCCTCGATAATTCGAATGATGATGATTGTTGTTCTGCCCTAAGGCAGGTCTTTGACCCGAAGGTCCCTGGGCAAGATGAGCCCATGGTGGTTTTTCATTGCCTTCCATGGGATGATGATGACGTCCTAAGGACGGGACCTACAGTTTAACGTGGGATCCGAATCACATATGTCCCCACCGGGAATCGAACCCGGGACCCCTTGATTACAAGGCGGTGAGAGTAACCACTTATCCACCGGGGAATACTGATTTTAAAAGATTTTCTCTACTTTGGGTATAGCTGAACATTATATCCAGGCCAAACTTTTTATTTTGAACGTTTCTAAACTATTTTGAAACTGGGGTCAAATTGACCCCACATATGTAATAGATGGGTAATGATAAAAAATGGTAAAAAAATAAATAATAATAACTTGCAAAACAAATGTGTTTACATTCTTTTGTAGTTGAAGCATCCTGCTTAGATGTCACAGAACATCAGGATTTTTCAGTGAGATTTCCTTGTAATACTAGGAAATAAAAGCATGTTGGGGTCAAAATGACCCCACACATGCATCCGAGGGTTAAGATGCTACGTATTAGAATGCTAGTTGTAACTTGCGGTATCCAGTAAAAAATTCGGTCTTATCTACCTGTATGGTTTGCTTCCTAAGAAAATTATATCTATCTATCTATCTATCTATTTCCTTCTACGACTTCTCTCATATATATACATATATACAGAACCGGTTGTTAAACAATTAGAATAGCACCACTGGTTATAATAATGAGAAGAAGCAATCTATGTGAGTCGCTGAATGAAGAGTTACAAAATGGAATAAATGCTAAGTACGAAACAGAAACGTGGACATTAGGGTTGAAAGAATATAATGTAAAATAACTTTAAAACATGTAATTTAAAAGAGATGGTTGAAGTACGGAAGGAAAGCTTGAATCGTAGAGAAATACACTAGCAGGTAGTATTTATGATATAATTCCTACGTCAAGACGAAGTTCCCTAAGGATCACCATACATGTAGATTTTAAATATGATGCAAGTGTTCCTTAAGCGTAACTTGGCCGATATGGTTGGGGGGGGGGACATTTAATATAATATACAGGGTGGTGCATTTAATATTTTGCCGAAAGATTCAATTCCCTATGTTGACCCCATTCTAAATGGCGGGGTGGGGGGGTTCACATTTCGTGTCCATAAAGTCATTTCCAAGATACATTGGATGGCAACGGACTTTATGGACAGGAAATGTCAACCCCCGTCATTTAGGATGGGGTCAACATAAGGATTTGAAACTTTCCGCAATATATTTTTGTTGTCGAGATCTTTCCAACGATATATCACTCTCGACCCCCTTTGCCATTTAAAATTTTCAAGTTTAACTCACGCACCCCTATATGGGGTATCTGGGGTGAACCTTTTATAGCTCAAAATTCAAGTCCCTTAAAATAACGATGGACGTGTTTTTGCGTTCTCTCATACTCGCAGTCGTTTCGAAGATATACGGGTGACAAATTTTAAATGCACCACCCTATATATATGTCATTCTCAACATTTGTCGATCCACTCCTGGATGAAGGTCTCTCCAATTCTTTTTCACACGTATCTATTTTCGACCAGACGGAAAAACACGTAACCAAATTGATCACGTTTTAGTTGATAGAAGAAGACAATCTAGCATAATTGACGTCCGGTCGTTTAGAGGGGCTGATTCTGACACTGATCACTACATGGTAGCAGCGATAATACGCGAGAGATTATCGTTGAATAAAGGTAATACTCAATGTCCGAAAACGGAGAGATTTAATTTAAAGAAATTAGAAGAGAGTCAGGTAAGAGAGGAATACCAGATTGAAGTTTCGAATAGATTCTCGGTTTTAGGAGACTCGGAGTGCACTAGTGTTGAGGATACTTGGATTGAAATTAGAGATAGCATTAAAAGTTCAGCAATAGAAAAATTGAGACACGCGGAAATACGTAGGAACAAACCATGGTTCGACCAAGAATGTACTAAACTAGCAGAGAAGAGAAAACAGGCAAAATTACGGTGGCAACAAAATCCGAATGAAATAACTACACAAAATTTCGCAGATATCAGGCGGGAAACTTCCAAAACTTTTAGAACAAAGAAACGGGATTTTTTGAAAGCTAAAATTAAGGAACTTGAAGATAATAGTAAAAATAAAAATATTCGGGACATGTATAAGGGGATCAGCGAATTTAAGAAAGGCTATCAACCTCGTGCTTATATTTTAAAGAAATCTGACGGAACAGTTCTCACTGATACGGATAGCCTCTTAAGTACATGGAAAGATTTATTTGACGATTTGCTGAACACGCAGCCAAGAACTAATGTGCGTGGAGAAAAGGAGATACACACCGCAGAACCGTATATTCCAGAACCCAATCGAATAGAAGTGGAAGCCGCTATAAAGAAATTAAAGAAACACAAATCTCCGGGTGTAGATGAAATTCCGGCTGAGTTAATTTTAGCTGGAGGCTAAAAATTGTGGAACAAGATACACAAACTCATTCTCCTTATCTGGAACAAGGAAAAATTGTCACAAGAGTGGAAAGAGTCAATCATTGTTCCACTTCACAAGAAAGGCGACAAAACTGACTGTAATAATTATCGAGGCATTTCTCTTCTGTCAACTTCCTATAAAATCCTTTCAAATATTCTGTTAGCAAGATTGACCCCATACGCAGATGAAATTATTGGAGATTATCAGTGCGGGTTTAGACGAAATCGATCAACTATCGACCAAATATTTACCATTCGCCAAATACTCGAAAAGAAGTGGGAATACAATACCCCGGTACATCAACTATTTATTGATTTTAGAAAGGCTTACGACTCGGTTAGGAGAGAAACATTATACAACGTTCTTACAGAACTTGGAATACCGAGAAAGCTAATTACATTAATTAAGATATGTTTAAGTGAATCCCAAAGTAAAGTCCGGGTAGGAAAATTTTTGTCCACGAGCTTCCACGTCGAAAATGGCCTCAAACAAGGAGATGCGTTATCGCCATTATTATTTAACTTTGTGCTGGAATACGCCATAAGGAAAATCAAAGATAGGAACCAGGGCCTAGAGTTGAACAGCATTCACCAGGTTATGGCATATGCTGATGATGTAAATTTAATAGGGGATGATAGGAGAACAGTAGAAATAAATGGAGAGATCTTATTAAACGCTTGCAGGGACATGGGTTTAGAAGTAAATGCAGAGAAAACTAAATACATGGAAGTGCGTCGGAACCGTAATACGGCAAATTGTGGAGGCGTTAAAATATTAAATAATACTTTTGATAAAGTTGATACTTTCAAATATTTAGGATCAATATTAACAGACGAAAATCATATTCACGAAGAAATTAAATGTCGACTAAAAGCAGGAAATTCGTGTTACTATTCGGTTCAAAATCTCTTGTCGTCGCGAATTATGTCGAGGAATTTGAAGCTTAAAATATATAAAACGATAATCATGCCTGTTGTTTTGTATGGTTGCGAAACATGGTCGCTTACTCTGAGGGAAGAACATAGACTGAAAGTATTTGAGAACAGGATAATGAGAAGAATATTCGGACCCAAGAGGAACGAGAATGGGGAATGGCGGAAGCTTTATAATGAGGAACTATATAGTTTATACGGCTTACCCAACATTGTTAGGGTCGTCAAGTCTAGGAGGCTTAGGTGGGCGGGTCATGTAGCTAGAATGGAAGAAAGTAGAAACGCTTTCAAAGTCTTGACTGGTAGACCCATAGGAAAACGACCATTAGGAAGACCTAGGCGCAGATGGGAGGATAATATTAAGATGGATCTCGCAGAGATAGGAATCCAAAGTAGAAACTGGATGCAGTTAGCTAAGGATAGAAGTCAGTGGAGAGCTTTTGTGAACGCGGCACTGAACCTCAGGGTTCCATAGGCCATAGAGTTAGTTAGTTAGTTATCTATTTTCGGCAGTTCCTTTCCACGTTACTCCACACTGCTTCCTAATTTCGTCACACACATTGTAAGTTATTACGTTTTCTGGGTCGTTTTCGTTCCCCTAGGATCCAGTCAATGATTACTTTTGTCTATTTATCGTCAGTTCTGCTTGCAATGTTGCCAGCTCTCTGCCACTTTAATCCTTTTATTTTCGCAATGATATCGGTCACTCCTATCATCTTCCTGATCCATGTACTTTTTTACTATCTCTCCTGGTTATTCCCAGCATACATCTCTCCATGCTTTTTGAGTTGTATATGCTCTCTCCCTATGCACGTTTAAGAAAGAGCATTATACATTGACAACTGATCACAGAAGGTTGTGAATTGAACCAGGCGTAGATTTGAATTTCTACTTTAGATTGGGAGCAGCAACATATTTCAAATTATTTCCTTTGGTATAAAAATCGACTATAAAGTTTGAATTTGCGGTGGCATGAACGTGAATTGCGATTCTTCTTTTCTTTCATTATTAAGAGACAAGTTTTATTTATTGATTGTAAGATTCGCAAGCTGTAATTAGAAGTATATAATATACGAGCTCACTTGTGCACGTGTAAACTTTTCTTTGTTTCAACGAAAATAGATTCACAAATTTCCACTTCGGCAGGTAGATTTTGACCTTAAATTATCAGTTTTTAAAAGCAGTCATATATTTGGTTCTAATGTTTTAACCAAATATTTAGCACCGTAGTTTCGAGAGACCTTCTCATTTTGGATTACCATTGTGTATTTGTAGTATGATAATGATATAAATACAACTCAGGAAAATATCCAGCCGAACTTTACGTCAGTTTATGCAGGTGCAACCTAACATTAAACCTTTGCCTCTGTGCTAAAATTTGTTTTAATGACTAGCATGAACGTCTTTTCTAGAATTTTTTGGAGGAAAACACAATGATGCAGAACGAAAAGTTCTAGATTAGGTCTAATATCGAGCTTTAATAGGACATTAATCTGCTTAAACTATAACAATAATAAACTGAAAAGACTACAAATTTGGAGCGAGACAAGTACAGCACAAGAACTAAATTCCGACACTACACTGATTTACTGGAAAACAGAACTTGTGCGTCTCGGCCCATTTTGAGCCCCGCTTAGCCAATCTTTACCTGATCTTTGCCCAATCCCTCATATTGACCTGAGCATTAAATATCGTTGAGGAATTACCTGGAACAACCTATCAGTACAATATCCACGTATTCGTTTAACCCTGCTCATAGGCGGTGATTAGGGGGGAGGAAACGGGGCAATTGCTCCCCATTTTTTGAAGTGACACATTAATGTATATTATTTACATTATAATGTATGTATAATGTAAAGATTTTGTATGTGTTACTGGTTCATAGAAAAATGATGCTATATAATATTTACCGTTACGTAAGTACGTATTAGTTGTCTTCCCGTGCAGTTAAGAAAGTTACAGGAATTGGGGTTTAATTGCCTCTGAAAATGGCCCCAAAATTAACCTATTGAAGCACAACAAATTCCAGCGTACTTTCATTTCCTCCTACAAAGGCTCGATATGTTAGTCAGCCGCTTTGAAACTAATTGAAATAACATTCGAAAAAATAGTCTTTCACAAGTTATTCTTTAATTGCACGAAAATCTACAGTTCCTAAAATGTATTTTTTCTTTCTAATAGTAAGGAATATTGATTGAAACGAGAGTAATAAGTAACAACTTCTAACTTTTCATTGTTCTGCAGTGTAATATATGAGTGAAGTGGTGTGCTTAGGGGCGTACGAGTGTATATGCAATTAAAGTTAGTGAAATCAACAGAATTCTAGGTTTTAGCACTATTTTGTACTGGCTGAAATACCCATTCTTCGTATGGAATAGATAAAATTTCTATGTAAACAAACAGCCACGAAAGAAAAAATATCGGTTATTTTCTACTACATTTACATACTCCTGAGTCCCTCTGGTTCGAAGTTTTGAAAGAAACGCCTCTGGCCTCCAGGCGATGGGGGATGTAATATGAAGTCAACGCCTGTGGGGATATCACCATTCATCTCAGCGACCGCAAACACTATGGATTTGACATTAATATCGGTCATTTTGGATTATTTTTGCATGTCTCGATGACCCCTCCATTATGACCCCCGTTCCTTACCTGACGGGCGCTAAATTTCAAAGTAAACGCGATTTTTAGTTTTACCATTGAGCTCAGCGACCCCGAAAACTGTGCATTTGACACTAATATCTGTCATTTTGGATTATTTTTACATGCCTCAGTACCACCCACCGGTGACCCCTGTCTAGTGACGGGTAAATTCCCGGGAATATTCCCGGGAAGATTCCCAAATTGGGAATTTATCCGGGAATTTATGTACAATCAGAAATAAAATTGCATTCTATTACTATATTATGATTTCAAAGTTGAATTAATTTTTATATCACAGCACATTATTTCTGTTGTCCACAGAGGATTCTTTAAAACGGTATTCTGATTCTTTAAAACGGTAACGGGATATTCTGAACGTTACTATGTTACTTTATTGACACTTTATTATATTTAGAGAGTACGCATAAATGTATACTTATTTACAATATATTCTATCAATTAAATATGTGTGAAAAAAATTATATAGTAAATTATATAGTAACAGTTTAAATTTATATGTAAGTGGATTTGCTCAACTTGACTCTGTTACTGATATTATAAACACATTAAATTTATAAATGTTATAAAGCAATTAGGTTAGGTAAATGCTAGAAGATATATGTCTCACCAATTTATCAACATTTGCGCATACATATTTATGTTCACAAAATTTTCAAGGTACTTACTTATTTTTATATTTTAGCACGTAACATTGCCATACACGACCTTTCATTCTACCTATTTCTCGAAATTCCATACGTTAATTCACATGTAAAAGAAGTCCGAGTACCTCTTCAGAAATTCGAGTCAGAGAGAGGAGACAGAACGACGTCTATTACTAATGGTGGTTCAGGGTTTATTAATAGTACTTCATCTCTATTTCTACATAATTCTAAATTACTTTAATAAATGGTTTCTTTCCATCATTTGTAAATTAGTACTTTGCTAATTTTGGCTGTTCTTTAGCATTGGGGGCCAGCTTTTGCACCTACTTTTTTGCGATATTCTATTCTGATGCGGTTGTTTTATGGTTTCATACGTTAAATTACGTTACCAACATTAAATTCAGACAGCATTGCAGAGGGAGCGTTAGCGAATGAAGGCGGGTTAGAGCCCCGCATGGCACGTTGTTTTCTATCTTCGTTACCAACAATTCACTTTCTTTCCTCACCACTAGCGTGCGCAGGACATTGGGAGTGTGGGTGCCAGATCTAAAGTACCACCGTATAGAATGTCGTCCTCCCCCCTTTCCTGTAAGAAAAGAGAGCGTCATTGCACCTGACGCTGCGTTGGTGACGCATGACACATATGCAGACGGGAAATAATTTACACGTAATCTCTTCTCAGTTTGTAATAATTCTACATAAAAAAAATTGTCTAATGGGGGTGCCAAGGCACCCATGTCACCCACGTTGCGCACGCCTATGTTCCTCACATAAATCACTTCCACTTACCTTTCCGTTTTGTATAAATCCCCTACTGCCTTAAAAAACTTTGTATAAATCCCCTACTGCCTTAAAAAACTATGTTCGATACTTTCTTGACTACTTGAAGATCACTATCAACTCATTTCTTCCATAAATCATCCTACTTTTTGCTAGTTTTGGCCTCCAATACTAAACAATTACCCTACTTTTTAGTGCAAATGGAAATGGAACTTTAAAAAATCATATTATTAGTTATATAAAGTAGTCAAAGAATAATACATTTTTTAACCTCCAAATTCTTTAAAACCTAGAAGTAAATCATAATATATTAAAATAAAGTACTTAGTCATATGGTTCTTATAATTTGGAAGATAAAGTAAAGAAATGGAAATAAATTCCTTCCCGGAAATTTATAAGCCAAGGAAAAAAACGGGAATATTCCCATTTTTTAAATTCTTTCCCACCAGGAATATTCCCACTGCACATCACTACCTCTGTCCCGCAGCCGAAGCCGAATGGGGTGAATTTGGAAGTTAATTCGATCGGAGTTCACCGTTGATCTCATCGACCGCGAAAATTATGAATTTCACACTAATATCGGTCATTTTCTACTACTTTTACATATCTCGGTAAACGTTCTTCCCCCTGAGACCCCCTGATTCAATAAAAAAAGAGACGCTTAGTCTTGGTATGTGGCCTGGAATAAGGTACCTGTGACTACAATTTGGTAACTCTCGGTCCATTCGTCTGGTTCCCAGGTCGCACACAGACACAGACAGGCAAACACAAACAAACTCTATTTTATTTATATTAGATAAATTACTAAAGTGTGGAGTGATTCTAAGTATTGTTGAGTTTTGATGTATCTTAAGAAAGTGAAAACTGTACCTAATGGCAATGAACATGTTTCGGGAAGCTGCGAAAGTAAATATTTCTTTAAATGTCCTAGCATATGCTTGTAGTTTTTACTGTCTTTCTAAGAGTAATAACATACATTTAATAGCACGTGTGAAATTAAAGATATAAGTTGTTCGTTAATTTCCAGTGTCAATATAACTTTTACAAAACAAGCCTTATTATATTATTATGATTGATATTGTCCTTTCTATTTAATTGTTTTGCAATTTGTTTTTAAAGAATCTGATCACACAATTTTCCAGACAGAATTATAAGATGTTCGTGAGCAAGAAATCAAATTCGTTCTTACCCTTTCATTGTTTAAGAGTACAAAGAGCTAGTACCTACTTATGTTGCCCTTGGTAATTTACTAAATAAAATATGAAATACTATATACGGTATGTTAACTGAGAAAGATACTGTCCTATTAGTTATACAAAACTTTTGTCAAACAAAGTGTTAGCATAAACCAGAGAAACTAACATTGATATACAAATAATCAGATCATGTCTTGCTCCCTCACTTTTAACGTCCAACGCCACTGCCCTTGCTCTTAATAGAGCTTCTTCCGGAAAGAAAACCTCCAAAGAGGGTATTTTGGAAGTAAAGGGGGGTATATGTTCCTTGATATCCTGATTTTCCATGAAAATTTGCCTGAAGAGTATTTTGCACTTGAGTGTGTGTGTGGGGGGGGGGAGGCCCGACTCACCTTCTGAAAGAAATATTGCTTATCAATAACACACAAAAAAATCACAATATTAGGAAATCCAAATATTAGCCAGTAAATATCACTTTCATAATTTTGATTTAATAAGTTAATATTTCACTTACCGCTAGAGCTCCGCATGAAACGAAATCCAATGATATGGAAACTTGAGTTGAACTGCTAATGGAGCTGCAGCCGCCTACCTCGAAGTGTTCTTTCTAAATTAAATTTGTCAATAATCTGAGAAACGTTCATTTCGTCAGACCTTTCTATGCACAACACAGCTAAACTACGAAGTCTTTCTGTACCCATAGTGCTACGAACGTATGTTTTTAGCCGTCTCAGACACGAAAAGGAACGTTCATGGTTGCGGAACTGACAGGCACGGTTAGAAAAATCTTATAAACTTGGTTCAAGTTTGGAAAGCATTCGTAAAGGTTCAATTCCGAAAACAAATTTAGACGCGATGAAAAATCATTTTCAGTCTGTGTCTCTGCATACAAATTGGAGAAAACTGTTAACTCTGATATCAACTCAACTTTGGGGATTTTGTATGTGATACTAACAATTGAGATACTTTCTGCTGAAGGCTTGTGTTGATTCAACACGTCGTGGAGGAAATGAAGAAATTAAGAACCTGCATATCGTTTTCTTAGAACTTATTGCTAATATCTGCCACAAGGATATCAATCACATGTTTCAATAAGCCACAACAAGTTTTTACTTATTCGTTGATAGCAAGGGGGCGCCGAAAGAACAAGAAGTAAAACGAGTGTTGAAAAAAAACGATACAGCGCTGCTCTTGGAAAAAAACAAAGCTGCTCTTTGCGCGGGAATATTAAAAATGAACGTAAATAAGGATAACAATAACATTTTTGAACTTACAGAATAGCGGGCTTAAAGGGTTAAAACTTAACCCAACGAATTTCGTCTGTTTCAAAGACCGATAACTACCAGTTTCTTTTCTTTACTCCATTGATATATAAAATGCTTCGAATTTGAAGGAATTAATTGGGATCATTTCTTCATCAACTAGTTGTATCGCCAGGATATATTTTTCTGTGCACAAGCTTCTAGTTCTGTTTATCTATCTGCATACATATAATGTACAGGGTGTTTCAAAACAACAACAACATTTGGGTGCTGATTCCTGACGCTAAGATAAGACAAAAAGTAAAGACCAACCTGGGTTTACATATGCTTCCTTTCGAGTTATAGGCTGCCGAAAACATGAGAAAAAAATTAACATTAAAGGTTATAGCTCTAATACTATGGGATGTTCTGTAGTCGGGTCAAGACTACATTCAGGAACTATTATGTTGTCTATCCAAATATGCATGTTTCAGAATCCTACGGTGCTTCCGCAACAACTTTCATAGAGGTGGCTGGTGAGTACTTCAAATTATCTGACCGTAGCCAAACTTCCTCTATAAATCTTGTTGCGTGAGTACCTTAAGATTCTGACGCGTGTATCTCTGGATAACGCACGTATTAGTTCTTATGTGAATTCTTGACCCAACTACGGTAGGTTTCATAGTTTTGGAGCTATGGATCAGTTCATTTTTTCATGTTTTCGGCAGCCGATAAGTCCCTACTTTCTTCCATTCTCGATACATAACCTGCCTGCCTGAGTCTCCAAAATTTGATAACTCTAACAATGTTTGGTAAAGAGTACAAATTATGCAATTCCTCTTTTTAAATTTCCGCCATTGCCCATTCCTGTTCCTTTTGGCTTCGAATATTTGTCTCAGGATTTTATTCTCAAACACTTTCAGTCTGAATTCTTCCCTTAAAATAAGGGACCATATTTCGAAACCATACATAACACCACACATAGTTATCGTTTTATAAATTTTGAGCTTTAAATTCCTTGACAGAATTCGCGATGGCAAGAGATTTTGAATTGAATAATAACGCGAATTCCCTACTTTTAGTCGATATTTAATTTCTACGTCGATATGATTTTGATCCTAGATACTTGAAGTATCCATTTTATCGAAAATATTATTTAGTACTTTGACATATCCATAATTTGCAGTATTACGATCTCAGCGAACTTCCATGTATTAATTTGTTTCTGCATTCACTTCTAAACCTGCAAGCGTTTAACAAGGCCAATTTTTTTCTGTTGTTCTCCTTTCATCTCCTGTCAGATTTACATCATCAGCACACGACATAATCTGGTTAATACCATTTAGTTCTAGGCTCTGGTTGCTATCTTTGAATTTCCTTATAGCGTATTATAGAATAAAATCGAATAATAATGTCGACAACGCTTGTTTCAAGCTATTCTAGACGTGGAAGCTCATGGACAAGAATTGTCCTACGCGAACTTTACTTTGGAATTAACTTAAACATATCTTAATTAATATAATTAGCTATTACGAAATTCCAAATTCTACAAAAATGTACAACGTGTTTTCTAAAATGATTCGTAAGCCTTTCTAAAATCAATAAATAATTGATGTACTGGGGTATTGTATTCCCATTTCCTTTCAAGTATTTGTCAAATAGTAGATATCTGTTCGATAATCAATTGATTTTTTTTTTAATCCACAGTGATAATCTCCAATAATTTCATCTGCGTATGGGATAAAAGTTGCTAATAGAATGTTTGAGAGGATTTTATAGGATGTTGACAGAAGAGAAATGAGTCGATAATAACTACAATTTGCTTTGTGGCTTTTATTGTGAATTGGAACAATGATTCAATCTTTCCGGTCTTGTGGCAATTCCTCTTTGTTCCAGATAAGAAGAATGAGTTTGTGTATCTTGTTCCACAATTTTCCCCTCTAGCTAAAATTAACTCAGCAGGAATTTCGTGTCTACCCGGAGATTTGAATTGCTTTAATTTCTTCATAGCGATGGTTCTCCTGTGTGCACTTTCTTTTCCCCAAGAACATTAATTTTAGGCCGCATGTTAAACAAATCGTCAAAGATATCTTTCCATCTATTCAAGATGCCATGTGTATCAGTGAGAATTGTTCCGCCATCTCTCTTTAAATTGTATGCTCGAGGTTGATACCCTTTCTTAAATTTGATGATGCCCTTATACAATGTCTCAATTTTGTACTATTACCTTCAACTTTATGTATTTTAGCCTTGAAAAATCGCGTTTCTTTGTTCAATACATTTTGGAAGTTTCCCATCTGATGTCAGCGAAATTTAGTGTAGTTATATCGTTCGAATTTTGTACCCAACGCAGTTTCGCCTCTTATCCGTTTTCCGCTAGTTTAATGCATTACTGGTAGAACCATGGTTTCTTCATATGTTTTTCCGCGTGCCCCATTTTCTCTCTTGCTGAAATTTTACTTCTATCCCTAATTCGAACCCAAGTGTACTCAACACTAGTGCTCTCAAAACCGTGTAAAACCGAGAATCCATTCGACACTTCAATCTGGGATTCCTCTCTAGGTACTGTATCGCTGGAGTAGGACAAATACCCGTTCTACTACTACTTCTTAAACACTGTCTTTTATATAGTCATCCTTATTTTCTGTTGGAGCTTCCACATTTGAAATAAGGATATCACATCACCAACCCTTATGAGTAATAGAAGAAAGTCTATCATTAACAAATTCAACCCGTTTAATTGTCCTTTTAAATTAATCGAAATTAAAATGCTATTTGTGTGGTCATATACAGAATAAAATTACAAAAGTTTATAATTATTACTAGAAATTAATGCGTGACCTATTTCGAACCTTTTAAAAGCACATAATTTCTAATGTATTGACATTCCATTTCTTATCGAAAGTATGAAACGTTGTAAATAGCTGTAAATTTTCATAACTGTTCTCCAAGTGGATTTGTATACAACCAAATTAATTTTGTGAAGTTTTAGTCCAACCAAAGCCTCTTGAAAACAGTTCTAACGTATACAAGAATACATAATGATCGTTTTTGGATGTCGGAATGGTCTGTCCAAGCACCTTGATAAAAATTCAGCGTAGCATAACAGCAATAGCTACTTCTCTCACATCCCACACCCCAAAAAATGGAGGCAAAATTTTGGTATGGTGAAGGTAGCGGGCGCCAAATTCTACTTTGCCCCGGGCGCAGAAATATCTAACTACGTCTCTGGCTGTCTCACACTCGGAAGAAGTATCACCACCACACAATGCTCGTGGGATTTGTCTTCGTGAAACGTTCCGATCACAGCATCCCACAGCGCATTAAAACTTTCCTCACTCCGTAAGAACCGAAAGCTGCAGAAAGTGGCTTGCGAGAAATTTTTCACAGTAAAAAAATTGACACGTGTATTTTGTAAGTGCATGCACAGTTGATTCGTGTATTCAAGAACACGTCTCATCAGTTTAAGACGAAACGGAAATAAAAACTCATGAACTTCTTTTAACAGGAATAAATTTGAAAGTGTTCTGCTTCTTCTTCTAAAGTTTCAACCACTGGTGCAAAATCTTCTAAAACTGCACGAATATTCCAATCTACAGCTCCATCTAGTGTCGCTCAAAGATTTTAATGTTATCAAACGCTTTAAGTTTTCTCCTTGACGTTGAATATTTTCAAAAATAGCGTGACTTTTTGACGACACTTCAATGAAGGAATGCAAACTACTCGAAACAGCATATTTCGAATCGCAGACACCTCTCCGCACACATTAACAATGCATAATTTCAAAATATTTTCGTAACAATGAATATAAATGGCTAAATCGTTCACGTTCCTGATCTTCTTAAGACGCAAGAGTACCGACCACGCATAGCGGCTGCACCATCATAACATTGTCCTCCGACGTTATGTACGCTCAAATCCTGTGATATTAACACATTTGTTAACAGTTTAGACAAACTTTCGCCACATGTTTTTTTTTATGTCTTTTAAAACCGGATAAAACTTAGTACCGTAAAACAATTGCTACTTGTTTATGTCGCTTGAAATCTTGAATTTCATCCATGATGACACAATATATACTTGCAGTCTTCACACGATCAATTATTTTTCCCAGAACATACTCGCACATTAAATATGGAAATTGATTTTCGTATTCGGGACTAACGTATCTAAAAGTTTTCTCTTTTTAGCATAATACCGAAAAATCACGTCATTGTCTTTGGATCTTAGTGAGGAGTTCTAGTAAATTACCTTTATTTTCACTTTCGTCATTTTCCCTATAACCTGCGAGAGAAACATATGGCGAGCACAATACAAAAC
Organism: Thermobia domestica; assembly: GCF_964235325.1. NCBI lineage: Eukaryota > Metazoa > Arthropoda > Insecta > Zygentoma > Lepismatidae > Thermobia > Thermobia domestica. Next base: position 338,468,488 of record NC_137456.1, on the reverse strand, counting down.
ACTATCTAGAAGTGCTTCCAAATATAATATATTGTTTTTAACTATTTGGTTCATCTGCGAATCTAATTTACTCGCCACTGATCCCTGGGCCGTAGTGCGTTTCGGAATTCCGCACCCTTAGATATACAAGCCATATGAGCGTTACTTGCCTTATACATACCAAATTTATCTACGGCCTTCTCCCATTTACGGAAACCCTCCTTAGTAACGTGTCCTCAGATTTTGGAATATTTTAGCAGAATGCAAGACAATAAAAGCAAAAGGCACTATCTTCATCAACGCTATATTCTAACCAACTAAATTGCCTATACCACTCAGATCGAAACCGGCGCCAGTTTTATTGGGGTATGTTTTCAATTGCGTTTGTAAGAGACCTATACCTACTGCCACAAATGTCTTTGCCTTTTCACAACCCTCGTTGCTGACGTCCCCATTAACCCCGCACTCATTCATTCATTCCTTTTCACAACTTTTGACTCGACCACGATCTTCTAAAACTTCATCTTGTGACACTGTTGTTACAGTAGTACCGACATTTGAATTGTTATCTCCTGACACTATTTTCACACTAGCACTTGAATTCTTATCTTCTCAAACGTAAGAAGTAGATTGTCTAGTCATTATTTCATTATCTCAGCTGGCACTGTCAATATTGCTAAGTTTCGGCTTCTTACTAAAATATTCCAACAAAGTTCTAGACTTTTTTGAGCACTGCATATTAGTCACAACTTGCTGTGAAACTTAAGAAATGTTGAAGTACTGAATTACTACGGATAAAATTTAAAAACTGAAACCACTATACACAAATACACGTGATGGCTATATATATAGAAAAATAAACTTCTAATGAACTGCTCGCTACAAACACAAATTTGGGATTAAGTAAAGTATATTATTTTTTGTTTGGGTGCCAGGGTGGCTATTAGTAACAATAACTCGTAGTTTTAATCGTACAGTTCTCCCTTTCCTCTTTACAACAATACCAGATGTTGCTCTTTTTGTAACTTACAAGGAAAGCAATCAAATTTCTTTTGTATTTAGGACAACATATCCGACAAAGAGCCGAGTTTTGTATCTCTCTGCGTCCCCTCATAAAACACACCCTGTATCCCTGACAAACCGACTTGTACTTCCTTTGATCATGAACGTACACCGCATCCCCTTTCTACAGCACACTCAAAGTTCACTGACCTTTATCAATATGGATGTAAAAAACCATTTATTACAAGACATTACCAGATGTCGTTAAAATCAGAGTTCAATTCCCGTTATTCTAGAACTTTTTTTTCAGATTTGAAGACAGTTTACAGTCGAACATTTTATAATAATATCAGCATAGATAAGACAAAAATTTGAATAACTGTCCATTGTCTAAAAAACAGCCGGAATCAGTTAGGGCTAACAGCCGGAATTAGTTAGTGATGATAATGAGATGTGTGAATGATCTCAAGGTCGGACTACCCGTTTGGATAGTAGTCCAGGTAAGACAGTTCCCCTATTAATGCAGTGACACTGTACACCCTTGGCTGAGATAAGTCTGATAAACAGTGTCCTGTAAAAACGCGGAGAAAAGTCCAGGATCAGGAGTAGGAAGGTTTCTACAAAAAACGTCACCGTTTTAGATAGGTGGCGCTTCAGAGACGAAACCTCTGGAAAAGTATGACTTCAGTCTTCGTTCGTTTATAGCTAGTCATAATGACTAGCACCCTTTTAGAGGGTTACGCCCTCTCTTAGGGAAGAGTGTTGTTTAAATGGCAGATTTAAGGTAATTTTTGACGGTTCCAGAGAAGTTCTTTAATATAATAATAGCTAAGGTAGGAAACATTTGGTAGGAAATTAACGAGGAAATTGCGGTTAATTTAAAATTGTACAGAACTGGAACAACAGATATATGAAAGTAATAATGGGTACCTAGTGAGAAGGCATATCATACATATATAGATGACGCTTCAGTTTGACGCTTTATTTCTATATGTAGTTTTAAATATCAAGTCTTCCTGTGAGCATGAAGATAAATAGTATAAACTTTAAACAGGTTTCACGTTATGTTGAAAATGGCTGTCTACCGTCTACCGATATTTACATCGATATTTTAGATAATAATATTTCCTTATTTTTTATAATTTCGAACATTTGTAGGTTATTGGTAAAAGACACCGTCTTGCCCTCTAGTGACGATGTATAAACTAGTAAAGAATTGTTTTTACGCAAGAATTTCTTGTTCTAGCCACAAGTGCTAGCTGATTTAATAACTTTGAGTTTTACGTTAATGCAACTATATTAAAAGTATGACTGTCTGTCATATCAGAACTCAACATAGAAACTACAACAAAGACTTCCTTTAAACCCCACCTAAATTCATAAGGTAAATGGAAACCTACTCGAAATAAGAACTACCGAGGTTTCTGCATTATTCACAATTGTCCTCCATCATTGAAAGGTCATTTCATATGCGTAACTTAGGGGGGGGGTAGGGGACAACTATTTATTTGGATAGCTATCCAGTATTATCAGTGAACTGAGCTGCAGCGAATACTACATGGTTTTGCTTAATTTTATGATTTCGTTTCACTATATTGAGTTTTTCATGCGACTAACTAGGACAAGAGAGGGAGGGGCTAGGAAGTGAAAAGACAGCAATCCTGGCCTGACAAGAGGTACCAGGTTAAACCTCAGTCACTCAGTCAGGATGGCCGGCCTTAACAGAGTTCGTGTAAATGCTCCACGTTTCCAATGCTGCTCGTTAGGCATACACACTGCCCAGGGCTTACCGGTTCGTCGGAATGCTTATCCATAGTGATTTCCCAGAACGCAACCAATAATGTAAGTAAATAATTCCTGATCCATGTTCCTAATCTGTTTCCGATAGATTATATTATGCATAATAGTCGTTTCATAGAAGGAACCAAAATATTAATTAAAAATTAATGCACAAAGTTTGTAGTGTCAAGTGTTGCACACGAAATAAATTCCGACAGCACTGTAATTTTCCGGAACTTCGTGCCGGTGCATTCCGGCTCACTTTAAGCGTTGACACTGCCTCTCTACTAATAGCTGGGTAATTGTCACTCGCTTTCGATGCATGTGATCTGAATTAGTTCATAGCTCACTGTATTGGTTTATTTCTTTTTCAGACATTACATGTTCCTTCACGATGGTAATAATAATTTATAAACTGTAGTGTGAAATTCAGGATTTCTTTATTTTTCTGTCTCATCAAAAATGCTTGTAATTTGAATAAACATAGGACTTATTCTGAACATATATTTTTTTGGAGGGCGGGGTCAGAGATCCAGCGTAAATTTGGGATTTGGCATGTTCATCATCATATATACATTAGTCACGCTAGATTTTTGCGTCTGAGCAGCCGCCTGTGACAGGACACGCTGCCCCGTCAGCATTTGTGTACCCGTTGTTTTCGCAAGTTTTGTGTTTCGCTCACTTCGAGCAGTGTGACTGAGCGCTCCGCTCAGTAACCTTCTGAACTCCACCAATGTCTAAACTTCACTGGCAACACTGTCAACACATGATCAGGAAGCAGCAGGTTGAATCGAGAGCAGGAGGAGCAGGTGGCAGGCAGCTGGAAAAGAACAGAAGAGAAATGCAGCTGAAAAATCATTTTAAGTGATGTAATAGTAAACTGAGAAGCATAAGAGGTACGATAAAATGTAAATACGTGCTTCAACCTGCCGGTCAAGGTAAGAAAACTGAATGTGCTCGAAAAATAACAAGTAAGCCATATTCGTGAAGAAACAAGACCCTGCAAGTAAACATCGCATGTTACGTACTAATGTCAACGAAAAAAATTAAAACAAGTGATATTTGTATACGGTATACGACACATTAAAGCATGCTTGGCACTCGTAACCTTATAGAATTCTGTTGATATTACCGTAAAACATATGCGCATATAAAAAGTAAATCTAAAATAGTGATATATTATTTATATAAGCCAATATTATAATATTCATTTCAAATACCTCACTCATAACCTAATCTATTTTATTGGATACTGCATATCAGTGCTACAAAAAGTAAATATAAAGTTTCTTGCGTCAGTCAATATTAGTAGAAGTAAATAATTTGTAGACACTCTAAAGGATCAGTAAATAAAGAACGTCGTGCATATAATGAGCGCACAATATGAACGCATTCCTTTGTATTGAATTATTTTAGTCGTAAGCTCAAGTTTGAAACATATATACATAAAAAGCGCTTAAAACAAAATCAATCTATATTTGATATAGGCCTATATAATAGCGGAATATTACTTCAATTTATAGCTATAAAAATATCCAACAACCACAGTAGTACTATAACATCGTTACGTAACTGCATTATTTCTGGAAACTGTGCTAGCTAACATATTCCTCTGTGAAGAATGTTTGAAATATCAGTAATAAGTTGAATTCGATTTAAATAAAAGTTCGCCAGTCGCGACTATCAAGCGTCAATTAGTTAGTCTCTTTGCATACAAATTAGTATTTCACTAGTGAATCACCTGTTCAGGCAAAGACAGAACTGAAGATAGAAACAATTATACCAAGCGGCAAGTATAATATAATAGTTTAGTGCATCCGTAAAAAGGAAATAATTAAAAATAAAAATAAATAATAAATATAAAAATAAATAAGAGATCAAGCTTCTCTAAAACAATTCTTTCTGGACTTATGAAATAACATAATTTGCTACTGTCGTCTGGACTTTCCTTTATTCTAAAAAGACTAAATAGTAGAGAAACCTTATTGCATGTATTATTATTATTTTTGTTGTATATAGTATTCTGTGTGTTTCATTGTTCTAAATATCATGATCCTTTTAATTACTTGTCAATCTCAGTTTTATGTTGAACGGTATCAATAATTAAAGTGAGTGACGTTATCAAATCATTATTGAAGCTACTATTTACGTCAAAAGATTGTTCATTTGTGGTGAGCATTATCTGTTGTGTATATGAATACTATTTTGTGATAGAATGTGGTATTATAAAAACAAATATAGTAAATAAATACATGTGATTTTTAGCAAGTTTACGCAATTGTATTCTGAGAATTCTGAGTCTAGATTGCATCATCTCTCTACGTCCACGCTACGTCTTACAACTTCGTGAATAACATCAGTGTGGAGATTTATATTGAAGGCTCGAATGGTAAGTTGTCGATTACGAACCAAGGGTGTTGTAGTATTAATATTGGTATTCTTATTTGAGTTCACTATTTCTTGATACACTGTTTTCGGAGCGTGCGCTCCTGCTACCGAGATTCCAGATAACGGGAGGTTATTAAAGATTTGTTTCATATTTTAACCATTAATACCCTCCACCGTTACCGTCACCATTACATTTTAGATTATGAGACTCAGACGCTTGTGAAAAATAGTTGCAATCAAGAGGGTGATTTTCGTAGACTGCTAGTTGTGTAGTTTACTTCGTCGTAAAAAAAAAAGTGAACATGGGTGGAAATCGGCGTAATCGACAAAGAGACAGTGCAAATGCAAGCGAATCTGGTGGTGCGGCCATGTCAGACTCAGATAAAGTAGTGTGTTGTGAGGACCCAGCTAGAGATGAGTATCATGTACAATGTTGTCTGTGTGATCGCTGGTATCACCGCGTGTGTAGTCAAATGACGGAGGAAGAATGGAATACTCAAAATGAACTCGAGGATGATGCACCTATTGAAGCATTATGGAAGTGCGGACAGTGCAAACCACGTAAGGTGATGGAGATGGGAGAACGAAGTTTGTCTTTGGATGCAATGGAGCAGATGCTTATCCGAATGTTTGAGAAGTATAATGAAAAGGGACAATGCGAGTTGAGATCGAAGATCAAGGAAGATTTTCAGATAGAGATGAAGGTTATTCAAGAGGATTTACGGGATACTAGAGAGCAATTGGAGAACAAGATTGAAGAAGTTAGTAAGAAATTTGACAGGTCGAGCGCCTCGTTAACTCAGCAGGTAAATGAATTGTCACGAAAGATGGACGGAACTCAGCAGGAGATTCAAGATTTGAAGAATACTGTGTGTAAACTCGAGGAAGTGGCAATACTAACAGAGAAAAAGGCGAGTCAGCAATTTGAAGAAGTAAATAGAAGAATCGATCAAGTATCGAAGAGCTGTGTTACAGGTATGGCACAATGTCAGGACAGGATGCAGGATGAGATTGCAGATGTGAAGGATGAGGTGTTACAGATGACTACCGCACAGATAGAAGATCGGTTGGCCAAAGAAGAGTTAAAAGTCCTGCAGAAGACTGATGAATGTAGAAAGGTGATAGAAGAGGTTTCTGGAAGAATGATAAGAGCCAACGCGGTGATGAATAATCAACTGCAAGAGTGTCGCGCGGAAGTGAGTCAGTCGAAGGCTGTCATGTGGCAAAACACTTCGGAACTGTGGAAAGTACAAGAAAAGTTGGCTTGTCAGGAGGTAGCAATCGCGTCACTTCAACAAAGGTTAGAGGAGGAATGGCGAAGACATAGTTCAGGCGTAGAAGAGGAAACAGAAGTGAAGCGGCCATACTACCCTGCTCAATCTCCAAGCTTAGATGGAAGGCGCAATAGAAGTGATTCCAGTGGTACCTGCTGTGGAAGAAGTGTCCTCAATAGTACGGCGGCTTCTCGGAGCAAGGAACCTGAGGTGCACCCAAGTTATCGGAGAAGACGAAGGAGACGGATCAAGACCAGTTCGTCTGATGAGAGCGGGTATTCAGAAGAAGATGGATGGTCCCCGAAGACGGAAAGAAGAAGGAACCGACAAAGAAGACAGCTTCCTTCTAACGGTAACGAGAATGAAAACGCCAGAAGACTAACGAACCGTCGCGGAGTCTATTCGGAAGCAGCTCAGGACTACAGGGAGGAAATGGAAAAGGAAGAAGACGAAAAGGAACTGAAATTGCGATTGACGGATATAAAATCGTTCACGCACTATCCACCAGAGAGAGGTGATTTGTCAGCTCAAGCATTTATCATACAATTTGAGCGAGAGTGTGCTCTAATGGGGGTGCGACCTAGTCAGGCGCTTAAGGTATTACCGTTCATACTAAGAGACGCAGTGTTGTCATGGTATTACTCAAATGTGAATAAGTTCCTCACGTATGCCGACTTTAAGCAAATGTTCTTAAGGCATTATCATTCAGAAGATGTGACATGTGCTAAGCTAACGCGCCTTAAGACTGTACCATTCAACCCTAAGGTTGACGGGAGTGTTGAACGTTTTGTTACGAATCGATTTTGTCAGATTAGGGACTTGGATTCACAGAGCAGTGAAGCCCAGATTTGCAACACTATCATAACCTTGCTACCAGTTCAGTATCAGAGACAGTTGGTTTCATCACGAGGCCAGGAGTTAGCAGAAATTCTTGAAACAGTCCGACGACTTGAACTGATTCACGACACATGGGAAGCAAGACGGAAGACAGGAAGAGATGACGCTAGAAGATGGGAGGACGGTGAAGAGGTGATTACTCGTAAAGCTAAGGTAGGAGCTATATCGAAGGACCAGGAGGATAACAAGACAGAGCCTGCGAACAGAAGAGAAGAATCACCGTACGAAGGACGAGATGGTGCAAGAGGACGCGGGAACTATCGACGCGGCAGACGAGGTGGTCGTGCACGTTCTTGGAGAGGAAGAAGACGGCCAGAAAGGAAGTGGTCCACACACGAAGAATATGAAAGAGATGACCCGAGATCCTCCCAAGAGGATATTCAGCACCGTTGGGATCCTCGGGGAAGTCCAGATTCAAAAAACTAAACGAAGTATCCACCTCGCGGGTCGGAGGTAGGTACGACTTGTGTTGTGAGAAGACCCACGAGAAAAGTGTAAGTGAGGATATACCTGAGGAAGTGTATAGTGATGTATATAGTCCTTTATGTGTACGTGACTTTGAGTGTAGGAATGATATAAATATTTTTCGAGTTAAATTTCAATGCATAGCTGGACAAGACTGGGAGTATAACACAGATTGTGAGAATATTGACGACGTGAAGACTGACTTTGAACGAATAAAAGAATGGTCTGGTGTCATACGAGTAAGTGTGTTGGACGAAGTTGTGCAAGCACTTGTTGATAGCGGTGCGGAGGTGACGTTGTGTAGTCTAGAGTTGTGGAGAAAGGTTACGAAGATTATATCACGTCCGAAATTGAAACCAGCACCCCACGTAGTTCTTGTCGATTATAGTGGAACCAGGAAGAAAATGGTGAAAGGAGAAGTATATCTTCCTGTGACAATTCAGGGAATACAGACGGATGTTCGAGCATTTGTGGTCAACGGGCTCAACCAAGATATTCTACTGGGTCGTGATTACATGAGCAAGTTTCAAGTTAGAATGAATTTTGGAAATGGCATGGTAACCATTCAAACTGGGGAACAAGAAGTCGTAGTACCCATGGTTCAAGCGAAGGAGGAAGAAAATACGTGTAATAATATGATTAATGAGTTGAGTGTGGATTACCATCTCCCTGTAAACGTAGAAGAATGGAGTGAATGCGAATGCCATCCAGAGGAAGTATGCGGCTCACAGGCATGTGGATGCGATTATGAAGATCTCAAAGAAGTTTTAAATCAGTGGAACAGCATATTGATTCAACAAGAAGATTCGTATAATGAAGCTAGGTCAAGGCAAAGAGAAGATTGCAACCTGAGACGAATTACGCTGGCACAAATAAAGGATCAAGCTCTTGTGGAATCTTTGTATGACCCGCTTGTTCAGGAGATTCAATGTTCGGCTTGCTGTCCAAAGAGAGTGGAAGTCATGGAAGTCAGGGAAGAAGCTACTGAAAAGAGTCTGTACGCTACCCCAGAAGAAGTGAGAGAAGTGGTGCAGAAAACTCCTATTGCTCCGGAACTCAAGGAAATGTTGTTCAATGTGCTGATGAAGAGAAGAAAAGTTTTCGCCCATTTCCCAGGAAAATGTAACAAGTTTAAGTATACAATCCAAGTTTCCACTGAAGATCCAATTGTGAAACGACCTTACCCAATTCCACTGTGTTATCGAGATAAGGCGAGGGAGCAGATCCAAAAATGGTTGCGTCAAGGTATCATTGAGCCTGCAGTGTCAAAACATCATCATCCCCTGGTAATCGTCAGAAAGAAGAACTCTGATGAGGTTCGAGTCTGTCTTGATTTGGTTCAACTTAATAAATTCGTATCTTTGACAAATCTGAAGGTTGAACGCCTCGATGACCTCTTTGCAAGATTTAATGGGATGACCTGTGCAACGTCCCTTGACCTGGTGCATTCCTACTGCCAGATCGAGTTAACTGAAGATTGTAGGGATCTTGTAGCATTCTCTTTTGAAGGCCAGATGTATCGTCATTGCAGAGTACCCTTTGGTTACAAGAATGGTGGAGCTTGTTTAATGGCAGCGTTGCAGAGAGTATTGGGAGTTACTATTCTTGAAAAGATCTTACTGTATATAGATGACATTTTAATTCCAGGGACTGATCCAGTAGCTCATATTGAATTGTTAGACCAAGTATTGTATAAGTTAGAGGAAGCAAATATGACAGTCAATTTAAAGAAATGCACATTTATGGTATCTGAGGCAAATTTCTTAGGTTTTGTGGTAACACCGGTAGGAATAGCGAAAAATCCAGAGTACGTGGATCTAGTAAAGTCATTGCCAAGGCCAACAACTATAAAAACATTGCAACGGACCTTAGGATTTTTTCAGTGGTGCTCCAAGTTTATACACGATTTTGCTCGTAAGTCAGCACCTTTATACCAGCTGCTTAAACAAGGGAAGAAATGGACCTGGTTGCCTGAACATACGAATTGTTTCGAGGAAATAAAACATGAGATCTGTAAAAATATACTTTTGGTGCATCCAGATATGTCAAAAGACTTCATTATCATAGTTGACGGCTCGACTATTGGGACTGCTGCTATTTTGACACAAGAGTATGAAGATGGAAAACGAGTTATTGGTTTCACTGGACACATACTTAAGCCTTGTGAATCTCGCTATACCATTACTGAGATAGAGATGTTGGGTGTTGTAAAAGCTATAAGAAAATGGCGTAATCTATTGATAGGGCATCATGTGATCGTACAAACTGACCATCAAGCTTTAGTGCATTTTAAGAGCATAAAATATTGGAATACCAGGTTATATCGGTGGTGTATTGAAATGCAAGATGTGGAGTTGGAAATCCAATACATACCTGGAGTAACCAATGTAGCAGCGGATACTTTGTCTCGTGTCACCGTAGGCCAATCACCTAGAATTGTTACAATTTTCAATTTTCATGTCCTTCCAGGAGATTTAGCAAATATGACCAGTGAGGATTGGAAGCAATACCAACGTGAAGATCCAAGATTAATGAAGTATATTGATGCTCTGGGGCAAGATCAGACCAATGTACCAGAAATAAGTTGGGGAAAATCTGTACGACTGTATTATAAGATCCAACAAGGTGTGCTGTTAAAACGTGATTTTCATTTGAAAGATAAATGGAGGATAGTTGTACCCAAAAGTTTAGTAAAGAGAGTACTCAGATGTTACCATGATGACAGGGGTCATTTTGGATATGCGAAGACACACACGATGCTTCTAGAAAATTTCGTTTGGGAAGACATGTATACTGATGTGCGACAATACATCCGCAATTGTGTATTGTGTATGAGACACAAAGCTGATCCTCATCCTCTCTCAAGGAAGTTACAGTCAGTCACCGTCTCGAGAGCCCGAGAGTTACTATCAGTTGATGTTGTAGGGAAGCTTCCAACCAGCAAGTCAAACATGGCATATGTATGCACGTGCATGGATGTGTTTACCAGGCATCTAGTAGCGTACCCAATGAAACGAGCTACAACTGCTGCAATTCTGAGGTGCCTGGATTTGTATTTTATGCATTTAGGCATTCCAGACGCCATTATATGTGACAACGGTCCATGTTTTGTATCCAGTAAGTTCTTAGGTTCAATGGCTAATAAAGGAATTAAAGTATATCACACCACACCATACCATCCTCAAGCAAATCCCGTGGAGAGGATGCATAGAGAAATGAATAGGCTTTGGAGGTTGTATTGTGCTGGACAACATGTGGATTGGAGTAAGCACTTATGGAGTATCGTTATGTTACTGAATTATACTATTGTGGAGAATCTGAACGTTGCTCCAGTCCAAGCACATCTAAACGTGAAGGATGTAACGCCTGTGATGAAACGCCTGTTCCAAGAGGAGACTGATGAAGACGGAAATTCGTGGGACAATCGGCTACTTATGATTGCACACCGTAAGAAGTCTCAGATGGCGAAGAAAAATCAACGTATCAACGAAAAAATGACATCGGATCGGCATGCTAAGGTAGGCGATCTTATATTCCTTAGGGCACATCCCATCAGTGATGCAGCAGCACAGCAGATAAAAAAGATGTTCGATCTGTACTCAGGACCATACTTATGTGTTCGTAAGCCAAGTCTTAAGGTTGTGGAGCTGATTGATCCGAACAATGGGAAATCGATAGGACACCGATCCGAACATCAGTGTAAATTGTGGAAGCCTACTAAGGAAGAATACTGGAAGTGGCGGAAGAAGGCAGAGGAGAATTGTGCCAGTCAACTTTTGAAGGATTTACCTGATGAATACTGCGAATAGATTGCGGGCAGTACATATTCGAAATATTGTGTATATATGTATATAAGTGTATGTGTCAGGTTTCATTTGTTTGTGTATTATCTTGTTCTTATAAGTATATGTAGAACTAAGTGAAAGTTAATCTGTGAGTGCTTAGTGACGGCGCAGGGATCAACCTATTCGGACGCCATATGTGACAGGACACGCTGCCCCATCAGCATTTGTGTACCCGTTGTTTTCGCAAGTTTTGTGTTTCGCTCACTTCGAGCAGTGTGACTGAGCGCTCCGCTCAGTAACCTTCTGAACTCCACCAATGTCTAAACTTCACTGGCAACACTGTCAACACATGATCAGGAAGCAGCAGGTTGAATCGAGAGCAGGAGGAGCAGGTGGCAGGCAGCTGGAAAAGAACAGAAGAGAAATGCAGCTGAAAAATCATTTTAAGTGATGTAATAGTAAACTGAGAAGCATAAGAGGTACGATAAAATGTAAATACGTGCTTCAACCTGCCGGTCAAGGTAAGAAAACTGAATGTGCTCGAAAAATAACAAGTAAGCCATATTCGTGAAGAAACAAGACCCTGCAAGTAAACATCGCATGTTACGTACTAATGTCAACGAAAAAAATTAAAACAAGTGATATTTGTATACGGTATACGACACATTAAAGCATGCTTGGCACTCGTAACCTTATAGAATTCTGTTGATATTACCGTAAAACATATGCGCATATAAAAAGTAAATCTAAAATAGTGATATATTATTTATATAAGCCAATATTATAATATTCATTTCAAATACCTCACTCATAACCTAATCTATTTTATTGGATACTGCATATCAGTGCTACAAAAAGTAAATATAAAGTTTCTTGCGTCAGTCAATATTAGTAGAAGTAAATAATTTGTAGACACTCTAAAGGATCAGTAAATAAAGAACGTCGTGCATATAATGAGCGCACAATATGAACGCATTCCTTTGTATTGAATTATTTTAGTCGTAAGCTCAAGTTTGAAACATATATACATAAAAAGCGCTTAAAACAAAATCAATCTATATTTGATATAGGCCTATATAATAGCGGAATATTACTTCAATTTATAGCTATAAAAATATCCAACAACCACAGTAGTACTATAACATCGTTACGTAACTGCATTATTTCTGGAAACTGTGCTAGCTAACATATTCCTCTGTGAAGAATGTTTGAAATATCAGTAATAAGTTGAATTCGATTTAAATAAAAGTTCGCCAGTCGCGACTATCAAGCGTCAGTTAGTTAGTCTCTTTGCATACAAATTAGTATTTCACTAGTGAATCACCTGTTCAGGCAAAGACAGAACTGAAGATAGAAACAATTATACCAAGCGGCAAGTATAATATAATAGTTTAGTGCATCCGTAAAAAGGAAATAATTAAAAATAAAAATAAATAATAAATATAAAAATAAATAAGAGATCAAGCTTCTCTAAAACAATTCTTTCTGGACTTATGAAATAACATAATTTGCTACTGTCGTCTGGACTTTCCTTTATTCTAAAAAGACTAAATAGTAGAGAAACCTTATTGCATGTATTATTATTATTTTTGTTGTATATAGTATTCTGTGTGTTTCATTGTTCTAAATATCATGATCCTTTTAATTACTTGTCAATCTCAGTTTTATGTTGAACGGTATCAATAATTAAAGTGAGTGACGTTATCAAATCATTATTGAAGCTACTATTTACGTCAAAAGATTGTTCATTTGTGGTGAGCATTATCTGTTGTGTATATGAATACTATTTTGTGATAGAATGTGGTATTATAAAAACAAATATAGTAAATAAATACATGTGATTTTTAGCAAGTTTACGCAATTGTATTCTGAGAATTCTGAGTCTAGATTGCATCATCTCTCTACGTCCACGCTACGTCTTACAACTTCGTGAATAACATCAGTGTGGAGATTTATATTGAAGGCTCGAATGGTAAGTTGTCGATTACGAACCAAGGGTGTTGTAGTATTCAGTGAACTGAGCTGCAGCGAATACTACATAGTTTTGCTTAATTTTATGATTTCGTTTCACTATATTGAGTTTTTCAGGCGACTAACTAGGACAAGAGAGGGAGGGGCTAGGAAGTGAAAAGACAGCAATCCTGGCCTGACAAGAGGTACCAGGTTAAACCTCAGTCACTCAGTCAGGATGGCCGGCCTTAACAGAGTTCGTGTAAATGCTCCACGTTTCCAATGCTGCTCGTTAGGCATACACACTGCCCAGGGCTTACCGGTTCGTCGGAATGCTTATCCATAGTGATTTCCCAGAACGCAACCAATAATGTAAGTAAATAATTCCTGATCCATGTTCCTAATCTGTTTCCGATAGATTATATTATGCATAATAGTCGTTTCATAGAAGGAACCAAAATATTAATTAAAAATTAATGCACAAAGTTTGTAGTGTCAAGTGTTGCACACGAAATAAATTCCGACAGCACTGTAATTTTCCGGAACTTCGTGCCGGTGCATTCCGGCTCACTTTAAGCGTTGACACTGCCTCTCTACTAATAGCTGGGTAATTGTCACTCGCTTTCGATGCATGTGATCTGAATTAGTTCATAGCTCACTGTATTGGTTTATTTCTTTTTCAGACATTACATGTTCCTTCACGATGGTAATAATAATTTATAAACTGTAGTGTGAAATTCAGGATTTCTTTATTTTTCTGTCTCATCAAAAATGCTTGTAATTTGAATAAACATAGGACTTATTCTGAACATATATTTTTTTGGAGGGCGGGGTCAGAGATCCAGCGTAAATTTGGGATTTGGCATGTTCATCATCATATATACATTAGTCACGCTAGATTTTTGCGTCTGAGCAGCCGCCCAACGGACGGTCTTTAAAGATGGCGGATTCACGCACCACCTCTGGCAAACGCATGGGCAGTCGGCACACTACTATTCCTTCTGTCGTAGACGAACCTCCTGTGTGTCCCACGAAGGTGAGGCCAGGGAAGGGATCGTCAAAAGCGCAGACAAGTGCCACAACTTCTCGCACACGCAGAGATTCTCATACTTCCGTTGCATCTGTGGAATCCACGACCTCCGTTCGATTCAGATCACCTCAGTCTAAAGACAGCTATGCGTCAAGGGTGCAAGATTCCCCGCCAAAGAAAAACCATCATCACGAAGACTCTGGTACTGACAATATGGAAATAGGAGCTTCCGAATCGCCAACTTCACGTGTTCCAACTTTTTCTATATTACTCCGTAATTATGACAGCAAGTTTTCCAATGAGAAGTTTGTCTCACTCCAACTTCGCAAATATCTACCACATGCTGCTCTCAAAGAAATAGTTCATACCCGATATGGGTACATTCTCAAAACAGCAGACCCTGATCTTTATACCACAATTCGCAACAAGGTCCCAATAGATACTTTCGGGGCAAGTGCCGAAATCACTCGACTGTCAGATTCATTTCGCAAACAACCACCTCCACCACGGCGGCCTTCACTTCTCTCTGTGGTTATCCGCGGGGTAGATCCATCATACACAGATGAGGAAATCCATGAGGAATTAAAACTCGATGGATACTCTATAACTAAAGTACTTAGGATCCGTAACGACCTTGGGCCCACCTACATGGTCCGTATTCTTACTCCGCATCAAGACACGATTGACGATCTCCTCGCTCATGGGGTATATATTTATAATCGCAAACACAGAGTTGAACCATCGCGTTCACTAGCACCATTGCCCATACGCTGCGAGCGCTGTCAGGAATACAATACTCATACCACATCTGAATGTAAAAACAACTACAAGTGCGGATACTGTGCCGGACCCCACTCAACACGGCTCTGCACCAATTTAAACCAACCAGCGAAGTGCTCGACGTATCCTGACAACCATCCCACTTATAGTTACAAGTGTAAAGCCAAGCCGGAACCAACACCAGCCCATCCCGAACTTGTTGTTCCACTACGTACGGCATCCGTCGCCCCTTCCACTCCGCCATCCACTGACACCCCTGTCACATTAAATCAATTGCTAACCTTTTTCACTCTGGCACTCCAGAATATTCACCCCTTCATACGGTCACACATTTTACAGCAAATTACTCTGGCAGCCAAAACCACATTTCATATCAATTTCACAGCTACGTATTCTGGTAATACAGTACATTTTCATGCATCTCCAACCACTCACATCAGTTAATCACTCCTACATCATGGCTTTGAACTTTCTGTATTTGAATATCAGATCATTCACCACAAACAAACTCCTGTTTGAGACTCTCCTTCGGGAGGAACGTATCACAGTTTTCCTGCTAAATGAAACATTCTTGACAAAAGCAACTCCATGTCGCATAACAGGCTACACTATACTCAGGGAAGACAATCAGATCCCAGCACAACGCGCAAATGGGGGCGTGGCAATTGGTTTCTCTCCGCATCTCCCATATCGTCAGCATCATTGTGCCATTAATCTCTTACCTGAACATCTCATCACCACTATATATTTCAAATCCCTCAACATCACGTTTGCAACCATTTACGTACGTCCTGGTCACCCTCTACCGACTCAGTTTGTTCAGTATATCTCAAAAACATACCGTCACTACATCATAATGGCCGATTTCAATCTCCATAGTCGCTCACATCTGGATCGTGTCACTTTTGAAGCTTTTATAACCACAAGTACAACTGGAATCATACATCCTCTCCCAAAGTCTACTCGACCCATCTCCAACACAACGCCCGACATTGTCATCACCTCTGCAAATCTCTCCACCCATAGCGTCCTTAATGTTATTGATACAATCGATAGCGATCACGCTCCTGTCCAGTTTACGCTTCAACTACACCTTACTGCATCACCTCGATCGCAGATGACTTCCCGTACTTGTTATCGCTTCGACAAAGCAAACTGGACCCATTATCACAGTTACTTGACGCAACATACATCTCATCTCACATCACCCACTACCGAAGAGGAACTATATTCTACTATTGATTCTATTACCACTTCCATCCAGGAAGCCAGTCAACTTTATATTCCATCTAGTAAATGCACTCCATATCAGCCACGCCTACCACCACAATATCTGAATATGATAACCCGTTCACGTCAACTTTTCAGAGATTACCTTTGCACCAGAAACCCCGAATCATTACATCATCATAAACAATTACAGCGCACAGTGTACAATTACATTAAAGCATACAAATTACGATGCTGGGTCAAAACCTGCAACAACCTAGCGACCACCAGTCATCCAACAAGATACTGGAAAAGATTCAACGCTTTATGCGACCAGTCCAGCAACACTCCATACCCCATACTGACTGGGAACTCTGCTCCTCCCACAGATACAGATACAGCAAATGCTTTTGCCGATCACCTCCAGACAATCTTCACACCCCCACCGTCTGAGGGCAGGCCACATACAGCTGATCAAATAAACCCATCTACCCCCTTTTTACAGCCTAGTCATCTACATGTACTCAACCAAAATCAACCCATCACCGCACCCATAACAGTAACAGAGCTCAGCGATACCATACGGTATAAACGAAATACAGCACCAGGGTTAGATAACATCACATATCGCCAAATCCGAGAGTGTCCTTCTACCTTGCTACATCTTCTTGCAAATATTTTCACCTTCATCCTGCGTACTGGATACTTTCCTATGTCTTGGAAAACCTCAAAAACTCTTATGTTCCCAAAACCGCATAAACCACCTCACGAACTCTCTTCCTACAGACCGATTCAACTAACAGCAACATTCAGCAAGATACTTGAACGTATTCTCGTAAAACGCCTCCATAGCTACCTCACTCGCAGAAACATCCTACCTCTCACCCAAGCAGGATTCCGCCCTATGTTTTCTATAAATGATCAGGTTCTACGCCTCACCAGCCTAATCAGCACGCATTACAATTCAGTGAATCCATCATGTTTGGTTCTCTTTGATTTGGAAAAAGCTTTTGACAAAGTGTGGCATCTCGGACTAATTCACAACCTCATTAGACTTCATCTACCTACCGAATACATACGTCTCATTTTTAACTTTCTTTCTGGCCGCCTCACATATGTTGCCATTTGCAATAGCCTGTCTCATCCGATTTTCTTATTATCAGGAGTTCCGCACGGTTCCGCTCTTTCCCCTCTCCTATACATTCTATTTGTAGCTGACATGCCACGCCTCCCAGATCACGTCCACGCCTTTCAGTACGCAGACGACACTGCTTTTCTTGCTCTTGGCACATCTATTCAACATATCAACCGTATCTTGCAACTCGCTATAGACGACTTCTGCCGCTGGTGTAGACACTGGAAACTTACAATAAATGCTACCAAGACACAGGCCATCATCTTTCTCCCGAAGCGGAAGACATCTAAAGTACGCAGAAATAGACGTTGTCTTTCTCTCCATGTGGATCAGGTTCCGTTGCAAGCTACCAGGACAGTAACTTACTTAGGCATCACTTTTGATACTCATCTTACAGGGATGCAACATCTTAAAGCAATTACGACAAAAGCTTATAATAGACTTAATTTACTTAAACGTCTCGCCGGTACAACTTGGGGTCTATCACCGCACACTATTCTAAACACTTACAAGGTCTTTCTTCGCCCTACTTTAACCTATGGGTTTACAGCTTGGATAACCGCTTCCGACAAATTCTACCATAAGCTACTTGTCCTTGAACGCCACGCTTTCCGTATAGCCTTTCGTATACAATTGCCTAGCCCAACATGTGACCTTTATAGCCGTATTTCTTTTCCAACGTTGCAATATCACCTCGAAACCCTCCGACTCTCTTACATCCGTAGCCGTTTTCAAGCTCACCATCCTCTTCTGTTTGACACAATGCATTATTTAGCACTACATCCTACGCCTTCACGCCATGTACACACTCCCTTATCCCTTCCTTTCACGTTATATCACTACACACTTCCTCCCGATGATCCCATGCTTATGATTCTAGATGATTACACCATTCATACTCATCTTCCCCTCATTTTCCCATCATTTCACGCACAGTGATTTCCTTTGTATACTAACTTGGGTTCCCACCGTCTTACATCATAGCCTAGAGTCCCCCTAGGCAAGAAGATAACCTCATGCGTCTGTTAACATCTCACCGTTGTGTTGTTTTGTGCATTGCACCTCACTCCATCCTTCATCTCCATCATCACCTAACTAAAGAATCGTATCTTACACTACATCGTTTCTATAATTCCCAATTTCACAATCAGCCTCTTTTCATCCATGTTATATTTCTCTCTTATTATGTATGCTATTTCCATCACTTTTTCAGTACTGACAATCTCACTTTCCATTTCATTATTATTATTATCATTATTATTATTAGTATTAGTATTATTATAAACTAACAATCATAATGTTTGTAATAAATAATTTATTTTGTAATTCCTAACAACTAATAAATGTATGTATGTCTTTCATTCCTGGAATGTATTCATCACTGTATCAGTATATGTAAACTGTGAACGTTATTTCTCCAAGCCAAATGTTAAGGAACGCAAAGTTCCTTAAGTCCAGCATTTCAACGAATAAAGATGTAATAAAGCACTTAGACCACCTCCCGACCTTTAAACCTCAGTCTCCTCACAGCACTTCCCTCAAACAGGGCGTAACCCTGTAAAAGGTAGCTAGCTTTGGCTAGCATTGTAAAAAAAAATAAAAAATAAAAAAAATAAAAAAACAGACTGAAGATCACCGAGCATCTCGCACAACTTCGCCTTAGGTACATAACCTCTCGCATCTCAACAGGCCATCCACTTTTCTTGGATGTACTTCACACTGACGCACTTACCGACGCAGCATACCGATACAAGCACTCCTCATTAAATATCTTCGTATCTATATATGTGAAACATGAACAACTTCCTGCAGCTGAAAGGGAAATATATGAAGTATACGTCATTAATCATCATCGTCCTCATCTCTTTCCATCTTAGCACATATATCCTCATCACTAACAAGGGCTTCCCAATGTGTTCATTAGTCCTGAGCCGCCCCGGGACAGAAGATTTAACCCTGCATCTGTCTCACTAATCACACTCTGTTTGTGACGTGTAAGCACTTCACCTCATTTTCATAATCATTATTCTTTATTCTATTATATTTCTTATGTACTGTAATTCCTGTTAGTATCCTAGCACCTCAAACATATATCTGCACTTTTCTATTATATATATATATATATATATATATATATATATATATATATATATATATATATATATATATATATATATATATATATATATATATATATATATATAGATATATAGATATTTCTTTTCAGAAATAATCTATGGATTTATTTTGCATTTACTAATCTATATGTTCATGATTACTGCACTTTGCCCATATATCATTACCTTGAAATCAATAGTGATACTTTGAACTCCATGCCAAAGAGAGGGCATAACCCTCTAATGGCTGGGAGTAGGAAGTTATTTTATAAAACTAAAATTGATGAATAAAGATGTATATATGTTACCCTATTCCCGTACCCCTAAAAAAAAAGAAAAAACAGACTGAAGATAGTTTAGAACAATTTTCCTTTTTTAAAATTTTTTGGGTAGGAAAGTTGGTTGTAGTCATTTCGGTGATTCTCATCCTTTCTAAAAGGAAGTGTGTTTAATTTTATGGAAAGGAATTTCTAAATTTATAACGACTTAGAATTCCACTAATAATATTCTAATTAAAGGCCATAATGAGTCATACACTAACTTGAATTCAATCTCCATTATGAAGTTTAAAACAGGCATTCTATTTTTCTAATCAGAAAATTTAATGCTACTGAAGAAATGATTTTTAGAGTGTCTAACAGTCAAGAATCAAACGCAAGGAAATAAGAACTAAAACACATTTTGATATTTCCTCTTAAGTACGTTAATTCATGCAATGTATGGTTAATATCGAAACCGGAAGTAGTAGTAGATTCTTTGTATTTCCGGTTTCAGTAAACCTATTAGATTGGAGACTTAGTATATTCTTGGGATGCTTAATTCCTCACGTAAAACTGCTCCCCTTTATCTATTACCTACTTACTCTATAGCAGTCACCATTAAAACCGGAAGTAATTGATTTCAGCCAGTTTCAGTAAAAAGGTCAGAGTAAAGATGGAATATATTCGTCGAATGCATAACTGAAGCCAGAAATCAGCTTCTGGCTATCTGTTACTGTTTTTGCTCAATAGGCATCAATGTTAAAAGAATAATTGATTTTTCTACCGCTTCCTGCAGTGCTACCAACTTTACCGACAAATCGCAAAATCTAGTGGATTTGGAGAGACAGAGTAAGACAATTTTTTTGTTTCAGAAAAACTAATGAATTTCGAGGTATTCTTGAGACGCTAAATGTTCTTTGATGGTTTTTCGTTTTCTTTTTAAAAATTTCCATATTACTAAATGAGCGATTGCTAAAAAATTATTAAATATAAAATGAAATCTTCCAGTTTAACGTCCCACGCTTACCCTCTTCAGGCTACAGGAGACGGATGATTAAGGGAAGTGAATGGTGATGGAAAAATTGGTGGGATGAAAAATGTGAGAGAAATCCTGTGGATACAATGTTGTTCATCACAGACTTGTTTGGCCGGGATGCACTAATTCTCAGAAATGAAGTTAAATGCTTATCTACTGGTTTGTTTCTAATACAACTCTTTCGAAGAAACACCATTCTTTTCTTTATTTGTCAGATTAGGAATCATATCGAGAGTCAATTCAGAGAAGTGCATGTGACCCGCGAGTCATAGTTTGCTCGCTACTGAACTAGGGCATTTCTATTGAATTTCTGATGATATCTAATTGCAGTGTGCACTGTACTACATAGTGCTGAGTAATTGATAAATTCAATTGACTAAAGTGTGCAATCTGTACCTTTTTGTTACCCTTATAAGTGCTGTTAAAAAAAGAATAGATTGAACTGAAGAAATGAAAAAATCAAATCTTTGAGTTTTACGTCCCACGGTTATGTCGGTTAGGCTAAAGGAGACGGTGATTATGAGAAATGAGTGAAATGGTGTAATGAAGAAAGTGCGAGGAAATGGGAGAACCCCGAGAAAACTTACGAGCACAGTGTTTGTCCACAAAAAAGAGATAGAACTGAAGAAGAAGTATGGAGGAGGAGACAGATTTTGCTTGCAAATATGAATATCATTTTACGCCTTTTTTGTTTTTATTGATTAGGTGAACTTATGCATGTTTACTTTATGTTGTTTCGCAAAAGAGAAAAAGAAAGGAAAAAGGATGAAAAACATCGTTTTTAGGCGTAAAAAGGAATATCTGTTTCTGTGACTTCTACCGACCTCAGAACCTAACTAGCGACATTTTATCAACAACAGTTGGCAACACTAGTCTGATTTTAGTATTACCTGCATTCTCTCCTGGCTTAGCGGTTAGTGTACATGCCCTTGTCGCGGGAGACCCCGGTTCAATTCTAGGCGAGATCTCATGTACTTCGATTTCACGTTAAGTTGTGGGTTCACGTCTCATATAGCCTCGCTGGTGAAAGGGACGCTCAACTTAAAAACTCAGATAGATTCCCAACTTTTGATCCTCGGCATTCTGAGAAAATTTGTTGTTGATCCAGAAGATTGTTCTGGAGATTTGTTGTCTCCTGGATGCAGACGAACAGGGAGAATATGTGAAGAAGCTTTGCTAAACGAAACTCCTAAAGAAAATAAATAATAAATAAAAGAAAGAAACAAAATATCAAACGAGGAACTATCAACTTCCAGAATGTTCCACACAAAATGTGTTCAGAACGAAGTTTCTCTAGAACTGGTAGGCTCAGTATAAGGTGCTGGCAGAAGGGAGGTGTAGACACAGCATTTCTATCAACAAACCATAATTGTCCTCGATTAAGGAAACACAAACTGTTTCACATTCGTAGAAAGTTAAATAATCTTATTTTTTATATTATTATTATTATTATCTTGTAATTACTATAACACGGGAAATTCAGAAACAATATGCTACTTTTTGTTCTATAAATTGATTTATATTACTTTCCAGATTGACATCACTGTATCGAATGTACTGAGTTGGAGAATGCCGTTTGGGAACAACTAAGGGAAGGGGCACATTGCTGGACAACCTGCAGCAAGATCTACCTATTATAGACTTTATTTCTCTGTGATAGAATGGAAAATAATCAAAATGTACTTGAAAAGTGCATACGAGTTAATAAATGGAAAAGATCTAAGCTATTTCAATATAAAATTGCATATATAAAAGTCTATAAATAATTAATAATGTTTGTACATCACATCTATAAACTTCGACCACCACTGTTAAAGTATTTGTGACATTATTATTTGAAAGAAAATAAGAGAAAATAGAATAAAAATTGTGTGCAGTGTTAGAAACAAATATATTTATTGAACTTCAAAAAAATAATATAATATTAATAATTTATAAGTGAGTCACATTGTCATTTCATTTTATGTAAGTTAGTTTTCTTTTAAAATTCTATCTAAATTCAAATTCCTGAGAATTTGCGATCCAATGGAGAAAACTGCCAATAGACAATGTTTTTCTTGTGTGTGTGTGTGTGTGTGTGTGTGTGTGTGTATGTGTGTGTGTGTGTGTGTGTGTGTGAATTGATGATCTGAATTAAGTTTTCTTTTTATTTGTTTCAACTCGGAAGAAAGCTGCTTTCTCCAAGTGCCACATTCACTAGAATTGTGAAGTAAGCTTGTTTTACAAAACATTCTTGTGTAAATTTTCCAACCGAGAGTAGAATAGACACCAGTGTGGGGACCGAGTCAAAGCAAGAGGTCTAATTCTATTCCTACATCACAGTTGGATCTAGAAGAATTCTGAGTATTGCAATGTACGAAAAACAAGCTGGAAAACACGAAAAGACCATAAAAAGTATTCAAATTGAGTTCTCGTTAACTTGTACATTGAGAAGAATTAAAAAACTTGGGTAACTGGAACTACAAACCAATATAAAGCATTAAGAATAAAAGGAGTAAAACCTTATAATTTAAAACTTGTAATAGAAAAGTGTTAGGAGATTGTTCGAGAAGAAATTGTACTGAGTGATGTGGTAGAAGTGCGATGAAAGGAAAACAAGGATGGAAGAGAAAAATATAATGAATAGGTAGTGTTAATGATATCCGTGTAACTGGGTTCTTGCCACCCTGGCATGGCGCGTCCTCAGATTAGGGATAGCGGAGAACGCCTCTAGATTTAGCTGCGAATATATTTGAAAGCAGTCGGGGATAGACGACAAAGGATGGTCCTCCAGCTTCGCGTTTGGCATGACGCTAGCAACCTCATTCTGTGAAAATGGCACTTATTCATAAAGATACACAAAAGCTACGGACCTGCACTGATAACTTGGCACGATTAGTGATGGGTAAATTCTCGGGAAGATATTTTTCGGGAATATTCAAGGGAAGATTCCCAAAAATGGGAATTTTCCGGGAATTTATATACAATCACAAAGACTATATACAATACATTCTATTACTATATTATGATTTCAGAGTTAAATTTATTTTTTTTTTGTCACCTGTTGTCTTCAGAGGATTCTTTAAAATGTATATTTTGAACGGTATTATGTTATTATATTAATATTTTATTATATTTGGAGAGTACGCATAAATGTATATTTCCTTACAATATGCTCTATGCAAGTCCATACACCGCTAAACAGATTAAATTTATGTAAGTGGAGTTTCTAAACTTGATTCTACTACTGATATTATAAACATATTAAATTTTTAAATGTTATAAACAAATTAGGTTGGGTAACTGCCAGAAGACACATGTCTCACCATTTAATCAACATTTGCACATACAAATTTATGCTCACAATATTTGCAAGTTACTGACTTATCTTTATAATTTTGCACGTAGCATTGCCACACACGACATTTCCTCCTACCTATTTCTCGAAATTTCATGTGTTAACTCACATGTAAATGAAGTCCGAGCACCTCTTCAGAAATTTGAGTTAGAGAGAGGAGACAGATCGACGTCTATTATTAACGGTGGTTCGGAGTGTGTTAATAGTACTTCATCTTTATTTCTACGTAATTTCTGCATTACGTTACAAACTGTTCTTTTTTTCATCATTTATAAATTAGTACTTTGCTACTTTTTAGCGCAAACGGAAATGGAACTTAAAAATCATATTATTAGTTATATAAAATACAGTGAACGAATTTTATTTTTTAACCTCCAAATTATTTAACACCTAGAAGTAAATCATAATAAATGAAAATAAAGTAATTAGTCATATGGTTCTTACAGTTTGGGAAGATAAAGTAAAGAAATGGAAATAAATTTCTACCCGGGAATTTATATCCCAGGGAAAAACCCGGGAATATCCCCATTTTTATTTTCCTTCCCACCAGTGGCGGATCTAGAAGATTAAAGCTGAGGGGAGCAGCCAGTAACCAGACTATGATATTTATATCGTATCATAAACTTTCAAAAATATATAAATTATAGCTTAAATAATTTTTCGCTGAAAAACTGGGGAGACCTAGGTCCCTCTGGCCCTAGCCTAGATCCGCCACTACTTCCCACTCTGAATATTCCCATTGCCCATCACTAGGCAAGATATCAGCAAGGTAAAATGGATGAGATTTGAGACATGGAATATAATTTTTTACAGGGCAGACACGTTAAAATCCGTAACAAGTGAATAAAGGAAATATAGACTGGATCTGGTAGGAGTTAAGTAAGTTAGATGGAAAGAAAAGGAAGCAATACAATCCAGAAGTTTTACGTTCTTTCACGGAAAGAAAAAATTAGTAACTAGGAACAAGGATTTTCAGTCACAAACTAATAATATCAGTAATTAAACGAGTTGCATTTTTAAGGATAGATTCTCTTATTACTGTTAAGGGTCTGTGGTGTGATATTTTCTTAAAAGTTGAAGTGTATTTTTAAAAAAATGTTGTGATTCACAATATAGATCTCAACATTGATGAATATTGCTTATACAAGCTAAGGTGCTGTCACTTATGAACTTGCGTTGTTTGATCTGACCTAGTGAACCTCGTAATTGGACAAGGTACCGTGAACAGTTAATGCTTATTGTGATTGTATGATTGAAATTATTTTATGTCGTAATGATGGAATAGTGAAAATTATAATTTTAGTGGGTTTGTATAAAGAACCGGGATTAGATCCCAATGTGTGATTAATATTCACTTTCTAAATTTCAACCCTTTTCTATTTTTGTGTGGTTTGGATTGAACTTCGTGGTGGGTATTGGTCGCCCACTTGGGATATGATGCTGATTCTTATTAAATTTGACGTGTTTTGTAGTATTTGGTTTCGTAACCCAATTCGAAAAAACCTTTGGAGTGTAAATTTGAACTATACATTTACTCTGAATTATCAAATTAATGAGATAATATAATACTCGTAATACTGTGCTTTCATCTTCCGACATTTAAACCGTGATTGAACGAAACAAATTCTTAAAGGAATCGGTTCGTTAGTTATTATTATATATACACATATGTTATTTGTTTCGTTATTTGTTGTAAAAATTTATATACCTGTTGAAATTGATTCCCTCCAATTTACAAACTTTAAAACCCTTTCACCTAAGTCTGACTTCCAGTCCTAACCATTCGAAAATGCAGTCTACTTGTTCCTTTGATAAGATTGCTACAAAGTACATACCTCAAAAGATTATAATGATGTCGATATAAAAGAGAGTTTCTACGAAGAAGTAGAATAGATAATTTACCAACTCGTGCAATAGCATACGGAAATTCTATTAGGGGATTCAGATGCGAAGGTAATACGAGAGAATATTTTCAAACCATTATAGGAAATGAAAATGAGGCATTAGAGTCACGAACTTTGCAACATACAAAAACCTTATCTTGAAGAGTACAAAATTCTCACTTGGCGAAGTACATAAAAATACTTAGACCTCACCAGATGGAAAAACATAATCAAATTAATAGTTTTAGTAGATAGAAGAAGACAGTCTACCATAGTTGATGTTCACTCATTAAAGAGTAAGAGGAGCTGGCTGCCAAATTAATCACTTACTGATACAAGCGATAATGAAAGATTATAATAGGATAGCTAGGCATTAGAGTCACGAACTTTGCAACATACAAAAACCTTATCTTGAAGAGTACAAAATTCTCACTTGGCGAAGTACATAAAAATACTTAGACCTCACCAGATGGAAAAACAAAATCAAATTAATAGTTTTAGTAGATAGAAGAAGACAGTCTACCATAGTTGATGTTCACTCATTAAAGAGTAAGAGGAGCTGGCTTCCAAATTAATCACTTACTGATACAAGCGATAATGAAAGATTATAATAGGATAGCTAGGCATTAGAGTCACGAACTTTGCAACATACAAAAACCTATCTTGAAGAGTACAAAATTCTCACTTGGCGAAGTACATAAAATACTTAGACCTCACCAGATGGAAAAACATAATCAAATTAATAGTTTTAGTAGATAGAAGACAGTCTACCATAGTTGATGTTCACTCATTAAAGAGTAAGAGGAGCTGGCTTCCAAATTAATCACTTACTGATACAAGCGATAATGAAAGATTATAATAGGATAGCTAGGCATTAGAGTCACGAACTTTGCAACATACAAAAACCTTATCTTGAAGAGTACAAAATTCTCACTTGGCGAAGTACATAAAATACTTAGACCTCACCAGATGGAAAAACATAATCAAATTAATAGTTTTAGTAGATAGAAGACAGTCTACCATAGTTGATGTTCACTCATTAAAGAGTAAGAGGAGCTGGCTGCCAAATTAATCACTTACTGATACAAGCGATAATGAAAGATTATAATAGGATAGCTAGGCATTAGAGTCACGAACTTTGCAACATACAAAAACCTTATCTTGAAGAGTACAAAATTCTCACTTGGCGAAGTACATAAAAATACTTAGACCTCACCAGATGGAAAAACATAATCAAATTAATAGTTTTAGTAGATAGAAGACAGTCTACCATAGTTGATGTTCACTCATTAAAGAGTAAGAGGAGCTGGCTGCCAAATTAATCACTTACTGATACAAGCGATAATGAAAGATTATAATAGGATAGTTAGGCATTAGAGTCACGAACTTTGCAACATACAAAAACCTTATTTTGAAGAGTACAAAATTCTCACTTGGCGAAGTACATAAAGATACTTAGACCTTACCAGATGGAAAAACATAATCAAATTGATAGTTTCAGTAGATAAAAGAAGACAGTCTACCATAGTTGATGTTCACTCATTAAGAGTACGAGGAGCTGACTGTCAAATTAATCACTTACTGGTAGAAACGACAATGAAAGATTATAATAGAACAAAGTAAATTTTCAACATCTGAAAACGAACAGGTTTAAATTAGAGAAATGAAAAGGAACTTGGTGAAAAAGAAATACAACATAGAAGTATCGAGTAGATTCTCCGTTTTAGCAGCTTAGGAGTGTACTAGAATTGTGAATACTATGGCTGAAATTAGGGGGAAAAATCGGGCACGCGGAAATATGTTCTTAAAACCAAAATACGGTATCAACCTGGACTCTACTAATCAAACAGAGAAAAGAAAAGTCAAAACTGCAATGACTACAAACTTTTTTTTTTAAAAAAAATAGAAAAAAGAAACGCATTTTTTTCAAAGCTAAAATTAATCAACTTAAAAAATGAAATGACAACTTTGAGTTTTACGTCCCACGATTATGTCGGTTAGGCTAAAGGAGACGGTGATGATGAGTAATGAATGAAATGGTGGAATGAAGAAAGTGGGAGAAAACGGGAGAACCCCAAGGAAACCCACGCACACAGTGTTTGTCCACCACAAAGTTCACTTGGCGGGGGCTGGGATCGAACCCGGGATCCCAAGCACCATAGGTGAACGCTCTACCACTGCGCCACCGCGGCCCGATAATCAATTTATAGGTTAAGTAGAGAGAAGAAAATTCGCGACATGTACAAGAGCATGAAGGAACTTAAGAAAGGCTATGAAATATTCGCCTATAGATTAAAAGAAAGCGATGCAACAATTATCATTGACATGCGTGTACAGAGCATCTTAAGCCACTACTGCCCACCAATTTGTTTTTAATTTTTTGGTAGAAATTCTAATATTTGCCATATAGGGCGAGTAATGTAAAAATACAAAGAAATTTTGACTTTCGTTAATTTCTTCCCACAATTGCGGGGCATATGAAATATCATACACTGGACCTAATAGAGCATATATAAGTTTAAATCAAACTTACAGTAGGATATTAGGAATTCCAAGAACACAGTGATATTTTACTATAATGTAATGAATATATTTATATGAACTTTAAAATGAATACATTGCAGTCTTTAAACATAGCTATATTATTTGCCAATACCATTTTTTACTCGTATGTGAATACATTGTGTACCTTCCAACTTATTGAAAAGATCCACTCCGCCCATATTACGATTGTACTCTTGAATCAAAGCTGGCTGTGCAATGGGTTTATGTTTATTTTCTTTCCTGACCCATCGGCGACAATAGCCTACTTCACATTTACCTTCATGGTTTATGTTTGTAGCTATTATGATCTGGCTGTTATCGTGCCACCGAACGGGCACACTATAAAGATGATCCCACGAATACTCTCTTCAGATCCTGTAAAATAGGAAAGCTTTCTCGATACGATCTGATTTCATAGTACCTATACATTGAATTTTTCGTCAATGAGATATTCGAGCAAAGGCAGAGATTTGAAGAAATTATCAATAAAGAACATAGTTTCATGGGGAAGAAATCCAATGCAGTCTCTTGTTATGGATGATCCGAGGATCATATCTGGTTCTTTAGATCCTTCTGCTCTTGTGTATAATTCAAATGTTAAAAGATATTTTTTAAACAATTAAAACACCAAAACTTAAACCCATATCGAATAGACTTCCCAAAAATGAACTGCTTGGCATAATGGTGACCATAATATGGCTCCATCGCTTCATGTGATGAGAAATTTGTACATAATGGAACAGCAAATTGTTTAAATTTCTTGTTGCAGTGCTGAATGAGTAGGCGGACTCTGCAAATTCTGTCTGAATGATCGCATTCAGTGTTGTCATTCAAATGGGGAAGACCTGTGAAGTTGCTCAAACTTATTACGTGGCATGGCGCCGGAAACTAGTGGATTGTTCGATTCCCAATACATACATTGAGTTTCCCAATACATACGTCTATGAGTGTTTAGACTATAGACCGAGAGTAAGAAGGTAGCCAAGTAATTTACAGTATCGTCTGGAGAACACTGAATAATTTGTCCTTTATACATTGCATATTTACATATGTCTCGGCAAATTTTCTCAATAATTTCGTCATCAAAGAACAATCGAAAAAATCAATGAGGGCATAATTTTTCTCACATTTGTCCAATTTCCGATTTTCTTGACTTCTTTTCCGCTTGTAATTTTACTTTATTCTGAAGGTCCGGGTTCAGTACACAACAACTGCTCACGTTCTTGAGATTCCACAGATGTACTTGGTATATCCAGTTTATGACATTCAGTGATATACTTGTCAATCTTTTTGCAGTACGCACTTCCGTCCCTTGACGCAAAATACCTCTTTTGATATCGCTTATTGACGCAGATGATCCTTCTGCATCACTGCCGGCGTCATTATGATCACTATTTTTACCATCTACTGCACCAGCAAGAAGAAATCCTAGTTTGTGAATTTCATCTATGGAAAGCACTAGCGGGTCGAAGTCATCCAGCTCTTCTAAAATACTGAGAATGCCCCTGTATAGTTCTCTAGGTCGAGCCTCAAAGTATACGATATTTCATATGTCAATGTCCAGCGTATTATATATCATACATGGCTTCCAATAAACATCTTCGGCAGCATACATTTCATAAAGCAATCAAGTAGCATTCAGCTTCGGGTGAGTGAAAGGGAGAAAAAGAAAGAATATTTTTATGCAACTGACTGTAAAAGAAAATACCACCTCCCGCTCCATCCATTTTAGAGGGAGTGACTCCAGCGAGCGGTGGAAAATAGTTGTTTTCATTCTTCCTTCCTTAATGAACACTTGACATAGAACTGCCAGAAGTTTGATACTACCGGTACTATTGTGAATAACTGCGGGGTGGCTAAATAAATCAAAGAATGAAGGGCTGTGTTTCAATGTATTTTAATATATTTTTTTAAAAAAAATATTGTTGGTTTTTGAATTTGAAGTGAATTAACATAATATCCTTCGAAAGTAAGAAAATATCGGGAAAATAAAATGAAATTTGTGATAAAAAATGTAGAACGCGAAACTTTCTGGCCTCCACTATAAATCAAGCCTTTACAAACAACAGCTACAAGCACTGTGCGGACTGCTTGGAGAATACCGGGCACCCCCGGAAAAATTAAATTCTTCCGTGACTAAATAGAACTTGGGTTCTGTTCCCCTTAAATAAATTAATTCGCATACTGACTACAAGTGACAAATTCGACAAGGTTCAAAAATTTAAGGTAAAGGTACTTTCTGCGCAAGGTTCGTAAGAGTGGCCTCGCATAGCGTAGTCGCTAACACTCTCCCACATTTGGTGCAAGAGGTCCAGGGTTCTACTTCCGATGGGGACATTCGGTCGAAAAAGTGAAAATCTTTCTGAGGCCAGCCATCCTGATTGGATTTTCCTGTCTTATCCTCATTTAAACCAGACAAATGCCGGGATGGCACCTAATATATAGGTCCTAGGCTGCTTCCTTCCTTCCTTCTCCCTCCCCCGGTTAGCCGAGGACGTCATCCTTCACACGTGACGGGCTGACGTAGCCATGCATGCTGAAAGCCCAGAAACCTAATTCCTAATCCTATAATCCTAAGGATGAAATAGAATCTTTGAGAGACGGTAATACGTCGAATCTGATGAATTTTAACGCTTTTTTTTGTCTGTTAGTTCGTCAAGAATGAAAGCAAATACTGGAATGTGAATAACCATAATCATAGATAATGGTGTTATGCACCAGAAAAAATGCATAAAACGATTTTGCTTGTTATAAATGTAATAAAAGTATTATTTAACAATTAGAACACAGCCGTATAAGAATTCAAATTAATTGGAGCTACTCAAAATAGCAACAGATGGAGATATTTTGTTTCTGTGGCTGTGAACTATGCTGGTTCCTTAAGCTATAGCCGGAGAGGGAGCTAACGTGTAATTAGCCCCCTACTAAATGTATCTTATATTTATGTTACTAATTCTGATCAATCGTTAAAAATTGGTGATCAAACGATTGACAAACGTTGACCAAATGATTCGCATAAGAAAAAATCGAATTGGCGGTGTAGGAGGACTGGGCCCCCATTCTCTAACCGTTATTTCTCTGTTAGTAAAGTTCATCAAACGTTGAAAATTGTTGATCAAACCTGATCGAATAATTGGCATCGAAAAATTCCGAATCAGGCGTGAAGGGGGGACTAGCATGTAGCTAGCCCCACCACTAAATATACCTTATATTTATGTTAGTAAATCTGATCAAACATTAAAAATTGTTGAGCATACCTGGTCACACGATTGACATAAAATATTTTTTTTTTGAAAAGGGTGTGCTAACTCCACGCAGGTGATTGCAATCTTCCAAAGTCTCCGAAACTCTGTTTTTATATGCAAATATGTAAGAAAGACTGCCAGTGTAAATAGTTGTAAATACATTTAAAAACAATTTGTATATAACTAGAGAGTAGACGGAACCACACTTTTTTCTATCACTTTGTTGTTTGTTCGCTTGTATGGCTAAAGCTGTGGATTCTGACCGCTGGATGTTAGAAGTTGCCATGCCGTGAGAAAGGGGAAGGAAACAAATTAGCTTTGACTTCCTGATTACGAACCGTGCATAAGGCTGAAGACAAGAGAGCACTCAACAAGCAGAAAAATCAAGCAAAGAAGGCGTTTTTAATTTTCTTAACGCATGCGCACTACAATATCCATATACTTTGAACGTATCTTTTTGTCTAGTTCGTGTGAGTATTCTTTACTAAATCTTGTCAATCTCTCCAATGCAGACGCGAATTGATTCCAGGAATTATATGTCTAACTTTAAATCCGAATTCAAAGAAAACTTTGAGTCCTTGGATTCAAAAGATTCTGAAGTGAATCCGAGTCCTTTGAGTTGTTTTCAGTATTCGTTCCTTTGAGTACTCAAGAAGAGTCGTTACTTTGTAACGACTCCGCAAGTAATGACCCATCACTACTTCACTGATACTTATCGTAAATTCATTACCACGGGAGACATCAACTTTCAACACTAAAAACAATAGTTTTTGAATTTCATTATTCTTAATATGACCCGCTACTTCCATGTACTTCCTCGGTCAACTCGCCCCTCTAGCAATACCACAGCTGATATCGTTATATCATCTACAATACTCAACTCCCACATTACTATTGATGTTTTCAATTCTTTGGGGAGAGATCATTTTCCAATCAAACCGTTTCTTGCTACCAACACTTCTAAGCATCATACCACATAAGAGAAAAGTGTATGTATATCATCAGGCAAATTGGCCAGAGTACCAAGCGACCTCCACTTCAGGACTTTGTGATACTTTAGAGCTAACTCCACCAGATGACCTCAACATTGCCGTTCACCATCTCACTCAGACATTATAAACGGCTGCTGATCAGCACATTCCAACTAATATGTTACTGCGCACAAATCGAAACTTCCTCCATGATACCTACCTCTCATCAGCGGTGTATTTTGTTGGCTACCGGATGTACTGGAGGTAGCCCTAGAATATTACAAAATAAAGTTATTATAATATAAACAAAATTATATTGATAATTTTACACTTTAATATCCTCTTTCAATGATACAAGTTTCTGAGAACTGTATGCATTTGAAAACGCAGGGCCTTATGCAAAATCGTTTTGACGTATGATTAGCGTCATACTAAAGGCGTGATTACTGCAGGTAACATATTTTAGCCTAACTCTTTAGTATGGCACTAATCACGCGTCGGAAAGGGTCTTCATAAGGGTCGCGGAGTCTGTATGCACGCAGTCTGTCTCGTTAACTTAAGAGGTCTTTGATATGACAACGCAGCAGGTAAGCACTCTCTGCACTGTATATAGCTACTACAGAAAGAATCGTATCAGTGCACTCCCCTGCGCCCACCATCCCCCAACAGCATACGAATGGGCTGAATGCTAACACTAGGAACCTCTAAAGAAATCGGTTTATTGGACTTGAGCGAAGCAGCAGCATTGCTTCGCTCATGGTCAGCATTACAGACATAATTAAACTCAAAATTACGGAACGTCTGTTTGATGCTGTGAACGTACTCTTTAGCAGCCTGCATTAAGTGTGGCTGGCGCTCATGTTGAAGTTTTGTTTTAAAGGTTGTCACTTTCCGTAGTCCGATATTATAATGTCCTTTGAAGTTCAGTAGCCAGGCCTTCGAGTACTGTTCATACCCAATATCACGCGCAACGTGGCATGCCATTCGCTGAAGATCACTGTCTGATACCGTTTGCAAAAGTACTTCACGTGCGTGGGTAAACTGCACGTACAATGCCTCCTGTAAAAGGGAACGCTTGACTTTGCGTGATAGTCCTGCATTTTGTTTCTAAACAACACGAACGTAGGTCCACTCGCTAATGCGAAATCGGTTACATATTGTCTTTTTACCGTGGTTTGGTGGTTGTGTCATGTAATTAATAATTTGTTTCGTCTTCTCAACCGAGAGTGAATCACCTTTCTTGCGTTTCGATGGTGATGGAAGTGATGCATCTGACACTTGGTGTTCTGTCGGCATCTTCGGAATCTGTTGTGTGATTACCCCTTCCTCTTCTACAGTAGATTCTTGATGTGCCTCCTCTAGAATATCTACAGTGTATTCCATTTCGAATCCCAGTTCTTCATCCGCTAGGAATCCAATTATGTCATCTGCGATTACTCTTTCCTATTCTGATATATTTGTTGCTTTGTGCTTGAACCGTAATGTCTACAAGTGCTGCAAGAGGTACATGGTAATGTTTGCCTTATTTGACGCTATGGTGTGTCGTGTTTTAGTCTATATTTGTTGCCTGCACACACTTTCCCTAACACGCACACACGTACGCACCTCACAGAATTACAGACACAATGCAATAAACGAAATAACTATTTCTCAAACACTTCCAAGTTCACGAATAGAACTGACAGTGGGAATAATATATTTTTTGCACTTGTCTCCTTACAAAGAATTTGTCGCTGTAGAATGGTACACGATCCAGGTAAGCTCCTAACTTATACCGTAGCTGCTTCGACCAGGAATGCCATTAGCAACTAATATTGCTATTCTCTTCATCGTGCTGCCCCAACTGCTTATAGTTACAGTTTGAATTTACAAACGCACACACGAAGTGGCGAGATCAGAACTACTTTATGAATGCTAAGGATTTGCATTTCTTGCTTTGCCGTAATTTTGCTCTGTAAGAATGCTGTCTCTGGAGCTTTGTTCATTGCCACTGTAGTTGTCTGTTATTTGCAACAGACAACGAATTTTTCAACATTCAAAGAACTGCAAGTTGTAAACCCTTCTAGATATGGACAAACTAATTAGTGTATGAGATTGGGTGGAAAAATCATTGTTGTTTCATACCTCACATGACCCTCTTTCCATTTGAAAAAGTTGACGTCGATCCAATATCGCGGATTTCAAGATGGCGGCCATGATCTGGAATGCCATAAAAACATCCCTCCTAATTCGATTTACATAGTTGAAGTCATAACTATTGTTCCTCCATCTATTTCCAAAAAAAAAAAAAAAAATATCGGTCTTGCAACTATCAAATTATATTGTACTTGGCTTTCCCACATTCATGTTTCTATTTCGTTTTTCCCATATTTCTAGTGCTCATTAGCAGCTAAAATTTTTGTCAGTGTCTTATATTCAACCCTACATTAGGACAGTAGTTGTTTCCTTTTGCTAACGCAACGGCGAAGTGGTGAGGTCTACTTGTGAGCTACCGCGTCTCCTTAATATGTTAATAAACAAAATTATAATAAAAGAAGTATAAGTATTGACCGTGACTTTTACTTTAATAATATTAACTCAAATAAAACTGAAATTCTTTTTTTTTAATTCATGAAATTTAGTGAAGTAGTAAATCAGGGCTTTCCGTTTAGAATTTAGTCCTAGTATTAATTTGTGAAATATTTTGCACTTTTGTTAACAGCGTTCTTTTTTTTTCTTTTCTTTTTTTTTACCATTTATGTTTTATTTTATAATGCAGTGAAAAATAGCGGAATTTCAGTAAGGGTAGCGGAACGTGGCGGAATTTTGGCGGCCCAATAGTGTCTTCTCGAGTTAGGGACCTGGCAACACTGGAGTAATTATTCTGTAATTTTTAAAGATGTGACTGCATATTTGATTGCAAGTATAAAATTGCTTCTATGAACGTTCTTGTAAGCCATTTCATTAACACATGCACCATAAAATAAAATGGAAGTATCAAGCACAGTTGCAAGTTCGAAATAAATTTGTAGCCATAATGGATGGTGAAGCATCTGTTAAGTTGGAATTTTTGTACAAAGAAGAAATTGATTATGGTTTTCCTCAGGAAGATCCACTCGAAGGGAAAGGATGGACATACGAAATGTTAACTGACAGCAAAGAATTAATATTATCTTCAACCGAAGGAGAGCAAACAAGAGAGAAAGATGTAGCTATGTATTCTTCGGATGTCAAATTAAACATTGGTATGATGAAATCTGAATTTGCAGTAAAAGACCCTGCCTTTGAAAATAATATAGAAACACTAAGAAAAGTAGAGGTTGAAGAGACTGGCGCTTCTTAGTGTGATGACTACAAACAATTAACTACAAGTAGTTCAAATTCAGTTGGGACAGAAAGGTAATGTTAAATTTTATATACAATAACTGGTTCAGATTGATAATACAGTTACATGGGTACGAAATTTTATAGTTGTAAGGAATACTTTTCGAAAAATAGTTACGGGAGGTAGGCCTACGTCTAACATAAATTAATAATCAACAGTTTGGAAGTGGCGCGGCACACCTAGACTAGTTGTACCCAGAAACACAATTGAGTGCACCCATCTTAATGAAGGAATCATTACCTAAAATTGAATACACATTTCAAACCAATTCTTGTAGATATTTTTGATATGGGTACTTTGCGATAGTGTTCCATATATAGAGGCCATATATAAGAGAAAACCTCCGTGGCGAAATGGGATCTGAAAATTTCCAAAATAAAAACGTTATATTTTTCGATACCGGACCAAACGTATAGATGTTTGTAACTTTATCCCCAAGTTATTCGAATATGCCAGTTTTCGAAGGTCTTCCAAAGTCATTAAAAAATGATAAGTAATAACTAAAAATAGGTGGATATTGAAAAACCTATACATAAATTCATTGCGTATTTTACTTCATTTGCTGAAAGTCTTCTGTTTTTATTTTCAACAATCATTTTTGGGGGACGGAGTTGCACTCATCTATATAGTTTCACATCATAGCGCTCCAGTGTACGTATACAATAAGAATTATTATATAAAAGACACGAATCAAATTGTGCTGGGTTGCCATTAGAAGGAAGTAATGCTTTGTCATGCAGGGCAGGACCGCAGCATGTTGGCCGGAGAAGGAGCGAAGTGTTGCGTCGGTAGAAAACAGGCGCGTCACAAAAGGTCAATATACATGTGAACAAGCATAGGACAAAACACTCTATATGGCATAAAGTATATTATTTTTCGTTCTGAATTGTGTATTTGTACGCTAGTAAAGATTTTATATGAAACATTCAAGTATGTTGTCATTGGTTACATATTTGTGTTTCAATATAATACGTTACTAACGTAAATTTTGCAATTATGTTGATTCCTTAAGTCTCGGATATTTCTCTAGTACCGCGACAATTACATTTATATTTCATTTCATTTACAATGGATACTAGCTACTTTGTGTGTGAATCCGCCAATAACAGGTTTGATCTTGATTAATTTATTTTTATGAAGATAGGTATCTTACAAGTAAAAACACAACATATTTACGATATCTATGTACTATATTAAAATACTCCGCCTTATGCAGAGTCGTTTTGATGTTTGATTAGAAACATACTAAAGGACTGACTACTGCAGGAATCATATGTTAGTCGAACTCCTTAGTATGGAACTAATCACACTTCAGAACAACTCTACATAAGGCCCATTATTTCGAATTAGGTCAAGATTTTACTTTGGCTTGGGCAGAGACTTCAATGGGTCCTTATGGGTTCAGTCACTTCCTGGAACTGTTTCTGCCTCAGTCAGTTGTTCGAACTGTTCGTGCCTTTGAAGCTTTCACGTGGTATATACTCCACTTTTCCCACTCAAATTCACTAACCGTTTAAGGACCGGACATGGATTCACCGTTGCGAATTCTTCAAAATTTTCAATTTTTGTCCTTTTATCACCCCTAATTAAATATCTGTTTTGATTTGTCGCGTACCACATGCCAACATTTTGTGACGTGATGCTCCCTTTTGGGTACATTGGTACCTCGCGTTTGCAGAATTAACGTCGTAGTTTTACTTTCACAATACTTTCTATAATTATTGAATTAATTAATTACATTAATGAATTTCATACAGACTATGTTTCTATGACTTCATTACACAAAGTCACGCATATATATATATATACGATTTGCATATCTTCCCTACAGATTACTTACAGTAATACTTAGAAGTAAAATAAGACATTTTATACACAGAGCCAATTCAAA
Organism: Thermobia domestica; assembly: GCF_964235325.1. NCBI lineage: Eukaryota > Metazoa > Arthropoda > Insecta > Zygentoma > Lepismatidae > Thermobia > Thermobia domestica. The sequence goes on along the minus strand of NC_137456.1, from coordinate 338,430,167 downwards.
TATGTCTAACATTTCATCTCTTGTTACATTTGTGGTAGATATGAGGGTGAATATACATTGGAGGGCTCGACGTTTTTACTTATGAGTACACTTGAATACCTACGAGCTTTTGTTTTATATATATATTTACTATTCTTATAATTCACTTACTCTTAGTATATATACCTGTGTTTATTAGTATTTTTGTAAACTATATAACTAGTACTTTTTAGGAAATCGGAAAACTTATAATCGCAAAAAAGGTTTTTCAAATTCGATACTAGTCATGAATTTTGCTGAGCATAAGCTAACACTCTTTTTTCAGGTCTTTGAAAAGATGCTTACAACCCATGTTACTTTGGAGAACACTTCTGATGTAACCTCTCTTGACACAGACAACACATTTTTTTTTTTTTGTATTATATTTGCACATTACTCATCGTTCTTCTGATGCATCTACAATGTAATGCGTGTTAGAGTTTCGAGCTTCGATAGGGATATACGATCTTGGACCTGGCCTAACTGATGTCATGTTTCCAATGCGAAGAAGACGCATGGTAACTTCCCTCAAAAACTAGATGTGTGAGTTCATTGTTCGTGTTAAATTCGCAATGCAATTTCCAAGAAGAATCAACTGCTAAATTGAGCGCATTATTGAAAGATTCCACCACCATTTCTTGGATCTGGGTTTGGGTATGTATGATGCAAGAAGACGATCCATAACGTCTACTGCTCCCATTCCTTCATTGTCAAGGTCTGTCGACCCTACTGTTCCGCGCTTTTACAGGTCCCTTCATAACTCCCTGTTTCTGCGTAGCCACTTTCTCCAGCTGTAGTGTGACGTCACCGCGGTGAAGCAGGGACAAATATTGTGTGCTAAGCCTATGTTCCGCCGTAGCGATTTGCAAAGGAAAACAAATTTTTAAATGCAATAAAAATAAAGACTACATACAGATACAATATGTACTCACTATAGCATTGAGCAGCACTTGCAGAATAGCTTTGCATCCACTATCTTAAAGAACACTCCTCCTGCGGAGTTCCTGTGTTTTTCTATTCAAAAAACGAATTCTGAAGTATGTCATACCCGTGTCGAATAGTTTCAAGATCGAATTGTCTTTCTCAGGACATAAAACGGTCGGCCAATCACATTCTTTTTTTTCTTCGATTCACAGTTTTTTGTGAAATGTTCGAAATAAACTTCATACTATTTTATTGCTTCTATCCACTTGGAAGAAGGTGAAACGATACCACCACGTAGCCTCATATTGCCACCATTGAACTTCGAAAGAATCGCAACTATCTTGAATCCTGAGACTTCAACTTTCGATATGATTTCGAAGAGTAATTTTTTACTTTTCATAGTTTTATCGAAATCATAATACACTGGTTGTTTCCACACATGTATTAAGCCTCGAATCATTGCCACCTGATAAATTTCTGTGTGGTCCTTAAAATAAATAAATCTCTTGGTCATAGAATACGCGCCTATTAACATTCAATTCATCAAATATAAGCACTGAAAATTTTTCCACACTCTTTAAGCAGCGCTCTTGCTAAGTCAAAATTTTCAAAACTGGTTTAAGAATACCAGGAAAAAAACGGTAATTTTTGCATACAACGCCGAAATGTTGACACATTGGGTACGGGGATTCAAACTTGTAACCGCAGATGATTGTATAATTTATCAATGAGGCGTGTTGCGTTAATACACGAATGATATCTTAATCAATCCATCTTAGATTTTTTCTTGCCATTTATTAGCATATTTACTTGGTCTAGTGTAAAACTCTTTCGTAATATGTCATCACCCGGTTATTAACCAGTTTATTGAAACGATCGCAATATTATATTTTAGAACTGGCCTTTGAAATTAATTCTTTATTATATTTGCTTTCCAATTCTTTTAACTTCGTTTGTAAACATATTATTTGGTTTTGTACATACTGTTAAACTTCATATTTTTGTTCTCTTTACGCAAAAAGGAAAGCTCTTCTTTTGGTTTGTGCCCCTCACTCTCCACAGAACAAACTGAAAATAACATAAACAGAGTTATTTTTTGTTTCAGTTACAATAGTTATTTCATCTGGCTGCACCCCAATGTCTGATTTGTTTTTTCTTTAAACACCTAACTTCCGTACATTTACTTCTTTCATTATTTACATCAACATGGTTCCGTATGGTAATGGTAAGTTTATTGAAGGCACATCTTGTTTAAACTTTTTTCTTGGGTAGAATATTTCGAAGCTCACATTTTAAATTATGTCCAGAAAGCTTCGGGAATAAAATGATCGGAATAGACGCTGGCGTTTTCAACTTTAAAGATGTCTTTCCGACAGCATTTCTTTTGCCAAACTTTCCGCAAAAAGTCCGAAGGTAATACATGATAAATAACTTTGGAACCCGTAGTATTTCAACTATAATTGTGACAAGTACTTAGTGTAGAATTCGACATGCTTATATGCTAACACGAGCACTACACTAATTAATGTTTTCTTAATACAGGAAAGCAAGAATCACTCACTTTCCTGCAAAATTCAAAGAAACAAACAAGGGTGAATGATAAGGACCTTGGACGAATGTTGTTTCTGCTCCCGCCGTGACGTCACAATTTTACTGCATCTTCGGTTTTCAAAGAAGGGTAGTTATGACACGACCTTAAAAGAGGAAAGGAAGAGTAGGTTCGACGGACCTTGCTTCATTGTACATTTGAATAACGAATGGTAGACTAATTGGAACTTTTATCTTATGTACACGAGAGAATCTCCTCACTGATCCTACTGGCAAGTTGGGGGCCGCGGTGGCTCAGTAGTAGAGCGTTCACCTCTGGCGCTTGGGGTTCCGGGTTGGATCCCAGCCCCTGCCAAGTGAACTTTGTGGTGGACAAACACCGTGTGCGTGGGTTTTCTCGGGGTTCTCCCGTTTCCTCCCACTTTCTTCATTTCATTTATTTCTCATCTTCACCGTCTTCTTTAGCCTAACCGGCATAAGCGTGGGACGTAAAACTCAAAGATTTCCTTTCATTTTCCTACTGGCAAGTTTGTAAAACAGCTTGAACCAACAGATACAACCGCACTGTAATTCCACCTTACAAACACACATTACCATAACTTTTGACGTCAAACTTTCCTCTTTCGTCCTTAGCAAGTTTTTCTGTGGAGTCAGAGGACACTGTTGAACACGATTATCTCTTACTGTTTTGTTGCTCGATTGCCTTTTCCTTCTAATTCTAAAAGAACATCATAAGACGTGAAGAAATTATGGAAAAAGCCTTCGTGCTGGTCATTTTCTATGATTCATTTGAGACTACGAATAACTCGTTCCTAATGGGATATCCTCAGTAACGTTATCAGTACTATTGTCGTTTACACCATAGAGGTCCATTGCATATGGATAACCGTCAGAAGAACATAAAAAACATATTTTTTAAGCAAAACGTAGTGGTTTTCTACTAATAAACAGTTTGCAGGTGTGATGCCCGTAGTACGGAACCATGCTTTCATCAATGCTCAGAGATTGGTGAAAGATATCAAACTATTGTAAGTTCTTGTGTAGTCCATCGTATATAGGTCTTATTTTCCGAAATTTGTCACCCCTTGGTAAGTTAGAATTGTTAAATATGGTAATATTTTTGGTTTGTTCGAAACGGGTTCTTAGCATTACGAATGACACAATCGGTATACACAGGTCGTCTGCTGTACTCCAATAGAACTTCTCAGAAGGAGAATATGATTCCCACTGAGAAGTAATAAACCAAAAAATTGTAGTAACTGTTCATATGATACTTTTATGTGTGGAGCTCACTTATGCTGTGGATGAGATAGCACAAGTTTTTCTGGTGAACAACAAATGGGATTGAGGCTAATTTTCGCAACATTTTTGCACTTACAACCAAGGGGCGCGATATCGAGACTCGAATTGCGCAATAAGAGTTACATATGCTGAAAGAGCATCAGGTAGTTAGTAAGTTACCAAATTATTAGCTGCAGTCCGCCAGTAGGGAAAAAGTTATGGGACTGTCAAGTTCAGAGCCTGGCGTACGAAAACCACACAAAACTTAGCATTTGGCTTGTTCCTCTTTGTATTGACAAGAGGAGATGAACTCTAACGTATTCCTATCATCAGAACATGATGTTTGACATAAGAAAATCTGTATGAGAAGAATTGTCAGTATTGCCATCCATAGAAATTACAGTGTTGCCCCAATAAGAAAACCGCGAAAAGCTTGGTTTGCAGCGAATGAAAGAGTGAACACAACAGTGTTTTGTGACATCATGTTTTCGTGATTCGCACGGAACTACGTTTTACATAATACGTTATTTAGTCTGTAAGAATGAAAGTAGTTATAATATACTTGTATTAACATTACAGAATATTATTTAAACAGAAGTGCGAAAGCTACCAAGAAAACACTAGTATGAAGGTTCTACGCAAAGTAGACCTCACGATAAACCTGTGAAAATGTCATTCGGGTTCGAATCGGTTTGTTCGTTGGACATTTATCGTGAGGCATACCGACAGATAGACAACACAAATGCCGAGCGCCGCGAATCGTAAAACTCGGTTCGTGTTGTCAGTGATATATCATCCAACGCCGTTGAATTCATTCTTGTAGTCTGTGCCTTAACGAAGAGTGTTGGGTATTCTAGCAACACTGTAATGTATATAGATGACACCAATGGAAGTCTCCCGGAGCGCTGTTTTGACTCCCTTACCACAGAAATGTGTTATCACTGCGCCTCTCTAGTTATAGTCCGATGTGCATATTGTACTAACTGTTTTCGTTTGGATACTTTCTGCTCTTCATATCAATTGTGTGGCTTAACACTGTTATTTACATAGCTATCTCCCCTTTCCAAACAAGTATCATTTGCTATTGCACACACAAACAGTTTTTCCTTCTGTTTACCATAGTCTCTCATGTTCGATTTGCAGCCCCATAATTTTTCTCTACTGGCGGACTGCAGGTAATAAAGTGGTCACTTCATGATTGATGCTCTTTCAGAATATACTTTATAACCTGTATTGTGCAATTCAAGTCCCGATCACATACTATTTGCTTGCAAGCTTTTCGAGATATTCTTATTTTGGTAACACTGTAATTTCTCTGGATGGCAACACTGACAATACTTTTCATACAGATTTTCTTATGTCAAACATCATGTTCTGATGATAGGAATACGTTAGAGTTCATCTCCTCTTGTCAATACAAAGAGGAACAAGCCAAATGATAAGTTTTGTGTGGTTTTCGTACGCCAGGCTCTGAACTTGACAGTCCCATAACTTTTTCCCTACTGGCGGACTGCAGCTAATAATTTGGTAACTTACTAACTACCTGATGCTCTTTCAGTATATGTAACTCTTATTGCGCAATTCGAGTCTCGATATCGCGCCCCTTGCTTGTTAGGCACACACTGTTTCCCTTTCTTTTTAGATGATCAAGTTTATGGTATATTTTCGAGCTCATTTGCGTCATAGATGTCATTACTCACTGCCACTACCAACTCACCACATACGTCCTTACGCATAACAGGAACTAATTCGTCTTCATTTATGTGCTCCTCGTCTGATATGTCATCTGTTTCTTCTGGAGGGAGAATGTAAACATCCGTTTCCTCATGATCAGAAACATTCAAGGTGTCCAACGTGCCTACTATTTCATCCAGCGTAAGAAATTACCTTGGCATTTCGCGATTTTAGGCAACAAATAACTTGCTACGTACCAATGTTTCCAAATGGGAACATTAAAGTATTTCAGTTGCGCAATAAGAAACGATGGTCTCAGACGCACGTTCTCACCCTAATAAAAAGCACAAACATTGAACTCTCAACTGTCCACAGAAAGTCTTGCCAACGTCGTAAGCACGCAGTATTGCAACCTCTTGTAAAAAGCACGAAAACATCAATTGTTAAAAAAATCGAAAGAAATCATTTAATATACATTTTTTTGTGAAATTAAGGCAAATTAAACAAATAACAATTCATTCATTTATAATACCACTCAATGTTGGGCAGAAATATAGACAATATACAACGCTAGAACACTGAAAGTTTCCTGCTTCCGAAAGGGAACAATGGTACCTAAACTCTTAAGGAAAAAGTTACCTACTTACGTACGAATTAGACGCAGGTGTAATTTGATTGCACTTTTACCACCATGATAATACCACAGGGCATTACGTCACGATCGGTTGGAGCGACTGGAATGTAATTCCTAAATTGCTCGGGTACCGGGTCAGAGAAATCGGTTGCACTCTCCGCGTCAAAGTAAAAGCTTGCCCGAATTTGTTTTATATTGTTTATAATTCTGTGAATTTTACAGTAAATCTGTAAAAAATGAGTGCTTACGTGTTGATTCCTCTGGTGTAGAAATTCACAGAGTAGAGTTCGATACTTTAAAGTAGTTGTATAAAAAACATCATAGTTTGGAAGAAATCGTTGCCCTTGTATAAATATTTGGTTATAAACTTTAACTGGAGAGAAGGAAACATCAACGAAGTAAGGTTGTTTCAAAATTTACACACACTCCCACTTATATATATATATATAAACAAATCAATCACGTGTCAAACATGGAACTCGGTTCGTAGTCTGATTTCAATCAATGAGTTGAAATACACATGTAACTTAAAAATCAGGAAAAAAGTACTATCAATGTGAGAGACCCCTAGGGTTTGGAATGGGGGAAGATATGAGAACAATCGAAAAGGGCTGCTGTTAGTATCGAATCCATTGTCTTGGCGGTCACAAAACTAATTGGTGATAGATTCAGTAACTAAACAGGAAGTAAGTCAAGAACAATCTCAATTTGCACATTGATATTTATTTTGCTCATTTTTAATAATAATAAATGTAATAATATTTATTATTGTTATTATTAATAGTGAATTGTAATTTTACCGGATTAGGCACGGATAACGCAAAAATATTACTCTTCTGTATTTATTTTCGTCAGTATCTTTAAAAATTATTTTCATGCAGCTGCTGGTGTTTCAACTGGAAATGATGAAATAGAAGTTAATGCCGTTCACAATAATAATTTTTAGCTAACCAAGTGCAATAAAAATTCTTTATTTTAAAATAATTTTTGAACAAACCACACAAGAAATATAATTGCAAAATGTATATTGATAATCATACTCATTGAGTATTTGAAGAAATCACAGCATGCACTTTATTTACTGATATGAAGAACAAATCTCAGAAATACTTTCCTTCTTTAATATTGAGAATGACGCCATTGATCCATAATGTTTCGAAACCCGTTTCAAGCAGAAAAAGCTAGGAAATAGTTCGTGACATATTTAGGTCGATATTTACACTCCTATAGATTCTAGAAAAAAGATTAACCCATTACATTGGTCTAACAAAATTGACGTGATTTCAAATTGTACCCTATATTAAAAGAGAATATCCAACATTAATCGTTCAAAAGTCAAGGCGTGTATCTAATAGAACTATTGGTAATTTCTTCATGCCTCATACCTTAGCATTCTTACACTTTTCTAAATTCTAAAAAGAAAAACAACTCAACTTATTTTATTGTTGAAATTTCAATATGATTATTTAAAATTAAACACTTCCATGATAGTTTCTCATATTGGCGTAAATAACAGGTCAAAATTTAGAATAAATGGAAAATAGAAAAAGAAAAGATTTTCGTTGGTGGTATCTGATGACATTTTTACAGTAGATTGCATAAAATTATATTTTTTTTTCACTCAGGTAATAGGTATAAGAAAATTTCAAATTATATCCTTTGCGTTGAGAAACAGATAAACTACGATTATAAATTCGAAGTTCGATAACATTTCAAATAGAATGGTTGGTAACTTTTTCGTAACGTTTTCTGGACTTGTAGTTTTTAATCGGAACCATTCAACTTGAAAGTGCGAAATGTGTAACTTTTATCTTTTAATTTTTTTGAGATAAGTGTATTAAAGTTCGAGCTTTATCTTTCCATGATTGAGAAAAATATAAGAATGTACCTAGCTACAAGTTACAAAATGAGTTTAGTTCGTTCTCTTTTAATCACATTCGGGATTAGAATATCTTGTTTGCACCTTATTGGAAACTATCGTCGAAGTATATATTTGACATGATGCAACTCTACTGGCAAGCTATGAAAACATTTTTGATCGTTGTATATAATCTTGTTGCAAGATTGGGGATCTAAAGTAACTGTGGATGGTTAAAATTGAGATCCTGTCATTTTTTCGGTGAGTGACATAAATTGTTATCATTTTTGGGAATTTAGGAAACTTAAAGGATCTCTAGTACATGCCACGAAAAATCTCCCGACCGCTCATTTCAAGTATATTTTGAGCTTCAACCATCTTCTGTATTGCATTTTTTTTTTTTTTTTTTTTTTGCTTCTAACTCTAGAAAATGGAATCTGAGGTCAGTTTTTCTTACTAAATGAATAAAATAAATTATGCGTTGTTGTCTTTCTAGATTTTGGACGTGAGAATGACCCTACAATACAACCATTTTTTTTATCTGTTTCGTTTGAAAAGTCTTTTGACATTATGGGATTATTTTAGCCACTGTAGCTTGTAACTATATGTATTTCGGCCTTCTTTTACTTTTATTATACGAGTGAAATAAATATTTTTGTAATATCTTAGCAGTGAATGAATCACACTCTGCATTTTGTAGAAATGTTTCTTGTGTGCTTTAGTAGAAAATATATTGTAAAATCAAGGATTTTTTTCATTTCTTAAAACGGTTTCGAATCTGAAATTCGAAAATTGTTCCTTCTGGTTTCGAATCTGACATAATACCACGTCTAATTTTTTGAACTTTATACAGGAGTCTTCTTGGTATGTTATATTACATAATGTCCATAAAACTAAAGCAGCTTTTGAGACTTTTAAGCTGTTACGTGCATAAGTTTAATATATTTAAATTTAAGAGAAAATTTTAATATATTGAGAAGAGGATGTTTGAGCACGATTCATCGTCTTAGCACAACATTCAAGGCTATTAAAATTATTTATTTATTTAACAATCACCAAATACAGCTCAGAGTCCATTTTATAGTGGATACATTACAACAACAATAAAAAGGAAGAGGGAAGATGTGTGCCAGGGCCTATTTAGTTGGTACTATCCTGGTATTTGCCTAGTAGGACTGAGGGAGACTGGAAAACCCCAGTCAGGATGGTCGGCAACGGGAATGGAACCCAAGACCTCCCGAATGCGAAGGCAAATCTCTAATACTTGCGCTATTTCGCTCGGTTCTCCCGAAACGGAAAATAGTTCAAATTTACTATGACGTCCGGTTCATGACTGATTCCCGTACAAAATAAACGGTCAATGCTTTCAAGATGATTTTATTATATGTATTTCAGTGTCTTAAGAACAGGTCCCATTTCGTCCGTTAACCCTGTTTTCAAAGCGAACTTTATTCAGTTTAGTCATTTTGATTTTAGCCTTTATTGCCACAGAAGGTAGCTGTAACACACAACGAGAAGCGATTGTTTGTAAACGATTCAATATCTATATATAACATACGTATCATGACTGTCTATAACTCTGTCAAAACCGGATGTTGTTCAAATTCACTATTACTTCAGCTTTCACATTTTCTGCTAACTACTATTCAAACCGGAGCGACTGAAACCGAGTTTGATGCGTTTCGGTTTAAATATTTGTCACCTTAGAACGGGAACGATAACAGATATTGACAAACGTTTTTTGTTTTTTTTTTTTTTTACATTCAACAGACGGTCTAAAGAGGACATACTAAACGCGCAACAATCTAGCAAATTCGGCAGTGTTTGAAATTAATAATATAATTCGTTTCTATACTGACTTCTATCTACAAAAGACGGTAAGGGATATCGAGATATGCTTTGTTACAATCGGTTCAGTTCCCAAATGTAGGTTCCATCTTCTCCGTTAAGCCTTTATTCCGACCGCTAATTTTTTAAATGACTATTTCCAGTTTCAACATTATAGCTTCTGAACAAAGACAGACAAGCGTGTATATGTGGATTTTTCTTGGTTCTTTTTTGTTCGTTTCAATATTTCATTCCTTTGTACTTTAGACTAGCCGACATACCCGTGACACGTGAAACTAAAGATTTCATTTAATTTAATTTTGAATGAAAACAGGTCAATGGTTGAGTATTCATCTCTGATACGCCGGGGCAGTGCTGCGATCCCAGCTCGCGCCAATTGGACTTTGTGGTACACAAGCACCGTGTAAGTGGGTTTCCTTGAGGTTCTTCTATTTTCTTCGTTTCAATGTTTCATTCATTTCTCATATTCCCTGTCCCGTTTAGCCTGGTCGGCACAAGCGTGTGACATAACACTTAGATTTCATTTTCGTATCAAAACGAAAACAGTAGCAGGTAGGGTAACGCGGTTTTCTGAAAACAATTCGGCATTTAATTGCAATATATGATAACGAGAAACACTTTTGTTTAGAGGATTCAGCTTCGCAACACAATGTATAGTGACTATCCTCAACATTCTTAAAGTGAGGCCGCACTGGCTTAGTAGTACAGCGTTCGCTTTTGGTGCATGGGTCCTTGTTTCGAACGCAAGTGCTGCCAAGTGAACGTTGTGTTGGACAAACACCGTGTGCGTGGGTTGTGTCGGGCTTATCCCGCCATCCCTCTACTATCATTCCACAATTTCTTTCATTTTTTATCATCCTTGTCTCCTTTAGCCTAGCCGGTGGAAACGTTGAACAAAAAACTTAAAGAATTTCAAAATGGGAACTTGATCACATTTACAATTACGTCCAATCTCAGAACTGATTTTCTTACAGCAAAAGCGCTAAAAGCTATTAACTTGCGGTTTCTTGCAATCGATTTGGCATGTAAAGAACATGTTCAATTCCTGCGTTGAGATTCTGTTCAAACAAGAAGTGATTAGAAATAACGATGTGTGGTTTCAAGATTTATCACCACACAACAAACAATAATAGATAGGGAGAAGTATTTTTTTCAAACGGTACAACGTGACTATTTACAGTACTATAAGAGAAACGTGTAACGCCCCATTCCCCAGGAGTCAGAGGTTGAAAACTAAAAAAAAAAAAATCCCAAACCAACCCCGGACTCCACCGAAGAAGGGACTACGGCAGGTGGATTAGCGCTGCCCAAGCTCACCTGATTAACTTGTGGCTAGACTGTGATTATCCAGTATTCACTCTAATATAAGGTTAAACAACAATAATAACAAAAAATAACCAACCAAAATTCAGTTTTCAAATAACAAATTTTATTTCAATAAGTATAGGTGAATATTTGCTCAAGCGTTTGAAGAACAGATATTCACCAACATGATTTAAAATATCCAAAAAATTTTAAACAATGTAATTAAATTCCGGAGCAATTAACCAATTTTTCTTTGTACTGAAACCTAGAACCTTCAGATTGAACCCTGAATTTATAGATTTCTCTCAATATTTTTTAGCTAAGAGCAATTCGTATTATTAGCAAAAACTCTAGAAAAAAGAATATTCAATATTTCGCACCTGTTCAGAGAAAATATTTTTCTTGAGCATAATATCTTAATTGATCAATATTACTAATTAAAGAAATTCAAACCATTCAAATGTTTTCAAATGCATGAAAATGCAAGAAAATATATTCAAAAAAAAATTTGTTCTTTACTGATTTTTTTTTTCGGCAGTATTCAGAACTCTACCTCTTAATTTTTTTCCGCGAGGCAATTGTTTTTTTTTATACAATTTCTTATTGTGCAAAACGATGTCCTTATCACAGATTATACTAATATAACCACAAATTAAAGAAATCAATTCCAGCTTAGTACGATTTAGGACCCAAAATTTCAATCCAATTCAATCAATCTGTCCCATTCAATTTCTTGAATTCAAATATACGAATTTACAATTTCAACCCTCTTAATAGCCTCTTATATTCTGTCTATTCAAACTTTGCAAACAGCATTTCTAAAACCAGTTTCATTATACCCAAAACAACTGTGACTCCGAGTCTAATAATGACGTGAGAATAATGACGTGAGAGAGAGTTTGCATTAAACGCTAAGCTCTGATCAAACAAATTAACATTAGAAAAGGTAATTCAATGAATACTGGACAATCATACCAAGAATTTCCACCCAAAACAGCATTTAAGCATTACTAGTGAGGTGAGTCTAAAAATTTGGGGGGGGGGAATTTTCAATTTTTCGCAAAAAATCTGAAAATATCACTCTTATTCTCTGGAAAATACCCGAATACATGTCAGCGATTGAATGCAAGTTATATTAACCCATTTCCAGCTCATTAATGATACTACGTAACCAACTAAACCCATATGTAAACTACTAGTTAACTGCGAACTTACCAGGATTAAACGAAACGCAATTTAGCTCCAGCAATATTTTACCTTTGTAGATAATTTTACTTCCCTCTGGTTGGAACAGCTTATGTCCTATGGTCTAGTACTGACTTTCTGTTAACTTGGGCCCGAGACGAAGTGAGTATAATTGATTTTTTCTTTTTGAGAAAAAGGCCGAAAAATAGCTTTAAGAAATTACAACACATTGAAATCCAAACAATATAATCACAAATTGGAGCAGAATGGAGTTACTTTAATGGGCACTTTTGTCTGACCACCAAGGCTCACTCAAGCACCGTCTCCTCGATGCCGGTTTAACTCCATTAAATTTCAAGAAAAATACTTTCCACAAGGGAACAAAATTCTCCGAGATCACAATTACTAACAAAACACTCAGCTGTGTTCACTGAAAGCATTTCAATACACTCACTTCACCTTTGGCCACTTTTATTCTTTTCACTTTTAACTCTGCATTCAACTACAACACGCGCCATGCAAGCTATGAAACAACACACGGTGAACAAGCATACGCGAGCCCAACTCCACCAGCGGAGATCAAAACAGCAAATCAGCCTCAGGAGGCAGCAGCTTCGAAAGCAAGACTCGCCATACAGGATAGGAAATTCTCTCTCACGTTATTATCGCTCGTTACATTTTTTTCTCTCATTTTTTTTAAAAAAGAAACGTTTTCTTTCAAAACGTCTGATACCACATAAACGTTAAATAGACGTTACTGTAGACCCACATATAATGCAAATACATCATAATTAGATATAATTATCTTAAATATCAATAATATTTGACTAGATATTATTAATACAATTTTTGCATTTAATCAGGATTTACATTTTTTTTAAATTTCAGTCAATACAAATCTCTATTTCCATGTAGCTGGAATGCTACATCCTCCACCGTCCAACAAAAAAAAATCCAGAGCAAGGATTTTTTTGCCTAAAAACACAAAGAATCACAATTAGTTAAACAATACAATTTTAGAACAATAATATAGATAAACCTAAACATAGTAAATAAGATCTGTAATCTAAAGTATTCAATTTTAACTTTATAAATATTTTTACAATAATATTTCCATTTAATTACCCAAGTTTAACAATTAAAAGAGAATTTGGATTACCATGGCCATAGCAATCGTTAAAATGAATGAATCTTAATAAATATAGAATTTTCAATAATCTAATTCAATTTTTAGAACCAACACAAATTTAATTAGAAATATTAATTTATAAATTCTCTAATATAGTACTTATTTTTAATTTTGATGTTTCGATTGGATTATCAATTTTTACAGAGAGAAATTTTAATTTCTACGCTCCCGGAACAACTTAACCTCAGAAACGTGAGACTTACGATATGAATCTTGAGTATCCTCTTCGTTAGAAACCAGCAACGTATTTGGGGTTAAAAATCTTCTAATTACGAAAGGACCATTCCACTTCAGACTCAGGGATTTGGTGATTTTATCTCTCAGAGATGACTTAATATGGGTCTTTATCAATACCTTGTCACCAACCTTCAAAGTAACTTCTCGTCTTCGTTGCATCATTAGCTTCCGTCTTCTCTCCCAGCTTTTCTCCATGTTGCTTATGGCTGCAGTCCACAAGTCAACCGAAGATTTACCACCATAATCTGATTCTGCGATGTTCCATCGTATTTCAAGAGGTGTATAATTAGGACGTCCATAAAAAAGCTCGATGGAACACATCTTCAAACCAGCATGTTCACTGATGTTAAGAGTATATTGCAGATCCGGGACCAAGGATGACCAAAGATGTTGTTTACTCGAAAAATAACAACGAAGCGACGATTTTAGGGTTTTTATGAATCTCTCAGCCGGATTCCCTTCTGGGTGATATGGACTTAATCGGATGTGCTTAATCCCGAGCCCAAACAAAAACTTACTAAAGTACTCCGATACGAATACTGATCCGTTATCGGTAGAAATTGCTTCTGGGAAACCAAATCTGGTGAAAACATCTTGCAACTTATTGGCTATGATCCTGGAACTAATTGTCCTGAATTTCTCAAGAATGACGAAACGACTAGCGTTATCGACTCCAATTAATATAAATTTATATCCTCTTGAAGTTGGCAAGGCCCCAATGATATCAAACATCCAATGTGAATTAACACGCTTGCTGAATTCTGACATTAGATGACCCATTTTCTTCCTGTTATCCTCCTTCGATAATTGACAATTCTGACACGATCTCACGTATTCATTCACATCTCTTACCATATTATTGCAAGTAAATCTTTTCATCAACTTCTTCAATGTTTTGTAAGATCCCGAATGTCCACCGACCAACTGATCGTCATGATGATATTCAATCAGGAGTCTTCTCAAATCTCTAGGAATAACGATCTTAAAAGGATTTATGGCTGAATTTGTCCGCTTCATTAAGATCTTCTTATTTAAAACATATCCTGGGCAAGCTTCACCTTTCTCCAACTTGTCAATTATTTCATTTAACTCTGGATCTTCTCTCTGAAGAGCTTCTATAGGTTCTTTCACCAAAGGTAACCGCCACAGGTTGGCAAGCTTCATATTGTTGGAAAATGTAGCCAAACCAACTGGACTATCCATGATGTTAAATTCGTAAGGATCATAGACCCGTGTAAGTATGTCTGCAACTAAATTTTCCCCTGATCTAATGTGCTTGATCTTAAAATCAAATTGACATAATGTTTCAACAAACGGTCCATATTTCATGAGACGCTTTGAATTATTTAAGATCCATGTCAAGGCTTTATTGTCAGTAAGAATATCAAATTCCTTGACTAAATAATGCCTAAACCTGGATATAGTTTTTACCAAGCTTATAAACTCGATCTCATAAATAGATCTGTGTTTATCGGCTTCTGAGAGTTTCTTACTATAAAACGCGATCGGTTGAATTTCCCCGTTGCTGTTTTCTTGTGAAATGCATCCCGCGATGCTCTTCCCAGACCCATCGATGTTAACAATAAAACGCTTATTCAAGTCTGGTATTTTCAAAACTACATTTTCAATAAGTGTATTTTTCAATTTCTCCAAAATACACTGATGTTCGGTTGTCCAAACAAATTTGTTATTTACAGATTTAAGAGAACTCAAAGGTCCCATAATCTCTTGCATCTCAGGAGCGAACTTCGAATAATAACTAAAAAGTCCTAGGATTTTCATCAGCCCTCTTCTATTTCTCGGAGGTGGAATATTACGAATAGCAGAAACCCTTGCAGGATCTATCTCCATTTGATCACCACTTATAACATATCCAAGGTAATTAATTTTGTTATAAAACAATAAGCATTTATCAGGAGATATCGTTATATTATATTTTCTAAATCTTTCAAAGACCTTTTCCAAGACCCTCCTATGTTCTTCAAGTGACCTTGAAGAAATTAGGACGTCATCAAAAAAAACTCTTACTCCTTCTGACTCTAGATCTCCCAATACTTTATTCATTGCCCTAGCCAGAATGTTACTACCAGTCTTTATTCCGACTGGAACTCGAGTATACTGGTAACACCCTTTGGGGGTAACGATGGTTGTTATTTCACGTGATTTTTCATCCAAATATATTTGGTTATAAGCTTTACGGAGGTCCAGTTTGCTGTGAATTGCTTTATCGGCAAGGCCTGCTAAACAAGATTCTAAATGTGGAGACGGATAACCATCATTCACAATTAACTCGTTGGCCCTTACATAATTCCCCACAATTCTAAACGTATTATTCTTGTTTTTTACTAAAAAACAACTACTAGCATAATTGCTGTGGTCAACTTCCACCAATATGCCTTGTTGGATCAAAGTTTGAATTTGCTGATCAAATTCTTTTTCTTTATTTCGTGGGATGGGAAATGGTGTTTGCTTAAATGGCTTATTTTCACTTAAATATAGCCTACCTACAAAATCCTTAATACAGCCAATTCGATCCGATATTACATCGGAGTATTTCTCCTTTAACGAATCAATAAAATCTAAGGTCTCCGAATCCCGACATCTCCAGGACTCATTAGGAATCACCGGTTTTTCCACCTGTGTGTTATCAAGGTTTTTCACCTGTATTGCCGATTTCAATTTTTTATTAAAACATGAGTTATCCGGAGGCAAATATTTCCTATTCTGGCTTATTAATTTTTTAAAGTTCTCTGACTGTTCAATATCCACATCTGATGCTTCTGAATCGGTAATCTGAAGTTTTCTATCCATTTCCCCTTTTGATGACAATACATGCATTTCAGCATCTGAAGAGTTTCCAACAGTCTTCTTGGATCCATCTTTAACAGAAATTTCAACAGCTGGTTTGCTATTATCTTCATGTTTCATAGATTCAACTCTGGAATCACTCTGTTTCTTCTTTCGCTTTCTTCTACGTTGTCCTTTGGGAACACCAGGGAAACCAGAATCCGCTCGACACTCTTCCACCGATACTTCATTCTGCAAATTAGTCGTTGCCACCAAAGAACTACTATTTCCACCAACAGGACATTCCACATGACTTTCAGGAACTACCTTTTCATCCGAATTTAAAACAAAATTTTTAGTATCAATTTTGTCTGTGATAAATGCCAAATCAACAGCAATCTTTCCAGAACCACTTTGTTCCCTATTTCTGTTTAAATTTTCTATCAAAGTCCAAGGTAGTTCTTGATGCGACGAAATATCTCCGAAACCAATATCCTTAAACCCAGTATCCACTGACCGAGGTAACAAATCAGGACCCTGAACACCTCTTCTACCAAGTTCACACTCAACCACTGTCCTCAAATTCAACAACTGAGAAGCTGAAGGATGTTCAAGTTTTAATAACTCAGTTTCTAGTTGTTCACATTCCAATTCACACTGTATTCCCTTGCTAGCAATTCCCAAATAATTTACATCCTCCTTAATAAATATCGAAGCCATACCGGAGTTTTGCCCAGAAAACCAGACTAAGTTCGAAGCACTATCGTTCCGAGTTTCGAACTGGTCACCTTGATCAACTGATCGCAACCACTTTCTTTTATCGTTTAACATACGCCGATAATTCAAGCGAATTACCTTCTTTCCATTATTCAACATTATTCGTTTGTTCACATAATCGATAACTGATTTGGTTTCACGCAGGAAAGGAGTGCCCAACAAACAGTCTCATGGGAGTTGTTTCACTACACGAAAATTAACTCGCTCGAAATGACCGGACAGGTTGATATTAAGTAACACTTCCCTATTAGTTGAAAAAGTCAACCCAGACGGAGCATTCACCGTTCTTTCATCCGCTTCCTTCACAAAATGTTCAGCCCCACAACGACGCACAAGATCTTCAGTCACCAAATTGAAACTTGATCCGCCATCTACGCAAATATCAGTCAATTGACTATTAACTTTCCCAACAACAAAGGATGCTATAGTGCCATTTAGTTCTGATGGAATATTTCCCCTGGGACTGGGTTTTTCTCCTGTGAAATAATTCGGCTTATTCGAATGAGTCTCTGAAGATATCGAATTTCGAGACCCGAACCCCTTTTGATTCGATTTCGAATTATTTTTATTAGGATGTTCCTTAAAATTATCTTTCCCATTACCACACAATCGATTAGTTCTAGCATTACTACTAGAAAGAACAACATTTGATTTATTTTTGATATAACCCGATTGTTTATTATAATCAATTTGATTTTTATTAATCAGGACGAACTGGTCAGCTATTTCCAAAAGTTCTCTTCTATCAACAGGAATATACGCATTTAACATTCTATGTCTCTGATTCGGATTCATTCCGCTCAGGATTATATTAACTAATTCAATCTCAGGTGCCCTCATTCCTAACACATTCATAGCAACCATGACTGATCGAACATAATTATTAATTAACCCTTAAACGGCCAACGTGAGTCCAATGGACTCATCGCGTATAATTTTTATCCAGCTGCAATTTATTTCTTGCTCAATAGATGTCTCTTTATAGATATGCTATCGGTAGGTAATGAAAAGTGTGAATACAATTTGGAATTGAAAAAAATATACATTAGGGTAGGTTTTAAAAATATATTTCTAATTTCGTAACACAAAAGGCCAACATGAGTCCAATGGACTCATTACTAAATTGCTTCATATATTTGGGTTCCCAGTGGTAATATAGTTAATTGTCTTAAAATTATTAATTATATGTTTCATTTGTATCAGTTGATTCTTGTTGTGGTGCAGGTTGTGAAACTGTTAGTGCATGTTAGTGCTAATGGAAGTGCAGAAATGGCTGCATCTTCAAATATTGTATAAGTTAATCGCCACTTGTTGGGGATGAAGACGAAGACATTATGAGCAGTGAAATTGAAGATAGCGTAAGTGATTGGGAAAGTGAAGCATTAGAAGTTTCTGATACGATTAGTAATTCTCAGATTGAAGATGTTGGAAATCGGTGCCAAAGTAATGAAAAGATTTTGTATGCAAAGGACGGAACCGCATGATATTCTGAACCTCCTTCACCACAGAAGACAAAATCTTAGACCACAGATGAAGAAATCTCAGAACATCATCAGGTAGGAGTAAAGAAGTTTACTTTTTCCAAATAAAATAATCGAATATCCCTTAAACGCTCTGTTATTATTTATTCAAGATTATGTGTGAAGACTATCGTTCGGTATACCCATGAAGAAGCAACATGCAGAATCAGTGGAATCTGATCGATGAGAGAGAATTGAGGTATTTAGTTGGACCTTTGTATACTCCTGGTCGACTGAAAGCCAAAGATCTGAACATAGAACTGCTATGGGACAAAAAGTATGGACCACCAATATTTCGCGGTGCGATGAGTAAAAACAGGTTCAAATACTTGCCCATATTTATCCAATTTGACAAAACAACAGAAGAAATAAAGATAAACTGGATTCAATACGTGAAGTTTATGAAAGAATGAAGCAATACTTGAGAAGCCACTATGACCCTGGAGAAATTTTGAATGTTGACTAACAGCTTGTTCCATTCGCAGGTAGATGCCGCAATATATGCCGTTGGAACCAGGTAATTGTGGGATGAACGTATGATGAATAGCAGATTCCAAAACACGCTATCCTTTTATGTGGTTCACCTTTGGTTAGGAAAGAAAATACCAACCAAAAACTTGGGATAAAATGTGGCCTCGCATTTGGCGGTCTTATTCTGGCAGTAAAAAAATATCGTATGTGATAATTATTTCACACATTTTGATCTCGCCAACACATTACTTCGCAATGGTCTTACACTAGTGAGAACAGAGAAAAACAAAAGACGTTATTTCCATCCGAATTCTTACCAAACTAAAAGAAGGAAGAAACCAATTGGCCCATGAATATTCATAGCAAAGAAAGACAAATGTATGATCATTTATTTTTTTTATGAATATGCTTGGTGTATGCACTGTTGCAGCCTATTTGTCTGGAGTACATTACATCGTGATCGGAAAACTTCCAGAAAGGGTATTCTTACTGCAATAGCAGAAAGTCTTATCAAGCCACGTTTTTGCAATAGACGTGCTGTAGGTCTTGACAAATCAATCTAGTCTGTGGCTGCCGAGTTCAAAACTAGCGATATAGGCTTATTCATGTTACCAAGATAAGGTTGGAGAAAGAAAGAAGAAAAGTTTTTTTACTTGTGTGAGGCGCGAAAAGAACAACTGCAAAGGCAATCATGCAGGACCTGCTAAAAGCGTGTGTCTCCTGAAGATTCGGTTGTTCTTAGATACTGCAAAAAATGTAAATCAACAAGCAAATAAAACGAAGTTCCTTCAGTAGTTCCAGGAAATTTCGAGAACATTCCAAACCAACAATTGAAGAGCTTAATTCCAAAAGAGCCTAAGTCAAGAAAGTAAGCTTTTCACGATATTTTGTGTGAGTTTCCGCCATTCTATTTCCGTGAAAGAAAAGTAATCTATGTAAACGAAAAGTTTTAATTATCTACGTTTCGTAAGATAACGGTGAAATTATCATCTACAGAAAGAGTTTTATAAGGGTTTGTAGGCATGAGTCACAAAATAACCTCAGAGAATGCTGTTGACTAAGGACATTTTGGGCAATAACTCAGTTTTCTTTTGCCTACAACTACTTTGATGTTTGTAGTTTTTGCATGAAAGCCTTCTCAATATACGAAGAGGCTGAAACGGAACTCAATAGAACCAATATCTCAAAATTGACGAAAATTGACATAGGCTTTTTTGGAATCCATCCCTTCAATTGCTTTACTTATATTGTTTCTAATAACTTACTACTTTGGAAAAAAAAACGTGTCTTGAAAATCTAGTAGTTTAATAGTGGTAGTCTAGTAGTGTTTCTACTAAAATTTATAATTACACTACCTTTTAAACAATACAAGAAAAATAATTTTAATTCCCCATAAATTTTACATCTGATGGCAAAACTGACGAGCTTGTAAAAACTATAAGAATACGTGGTTGTTATACTTGTATGTTCCGTTGGAAAAAGTTCAAAATAATATACGAAATTACATTCAATAACATAATATAAGATCTGATAACACAATATCAACAGTATGAGTCCATCGGACTCACCTTGGCTGTTTATGTTAGGAAAATAGGTTGGCCGTTGTAGGGTTAATTCATTTAATTTCTGCCTCCTATAAACACGTTCAGATATTAGCGTATGAATACATACTGGTGTCACAAACTTTGTCAACAGAGAATATCGTAACTCTTCCCAACCAATATTATCATGTAAGGCAGACAAAATTATTTTCAAAACTGTACCTTCACATCGCGAAATCAAAGCTGTCAGTATCATTCCCAAAGAATAACTGGTATCTAATAAGATTTCTTCGATGCTAACCATAACCTCAAACATCTGAATACTATCATTTCCATCTAATTTCTTAAAATTTCTAAATTTATTCTCTAAATATTCAGAGGTTTTACTAAAAGTATGTTTAATCATGAGCTTATTCTCTACCTGAGAAACAAAATTTGCTGATGCATTTCCTGAATCACGATTATAACATTCGGGGTAATTCAAATTAGCATAGTTGACATAAGGTTGTTGCTCATTCCTAGTATTAACTACCCTAGTTGAATTCCTGATCCTTGAAACTCTTTGATAGTATTGACCCAAATTCAAATACCTATTACTAGGTTCAGGATTCTGAGCCTCGATATTACTTTCTGGACACCCTATATGATTTCCTAAAGATGGTCCATTCAAACTTTCCGAAAAGGTTACCTGCCGACAATCCCGTCCATCATTACTTAAACTGGGATTCACTTGCCTACTAAATCCAAAAGTCGAATCATTTGTACTAGGCATTCCCTCATTATTCTGAACTAGTGAAGGCCTATGACGAATATAAAAGCTTCCTTGAGTCGGAGGTGTAAAAGACATATTAGCATAACCAAGACTCGAATGCTGATCTAAATCTACCTGGCCAGTCCTATCCATGGTTACAAATCCTGAGATATCAATAGGCATATCAATACTAACGTATTCTCTTTCATAATTTCGATTATCCATCCTTGAGATACAATGCTGATAAGATAATATCAATACCAAAATAAACAAAATGATTTCACTTATAATTAACATACAACCAAGTTACCACTAAAATCTACAATCTACCAGTGACCAAATGGAAACAACCCATACAAGAACTACTAATCCAATCGAAATTTCAAAATTTAATTCAAGAAACTTTTTTTTTTAAATATAAATAATGATTAATACTGTTCAAATTTCCAATAATATTACTACAAAACACAACCATCAATTATTTAACCGGAGGTGGAGGTCACAAATATTTATGAAAACACAGTATATATATAATTAACAAGTGAAAATTTTCTAAATTTTAACGTAATCAGGAAAATAACAAAATTAAAAAATTAAATTGGATTTGCTGTTTTGTCATTGTAACGCCCCATTCCCCAGGAGTCAGAGGTTGAAAACTAAAAAAAAAAAATCCCAAACCAACCCCGGACTCCACCGAAGAAGGGACTACGGCAGGTGGATTAGCGCTGCTCAAGCTCACCTGATTAACTTGTGGCTAGACTGTGATTATCCAGTATTCACTCTAATATAAGGTTAAACAACAATAATAACAAAAAATAACCAACCAAAATTCAGTTTTCAAATAACAAATTTTATTTCAATAAGTATAGGTGAATATTTGCTCAAGCGTTTGAAGAACAGATATTCACCAACATGATTTAAAATATCCAAAAAATTTTAAACAATGTAATTAAATTCCGGAGCAATTAACCAATTTTTCTTTGTACTGAAACCTAGAACCTTCAGATTGAACCCTGAATTTATAGATTTCTCTCAATATTTTTTAGCTAAGAGCAATTCGTATTATTAGCAAAAACTCTAGAAAAAAGAATATTCAAAATTTCGCACCTGTTCGGAGAAAATATTTTTCTTGAGCATAATATCTTAATTGATCAATATTACTAATTAAAGAAATTCAAACCATTCAAATGTTTTCAAATGCATGAAAATGCAAGAAAATATATTCAAAAAAAAATATTTGTTCTTTACTGATTTTTTGTTTTCGGCAGTATTCAGAACTCTACCTCTTAATTTTTTTCCGCGAGGCAATTGTTTTTTTTTTATGCAATTTCTTATTGTGCAAAACGATGTCCTTATCACAGATTATACTAATATAACCACAAATTAAAGAAATCAATTCCAGCTTAGTACGATTTAGGACCCAAAATTTCAATCCAATTCAATCAATCTGTCCCATTCAATTTCTTGAATTCAAATATACGAATTTACAATTTCAACCCTCTTAATAGCCTCTTCAATTCTGTCTATTCAAACTTTGCAAACAGCATTTCTAAAACCAGTTTCATTATACCCAAAACAACTGTGACTCCGAGTCTAATAATGACGTGAGAATAATGACGTGAGAGAGAGTTTGCATTAAACGCTAAGCTCTGATCAAACAAATTAACATTAGAAAAGGTAATTCAATGAATACTGGACAATCATACCAAGAATTTCCACCCAAAACAGCATTTAAGCATTACTAGTGAGGTGAGTCTAAAAATTTGGGGGGGGGGAATTTTCAATTTTTCGCAAAAAATCTGAAAATATCTCTTATTCTCTGGAAAATACCCGAATACATGTCAGCGATTGAATGCAAGTTATATTAACCCATTTCCAGCTCATTAATGATACTACGTAACCAACTAAACCCATATGTAAACTACTAGTTAACTGCGAACTTACCAGGATTAAACGAAACGCAATTTAGCTCCAGCAATATTTTACCTTTGTAGATAATTTTACTTCCCTCTGGTTGGAACAGCTTATGTCCTATGGTCTAGTACTGACTTTCTGTTAACTTGGGCCCGAGACGAAGTGAGTATAATTGATTTTTTCTTTTTGAGAAAAAGGCCGAAAAATAGCTTTAAGAAATTACAACACATTGAAATCCAAACAATATAATCACAAATTGGAGCAGAATGGAGTTACTTTAATGGGCACTTTTGTCTGACCACCAAGGATCACTCAAGCACCGTCTCCTCGATGCCGGTTTAACTCCATTAAATTTCAAGAAAAATACTTTCCACAAGGGAACAAAATTCTCCGAGATCACAATTACTAACAAAACACTCAGCTGTGTTCACTGAAAGCATTTCAATACAGTCACTTCACCTTTGGCCACTTTTATTCTTTTCACTTTTAACTCTGCATTCAACTACAACACGCGCCATGCAAGCTATGAAACAACACACGGTGAACAAGCATACGCGAGCCCAACTCCACCAGCGGAGGTCAAAACAGCAAATCAGCCTCAGGAGGCAGCTGCTTCGAAAGCAAGACTCGCCATACAGGATAGGAAATTCTCTCTCACGTTATTATCGCTCGTTACATTATTTTTCTCTCTCATTTTTTTTTTAAAAAAGAAACATTTTCTTTCAAAACGTCTGATACCACATAAACGTTAAATAGACGTTACTGTAGACCCACATATAATGCAAATACATCATAATTAGATATAATTATCTTAATATCAATAATATATGACTAGATATTATTAATACAATTTTTGCATTTAATCAGGATTTACATTTTTTTTTTTAATTTCAGTCAATACAAATCTCTATTTCCATGTAGCTGGAATGCTACAAACGGAAATCTTCGATTTACCATTGCGGTTGAAACACTGATTTGCGCAGAGCCAAAACGCTAAGAAATATGGATGTGTTCTTCGACTTGAGTTTGCTAGTCGAGAAAACGTTACTTTACGTTGAAGCTCTATTCAAACCATAGGTGTTTAAAAATACCGGTTTCGATATGGTCGATATGGGTCAGTTCCGAGGTTCAACTTTTATCGACGTAAAACGAAATTTGTAACAAATAGCGTGTAATTATTTTATTTAAAAAGATTTCAGCCATTTCCAACGTCTCAGGACAAGTTATCATAACTATAGACAACACTGTTCCAAAACAGAAATTGTTTCAAGCTTATCATTATTACCAGTTTTAACACTTATATCTATAGAACAAAAACGATAAAATATATCGATATGAGTGTTTTTTTAATTCATTAACTTGACAAGAATTGGTTTTTTTACGTTAACTCTAAGATGAAACCGGAAGAGGTTTAAATTGTCCATTTCCGATTTCAAAGGCTATCATAATAAAAATCAAATGATAATAGATGTCGACAAATTATACTTGGGAAGGATATAAGTTCTGTTTCTTATTTGCAACCTCACAACCCGCAGCAGCGCATCGAAACCGGAAGTGGCTGAATTTATTAGTATTTCTGTTATCAAATTTTCATAGACGAAGACTCGAAAAGATGTAGAGAGATGTTTTTGAGACCGTTTCAGTGTCCCAAGTGTAGCTTCTATCTCATCCCTCCACCCTCTATTCTAATTGGAAGTGCTTCAAATTAACGATAGTTTTCAACATTTATTTTCACTGAATTAATAGAGTAAGGGAAAATAACCCCTTCTTTACATGGGATCAGTGTCCAAGTAACAAACACTATTTTGACCTTGTTTTCTATTGCAACCAGTACTTACAGATGTATTACCTCGAGTCTGAATATTGAATTCGCTTAGTTTCGAAGTCTTAGTTTTACACTTTAAACTATATTCACTTGTTTAACTTGGGTATTGGTACTGATGACTCGAGTAGTATATGTCACTATGTTGATTCCTAATCATAGATGAAAAAATTCGAGCAGTGTAACAGATTTGAGGCAGCCGGGCGAATTATTAAGCAAGATGTAGCTCCTTCACCCTTTTTTCCTCCAGTGCCACCAGTTATTGTTATTTTAGCTCTATCCAAAAATAAAGCAACGATATTTAATTCGTCGTTAAGACAATGATGTATGTGTTACCCACGCCAGGTTCTTAACATTTCGACATTTATCTTGTATATCTCACACATTCGCTAACATCCTATCACTTATTCAATCAATTAAAAGCATTTCACGAACTCGTTTAATTTGATCATTAGTAGCTATCTTACTGTAAACAAAATATTTCGGTGTGATTTTTAAACAGCTTTTTATTTCCTCATTTTCATATGTAATCAATACTTTGTCCGCTTCTATCATTTTTCTAAGTATCATAAATAAAAGCCAAAGCTATTGGGCTTTATGCAGAGTCGTTCTAACTTGTCATCAGAGCCATGCTGAAGACTTCGACGGCCTCTAGTATGACGGTAATCATACGTCAGAACTAATCTGCATTAGCTTCCGGTAACGCACCGGACATACAAGTTTAAGGTCGTGAGTTCGATTCTAATTTGGGTCACATTTTTTGGTATGCAATGATATATTCGTTAGTACATGTAGTAATTATTTCAGTAAACTTTCGTCCCGTTCAATTAATTTTATTCATGTGTGTGTTACAAAAGTTTACTAGCTTGTATAATTCTATAGCAAAATAACAGTGGTGTGTTGTAGAAGAAATTTCCTTTGGATGTATAATAATTTATGTAAGTGATAGTTGATGATGTAATCACGGAGATAAATGTAGATATTTGTATAAACCGATCACACAGCTGCAGTTGTATTTTTAACATATGGCCTGTAAACATTACTTGCTATCGAGTAGAAAGTAGATACTGTCTGTTGAACAGATTCACAAGATATCTCAACTGTAAATAATGCACATTCAATACTACGTTGAAAAATTGATCATTTACCCAACTATCTCGCCTTTAATTAAGCTGAATAACATTACATTGTGCAATATATTGTATTATATAGGTGGTTAATAACATCAGGAAAGAACACCTACGAATTTTCAAAACAAAATTTGAGTAAGTTACTTAACGTTATGTGAAGTAAATAAAGGTTCACGTCGCTAAATATATAGTCGATGTCTATAAAAGAAAGATATCACATATAATTACAAAAGTGATACAAACAAAATGTCTAAGCTAATAGTTTCACTTTGTTTGCGACAGAAATATGCGTGGGAACTGTAATATTTTTCTGAAAGTATAAAACTATGTATGCGGGTTTGTAGGTCAGAAGCGACAAGAGAGTATTATACAACAGGAGCCTATTAAAGTGCGTGATCCAGGGTAGCTTGGTTTAATCGTGGATTATATCCAGTAAAGGTGTTTTTTTTTTCTGACGCCATGAGCCTGCAGCCTACGGAACCATTTAATCACAGGGTGTCTGTGTTTTGTATATTACCGTATGTAGACTTAAGTTTAACGATGAAGAGAATATTGCATTTTCTTCAGTTTTTACATATGCAAGTAAAATTACACAGCAAAAGTTACTATCAAAACTTTTATTGGAACTCGGGTCTGTTGGAAATATTTAACTCTTTAGGTCTTCATTCATAATTTCGTGAACGTATGCACAATAAATTCTTTGTAGCCAGCGAAACAAAAACCTGATAGCGAGGGTGACACCTCTACAACAGTATATAAAAAGTACCAATGCTCAACTTCAACTTTTGAATTCCACAGATCGTTCAGTATATACAGCCAGGGTAAACTTATTGTACACTTATTGTACATTGCATTTTCACAATCTTACTTTTGGCTGGATTGAAATATTGGCCAGTTTCAAGACGCATTTCTACAAAGAAAAAGAAACTTTAACTAAGAAAATATAAGTGTAATGTGTATTTTCTTCGGAATCCGTTGGTGAAGCCTCGAAATATGATATTTTTTAAATTTTTATTTTAAATGTGTTCTTCTTTTCTACTTTCGGCCTTTTAAATATTTATATAGGCTTAGTGTTAATCCAACATTAAGAATATTGTATCATAATTTTCAATCCCTCTATCGCGGAAAAAAGGTTATACCATGTATAAACTATTAAAACTAAGTAGATGTACTGAAGAAAAATTTTTCACAAGGTGTTCTCCCTTGAATATTTTTGTGTATTAACTTGCGAACAAAACCGGTAATTTGAACTAGATTTACTTAGAAAGAAATTGTGATTCTGTGACACATTTTACCAGTTCACATAAGTAAACGGGAAATTGCGTTATATAGATGAAAAATGATGAAAATATTTTGTTTGCCTGATTTTTTTTTTTTTTTTTTAATTTTGTGCCACGAGACCTGCAGTTTTAGACGTTTCACATCTTAGAATACTGAAACTAGTCTATATGTAGTGTTTGAGATGTATGGGTTCACAGCTGAATAATTTTTCATGACATTCCAATGGAAATGTAGGTATCCTTGTTTATTTTTTTTATATGCTTGCAAAGCTGTGATCGGTAAACTGCATCAGATGATGTGTAATAGATATCTGTGCAATACATCTTATTAGGAGGGCAGACCGGAAAGCAACGCGCAATAATTTTTCCCAAAAAAATTTAGTATACCAAAACCAAACAAATCACAAATAAAGTTACGTATTTGATCCACTTTTCTACTGTCACCAACTTTATCAATACGTTTCTATCAGCGTGGTACCGGTTTTAGGATGCCCTGTTCGTGAAAGTCCGTTATGGTGGACTATATAAATGTGCGGACTGCTGTCTTCATTTCCGCATCTGTCGCAAAATTTTGACCGGTGAGGAATTTCTTCATGAGAACATAGAGATGTGAAAGTGTGAGACGAAACAGACTTGTGGACTGGCAGTAATGATGAAATTTGACGTTGCCACCATTATTTTAGTGACGTTTGTCATGCAGGGCACGACGCAACATTAATCAAATTTTTAATTTAGGCTGCAGCATTTACAGTGGTCCTATGTTTAACAAACCTCCCAATAAAACAACAAACGTCCCAGAACACTGTCACAAGCACTTTTCTCGCAAATTGAATCACGTTTAGTTTTTGTCGTGTTGGAAACCAGTGTTTCCACTCCATAAAGACCTGCTTGGTCTCGGTCGTCTAATAGTATGCCCAAGACGTATCACCATTGACGATTGCATACAGATGGCATAACGCGTTAGGTGATCCAAGCATGTCATCATTCGCTGAACTTCGTGGTTATCTGTCAGGTTCTTAAGCACCTAGCGAGCACCAACTTTACGGAATTGCAACGTGTCCTGAGCAAGGTCGTACACTACAGCATAGTAAATGTTGAATTTCTGCAATAAGGTTCGCAGGTGCACACGACTGAAACTAAGAATTGCTGGCTGGATGGCGCTGATTATCTGCGGTGTTGAAGCTGTTACCGGATGCCTGGAGCGTGGCAGAATGCACAATAACTGGAAACATTGCAACAGTCCATATAATCGTCCCCATATACGGTACGCATGTTACAGTAATTTTCTCTTGGTGTATGCCCTCTGATTCATTGAAATCTGATCATAACTGGCTTCTCTTCACATGTGGGGGACAGTAACAGGACGCCATATTCCTTTCGTAGTTCAAGTATGAGTCGCTAGAGCTACATAGGAAAACAAAGAAATCTCTGTAGCGCAAATTTCAAACTCTCTCGTCATGCAATTTCACCATTCCAGCTGGAATAGATGGGGAGAAAAAATTATTGTGGTTTACAATCTGCTTTTCAATTGAAATCATATGGTAATTTTATGTATTTAGGAAACAACGGGAATTTCCTATTTTCGTTTCTTAAAGCCAATAACACTTGCCCAAAGGTTTTAATTACGAGGCCTGACAATAACGTAAGAAGAATGTCTTTTTTTAGCTGATGCTGGCAACCCTGCAAACTTAAACCGCCACTACAAACGGGGTAAGGGAGCTTGTGCGAGGTAGTTAATATCAGACGCACATTTTTCTCGATATATGTTCAGTTCATCCGCAATCATTTTCACGGTTAATCGTCTATCCTGTCAGAGAAGTTCCCTCTTTGTGAGCTCTCTTCCATCCATATTGTTAGTCGCACACTACGATGTTTATCTTCGATTTTTGTTCTGTCTTCCGGAAACATTTATTACCAACAATAAATACACCTCTGCCGTTGATAACAGTTTATTTCCAAAGGCCTGCTGAATCTTCCGGTACGTTACTGAGACAGTCTAACCAAGTTTCATACAGAAGGCGATTACGTTGCACTGGTCAATATTACGTGCTTCCGTTGTTATGACAGGGGTCCAACACACGATCGCACTCTTTAACTTCTAACTTCACAATGAAAAACATTTCGTGCGTGCCACGTGCTGTGCTATTCGAGCAGGCCCAAGGCCACACTCTGGAGACGGTTTCACACTGCAGCGTTGCCAGCAGAAGCTGAAACAATTTTCTTATTACTTTCTTGTCGAACTTCGTATATTGTAAATTTCACCTTCGTAACGTAATCCACATGTCAGATACTCTGCTTTGGCGTACAATTTAAAGTTTTTCTCTTACTGATACAACACTGATTCTAATGATAGTAACGTAAAAAGACAATAAAAAGTAACAAAAGGAGGAGACAGAGTGCTCATCTGTGTAAAGTATACTTTCAAGGTATTCACATGTTTCCTGAAATTATAGCAGAAAATTTCTATCTCAACTGTAAGTACTGATAAATATTATGTTGAATGTTACTCTTCTCCCTCTTAAATATAGCATTTTCCAATGCACCTGTAAATTCAACCGTTTATTTTAAACGATAAGCTTATGCTAATTTTCCTTCTTTGACAAGAGAGATACATGAGATAATAATTTTTGACGTGTATTTATTGATCCTCCTTGTCTCTTTAAAATACCAATTTGAATGAAAGCAACATGATAAAACTCAGGTAAAGGTAGGCACTGAACGAAATAGCTAACTTATTTTAAATAGTAAAGCTGCTTTTCTTTTATAATTAAATGTATACCATGTTTTTTTCATTTTGTTAATATTCAGGGCGTAGCATTCTCAAACGTTCTTATTTAAGAAGAGTGCTTTTTTCACTTAGATGTATATCAATAGACTTAAAGATTGTATAACGGTTTAAAACTTAATATCTTAATATGATTGAAATGATATTAGAAGCACTAGTAGAGATTAGCATACTGCTTGAAATGACGTATTTTGTACAAAATTTTAAAAGTGGTTATAGTCTTGTTTTCTTTCTTTGTCATAATACGAATAGTTTTGGTAGTTGTAATTTCAAAAATCTTTCGGAATTGCTAAATTATATACCACAAAAAATAATGATATAGTACACAAGTACTGTCAGTGAGAGCGTGCCACCATTTTCACCTGTAATAATGAGACGTTCATTCCATAGTGTAACGTGGAAGTACGCATTTGAGTTAAATCCGATAACTAATAGATAATTGTAGATACGATTTGAGATATCAATCTAAAGGACATCCTTTTCTTTGGAGAGTAGAAATGATACTAAAACACTTCAATAGTTCTCTTCTCGTATTATCTACAAGATTTTATGTAATATTACAATAGTTTTATAAATCAGTTTATCGGGGGAAAGTGCAGAACACTGTATCTCCACTTTTTATGGAATTTTAGATTTTGGGTGCATTCAATTTCCCACATCTTACTCTACGGGCGTGTGAAAGGTCGTAAACGAAAATCCGCTAAAGAAAAACGTGAAAAAACTAACTTTTAAAACCTGGTATCGCATATAAGATAGTGTAAACAGATTTCTTGCTCTCTTGAAATTTTGGTTTTGGCGAGTTATGAATTTTAGCACTTTCGTCATTCTAAAACTTATGATTACCTTGAAAAGCTTCACGATAAAAATGCAATATTTTTGTTGCTCTATTTTAGATGCAAACTTCTGCATTCCTTTCTTGTTGTTCCATATAGTGTACCTAGATTTCCACTCCCTATTTTACTGAATTTGTTACAGGATCCATACAAATGAAAAACCTCACACATGCAGAGAGTGTGGAAACAAATTTGATCAGCGTTCAAGTTTAGCTAAACATACGTTAACACATACAAATAAAAAACCTCACACGTGCCAAGAGTGTGGTAAGAAATTTAATCGACGTTCAAATTT
Organism: Thermobia domestica; assembly: GCF_964235325.1. Taxonomy (NCBI): domain Eukaryota; kingdom Metazoa; phylum Arthropoda; class Insecta; order Zygentoma; family Lepismatidae; genus Thermobia; species Thermobia domestica. Next base: position 338,398,560 of record NC_137456.1, on the reverse strand, counting down.
AGCTAGACACACATTAACACATATTGGTATAAAACCTCACAAATGCAAAGAGTGTGGAAACAAGTTTAGTCAACGTTCACATTTAGATACACACATGTTAATCCATACAGGTGAAAAACCTCACACATGCCAAGAGTGTGGTAAGAAATTTAGTCACCGTTCTGATTTAGCTAGACACATATTAATACATACAGGTGCAAAAGCTCATACATGCAAAGAGTGTGGTAACCAATTTAGTCAGCGTTCAAATTTAGCTAGACACATGTTAACACATACAAATGAAAAACCTCACATGTGCCAAGAGTGTGGTAAGAAATTTAATCGACGTTCAAATTTAGCTAGACACATATTAATACATATTGGTGCAAAACCTCACACATGCCAAGAGTGTGGTAGGAAATTTAGTCACCGTTCTGATTTAGCTAGACACATATCAATACATACAGGTGCAAGGCCTCACACTTGCCAAGAGTGTGGTAGAAAATTTAGTCACCGTTCTGATTTAGCTAGACACATATTAATACATACAGGTGCAAAATCTCTCACATGCAAAGAGCGTGGAAACAAATTTTGTCAGCGTTCAAATTTAGTTGCACACATGTTAGTACCTACAGGTGAAAAACCTCACAGATGCTAACAGTAGAGGAATAAATTTATTCGACGTTCACATTGAGCTCCACACATGTTAATACATACAGGTGGAAAATTTCACATGGGCAAAGAGTCGAAGGAAATTTAGTGAACGATCAAAGTTGGTTAAACACGTTGATACATGCGTTTGAAAAACATTACTTACTCCAACGGTGTGGGGATTTTGTCAACGTTCAAACTTGATCAAACATATCTTGATACAGAGTTAAGAAACTTCATACACGGCAAGACTCTCAGTAGAGATTTCTTCAAACTGCATTTGTTTATACATACGTTAATAATCATAGGTGAAAATTCTCTTCAATACCAAGAGTTTGAAGTTGATTTTGAGTTTAACGTCCCGTTCGGCAGCGAGACTATGTGGACCTTTTTATAAGCGTGGTATCCAAACCACGAGCTACCGCCGGGAATCGAACCCTGGATTCCCACACCAAAGGTGCGTACGGTAACCGCTTAGCCTCCTCTTACCGCCTTCTATGCCAAAAGTGTGGGATACGATTTGTGCAAAATTAACATTCGGCAGAAGGCGGTAATTAGCTCAGGGAAAAGAGCTCAGTGTTTGAAAAGAGAGTTAGTTTAAGTTCAATTTTGGCAAAGCATATGTTAGCACACACTAATGAGAAAGCTGATATATCGAAGGAGTGTGGAGAAGAAAAATTTTGGAAAAGATCAAACACTGCAAAATATATTAAAACATGAAAGTTATAAAGCTCACAGGTGCTATGAGTTTACAAAATTTTCTCGCAAATTCAATTTGTGTAAAACACCCACACAGCACAAGCACGTCCAAATATGATCCAGGAATTTAGACGATTCAGGTTGTCTGAATGTAAGATAGGCCAACATGTTACGTGCGAATTGCGTCTATGAGAAAGTAAAAATCCATTGATACTTGACCATGAACATATAGTGTACCTTAACAGAATACTAAGAGCATGTCCACTTAACGTTTGTATAGATCTTAATAGTACCCCATGCAAGGTCCATTACATATCCTCCGCTTTTTGGAGAGCCAGTGAGTCAGTGAGAGACATTGCGGACGTAAGTAGATGTTCAGTATGTCATCAAGACATCGATGTGTACGTTTACAGACGTTCATTTGTCACGGATGTGAACTTTAATAGAGGTAAATCTTTTGTCGAAAATTTTTCCAGTAAACCTTCAGGAATTCGAATGTGTGCCCATTATACACCAGATACGTACTTGTATAAAAGTGCAATGTATGTCGTGTGGATGTCAGTAACTGAGTTTTATGAACTTACACAGACGTACAGTATTCTGCCGTAGACGTAAAGCGCAGGTAGAACGAACAGTTAGTGTACATCCGCTGGACGTTCCTAAGTATGTAGAGGCACGTCCCCTCGACGATTCATACGTATAGCGAGGGATGTTTCATAAGTATATAGAGGGACGTCCACTAGATGTTGGACAATCTCTGTGTGTGCGACTATGGATGTGAACAGGCGTCGAATGTCCAAATTAAATGCAGCTCGTAAGGGAAATCTTATCGGTAAACATATAGTTTTCTCGCGTCAAACTCATCCATTAAACTTATATTTTCATATAACAATGTACAATATTAATTCAGTAGAAAAGGTTGCTTTTCTTTCCTTAGTTCCAGGCAAGAAACCTCTTGATTGTACCGAAATGCTTTCCATTAAGAGACGCCTCTACTTTTGGCTACATGCGTCGTCTGTAGCGGTAAAACACAGATCGTCATACCAACGTACCTGTGGAAATAAAAGTGACATAATCAAAACTTTTAAGTCTACAATAAAAGCTACTTAAAAAGTTGATACCAATCGAGCAGTACTTCTAGAAACATTGTAAAATGTACTTCAGCAATCAGGTCTTTGACTTTTACGCGGATATTATATTTGTATGACATTAACTCTGGAATACATTAAGTAACTAAACGACTGTTAAGAATTACTTAACTACACTTTAAAAATCTTCCACAAACAAAGAGTAAAGTATATACGGTCTTGGTTTGGCTGTACTCTTGAAGATAATATCTACTACAAAACATAGAATTAAACACTAATTACACGCGCCTGTAATACTTGTAATTCTTCTCCACGTGCAGGCAAAGCTTGATAGTATAATTATGAGTACATGCATTCCATGTAATTAAATTATTATAGACAGGAGTGACTTTATTTACGTGTTTGACTGTACAAAATTGACTTCAATTTTGGTTATTATGTCCACTTGGTTCACAATTTTTGACCTAGAAATGAACCTTTTTTTTTTTTTGTCTAAAAAATCTTTCAAGTCAAAAGTATAGTAAACATATTTAAACATCAAAAATGTCCTCGATAGGATTTTTTTTCTTTTTTGTAATTTTCAACTGGCTGTCTTCACCAACGAAACTGAAATTAAAAAATCACATATTAAGACGTCAATAATGTCATTAATCCCTTCACATTCAGTTACTCATACACATTCATCAATATAGTTATAAATGAAATTAAACAGGTAATTGGCATGAATAAAAAGACACAACACATACAGCATACATATGCCTAAATACGTCCAGTGAGATTCAGTATACGTATACAGTGCTTTAATCAAGGGTTTTGGGACACCCAAGAACGTACCCCCTTACGACGGTTTAGTTTTTATTTACCTAGTACATCATCTTTTCGAGAGATTCATAAGTTTGCCAAACAATCATATGTAAAATTTAAGAGCATTTAGTTGCTCTGGTAGTCATTAATAAAATACTTTCCTCTGTATTTTCAACTTTAAAAATTGAATCTTCTATTTTGAGTGAGGTATGTATTGTGCTAATTCTTCCTGTATTTCCATGCACAAACCTACTGCAGGGCTCCATATTTGCGGAAAAAAAGTAAATTATTACGTAAAGAATTTGTCGGGTACATTACGAAGATAAGCATATCATACCTTCCTTTTCTATGAGTTAAGATGTAAATTAGAAATAAAGTTTCTATTAGGGCTCGAATTTCTATGAGGTCACATCTTCATCCTGTCGTCCTTTCATATGTATAATTAAACATAAACATGTTTCTGATTGTTGTAATAAAGAAAATGTTTTTGCTGGTTATATATATGTATATTTGAACCATATTTTGGCGTGAGGTAATGTGGGCTTGAAGTAATACAAAGGCTTATTTTTGATCATATTTTAGACGGGTTTCATTTTTGTTTAAATAGATACCTGTCATCATTAGGAATGAGGAGATAGTCATTCAGTTTTTGTCTTATAATGTCAGTAATATGCTGTGATCTATTCTTCAGAGCATACAGATATTCATTCAGGCCAAAAAAACTAAGTAAATGCCTTAAAAAATGATTATTCTTAGAAATATATTTGTTAAAAATTCAAGTTTAAATACATTTTCAGTAAAACATTATTTACTTCGCGTGTATTTGAGCACATTTTGAGTCATAGTGTGTATTTTTTCGGTCATAAAACATGCATATTTCCAACTTTGTTGGTCATAGAGATTCGAACCCTAGTTGTTATATTTCTCCGATTGTGATTGGTAACCTATATCAGTTATTTGCTGAAGACAGGATTCCATCTTTGTTCCTTATGTAGGTGAGTATTCAACAAGATATAAAAAGCTGGTTTAAGAGAAACAATCACCTTTTCATATCTCCTGGATGCGGACCTACGTACTCCAGAAGTAGCTATTTCAAACATATCGTATATTTCTTCCTAGAATTTGCAAATATTAAAAAGAAAAACTTAATTTAAGGGTAGTTTACACTCTCTTATGATCTAGATGTAAGGAGATAAGTTAATGTTTGCATGAATCCTATACGTTTGCCTGTAGCTCTACTGTCTGACCACGGAATTTTATCAGATAACTTTCATTCTCTATTGACATCTCAGAGCATATTTTATACTTCTTGAGTAGCATTCTGGTTGTAAGTTTTGAAGACCCCTTGTCTGCCTAGGTATAGATTAAGTATGCAATTAGTATCATAATCTTCAAAAAAAAATAAATAAATAAATAAATAAATAAATAAAAAAATAATAAAAATAAAAAATAAATAAATAAATAAAAATCGAAAACTTGAATCGCGTTGGGAAAATCATCGATTTTCCATTATTTTACCTAGTAAATGATCAGAAATGATTTTTTATCTATACAAAAACAGTAACAATAATTTTCAATGTAAAAATAGTAGCACAATTTTTATATCTGGACAAGATAAGTACTATTAATATACTTTTGATTGTTGAATGTTGTACAAGTGTTAGTTCATCATCAGAACTAATTAGAGAGGTACAAATAACTCAGCAGGCTATCTATTCCGGTGATCCTGTAAGAGTAGTTCCATGGGAGTATATTTTTGTGTGAATTCTGACTCAACCTGAAATCAAATTTAGAACATTGTTGCTGTTAAAATAACCATAATTTTTTTCTTATCAAGTCTTCAGGTCTGAAACCCGTTTTTTTTTTTTTTTTTTTTTTTTTTAAGTAGCACTTAAACTCTCTCAGCACCGACTGAGAAAAATGAAGCCAGGAGCCATTCGTACCAAGTACGAAAACATGTTAACAAATCGTTAAGAAGGTTTGCATTAAGCTTTCTCTCTCTCTCACCCGACACCCCATATGAATATATATGCATCAAAGAGAGAGACAAAAAGCTTATCTATGTCCTCCTCTTAACCAAATCCAAGCTATGCGCTTGTACGTATATGTACCTCTTAGCTGGTCCGTTCTGTTACGGATTTACAAAAGGGTCCGTTGCGACGTTAATTGTCATCCAAATAAGTCTGTGTAGGTCCGTGGATGTAACTTGGATACTGCGGTTACATGTAGATATTAAGACCATTTTGTGTGAAAAATAAATATTTAGCGAATATGGATCATGAATTAAGCATACTACGTCAGTTATTTCCAATGGAATGTTCCCTGACATCACACATTGCTTCTGGGATTTTTAATGAATACCTCTCTCAGAGCAAAGAAAAGGCAACATAGATGGCGAAGATTGTGGTAGTTTCACTGATAAACTGCTCGTGCGACTAACGAAAACCTAACCTTGTTTTTTTCAGTTCCATTTACTTCGTTTCCATCATCTTTCTCATCATGTTCTCTTCAGTATCATAATAAAAGCAAGACACAGGCGACTAAAATTACTATACTAGAATATTCGCTAGATATCTTCTTCAACTTATCATTTAAGCTCCTGCAGATGAGTCCTTGTTTCTACTATAACCTGAAGATGTTAGCAGAATGAATACCAAAGGAATCGTTCATTGAACACGACAGAATTCCTATTCCTGGTTAGTTACGACTGTCGATTTATTGTAAAAATAAACAAATAAATGAACACTAGTAAATACCGTAAAGAGGATCATGGAATATTTTTCAATATGGAAACCGGATCTTTTCTTCCGGTTTGAGTATAGAGATTAGTGTTGATATGCGATATAATCTTGGGGCACTTCATGAATTATACAAAAGCCCTTCTAGCCGCATTATACAGACATTAACGTTAAAACGAAAACTGATTTATTTTCCCCACCTTCGGTTTTAGTAGAAAGTTACAGTCGAGATAGAACATTCTTGAAATACTTGATTACACAAAACTGCTTTTCGCTATCTTTTACCGTTTTTGATCTAGCCATACCGATAGTTATCAACACTAAAAGTCAGAAGTGTTTTCCTTTTCACCACTTGTGGTTTGATTAGGAGTTTAACACAGAGGATGATAAATAGCCCAACAACACTAAATTGATCCCCAAAACAACTCCTTCCTGCATCTTTGCTTTATGATGTAGGTTAAACTGGAACCGAAGTTTCAGATAATTTTTAGCACTGGATTTTCAGCGAATTTCTCGCACTGTGGATTGCAATATGAAAAGGATAACGATACTCGCAAAATTTGTGGATTGCAATATGAAAAGGAAAACGTAGTAAGCATAAATTCTATGTAGATATCGTTGATTAAAACACTCATTTCGTAACGATTTGCGTTGACGCTGAGAAAATTTGTGGTAAACTTCAACTGAAATTCGGTATATCTCGGGATCATGACAGCTCAGCGACTTGGTATTTACCTTGAAATTCGCGCTATACACCTGTTATCGCAAAGTAAAACGTGAATTTTGCTATGTATTGATACAAAGCCACACGAATGTGGGTAGAATAAAAAACACGGAAATCCACAGTCATGATGACTGGTCTGAGAAGCATTATACATTTTTCGACCGAGTTGCATTCCAACGGGCGAACACACTTGAGGAAACGTTAAACCACAGAAGTTCATAGACAATATTGGCAAATATAAGAGTGATGAATTCAAGCTTAAACATAGGCAAACCCGGAGGGGAACTAAGAAATTTTCCCCCTCCCTTCTAGCGGAAAACGTACAATCATGGGGAAGTTCGTGTCTCTTTACTAAAGTAACGTCTCTAAATAGCAATGTTAAAACTTTTTTAACCGCATCGCACAATGGAGTATTTCTGTGAGAGTCCTGACCAATATTATTTTTGAAGTATTTTAAAGTGGAAATCATTGTTGTTGAATTTCGACTTATTTCATATTGATAAATACATTGAATAAAACTTATATGCACAAAGATATGTATTTATTAGGAATAAGTACATACTACAAGTTTACATATATGTACAATATTGTCATATGAGGGGCGTAAGCCTGATGGCCTGCTTTCGATTCCTAGATTGTGAACTCCGCGCCCCTTTGGAGGGATGTGCAAACATTAGTAAAGACGGAGGAAGTTGGAAATGGCCGTTTCGAGAAAAGCATTTATTGGTCATGTTAACCTGGTTAAAGTAGGAGTCCGGCCAGCTGAAGCAGAGAACTTTCCTCAGCGCTGAGGAAAGTATATACAAATAAGTAATTAAAACAACCACGTTCTTGTCTAACAAAATAGTTACAAACAAGAAATTTTAAAAAGGAAAGAAAAATATATAAAATATATAATTTGAAAACTGTATAAAATGTGTAATATGAAAAACATCCTTGGCGAAGCATTTCTATAGCTAATAAGCTGGCTGGATTTTCTTAGTTTGCCGCCAGATGGAACCGTGGCGCTGGTGTAGCTTGTTTCGAACGCTCCCTCCACTCCCTCATACCATCAACTTTTGTGGCTCCCCTCCAGATCCACCTCCTCTGTTCTGCTTTGGAGTACCCTTGTTCCCTCTTTTCCACTATTCTTACCCAAGGTTAATCCAGGAGGTAGACTATATAAGGAGTCTAGAGAGGACATAGATAAGTTCCGGTTAGCAGAAAACCGTGGACTATCGAACTGATCGGATGTGTTAGAAGCAGTCTCCGATAAATCAAGATATGGCGTGACTTACTTTTTGCTGAGACTCACTGTAGCATGTAGAGTTCGACTTCAAGTAAGTAAGATGCATCATCCTTCACACAGCAGAGGTTAATTCAACAAACTACTCTTTCCTTTCGAGTTTTATTCCAATCGACTCTCTCTTTTTGTTTTTTTCTCTTTTACTACTTTTCCCTCATTCCCGAGTTTGAACAATAAGTTGAAGGAAAAACTGAAAGCGTGGACACATTCTTAAACTCGATTTTTTGGAGCATCATGTTTATTTTACTCCGACTTCACTCACCCTCGCAGTCACAGTGGCAGTTGGCCCTCGCCCTCGTTCACCCTCTCCGTCGCAAAGGAAATTGTCCATCGTCCTCGCGCACACTCGTCCTCGTGGTGACAGCTCTCACCCTCGTTATTATTGCCCTCGTTCTGGAAACTTGCCCTCTCGAAGGGAGTTGTCCTTCACCCTCGCCTCGTAGTGGAAGTTGGCCCTCGCAGTGAAAGTTAGCTCTCGACCTCGTTCAAACTCGTCCTCATGAGGATTGTTGTCCATCGCCCTCGCGTTCCTACTGTAAATTTCTCCTTGCCCTCGTTAACCCTCATCCTCGCGTAGGAAGCTGTCCTTCGCCCTCGCCCACATATCATTGAGGGCGAGGTTATTTTAGGGTAAGAAAGCCCTCGCGAGGATCAGATCCTCAATTTTCCAGCATATTTCCTGAATTATTTCTTTAAAATACCTCATAAACAAAGAAAATTATACATTCCATCGTATAACTTACTCCGGATTACCTAAAATGGAACAAATCATTGACCACTCGATGCTTAATATTACCATGAATATGTTCAGGTAAAATTTGAATAGAGTTTCCTTTATATCTTTCGCTTCAAAACTTGTGTTGCCCATGAGACGAGTCGACACTAGAAATAAGAAAAATGAAGTGAAGTGTATGAGTTTTACGTCCCACGGTTATGGGAGTTAGGTTAAATTAGACGGTGATGATGAGAAATGAATAAAATGATGGAATGAAGAAAGTGCGAGAAACGGGAGAACCCCAAGAAAACCCCTGAGCACTATTTGTCCACCAGAAAGTCCACACGTCGCGATCTGGGATCGAACCAGAAACTCCAAGCACCGGAGTTGAAAGTTCTACCACCGCGCCCCGTACGAGAAATAAAGTTTATTATTTCGTCTTGTAAATTTTATAGAAGTCTCATCCCGTCTCAATTCTTTGAACCTTCTTTATTGTCTCGATTCTCAACAATTCACTTCTCCTCTCGTTCTGTAAATTTACGTAAAATATGTATTCCCTTATCTAGTTGTTCTAAGAATCTGTCTGCGTCACTAGAAATGTAAGAAGTGTGTATCTAATAACATTTAAACCATATTATTATCGAGATATACAGTGTAATGATTAGTGTATTCTTAAACGTTCATAAAGCTCTTCAGTGTGATCGCAAATCACTTTTATCAATTTATAGGTTTTACATACGGATCATTTAGGAAAAAGACTCGGGGGAACGAGTGTTGCTCACGAGATAAAAAAAAAAAAAAAATTCGTCTTGTCTCATAGTGCAAATTAAAAGAGTGATAATGGTGATGAGATTTAAAAAGTGTCCTTTTATCATGTTTCTTTGATGAACTATTAGCGTATAAGGTAATATATAAGATTTTCGTAAAAGATTGAGTTAGTTATTTGCATGAAATTAGTTTGGTGAATTTTGTTTACAATTCCAGCAATAACACCCTTTGTAATATGTGGTATATATTTCTTATTTGCAAAAATAATTGGCCCATTTTTTAATGTTTGTTTTGTGTGTAGAAGTTATTTTCTATTTTAGCTAAGCTGAAGAGGAAGACACCTCTACTAAATTCAAAGATATCTTTGCGTCATCACAGGACGAAGTATCGTTTGTTCCTCTCCTTAGTGTCCCTATTGCGGCAGCTTCAGATCATCGGAGAACCCTTTCTCTGCCCCCAAAGAGTTCGTCGTGAATCCAGCTCAGGATTCCAGTCCAAGATTGCCTTATAGCTGCAGATAAAATCTTAGGCTTTATAGCTGCAGATAAAATCTTTTCTTCGGGTACTGTAAATTGAAGGTTCGTTCTGACGACCTTTCCAAAGAATGCGTATTGGTTGGTTAAGAGGTAATATTGTCTGTTGTCTAATAATAATACCGTATTTACTCGCGTAATTTTCGAACTTTTTTAGAGGAAAGTTGTTTTGAAACAAGGGTGCGTAAATTATACGGGAAAAAAATTAGCCACATCAGTGAACATCATCTATTTTTTTTTCTCAGTCAAAATAACACGAAAATACCGGTACACATTTTGTTTGTAGTTAGAATTGACAACCAAACAACTAATTCTAAATTTGTAGAAAAATAACATTAAAAAATTGATTAAGAAGCCGTGTGGTTTCTTACAAATCACTGTCAAATCCTCGCATGCGCAAATTACGCAAGGAAAATAAAATATACAGAAAATGCTCGTCAAAATTGGGATGCGAAAATTATGCGAGGGCGAAAATTACGCGCGTATTTACGGTAATAATAATAACATGTGTCCGAACGAACTTTATACTACTGCATAAGAACTTTTTAAGAAATTATCATATTTAATGTGTTATTAGCACTACAATATGTCTTCAAACAACTAAAAGTAGAGGCTGTTCCTGAGGGAACTCATATAGTTACAAATTTAAAGGTTTCTTGCTTCAAAGTAACGGGTGTAAAGGTAGTATAATGGAATTAGAAGATGCAGAGCCCGACTGGGAACACTATTCCGGGACCACAGCCTCCCAACTAATTTGCAAATACACTATATTGCATATACTAGAGTGCCCCAGGGTGTGTGTATGTGTGTGTGTGTGTATACTTTGAACATATAAAACTTTGTTTTGTGTGGAACAACAACATATTGCTTCTTTCCAGAAACAACATAAACTATTCATCTAATAATTAAGCGCGAGACGAACTGAGGGAACTGAACCCGAGCGCGAGCCCAGTTGAAAGAAATGAGTCCGAGCCCGAGCAAGCCCAGTGCAAAATGGCAATCTATGATCAAAACTCATTCAATCAAGTCTTTTTCCATCTAATCTACTGCATTCTGTTGGTTCTCTCACTGCTTCTGTTCGTTCAAATATCAGCGTTCTTAAGATTGTCATTTGCTGCTGAATAACGTGAGTCACTGTCTGTCCATCAGTAATCTTTAAACGTGAGAGTGTAGACACTTTTTAACTAAAAAAGTCTTTAGATAGGCATGGCAACAATGAGGCACACTCACTTCTAAACGTAGCGCTATTTCTATCAGGAAACTTTCATGGCAAACACGTAAATATTATATTCATTTGCATTATTATTTTTAATAATTATGTAGAAGCACACAAGAGAAATTCTCCACTGCAATTAAGTGAAAGAAAGAATACGACTATCCTATAATCTTACTATGACATCAATTATCATAGAGCGGACATAGCAGATGTTATTTTAAATATTATATTCTTCTAAAAAGTGGTCAAACTGCAAATTCAAAATAGTTGTTGTTAAAAAGGCTTGTCCGTCTCCCTCGCTTGCCTTCGTTCTCGCGAAGGAAATTGTTCATCTCCCTCGGGCAACCCACGCCCTCGTTCACTCGCCTTCGCGCACCCTCACCCTTCCAGTAACAATTGATCCTCGCCCTTGCGAAAGGATTTGTCCATCGCCCTCGCGCTGAAGACGCGTCCTCGCCCTGGCGAAGGAAGTTGTGCATCGCCCTCACTCGCCCTCGTATTGGAAATTTTCACTAGCCCTTGCGCATCCTCGCTGCCGAAACTTCTCACCCTCGTGCACCCTCGTCTTCGCGAATGAAGTTGTCCATCGCCCTCGCCTTCGTGTTGGAAATATCTCCTCACTCTTGCGTACATTCAACCTCGCTTCATTGTGGGCGAGAGAGCTTGAGGGTGAGGATGCCCTTGAGAGGGCCACCCTCGCGATGGTGAAAATCTCTGGAATAGTGTATCGGGCAAAAATATAGACGTTAATCTTAGCAATTTATGTAATCACGACACATATAAGAAATTAATGTCTCACATAGTTATGTTTCCTCTCTTGTACTCATCTTGTATATCTATTCTAATATTGTAATAAACTCTATTATTTCTCATTGAACTTCTCCTGTGGGGATATTATGATAATACGATTAGAGACAACAAACAACTGAGCGAGGACTTCGATATGTATTCTCTATGAGCTTCATTTCATACCAGCGAATCAAAGAAGATAGGAGTATCTGGGTTAAATGCGGGGTGTTAACTAATTACAGCCCCGTTTGGAAGGAAGGAGGGAGAGAGAGAACGAATTCCAAATCCGTACAAAGCAAAGCTCTATAATGAAAATTGTCCTAAATGGAATAGTGTGTGCTTCTTGCCACGAACACACACTATGTGGTTCGTATCACGCCTCTCAAACACGTTGGAGCCCTCAAACAGTTAGTGATCGGCTGCCGGATTAAAACCGGTGGACCGCGTCATCTTCAGTCACCAAGTCACCACACGTTCGTAAAGGTTGATGGAGTTTCGCCAGGTATGAATGGTGTACTCTAGAGAGTAACTATACACCCCAACAACCCCAACTGTAATAGTTGGTGTCAACCGCCGGTGGTACTGACGTTTTACTTTTACACTCGTTATGTCGTTTGCCCAGGCTTGTGCATCGGTGAGGCCAGTGCTACAATGTACCAGAGGTACAGTTTCATTTTTATTTTTATATGTAAAAATACACACTTGGTTTCATCATTTAAGTATTACTACCGTTTTGTGTTTTTCTTACAAATGAATCATGAAAATAATTACTTTCATTGGAGTCGTAGTATACCTGCTAAATAGTATGTAGTCAGTGAACAGTGATGTATAATACCGGGATAGTGCTCAACCTACAAATACAGATATGAAAACGATTATAATACGTAAGTAGTTTTGAATGTAATTTCTCAATCCTTTCCTTATCTGGAGCATAGTATAAAGGCACCATTATTCTCTTCGAGCTCTGTTATGTGACGTTCGCTAATAATCCTCGATTAGATCAGAGCCTATGTTAATTTCGTGTTGCGTCAAAGTGAAACATCCTCCCTTTTAAGTATAAGACAGCAAAAAATATTGTATAACGGAAGTGAACAGATTACACGAAGTAAATTGAATTTTATTTTATCTATGTTATCCAAATGATAATACAGCAATAAACTTAATACTCGTTCTAAAAACATGGACAGGAGAAGGAAACGCAACTATCCTCTTAAAGCAGGACAAAAATTCTTTATTTTTAATCTTCTTGTATGTCACTTCCTGATGAAGTAATTCTTCGCGAATTAACTTATTTCTGCTGTATGCATGTTTTTATAATAGGACCTAGGATAAATCATAGCGTTGCTACGGATATATGTTGAGCCACTAATGAAATAAAAAGAGAAACATTGAACACTAGACCCATGAGTTTTCCGCAGTAAATAAAAACGCTGGCGCAAAGTAGGGAAATCATATTGCCCAGCTGGCGATGGAAAACCTTATTATATATGGGATTCATATGGCAATGTTTATTGTTTATATAGTGATAAAGTTCAAGGTAAAGTATACGCTATTCCTCAATTTAGTCGTTGGCAACATAGTAATGCGCCGAAGTATATTGATACGTAGGATAGAACCTTGTATTTAGATCCTCCCACTCCGACTTCTGACGTGCAAGAACCACCTGAGATCGGTTGTGAAACAACCCGCTTAGCAGTTTGTAGTCATGCAGGACCTGCGCTTAATCCTGCACAAGGAAATTAGAAACTGATTCCATTACTTCGAACTTTGGTTCTTGAATCGGAAATAGAGAAATGCCGTCTGGAATGAATGCTAGGGAGTTGAGAAACAACAATAATTTACAAGAGGAATTAGAGGTAGCAGAATGGTGGCTGGTCAGGTAGATACGAGGACCACTATAGAGTTATAATCTACCCCAGGCGTTTTTTCCTATTAGAGAGTCGAACCCAGTTCGTCAGAAAGGAATAGACAACGAAATTTTAGAAAATAAATCTCCTAAAACCGAAAATGGCAGTAGGAAAGAAGCCTTCCTCTATTTGCGTGAACCTGACAGTCCGGAAACAATTTACTTGCCAGTAAAATATGAACCATCAGATTCCATCTCAACCTGCGTTAGAACAGTTTGACTAGGAAACTCATAAAACTATTATTAGAAACTAACTTAGCGGCGTCGATATAAGCATTAAACTTGACTTGGCTGATACGGGTATCGAACCCAGAGCCTCCAAATAGCATCTACTAAGTGCATACAAAGAAAATGATCCGTACTACTCAAATATTAGTCGGGACGACGAAATAGTAAAACGACTTAGGAGATAATTACAAACTGACTTATCGCCAGTGATAGGAGCCTTAGCACAACCACTGATTAGAGGAAATAAAAATAAGGTACAAACCACCATGGTTCGTTGCATGGACTAGGGTGTAGAAATATTATGGGTACTTTTTCAGGCAGATCCAATCATTCCTAGCGAGAACTTATCACTAATAGATCATGTAATTGTAACCGCTATAGTGTAATCTGGTCGCTGTCCGTGGCTCGTGGTACTACCAATAAGTATCTTCCTGATACTTTAACTTACCTGGACAGGACGATGAAGGACCTCTCCAAGGAAAGGTTACAAACTGTTTCCAAATCGCTCGTCGGTCTCAATAATGCGATGAGCATTAGGCGCCGAGAGGTTCGGGCGTCTCGTCTCGAAAACCTCACGGACGATCAGACGGTCATCCAGACAATAACGCCCACAAATATCACTCATACAAACAACGAAAACACACTTGATTAAATAACACTATACTTATTTATTAGAACACTATTGTATAAAAAAATAACGAAGAGGAATGGATACAACACTGAACACTAAATATATATAATAATTTTCGTCGCTGAAATCACACTTTGCCCTTTTCAGGCAATATAGCCCTTCATATATATATGATTATAATTCAGATATCACTACAAATGCTTCTCTCACACCATTGATACACTTGGGGGATTAGCACTAGGGAAACGTTGTCTGGATCGTCCCACGATGAATCCAATTGCTGTGCCGACGATCCCGCGGCGTAAAGATGCGTCTTCAGCAAATTAAGAAAAAGGTCTCCACAGTGGAATGCTGATGTTGGAGGGCGCGTGTATAACTTTTTAAACGCACAAGGTTTGCGGACCTGGGGCTACACTAGCTGGGGCTAGCCGTAACAAAACGTCCTTCAACGGCTAATAGCTTGTGCCCCTTAACAAAGAGTTACATTTGAAGCTCGACGCGATATGCGGCTTCCAGACCAGGAGTCAAACTCTCTGAGCATCCAAGCTCAAGCTACGGGTTGCAATGATCAACTAAAAAGTGTTGGCAGTTCTTTTCAAAAATCACTCAGTTAACTCACCTGTATGCACATACAAACAGAATACGGAAAAGAATTTATGTTAATTTTAGTCAACTGCCTATAATGCACTAGACACGGCGATAACTTTGGCGTGAGAAAGTACAGATAAGGGACTACGAAACAACGCAGTCGGTGCCACTTTGGTTGCTGAAACATCTGGTCAGCCCGTATTTCTCTAATCTATAATAATGTTTCCATAAGCGATTAAAGAAAGCACTTAATTCAGTTCCAAATAACTGCAGAATATACACTGTGCATATAATAAGTCAGGGAGAAACACTGAAATGGTTAGTCACTAACTGAAATGTTCTCAGCAGAAGCAATGTTTTAAACATATATATGAAAAAATGATGAAAGACTTCTGTGTCCAACTGTGTGGGAAAGAAGCAATTCCCATCGAAGAAAGAACTTATGTACGTTGCAGAATAAAGTATAAATCGAAAATAAAGATCACTGTCTTTACGAAATATATAGAGTGTCCACAAAAAATCCTTCTATAACCTGGTGGCGGTTATATAATAGGGAATATCGACATCGAGGTTCAAACTGAATATCCCATGCGGAGAACGGACCGTAGTGTTCAAACCGATTCCCATAAATGATTAGCATCGAGACTAATCCGGATCTCAAAGCGTTATGTAGGGTTTCTACTCAAACCAAGCCCGCAAGCTTTCCGCTGGAAGAAAAACTGTCGCACCTAGAAGACATGGATAATTTTCTTAGTGTAGTTAGGCGAGTTAGATGTTCAGATGGAATCATTAGTAATTCCAAATCCGAGGATGATGATACTGTAAAGGAAGCGTGGCTGGAATATAAATTGAACCGATTACAAGCTGAAAACGAGTCTCTCTCCGAGTTGGAATTATAGCATTTCCACAGAAGTAACCCAGAGTTAAATCCCACCTTATTGAGTAACGAAGCAGCGCTGTATACTCCGTTGAGCCCAGAAGACGACCTTATCTATTCTAATTGGGACACCTTAGTAGCATCCATGCCCCAGTGAGCAGCTCGAGACCTCATTCCTAGTAAAGGTAACGAAGAAGATGATGACGCCAACCTTGATATTGATGCAAGACCTTCAGTGGAAGAGAATAAAGAAAATGAAGATATTTTTCCATCCACCCTTCTAACCAGATAGAGGAAGAAATAGGAGCGGATAACAACAACTCGTGGTCGTAATCTAGAGTTTTAGAATATATCGAAAAGATACCGGTATTAGAGTATGCGGAATACGAACCTTCCATAGTGTGTTTACAGGAGATAAAAAACCAAAATCTTCTTCATCTCCTTTACAACCAATATTAGTTCAGGAAAATATAGTGTCAGACCTAGTAGTAGTTTATTATGTACAGCCTATACGAGCTCGAAACATAGTAAAAGTTAATCACCGACCATTTAAAGAAATGAAAATGTACAGAAAAGTGGACAGTATATCGCGCTAAAATAGTTTGTTTCTCCACCTATAGTGCGAGCTCTCCCACTACTAGTGAGCCCAACATGTTAGAAAATGCAGAAATGAGACCGGATCAAAGTACAGAGTCACAGGGTAAGGATTTAAGTAGGTTACATTCGATGAAAACCTCGATGGAGGTCAACCACCCCAACAGGACATAAATAACTGAATTTTCTTCGTATGAAAGCTATTGAAAGGAAATGACCAGCAGTCAAAGGTTAGATTTAATTCAGGACACTAGTTCAAAACAAAACGATAACATTACTACTAAATCTGAAACATAATTTAAGACTAGTCCGTTTACAGAACCTTCGTCTCAACCTAGCTTAGAGAAACCTCATATTCCAAATTTACATTAGAAGAAACTTGGCCATCTCCACCACCCGCAGGTGGTCCGCACACGCTATTATTGTTACTCAATCTCAAGCATATCGTATTTACCCGGACGTAAAAATCCCGTTATTTTTAGTCGGTAAATATGAGGCTATAAAGAATTTTCTTTCTTCCTATGAAATGACGGTACGCACATACGATTTGACACCCCAGGAAATGGCGGATTATTTCCCTATTTGCTTAAATGGCCGGGCAACCGCTTGGTAGTTTGTGGAAAACAGCAAATCAGCCTACGTTGAACTATGCAGAGCTAAGAGGTAAGGTAAATTTGTTTCCCCGTCTATCCCTTATCGTGCTAATCTTGAATATGATTTAGAACATAGACCAAAAAAGTAGGCGAAGATATACCTTTGTTTACAGGTTAGGAAAAGATTTTAAATACTTGTGTAGAAGTACAGATCAGTCGGAAGTGTTGCATAGGCTCAGAGTGAATTTACTACCACAGATTTTATACCAACGAATGCTTAATGTCGAAGACATAGATAAGTTAGAGCAATGCATAGATTACCTGCGAAAATATGAAATCGCGAAAAGAACTGGTGGACATATTTGCAAACTAGTCCTGGCGTCATCCGAAAAAATGATCGTGTAGACTGGTCCTTGCTTGAAACTACTGTGGAATCTGAATCTGTTTCAGTTTGCTATTACTCTTCGAGTTATGCATTGCCTAAAAGTGTTCGGAAGTCCTACCAGAATAATTACTCTAATGACTATGAGCTGGGCGCTGGCCGAGGTGAACTCAGTACAGTTAAAAAAAATAGGAGACCGCTGGACGTCACATCTCATTGACAAGGGGACAACCATTTCATTCCTATCTAGTGAATGCCTATCACTTAGGTTCCCAGAGTTGATTCTATTGAAAGGTTACGTACGAATACAAGTAGTAGGCTCCCAGCTTTCAGAATACGTACCGGAGGTCATAACGGCATGCTACATAAAAGATCACTTAGAAACCACTATTCGAAAGTACATTGATGTAGTATGCCACCGCTATTCACCCTAAATAGTTACCTTTCGCGGATAGTGATGGGAACTAAGTAGAATATCGCTGGTTCGAAATTCCTCAGGATCTTCGAAATTTCCGTAAGAACACGGTTTATAGTCTAGATTTAACACACGTTGAAAGATATACAAGAACAAAACAAGTGAGAGCTTCCCAGACACAGAGATTTTGTGAACAATTGCGGGAAGAAAAAAGCTAACCACATATATCATACAGCGATCCCAGTAATCCCCCTGTTCAAATAGGGCACTTTAGAAACCAGATTTTCACTAAAAAGAATCAAAACTTCTCCAATTTGGGGGGACGCCATTTAAACCTTTCACAAGAAAAAGGCAGCAAAATGTCCGCCTACGACTATTATGTCACGAGTATTTGTACGCTTAAGGGAACCTCCTAAAATTTCATTTCCGAAGGCTATAAATACCTCAAAGAGACCCTTTCAAGCGAAAGAATGAGTAAATGGTTTCAGACTCAACTCATGAACTGGATATTGGCAGCTCAATTACCGTGGTATAAAATATTTCTTAATCGTTAACGGTAGAAGAAAAACCAACAAGCCTGTCTCTTCGATACTAGGGAGGAAGAAATATTCTCGTAGAATCGCCATTGCCAACAGTTCGATAGAATCATCTACCGAGAGCTATCAGACTTGCTCAATAGGTACGAATGATCAAATGTATGAAACATATTCTAATGAGAAGGCACCTCTAAACGGCAACTTAGAGGAAGCTAAATTTCTAGAAATCTCTTCGTCAGAGGTCCCTTCGCATAGTCCCTTTGAAAAGGGCTCTCAAGAAACGATCGTTGGTGTAAGTGATGAGGTGGTAAAACTTTACACCAACAGCGTTTTTAAGATACAATTACCAACCAACCTGCGTGTCTCAGCCAACGCATGCTAAGGAAGAATTACGTAAAGCTCTGAATATTGGACCGAACTTAGAACCCCATAAGAAAAGACAATTATTGGACATGCTTATGGAATTCCGAGATGTCGCCTGCGACAAACCATGTCTCTCGGCGACAACAGACAAATTCATGTGCCCGCCCCTAGAGATAACTAGAGATATTCCTGTTTTTCAGCCTCCTTATATTGGGAGACTCCCGAAAAGAGAGAAATAATCGGGGCAGAGGTGCAGAAAATACTGGATAGCAACATTATACGAAGGAGCCGGAGCACATGCTCCAGCTCCGTCGTTGTAGTTCTCAAGAATAACAATACGTATCGCTTCAGTATCGGTTATCGAAAACTTAATCTTATTCTGAAGCCAAATATTTACTCGATACCGCGTATAGACGAGGTTCTAATGTTCCTCAGTGCTACACAATGTACTACTACGTTGGGCCGTTAATCGAAATACCACCAAATGCCCATAAAACCTACCGACAGAGAAAACTGCCTTTGTCTGTAGCAGTAGTAAGCTTGAACTTTTCTCCCGTTTGGCCTAGCCCCAGCGCCAGCTCTTTTACAAAATATGATGGATGTGATCCTTTAGGATGTAAAATGGAAATATTTAATGGTCTACTTGAATGGTGTCATTTGTCCTAATCCGTCCTTTCCAGCTCTGTCGGATAGGACAGGAGCTATCCTAACCCGGCTCAATGAAGTTAATTTCAAGCTCAGTCCTAAGAAGTGTTTCTTCGCTTATGAAGAGATATATGTTCTCGGTCACATTGCGGGAAAAGCGAGGCGTTCCTGTAGGCCCTGCTAAAGGTGAGGCTATTTTGAAGGTGCCCCATCCGACAACCTAGAGGAGGTTAGAAGTTTTATAGGACTTTGTTCGGGCGATTTTTTAAGTGCCGTCAATATCAATATTTCAAATCGGGGGACAATATATTATACAGGGTGGTAGGTAACTCCACCGACAAACTTTGGGAGGCGATTCCTTATGCGAAATGAAAGAAAAAAGTTCTAATAAACGTGGGTCGAAAAACGTCTCCTTTCAGAGTTATGAACTACCGAAAATTCGAAATATCACAATTCAAAACATCCTGGCTTAGAAACTATAGAGCCTATCCCAAGCGGTTTAAGGAATTACACAGGAATATATATATATATATATATATATAGACAATTAATTTATCTATGTAGTAGTATTTATCTATATAGTACGATTATACATAATTATAAAATAAATAATAAACCCTGTGAAACCACTTGCTAAGCATTTTTCTATTTTCAGTTTTTTAAATCGACGAATTTTACACAAAAAAGAGTTTCTTTCTCATTTTTGCTTCTGCAAATTCCTTTATCACATCAGAGATATCGAATTCATGAGCTCATTTTCGCTCAATACCGGTAGTCAGCATGGCCACACCCCAAAGGCGTTCTTTGGTCATACTGTTTCTGAGATATTTCTTGGTTAATTTTAACTTAGAGAATGCTTGCTCAGCAGTTGCAACTGTAACAGTAAGAGTTACATATAAACAAAGCACAATCATCAGATTTGGAAATGCTGAGCTGAGGTCAGATTTGGTAATAAAATGAAGAATCTCTTCGTGGGTTGAAAGATTTAAGTCTGTCTTGAAAAGTATCTGAAAGTCAACATTTCTTGTGGGAAGTCACTGGATAAATTGTATGCATACAGAAGCACAAAGTCATATGACTGCTTGGTGATCTCTTCTTCAAGAGTGGTTCGTAACATTGACGGGCGTAAGTACGAAAATCTTTCTTAAAGTTCTCTCATTCTTTGAAGCGTACCCTTATGTTTACTATTACGGAGTCAGGAATAGGCAATAGTACTTGGATCACGAATTCTTTGACAGGGACAGTAATCGCGTACCTTGTACCATCAAAAACTATTTTCGACATTAGCTTCCTTCTTTAAAACTTATCTGAAAAATAAAACTTGTGCGCACAAGCACCGACTTCCTTTAATACTTCAGGCACATTCTTTCTAACATCTTACACCACTGTGCAACATTTTTTTAAGTTTTCGTTGACATTGACAAGCTCTACTGGGGCTCTGCAGCTTTTTTTTTTTTTTTGATAGAACATTAATGCTTCTTAGAACGTTTTTCTACAACACGAGCATTACCATGTAATCGAGCCTTTCCATTTTTTTTTGTTTATAACGAACGGCTTCTGTCCGTTATTTTTCTGTTCCAGTAAGGCACATGGCGTTAAGACATTTCGTAACGTCATACCTTTTTCTTAGTGTGAACACGGCATTATGACTCCAATCCCAGTGTGTTTGAGAGAGTTTCTTCAGTGTCGTTTCATTTTCCGGAGATGTATCCTTGGGAATACAGTCTTGTAAAGCCTTCCAACGTTTTCCGCTGCTACCAAAGAAGTTACATATATCTTGTAGAGTGGCAAAGAAATTAACAGCTTCTGTGCTAACTTTTGCAGCATCCGATAACACGAGGTTCAGATCATGTGCTGTTCAGTGAATATATATGGCATTCTTGACATGTTTTTGAATCCGCGTTTGCAAGCCAGAAAACAAATTCTCATTAGTGCAACTCCATCGTAGCATTGCTCCCTGCACTTCTTGATGTCAATCTCATTTTCTAATTTGACTTTTATTATTAAATCTGCATAATTTTCTGCAAAGTGTTCGTCCATATCATAAAATTCAAGGAAGCTTTCTACAATTTCGAACTATGGGAAATGAAGAAAAGATGTCTTTCTGGAGCCTTCCCAAGCCACATAATCCTAGCTTATATTTTACATTTTATTACAGAAAATACTCTCGAAAATTTATTTTGGGGTATTGTCTGGTCGTACCCTGACGTTGGCAGCCCGGAGAGTTGCCCGGTTTTCCCGACCCTTGGTGTTTGTGCTTGGTTCTGTGTAGCCGCATAATCTGGCACTTGTGCTGTGACTCTTAATCATGGCAACACTTTTTAACTGATTTTAACCCAGATCTTATAGGTCATAGAATTTGTCACCATTGTTGAAAGCCTGTTGCGCAACGGAATTTTATTTAAAGTTAGTAAAACCAGTACACGTAATATAGGACTGACCGTGTTAATACAGAATAATAAATTTCTTAATCACACAATGCTATAACCTCGAAGAGTTTACAATAATGCCAATAATTTGATATGCAAATGTAACGAACTACGAGCGAAGTGAGCAGGAATTTTTATTCTTGTCATGTTCGGAAATGAATACAGCGAAAAACTTCTAGCTCCATTTACGTAATTTACTTCCTTTGTTATTAAAAGGCTGGGGCGCCGCCTAATATACCGAAACGGCCTGCGACCGTAGGCAATGCCTACCCTGCTTACTCTATTGCTACGCCACTACTATTGGTGTGGAATGGACTATTTTATGTGAAATTATTATGAAAGTAAAGAACTTTTTATTTTTTTCTAAAAAGAAAAAACAAAATAATAGAAAAGGGGCATTAAATGTGAAGAAAGAAAGAAAAGAAATCTTATTTAAAAGTAATTTTGTTGTTTTGTAACGAGTATTATGTAGCTTTACGTTAGTAGTCAACTTTTCACCCTTGCACTCTTCTTCGTGGCTGATGCCTTCCTTTGCTGACGCCAAAACCTTGGAAGAATTGAATGTTGCCTTGAGGTGCTGTTTGATAGCACTGAAGCCATCCCAACCGTGCTGTCTGCAGACCGTGATGTCTGTTACGTCAATGAGTTAGTATATGTAAGCACGAGCGGGTGTATGTTAAATCTAACAGAGATTCTTTGTAATTGAATTCATTTTGATTTTATGGATTTTCGTAATTCCATCGCTTGGATGTGTGCTGAATGTCGTTTGACTTTCTAAAACTTTTGGATTATTCATCGAGTGGATTCGTTTTGTTTGAAAATGTTAAGGCAGTTAGCTGGATTTTCAGCTAGCTAAATTTCTGATCGTTGAAAAGAGAGGTAGACAAGGGCCAGCAGTTAAAGTATTTGCGGTAAGTAGAAAAGTATTATATTTAGTATTTCTCTCTGTCTTTCTTTATGGGGGGTGTATTCTCTGATATTAAGGTCAGGAATTTTATCTGTTTGCTTTACAGTTAAGCTATTAGACGATAAATTGCTTTTGTTTAATTATTTTGCTAGTGTGAGTTTATAGTTCCTCTTTGGTTTTTAAAGTTAGTACTACAGTACAACCCCTCAAATCCGAACCCCGGAAATCCGAAAACCCGGCAAATCCGAACTCGATCTCAGGAAAAAAAAACTACAGCTGGAAAATGAAAAAAAAATAGATTTAAGCACACAAATTTAGTTCTTTTAAGGTTTTAACATATTTAGACTTAATGCTTATTCAAAACGTTGTAAAATACAGTTAAGTTAAAATAAAATAGGAAATAGTTTACGTTTACTAACGTATTTTTAAAAAATCCAAAACAATGAAATCATTTTAGGTTAACTGGATTACGATTCACACGAAAATTTACAACACAAGATTAAACGAACACTGATTTTTCACTTGAAGTCAGTTATCTTTAACTGTCGAAGATTAGAAAATCTTCCCGCGAAGGCAATACCAAGCCAGCGTCGCATGAACATCATGTCGTTCAGAGTGGCTGACGGATGTTGTTCCAACCATTCTGGACATGAGTGTACATCTGCCAGTCAAGGGCACTGCCCTTTCAACCACTGGGCCACCCTGTCTAACCCCAGTCGTTGTTTTACCGCCAATTCAGTGACGAAATAAGTACGTAATATTATTTCCCGGGTAATCCGAACAGGCTTCAGCCCTAATTAGTTCGGATTTAAGGGGTTGTACTGTATTTCAGGTTTGTCAAAGGGTTCTTTTGTACTAATTTAGCGTCCCACTTACCTTAATTCAATTTCGAGTATTTTTTTTTAGTTTCGTTTGAAGACTTTCGCTTTAGTTTAACGTACCACTTAAGTTGTTGTTTCAGTTTCTAGTATTTTTGCGTGATTGGTTTGAAGGTTGGTTGATTTAGCTTAGCGTCCCAATTAAGTTGTTTCAGTTGGAACTATTTTGTTTAATTTGATTTGAAGAATTTTTGCATTTGTTTAGCGTCCCCTTAAGTTGTTTTAGTTTCTAGTCTTTCTGCGTGATTTGTTTGAAAGTTTGGGGACGCGGTGGCTAAGTGGTAGAGGGCTCACCTCCGGTGCTTGACATCCTTGGTTCGATCCCAGCTCGCGCTGTGTGAACTTTGTGGTGGACAAACACCGTGCTCGTGGATTTTCTCGGAGTTCTTCCGTTTCATCCCACTTTCTTCATTCCACCATTTCATTCATTTCTCATCATCACAGTCTCCTTTAGCCTAACCGGCATAAACGCGGGACGTAAAACTCAGATTTCATTTTAGGTTTGAAAATTGGTTGCTTTAGTTTAGCGTCCCAATTAAGGTGTTTTATTTGCGAGTATTTTGTTTAATTTGGTTATAAGAATTGGCGTAGTCGTTCTTGCGATAGTCCGTTTAGCGACGGGAACTGTTTACTGTCCTATGAGCGATCCATTCGATCTGTTGTCTGCTCTATGAGTCACCGATACGTTCATACTAAGATAATGAAACAAGATAAGGTGCTCTCTTCTTTAACTTATTTCACTCTAATGTGATTTAGAACCCAACAAAATGTACTATGAAATATTTCGCTTCGCCTGAATTAAATACCTGACAATGCTCTCATTATATTAACAATCTTTTATACATTCTTCCTAATATTATATTTTTGAATTAATTTCTATGAATTCATTCAGTATACCAAGTGGGAAAACTAACTAAATATCTGAGTAGCTCCGCCTCTGTCTGATTCTAATATAATTAAAAATTTCATGTTAAAATGATACGGAGCA
The DNA here is from genome assembly GCF_964235325.1 of Thermobia domestica. Lineage (NCBI taxonomy): Eukaryota > Metazoa > Arthropoda > Insecta > Zygentoma > Lepismatidae > Thermobia > Thermobia domestica. The sequence goes on along the minus strand of NC_137456.1, from coordinate 338,373,611 downwards.
TAAGTTTAGCTTGAATATGTTTATGGCATAAGAAAGAAATCGGAAAGAATTAGGAGCGCCCGAAGAAATTTTTTTAGGGGAGCATCTCCATGATTGCTATCAGACGTAAGGGATCTCATTTTATTAATTTTATTCACAGAGTCTTAGGAAGTCTAAAAAGTAGGTAGTTGGTGAAACTGTTACACGTTTAAGTTTTCCAAATATATATATATATATATATATATATATATATATATATATATATATATATATATATATATATATATAGATAGATAGATAGATAGATATATATTGCTACTCTTAGTGAGTAGTTTGATTGAAAGAAATTAAGTATAGAAAGCAGAGCTTTTGAAGAAAGGTGACATTAAAACAGGATTTTAAATAATTACATAGGAATATATTTTTATAGAAATATTTCTATTGTCTCGATAAGTTATTTGTCAAATCTAGCTCAAAATTAACAGAAGTTTTATTTGCACTCACAGTAGACGGAAAATAAGTTGTTGTTTCAGTTGCAGCTATTTTGTTTAATTTGGTTTAAAGAATTTTTGCATTAGTTTAGCGTACCACTTAAGTTGTTTCAGTTTCTAGTATTTTTGCGTGATAAGTTTGAAGGTTTGTTAGTTTAGTTGAGCGTCCCACTTAAGTTGTTTCAGTTTCGAGTAATCTTGCGTAAATAGTTATGTTTGTGAAAGGTTCCGTTTGTTTTACAGGGTGTCTATCGGTCACGAAAGTAACGAATGTCACGAAAAAGTCAAGAAATCAGAAAACGGTCATGAAAGTCAGGAAATTTAGCTTTTGGGTCACGATTTTTTTAACTGTACAAATGTAAGTACAGAATAGAAAATTTCGTTCTATTAAACATCAAAATTCACCACCAAAAATGTCTATAGTCGGCTTTAGACGCTAACAAATCGCAAGCAAAGTACGTTTCTATCGCATGGGTGAAAATTCGGCGTAATTCGCACTCAAATTTGCTCTTAAAAATGTTAGGGAATTTTATGATTTGGTAAAAAAAAAGTCACAAAAAAGTCACGAAATTTCATTTTATAATTTTAGTAGACACCCTGTTTTAGTTTAACATCCCTTTTTAGTTCTTACAGTTTCGAGTACTTTTGCGATGTTAATTTGATTGTTTGAATGTTTCTTTCGTTTTAGTTTCTTGTCCCAGTTCATTATTTATGTTCAGTGCTCTTTGCGCATCTGGTTTGGTTGACTGAAGTCAGTTTGCTCATTTAAATTACTGAAGGTTGAAGTTTACCCAGTGCATTAGCGTCATTATTGGTTGTTGGGGATTATCTTGCATTCCAATTTGATTCTCTTTAATTATTGTTAAATGAACCTTATGAGTTGGTCCATTAAAATTTGTTTGTTGGAATTTATAGTCCCTGTTAGTTTGCTTTGAATTCATATTTTTGATTTGTTTAGATATTTTTTTTATTAATGTCCATATAGGGACTTTTATTGCTCTTGGCCTACAAAAGTTGGTTGGTTTGAAATTTAGTATCTTTTTTATAGATTTTGAGGTAGAATAGCTCCCCAGAATTATTGCTGTTCAGTGAAACTATTTGTTGGTAGTTAGCATTAATTTTGTATTTTTTGAATCCTGCATTTATCAGTTTTCTGGGATTTAATATTTTTCCTTGGACCTAATTAAATCGCTTTAGCTTCTGTTTATAATCTTTTGTGGATTATTAATTTAATTCGTTGAGTTCTTGATTTGGAAACTAGCGTCCCAATCAAACCTTTGAGAGTGATAAACACCACTTATTTAATTTGGCTTGCGTAAAATTTAGTATTTAGAAAAAAAAAGTCGTTGATTAAAAGTACTAATTCAGATGACCGTTGAATGTATGACCAATTTTCAAGCTCGTCTTATTTTTGTTGAGCTTAATAACTGATTGGAAAAAGAATTAGCAAATCTTCAAATTAAGCTATTTGATTTGGGATAAAAAAAAAGATAATCTGATTTTATCAGTTGACTATTGGCTTACTGATCATTATAAGATTTCAAATTGAAGTTTGTCCAGTCGTAGACATTTCTAGGCATATAAATTATTCTCATTTGTACTAAACATTTTGTTAGTTTCTACTGAGCCTAATAATTATTAATTATCAGAATTGTTCCTATTCAATGAATTGAATGGGAGTGGAATTATACGCAGGGTGATTAAAAAGTAACATTTATTGTAATTATTTTTTCAATTTTTACGTGAAACAGTTACAGAAAATAAATTAAATTTAGTTTTTTTAATTAATAAGATAGTTGTATAAAACCTCTCCGTGTAGCGTGGGTTCCTGTCACCACGCATGGCGCGTCTTCAGGTTGCGGATCGAGGAGAAGGCTTCTAGATATAGAGGTTAGCTGCGAATATACTGAATAACCAGTCGCGGACAGCCGACTAGGTGTGGTCCTCCAGCTTGGGGGTTTGGGTAGGGCTAACAACCTCATCCTGTAAAAAAAAAAGCACTTGTTCAGAAATATTCACAAAAGCCTCGGACAAGGACTGATAACTTGGCACGACCTCAGCAAAAGAAAATGGACATGAGATTTGGAACATGGAATATTAGGAGTCTTTATAGGGCAGGCGCGTTAAAGTCCGTAACGAGTAAGTTATAGAAATAGAGGATGGACGTAGTAGGAGTTCAGAAAGTTCGGTGGGAAGGAAATGGATCTGAGAATTCCGGAAATTTTACGTTCTTTTACGGGGAAGGAAATAAAAATCACCAGTTAGAAACAGGGTTTTTCGATCATAAACGTATATTACCAGCAATTAAACGGGTTGAATTTGTTACTGATTAACTTTCTTTTATTACTCTTAAGGGACGGTGGTGTGATATTATTGTTTTAAATGTACATGCCTCAACAGAAGATAAGGATGACGATATAAAAGCAGTTTTTACGAAGAAGTGGAACGGACATTTGACCAACTCCCGCGATACCATATGAAAATTCTATTAGGGGATTTCAATGCGAAGGTAGGACGAGAGGATATTTTCAAACCAATTATAGGGAACGAAAGTCTGCATAAGGAAAGTAATGACAACGGTGTTAGACTCGTGAACTTTGCAACATCCAAAAACCTAATCGTGAAGAGTACAAAATTCCCACATCGCGACGTTCATAAATACACTTGGACATCACCAGATGGGAAAACACAATCAAATTGATCACGTTTTAGTACATAGAAGAAGGCAATCTAGCATAATTGATGTCTGGTCGTTTAGAGGGGCTGATTGTGACACTGACCACTACTTGGTAGCAGCGATAGTACGAGAGAGGTTATCGTTGAATAAAGGTAATATTCATTGTCCGAAAACGGAGAGATTCAATTTAAAGAAATTAGAAGAGAGCCAGGTAAGAGAGAAGTACTAGATTGAAGTTTCGAATAGATTCTCGGCTTTAGAAGATTCGGAGTGCACTAGTGTTGAGGGTACCTGGATTGAATTTAGAGATAGCATTAAAATTTCAGCAAAAGAAAAATTGGGACACGAAGAAATACGTAGGAACAAACCATGGTTCGACCAGGAATGCGTAAAACTAGCAGAGAAGAGAAAACAGGCAAAAATACGATGGCTACAAAATCCGAATGAAATAACTACACAAAAGTTCGAAGATATCAGGCGGGAAACTTCCAAAACTTTTAGAACAAAGAAACGCGATTTTCTGAAAGCTAAAATCAAGGAACTTGAAGTTAATAGTAAAAATAAAAACATCCGGGACATGTATAAGGGAATCAATGAATTTTAAAAAGGCTATCAACCTCGTGCTTATATATTAAAGAAATCGGACGGTACAGTTCTCATTGACACGGATAGCATTTTAAATTGATGGAAAGATTTCTTTGACGATTTGCTTAGCACGCAACCAAAAACTAGTGAGCGTGGCGAAAAGGTGATACACACTGCAGAACCGTATATTCCAGAACCCAACCGAACAGAAGTAGAAACCGCTATAAAGAAATTAAAGAAACACAAATCTCCGGGTGTAAATGAAATTCCGGCCGAGTTAATTTTAGCTGGAGGCGAAAAATTGTGGAACAAGATACACAAACTCATTCTCCTTATCTGGAACAAGGAAGAATCGCCACAAGAGTGGAAAGAATCAATCATTGTTCCAATTCACAGGAAAGGCGACAAAACTGACTGTAATAATTATCGAGGCATTTCTCTTCTGTCAACATCCTATAAAATCCTTTCAAATATTCTATTAGCAAGACTGACCCCATATGCAGATGAAATTATTGGAGATTATCAGTGCGGATTAAGACGAAATCGATCAACTATTGACCAAATGTTTACCATTCGCCAAATACTCGAAAAAAGTGTTAATACAATACCCTGGTACATCAATTATTTATTGATTTTAGAAAGGCATACGACTCGGTTAGGAGAGAAACATTATACAACGTTCTTACAGAACTTGAAATACCGAGAAAGCTAATTAGATTAATTAAGATATGTTTAAGTGAATCCCGAAGTAAAGTCCGGGTAGGGAAATTTATGTCCACGAGCTTTCACGTCAAAAATGGCCTGAAACAAGGAGATGCGTTGTCGCCATTATTATTTAACTTTGTGCTGGAATACGCTATAAGGAAAATCAAAAATAGCAATCAGGGCCTAGAGTTAAACGTTATTCACCAGGTTATGGCATATGCTGATGATGTAAATTTAATATGGGATGATAGGAGAACAATAGAAAGAAATGCAGAGATCTTATTAAACGCTTGCAGGGACATGGGTTTAGAAGTAAATGCAGAGAAAACTAAATACATGGAAGTGCGTCGGGACCGTAATACAGCAAATTATGGATGCGTTAAAATATTAAATAATACTTTTGATAAAGTGGATAGTTTCAAATATCTAGGATCAATATTAACAGAGGAAAATCATATTCACGAAGAAATTAAATGTCGACTAAAAGCAGGGAATTCATGTTACTATTCGGTTCAAAATCTCTTGTCGTCACGAATTCTGTCGAGGAATTTGAAGCTTAAAATATACAAAACGATAATTATGCCTGTTGTTCTGTATGGCTGCAAAACATGGCCATTTACTCTGAGGGAAGAACATAGCCTGAAAGTATTTGAGAACAAGATCCTGAAACGAATATTCTGACCCAAGAGGAACGGGAATGGGGAATGGCGGAAACTTCATAACGAGGAACTACATAATTTATATGGTCTACCCAACATTGTTAGGGTCGTCAATTCTTGGAGGCTTAGGTGGGCAGGTCATGTAGCTAGAATGGAAGAAAGCAGAAACGCTTTCAAAGTCTTGACTGGAAGACCAATCGAAAAACGACCATTACGAAGACCTAGGCGCAGATGGGAGGACAATATTAAGATGGCTCTCGCAGAGATTGGAATACAAAGTAGAAACTGGATGCAGTTAGGTAAGGATAGAAGTCAGTGGAGAGCTTTTGTGAACGCGGCATTGAACCTCCGGGTTCCATAGGCCATAGAGTTAGTTAGTTAATTAGTATAAAAACTCTAAAAATAATTATTTCTTGACTTAGATTTATTTTTTGATGTGAGGTTCTCATATTGAGATTGACGTAGTGTTTAGGATCACGGATAGGATACTTAAATCACCTCACTCTATTGTGAGTGGCCGAATCGTCCTTTTTGGCAGTTCGTTACTCCGGACTTTTCTTTTTCTTTTTTCTTTTTTTCTTTTTTTTTTGCGAGATTGTTGGACGAATTAGATGGTTTCTCACTATTAAGCGTGGGGGCGTTACAAAGATTCTTCCAACCATCGCACCATAATTTTTCTGTATAGGATCTCACTATATTTGTCTTGCGTCTCATCATATTATATTTGTCTTGCACCTCGCCATTTTTTGGAATTGGAATTTGTTGATCTGAATCTATAAATTATCTTGGTTTGGTTCAGTCAGGTTGTTATTCGGTTATTAAGTAATTAATTGTTTGTATCTTTATGAATATTGAGAATTGTTTTGATCTCTGAACCACGTCAATTTAAGATAGTCTGTAAAAAAAGAATCGAAAAAAGATTAAAATTCTAAGGTAAATTTTGTATGAATGGAATTTTGAATTTAAAACAAATTGTGTATTTCTGATAGCAACTTATATTTGAGGGTCGATCTTTTTCTACTTTCTTTAGTAGTTAGTAGTTAGCGTAGTGTGTAGTAGCTTGTTTGTTATATATATTAATGCTAATTAAGTGTTACTATAATTTAATTCTTGATTGTTGAATCGATATTTCTTTTGTGGAAAGATTTACTGCTATTTTTTTTATTTTTTTGTAACATTTAGTCAACTTCTCTGTCTTCAAATCAGATTGAAAATGTCTTCAGTAGAGGAGTCAGCTCGTATTGATATTTCAAAAGATGATAATCCACAATTTGTTACTATAGATCAGACAGGCCACATGACAAATGATAGTTTAAATAGGGCAATTATGAGCGTGACCCGTCCTCGAAGTCACTTTTTCCAGTTTCGTGATTCTGTAGAAGATAATTCGAGAATTTATAGTTTAGAAGAACCTTTTCCTAGGAACTTTAGTTGTCTTGCTCAATCTCCAACACCAATTCCAGCGGAGACTGGTCAATTAACTAGAGATAACTTAGGTTTTGGTACAAGGTATTAATCAAAATTGCTCTTTTAATCATGTTATACCTAGGCAAGTTGAATTTCAGTTTCCAGAGAATAGTTGAGAGTTGCCAACTCCTGATAGGCCAACGAAGAATAATTAGCGCCTTTCTGATTACTATAAGAGAGTTTCTTTAGTTAAAAATTCGACTCCTATAGGCATGTTTCGGACGGGTAGGCCAATGCCTCATGATCATAGATATTTTGATAAATTGCCGAATAATTTTTCAAATTATGATAATGATGCTCAGGGTAATATTGCAGTTGTTAGTACAATTCCGCATTATATTAGTAAATATTTTTTCCACAAATTTATTGAATGATTTGAATCAAAAATAAAAGGGTTTAAAGTCATTGATGGCAGAAATAGTTTTTTAGTTTTTGATGTTCTACTGATAACTGAGAAAGTAGTGGAGCAATTTTTTTGCCGAATGACAGTTGTCTATAGTACATTGTTAACACGTAGTGAAGGTGATTCCCAAGTGAAAGTACAATATGCCGTCAATAATAACTCTTAATGGGATTTATTTAAATGTAGAATACTTGATAGATTTGCGTCAAATACAGTAAACATTCCTTAGTATCTGAAAGATTATTCAGGAAACAAAAGTTAAATGAAGCGGTGGATCAGTTTGTTGAACATTTATTATGCATCTCTTGTTTTGAGATTTAATTGTAGTGATTTCCAACTTATTAACAACCTGTTAGATGGGATGTATCCATCAGTTAGATATAGAATGCTTCAGAAACCATTCACCTGGTTCAAGCGTTTCAGCAGTTGTATCAGGTGAATGCTGAGAATACCAGGAAGGCTCAGCGTCAGTACTATGACAGTGGCGGATCTAGAAGGTGAAAGGTTTGGGGGGGGGGGGCAGTCAGAACCCAGACTATCATAGGCATATTATGAGATTATTATAAATTTTCAACAAAAAAATATGTAAATAATAGCTTCAATTATTATTGTCACTCAGAAAACTAGGGGGCCCTAGGCCCTGAACAAGATCCTTCACTGCTATTAGTTGCATAACTCTACATCCATCTCCAAGGCCAAGCATGCAGCCGAAATACATAAAAAAGAACATTAGAAAACATTGCGGTGGTAATCCATTGAAATCTGAGTTGACATTTATACCTTGCGAGACATGATGGAAGCACAGAAGGATTTCAAGGATTGTAGAGAAATATAATATTAAGGGTAACTAAGCGTAACTATGATATAATTCCTACGTGAAGAAAAAGTTTCGTAAGGATTACTGTATACTATATATATTTTTAAAAATCTAAATATGAAGGATGTGACCTACCAATAATGAAAAAAATTATCATTTGTACCCTGGTAGCCACTGATGTAATTGAGGGTATACGCAGGTATACGGCGTATATCCACCTCTAATTTTAGTAAAGTATCGTATAGCCACCTAAAATTTAGGAAGTACGCGGTTATACGCTACTTTCGATCAATAGTATACTCACTTCATCAGAACAAACAACTGCTTTTCATGTACTTTTCAAAAAAAATCTCACTAAACAACTGGTTGTCAGGCTGTTACCGCGAATGATGTCTAAATTCTTTTAAAATATTTGCGTTTTCGGGGCGTGGGTATGAAATTTTCTGAGAACCTCCTCTATAATGGAAAACAGCGCTCTGAACATGCAGTGATTTTTCCTCAAGATGTCACATGCATTGTCTCTACATTCCAAATTCAATTCAAAGTATATCGATTGGATAAAATTTGAGCAAGTCAATATAGGATGGAACCAGTTCCTTTCTAATCGCGGAAGGAGGTTCTGAGAAAATGTGGAATTTACTTTAAGAGTTAAGAGGAAATTAAATGAATGTATCTCCGCCAAGAAATCGTTGGCCTGAACAAAAATGACAAAACATATGACCAATCATCGCTCTAGTTTGAAGCATTCACCGTCGTTCCCAATACCACCAAATGCAATAGCGAACCTCGGATTAGTATTGCTCATTTGTAGCCGCAATTGATATGAAGGAAAGGAGCGATTGACTTTGATAAATACTCAGCAGCTGCTACTAGTAGTAGTTTTTCCTCAACCTACTGAACAAAAAAAAAGGGTAAAAATAAACATTTTTCTTTGTTGTGAAATTTTCTTTCAGATAAAATAATAAAGAAAATTTGTTAACAGAAAGGGGAAGAAAACAAAAGTCAGGAAAGACTTGTAGCGTATGAACATTTCACAGCAATCCCAGATCATTTCGATACAGCCGTCACTTCGAAAATATTTGCTTAGTAGTGTTTAACCCTACGCTTATTAAGCTCATATAAGACGTATTGAGCCCGGTGTTTTTATTGATCAATTCAAGCATGGACCAAAGAGCACCCCAGATGCGTTTCGGAACCGGATGGTAAACATGCAGGTGCCAAGTGGAGGCGGAGGGGAGAGGGAAATTAAAAAAAAAACACCCTTAGTTTTCAAGATATCAAGATTAAAATTTTGCATACGGATTGTTTGTACCTTTGAGTATTTCTCTCTCTCTCTCTCCCTCTCTCTCTTTTTTTTGATACCTACCTGATCACGGTTCTTTTAGGAAATACTTTTAGGAGGAGAGCATTTTTTGTTTTTATCTTTTTTTCCTTTTTTTGCATGGTGCGTATTTATTTAATTTAACAATTACCAGATACAGCTCAGAGGCCATTTTATACTGCATATCTAACAACAACAACAACAATAATAGAAAGGATTTGGGTACGTATCGGCCTGGGCCTGTTTAGTAGGTACCATCCCGGCATTTGCCTGGTAGACTGAGGAAAACCACAGTCAGGATGGTTGGCAGCGGGAATCGAACCCACGACCAACCGAATGCGAAGCCACGGTAGTGAGTCTACCACTTGAGCTACTTCTTTCGGAAAGATTGTCGTTTGTGATTTTTAAAAATCGCTCCTGACGGGAAACCTAAACCTCGAATCGAAATAAATTATTGGCCTAAAGTTTTAGATGGGTATACCGATACTACTCGACTAACTTTAGCGCTGGTATCAGGGCAGGGTTTAATTCAGCCACAAATTGGCCTCGAAAATGCTCTCTAAGGTGCCTGTTTGCTGTTTGGTCAAAGCGGCTCTCTTCCATCGCTTCTGAAAAAGAATATATATATACATATATATATCGTACCAAGTTGCAAACACGAAAAATATTCGATCATAGGCCTCATATGCTTAATTCGGTTTAAATTTGTCTTGAAATTAGCATAGACCCGATGTGACTACCCTCAAGAGCCGCCCCTTTATACGAATTTGTTGAAGTTTTGCCTCAATTTTCAACACCGTGACTGTATGAAATATTGTCCTGCATTTTAAGGTGGAATCCCGGAACCATCGTAATGCATTTAAAGCAGCAAAACAAAGCTTCGTGTCTGAAGATCGCAACAAAGACTAGATTTGAACTTATGAGAGTGGTATAACCTAAGTTTACTTCTGCTTTTCCGAGACATCTAAAATTCTAAGTTCTAGGTGCGGTAGTTCATGAAAACAGCTTGTCTTCGTATTATTGTATTGTTTGTCTATTCTTTATATTTAGCTATTAACGCTTTAAGTCATTAATTATTTGCTCATTGGGACATAGCTGCCATTGTTTTAACTAAATAGTTGAGTGACAGTAGACTAAATACCAACAGCAATAAGGCTGATATTGGTATTAATACGAATACTAATTTCGACATTATTGCTGTTGGTACTTAGGATACTGGGTCACTCAATCTATCAATTCTAAAACGGTCATGCGGCAACGAAACCAAAATTAAACTTTTTCTTACTTTAACGCAATTATGATCCGACAAAAGAAAGCTAAATTCATTTTCCGAGCAAAAGAACAACTAAACACAATTTGGGAGAGAGAGAAAGAGAGAGGTTGTAAGCTACAGGACGGACAAACTACAGATTGGGGGAGATTAATCCCTTCTTGGTTATGGCCCTGACTATTGCAGCAACCAATAGGCTGTGGTTCGCGACCGATTTACAATGTTAAAATTCAAAATTTCAATCTTAAATTACTACAAATGTACTCAACATTTTAACTCAAACGAGATATGTGTATGTGGTATATAGAACCTATATGAATAACATATATCATTCCTCAAAGTAACGAATGCGGTAAACATTATTACAGCAGGATGAAATAGGTGTAAACTTCAGATACTACAAAATGCATTTCATTTGCTTTCCCCGCTGGTCTAGTGGCTAGCATGTGGGCCTAAGGTGTATGGGGTCCCGGGTTCGATTCCCGGTGGGTGAGTTCGGAATTTTAATTCTCTTAGATGTTTTTGTATTCTTCTTCCTGTCGTTCAAGATTAACGGAAATGATTGTAAAACGTATATAACCGAGTAGAAAATAGAGACAAGTAACTCAGATACGTTCGGTGAATCAGTTAACTTAAAGAAAAGAAACAAAGTGCCTAAGGCATTTGCCTGTAAATTGAAAGGAACTCTTAAAGGTTAGTTCCAGTCCCACCAAGTTAACATTTTTCTTTTGCCTGTTCTCGAAGTTTCTCTTTGTACTTCTATCGGATTCGATTAAATAGAACTTCGAATAGAGACTACATTGAATTCATTTATTGACTAAGCCTGAAATTCTGATAAAGGTATGGCTATGATTATTATTATTATTATTATTATTATTATTATTATTATTATTATTATTATTATTATTATTATTATTATTATTATTATTATTGTTATTATTATTATTTCAAGTACGAAATTTCAAATGAGGCGATGCAATATTTACGTAAACAAAATGATAATTTATTTGATAATATTCACTAGTCCACTATACATTTGCGAGGTTTTGCTTTGGGAAATGAAGTGTATACAACATTGAATAGTAAAAGTATTACAATAAAAATATATTGTTAAAAATAATGATTAAGTAATTGGAGTTAAACATACTTTCCAGTAAGAATTATATATAGAGAAGATTTACTTTAAAGTGCGATGCAAACGAATATTCGAGTTTTAATCCGATTAGAAATCGATAACTTACACAAGAATATTTACTTCATTAGTTCTATAAAGCTTTATGCTTATCGTATTATAATTCACTTTAAAATTATGATTTTTCCATTTCAAAACGTAGAACGAGAAATAAATAAAATATTCTATTTGTTAAGGAAACCTTTCAAACAGTGATGATTTCAGGGCATGACCTGTGGGAGAATTTGGGACTGTGTCGACATAAATTTCCCCCTTCGTGGCCATAAGTTATCTTCGATCATGCTGAAAGTGGACTAATAATGTTTTATCAGTTTTCTCTCATTCATATATTGACCATTACCGGGGGGAAATCTTCTGAAATCATCAATGCTTATGATTAGTTTTTCATTACAAATCAAAGGATAATAATGAAATATTGAACATAATATTTTGTTCTCAGCTGTGGATTTTAGATTTGCAATTCATATAATGTTCCCTTCTAATGGAATTTGAGAGAAATGTAGTTGCCAAAGATTTATTTAAAGAAATGTTCTCAGTCCTCTGATGAAAATAGGAACACACTTTAAAAAAACACAAAAAAACGAATACTCCCTTCAGGGCTTGAACACATAAACTTCTAATTGATAGACTAGTGACCCAAACCGCTCGACCAGTTCGTATGTCTTCAGTACGTCTCTTTTGACTTTTGGGTAAAGTAGTTTCCTGCTCCACACTTCTTTTTGTTTATATCGATACGACTATAAGTTTGTGGTGAATATTTGGCAGTTACAGGTCTTGCAATGCATAAAAGTCTTTTTCGTATAAATTATGTTCAATTTTACGTCCTAATAACTTATATACAACAGGTTGAATCTGTGAAATGATTGGGGTTGGAGTGATCGTAAATGTTTTCATAGTTAGGAGCCTGGATATGCAAACCCGCCCAACGTGGGGATTTACTTTTGAGAAATTTGGTACGTGTATATGTGCTTGTTTCTGAGTATTTATGTGCGCGTGTGTCGTGTAATTGTTATATTAATATCCACTGGATTAAATGAAAGTATAAAATGAATTTGATGACTGCCAAATTGACGTCACCTTGGTAAGTCATTATTTTTTAATATTTAGTAATATTAAATTAGATTATAGTTTAGCGTCGTTTTCAGGAGCAAAGCTCTACAAGACGTGAACGTACAGTTTAACGTCGGATTTGAAACACATGAGCTCCTACCATGAATCAAACCTCGTTCGAGAAATGCGCATATGCTAACCACATAGCAACGGGGAGCTCAACATTTAGTAATATGTATATTAAGTTGTAAAATTATATTTGTTTAATTTTCACTAATATAATCTTCAGAATGTAAAGCATTCGCTAGGCACGTTGTCTTGTTTAAAAACAAAAAGCCTATCTCTTATGTTTCCGCGTCGAGGTTGGACTGCGGGATGATAGAAATCCGAAAGAGATGCTTTTATTATATTTTGTACAGTAGATCTGCTCCTTCATAATCTCCGTGTTTGATAAGAATGAACCTCCTTGGCTCACAAAAATGTATACGTAATATAACAAACCATGCACATTAAATGCCAGAGTAATATAGCAAACATTGAAGATGCCCTCCTAGAAAATTTTCTTCGGCCGCCCATGTCTGGAGGTACACAATTTCGCAACTCAGTGGATACAATGTGGATGTATTCAAACTCCACTGACTTACCCATCAAATTTATATTTTATAAAAATATTCTCAGTGGATACTAACCTGAGGAGAACTACTTTTTTTTTCAATTCGATCGCTAAAGGAGTTTATTTATTTATTTTGTTCACCAGGTCTCGGTAATCGTCCGGCACGAAAACTGAAGTTTCTACAAGTGTTTCCCCAGCAAATGTTTTGAGAAAAGGGTCCTCCAGGAGTGTTATTTAGGGGGTAATTCCTGGGTTTGTTATATACATATATAGATAGAGATAGATATAGAGATAGATAATACAAATAAAATAAATAGTTTGTTTGTGTGTTTGTCTGCCTGTATGCGGCATGGGGACCAGACGAGTGGACCGAGAGTTACTAAATTTTGGTAAGGGGTACCTTGGCTCAGGCCCCAGATCAAGACGATTTTTTTTTAATGCGAACCAGGTGGTCTCAGGGGGCGTTTACAGGGACATGCAAAAGTGGTAGAAAATGGCCGATGTTACTGTCGAATTCATAGTTTTCGCGGTCGCTGAAATAATTTGTGAAACTCTGATCACATTAACTTCCAAATTCACTCTATTCGGGCCGGGTGTCATCGGGGAAGAGGTCGGATACCGAGACAAGTAAAAGTAATCCAAGATGACCAATATTAGTGTCAAATCCATAGTTTTCATGGTCGCTGAAATCAATGGTGACAATTCCATTGGCGATGATATGCAAATTCAGCTATAATTGAATGTGGGACGGGAGTCAGCAGGGGGATACTGAGACATGTAAAAATAATCCAAAATGACAGATATTAGTGTCAATTCCATAGTTTTCCAGGTCGCTGAGATCAATGGTGACAATTTCATTAGCGATAACTTACAAATTCGGCTACAATTGTATGCGGGACGGGAGTTATCGGGGGTGTCAGGGGGCGGTATCCGTCCCCGGTGACCCCCGGCCCGAATAGGGTGAATTTGGAAGTAATGCGATCAGAGTTTCACCATTGATTTTAGCGATCGCGAAAACTATGAATTCGACAGTAATATTGGCTATTTCCTATCACTTTTACATGTCCCTGTAAACGCCCCCCTGAGACCCCCTGGTTGGATTCCGAGACATGTAAAAACAGTGGCATATTTAGGGGGTGGCTTCCGGGCTTAAGCCCCCTCCGAAATCTTACTTAGTATATTTTCTAGTCAAGTAAATGAAATATCTTGCAGAATTTTCTCATATCCAGGCAAATCCCCTCCCGAAACAAAATCGTAAATACGCCACTGTGTAAAAGTAATCCAAAATGATCGATATAAGTGTTAGATTCATAGTTTTTGCGGTCGCAGAAATGAATGGTAATACTTCAACAGGCGTTGTCTTCCAAATACTGCCCGCATACGAAGAATGGGTATATTCAGCTGTCTAATATAAATAAAATAAAAGTATGTTTGTGTCTGTGTGCGACCTGGGGACCAGACGAGTGGACCGAGAGTTACCAAATTTTGGTCAAGGGTACTTTGGCCTAGGCCCCAGATCAAGACGAGAATTGTTTTCAAATTTCGAACCAGGGGAGTCTCAGGGAGGCGTTTACCGGAATTGGCTTGGGAACCAGACAAATTAACCAAGAGTTATCAAATTTTAGTCACGAATACCTTGGTCCAGGCTCCAGACCAGAGCTAAACGATTTTGTCAAAATTCCAACCAGGGGATCTCAGGGGTCGTTTACCGGAACATGTAAAAGTAGTAGAAAATAACCGATATTAGTGTTGAATTCATAGTTTTCATGGTCGCTGAAATCAATGGTGATACTCCGATCGCATTAACTTCCAAATTCATGCTATGCGGCACCGGGCCGGGGGTCATTGGGGAAGAGGAGTTGAGATATCGAGACATAAAAGTAATCCAAAATGACCGATATAAGTCTCAAATCCATAGTTTTCGCGGTCGCTGAAATCAATGGTGATACTCCGATCGCATTAACTTCGAAATTCATGCTATGCGGCACCGGGCCGGGGTCATTGGGGAAGAGGAGTTGAGATATCGAGACATAAAAGTAATCCAAAATGACCGATATTAGTCTCAAATCCATAGTTTTCGCGGTCGCTGAGATCAATAGTGACACTTCCATCAGCGATGATTTGCAAATTCAGCTATAATTCAAGGGCTTGGGGCAACAAGTGGACAAGCCACAATATACAAATTTTACAGTACAGTGATTTTTAACTTTTAAAAAATTCCATAATTCTTGTTATTGATTCTATATGTGCCGCTACTTGTTACTTCAGGCATCAATATATCATGAATACGTTACTGCAAGTTAAAGTCTGATTTACCAATAAATTTTTGTAAAAATCGCTATTTTGGGGCAGAAAATGTTAACTTTTGTGGCTTGTCACTTTCTTGCTTAGAGATAACACATGAAATGAAAGTTTTGGGGCAAGACTATGACATGCTTCATGAAATAAATTTTCAAAACCATTTTTTTTCTGGACGAAAAATATTTATTTGGGCAGTTTTGTAACACTAAAACCAAACATGGATTGAGTATAGCCCGCTCCCCCCAGTGATTTTTAACTAATCATAGTGATTCTAACGATTCATATTAGTTCATAATGGATCGGAATCGCATGTTATAAATATTTAAGATGTAAATATTGTAGTAAGGAAGCTTTAATATAAGTAGTAGTAGTCGTAGTAGTAGCGGTAGTAGTAGTAGTAGCAGTAGTAGTGGTGGTAGTTAGTAGCAATAGTAGTAGTAGTAGTAGGAACGGGTTAGAAGCCCCGCAGGGGTTTTTTGGGTTTTGTTCTCGATATAAGTAGTAGTAGTAGTAGTAGTAGTGACACTTCCAGTTCCGGTAACAAACAACTGGGGGAGCAGCCTTACACAAGCCCCAAACATTGAAGTAACTATATACATTCAAAACAAACTATTACACAATGTTTTTTTCTTGTTACATTTGTAGTTAAATTTACATTTTTCATGTTTGTATAACATTAGAGACAAACTCAATTTTGCCTGCCGTATAGATACTAAATAAGTTCCACATTGCTCTCATCATCATCATCATTTGGCACAAGCGTTTGGAAGTAGGTGCTGTAGATGGGAGGAATGAATGGTAAGAGACTTGTTACATCTTCAAGTTTCTTCTTATTTATCCTTAGTGGCGCATTGTATTTTGGTTTCAGTTTATCCAGTGAAATTGAAAGTGGTCAACCAACTCTGAGGAATTGCACCTCTTTGTACTCTTCGTTAACTGCATGCTTGATGAAAAAGCTGCAAGGATAATCAGCATCAAATTTGAATGCAACTGCTGCTGAGAAATCAACTGGGCGTCCACACTTCGTTCTCTTTGTCTTCGTCACATTTTGTAATAATGCTTCAACATTTAATATGTCCTGTTGAGTCATTCGTGTTACGTGAAAAGGATTCTTTTTATTAGCTTTGGAAATGATGTCCATCCACATACTAGGATTATAAATTTGCTGGTGTTTCCGCTGAAAGTTCTCAATAACAGCAAAGTCTCTATCAGATGGTAGAATGGTGTGTCCTGATATTAGAAAGTAATGAGTTATTTGCTTGAAGTGTCTCTCCCTAATAAGATGGAACCAAAGAGCCATCATAGTCCAGTTCTTATTCTGGCCTGCACAATTATCACTGAAAACAACAAGCTCCTTCACTTCGGGCTTCGTGGCTATAAATTTTATGAGAGCACTGCACATTTCATTACAGCCTCTGCGACCCGTTTCTTCGCTCCACACGAACATGTAACCTTTCCCGTTCGTACAAGCATGAATATTGAAATTGAATAGCCAAAGTTTCCGACAGTAAAAGGCAATACTGGTAGTGAGTTTTGGGACTGGTAAGGCCTGCTGCAAGTCCATGCTAATCACGAGTTTCTTATTATTTTTGCTCAGAGTTTCCCTTTTTAGAATGTCCTGCATGGCTTCACTCGCCTCTGGTGCACCTTCAGATCATTTTCGATAGTTTTTGCTTCATTTTCTTTGCCTTCTGATCTTAAAGCAGCAATTTTGACCTTCGACATATCACATACTTTGTAAGTATCTGACTTAGGCAATTTAAAACTAATACTATATTCGGTGCAAAAAATTCTACGATATGCATCTTGACTGACTGGATTCTGAATGCCCTTTTCCGCGCACCATGGTAAGTAAAAATCTTCGTACAACCGGGAAATTGATAAATCACAGTCAAAAAACAATTTTTCCTGATTATCCGATCTGCTGTAATGGCTCTGGTACTTTGGTATGCTGTTTATGTTATCCCTAACATACTGAAGTCGATTTTCGTCTATTCTGTTTGGCCTGTTCTTATGCTTGCCTCTGCTATCCGCTTTGGGTGTTGTAACTCCACTTGCAACTTGAGAAACAATATAATTTATTCTTCCTTTTGAATTATGCAATCCATGAACACTCAAAAACTCACTTTTGCAAATTTTGATTTCCTCACCACTTACTTTAACTGTGTATTCGGCTGTAAATTTTCGTGAAGAAATATGTTTTTTAGTTTTTTTAGGATATGATCTCTTCTTAGGGTTTACTTTAATGCAACCAAATAAGTAAGCATTTTGTATGTCATAGGAACCAAGATCCCAAAATCCATTAAAAATGTCTACCTCTTTACCTAACAGTTTAGATCTGCACAATTTTTTGCAAGAACATGGGGGACCAAGAACTCGGCTAGAGACCCTTTTCTTTGAATGTTCGCTGAAGTAATCACGCCCTTCATTCTTCCTCCTCTTCCTCTTGGTTTTCTCATGTGACGAAGGGCTTCGTTTTCTCCATCGCTTACGAGACACCTTTTCGGGAGTTATTTCTGCTTGTCGTGCAGTACGTTGCATATCATCAACAGGCGCAGGTTTATCCTGAAACGAAATACAGAACATAATATATTGCAACAATACTTTAAAATCTTTTCACAAAATATAGCTAATATAAAATTTTATTCAAATATCCGAGCACACGTTGAGCAAAATTTGCAGGTGAAAACACTGGCTTCATTTGAAGACTGCACAGAAGAAAGACGAAATGTTAAGTTTCTTTTGTTCTGAGAAAATCGAGTCAAAAATAAGTCCACCTTCCTCCATTGTGAAGATCTTTTTTTTTTTTTCACAAGCAGTTTCAGATATGATAAAATATGTTTCTTCCTTAGTGTATTGCATTGTACTCCTCAAGGCGTACACACTGGTGTCAATAAGTCAATTTCGACCAAACAGAGGTATTCCACCTACCTTCCATGTAGTCTTCACTTAGAAAATCTTATTTGAAACATTGTCACAACTTAATTCGCTCGCCGGTAACTAAGAATACAACGGAGAGTTTTAAGTAGCTAGCTGCAGGGATTTCAACGATTCAACAATGAATCAGAATTCAATTCTTTTGCAAAGCTCGATATTCATCTATTCTTTTCATAATAGCAAGAAATACGCAAATTATAATTTTAACATAATTATGTATATTTACTTTAACAATAGTATAGTTAGCTATAGTAGTAGGTATACGTATATATTATCAGTCTTCTAATTTGTACTACCTTCAGGGATTTTTTACCCTATATTTCTCTTGTTACCAGAAGAAATGATTTGTTTGTAGGATCTACAGTGAATACGACTATTATCTACGATACTTTGTATGCTATTTGAAATTACTAAGAAATATTTGAAAATTACTAAGAACGAAAAGAAACAACTAATATAATTGCATTGCAATAAGAGTTAATCACTAACCCCATTACAAGCAAATTAAACACATTCAGCATAGTAACGAGCATTAGATACGATTAAACTTTACATTAAATTTTATGTATACAGTTTTAGTCGTGTTTATGGTCCCACCAGGTAAGTTAGAGGAATATGTAATGTTTCTAGAGGACTCCCCTAGCAAGTTATATTCGTTTGTACATAGCACCAGTGAAGCCATATCTAGCATCTTGGTGCTACATCTAGCATAATGCACATGCATTTAGCATCTAGCATCTTCATTTTAGCATCTTGGCCAAATCTAGCATAATTTTATTCTACCCTCTGATGAACAGAAAAAGAACGAAAATTTAGATGGTTCAAGGACCGTCGGGAATTCTTCTTAGTTGAAGCGATGTTTGCAACAATGAGACCAGCCAGTATTTCCGCGGTTGTAATTTATTGTTGAATTCAGAGAAATGTTCAAAAATAGCAAAACGTGACTCTACAAAACATATTTACTTACCCATAGTTTTATTACTGTCAACTGAAACCTGAATGTTTGGTTATCTGGGATGTTTCTGTCCCTTTCAATTTACAACTTGAGAGGGGAGGGATATGAGCGTCAGGGGACAGCTAGTAATACACTAAAGAAATGCTTCAGGCCTGTGTCGGAAGCGGCATGTTGTGTATATATTTCTTAAAATGTTATCCATTCATAAAACATAAATTCGACCTTCCTCCCCTATAATGTGCCATTTACCAATTTATTTCATTATCATTCCTGACAGCGTCATATTAACTTTGTACATAAATACAGTTGAAACACTTCATTAAAATAATGAAGATAAGTAGGGGGTGGGTCTTTAAAATTAGTTAGGAACGATAATTTGAACATCTGGCATAATTTACAAAAATCTAGCATAATTCAGACCCGTGTTTGGCACCATCGCGAGTCTCGAGTGTGGCAACCCTGCATAGCACTGCCATGCCTTTGATACTGTTACAGGCGTGTTAAACAGTAACGTAACTTGGTGGCAATTTCGACTTAATTTTTAAACAACCGCTTAAGAGCATATACGTTTTATCTACTGGTGAAGATGTCTGGTAATATTAGGAAAGTGCCCTCACAGAGTTATATGCAAGAAAATTGGATGAAAAGTTTGATAGTGTCTAACTGTCTTAAAAACCTTTGTTTTACGCCCACGCGTACGAATTTGGTGTGCAGCCAACACTGAAACACATGACATCATAATTACGATTTTCTTCACGAAGAAATAATTCAGTGTTTTTCTTTTCTTTGCTCCCTCTGGAACACCATGAATTTCAATATTATTAATTTAGCTCCATGCCGAAACGTATACGAACTCTCTAGTCTTTTGATCCTAAATTTACCGGTAGAATAAGGGATACTAGTAACTATAGTTGGGGAGCTAGAGTCAATATATTGTTCTCGTTCATTTTGTCGAATATGGAATATCTTATTTTTGGATCAAAGCTGCTAAGTACATAATCCTTATCTTTGTATAATATACTAATTAGGCATATATACATTTTATGTTCTGGCTTCTTTCCCCTACTTCTGATGCGAAAAAATTGGAATTTACTCTGTTGCATTTACAAGAATCACTTAACAAGAATCATAGTGACACGATAAACATGTTCCGACTTGTGACAATTCTGGTTCCAAATAAATGGCAAAGTGGGGGCTGTATTCAAGGCTTTAAATAATGTTTCATTCATATCATGCAGCAGGCGAACGTCATCTTGAGTGATTAGGACCCAGAACACTAGTACTACTTCCTGATTAAAGAGGAGTGCCTAGAGTAAGGAAAAACTTTGCCATGTTATTTGCATTTTTTAATTGTTTAATGCGAGTATTTAAAAGTACAAGGAGTTATGAGTAGAAGAAATTTTTTTCTTACTTCAGACATTCCACTTTTCTTAACCAAATGATTCACTAGCCCAGTAAACTTAAAAGAAAATGAACACGTCGTCGATCTCTGTAGCTATCATAGCAACTTTATAATATAAGCCACAAGCAAAATAAAACACAAAAAGTTTCTATATAATAGTATGACATGCCACAATTTATAATATGATTTAATTACCTGGCTCGATGTTGATGCATTGTCTGCGGACGGTTCGTAATCTGAGTCTTGATCTGTTATGTCATCAAACACGCTCAAATCTGCACCACTTTTGCTCTCCAAATCATCATAATTGAACAATTTTCTTCTGCTTGCAGCATTATCCCAGCTGCAGGACGCCATCTTTCTCTGTGGCATGTCATTGTTTTTATCAAAAAAGAAATAAAAACCTTTTGGGCAACAACGTGACTGTCACGATAATGATGCCATCGTGTCGGAATCTGACGAAATATATTTTTAAAAATGTAGATATACTTACAATACACCATTTAAACAAATAAAACGATTTTCACAAAAGTGTGGCTTGTCCACTTGTTGCCCCGAGCCCTTGAATTGTATGTGAGCCGAGAATCAGCGGGGGGGGGGGGGGAGTGTATTCCGAGAGATGTAAAAGTAATCCAAAATGACCTATATTAGTGTCAAATCCATAATTTTCGCGGTCGCTCAAATGAATGAGACGCTTTCATTAGCGATCTCTTGCAAATTCAGCTACCATTGTATGCGGGCCGGGAGTCAGCGGGGAGGAGGAGGATACCGAGACATGTAAAAGTAATCCAAAAAGATCGATTTAGTCTCAGATCCATAGTTTTTGCGGTCGCGGACATGAGGGTAATACTTCCACAGGCCTTGACTTCCATGCGAAGAATGGATATATTTAGCTAACATATATATATATATATATATATATATATATATATATATATATATATATATATATATATATATATACTGATCAAAAAATTAGGGAATCAGATGAAAACACATGTAAAACTTCTTACGAATAATGTGTGAACACCGTATCTTGTCTAGTTCAGATTAAAATCTTGAAGGCCCAACGTGCAAACGAATCGTTTGGAACATCTGTGCACGTGATCAGTGACGTGGCGCTACCAGATATCATTTTGTAGTGTGGCACTACCAACACATTCCAGCTCTAGGATACCTTTGTTCTCATTGTGTTTAGTGCGTCACAAATCTACGTAGTGAAATTGCGCAACAACGTGATTTGCCAGAATCGTTGGCATGGCGAGCTGTCGGCAGGTCGGATGCTGATCAGTCACAGCGGGAGGTGGCACATGCCATAGGAGTGGCACAAAGTGTGATTCCCCGATTGTGGAATCGATTTCAAACAACTAGAAGTGTTCGAAGAAGACAAGGACAGGACCGTCCACTAACAACCAAAGCCAGAGACGATCGTTATCTCTTCTTAACAGCCCGTCGAAACCGGCGTCAGAATACAACTCTGCTCCCGCGAGCCTTCCGAACAACAGCAGGACGCACAATATTCACTCAAACGGTCCGCAATCGCCTTCGAGAAGGTGGTGTCTACGCACGTAGACCTATGGTGTGTGTCCCATTAACTGCATGAAACCGTGTTGATCGAAGAGCGTAGGCGGAGGAACATCTTGGGTGGGGACGCAATGAATGGGGCAATGTTTTGTTCTCTGACGAGTCTCGATTCAGTGTGGAGCCTGATAATCGACGTGTTTTCATCTGGAGAGAGTGTGAAACACGACACAATCCCATGTTTGTGCGAGAAAGATCCCAGTATCATGGTGGTGGACTGATGGTGTGGGCAGGAATCAGCGTTGGTGGGCGTACTGAGCTCCACACCATCCGAAATGGCTCTTTGACGCCTCTCGGATGAGATATAGAGATAAGATCATGAAAACTCTTGTTATACCATATGCTGGTGCCATTGGTGATTCGTTCCTTTTCACTTATGACAATACTCGTCCTCACAGAGCTCGGTTAGTGGATGAGATGCTGGATGCTGAGGGTATCGCTCGGATGAAGTGGCAGGCATGCTCTCCTGATCTCATTCCAATTGAGCATGTCTGGGATATGCTTGGCAGACGAATTGCCTCTAGACCAGTAAATCCAACAACCATTCCAGAGCTGGAAGTCGCTCTTCTGGATGAGTGGCACAACATCCCCCAAGAACTCATCGATAATCTGATTGAATCCATGCCACGCAGGTGCGAGGCTCTGTTGGCTATTTGAAGTGAGCATATGACATATTAAAGGACAATCAGTGCTGTTGCCTTGCCTGTTTGTGAGCAGTTCGAGAGGTGCACACATAACCGTCTTGTGTCATGAACCATGTGAACAAGGTTTTCCGTGCTCCAACACCAGTATGTGCCCCATTGTTCTAGTCTTTCTTAAAGCATTCCTTTTGTATGATATATATGAGTCAAACACAAGCTTATTCATACACTATCTTAAGGTCTTGTGTTATATTATAGCTGAAACCCTAATTTTTTGATCATTATATACTGTATATATATATATATATATATATATATATATATATATATATATATATATATAGTGGCGGATCCAGGATATGATCAAGGGAGGGGTTAAACCATAGTTTTCAGTTTTATCCAGTGTAAAGCAGGATTGAAGCCCATTTTATGAAGTGTATACTTGAGTGTGAAGGGGGAGCCTATAGCCCCCTTGGATCCGCCTTTCTCTCTCTCTCTCTCTCTCTCTCTCTATATATATATATATATATATATATATATATATAGATAGATAGATATAGATATAGATATATAGGTAGATATAAATATATACATGATCGAAAATGGCCTCGAATCCATACTCGCTGAGATAGACAGAAGATGCCGTTTAAATCCACAAATTCCCATTAGTACTCTAAGGGGGATGATGATATGTAAAGATAATTGAACATTATCAATAGTAATGTCAAATGCATAGTTTTGGGCCTCCACAAGTTCATTGGTGACAGTTTTGGTGCCCTTTGTGTCCAAAATGAAACGTATTCTCACCGTGCGAAGAACGGATATTCTGCTAGTCTGTAATAATAACAAACGGAAGTTTCACTTAATATATTTCTCGCTGCGTCCTGTATAACGAACGTGTAATTTTTGGCAAAATTCAGTAAAACAATTAGTTCTGTTTTCTGAAGTGAAGTTTTTATATTATTCAGGTATGCAGTTTGAGCCTTGGCTATGTAATGGTGCTGTCTAAGACTATCAATTCATTGAGTCAATGTGTCACAAAACTCATTCACAGAGAGTTGTAGGATTTGTAATGTCAACCGGTCTGTGTGAACCTAGTTTTTAAATTTAACACAGTCATTACCTTCAAGTAAGTGATCATCAAAACGTTTTACTAAATAATCTTGCACAGCCTCCTTCCTTCCATAGTTGCCACAGTAATGTAACCTACACTGTCTGTTCTTTGCATCACACACTGCAATGTTCAGCAGTGTCTTGTAGTTGCGTCCTGATCCAGGGAGGGCATCGAACATCAGTTTCATGTTTTGATGATATTGACACACACACATACACACACTGAATGAGTGCCTTTTGCCTTAACTGTAATGCACCACTTCGGTCTTAAGGCACAAAACTTTGTAAACCCAATTTTAAACTGTGGTTTCTGTTAGCAGAATTCAACATATGTTTCATGTATATTCATTAGTAGTAGCCTTTTTTGAACTTGAACTTTACCTTCATCTTTATGCACATACATACATTCTTTCCTTCCAGGACAGATTCTGGAACACCCATCGCTTTCATAAATGAAACTACTTCATTCACTATTACCTGGGGATTTATTTTCCGAGGCTTCTGTTCTTGAAGTGATAGGATTCGTTTCTCATCTTAAGTTCTTTGCTTTTCGCACTAAATAATCTGAGGCCCTAAAACTCTGTGCAGTTTTTTTGATACTCCAAGTTGCAGGAGCAAGTGTTAAGATTTGGACTTTCTGTTTATAGGAAAATGTTTTTTGATACTTTTTACAAGCTGTTGTATAAGCATAGAGAAATCAGGATACCTGTCATATGTCTATTCAGTAGAGAAACGTAGTGCTCGGTATTGCAAGAACATTTTCTCCTGTACGACATTTGTTATCTGCTTCACTTTTCTCTTGCTGTATCCTTCTCTGTCTCTCTTACTTACATTCTTCAGTGGTGAGCAGCCTACAGATTTGACAGACACGTTTTGTTGCTCCTGTTGAACAGTGTGTGATGTGTAGCTAGGATCATACTTATCCTCATTATTACTGCTGTTTCTGGCACTGGCACATCTAACACATGTTTAGCACAACTTCTCTCCTGACACGAGGTTAACACGAAGCTCATTGATTTTGTCCTCATCCAGAGTGGAGAGGGACTCTGAAAGTAAAATTACTTTCATTCTCCATATCCGTTCTAAACATGAAAGACTACCGAAACCTGTTGACAAGGGCGATGATTTAAAATGGAAGAAACTACATCAGGGTTTTGAAATTCACACAGGTTATTTCTTACATAAGTAGCAAAGTTTATCCAAAATATCATACTCATATTCAACTGTCAACATAGTTAAAAAGGGCTCTGAAAATAAGCAAAAAGTTTGTTTTCTTGCAATGATACCAACTTTAACTTCCCATAAATCCTGTAAATACAGTGTAAACAGCTCTGCATTACTGGTGCATATAGTTCACTACCCTGTAAGGTACTGCACGCAAACACAGGCATTTGTTGTGTTATCTAGAAAATCTGTGACATGTTAAAAAATGAGCTTTATAAACGGTAATGTAAAAAAGGTGCGGACTTTGACAGTTTACATATCAGAATATAAAATGGTCATGCCGCTTTCAACATATTACTTCATTACAACGATGCATATATTTCTTGCAGAAAAAGTTCGACCCATGTAACATAATTAGTAACCGAGTTCTTGCTCATTAAAAACTAAAAAAATCCGCGTGTTCGGCAAGTCATGATGCGGACTGCCTCGCTTCTAAGTCAATTTCTCAGGAGCTGGTAGAGACAGGAGAACAACAAATTACAGGCTTTCTTACGAGGGATGTAGGTACCTGTGTGTCAAACTTTATCAAAATCCCTGATGGTCGACTGGGGATTTTTTTTCTAATTTCGGTGATTATATATGGACTGACCCATTTAGTATTTCTCTTTGTTTGTCTCTTTTATGGGGGGAGGGTTGTTGTATTCTTCGATATTAAGGTCAGGATTTTTATCTGTTTGCTTTTGAGTTAAGCTATTAGAGGAGAAATTGCTTTTGTTTAATTAGCTTGCTAGTTTCGGTTTATAGTTCCTCTTTGGTTTTTGAAATTAGTACCATTTCAGGTTTGTCAAAGGAATCTTTTGTACTAATTTAGCGTCCCACATATCCTACTTCAATCTCGAGTATTTTTGCTTAGTTTCGTTTGAAGACTTTCGCTTTAGTTTAACGTCCCACTTAACTTGTTTCAGCTTCTAGTATTTTTGCTTGATTGGTTTGAAAGTTGGTTGATTTAGCTTAGCGTCCCAATTAAGTTGTTTCAGTTGGCACTATTTTGTTTAATGTGATCTGAAGAATTTTTGCATTTGTTTAGCGTCCCCTTAAGTTGTTTTAGTTTCTAGTCTTTCTGCGTGATTTGTTTGAAAGTTTGGGGACGCGGTGGCTAAGTGGTAGAGGGCTCACCTCCGGTGTTTGACATCCTTGGTTCGATCCCAGATCGCGCCATGTGGACATTGTGGTGGAATATCACCGTGCTCGTGGGTTTTCTCGGAGTTCTCCCGTTTCATCCCACTTTCTTCATTCCACCATTTCATTCATTTCTCACATCACAGTCTCCTTTAGCCTAACCGGCGTAATCGTGGGACGTAAAGCTCAGACTTCATTTTAGATTTGAAAATTGGTTGCTTTAGTTTACCGTTCCAATTAAGGTGTTTTATTTGCTAGTATTTTGTTTAATTTGGTTTGAAGAATTGGTGTCGTCCTACTTGCGACAGTCCTATTAACGACAGGAACTGTTAACTGTCCTACGAGCGACCGATTCGGACTGTAAACTGCTCTATGAGACAGATTCGTTCATACTAAGATAATGAAAGAAAATAAGGTTTTTCTCTTCTTTAACTTGTTTCATGCCAATGTGATTTAGAACCTAACAAAATGTACCATGAAAAATTTCGCTCCGCCTGAATTTAATACTTGACAATGCTCTCATTAAATTAACAATCTTTTATATGTTCTTCCTAATAGCTATTATATTATATTTTTGAATTAACGTCTATGAATACACTGACTATACCAAAGGGGAAAACTAACTAAACATTTAGAGTAGCTCCGCTTTGTCTGATTGAAATACAATTAAGGATTTCATGTTAAAATGATACGGAGCATAAGTTTAGCTTGAATATGTTATGGCATTAGAAAGAAAGCAAAAATAATTATGGGCGCCCGAAGAAAATTTTCTAGTTGGGGCATCTCCATGGTTGCTATATCACGTCTGGTATTTCTGGTTATTAAAATACGTGGTTTGCTATGTTAGGTATACATTTTCTTGAGCCAGAGGGGGCGTCCCTGACTTCCCTTCGGGCGCCCATTGAAAGGGGTATTACCACTTGAGGATATCACAGAAATCTAAAAACACGGTGTATTCGAAGAAATTATTACACAAGTTATACACATCTGTCGCAGGATTTAACAGTTCGTCTAGTTATAAGGGATTATATCACATTGCTATACGACAAGCTTTTATGTATAAGTCAAAGCAAGGGAGGAAGGCAAATTAAGCAATTAGTTTACGTTGTAGCTAGGGGGAAGGTAGTTTAAAGAATTTGTTTTCCTTTTGGATTGTTTAGAGTGAACTGCATTGTAATTGGTGGCTTTGGTTGAGAATAGCCAATCTGATGTAAGGGATTTCATTTTTTTCATACTAGTCACAGAGTATTAGGAAGTCTAAAAAGTAGACAGTTGGTGAAACTGTTACACGTTTAAGTTTTCCAAAATAAAATATATTGTTACTCTTAGTGAGTAATTAGATTTGAGTCAAGTACAGAAAGCAGAGCTTTTAAAGAAAGGGGATTTTCAATAATTACATAGGAATATATTTTCATAGAAATATCCCTGTTGTCTCGTTAAGTTATTTGATATGTTTTATGTCAAATCTAAGTCAAAATTAAGATAAGTAAGATAAGTTTTATTTGCACTCACAGTAAACGGAAAATATATTTGACGAACAGTATCACTGGCACGTAGAGTGTCCGGGGACAAAAGTCCGCAGGGTGCAAAAGTCCTTTTGGGGGTACTTTTTGTTGGAGTTGTTCAACATTGCTTATGCTACAGAAAGATTAAATGGTGGCGGTGTACTTTTCATGTTCGTAAAGGTGCGTAAAGGTTCGTAAAGGATATGAAAACACTTCTTCAGTAACAATAAACACTACCTCTTGTTTTCCCGGTATCAGTTATGAAGTCAGCATTTCATTGCAATTAAAACATGTACGAATGGGGCAAAAGTCAGATTTTTTTCTGGAGCAAAAATCCGAATGCGGACTTTTGCCCCAGTTCTAGAATTTGTAAATAATTTTATTCTTAAATTTAAATTCCAGTTTCTAACAGTAGACCTATTTAAATTCGTTTGCTACGTAGGCTTTCTTTACCTTAACTAAAGTTATGTAGGCCTGGAATGAGGTAGATCTTTGAATTTGAGCAAGAAACGCTCAACACTGATTAGTGTACCGATGGCATCAAGGGCACTACTCATATTTCAGCGGTGTAAACAGAGCCTACGATTAATAGTCAGTAGTGCTAACACATACCCGTTTGTGTTGCTGAATCCATCTGTTGAGGTGTAAAAAGTGCTCTTGATGTCATTTGGTTCATCGGTGCTGAGAGAGTTTTGTCCTTTGCTATTAGAAACATGAAACACTACGAAAAAATATGGTTTAAATTTAAACAGATACCACATCTTTTTCGGAAGGTCAAGAAAAACATACGTCGTCGCTTTGGTTGGACGAATGTGATGGTTGGCTCTCAATTTACAATACACGTGTTTTTTTGGGGAGTGTTGGTAGTTTATATTCTGATTATTGACAACAACGAACCTTTTTATATTATTTCTACAGGGTGGCCCTTAAGTCTTAGTACAGTGGATTGTTTGGGAAAAATCATGATTAAAGCAAATCTGACTAGCGGAAGGTTGACTTGGGTAAAGGAGCTACCGACTGATGCCTACGTTGTGAATGGCGGCCATCTTGATGGCCGTTATCATGGATCCAGGTTATTTTCTTAATGGGAAAGTAAGCAGGTGACACATCAATTAACATTGTTTTTTGCAGGGGAATGGATTCCCGCAAACAGAAGTGCGTTATCATGTCCCGTTCTAAAGTTATGACGACCCAAAATTGTCGGTTTTCAGTTTCCTTTCAGGAAGAGCGACATGGCACTAACGCTGCAAGAAAGACGTGATGTCCCAAATTTGACAGTTTCTTTTCGTTGCAGGTAGAGCGAGATGGCACTGACGAAGCAGGAAAGAATTGAGATCATCTTAATGTCTGGGCAAAGAAGCAGTCGTGTGATTACCCAGAACTCCAACACGTGCCACCTCCAAAGACCCGCAATAAGCCACAACACCGTTAGCTGCCTCATTAGGAAATTCAGTGAAACTTGTAATGTTCCCGACATACCACGTTCAGGTTCCCCACGAACCGCAACAAATGAGGAAACATCCACAATGGTGCTTGCTGCTAGTGTGAAAAGTCCGAAGCGTAGCACAAGGTGATAACAGGCGTACCACGTGCTTCCGTGATGAGGATTCTCCATATGAACAAGTGGCACCCCTTCAAGCTGCAGCTTGTCCACAACCTTTCAGAGAATGATCCAGACCGGCGCATGGAATTCGTGAATTTGGCTCTGTTACAATATGACCGAGATCCGCATTTCCCAGCCAGCATTCTCTTCACACGCGAGGCAAACTTTTATTTGGATGGGAAAGTGAATCGCCAGAACATGCGATATTGGTCGCATGCAAACTCACATGCGATCAATCCTTGCAAGAGAGTTACCCCTTCTCATATCATGGTGTGGTGTGGTATATGGAACACGTCGATCATATGACCCTTTTTCACTCCTGCTACCCTAAATGATGTTCGATATCTGGACATGTTAGAGGAGTTGGCGTTTCCGTTGCTTCTTTGCCCTGATGCCACTTTGCCGCGGTATTTTCAACAAAATGTTGCCCCACCGCACTATGCGCTGTCTTTGCGGGAATGCTTGGATCTGCATTTTCCTGGACATTGGATCAATCGCTGAAACCCTGTGGAATGGCCAGCCCGGTCGCCGGACCTCACTCTTTTGGATTTTTTAAGGGAACACTTAAAACACCTGTTGTATCAGAAGTTTCGGGATGTTGCACACCTACAGCGACGTATTCAGGACGCCTGTGATAGCATCACCCCTAATATGCTGTTATGGGTTCAGGAGAACTGCATTAAGAGACTCCGGTGTGTGCTGCAATGGACGAGAAACATGTGAAGCACATCCTGTAGGCGGGACTTTGGGGCGTCATAACTTTGAGAGGGGACATAACAATGCATTTCTGCTTGCGGGACTGCATTCCCCTGCAACAAACAGTGTTAATTGATGTCACGTGCCCTCTCTCTCTTTTGAAAAAAAAACTGGATCCAAGATGGTTGCCATTCACCACGCATGCATCAATCGGTAGTTCCTTTACCCAAGTCCGCCCTCCACTAGTCAGGTTTGCTTTACTCATGTTTGTTTCCAAAATAATCCACTGTACAAATACTTATGGACCATCCTGTAGTTTATCAATACGAGGAATAGCTTTATACTTTGTATGTTTGAGTTCTTCTCAAGTGAGATAAACTTATATATTTGCTTAGTCTACCTTTTTTTTTAATACGAAGAATCACTTCATGTTTCGTATGCTCTTTGTTTATCTTAAGATTCTTGTAGAAAACAAAATAATTCAATAAAAATGCCATATGTCGATTTCCTACTTCGTTTATTTCAGCGGACTTTTGTCCTATTGCGATAGGACTTTTGCTTCCTATACTGGGGAAAAAGTCCGAATTTGTCCGTCCCTTTTTAAATTGGTGTATTTTATTAAGTAATAAATTGGTAGGCTTTCTAGCATCTTCAAAATATAGAGGAATGTTCACTTATACTTTTGTGCAAAATTCGTTATTTTGCCGTTATATCTTTCTGCTCCAGCGCGATTCAAACACCAAACTTCGGCTTTCCCCCCCCCCCCTGCTTTCTCTACATATTTCATACCAAGGTTGTTCGGATGCTAATAACGCCAGAGGCAAACACATTTGACGAGAGGGAATCATATCTTCGATCATCTCAATGTAAATGAATCGGTCGCTCATAGAACAGATAAAAGTTCCTGTCGCTTCTAGTACTAATTCGAAGAATTCTTGCATTAGTTTAGCGTCCCATTTAAGTTGTATCAATTTCTAGTATTATTTGTAATTAGTTTGTATGTTTGTTGCTTTGGCTTAGCGTCCCATTTAAGTTGTTTCAGTTTCGAGTAATCGTGCGTAAATAGTTAGGTTTGTTAACGGTTCCGTTTGTTTTAGTTTAACATCCCCTTATAGTTTTTAGTTTCGAGTACTTTTGCGATGCTAATTTGATTTGTTGAAGATTTAATATGTTTTGGTTTAGCGTCCATTTTGAATTGTCAGAGTTTCAAGTACTTTTACAACATTAGGTTAATTGTTTCAATGTTTCTTTCGTTTCAGTTTAGTGTCCCAGTTTATTATTCAAGTACGGTGCTCTTTCCTCATTTGGTTTGGTTGACTGAAGCTAGTTTGCTCATTTAAATTCATGAAGGTTGAAGTTTACCCAGTGCATTAGCGTCCTTATTGGTTGTTGGGGGTTATTTTGCATTCCAATTTGATTATCTTTAATTATTGTTAAATCAACCTTATGAATTGGTCCATTAAAATTTGTTTGTTGGAATTTATAGTCCCTGTTGGTTTGCTTTGATTTCATATTTTTGATTTGTTTAAATATTTTGTTTCAGGTTAATGTCCATATAATGAATTTTATTGCTCTTGGCGTACAAAAGTTGGTTGGTTTGAAATTTAGTATTTTTTTTGTATATATTTTGAGGTAGAATAGCTCCCCAGAATTATTGCTGTTCAGTGAAACTATTTGTTGGTAGTTAGCTTCAGTTTTATATATTTTTTTGAATCCTTCATTTATCAGTTTTCTGGGATTAAATCTTTTTCCTTGCACCTAATTAAATCTCTTTAGCTTTTGTTTATAATCTTTTGTGGATTAATAATTTAATTAGTTTGAGTTTTTGATTTGGAAACTAGCGTCCCAATCAAAGATTTGAGAGTGTTTAACACTACTTACTTAATTTGGCTTGCGTTAAATTTAGTATTTACAAAAAAAAGTCGTTGATTAAAAGCAATAATTCAGATAACCGTTTAACGTATGACCAATTTTTGAGCTCGTCTTATTTTTGTTGAGTTTAATAACTTGTAATCGAGTTTTTCCGCCGTTGTTTAAAATCTATATGCCTAAGCATTCATTTGCATTCACTCCAGCTCTACTACGGCAGATCACGATTGCATCCGCACTTATATCTTATTGAAACCGAAGCTGAGCACACAGATCAATAAAATATAAGTACCGTAAAATAGAAATGTGTAAATGATTAACTTTAACACAAATATTAACGAACGAGAATTAATTAATTTCGAGGTCCCAATTCAGTTTTCCGCTAATAGGGGTAAGCGAGCGTTCTAGCTGGTGCTATTGGCTCCTGCTACTCGATAGTTTGAACTTAAAAGTCCATTACGAAAACGTGAAATCACAGACAAACATGAAGATGTTGGTACGTATATAATCACTTCACTTGAGATTTTTGTACACTGTTGAGATATTTGTTCTCTACCAATGCGGAGAATATCACTAGCTATAACTATAAAAAATTAACTTTTACTTATGCCAATAACGATTCAGCGTTCGAAGCTCAACCCTTTTAAGGGGAGCACTTTCTCTTAAAAAGTAATACACCCCACTCGCCTTTGTGGATGCTCTTCAAAGTGACAACACACACTGAACGTTCTAGTTAGCAAACCAAGGCTTGTATATGGCCAACCGGGAAAATCCCGATTTTCACTCCTAGCGTCGGGACCAGAATTATTATCCAATAAGCTTTTGATTATGGAAATGCGTAGGTGAGAAGTGATTGACCCGAAAATGAGACTCAAAGGAACATTCACTAAGCATGTTATTATCACGTGAACAGTCCTTGTAACTCGACCATATATGGCCGTAAAAATCGAAGTGAAGCCTACCAACACAAATGAACAAAATACCAAACTGATGAAGAAAGCTTCAAGATTGTTCCTTTTGTATACGAGGATTGGTTAATAAAATTTGAAATTAAATCTCTATTTTCCAATGTCTTTTTAAATTAAAAAAATGAACTTCGGGTCGGTTATAAACTGATTGGAAAAAGAATTAGCAAATTTTCAAATTAAGCTATTTGATTTGGGATTTAAAAAAAGATAATCTGATTTTATCAGTTGACTATTGGCTTACTGATCAATATAAGATTTCAAATTGAAGTTTGTCCAGTCGTAGAGATTTCTGATTGGCAGTGTCAGCATTTAAATTATTCTCATTTGTACTAAAAATTTTGTTAGTTTCTAGTGAGCCTAATAATTATTAATTATCAGAATTGTTCCTATTCAATAAATTGAATGGGAGTGGAATTATATGCAAGGTGAGTAAAATGTAACATTTATTGTAATTATTTTCAATTTTTACGTGAAACAGTTAAGAAAATAAATTGAATTTAGTTTTTCTTTGAATTGATAAGTTATTTGTATAAGCCTGTAAAAGTAGTTATTTCTTGACTTTGATTTATTTTTTGATGTGAGGTTCTCATATTGAGATTGAAATAGTGTTTAGGATCATGGATGTGATACTTAAAGCACCCTAATGTACTGTGATTGACCGAATCATCCTTACTGGTAGTTAGTTTCACCGGACTTCTTTCTTTGTTGGATGAATTAGATGGTTTCTCACTATTAAGCGTGGAGAGTTACAAAGATTCTTCCAAGCTTCTCACCATAAAATTTTTGTCTAGCATTTCACTATATTTGTCTTGCGTCTCACCATATTATATTTGTCATGCACCTCGCCATTTTTTGGCATTGGAAAATGTTGATCTGTATTTATAAATTGAGCTCGGATTGTTTCAGTTAGGTTGTTATTCGGTTTGTTAAGTAATCAATTGTTTGTGTTTTTATGAATATTGAGAATTATTTGGATCTCTGCAACCACGTCAATTTAAGATAGTATTTCTGAAAAAGAAAAGGAAAATAAAATAAATCCTAAGGTAAATTTTGTATGAACGGAAGTTTGAATTTAAAAATAGTTGTGTATTTCTGATAGCAGCTTATATTTGAGGGTCGATCTTTTTCTTCTTTCTTTAGTAATTAGTAGTTAGCGTAGTGTGTAGTATTTTGTTTGTTACATATATTTATGTTAATTAAGCGTTACGATAATTTAATTCTTGATTATTGAATTGATATTTCTTTTGTGGAAAGATTTACTGCTATTTTTTTATTATTTTTTTGTAACATTTGATCAACTTTTGTGTCTTCAAATCAGATTGAAAATGTCTTCACGAGAGGAGTCAGCTCTTACTCATATTTCAGATGATAATCTACAATTTGTTACTATAGATCAGACAAGTCACATGACAAATGATAATTGAAATAGGGCAATTATGAACTTGACCCCTCCTCGAAGTCACATTTTCCAGCTTTATGATCGTGTTGAAGATAATTCGAGATTTTATAGTTTAGAAGAACCTTTTCCTGGGAACTTTAGTTGTCTTGCTCAATCTCCAACACCAATTCCAACAGAGACTAGTCAATTAACTACAGATAACTTAGGTTTTGGTACAAGGTTTTAATCAAAATTACTATTTTAGTCATGTTATGTCTAGGCAAGTTGAATTTCAGTTTCCAGAGAATAGTTCAGAGTGGCCAACTCCTGATAGGCCAACGAACAATTATCAGGGCTTTTCTGATTACTATGAGAGTTTCTTTAGTTAAAAATTCGACTCCTATAGGCATGTTTCGGATGGGTAGGCCAATGCCTCATGATCATAGGTATTTTGATAAATTGCCGTATAATTTTT
Source organism: Thermobia domestica (assembly GCF_964235325.1). Lineage (NCBI taxonomy): Eukaryota > Metazoa > Arthropoda > Insecta > Zygentoma > Lepismatidae > Thermobia > Thermobia domestica. The sequence continues at coordinate 338,338,615 of NC_137456.1, read as the reverse complement.
CAAATTATGATAATGATGCTCAGGGTAATATTGCAGTTGTTAGTACAATTCCGCATTATATTAGTAAATATTTCTTCCACAAATTTATTGAATGATTTGAATCAAAAATAAAAGGGTTTAAAGTCATTGATGGCAGAAATAGTTTTTTAGTTTTTTGATGTTCTACTGATAACTGAGAAAGTAGTGGAGCAATTTTTTGCCGAATAACAGTTGTCTATAGTACATTGTTAACACGTAGTGAAGGTGATTTAAAAGTGGAAGTACAATATGCCGTCAATAATAACTCTTCATGGGATTTATTTAAATGTAGAATACTTGATAGATTTGCGTCAAATACAGTAAACATTCCTTAGTATCTGAAAGATTATTCAGGAAACAAAAGTTAAATGAAGCGGTGGATCAGTTTGTTGAAGATTTATTATGCATCTCTTGTTTTGAGATTTAATTGTAGTGATTCCCAACTTATTAACATCTTGTTAATGAAATGAATCCATCAGTTAGATATAGGATGTATCAGAAACCATTCACCTGGTTGAAGCGTTTCAGCAGTTGTATCAGGTGAAAGCTGAAAATACCAGGAAGGCTCAGCGTCAGTACTATCAGTCAGTGGCGGATCTAGAAAGTAAAAGGTTGGGGGGGGGCAGTCAGAACCCAGACTATATAGGTATATTATGAGATCATTATAAATTTTCAAAAAAAAATGTAAATAATAGCTTCAATTATTATTTTCACTCACAAAACTAGGGAGCCCTAGGCCCCGAACAAGATCCTTCACTGCTATTAGTTGCATAACTCTACATCCATCTCCAAGGCCAAGCATGCAGCCGAAATATTAAAAAAAAAGAACATTAGAAAACGTTGCGGTAGTAATCCATTGAAATCTGAGTTTACATTCATGAATATTTTTCCAATAGTTGTACCCACAGGTGCAAAAAAAAAAAAAAAAAAAAGAAAGAAAGAAACTTAATTGTGACGAGAAAGGAGAAACTGCTTAGAATGAGTTTCTGAACAGTTTCCTACACGAAGACACAGCAACGATGTCAAACTGGAATACACTAAAGAATTAAGCATATATCATTCAATACAACCTGTAATAGGCGGTGACTGTGAAAACAGATTTGTCCCAAGCTTCACGGAACGACTACGCTATTAGCTATGAGAAATTACAATTTGAATTTAATTAATCAAATTGTTTCAATAATTAGTTTGAATGGATTTTTCCTTCATCATTTTAGCCCCTGTTTATTTCTCCTCCATCTCTGCATATATTTTCCCGCTTGATGCGAATGAAAGTCTTGTTCTATGCTGTTTCTTTTCTATGTGTATGTGAAACTACCTTATTTTTGGATTGGATTTTTATGGAAAAAATGGTGAAAAACAAGGACATAAATAAAACTGATGCACTAAAAACATACATTAGGAACAATTTTACTTACACCATAATAAAAGTAAGTACGCAACAAGAAAACAGTTTAGACTAAAATTTCAGAGCCAAAACATCACAGGAAAATTTGAGAATATTCATATCAGATTCAGAACTTTATATTGCTAGGAAGCAATCGAAAACAATACAAAACAAAACAAAACGAAGAAAAGGAAAAGATACAGAAAAATCTAGCTTCGAAAGATGTTTAGTACAAAGAGCAGTATTTGTAAGGGGGACCCTTTTGTCCACAGTCTTCGAAAGGAACCAAATGAGAAAGTGGGAAAATGTGGCAACATTCGTTTTTGAAATCACGACATGAAATTGATGGGAAATGCGTAAAAAAATAATCTAACATCGTACGAAAATCGAGCGGGAGCCACAACTTGCTATATCTGCCGTTCTCCAATAAATGAGATAAGTAATCTTACGTTGTGTGAACTGATTTCTTCCTATATTCCATTGATTAATGCTAATAGGTATTCTTTCTGTGGCAAATAAAACAGCAGGACTAGAAATAATGTCTTTTTAATAACAATTTAACACGGCCTGTCCGATTGCAACGATGTGGACTTTAGGAGACATGACTGAAATTAAGCTCAAATGTAGAAGAGAACATTTAGATTTCAAATTTTCCTAAAATGGATGGAATATAGTAAAAAACCTCGAAGCATGAACATTAATGGCAATGGAAAATGAATGACAAAAATGAAGTCGTCACCTACCTCAAAAACTATACTAAGGAGATGGCTAATTGACAGATTATATCCAAGGCATAATGAAGAGCTTAAAAACAACATAGGCCTATAGCACGTCAGGTAAATATGGAAAGAACATTCTCAAAAGTCAAGTTCTTTGAGTAAAATCAATAATATTGAGAAAGCAGTGGCGGATCCAGGACGGACTTTCGGAGGGGGGGCGGTGGGTTGTAATGTTGCCAATTAGAGCTAGTTTTAACAGTTGCAAACTCTCTAATGGGTTTTGTTTATATATAAAATAAGATAAAAGTTCCCTCTTCTGGTGGTGGGGGGGAAACAATTGCCTTTTCCTGTAAGAAAGTATAATGGATTTTCTGAGAATTACCCAGAACGCCCCACGTGGAATTGACGTGCTTGAAATATCACACGTTGGATTTAGAATCTCCAGACTCGATCTAGCACGCAATGTCAAGTTTGAGCCGATTACGTGACGATGGTGACGCAGTCTACATGGCAAATCGAATAGGCTCTTCTTATGGAATGAATATGATTTTACCGTTATACATAACAGAATGGTTGGGAATCACCGAAATGACTACAACCAACACTCCTTACAAAAAATAAATTGCAAACCAACATAATGAAAACTTGCATGAATTACTTTTTTTTTGGTTAAGCCGGTCAAAGGGTTACGCCCTTTCTTCGGGACGAGGGTTATAAGTATGGGGAATTTGCTTTATTTATAGGGGGCATTGAGGGTTTGGAACATTTTTTATTCCATTTTTATTTGTGGGCATCTTTGTCATTGAGGTTTTTGGAGCATTATTTTATTTTATTTTAGTTCATTCTTATTTTTAGGCTTTTTTTTAATGAGAGATGAGGTGAAGTGCAGGTAGACGTCACAAACACGAGGGTAATGTTAGTATGGACGAGTGAATGGTTATCTTCTGCCCTGGGGCGTCACAGGGCTGATGAAGACAGATGAAGCCCGCTGCTAGCAACATTGATGGAACACTAGTGCAGAGATGGATAAATGCATGGACCTAGATGAGGTGGATGATAGATGGCAAAGTCGGCCTTTTGAGGGTCATCGTCGTCTAGAGTGTTATGGTATAAAGTGAGAAGATGTTGGAGAGGAGTGGCTTGGTGACGTGGGGGCGTATCATGTATGATATCCTGTTGAAAGGTGTTAAGGAATATCGGATTTCCTTCTGCAATGACTTTTATAATATATTTAGTGCGAAGTGCTTCTATGTGTGGAAGTATTGTTGGAAAGTTGATTCGGCGATAGAGGTCGGCAGTCAGTGCTGGTAGTTTGATACGATAAGCAAGTCGGAGAGCATGTCTTTCGGAGATGGCGAGTCCATTATATAGTTCATCAGGGGCAGAAATCCAGCAGATATAGCCATGTGTGAGAGCAGGTCGGAGGAATACTTTATAGGTCGTAATGACTCTGTCGGTATGTAAGCCCCAGGTTGAGCCCACTAGCCGTCGGAGGAGGTTTAAGCGGTTCGTTGCCTGTGATCGAATCTTTTGTAGGTGGTGTTTCCAACTGAGTTTAGAGTCAAAGATGATCCCAAGGTAGGTAACTTGTGATGATGGGCGGATGAAAATGCCGTTTACATTAAGGTGAAGAAGTGAAGGATTGCGATGGATGCGTGAGCGGCAACGAGGTGGGAGAAAAATAAGAGCTTGTGTCTTGAGAGAATTTATGGTGAGGCGCCATTTGGAACACCAGGAGGTAAAGGCGTCAATTGCCTGCTGAAGTGTTTTATTTATGTTTTGAACAGTATTAGATGTGGCAAGAAAAGCGGTATCATCTGCATATTGGTATACTGAGACATTTGGTGGGAGAGGGGGCATGTCGGTGACATATAAAATATATAGAAGAGGTGAAAGGACAGATCCCTGAGGGACGCCAAAGTGAAGAAAGATCGGATAGAAAAGGGATTGGTTGATATTAATATAAGTCATACGATTAGAAAGGAAAGAAAGTATACATCGGATGTATGAGATAGGAAGATTGAAAGAGTGAAGTTTTGCGATGAGGCCGGCATGCCAAACTTTGTCAAAAGCCTTCTCCAGATCGAACAGTAACAGAGAAGATGGTTTTGAGGTATTATAATGATTTGTTATAGCAGTGGTGAGGCGCAGAAGCTGGTCAGAAATACTAATATGTGGGCGAAAGCCGGCTTGATGTAGAGGGATGAGATTATGGTCGGAAAGATAAGTATGCAGACGACTGACTAGAATGCGTTCAAAAATTTTGCTAAGGACTGATGTTAGTTGGATTGGTCGGTATGATGAGAGTGCAGTAGGAGGTTTGTTTGGTTTGATGAAAAGGAGAGTTTTGGAGATTTTCCATTGGGGAGGGTAAAATCTGGTGCGAAGAATGAAGTTGTAGATGGTTGCGAGAAGTGAAAAGAGGATGGGAGGAGATGATTTGATGAGTTTATAGGTAATGTGATCAAAGCCGGGGACCGTGTTTCGTTTTGATCGGATGGCAGCGGAGATATCTTCAGGAGTTATGAGATCGTTAAGAGGAGAGGCGGTAAGTTGGTGGTGAAGATTAGGTTGGAGGTGAGGAGCGTGCGGGTTTGCGAGATGTTCCACATGGTGGGCGAGATTTGGATGAAGTGGTTGTACGGTTGGGGTAAAAATGTCTTGAAAGATAGAGGCAAAAGCATTTGCTTTGTCAGTATCGGTTTGAAGAGGGTTGTTATGTGAGATGATAGGGTATGAAGTATGACGGTTTTTGCCAGTTAACTGATGAAATTTTTGCCAGAATTTGGTAGGGTGCGAGGTAGTGGATAGAGTGTTGCAGGCTGAGATCCAACGTTTTCGTTTGTAGGCATCTAAGTAATCGTGGAGCATGCGATTCCAGCGACGATGATGTTCTAATGATATGGGATTTCGTGTACGTTGGAAGTCCCGGAAAGAGCGTCTAGAAGCAGCAATGATAGACTGATATTGTGGAGGTATTGGAGGTTTGTGCGGATGACGTGTACGTAGAGGGATGTTGGTTTGGGTGGCTGTGTCAAGGGATGTTGTGATTTGGCCCACAAGGTTATAGAGTTCTTCTTCATTAGTGGGCTCCTGTAGATTTTGTAATGAGGTTGTGAGATCGGTTTGAAAATTAGCCCAGTTCGCATGAGTGTAATCAAAGAAGTGGATTGGTGGGGTTGTGTTTTGGGGTGTGTGGTGATAAGAAGATCAAGGAGTATCGGAGCATGATTGCTGCCGAAAGGTGGTAGAACTCGGAGGTTGTGAATAGTAAGAGAAGGAGTACTGATCACTATGTCGGGTGAGGTATTGCTTATTGGGCGTTATGGTGATGGGAGATGATGGTAGTCGACGGCTAGAATATTAGAAATGTAGTTTTGAAAATGTTGTTCCTCTGTCTGTGAATGACTATGAATATTGATGTCTGCCATGATTATATAATGTCTGAACGTATTGTCGATGTATTGAAAAAATTCGTAGGGAATAGGGTGGCCTGGTCTGATATATATGGTGCAAAGAGTAATGATTTTTGTGCGAAGATATAGTGTGACTATGGAATGTTCTGGGAGATCATGTGGTTTTGGGAAAGTATGAGGACGGACAGGAATGGTATGATAGGTTCCAATTGCTGTGCCACCATTCGCTCGTTGATAAGGTCTAGGACAGTCATGGCGTTGTAATTGAAACTGAGGAATGCGGATATAATCGGTAGGTTTGAGATAAGTTTCATTTAGGGTAAAAGGCTGTACTTTTTCTTCTCGGAGAAGTTGTTCAAAAACTGCTTTGTGAGTGACAAGAGATCGAATGTTAAGGAAGAGGAAGGTGACTGCAATGGTGATTGATAACATGAGAAAGGTTGTTTGGATGGGTTTTGTATTTACAGAGATGGCCATCTGTTTTGGTAGATGTTATAGAAAAGTGAGCATGTGGACCTGTATAAGTGGCAGACAGTTGTAGGCCAAATAATTGTTGAGTGATTTGGTCGACCTGCATAAGAATGTGAGGGCGTAAGAAAGGATGGATATTTTGTAGAACGAGCGTCGTGAAGCGAAGCAAGTCTTCTACTGTTACGGGTTCTCTTACGGAGTTTGTAGGAGTTGTAGTGGAATCGGTAGTGTGGATTGGGACTGAGAGTTCAGGTCTGTCAGTTGGTGGAGCAGGTTTTTGGTGGCATTTGTAGCTGTAGGTTGGATGTTGTTGATGGCAGGTATTACAGAGAGGTGGTTTTTTAAGGTTTGGACAGTTGTTGGTTATATGGTCTTCATTACAATGTCCACAGCGGGGTGAGTTAGGACAGTTTTTTGTTAGGTGTGAGGCATATGTCTGGCATCGGTCGCAGCGTATAGGAAGTGGGGGAGATGTGCGAGATGGTTCAACCCTGTGGCGTCTGTGATAAATATAGGCACCATTTTGAAGCAGATCGTCTACTGCGTCTTTGGATTGTGTAAGAACTCGTACAAGATAGGTGGGGCCTGATTGACACTTGATGCGGATGCATTTATGTACTTCATAACATTCGAGCCGTAGCTCGTCTAGGATTTCTTCATCTGAATAGGCTGGTGAAACGCCTTTTATCACTACTGAGAACATGGGCTGTCGTCTAGGTGGTGGTGGTGTTATGTTTTTCCTGGTTTGTGAGAGTGTTTGGATGTTGGCTTTATCACCAAAAATGTGAAAGCCTGCTTTGTTCCGGATTGTAGAAACGAAGTTTTGGTCTGGAGATTTAATGATGATTCCGTTTTTAGTGAAGACTATCTCTGATGCATTGACTCTCGGGTAGTATTTCATGAGTTGGATTAACGAGGGAACCTATCCAAGTGCGACTCTGACTTCGAGTCGAGACTATGGTCGTTGGATACCTTGTCCCAAAAGAATATAACACGAAAAGTGATACATCCTCGATCGCAACCATTGCAGAGATATAAGAGTGAAAATTTCGAAATTGAGCTCCATACTATACATTACAAAGTCAGCTTCCGGGTCAGATTTGGCGGAAACGGTCAGGTAAGGAAACTCAGCGAATACATATCAAAGTAGTGTTGGGAGCCCACCACCTTTTGAATGAAAAAAATGTTGACCCCGGGGCACTCGCAGGGTCCCAGGCGGGGTCCAACTCAAAATTGGCAAATGGAACCGGGGGTCAAGTAGCATATTGTATGAAAGCTAGTGTTAAATAAAAGAAGATAGAACAAATCTCAACTCTCTATGATGACCCTGTACAAACGGGCAACTGGTCAAAATGTCAATACAACCTACATCAGAAAATATATGGCCACTCTTCTAAATCCGTTAAGTTGTGACAATAACAAAACAGAAAAACACGTTTAAAAGTGCAAGGTATTGAAGTTAAACAAATTGTTGCAGAGTCTCTCACAGTGGCCATATATTTTCTGATATGGAAGATATGTTTAGGGTTAGAGTATTTGGTGTCAGCATTAGTAAGAAGATAAGTGAAGGTTGCTGGAGGTTTGTTTGAAGCGATGTCCATAGCTTGTTCATAGAGGTCACTTTCAGATGCTTGACTCAACGGAGAATTTGATCGAGGTCGAGGTTGTTTTTTCTGACTTTGCGATTGTAGTGTATCCCCTGATCGTTTTTGAGAATTGGGACCCGTTCTGGGTTTGGCCCCCTTGCACTCCATCGAGTTCATTGGGGACACACCCACGGATTGCGAAGACTGCGGAGTGGCCGTAGCCAGTGCAATATGAGAAGAAAACAACAATGATCAGACAGAATGATGTCGAAAATATGAGATGAGATGATGAAAGATGTTACCCTCCAGCACTGAAAAGTACTGTCAATCCTAGACAGAGCGTATGCGTGCTGGTCTCAATTGTGCGTGTGCTACACAATATCCTCGAGGGCACGTTAACACTTCCCAGCTAGGCTAGGTCAAAATACAGCTTGTGACGTATGGTACGTCAAGCTGATGAGAGAGTTGTATGAATTTTTTTTGCTAGCCAAAGGCTAGCTCCCTTGCGAGGGTTACGCCCTCTATCCGGGGTGAGAGGTGAAAGTACTGGTGCAGAAAGGAGATTGGAGCCGGTCTATGGGATGCTGATGAAATCTGGAATATCTTTTATACGGATAGCACTTTATTATATTACATCTTTATTGCATAATATTGCGGTATCCATTTGGACATTATGATCTTGTGATCATAATCATTAGGGCAGGGAAAAAAGATGATGGTGAGGTGCACTTCACAGGACAAACACAAACAAACAATTTGTTAAAAGGACGAATGCTGGTTATCTTCTTGTCCAGGGGCTACTCTGGACAGTGATGAAGACATGTGAAGCCCTGTTAATATAATGGATTTACAGTGCAGTAAATGTGGGTGAAACATGATGGGGAAGATGATCGGAAGAATAGGCAGATGCGACAAAATGGTCGGGGTGATCAGGTGGAAGAGTTTTGAGATAAAGGGAGAAGAGCAGAGATAAAGGACAGGTGATGAAATTATAACCCAGATCGTAGTTGCGATCGATATCCATCGTGTCCACAAGTAGAGGGTGCCGTTGCTGAAAACGGGTAGTAATGAACCTGAGCCTTAATTTTTCGATGTGATGAAGTAGGGTAGGAAACGTTATGCGGTCATACAACTCCTGCGTTGGACTCGGAAGCTTGATTCGGTAGGCTAGACGAAAAGCATGTCTTTCGAGCACTTATAGTTTATTGTAGAAGTAAGGTAATGCACTAACCCAGGCGGGATGTCCATATGTTAAGACGGGGCGCAAAAATACCTTGTAGGTATTGAGTACTGTAGAAGGCTGTAATCCCCATGTGGTACCAATAAGACGTTTAAGAAGGTTTAAACGATTATAGGCCTTGCGAGTGATTTCTTTAAGATGTGGGCGCCAAGTTAGATGATGGTCGATAGTGAGACCGAGGTAACTGACCTGTTTAGTGGGTTGAATTCGTGTACCGTCGACACTGATGTTAAGGAGATTCGGATTTTTCTGTACTCGAGAGCGCTTGCGAGGTAGAATAAAGACAATTGCCTGCGTCTTTGTGGAGTTTATGTGGAGTCTATTGCACCATCGAAAGAAGGAGTCAATCGCTATGCTGAGAGAGGAATTAATCTGTTGAATGGTTCGGGCTGTACAGAGAAAAGCAGTGCCATCAGCATATTGAAAAGTGTGCACATTGAGAGGAAGTGTCAGCATGTCAGCTACAAACAGAAGATATAGTAGGGGTGAGAGAGCAGAGTCTTGGGGTACACCAGAGTGAATAAAAATCGGATGAGAGAAGGAGCTATTGATGGTTACATAAGAGAGGCGGTTAGAAAGAAAGTGAAATATGAATCGGAGATAAGAAAGCGGAAGTCGGAAGCGGTGTAGTTTGAACAGGAGTGCTACATGCCAAACTTTATCAAAAGCTTTTTCGAGATCGAAAAGGATGAGACAAGACGGTCGAGCAGTATTATAATGATTGGTAATGAGATTTAAGAGTCTGAGCAGTTGATCATTGATGCTAAAATTAGGTCTAAATCCAGCTTGATGCACAGGAAGCAAATTATGGGTAGAGAGATGGAGATGAAGTCTGGCGACGATGATGCGCTCGAGAATCTTGCTAAATACGGAGGTTAGCTGTATTGGTCGGTAAGATGCAACAGAATCTGGAGGTTTGTTAAGTTTCAAAAACATTAAAGTAGAGGATGTTTTCCAGTCTGAGGGGAATTAGCCGGTACGAAGTATAAATGTATAGACATAAGAAAGAAGAAGAAGAAGACAGTATGGTGCTTCTTTGATGTGGCGATAAGTTATCCGATCCAAACCAGGAGCTGTATTACGCTTGCGATTCACGACAGACGAAATATCGTCAGTAGAGATAGGAGCGGTGAGAGGATTATTGTCGGGAAGACTATGAGTTTCACTCGGTTGTAAGAAAGGTGCTGATAGGTTCAAGATGTCCGTGGGATGCCTCCGGGGAAAGTCTGGTGAAAAGGGAGTGAATGTAGTTTGCAGGTGGTCAGCAAAAGCGTTGGCTTTATCTTCATCTGTTTGTAGCGGACAGTTATTAATAAGCAAGGGATAAGGCGTCCTGGTAAGCTTGCCCGTCAGCAGATTAAAGCGTTTCCAGTACTTAGTTGGGTGCGAAGTTTCTGCCAAGGTGTTGCAAGTCTTTACCCAGGTCCGGAGTTTATATGCCTTAACATAGTTTCAGACTGTGCGCTGGAGTTTGCGATGATGTTGCAGTGCTTCCAAGTTCCCAGTGCGTTGAAACTCTCGGAAAAATGCGCGGGAGCGGTGTATAATAGGTAAATTACTTGGTGGTAGGCGTGGTTGGAACCGGGATATTTTAGTGGTTGGTATATGAAGTTCGGACGCATGACGGATAGAGTAGGTGATATCAGAAATGCAATTATACAGATCATCTTCTGTGGTAGGCGGCTCAAGATTGGCTAAATCGGCAGTGATTGTTGAGCGATAATGTTCCCATTTTGCTTGGTCAAAACGTGGGACACGCCGAGATTCTGGTAAGGTTTGAGGACTATGAGGCTGTGGTTGATCAATGTGAAGTTTGATGGGTAGATGATCGCTACCAATGGAATCTAGTACCTCGAGAGTACATCGTTGGGAAAGGTTGACGGATGAAATCACTACGTCTGGTGTGGTTTCAGTGATAGGTCGGGTAGGTTTTGGTATGTCAAAGATATGGCCTGTGGTATGACTGGTGATGAAGTTAAGGAAACGTTGTTTCTGGTTATCTGAACGGCTATGAATATTTTCTGCCATAATGATATAATATTTAAAGTTATTAGAGATATACTGAAAAAAGGAGAGGGGGTTGGGTGTCCAGGGCGCACATATATGGTGGCTATAGTGACATAAAGGGAGTGAAAATAGAGGGTGATAATGAGGTGCTCCGGTATGTTATGTAAGGCAGGGTGGTATTGGCGATGACTAATGGAAGGATGAAAGCCAACGGCCACTCCCCCATTTACTCGGCGTGCTGCTACCGTAGAATCACAACGTAGTAAAGTATATCTAGGTATTTTAAAAGACATAGCTGGTTTGAGGTGTGTTTCGTTAATGAGGAAGGCTTGAATAGATTCTTCTAAGAGAAGCTGTTCGAAAAGGGTATAGTGAGTAGCGAGGGATAGAATATTAACAAATAAGAGCGAAATACCCATGATTACGGTGCAGTAGAAGGGTTGGAAGTTTCTGCGGAGGCATGTTCTTCGAGTGGAGTGACATGAAAATACACGTGTGGACCAGAGTAGGTGGCTTGAAGGTAACATTTAAAGATCAGGCGAGCAGAGTGATTGACCACCCCGAGAATGTGTTGGCGAAGAAAAGGATGAATGTTTTGCATAGCGATAGTGAAAAAAGATAGTAATTGTTGGAGAGTAATAGGTTCGGCGGTAGCTGGTGGTGGTAGAGCTTGCTGAGTTGGCGGTAAAACAGGTCGCAAAGGAACCGTTAGTTCCGGGCTGTGAGGCTCAGCTGTAGGTTTCGCTTTGCATCGATAACTATACGTCGGATGCTGCTCTGGGCATGTAGAGCATTTAGGTGGTTTAGTCTTAGTATTTAGTTGGTGCATGTCTTAGTATCGTGGGCACCGCTACAGTATCCACATTTGCTAGGTTGCGTACATTTTGAAGTCGGGTGGGAATTGTACGCTTGACAGCGCTCGCACCGCAATAGTAAAGGCGGAGGTGATTTTGATGGCTCGACGCGATGCTTCCTTTTATAAATGAAGGCGCCATAAGTTAGCAAGTCATCGATGGTGGTTTCAGAATTAGTAAGGACTCGTACCATGTATGTGGCTCCATGGTCGTTTTTGATGCGTATGCACTTAAGTATAGAGTGCCCCTCTTGAGAGAGTTCTTCCTGAATCTCATCGTCTGACAGGGAAGGATCCACCCCCCTAATGACAACTGAAAGAGCCGGGGGTCTTCGTGGAGGTGGTGCCTGTTTGAACGCCTTTGATTCAAGTCGCTTCATTTCAGCATGTTTGCCAAAAATTTCGAAACTGCATTTGTTTCGTACAGTGGTTAAAAATGATGAATCGTATGACTTGAAGATTATCCCATTGCGTGTATGAACAATTTGAGCGACTGAGACGCGTGGTAGATATCTTATGAGTTGTTGAAAAGCCAGCTTGGTATTCTCAAATTTGGGATCAAAGTTGGTAAGCAAAAATGAATGAAGACGAGGTTTAGAAGAATCCAGGATTGTCGGAAATTCATTGGCGTCGTCGAGGTTCATGGATGAAACAGACTGCTCGGATTCACTAACAGTATGATGACGCTTAGTCGGTGGCTGAGTTGAAGTCTGATGTTTGTCCGTTGTGCGTGATCGGGATCTACCAGAATTTTTGCCTTGCGAGGCAGATGTATGCCTTCGATCAGTCCCCTGGCCCACTGACGTGGGGTTCAGAGACGGCCAAGGAGGTTGCTGTGGTAGTCCTGGATGGCCACCTGACGCCATCCAGATGAGCGCAAAAAACTTCGGCGAAGAGGATGATCGAGAGGAAGCCCACTGTGGCTCTCACTTGAGGCAGCAATACGTCCTCGCGGAGATGTCGGTCAGTGCGAGCACTGGCCCTCCACAAAAGAGATGAGAAGACGAATATGATGATGGCCACGGGCTCCCACTTGAGTCAGCAATACGGACTGCAAGGGGATGTCGATTGTCTGTAACAGAACAATCCTCCCTAAATGATCCAAAATACTAGTGAATGCTCGTAGAGGGTTAGAAATCGAACTCAGACCTGTAAATCGATGAACGATTCGGAATTCTGAGTGATTATGCCCTGTTATTTTTTTTACACTGCTAGCGAAAGGCTAGCTACCTCTGAGAGGGTTACGCCCTCTTTTAGGGAAGTGACGTTACGAGACAGAGGAGTATAAGGTTTGTGGTTGGTCTAAGTGCTTTAAGAGACTTTATTCATAGTAGTAAAGGATTTAAGGAACTTTTCGCTCCTTAACATTAGGTTTAAAGGTATACATAAATATAGACACAAAAGAAATAACATATATAGCTGTTATGAAATCAAAGTAGAAATATGAAAAGAATAATAATAACAATAAACGAGAAACATTATATAAACAATACGGGATATATAAATGTGAGAAAAACATAAAGTGATTGTTCGTGGTATTATAGCAGAATGATTAATGATGGTGAGTGATGAGATGAGGTGCAAGCACAGGACAACACATAGGAAAATATTAGCAGACAGACGCTGTTATCTTCTTGCCTAGGGGGACTCTAGGCTATGATGAGAGACGTAATGGACCCAGGTTAGTATGAAGAATTTACTGTGCGTGAAATGATGGAAAAATGAGTGGCAAATGAGCATGAGTGATGTAGTCGGTTAGCAAGAACAGGAAGGGGTCATCGAGAGGAAGCGTGTAATGATATAATGTAAAAAGAAGAGATAATGGACTGTGAAAATACCGGGTGGGTGTGGGATGTAGTGCTATGTAGTGCATAGTCTCGAAAAGTAAAGGATGTTGGGTTTGAAAACGGCGACGTATGTATGACAGTCGAAGAGTTTCGAGGTAGTACTGCAAGGCAGGAAAAGTAATGCGCTGATAGAGTTCCTGTGTTGGGCTAGGTAATTTGATACGATAAGCTATGCGGAAGGCGTGGCGTTCAAGGATAAGAAGTTTGTGATAGAATTTTTCTGATGCGGCAATCCAAGGTGTGAAACCATATGTTAGAGTAGGGTGGAGAAAGACTTTATAAGTGTTTAAGACTGTGTGTGCTTTTAGACCCCATGTCGTTCCTGCGAGACGTTTAAGCAAATTCAGGCGATTGTAAGCTTTTGTTAAGATTGTTTTAAGGTGGGGCGTCCAGGTAAGATGTTTGTCATACGTGATGCCTAAGTAAGTGACTGTGTTTGTAGCTAGCAATGGAACGTTGTCCACATAGAGAGATAGGCAACGTGGATTTCGGCGGACTTTGGTAGTTTTCTTTGGCGGAATAAAGAGGATGGCCTGAGTTTTAGTAGCATTTATGGTAAGTTTCCAATGTCGACACCAAAGGCAGAAGTCAGTGATGGCTGTTTGTAAGACGTTGTTGATATGCTGGATAGATGTTCCTAGTGCAAGAAAAGCGGTGTCATCTGCATACTGAAAAGAATAGACTTTATCTGGAAGACGTGGCATGTCAGCAACGAACAGAATGTATAATAGAGGTGAAAGTGCGGATCCTTGTGGAACTCCTGAGAGTAAGAAGATCGGGTGAGACAGATGTTCGTTTATGGCAACATAAGTGAGACGCACAGAGAGAAAGTTAAAGATAAGCCTTATGTATGCTATAGGAAGTTGGAGCCTGAACAGTTTGTGAATAAGTCCGAGATGCCACACCTTATCGAAAGCTTTCTCGAGATCGAATAACACCAGACATGATGGTTTCACTCTGTTATAGTGTGTAGTGATAAGGCTGTGAGTCGTAAAAGTTGATCGTTTATCGAGAAAGAAGGGCGAAAACCTGCCTGAGTGAGAGGTATGACGTTTCTGCTATTTAGATAAATATGAAGGCGTTTAACGAGGATGCGTTCGAGGAGTTTACTGAATGTGCATGTGAGCTGGATCGGTCTGTACGAAGAGATCTCTTGAGGAGGCTTACGTGGTTTTGGGAACATAAGCGTCTTAGATGTTTTCCATGAGAGAGGGAAGTAACCTGTACGTAGTATGAACGTGAAGATATTGGCGATAAGGATGAATAGTGTAGGTGGACACTCCCTGATCTGGCGATAAGTGACGTTATCAAGTCCAGGCGCTGTGTTTCGTTTATATTTGATGGTATCGGTGATCTCTTGTACAGTGATAGGTGCTGTGACAGGTTAATTGTTGGCGAGGTCATGTAGATGATTAGGTTGCAAAAGTGGAGAAGTGTTGGCTCTATCAGCAATATGGGGTGTATTCACAGGTGGTGGTGGCGTGAAGATGCTCTGCAAATGATCTGCGAAAGCATTTGCTTTCTCCGTATCAGTGTGAGCAGCGGAGTTGCCGATCAGAATGGGGTATGGAGTTTTTGTAAACTTTCCGCATAAAGCATTAAACTTTTTCCAGTATTTGGTAGGGTGGCTGGTGGTAGACAGATTATTACAGGTTTTAACCCAACATCTAAGTTTATAGGCTCGAATGTAGTTATGCACAGTTCTTTGGAGCTGCTGATGATGGCGTAAAGCTTCAGGATTTCTAGTACGAATGTAGTCTCTATAAAGTTGGCGAGAACGTGAGATCATGGTCAGATAATGTGGGGGCAAGCGAGGTTGATAGGGGATATTTTTACTGGTAGGTATATAAAGAGTGCTAGCTTTCTGTATAGTATGTGTGAGTGTATTGACCGTGGTGTAGAGATCGTCTTGCGTAGTGGGGGATGAAAGGTGCTCGGTGTGATGAGTAAGGTAGGACCGAAAAGAGACCCAGTTAGCTTTGTCAAAACGATAGGAGGTCCGGGAAGGTATTTGCAAGCGAGGGGATGCCATAGAGTTGAGATTTATGGTGAGTTTAATAGGAGCATGATCACTACCGAGAGGATCAAGTACTGCAATGGAGCTGTGAGTTAGAAGAATGCTAGATGTGATAACGATGTCTGGTGTTGTGTTAGACTCTGGTCGCGTAGGTTTGGGCAGATGATGGATGGTGCCAGTGGTGTTTGTGGTGATAAAAGCTTCAAAATTAGTACGAGAGTGTTGCGTACGACTGTGCATATTGAAATCTGCCATGATAATATAGTGCCGATAAGTGTTTGAAATATGCTGTACAAGGTGTAGTGGGAGGGGATGGCCAGGCCGTATGTAGATTGTAGCGATGGTGATAATAAGAGATTTAAAATACACAGTGACAATGATGTGTTCCGGTAAAGCGGCAATCAAACAATCGTG
Organism: Thermobia domestica; assembly: GCF_964235325.1. Classification (NCBI taxonomy): domain Eukaryota; kingdom Metazoa; phylum Arthropoda; class Insecta; order Zygentoma; family Lepismatidae; genus Thermobia; species Thermobia domestica. The sequence goes on along the minus strand of NC_137456.1, from coordinate 338,322,640 downwards.
TTGGCGATAAGGTAAATGCGGAGAGAAACCAACTGCTACGTTCCCATTAGCACGCTGTGCTGGCAGACATTGTCTGCGCGTAAGATGGTATAGCCTGGTAGGCGACATGTAGTTGATTTTGTGAGGAATGTTTCATTGAGTAGAAAAACTGTAATATGTTCCTCGTCGAGCAGGGCTTCAAACAGAAGTTTGTTTTTCGAAAAGGATCGGATGTTTAAAAAGAGAAAATTTAGAGCCATGATGAAGTAGGAATTAACCGGTTTGATTGGTTGGAGATGCATGAAAATGGACTGTGTTCCCAGAATATGTTGCCGTGAAGTGAATATGAAAGGTTGCTTTGGCTGCAAGGGTGATTTCCTGTAAGATGTGTGGCCGGATAAAAGGGTGGATGTTTTGCAGTGCGAGCGTAAGAAAGGTGAGCATTTGATTTACTGTGACTGGAGTTTCGACTGTGGGCGGAGTGGTGGGAACATTTGATGTTATACGTAGCGGTACGACCAATTCAGGGTGCTGCGGCGTTGGTTCCGGTTTTGCTTTACATTTATAACTGTAGGTAGGATGGCTGTCAGGACATGTAGAACATTGTGCTGGCTGATGTAAATTTGTGCATAATCTGGTTGAGTGTGGTCCTGCACAGTAACCGCATTTGAAGTCATTTTTGCACTCAGCTGTACTATGAGTATTGTAGGCCTGACAGCGTTCCCAGCGAACTGGAAGCGGTGCCATTGATCGTGATGGTTCGACGCGATGTTTTCGATTGTAGATGAGAGCCCCATGAGCAAGCAAATCGTCTATTGTGTCTTGATGGGGTGTAAGAATGCGAACCATGAAGGTGGGCCCACGGTCGTTTCGGATTCTAAGTGCCTTAGAGATGGTGTATCCTTCAAATTTTAGTTCTTCAAGAACTTCCTCGTCTGTGTAAGACGGGTCTACTCCACGGATGACAACAGAGAGAAGAGCTGGCCTCCGAGGTGGAGGAGGTTGCTTGCGGGTTGAAGGTGTGAGTTGGGTGATCTCTGCTTGTGCCCCAAAAATATCTATAGGGACTTTGTTGCGGATAGTCTTGTAGAGATCAGGATCTGTTGTTTTTAGAATGTACCCATTTCTGGTGTGCACAATTTCCTTAATGGAAGCACGTGGAAGATATTTTCTCAGTTGAAGAGTAACGAATTTCTCATTGGAAAACTTGGTGTCGTAGTTGCGGAGGAGGATAGAAAATGATGTCGGAACAGGTGAAGAAGCAGAAACTGTTGGAGCGCCTGTATCCATAGTATCAGTATCAGAATGCTCAGTATGTTGCTTTTTCTTTGGCGGTGAGTCTTGTACACGGGCAGCGTAACTTGGCTTGGATTGAGGCGACCTGGAGCGAACTGAGGTAGTAGATTCAATAGATGCGCCAGAAGTCTGAGAATCTCTTCGTTGGCGGGAGCCTGAAGAGCTTGGTTGTGATTTTGAAGGCCCCTTCCGTAGCCCCACCTTGGTGGGACATACGGAAGGTCCATCAACCATAGAAGGTAGATTTTGATGTCGACCGATATTTCGTTTGCTAGGTTTTGTGCCAGGATCCGCCATAATGAAGTCTATCGGGTGGGACAATGCCCAGATAACAAAAGCAATACGATATTGTGTGTAATGATGAGATGTAGTGTAATGATATGATAGTAAGGTCGGACTACCCGTTTGGATAGTAGTCCAGGTAAGACAGTTCCCCTATTAATGCAGTGACACTGTACACCCTTGGCTGAGATAAGTCTGATGAACAGTATCCTGTAAAAACGCGGAGAAAAGCCCAGGATCGGGAGTAGAAAGGTTTTCGAAAATCGTCACCGTTCTAGATAGGTGGCGCTTCAGAGGCAAAACCTCTGGAAAAGTATGCCCTGTTACGGTCACGGTCACGGTCACGGTAATGTTGAATTTTTGTGAAGAGTATCGAGCCGAAGCCCCTGACTCCATGAATAAGATGACAGAAAGAATATATGCAGATGTGCAGGTGGCTTGTTGGGTATTACTATTGTTTTGTTATGTCTGTGAGACTACATCTGCAACTGTCGCAGAGTAGCTGATGGTAAAGTCATTACGAGCTAAGGAAGGATATTAAAGGCGTGGCGTGCGATGAACGTTCCGTAGAGCGCATTTGGTTCCAATGGTAGCTATAGCTGGATTTATGTGTCTTGGTAAAGTATGCCAGAACTTATGGTGGAGATGCCGTAGAACTTCCTTAACAGGAGGCAGCTCTAAATCTTCCAGAATTTGGCTGTTGCGTGTATATCTATCGTGACCAGTGATGATACGACCGGCTCTCGTTTGCACACTTTCAAGTGTTTGAAGATGACTGTTAGAAGCATGTTGCCAGGCAGGGCATGCATAAGAAAGTGTTGATAGGACTATAATCTTCAATATGTGCACGCGGACCTCATGAGAAATTGAACTGCAGCGAAAGATGTGATACAATGCTGATATTTTGCGTAATGCTCGTTGCTTTATGTCTTTGATGTGTGAGGCGAACGTTAACCCACGATCTAAAGTCACACCCAGATATTTAGCGTGTGTGGCATGAGGAATGTGTGCGTTCTCATACGTTACATTTCGAGGGGCGCGGATGCGTCGTCGACTGTGGATGCCAGCACAGCTTTTGTCTGCGTTAATTTTAATTCTCCAACGTCTTGCCCATTCCTGAAAGCCGTTGAGTTGACGCTGCATGTAGATGTAACACTGTGCAAGTGAGCTGCTAGTTGTAAAAAAGGCAGTATCGTCAGCATACGTTGCGGAAAAGCAATGTGGTAAGGTCGGGTGGTCTGCCGTGTACAGATTATATAAAAGCGGTGAAAGTACAGCGCCCTGTGGAACACCTGCTTTGATAGATCTAGACGTGGATTTGACACCATCAACAGACACATGGAATTTTCTCTCAATAAGGTATGAACGTAGTAAATGTAGAAGACGATCTGGAAAACCTTGGGTGTATAGCTTATATAAGAGTCCTGCTAACCATACTTTATCAAAGGCTTTTGACACATCCAGGTATACTCCAAGGGTGTGTTGTTTCCTGTTGAAAGCCGTTGTTAAATGATCCACTACTCGTACGAGTTGCGTTGTAGTGCTATGTTAAGCACGAAACCCAAATTGATGAGAAGGTAGAAGGTCTGTATTATCTACGTGATGTTTCAGCCTCCAGAGAAATACACGTTCGAAGAGTTTGCTCAAGTGCGATAGAAGACTTATCGGCCTGTAGTTTTCCGGGAGCAGTGGATTCTTTCCAGGTTTGGGGATTGTGATGACGCGAGCTTCCTTCCAGGTCTTGGGAAAGTAGCATAATTGAAAGATGGCATTAAATAAGTAAGTTAAAAAGACCAGTAGTTTTCTAGTTGGATGTTTGAGAATCTCAGATCGAATCCCATCAGGCCCAGATGCTGTCTTTGCCGGCAGACATTTTATATGTCGTTCTATTTCCCGGGGTGTTACTAAGGTGATGCCATGTGTAGGGTGTTGTGTACTTATGCTATATAATGTGGTTCGGATATGCTGTTTCAGATAGGGATCGAGGCGTGCTCTATTGGGCTGGAACTGTTCTTCCAGAGAGTCAGCGAAAATGTCCGCTTGTGACTGAGGATTTTGTGTCAGTCCTTGAGGTCCTTGTATGACTCTAGCTTTGGAAGCATTTGTGGCACGTTGGAATGATTTGGAGTACGTCCAAATTTTACGGTCATTCAATGTGACATTTCGAAAAGTGTCTTCCCAGTATTGTTGATTCTGTCGCGTGGTGAGCATCTTGAGCTTCTTACAAAGTTTGTTCCACAGAGTCTTATATGCGGGATGTAGTGTGTGCTGCCATCAACGTCTAGCCCAACGCTTCAGATGAAGATAAAGTTGTAAATGAAAACTATCACATTGACTGGTGTGCGTTGGAGAGAGTATGGTAGTGGAGCTCGCTGCCTCTACTGTACGAAGTGCTAGCGTGATGTGAGAGACCACTTGATCAATGTCCGCAATGGTGCCAGGCCTATTTCGTAGATCGATCATGGTGTTCTTGTTTAAATATGTCCCAGTCAGTTTTTATTTGCTTGAAGATGGGGGCAGAATGAGCGATGCTGCGATGGGAGACGTGAAAAATGACTGGATCGTGATCGGAATCTAAATCTGAAATGACATAAGGATGGACAGTAAAGGATACGTCTTTGCAAAGGGCTACGTCAAGCACATCGGGTTGTCCGCCGAATTTTGGGTGATGGGTTGGGTCTGGTGGAGCACTGATGATAAAGTTGGACGTGAGTAAATATTCATGTAAAGCATCTCCAGCAGTGTTTGGAATAATGGAGTTCCATTCTCCATGTTTAGCATTAAGATCTCCAGCTAATATGACTTTGGGCCCTAAGTTAGCAATGACATCGAAGTCTGTGGGCTCTAGTTGTGTAGGCGGGGACCTGTACCCGGTGACCAATATTAATGGAACGCCTGGAGTTATTAGCTCAACACGAAGTGCCTCCAAAGTTAGTAAGGGTGGTATTGCAATTGACCTGACGGGAAATGCCTTTTTGATTATGAGTGGTAATCCTCCCTTCTGTCTGCCCACTCTATCCTGTCGATACACAATGTAATTGGGTAGTCGCCAAGTAGTGATCCGAGCAGTAAAGTGTGTTTCTTGAATAAACATGACATCAACTCTATGGTGTGTTAGAAATCTAATAAGCATTTGTTTCTGCCCCTCGAGACCATCTGCATTCCACGTAGCAATGACAAGTGTGTGATGCAATACACTGGATTTAGAAACAGCCATCATCTACCATTTCAGCTATTGTTTCTATTACTGCTGCAGCCTTGGAAGCTGAGTCTGCTGCTTGGCGTAACGGGTAATACCACGTACCGGTAATATGTGTTATTATTTTGCGTAATTCTAAACCCTTGAGAAATGAAAGAGCGGACTTTAAGTCTAGGTCGTCTTTCGTGCCCTCCTGTTGTTCGACAGAAGCTGATTGGGTGTGGAGAGAAGTAGAAGCTTCAACGTCTTCATTGTCCGTAGCCATAGGTTGGATATTAACAGCAGTGGGCATAGAAGTCGTTTCTTCTGATGATTTGTTGGAAGTTTTCTTAGTCTTTTCTGGAAGTTTCCTCGGCTGCTGGGCCGGCAATTTAAGAGCCTCAGAATAGGATTTAAAGACTGGACAGCCACGGTAATTTGCGGGGTGATCTCCCTGACAGTTGGCGCAAGTGGCGAGTGTGGAGGAGTCTGCTTTACTGCAGGATTGGGTGAAATGAAATTGCCCACATTTGAGACAGCGCGGGTGGGCTTGGCAGGTGTCCTGTGAATGCCCCAAGCGTTGGCATCTGTAACATTGCAGCACTGAGGGAGGCTTGTATGGTTCGATGTGGACCTTGTAATGAAGAAGGTTGGTAATAGCATATATCTCCTTAACAGCTGCAGTTCGTTCCAATGCAACCAAAAACAGTGGCATCATAATTTTCTTGTCTTCTGTCTTGCTTTTGCGAGACATTTGGTGGATGTTTATTGGTTTGTACCCGAGACGCAATAGTTCTTCCTTCAGATCGTCTAAGTCGGTGTCTATAGGCAGTTTTCGGATAACGACCTTAATAGGCCTTTCATTTCTTGTCACGCCTGTAGCATACTCAGTTTTTGTTTGTTCGCAATAAGCTTTGATAGAATTATAATCATCTCTGTTTGCTGCCTGAATACGAATGCGCTCCTTATTGGGCTGAGCTAGAGGGGGCTCCTTCAATGCTCGTGACAAGGTCTTTATAAAAGTATATGTATTTGTAATGCCGTATATGAAAATCGGAGGAGGCTTATGAGTGGGCGGTTGCTTTGGTGGAGCAGTATTATTGCTGGCATGAGCATTATCTGCTTGGTTGGAAGACAAAACATCAAACCTATTGCTGACTGGGAGAGGCGGATAGTCTGCCTTGTTGAGGTTTTCCAATGAAGACCTGCGTCGCTTTAGTGTTCCAACTACTGTAAAGTCCATATCTTCAGGCTTATTTGAAGTAGACGGTTGTGAGGCACTTGATTGCTTGAGTGTATTAGGTTTCGTTTTGAGCTCCCCTGGAATGCCTGTTTGCTTCTTCTTGCCCAAGGGCAGAAGAAAGTATTCCGGTTTGTATGTGGCTCGGATTATTTTGCCCCTAATAGCAGGAATCTTCGTCGATTGAGATTTTTTCTCAGATTTGGTGGATGTCTTCTGAGAAGCCATCTTTATTGTTAGAGTAGGGGATGGCGCCAGCTTACAAGAAAGGTAGTGGCGTTCCCAATAAATGGTATGAACTTAGAGCAGTGCTCTAAGGTTTTAGTTTGTCAAGGTGCTTTTCCTCCGAGGAGGAAGCACTACGAATCGTTAGCCGGTAGAGTTGCCAAAGTCGTCAACGAAGTTTAGTTATCTCTGCCTCCGAAGAGGAGAGTATCAAAATAAATCGTAAGCCTAGAGAATAGCAAGGTTGTCAACAATTAAGATCAAATCAAGGTGTCAACCTCCGTGGAGGTACGAAAATACAATTCGACGGTTGTTTCCTAAACACCAAAGAGGCAAGTAATGCAACCGTATATACGAAGATCGCGAATAAAATCAACAAATGGGGATGGAACGCCTATGTGACTTGCTTATTTTTCTTCGCCAGCTACGAATACCCTATTTTTTTTTACCTGGTTAGAGATTCCAGGTGGCCAGTTCCGCCCTGTTAGTTTTTTTTTGTAAGTGACTAGCCTGTCCGGCTAGAACCCTGTTAGAGGGTTATGCCCTCTCTTAGGGAACTGAAGTATGGAAATAGTAGCTGTGTATGACTTTGTGAGGGTCTCAGAGTTTTGTATAAAAGCTTATTATGACTATCAAAGACTTAATGACCTTTGCGGGCTTTAACATCAGGTAGGGAATGGGTGGCAGTTGTGGGTGGATTTATTGTGCAACATAGGATGGAAAGATGAGCGGAAGATGGTCATGAATTTGGTAGTCAGCAAGTAACTCCAGGTCTAGTGCATCAGGAGGTAGTGTGTAGCAGTACAGAGTATACAGGAGTGAGAGCGGCGGATGGAAATATCGAAATGCTGCTGGGTGGAGTGCCATATGATGCATAGTAGTCAGAAGTAGAGGATGGTGTGCTTCATAACGATTGTGTATGTAGGTGAGACGTAACTTTTCGAGATGAAACTGTAGAGATGGAAACTCAATGCGGTTGTGTAGGTCTGCTGTTGGGCTAGGTAACTTAATTCGAAAAGCAATACGTAGTGCATGTCTTTCTAAGATTAAGAGCTTTTCGTAGAAAGAGCGTGCAGCAGCTATCCAAGCAGTGTGACCATATGTTAGAGTCGGTCGTAGGAAAACTTTGTAGGTATTTAATACTGTAGTAGGTTTCAAGCCCCATGTTGTTCCGGTTAACCTCTTTAGAAGATTTAGTCTACTGTAAGCCTTGGCGGTGACTGTTTGAAGATGTGGTTTCCATGTTAGATGTCTATCGAATGTAATGCCCAGATAGGTCACTGTTGAGCGTGCCTGTATAGGTGTATGGTTGACATGAAGTGTGAGGCGGTTGGGATTTCGACGAACTCGTGAGGTTTTCTTAGAGGGAATGAATACAATCGCCTGGGTTTTTGTGGCATTAATTGTAAGTTGCCATTTATCACACCAGCGGAGGAAATCGTTAATAGCTGTTTGCAGAGATTTGTTTATTGATTGGATAGTCGATCCCAAAGCAAGGAATGCAGTGTCATCGGCGTACTGAAGAAGATGGACTTTATCTGGTAGTGGAGGCATATCAGCAGCGTAGAGAATGTATAAAAGTGGCGATAAGGCCGATCCTTGAGGAACTCCGGATAGTAGAAAAATAGGGTGTGATAGGAAGTTGTTAATAGAAACATAGGAAAGGCGACCCACTAAAAAGTTGTAAATCAGACGGATATATGTGAGTGGAGCCCTGTTACCCAACGTTTTTTTAGCTAGCTCGGAAGCTAGCAACCTCTTAGAGGGGTACGCCCTCTTTTAGGAATGGGATATTGAGGCAAAGGGCGGAAGCCGTATATTGGGAGAGGATCTAAGGGATGTATAGGTTACATTTTCTACAGTTATATTATTTTATTGCATCATTTATTAAAAGCATAATATACATATGAGTATAAACGGACATTATGATCTTTGCGATCATAATCATACATACAGGTGGAGGAGAAGGTAATAATATAAACATATAACAAAACAAGAAAACATATTGAAGGTACGACAAGAAAATTAGCAAAAGAAGAAGAAAAAACTTATAGTACTAGATACATAACAAAGACGATGAAGTATGATAGTTATATATATTGATAGATGAGATGGACATGGAGGATGGAATGAAGTGCAAGCACGTCACAACACGAGGGAAAAGTTAAATGAACAAATGCTGTTATCTTCTGCCTAGGGGCGACGCTAGGCTGATGAAGACAGAGAGAGCCCTGTTAGTCACAAAGGAAGATCACTGTGCAGTGTATGAAGGAAATATGTGAGAGAGATGAGCATGAATACGATATTCATCCAGGAGTTCCAGGTCAAGATGATTAGGGGGTAATGTGTAGCAGTAGAGCGTGAAAAGAAGGTGCAAAGGGGTATAGTAGTAACGAGGTCTGCACGGGTGCAATGAAAGGTAGTGCATAGTGTCGAGAAGCAGGGGGTGGTGACGGGAGTAGCGATCAGTGAGAAAGTTACTGCGTAAAGTTTCTAAGTGAAATTTAAGAATAGGAAATGTAATGTGAGAGTATAGATCACGGGTGGGACTAGGTAATGAAATACTTTTGGCAAGGCGAAAAGCATGGCGCTCAAGAACTGCAAGCTTGTTATAATAGGATGGTGGTGCGGACATCCAGGCTGGAAAACCGTAAGTAAGGACTGGCCGAAGGAAAACTTGATAAGTATTGAGAACAAGCCGGGAAGAGAGACCCCAAGTAGTTCCAGTTAGTCTCTTGAGTAGATTTAGTCTGGTATAAGCCTTAGTTTTAACAGAGTTGAGGTGAGGGGTCCAAGTGAGATGATGGTCGAAAATGAGGCCAAGATAAGTGACAGTTTTGCTAGGGTGCAGTGGTATATCATTGACATGTAATGAAAGGAGTGTTGGATTTCGATGTACTTTTGTGCGTTTTCGAGGCGGGATGAAAAATATCGCTTGCGTTTTACCGGCATTAATTGTTAAGTTCCATGTTCGGCACCAGTGTGTAAAACGATTGATAGCTTCCTGAAGTGCGATATTGATTTGCGGAATGGTGCGGCAGAGAGCAAGAAATGCCGTATCGTCGGCGTATTGAAACAGATGGACAGTGCGTGGTAGGTCGGGAAAGTCAGCAACGAAAAGTAGATATAACAGAGGCGATAAAGCAGATCCCTGTGGGACGCCAGAGAGCAGAAAAATGGGATGTGAAAGCTCAGAATTTATGGCAACGTAAGTAAGACGGCAAACAAGAAAATGATAAATGAGTCGTATATAAGTCATAGGAAGACGGAGTCTGACTAGCTTGTAAATGAGCGCTAAATGCCACGCTTTATCGAATGCCTTTTCGAGATCAAACAGAAGAAGACATGATGGTTGAAGCAGATAATAATGGTTGGTGATGAGCGTCGTGAGACGGAGCAACTGGTCATTAATAGAGTAACCAGGGCGGAAACCAGCTTGATGGGTAGGAATGAGATGTCTATCGTTTAAATAGGGATGTAATCTTTTAACGATGATCCTTTCAAAGATTTTGCTGAATGTGGACGTTAGTTGGATTGGTCTGTAAGAGGAAACGGCACTTGGAGGTTTGTGAGGTTTCGGAAACATTACACATTTTGAAACTTTCCAGTCAGTAGGGTAGAAGCCAGTGCGAAGAATGAACGTAAAGATAAGCGCTAGAAGATGAAGTAGTGCAAGGGGGCTTTCTTTGATATGCCGGTAAGTTATTCCATCGAAGCCTGGGGCAGTGTTTCGCTTACGCTGAACCACAGCTGTGATTTCTTCCGACTGAACGGGGTCATTTAGAACGTGCGGTGGAAGAGTATGATTGGCGTCTGGGTGAAAGTGGTGTAAGTTCGTATTTATGCTGGTAACAGGATGAGAACGGGAGACATGAACTTGTGCAGGAGGTGTAAATATGCCTTGAAGGTGTGCAGCAAAAGCGTTTGCTTTGTCCAAATCAGAGTGTAACGGTTTTCCATCGACAAGAAGAGGATACGTGGTTTTCGAAAACTTACGTTAAAACGCTAAAACACCGTTACAACACACACAAAGCTTTAAAACGCTTCCAATACACCGTGGGATGAGTTGTGTCAGCAAGGTGGTTGCAGGTTTTCACCCACTGCCTTTGGCGATATGCTATGAGGTAATTTCGAACAGTTCTTTGTAGCTGATGGTGGTGATGAAGTGCATCCGGGTTTCGTGTACGGAGGTATTCTCGATAAGCTTGCCGTGACTGACGGATCAGAGGAAGGTACTGTGGTGGTAATTTTGGACGGTATGGTATGGATTCTGTTTGTGGTATGTAAAGAGCAGAGGCTTGTTGAATAGCAGAGGTAATATGGTCAATTTGAGTAGTGAGTTCGTCTGAAGTATTGGGCGCTTGGTAAGATGCAATAGCGGTGGAAAGATAAGAGCGGTAACTCGGCCAGTCGGCTTTATCGTACCGGGGTGAGAGACGGGCTGGCACTTGGTGTTGTTGATGAGCAAGACTGTATGATATGTCAGTTTAATTGGGGCATGATCGCTACCAAGTAAATCAAGGACGGTGATAGTGCAACGTGTGCTGAGCGTATTAGAAGTAATTGCAATATCCGGTGTGGTGTTCGATAGTGGGCGAGTGGCAGCTGGAAGATCAAGAAAAACTCCTGTAGTATGAGTAGTGATGAAATCTGTAAAACGAGTGCAGTCTTGAGCGGAGCGACTATGGAAGTTGATGTCTGCGAGTATTATATAGTGGCGATAGGTAGTGGAGATATGTGAGAAGAAATTCAGAGGAATTGGATTGCCTGGTCTGATGTAGAGCGTAGCCAAAGTGATCGTGATGTTTTTAAAATACAGAGTGGTAATGACATGCTCTGGTAAATGTAAAACGGGACATTGTTGTTGCCTGAATGGGATGGTGTGTCGGAAGCCTATAGCAGCTCCGCCGTTAGCTCGCAATGCCGGTAGTGGATTATCATGACGAATTAAAGTATAGTTAGGAATGCGGCAGGAGACAGACTTAGTCAGGAAAGTTTCGTTCAGAAGGAAGGCTGTAATGTGCTCTTCTAGTAAAAGAGTCTGGAAAAGAACTTTGTTTTTAGGAAGAGATCGGATATTTAAGAATAAGAATGACAGATCCATGATGATACACAGGTTAAACAGTTGTTTCATGTCGTGTAGTATGAAAATGAACATAGTTATTTGAATATGTAGCATATAGAGAGACGTTGAAGGTTAATTTGGCTGCAAGTGTAAGCTGGTGAAGAACGTGTTGACGATTAAAAGGATGTATATTCTGGAGTGCAAGGGTAAGAAATTCTAATAGTTTGCCTACCGTGACTGGATCATCAACATGTTTCTCAGTGTTGGTGGATGCAGACTGGGTACGGAGAGGAGCTAGTAATTCTGGATGCGTTTCGTCAGGCTTTGGTTTGCTTTTGCATTTATAGCTGTAGGCGGGGTGTCTATCTTGACAGGTGGGACACTTAGGCGGGAGTTCCATGTTAGGGCAAAGGCGCGTATGATGTGGGCCAGAACAGTAACCACAGACAGGCATTTTTACAGTCAGCCGTTGCGTGGCTGTTATAGGTTTGGCACCGCTCACAACGAAGGGGTAAGGGTGCAGGTGAACGAGAAGGTTCGACCCTATGTCGTCGCTTGTATATGAGGGCGCCTTGAGTGAGAAGAGTATCGATAGTGTCCTGACTGGAAGTGAGAATTCTAACCATGTAGGTTGGCCCGGTGTTATGGCGAATACGAATGGCTTTGTTAATGGTATGCCCTTCATATTGCAGTTCTTCTTGGATTTCCTCGTCGGAGTACGTGGGATCAACTCCTCGAATCACGACAGAGAGCATTGGAGGTCGCCTAGGTGGAGGTGGCTGTTTCCGTCGAGAAGAAGTCAGAGACGTAATAATGGAGTTGGTACCAAAGATTTCAAAAGAGGCTTTATTGCGTACTGTCGTGAGGAAATCGGGCTCGGTGGACTTCAATATGTAACCGTTTCGCGTTTTTACAACTTCCTGGAGTGGAAGGCTGGGCAAATATTTCCTAAGTTGGAGGATAATGAACTTTTCGTTTGAATACTTAGGATCGTATTTCTGAAGTAGAAAACAATAAACAGATGCAGATTGTGGATTTGGCAAGATATTGGTTGCTGATGCTCGGTGCGAGGAGGTGGAATTTTCGGCGTCCATGTCGGATAACTCTGAATCGTTAGCGGTATGTTGTTTCTTAGCAGGAGGAGATTTTGCTTTGCTGGCATAGCTGGGCTGAATCAGTGGCGATCTAGATCGTGGCCTACTGGATGCATTTGACACTATTGAGGCATTTGAGCGCTCTGAGGCTCGGCGGCGTCTTTCGCAGTGCTCTCTCCGCTTCTCCACCTTCGTGGAGCTAGCAGAGGGAGTTGTGGAAACAGGTGGTAAACCTCCGTGTCTGCATTCTAGAGGTGGTCCAGTAGTTTTGCCAGAGTCCGTCATGAGCAACACGAGACCTGCGGCACGAAGCCGTTATGACGTGTGTTTGTGTGTGAAATCCCTGATCAAATGAGATGAAATGAAGCAAAGGTGAGACGACCGTTTGGATAGCCGTCAAGGTTGGATAAATTCACTTGCCAAACTCGTAGCACTTGACGCCCTTGACTAGATAAGTCTGACGGACAGAGCTCAAAAGTAATGCAAGAGAAAGAATCCGGGATGAGGAACAGGAAGGAATCAAACAAAATGCAGCTGTTCTGACGTCTGGTACGTCACAGCTGTTTGGATCGAATGAAATATCGATCGAGAGTATGCCGAGCCCTGTGATTTTTTTTTTGTCGTCTACCCGGTTAAAGGGTTGCGCCCTTTCTTCGGAGAAGTGTTGTATTAGGAATGTTGAGACTACAGAAATTGTGGTTGGTCTAAGGGGTTTTCCTTTATTTATTCATTATTTTAAGTAATTAACATATATAAACATATATACACAATAGAGATAAGTTGAAACAGGTGACACAAAAACGTAATAATAATAATAACAAAGGGAATATGTGCATGGAGGCTATTAGAAATATGAAACAAGAAAATAACAAACTGTCAGTGCATGAAGGCTACGTGCGTGAATATAATAACAAATAAGAAAAACAATTACAACTTAACGAAATAATATTTAGAAATGATGATGAAAATGAGGATGAATTGTACTGGACGCCACAACACTAGGTTCTGTTAGTGAACGGATGCTGTTATCTTCTGTTCCTGGGGCTATTCAGGAACTGATGTAGACAGAGGAGGCCCATGTTAGTTGGTTATTACTGTGCATATGATGGATAGATGGAAGATGACAAATGGCGTGGATGATATATATCAAATACTTCTGGGTCTCGATCGGCAGGATCCATTTGCAAGTGATACAGTGTAAGATAGTGTTGGAGCGGAGTGTCGACGTATCGTGGCGGTGCATCATTGTCTCGGTCATATCGTAGTATATCCTGAAGCATGGGGTGTCGTAAATCAAAGCGTTTCGTGATGTAACGAATACGAAGCTGTTCTAGATGGGTGAGCAGTGGTGGAAAGTCTATGAGATCGTAGAGAAGTCTGGTTGGGCTTGGTAAGTGAATTCGATAGGCCAATCTAAAAGCATGCCGCTCCATTATAGACAATTGTTTATAAAATTTGTCGGGAGCTGCGGCCCAAGCTGTATGGCCATAGGTTAAAGTAGTCCTCATAAAAGCTTTGTAAGTGTGGAGGACAGTAGGTGGTCGTAAACCCCAGCTGGTGCCAACTAAACGTTTAAGTAGATTTAGTCTGTTCTTAGCTTGAGTAACAATTTTCTTAAGATGCGGAGTCCACGTAAGCTTTGAGTCAAATATCACCCCAAGGTAAGTAAGAGATGATGTGAAAGGAACTGGCGTGTCGTCCACGTCAATATTTAATAAATTCGGATTGCGAAACACTCTGGATCGTCTACGTGGTGGTAGAAAAACTACAGATTGTGTTTTCGCTGAGTTAATACTGAGTCTCCAGACCTGACACCAACGGACAAATGTGTCGATAGCTGGCTGCATGAGTCTATTAATACGCTGGATAGTGCGAGCTGTTGTGAGAAATGCTGTGTCATCGGCGAATTGGTAGACTTGGACGTGAGGAGTCAGTCTGAGATCAGCAACGTACAGTAGATATAACAAAGGAGACAGAGAAGAACCTTGAGGTACGCCAGAATGTAAGAATATGGGGTGTGATAAAGCGTTGTTAATAGAAATATATGCAAGACGTCCTGTTAAGAAAGTATTGATTAATCGTATGTAAGATATGGGCAGCATATAGTTGTGTAATTTGTATATCAAGCCAGGATGCCAGACCTTATCAAATGCCTTTTCCAAATCAAACGTAACTAAACAAGAAGGAAATCCCTTGTTGTATTGGTTATAAATAGCAGTGGCGAGTCTTAAGAGCTGATCGAGTGTACTGAAGCGCGGTCGGAACCCGGCTTGATGGATCGGCAGTAGATTGTGCATGAGGAGGTGGTCGTGGAGCCGACGAACGAGTATACGTTCTAATAATTTGCAGAGACAACTTGTTAAATGGATCGGGCGATACGACTGTACGTCGGATGGTGGTTTCTTAGGCTTAGGAAATAAAAGAACTTTAGAATACTTCCAATCGAGCGGAAAGAAACCAGTGTGCAGGATAAAAGTATAAATATGGCCTAGAATCAGAATGAAAGAAGGCGGTGTTTGTTTGATGAGAGCATATGTGATGGAGTCGAATCCAGGTGCCGTACTGCGTTTGGTTGCTAAAATAGCCCTGATGTCATCTGGGTCTATAGCCTGAGTAAGTGGATTATTAGGTTCCAGAGTATGGTGGTCAGAAGGCTGTAGATGAGGAGTGGTCGGATCGGCGTGACGATTGATAGAAGTTTGAAGGCGGTGCGGTGTGTGCCCTCCAGAAAGAGGAGTGAAAACTTCTTGGAAAAATGTAGCAAAAATTTTAGCCTTGTCGATGTCATTATTAAGAGCTTGATGGTTGTGAATAAGAGGATAGGGTGTACGAGACGTTTTTCCAGTAAGTTGGTTGAATTTACGCCAATATTTGCTGGGATGAGTTTCTGCAGTAAGAGTATTACACGTTAAAATCCACTGTCTTTTCTTGTATGCTACAATGTAGTTGTGTGTTATTCGGAGATATTGGCGGTGTAAGCGCAGTGCCTCCAAGTTGCCACTGGTTCTATATTCACGATAAGCTCGACGTGAAGCAGAAATTAATGCAAGATATCTTGGTGGCAAAATAGGTTTATGCGGTTGTACATGAGTAGACGGAATAGAATGTTCCGCTGCTCCTTGAATTGCTGCAGTAAGGTCAGTGATGACGTGATCAAGACTATGCTGCGAGGTAGGTATAGTGAGGTTGCTAATGGCGTCGTCTATTGTGGATCGGTATTGATCCCAATTAGCCTTATGATATAGATAAATTTTTCTAGCTGGTAAGTGATTTGACGACTTCACTGCACATTGCAGTTCTAGTTTAACAGGAACATGATCGCTGCCGATGGAATCTAGTACAGTAATGGTAATAAGAGGAGAAAGAGAAGACGAGGTTATTACTACGTCAGGCGTTGTGTTGCTAGCTGGCCTCGTAGGTTGTGGCAAGATGTGAAATTCTCCTGTAGTGGAAGTTTGTATAAAATCAAGAAATTGCTGTTTGTCGCGCTGTGTTCTACTATGGAAATTCAAGTCTGCCATGATAATATAATGCCGGGATTGCGTATCAATGAAACGAAAGAAATCATAGGTGAGAATCTTTCCTGGCCGAACATAGATTGTGGCAAATGTGACTGTGCGACCCCGAAGGTAGAGAGTAGTTACATTGTATTCAGGCAGATTGAAAGTTTGAGGCATGATAACAGTGCGGTATGGTAGACGAGTGCTAATGCCGATAGCTGTACCGCCGTATAGACGGGGTCCGGACGGAGCATCATGACGTAGTAAGTTATATTTTGGTATGTAACACTGTAGATAAGGAGCCAGATAAGTTTCGTTGAGTGCGAAGGCTGAGATGTGTTCTTCCTGTAATAACTGCGTGAATAGTACTTGATGTGTCAATAGTGAGCGTATGTTCATAAATAAGAAGCTATACGCCATTACGAAAATACAAAAAATATTGCAAATGGAAGCTGCCATATTAAACGTAAACTTCGATAGGTTGGATTTGAAAATGAACTGTTGGTCCAGAATAGGTTGCATGAAGCTGAAGGTTAAACAGAAGTTTAGCTGCATGGATGATTTGGTTGAGAATGTGAGTGCGAAGAAACGGATGAATGTTCTGTAGACTAATCGTGAGGAATCGGAGCAGATCTTCAACAGTAACAGGATGAAGTAAAGAGTTTGCAGGTGGAGTGGGGCGGTCAGCAGACCTTATGGGTGCAACCAGTTCTGGTTTAGAAGGTTCCGGTTGTGGCTTAGCTTT
This sequence comes from Thermobia domestica, assembly GCF_964235325.1. NCBI lineage: Eukaryota > Metazoa > Arthropoda > Insecta > Zygentoma > Lepismatidae > Thermobia > Thermobia domestica. The sequence goes on along the minus strand of NC_137456.1, from coordinate 338,306,036 downwards.
ACATCTGTAACTATATGTAGGATGCTTTTCAGGACACGCACTACACTGTGGTGGCGCCTTTTGATTAGGGCAATCCTTCGTAGCATGTTGTAATGAACAATAGCCACTTATTATCATTAGTACACTCGGATGTGGGATGTGCATTATACAGTTGACATCTCTCGCATCTTAACGGAAGAGAAGGAGGTGTGCGAGAAGGTTCTACTTTGTAACGTCTTCGATAAATGTAAGCTCCAGTGGACAAAAGCTGATCTATCAACTGTGGTTGATCGGTGAGAACCCGTACAAGATATGTGGCACCGTTAGCGTTCTTTATCCGGATACATCGCTTTACAGGAAATCCTTCCTGATGTAATTCCTCATAGATTTCCTCATCCGTGAGATCTGGTTCAACTCCCCGTATAACAACGGATAGCATTGACAATCGCCTAGGAGGAGGAGGAGTTTTACGTGCACTTGGAGTTAGTGCGGAGAGTTTAGCCTTTGGTCCAAAGATCTCAAATGTGGCTTTGTTACGCACATGCGATACAAAATTTGAGTTAGTAGTTTTTAGTATAATGCCTCTGCGAGTTTTGACAATTTCGCGTATCTCAGGACGAGGCACGTATTTAATCAACTGCTGAAAAACTGCTCTAACGGTGTTAAACTTTTGGTCATAATCTGTCAGCAGGAAGTTATATATTGGTTCTGGTTGGTGATGTGAGTTTGAGTTATCGACGGAATTAGATGATGCCCAATCCATGGTGTTGCTCATACTTGGATCAATAATAGATGTAACTCGCTGTTTCTTCGGATCTATGGATGGATCACCATCCGAGAGAGATCGAGAGCGAATGCGCTGCCCTTTAGTAATGCAGTCAGCTTAAGTAGGAGAAACAGTGGTGGTAAGTCCTGACCGTACCGTTCCGGTAACAATCCGGGGTTGAGTTTTCTGCCGACCGTTTGGCCCTATATTAGCTGGAGTTTGGTGACCGAATTGCGATGAGCCGGAAGCATTGCTAAGATCCGTCATGATACGTAGGGAACCTGGGGCCGAAGCCCAAATGAAGATGCAAACGAAAAGAAGGATGATAGATGAGATTCAAAAAGCAAGCGCCCTCCGAAAGCGAAAACTTTCGTCAATTCTCTAAGTGCCCTAATTGTGTTATGCTCGCAAGTACGTATTGCAATACTTGGTCTTAGCTGACACCGTAAGAAACACAAGAGAGGCTAGGCTTCTTGGTTTAGTATGACGAGCCCTGTTAGTTTTTTTTATTTTTTTTACATTGCTAGCTAAGGCTAGCTATCTCTGAGAGGGTTACGCCCTCTTTTAGGGAAGTGATTTGAGAGGATTGTTGGTTTTTAGGGCGGTGGTTGGTCTAAGTGCTTTATTTATTTATTTCATAGCAGTAATGGTCATAAGGAACTTTGCGTTCCTTAACATTAGGTGGAGAGATAAACATAAATACATATATTTAACATTAAACATACATACATAGCTGGTATGAAAGTAGATGAACAATGATTTACAAAATATTAAATGAGGAACACTAAATAATATACAATAAACACGATAATGGAGAACAGCAAATAAGTGATAGTAATATAATATTATAGTTATATAGTTGATGAGGATGAAGTATGAGATGAGGTGCAATCACAGGACAACACATAGGAAAATGTTAGCGGACAAATGCAGTTATCTTCTTGCCTAGGGGGACTCTAGGCTATAATGATGAACCCAAGTTAGTATGAGAAAATTACTGTGCATGAAATGATGGAAAAATGAGAGGTAAATGAGCATGAGTGACGTGATCGTTCAGAAGCAAGAGTGAGGGATCATCAGGAGGAAGAGTGTAATGGTATAACGTAAACAAAAGAGATAATGGAGTGTGAAGATAACGAGTAGGTGTAGGATGTAGTGCTAAAAAGTGCATTGTGTCGAAAAGGAGTGGATGGTGGATTTGAAATCGGCGGCGTATGTATGAGAATCGAAGGGATTCGAGATGGTACTGCAGGGCGGGAAAAGTAATGCGCTGATATAATTCTCGTGTGGGGCTAGGTAATGTGATGCGATAAGCAATTCGGAAGGCATGGCGTTCGAGAATAAGAAGTTTATGGTAGAATTTTTCTGATGCGGCAATCCAAGCTGTGAAACCATAGGTGAGAGTAGGGCGAAGAAAGACTTTGTAGGTGTTCAAGACTGTGTTTGATTTGAGACCCCAGGTGGTTCCTGCGAGACGTTTAAGCAGGTTGAGACGATTGTAAGCTTTTGTTGAAATTGTTTTAAGATGATGCATCCAGGTCAGGTGTGTATCAAATGTAATGCCTAAGTATGTGACTGCTTTTGTAGCTTGCAGAGGAACCTGGTCTACGTGGAGAGATAGGCAACGTCGATTTCTGCGGACTTTGCTTGTTTTCTTTGGTGGAATGAAGATGATAGCCTGCGTTTTTGTAGCATTGATGGTGAGTTTCCAGTGGCGGCACCAAAGGCAGAAGTCAGAGATGGCGGTTTGTAAGATCTTATTTATATGCTGGATGGATGTTCCTAGAGCGAGAAAAGCAGTATCATCTGCATACTGGAATGAATAAATGTTGTCAGGGAGGTGTGGCATGTCAGCAACAAACAGAATGTATAACAAAGGTGAAAGGGCAGAACCCTGTGGAACTCCTGACAGTAAGAAGATGGGATGAGACAAATGTTCGTTAGTGGCAACATAGGTGATACGACCTGAGAGGAAGTTGAAGATAAGTCGTATGTATGCTGGAGGAAGTTGGAGCCTGATCAGTTTATAAATAAGACCGAGATGCCACACCTTATCGAAAGCTTTCTCAAGATCGTATAAGACTAAACATGATGGTTTCACTCTATTATAATGCGTAGTGATAAGGCTTGTGAGACGTAAGAATTGATCGTTTATGGAGAAACAAGGACGGAAGCCTGCTTGAGTGAGAGGAATAATATTTCTGGTGTTGAGGTAAGTATGAAGCCGTTTAACGAGAATGCGTTCAAGAATTTTGCTAAATGTGCTAGTGAGCTGGATTGGCCTGTAAGAGGAGATCTCATGAGGGGGCTTATGTAGCTTTGGAAACATAAGAGTTTTAGATGTTTTCCAGGGTAGAGGAAAGTATCCTGTACGCAGTACGAAGGTAAAGAGATTGGCAATGAGGATGAGTATTGTAGGTGGACATTCTCTGATCTGACGATAGGTAATATTATCAAAGCCAGGCGCTGTGTTTCGTTTACACTTGATAGTGTCTGTGACCTCTTCAACAGTGATAGATGAAGTAATAACTTGGTTTACACTGAGTTCATGCATGGTGTTGGGTTGCAAGAATGCAGAGGTGTCAGCACCGGTGGGGTGAAGATGGGGTGCAGATGGTCTGCGAAAGCATTTGCCTTCTCCGTATCTGTTTGAGCAGCAGAATTGCCGATCAGAATTGGGTATGGTGTTTTTGTGAACTTGCTGCACAAAGAGTTAAACTTTTTCCAGAATTTGGTAGGATGACTGGTGGTAGACAGGTTATTGCAGGTTTTAACCCAACAACGAAGTTTATACGCCTGGATGTAGTTGCGCACAGTTCTTTGCAATTGGTGATGATGGAGCAGGGCTTCAGGATTTCTGGTATGAATGTAATCTCGATAGAGTTGACGAGAGCGTGAGATCATAGTCAGATAATGAGGGGGCAGTCGAGGTTGATATGGGATATTTTTGCTAGTGGGAATGAAGAGTGTGCTAGCTGCCTGTATGGTTTGAGTAAGTGTATCAACTGTGGTGTATAGATCGTCTTCTGTAGTGGGGGATGACAGGTGTTCGGTGCGTTGAGCGAGGTAAGAGCGATAGCTGGTCCAGTTTGCTTTATCAAATCGAAAACAGGTACGGGAAGGCAGTTGCGAGCAAGATGATGCAGAAGAATGGAAGTTTATGGTGAGTTTAACAGGAGCGTGATCACTACCTAGTGTATCAAGTACTGCAATGCTGCTATGGGTTAGGAGACTGCTAGATGTTATAATGATGTCAGGTGTGGTATTTGACTCTGGGCGAGTAGGTTTGGGCAACTGATGAATAGTTCCAGTAGTGTGTGTGGTGATAAAAGCTGCAAAATTGGTACGATCGAGATCGGAGCGACTATGCATATTTAAATCTGCCATGATGATGTAATGGCGATAGGTGTTTGAAATGTGCTGTACAAATTGTAGCGGAAGGGGATGCCCAGGCCGGATGTAGATAGTTGCAACAGTAATGATAATAGATTTGAAATACACAGTGGTAATGATGTATTCGGGTAACGGAGTAAGAGCACAGTAGAACTGGCGATAAGGCAAATGAGGAGAAAATCCAACCGCTACACCCCCATTAGCTCGCTGTGCAGGCAGGAGATTGTCAGCGCGGAGAATTGTATATCCCGGTATGCGACATGGAGTTGATTTGGTTAGAAATGTTTCATTGAGGAGAAAAACTGTGATATGTTCCTCTAGTAACAGAGTTTCAAACAATAGTTTGTTTTTTGAAAATCATCTGATGTTCAAATATAGAAAGTTAAGTGCCATGATGAAATGAAATTTAACTGGTTGGAGGTGTTGGAGATGCATGAAAATGTACTGAAGTTCCAGAATATGTCGCGGTGAAGTGAATGTGAAATGTTGCCTTGGCTGCAAGTGTGATTTGCTGTAAAATGTGCGGGCGAATGAAAGGGTGGATATTCTGTAGTGCAAGGGTGAGAAAAGTGAGAAGTTGATTTACGGTAACTGGAGTATCTACTGTAGGCGTGGTGGGGGGAGTGATGGACGTTACACGTAATGGGACAACCAATTCTGGATGTTGCGGCGTTGGTTCCGGTTTCGCTTTACATTTATAACTATATGTGGGGTGGTTGTCAGGACATGTAGAGCATTTTGCCGGCTGATGCAAATTAGTACATAGGCGTGTAGAATGTGGTCCTGCACAGTAGCCACATTTGAAATCATTCTTATATTCAGCTGTACTATGGGTGTTATATGCCTGACAACGTTCGCAACGTACTGGTAAAGGTGTCATTGATCGTGATGGTTCGACTCTATGTTTCCGGTTGTATATGTAAGCTCCATGAGCTAGCAGGTCGTCTATTGTCTCTTGATGGGGAGTAAGAATGCGAACCATGAAGGTTGGCCCACGGTCATTGCGGATTCTAAGCACTTTGGAAATGAAACCATCCAGTTTTAGTTCATCGTGAACTTCCTCGTCCGTGTAAGACGGGTCAACTCCGCGGATGACAACTGAAAGTTGGGATGGCCTCCGAGGTGGAGAGGGCTGCTTTCGTGTCGAAGTGTTGAGATGTGTGATTTCGGCTTGTGGCCCGAAGGTATCGATAGGAACCTTGTTCCGAATCGTATTGTAAAGATCAGGATCAGATGTTTTAAGGATGTAGCCGTTTCTTGTGTGCACGATTTCCTTGATGGAAGCACGTGGAAGGTATTTCCTGAGCTGAAGAGCAACAAATTTCTCATTTGAAAACTTGGTATCATAGTTACGAAGAAGGATGGAGAAAGTTGATGGAACAGGTGGAAGAGTAGAAGCTGCTGGTGAGTTTCCAGTATCCATGGCGTCATTATCAGAGTATTCCGTGTGATGCTTCTTCTTTGGAGGTGAGTCTTGTACTCTGGCGGCATAGCTACTCTTGGATTGAGGCGACCTGGATCGAACTGAAGCAGAAGATGCAACAGATGTGCCGGAAGTTTGAGAGTCTCTCCGTTGGCGAGAGCCTGAAGTGCTTTGTTGTGATTTTGACGGCCCCTTCCGTGGCCCCACCTTCGTGGAACAAACGGATGGTCCATCAACAACAGAAGGTAAATTTTGATGTCGGCCATTTGTTCGTTTGCCAGGTTTCGTGAAAGAGTCCGCCATAGTGAGATCTATCCGGTGGGCTAATGCCCAGGAGACTAAGACAATACGATAATGTGGATATGATGAGATGTAATGATAGCAAGGTTAGACTACCCGTTTGGATAGTAGTCCAGGTAAGACAGTTCCCCTATTAATGCAGTGACACTGTACACCCTTGGCTGAGATAAGTCTGATGAACAGTGTCCTGTAAAAACGCGGAGAAAAGTCCAGGATCAGGAGTAGGAAGGATTTTTCAAAAATCGTCACCGTTCTAGGTAGGTGGCGCTTCAGAGGCAAAACCTCTGGAAGAGTATGCCCTGTTATTTTTTTTAATGCTAGCCATAGGCTAGCAACCTCTAAGAGGGCTACACCCTCTTTTAGGGAAGGGAAGTGAGAGGATTACTAGAGGACTGAAGGATTGGTTGTTGGGCTATGGGCTGTATTATTTATTTATTAATCTTTATTATTCTTATCATCAGTTGGAGGAAAGGTCATTATGATCTTTGCGATCATAAACATACTGAAGGTTACACTGGAACATAAACAAGATACAGACATGTGCATAAAAACAACATAGTATATAAGGCAGAAAGAGAGTAGAAAACATAGTCAATACAATGGGTGTGAGAAATCTAATACAAAGTTAAAGAGCAGAGAAACAAATCAGAAAACATGATGAAAATGAGGGATGAGGTGAAGTGCACTTGACGCCACAACACAATAGAGAGTTGTTAGAAAGACGCATGTAGTTATCTTCTGCCTAGGGGTGGCTCTAGGCTAATGGAGACGTGATGAACCCTGTTAGAGAAATGGAATCACTGTGCATATGATGGGAAGATATGAGGAAGATGTACATGCAAACGGTAGTCTTCGAGGATCTGTAGATCGAGATGGTCTGGAGGGACTGTGTAGCAATATAATGTAAAGAGGAGATGAAGCGGAGTATTATGGTATCGAGCAGGCGAGGAGTGAAGTGCAAGGTGGTGCATAGTTTCAAACAGTAGAGGATGGTGATGTGTGTAGCGTTGGGTAATGAATTTTAAGCGAAGAGTTTCGAGATGGTAGCTGAGGATAGGGAATGATATTAAGGAATATAAATCACGGGTTGGGCTGGGGAGAGAAATGCGGAAGGCTATGCGAAAAGCATGTCTCTCTAAAATGGCTAGTTTCGTGTAGTACGAGGGAGGGGCGAAAATCCATGCCGGAAAACCATATGTGAGAATGGGTCGGAGGAAAGCCTTGTAGGTGTTGAGAACAACGGGTGCTTTGAGGCCCCAGGTTGTGCCGGTTAGTCTCTTCAGGAGGTTTAGACGGTTATAAGCTTTAGTTTTAACATGATGAAGATGCTGTTTCCATGTTAAATGATGATCGAAAACGATACCTAAGTATGTAACGGTTCGTGTGGGAATAATGGGCGTATTATGGACATGAAGTGACAGACGAGATGGATTCCGGTGGACTTTAGTTTGTTTACGTGGTGGTATGAATACAATAGCTTGAGTTTTTGTGGGGTTAATTTTGAGTTTCCATTTAGAACACCAGTGGGTGAAACGATCGATGGCTATCTGTAACGAAAGATTGATATCCTGAATAGTTTTGCCAAGAGCAAGAAAGGCTGTATCATCTGCATACTGAAACTGGTGGACGTCAGTAGGAAGAGGTGGAAGGTCGGCAACATATAGGATGTACAATAATGGGGAAAGAGCAGAACCTTGAGGAACACCGCACATGAGGAAAATTGGATGTGATAGCTGTTCGTTAATGGCAATGTAAGTGATGCGATAGATGAGAAAATGATAAATGATGCGAATGTATGACAGCGGTAACTGAAATTTAATGAGTTTATAAATTAACCCAATATGCCAAACCTTGTCGAAGGCTTTTTCAAGATCAAAAAGGACAAGACATGATGGTAGGATGGAATTGTAATGATTTGTTATGAGTGTTGTTAGACGAAGTAGCTGATCATTAATAGAAAAGGAGGGGCGGAAACCAGCTTGATGACTCGGCAGTAATTGGCGGTCTAGTAAATATGGATGGAGACGTTTCACAAGAATGCGCTCGAATATTTTGCTGAAAGTAGATGTTAATTGAATAGGTCGGTAAGAAGAAACAACAGACGGTGGTTTAGCTGGTTTGGGGAACATGAGAGTCTTGGAAACTTTCCAGTCTGTGGGGAAAAAACCTGTACGTAATATGAATGTATAAATGAGCGCCAGAATGGTGAGTAGTATAGCGGGGCTTTCCTTAATATGGCGATAGGTAATGGAGTCGAAACCTGGTGAGGTATTGCGTTTGTGCTGGACAACAGAGGTGATTTCCGATACTGTGATGGGACTGGTAAGAACATGATTGGGTAGTGGATGAGCGACATGAGGTTGGAGTGATGGACAGTTAAGGTCTACTTGATCTACTGGATGATTGTTGCCTATGTTATCTGATGCTGAGGGTGTGAATATAGTTTGGAGGTAATCAGCAAAGGCATTTGCTTTTTCGGTGTCGGAATGTAATGGCGTATCTTGTAGAAGAAGCGGATATGAGGTCTTAGTATGCTTGCCACAAAGAGAATTGAAGCGTTTCCAGTAGCGACTAGGATGAACTGTATCGGATAGGTGATTGCAAGTTTTCACCCACTGGCGTAATTTATAAGCAGAAATATAGTTACGGACTGTGCGTTGAAGTTGGTGATAAAGTCTTAGGGCGTCGGGATTCCTGGTGCGTAGAAATTCGCGGTAAGCTTGTCGTGATCGACGAACAAAGGCTAGGTATTGGGGTGGTAGTTTTGGACGATATGGAATTGATTCTGATTGCGGAATATAGAGTGCAGATGCCTGTTGAATGGAAGTGGTTAAGTGAGTAACTAGATCTGTGAGTTCGTCCGGTGTAGTGGGAGATGTGGAATCAACGAAGGTGTTTGCGAGATAGGTACGATATTGAGTCCAGTCAGCTTTGTCATAGCGAAGTGAGATGCGTGGCGAAAATGAGGATTGAACAGTAGTCAGGCCTGAATGGTATATGAGCTTGATGGGTGCGTGATCACTGCCAATTAGGTCGAGGACATCAACAGTACAACGATTAATGATTGTGTTTGAGACTATTGCTATATCTGGAGTGGTATTACTGATGGGGCGAGTACAGCGAGGGAGATTAAGAGAAGTTCCTGTGGTATGAACTGTGATGAAGTCAGTGAAAGAGGTTTGTTCAGCTGCTGAACGGCTTTTAAAGTTTACATCAGCCAGGATAATAAAGTGTTTATAAGTATTGGAAATATGTGAGAAGAAGGCATGAGGTATAGGAAGTCCAGGGCGCACGTAGATAGTAGCAAGGGTGAGGGCGATGTTACGGAAATATAATGTGGTGATGATGTGTTCTGGGAGATGTAATAGAGGACAGTTATGAGACCGAAACGGGATTGTATGTCGGAAACCAATTGCAGCTCCACCATTGGCTCTGATGGCTGGCATATGACTATCGTGACGGAGTAAAGTGAAACGAGAAAGGGAACAAGATGAAGTGGGTTTGAGAAAGGTTTCATTAAGGAGGAAAGCTGTGACTTGTTTTTCGAGTAAGAGTGTTTCGAACAGCACTTTGTTTTTAACAAGGGATCGGATGTTAAGAAACAAAAATACTATATCCATACTGGGTACGATTATACTGAGGTTTCGAGGCGAGTTGTGTGGAAGTGAACATAGTTATTAGAGTAAGTTGCGAACAAAGATACATGAAATGCAGATTTGGCAGCGGCAATAATTTGTTGAAGAACGTGTTGGCGTTGAAAAGGGTGGATGTTTTGCAAAGTAAGGGCAAGGAATTCTAGTAATTTACTAACTGTAACGGGGTCATCAACGGAATTATCGGTGGAAGTGGATGATTCGGCGGTTTTCAGCGGAACAACAAGTTCGGGATGTGACTCTTGAGCAGAAGGTTTGCCTTTGCACTTATAACTATAAGCTGGGTGCTGTTCGGTGCAAGTAGAACATTTCGGAGGCTGTGTCATGTTGGGACAAGAACGAGTTTGGTGAGAGCCAGAACAAAAGCCGCAAACTGTAGGATTTGGACAGGCAGATGTGTGATGTGAATTGTATTGTTGGCATTTTTCACACCGTAGTGGGAGAGGCACAGACGACCGGGAGGGCTCTACACGATGTTTACGTTTATAAATATATGCTCCATAAGAGAGCAGGTTGTCAATTGTGCTTTGAGAAGACGTAAGGACACGCATCATGTAGGTGGCACCAATATTGTTTCGTATGCGAACAACCTTTTGAATAGAGATGCAAAAAAGCCGGCTTTTTTGAATCGATGGTTTTTTTCACATAAAAAGCCGACTTTTTTGGGAAAAAAACGAGAATTTTGGAAATTTTGGCTTTTTTCAACTTCATGATTTTTCTATCTAAATAGCTTTCTTATAGTATATTCTATAGTTAGATAAAAATTCCATGACCTGAATGTGATATTTCGCTCTGAAATTCACCATCAAGATGGATGGAGCACATGTTTTACGAATTAAAGCTAACATGAAGAATGTAGGGTAATTTTAGAGGCTATTTAACTTTATTTTAACTTTTGAGTTATCGACATCTTTTTTCTTCTCTAGTTTGTCATCCGTGTTTCATTTCTAAGAGCTTTTAGTACTCTAGCTTCTAGCGCAAAAGTTAAACTTGCCCGTTTTTCTATTTATCCGTCAAAGCGTACGTTTTTCAATATATCCGTCAAACCGTACTTTCACATTTCTGTTATACTGTAGCTGTGAAGTGATTTAGCAATAATTTTCCGGACACAACCTTGAATACCAATTTATACAAATAATCAGTAGCGGATTTAGAAAAGTACTTTAGGAGGGTTTTTCTGATTGTTTCGTTTCCTAAAAAGTCCTAATTTTATTTGGGAAGTGCTTGAAGTTTATGAGTACAGGCATAACTAATATTTCGTTTCGTTTATATGTTTAGCAATAATCTTCCGGATACAACTTTAAAAATCATTTTATACTGAGAATCAGTGGCGGATTTAGAAAAGTATTTTGGGAAGGGTTTCTTACTAATGTTTAGTTTTTTTAAGCATTCGTAATTTTTATTTGACGGGAGCTTAAAGTTTATGAGTAAAGGCATAAATAATAGATATTTCGTTTGTTGCAGACATTCCGTAACTTTGGGGAACGGGCTTCAGTCCGAAAGACCGCCCCCCTAACCTTCGCAAAACCGTCACTGCTGGTAATTAGTACTAATAACGATTTAAAAACAATAAAAATGGAAGTCGCCCAACTCACAGTACACGCACTATTTCTACATTCACAGATGGAATGAAGAAAAGCTTTGTCAGAATGGTCGAATGCTGGTTGAATCCCGGACTTCCCGATAGAAGTGCAAAAGCTAATCACTCAGTCATGTTTGTTGTGCAGTTGTATTTAGCTTAACTTAAATATATTCCGTAGTCTTTTTTTTGGGGGGGCGGGGAGTTCCGTAATGATATGTTGAATCCCTCTTGTTAAAAATTCAGAAAACTTGAGGATTGGGTAAACTGTGATGGTGGTTCTATAAAACGTAACTGTAGAATTTCAAGAATATACAGAACCAAAAGCTCTAGATGTGCAGCCTTTAAGTGTATCATATAAATCTAAGTATTTCTCTTATGTTTTATTTTATTTTGTTTCAAAAAGAGGGTATGGAATATTTTGAAGTAAAAATACTACATACTATTTTGCTAGTTATTTGTGTATTCTTTAAAAAGAAGTGTTTACTTTTAGGGTTGGCTGATTTACACCAACTTTTTTTTTTTTTAATAACTGGTTTAAACCACAAAAATAAAAAGAATGAAAAATGCGAATCGTGTGAACTTCATGGTAACGTTTCCAGATATCAAACCACCTGCAATAGTTTTATTTTCCTTTCACCTTTTAATCAAGGTGTCCCATGTTCAATTCTCGGTCGAACCACAATCCTTCTTTCATGCGTAACCCAAGTTGCGGTTCGGATGTCAGTTTAAGCGAAAGTCTTCTCCTTGATAACCTCGGTATTTCGTAAGGATGTTAAGCCTAAATATACGAAACAAACCAAATTGTATATTTCTACATGCCTAAATGCGTGTTGTTTTATAAAGAAGCCAATATTGCTTAAATATATTGATAGAAATTGGCAAAATGTATCGATTGCCTGCGCAGCTTCCAACATTAGCTTGGATTGGACTTTCAGAGATATGTACGTACTAAATTTGTAATTTAATACCTCAGTTTTAGCGTACTGATTATGGTACGTTGACTTTTAAATTTTACATGCAAAGCAATAACAGGATTTTCCCGTTATTGTCTTACATTTCAAGTAATGACGGGATTTTCCCAATGGCTAGGGCGGGAGATTCTCAACTTAAGAAATTTACTGACCGCACTTCTTTAAGCTTATGGGAGTTCTTCCGGCATAACCCCGCTGTTGCATAATAACATCAAGGCGAAACAAACTTATTTCTGTGAATATGTAATATAAATACATAAAGCAAAAAATCTAAGTCAAAAAAGCCTGGTTTAAACCAAAAAAGCCTGGTTTAAACATCCCCCAAAAACGGGTTTTTGGCATATTCAAAAACAACCACGGTTCTTGCCAACTCTGCTTACTTTTGTATATAGGAGGTTAAAAAATTCTTATTATATACATTGGTTAATCCTGTGGAATTCATAATGTAAATATGTTGAAGAAAAATTGTTTGAAATATTTTTTCGAAATTCATAGTTTATTTTCGATGTTTTATATTATTATCAGCATCAACCACTAATTAAACGATTTTTTGTGTTATAGAGAAGCGATACAAAGTCTGTTTTATCAATTTAAAGCAGTATTTTGAAAAAAGCCCAAAATTTCCGAAGCAAAAAAGCAAAGCAGAAAAAACCGAGTTTTTTTCCAAAAAAGCCGGTTTTTTTCCGAGCCCTTGCATCTCTACTTTTGAACAGTATGCCCTTCGTACTGAAGTTCCTCTTGAACCTCCTCTTCGGTATACGAGGGATCAACGCCACGAATAACCACGGAAAGAAGTGGAGGCCGTTTTGGGGGAGGCGCTTGTTTGCGTTTAGCGGAGTTAAGTGATGTAATGATAGCCTGCTTTCCAAAGATCTCAAATGAAGCTTTATTCCGAACTAGGATGGCGAAATTAGGGTCTGGAGATTTCAGTATCATGCCGTTTCGTGATTTTATGACTTGGGAAAGAGGAGCACTCGGTATATACTTGCGGAGTTGTATTGTTACGAATTTCTCATTACTATACTTGGTGTCAAAATTTTGAAGCAGAAAAGAGTGAAGTATCGGGACAGAAGATGAAACGTGAGATGAGTTATTGATGTTGGTTGGCTGTATGCCCTGTTAGATTTTTTTTTTTGCTAACCGATTACGACTAGCACCCCTCCAAAGGGTACCGCCCTTTATATCGGGAAGTGGGTAACAGGGAATAACTAGGAGTGGAGAACGATGGGTGGGTTTCTAGAGTTTTATGCAACTTTATTAAACCTTATATTTTACATATCAAATTATAACTTGGTAGCAGTTATTTATTCATTCATCATAGGAGTGGGGAAATAATTATATTGTGGAGAGTTGTGGACATTATGGCCATTAACCATAATCATTATTGCGGTGGGATGATAGGGATGATGGTGAGGTGCACTAGACATCACAACATCGGGTTGTGTTAGTAAGACAGATGCAGGTTATCTTCTGATTCGGGGGCAGCTCCGAATCTGATGAAGACAGTTGGAAGCCCTGGTAGAACAGTAGGACTACTGTGCAAATGATGGAATGATGCATGGTGGGGCTGTATCGGTGATGAAATCATTGACGAGGATGAGATCAGGGCTATCGGGGGGGAGAGAGTAGCGGTAGAGTGTAAAAAGTAGTGAGAGGGGAGAGTGACGGAGTGGAGTTTGGGGTCTGATGAGAGCGCACTGATGCATTGTATCGAAAAGCAGAGGGTGGTGAGAGTGATATCGTTGTGAGATGTAGCGAAGACGTAATGTTTCTAGGTGGTAAAGGATGTGCGGAAAAGGTGTTTGATTGTAAAGGTCTCTGGTGGGACTGGGAAGGCGAATGCGAAAAGCAAGACGAAGAGCATGTCTTTCCAAGATTTGCAATCGAGCATAAAATGATGGGGCGGCCGATATCCAGGCAAGAAAACCATATGTGAGGACGGGGCGTAAGAACATTTTATATGTAGTAAGGAGTGTGTGGGCAGTGAGTCCCCAGGTGGTACCGGTTAGGCGGCGAAGGAGGTTAATTCGATTATAGGCTTTCTTACAGATGGTCTTCAGATGAGGTGACCATTTAAGATGCCGGTCGAAGGTGATGCCGAGATAGGTCACTGTATTCTGTGGTTGCAAGGGAACATGATCGACATGAACGTGAAAATTTGCTGGATTGCGGTACACTTTAGTTCGTTTGCCAGGCGGAAGGAAAATGATGGTTTGTGTTTTATCGGCATTGAGTTTGAGGCGCCAGTATCTGCACCAAGAAAGAAAACTATCGATAGCTGTTTGTAAAGTACGGTTAATCTGATGAATGGTTGGGGCAACAGCAAGAAACGCCGTATCGTCAGCATATTGATAGAGATTGATGTTGGGAGGAAGATTGGGAAAATCAGCCACATAAAGTAGATAAAAGAGTGGAGAGAGTGATGAACCTTGAGGGACGCCGGAGTGAAGAAAAATGGGATGCGATAAGTGGTTGTTGATGGAAACATAGCTAAGGCGACCAGTGAGAAAATGAAAAATAAAACGGATATAGCAGAGAGGAAGATCAAAGGAAAACAGTTTATAGAGAAGACCAAGATGCCAAACTTTGTCAAAGGCTTTTTCTAAATCAAATAGAACTAAACAGGACGGTTGATTGGAGTTAAACTGATTTGTAATGTGAGTGGTTAGGCGAAGGAGTTGGTCATTAATACTGAATTGGGGACGGAAACCTGCTTGGTGAAGTGGGATGAGATTACGTACGGAAAGATGGAGGTGAAGACGGGAGACGAGGATACGTTCAAGTAGTTTACTGAAAACGAGTATAAGCTGTATTGGGCGATAGGAAGAGACTGCATGAGGTGGTTTGTTAGGTTTCAAGAACATTAACGTGGTAGAGGTTTTCCAGGGTGTTGGTAGGAATCCAGTACGCAGTATAAACATGTAGATAGTAGCCAGAAGGTAAAAGAGGACATAAGGTGCTTCTTTAATATGGCGATAGGATATGCGGTCGGAACCGGGTGCAGAGTTTCGCTTGCCACGGAGACTATGGTGAATATCTTCGACGGTAATAGGTGATGTAAGGGCAGAATCTGGAGGGAGAGTGTGGGTGGAATGGGGTTGGAGTGCAGGAGAAGAAAGCTGTAACATGTCTGTAGGGTGACGACGCAAGGTAGGATCAGGAGGGAGAGGAGTAAAGATGTCTTGGAGATAAGAGGCGAAAGCGTTGGCTTTGCTAAGATCGTCTGGGAGTGGCTGATCGTGGGCAAGAAGTGGATAGGAAGTACAAGAGCTTTTGCCTGTTAGTCGGTGAAATCGCTTCCAGAATTTGGAAGGATGAGATGTGGTACTAAGTTGGTTACAGGATTTAATCCACTGACGGCGTTTATATGCTACAAGGTAGTTATGCACTATCCGTTGATATTGGCGATGAAGGCGGAGTGATTCGAGGTTGCCAGTACGAGTGAAATCTCGAAAATGTTGGCGAGAGCGATGAATGAGGTGAAGATACTGTGGGGGAAGAGGTGGACGAAAGGAATGAAGAGTGCTCTGAGGAATATACTGTGCAGAAGCAGTATGAATGGCGCCAGTTATAGAATCAAGAGAGTGATACATTTCGTCTTCTGTTGTAGGAGGGGCGATACAATCTAACTGTGTTTGTAGAGAAGTGCGATAGGCAGACCAGTTAGCTTTGTCAAAGCGAGGTACACTGCGAATGAATGGTGCTGGAGTAGGAGTGCGTTGCGGAGTAGGTGTCAGAGTGAGAAGAATTGGGACGTGGTCACTGCCTAGGGGATCTAACACTGCAAGTGTATGCCGGGTTAGTAAATTGGAGGACGTTATGACGATATCGGGTGTTGTGCCACTTTCAGGGCGTGTGGGTTGTGGTAGATCGTGAAAGAAACCTGTAGTATGGGTAGTGAGGTAAGTTCGAAAATGTTCCTGTTGACGGGCAGTACGACTGTGAAAATTAATATCAGCTAAAATGACATAAGTATGAAAATGATCAGAGATATATTGAAAGAAAGGATATGGTATGGGGTGACCAGGTCGAACATAAATTGTAGCAACGGTGATGTTAAGAGTTTTGAAATACAACGTAGTGATGAGATGTTCGGGAAGAGGAGCCAGAGAAGTAGAATGCTGACGATATGGAATTGATGGTGAAAAGCCGATGGCAACACCTCCGCATGCTCGACGAGCGGGTGCGGTATTATCGTGGCGAAGAAGAGTGTAACGTGAGATGTGCGGGTGTAAGCGAGGCGTAAGATGGGTTTCATTTAGTAAAAAACAATGAATATTTTCCTCTATCAGAAGTTGCTGGAATAGGATTTTATGTTGCATGAGTGATCGAATGTTGAGAAACAGGAAATGAAGTGCCATGACGAGAAGAGAGAAAAGGAAGATAGAGAAAGTTAGACTTCCGTCTGGAGTTTGTCCGAGTGAAAGTAAACTGTTTGTCCTGAGTATGTGGCGTTGAAATTAATGTGGAGAATATCCTTAGCAGCCTGTTGAACTTGGTGCAATATATGATGGCGGAGAAGTGGATGGATGTTCTGCAAAGTAACAGTGATAAATGATAAGAACTGCGTAATCGTGATAGGCTGACAAGCGTCTGTAGGTGGTGGGAGAGTTTGGGTAGCGTGTGGGCGTAATGGAACAGTTAATTCAGGTTTGAACGGATCGGCGGTTGGTCTTGCCTTGCATTTATAACTGTAAGTAGGATGATCTGTTGCATTACAAGTTGAACAATGTGGAGGTTTTTGAAGGTTCGTGCATTGACGGGTGTTATGAGGCCCTGAACAGAATCCGCATTTTAACTGATTGGGACAAGAACTGGTCGCATGCGCGTTATAGGCTTGACATTTTTCACAGCGCATGGGTAGCGGTGAAGGCGACTTAGATGGTTCAACGCGGTGTTTCTTGCGGTAGATGAATGCTCCATTGGAAAGCAAGGAATCAATGGTTTCTTTGGATTGGGTTAAGACCCGAACCATGTAGGTGTTTCCGGAGGCATTCTTAATGCGGATGCATTTGAGGATGGAAAGGCCGTCAAGGCGTAGTTCTTCGGTGATTTCATCATCCGAGTAAGACGGATCGACACCTCGTATGACGACAGAAAGTGCAGGCTGACGGCGTGGTGGAGGCGGTTGTTTGGATAGACGAGGTGCCTGATTGATGATCTTGTTTGCCGAAGATTTCAAATGAATATGTATTAAGGAGATGTTTGGCGAAATCTGGATCTGGTGTCTTGATTATGATGCCTTTCTGAGTGTTGATGAGTTGTGTGATTTTAGTGCGTGGTACATACTTGACGAGGCGAAGATACAGAATTTTCAGATCTTGATACTTGGGGTCATAATTAGTGAGAAGGAAAGAGTGAATTTGAGGCTTCGTGGTGCGTTCCAGAGAGTCATCGTCCATACGAGATCCTGAGGATGATTGTGAAGATTCGCTGAGGGTATGATGACGTTTGGCCTTTGGTGCATGAGATAGATGAGAATGTTGATCGTCGGGAATGGGTGGCCCAGTATCATTGGAGCGTTTTGAGCGGTCCTTCCGCATAGCTGTCGAAGCAGCCGAAATGGAAGCGTCCGCAGAAATAGATGGTAGACCAGAAGAAGCTGAGGCCATGATGATACAAATAAACAGATACAACACAAAGTGCTTAGCAAAGGTAGGTGTGTAGGTAAAGACCACCCATTCGGATAGTGGAAAGGTGGAGAGAAGCCCCAGTGTAAAATCTACAGCAACAGTTGCACTTCACTAGATTAGTCTTACAACTGTTGCTTGATATTTGCTTTGAGCAACTCTCAGGATCGGGATAGGATAACAAAAGACAGCCGTTTTGACGTTTGGTACGTCACAGCTGGTGAGGTCAATAGACTATTGACCTGAAGATGACCTGTTCGGTCACGGTCACGGTCACGGTAATATTGAAGTTGTATGCAGAGTATCGGGCCAAAGCCCCTGACTCTATGAGTAGAATGAAAGAGTTCAAAATACAGAGGTACAGGTGAAAAACTGGGTATTACTATTGAGTTGGTAGGTATGGTAGGCTACATCTGCAACTGTCGCAGAGTGGCTGATGGTGACTTTAGGCGAGCTTTATAGAGTCATTATATGCGTGGCATGCGATGGACGTTCCGGAGAGCGCATTCGGTGCCGATATTAGCAATGGCTGGGTTAATATGCCTGGGTAAGGCCAGAACTTATGGTGGAGATGGCGTAAAACTGCTCTAACAGGGGGAAGCTCTAGATCTTCCAGAATTTGGCGGTTGCGAGTATATCTGTCGTGACCAGTGATGATACGACCGGTTCTAGTTTGCACACTTTCGAGTGTCTGAAGGTGACTGGATGAGGCATGTTGCCAGGCAGGGCATGCATAAGTAAGTGTGGACAGGACTATCATTTTGAATATGTGCACTCGGGCCACATGAGAAATTGAACTGCAGCGAAAAATTGGATATAATGCTGTGATTTTGCGTAATGCTTTTTGCTTGATGTCCTTGATGTGCGCAGCGAATGTTAACCCACGGTCTAATATCACTCCCAAATATTTAGCATGTGTGGCGTGAGGAATATATGCGTTCTCATATATTAGATTTCGACGGGTGCGTATACGTCGTCTACTGTGTATAACAGTACAACTTTTGTCGGTATTTACTTTAAGCCTCCAACGTCTGGCCCATTCCTGAAAACTGTTCAGTTGACGTTGCATATAGATGTAACACTGTATAAGTGAACTGCTTGTTGTCGGTATCGTCGGTATCGTCGGCGTACGTTGCTAAGAAGCAATGTGGTAGGGTTGGAAGATCGGCTGTATACAGATTATATAAAAGTGGTGAAAGTACAGCGCCCTGTGGAACACCTGCTTTAATTGGTCTGGATGAGGATTTGACACCATCAATAGACACATGAAATTTCCTGCCAAAGAGGTAAGAGTGGAGTAAATGCAGAATACTATCCGGAAGACCTTGGTCGTGTAGCTTATATAATAGTCCTGCTAACCAGACTTTATCAAAAGCTTTCGAGACATCCAGGTACACACCAAGAGTATGTTGTTTTCTGTTGAAGGCCACAGTTAAGTGATCTACTACTCTTACGAGTTGCGTAGTCGTGCTATGTTGAGCACGAAACCCAAATTGATGGAAGGGTAGAAGATTACTATTGTCGACATGCTGTTTCAGTCTCCAGAGGAACACACGCTCAAATAATTTACTCAAATGGGACAGAAGATTTATAGGCCTATGATTTTCTGGAAGCAGCGGATTCTTTCCAGGTTTGAGGATGGTGATGATACGTGCTTCCTTCCAGGTCTTTGGGAAGTAGCATAGTTGAAAGATGGCATTAAATAAATATGTCAAAAAGACCAATAATTTTCGGGTTGGATGTTTTAGTACCTCACTTCGAATCCCATCAGGCCCAGGTGCTCTTTTTGCAGGCAGACACTTGATATGGCGTTCTATTTCGCGTGGTGTTACTAAGGTGATGTCATGTGTAGGTTTTTGATTACTCATGCGATATAATGTGGTTCGGACATGCTGTCGGAAATAGGGCTCAAGACGTGCTCTATTGGGCTGGAACTGTGCTTGCAGAGAGTCAGCGAATATGTCCGCTTGCGACTGAGGGTCTTGAGTCAGTCCTTGTGGTCCCTGTAGGACTCTTGCTCTGGAAGCATTTGAGGAACGTTGAAAGGATTTGGAGTACGTCCAAATTTTACGATCATTGACGGTGACATTTCTAAAAGTGTCTTCCCAGTACTGTTGATTTTGTCGCTGAGTCAGCATCTTGAGCTTCCCACATAGTTTATTCCACAGAGTCTTGTATGCAGGATGAAGTGTGTGCTGCCATCTGCGTCTAGCCCAACGTTTTAAATGAAGATAAAGTTGCAGATGTAGACTGTCGCCTTGACCTGTGTGTGTTGGAGAGATTCTGGTAGTGGAGCTAGCTGCTTCCGCTGTACGAAGTGCTAGTGTAATGTGAGAAACTGCTTGGTCGATATCCTCAATGGTGGCGGGCCGATCTCGGAGGTCGATCATAGTGTTTAGTTCTTGTTTAAATACATCCCAATCAGTTTCTATTTTCTTGAAGATAGGGGCAGAATGGGCGATGCTTCTATGGGAGACGTGAAAAATGACTGGGTCGTGATCGGAGTCTAAATCCGAAATAACGTAAGGATGTACAGTAAAAGACACATCTTTGCAAAGAGCGACATCAAGCACATCGGGCTGTCCGCCAAATTTTGGATGATGAGTAGGATCTGGTGGAGCACTGATGATGAAGTTGGACGTGAGTAGATATTCGTGTAAAGCATCTCCGGCAGTGTTTGGAGTAATGGAGTTCCATTCTCCATGCTTAGCATTAAGATCTCCAGCTAAGATGACTTTTGGCCCTAAGTTAGCTATGACATCAAAATCTGTGGGTTCTAGTTGTGTGGCCGGGGACCTGTACCCAGTGACCAATATTAATGAAACTCCTGGAGTTATTAACTCAACAGCAAGTGCCTCCAAAGTAAGTAAGGGTGGTATTGTGATCAACCTGACTGGGAATGCCTTTTTAACTATAAGTAACAATCCTCCTTTCTGTCTGCCCACTCTATCCTGTCGGTACACAATGTAATTTGGTAGGCGCCAAGTAGTGATTCGAGCAGTAAAATGTGTTTCCTGGATGAACATGACATCGACTCTATGTTGGGTTAGAAATCTGATAAGCATATGTTTTTGTCCCTCTAGGCCATCTGCATTCCAGGTAGCAAGGATAAGTGTGTGATGCAATACGCTGGATTTAGAAACAGCCATCGTCAACCATTTCCGCTATTGTTTCTATTACTACTGCAGGAGTCTGCAGCTTGTCGGAAACGAGTGATACCACGTTTGATATGGGTTAATATTTTGCGGAAAGGTAAACCCTTGAGTAAGGAAAGAACGGACTTTAAGTCGAGGTCTTCTTTAGAACTATCTTGAGGAAGGGCAGTAAGTGGCAGGGTGTGGGAAGAAGTGGAAGCTTCAGTATCTTCGGGATTTGTAATCTTGGGTTGGATAGTGTCAGCAGCGGGAATCGAAGGTTCCTTTGCTGATGGTGTATAGAAACCTCGTTTGGTTATATTCGGCTGTTTCTTTGGCTGCTGTGCCGGCAATTTGAGAGCTTCAGAGTAAGATTTAAAGACTGGACAGCCACGGTAGTTTGCCGGATGATCTCCCTGACAGTTTGCGCAATTGGCAGGTGTGGATGTGTCTGTTTTACTGCAAGACTGCGTGAAATGTGATTGCCCGCATTTGAGACATCTCGGATGGGCTTGGCAGGTGTCTTGCGAATGTCCCAAGCGTTGGCACCTGTAACATTGCAGCACTGAAGGAGGTTTATATGGTTCAATTACGGCTTTGTAATGTAGCAACGTATTAATTGCGTATATCTCTTTGACAGCTGCAGTTCGTTCTAGAGCTACCAAGAACTGTGGCATCATTATTTTCTTGTCATCCGTCTTGCTTTTACGAGACATTTGGTGGACGCTGGTTGGTTTGTACCCCAGTCGGGAGAATTCTTCCTTTAGGTCGTCTAAATCTGTGTCAATAGGTAGTTTTCGGACAACTACCTTAATAGGTCGGTCATTCTTTGCTACACCTGTTGCATACTCAGTCTTCGTTTGCTCACAGTAAGTTTTGATGGTGGTATAATCATCTTTGTTGGACGCTTGAATTCGAATGCGCTCTTTATTTGGTTGTGCTAATGGAGGCTCCTTCAATGCTCGTGACAAGGTCTTTATGAAAGTATATGTATTTGTAATGCCGTATATGAAAATTGGAGGAGGCTTATGACTGGGTGGTTGTTTTGGCGGAGCAGTATTATTGCTGGCATTAGCATTATCTGCTTGGGTGGAAGACAAAACGTCAAACCTATTGCTGACTGGGAGAGGCGGATAGTCTGCTTTCTTGAGGTTTTCCAATGAAGACCGACGTCGCTTCAGTGTTCCCACTACTGTGAAGTCCATATCTTCGGGCTTGTTTGAAGTAGACGGTTGTGAGGCACTTGATTGCTTAAGTGTACTTTGTTTTGATTTAAGCTCCCCTGGAGTGGCTGTTTGCTTCTTCTTGCCCAAGGGCAGAAGCAAGTCTTCTGGTTTGTATGTGGCTCGGATTATTTTGCCCCTAATAGCAGGAATCTTCGTCGATTGAGATTTTTTCTCAGATTTGGTGGATGTCTTCTGAGAAGCCATCTTTATTGTTAGACTAGGGGATGGCGCCAGCTTGCAAGAAGGGTAGTGGCGTTCCCAATAAATTGTATGAACTTAGAGCAGTGCTCTAAGGTTTTAGTTTGTCAAGGTGCTTTTCCTCCGAGGAGGAAGCACTACGAATCGTTAGCCGATAGAGGTGCCAAAGTCGTCAACGAGTTTTAGTTATCTCTGCCTCCGAAGAGGAGAGTATCAAAAATAAATCGTTAAGCCAAGAGGAATAGCAAGGTCGTCACCAGAAAAGATCAATTTCAAGCGTTAACCTCCGTAGAGGTATTAAATATAATTCGACGGTTGTTTCCTCAGCCTCAAAGAGGCAAGTAATCCAACCGTATGTACGAAGATCGCGAATAAAATCAATAAATGGGGATGGACACACTAAGTGACTTGGTTATTTTTCTTCGCCAGCTACGAATACCCTATTTTTTTACCTGGTTAGAGATTCCAGGTGGCCAGTTCGACCTCTTCAGCTCAGCTCAGCTCAGCTCAGCTTGAAAGTGTAGTTTTGTTTCGAGTATCGGACAAAAGTCCCTGACTCGATGACAGCTGTAGAAAACAAAATGATTAGACCTTTGGGGGGTGAGCTAGAACATGAGATACGACGACGTCATGTGGCCTTCAGCTGCAACTGTCGCAGTGAGGGGGAGAGTGTGGGTAAAGAGTTATGCTACAAACGTGGCGTCCTGTAAGTTCGTCGGTGTGTATGCGTTGCGCCAATGGCTGCAATAGCGGGGTTGACGTGGCGGGGGAGGTTGGCCCAAAAACGAGTATGGTGTTGATGTAACACGTCCCGGATAGGATATATGTTTAAGTCCTCTAGAAGTTGACGATTACGCGTATATCGGTCATGGCCTGTTATGATACGAGCTGCCCTGGTTTGCACACTCTCGACCGTGCGCAAGTGACTGAGTGCCGCATGTTGCCATGCTGGACATGCATAGGTGATTGTGGACAAAATTACCATTTTAAAGACGTGGAGTCTTGTTTCGTGACTTAAGGCACTGCAACGCAGAATAGTATAGAGGGCAGACAATTTTCGAAGGGCTCGGTGTTTAATGTCCCTGATATGAAGACCAAAAGTAAGGCCTCGATCTAAGATAACTCCCAAGTATTTAGCATGCAGACGGTGTGGAACTTCAATGTTGTCATAATATAAACGATGGATGGTTCTGCTGCGTCTTTTGCTATAACAGACTGCAACGCTCTTATCCGCGTTGATTTTTAGGCGCCATGTGGTAGCCCAACGTTGAAAGACATTGAGTTGCCGCTGCATGTAGTGGTAGGAAAGACGAAGATTGCTGCTGTTCGTGAAGAAAGCAGTGTCATCGGCGTATGTTGCAGGAAAACAGTGTGGCACAATGGGTAAGTCAGCGGTGTATAAGGTGTAAAGCAGAGGCGAAAGAACCGCGCCTTGAGGCACACCAGCTTGAATTGGTTTGGGAGCAGACTTGGTCTGTCCCACAGAGACATGGAAAAAGCGATGAAAGAGGTATGAAGTGAGGAGTTTGAGATAAGGTAAAGAGAAACCTTGTAAGCGAAGTTTATAAATGAGGCCTGGTAACCACACTTTATCAAACGCCTTCGAGATATCAAGGTATACACCTACAACATAATGTCGTCGATTAAAAGAGGTAGTCAGATGGTCGACTACCCTCACTAATTGGCTTGTTGTGCTGTGGTTAGCACGAAAACCAAATTGATGGTGGGGGAGTATATCTAGAGTGGTGACGTGCTCCTGAAGTCGGGCGAGAAGCACTCGTTCGAAGAGTTTGCTCACATGAGATAATAGGCTAATTGGTCTATAGTTTTCTGGGAGAGTTGGATTTTTACCTGGTTTAGGGAGAAGAATGACTTTCGCTTCTTTCCAAGCACGGGGAAAGTAGCAAACCTGAAGGATGCCTGTAAATAAAGCAGCAAGATAGAGGAGTAGCTTCCGTGTCCCATGTTTCAGTAGTTCTGGGCGGATCTGATCAACTCCAGGTGCTTTTTTGTTGGGCAAGTGACAAATTTGACGCTCAACTTCCCTTGGTGTTACGACCTCAGGCAGGGGAAGTATTGGTTGAAAATGGAGCATGCGCATAGTGGCCCGAACGTCCTGCCGAATGTGAGGAACGACAGGAGTCGCATTAGGTGTAAACTGGCGCTCTAGAGATGCAGCAAATAGGTCTGCTTGCCCTTGGTCGTCATGTATGACCCCATGCGGACCTTGCAGTATTTGAGTTTGACGAGAAGTCTCTCGGCGCTGGAAAAGGCGGGAATACTGCCAGATTTTAGTGTCATTAAGTGTGACCCCACGAAAAAGTGTCTCCCAGTACTGCTCGGTTTGTCGTCTAGTGATGGTCTTGATTTTGCGGCTTAATGTGTTCCAAAGTGTTTTGTAGAGTGGATGTCTGGTGCGCTGCCAAGTACTTCGAGCCCAGCGTTTGAGATGGATATAAAGACGAAGTAATGGAGAGTCACATTGTGGATCGGACTGCAAGTCAGGAATTATTGATGTGCTGAGGGAGTCAGCCGTACGTAGAGCAAGTGTGAGATGGGCGACCGCCTGATCAATTTCCGCAGGAGAATTTGGACGAGCGGCTATGTCGAGCAAAGAGTTTAATTCCTGCTTATAGACATCCCAGTTCGTAGTTCGGGAGATATGAGCGGGTGCAGGACGGGAGATATGACGATGCGAAATTTTGAAAAGGACCGGATCATGATCTGAGTCCAGTGCTGAGATCACGTAAGGACGTGTAGCTAAGATGGTATCTTTGCTTAGAACTATGTCCAACACATCCGGTTCTCCGCCTGCTTTAGGATGGTGAGTTGGATCAGGTGGCCCATAGGCAATGAATGGAGATGTGTGCAGATACCGGTGTAATATTCGTCCGTTTTCGTTGGAACGTCTGGAGTGCCATTCCCCATGTTTTGCATTGAAGTCCCCTGCCAAGATGATTTTGGGGCCCAAAGTTGAGATGGCGTCGAAATCATTGGGATCTAAGTCATGTGCTGGAGAACGGTACCCCGTGACCAAGATGAGAGGAATCCCGGGGAGGAAGACTTCTATAGCAAGAGCTTCTAGTGTGTGTAACTGGGGTAAAAGGAGTTGTCTAGCCTTGAAACTTCGTTTCAGGGCAATCAGTAATCCTCCTTTCCGTCCTTGAACTCGATCGAGACGAAATAATTGGTAGTTGGGCAGTCTCCAGTGTGTAACCTGGGCAGTGAAGTGAGTTTCCTGTATGAGTATGATATCGACCTGATGTTCTGCTAGAAAACGTATTAGGAGACGCTTCTGGTCGGTAAGACCATCAGCATTCCAGGTGACAACAGTTATGGTGTGATGAATGAGTGGTTGGTTAGAAGCAGCCATCAGCAATCATGTCAGCGAATGTCTCTATGACGACAGCAGCCTTAGACGCAGGATCCGTGGCTTCCCGAAGTCTAGTAAATCCCTTCTTGAGATGAGAGATAATGCGGCCAAAGTTGAAGGTTTTGATGTAAGTGAGGAGTGAGTGGAGATTAAAGTCATTAACGGATGGTGTAGACGCACTATCTGGTGTGCTGGACGTAGAGGGAGCATCCTGATTTGGTGGTGGAGGACGGTCGCTGCGAGGTGCCTTATCATCCAGTGAAGTTGATGCAGTAGGACCGGAGCTGCGGCTAGAAGGAGTTGATTTCTTGAGAGCATCTGAGTAGGAGCGAAAGACGGGACAACCACGATAATTGGCTGGATGGTCCCCTCCGCAGTTTGCACAGGTTGCTGGCGTGGATGCATCTGGTTTGGCACAGGCTTCTGTAAAATGACTTTGCCCACACTTGACACATTTAGGTTGAGCTTTGCAAGTGTCCTGTGAATGACCAAGGCGTTGGCACCGGTAACACTGCAGAACACTCGGCGGTCGATACGGCTCAAATGTAACTTTATAATGAAGCAAAGCTGATACGTTATAGATCTCTTGTATATTTGGAGTTTTCTCGAGGGAGATGAGAAAAAGGGGCATGAGAACCCTATCTCCACCAGTGGGGCCCCGACGAGACATTTGATGAATCGTGAGTGGCTTAAAGCCTAAGGTGAATAGTTCAGACTGAAGGTCGGCGACGTCTGTATCAATGGGCAATTTGCGAACGACAACCTTTAGGGGTCTGACACTTTTGGCGATGCCAGTAGCGTATTCAGTTTTCGTCTGTTCGCAGTAGTTTTTTATAGTTGTGAAGTCGTCCCTAGAAGATACCTGAATCACGATGCGTTCTTTGTTATGCCGAACCTGAGGCGACTCTCTGAGGGTCTTGGAAAGGCTTTTGGTGAAGTTGTATGTGTTTTTGATGCCGTAAATGTAAATAGGTGGTGGCTTAATCTCTTTGGTGCTTTTCGGCCGTGGCTCTATCACAGGAGACTCGTCAGCTGTGAGAGTAGAGAGAGGCTCAAATCGGTTGCTCATCGGTAAAACAGGGAAGTCTGATGAATATTGTTGGCTCAATGTGGACTCCAAGGACGAGCGACGTCGCTTGGGTGTAGTAACCAGGGTAAAGTCCATGGCATTGTCGTCCTGCGGTGGAGCAAGGGATGGAACGTCAGTCGTTGACCGGTTAGTCGAGGATGATCGTGACTTGGCAGTAGCGCCGGAGGTGGTGGCCCGCCCCAGCGGGATAAGGAAGTCCTCAGGCCGGTATTGAGATCGGCTGACTATCTTCGTTGGGATTTTGGTCTTCTTTTTCGAGATGACTGGCTTGGACGTAGCCATCATAGGAGCTCGGATGATGAATGAAGCTGATGTCAAAAGTATAAGCTACCCTCCGAAGAGGAGAGTAACTTAATTAATCGTTTAGCCAAGAGGAATAGCTAGGTCGTCAACAGAAATAATCAATTTGATGTGTTAACCTCCGTGGAGGTATTAAATATAATTCGACGGTTGTTTCCTCAGCCTCAAAGAGGCAAGTAATCCAACCGTATATACGAAGATCGCGACTAAAATAAACCAATGGGGATAAATACCTAAGTGACTTGATTATTTTTCTCCGCCAGCTACGGATACCCTATTTTTTTTACCTGGTTAGAGATTCCAGGTGGCCAGTTCTCGACCTGTTAGATAAGTCTTTTGCCTATGTAATATGATGGTTACGGATTCACTGTGAGCTCCGAAATGAATGGTACAAACTTTTAATGGATTTCACATTATATTAAATATAGTTATCTTCTGTCACAAACAAAATATTTTCTTAAGATTTCGTAAAAAAAAAGTTTACATCTTTGTTTTGGTGGTTGGCAATATTTTAAGACCATTCAAATATTTGTACGTGCTGCCATCAAGTGAGAATATTTTAACTACTCAAGAAATCGCTTTCACGAAACAATTTGTTTTTGCAGCCACGAGCATTAACTGATATAATGGCGTAGTTTTATCTGAGTTTTACGTTAATGCGACTACATGAAAAGCATGGGCGTCTCTGGCATGCAAAAATGTAGAGGGACAACTAGAATAAAGAATGCTTTTACACTCGCAACTAAATTTACGGGAAAACAACTTGAATTATGAGCTAGAGAGGTACAAATAATCACAATTCTCGTATATTATTGGGGGTCTAGGTCAAAACCCCCACAGCCAAAACCCCCACACTCAAGAAATGTCAAAACGCCCACTCGATCGGTCATAACCCCCACACAAATGGACAAATCCCCCAAACACACGTACGGTCAAAACCCCCACAGCCAAAACCCCCACACTCAAGAAATGTCAAAACGCCCACACGATCGGTCAAAACCCCCACACAAATGGACAAAACTCCCACACATAACAACGGTCACAATCTCCACATAAATCGACAAAACCCCCACACAATCGGACAAATCCCCCACACTCTGAAAATACCGTGATTGCACGTCTTTGTTGCGGCTCTTTACGACGCCCACCTTAGTGTTTCTGTCATTACAAAACAGTGCAAGAAGAATAGTTGCAACATCGGTTTAAGTGGAATAAAAAATGTTATTAAAAAGTACAAGGCAAGACATACAACCAGGATCATTTCAGAGTGTGGGAGATTTGACCGATTGTGTGGGAGTTTTGTCCATTTGTGTGGGGGTTTTGTCCATTTATGTGGGGATTGTGACCGTTGCTATGTGTGGCTGTTTTGTCCATTTGTGTGGGGGTTTTGACCGATCGTGTGGGCGTTTTGACATTTCTTGAGTGTGGGGGTTTTGGCTGTGGGGGTTTTGACCGTTCGTGCGTTTGGGGGATTTGTCCATTTGTGTGGGGGTTATGACCGATCGTGTGGGCGTTCTGACATTTCTTGAGTGTGGGGGTTTTGGCTGTGGGGGTTTTGACCGTTCGTGCGTTTGGGGGATTTGTCCATTTGTGTGGGGGTGTTATGACCGATCGTGTGGGCGTTTTGGCATTTCTTGAGTGTGGGGGTTTTGGCTGTGGGGGTTTTGACCGGTTCCCATTATTGGTAGGTCACTTTCTTCATATTTAGATTGTTTTTATATTTATACAGTAGTTCTTAGGGAACTTCGTCTTGACGTAGGAATTATATCATAAATACTACCCCTTAATACTAGGTCTATATGTATCTGCCATCCTTGTATTTCTTCTGTCTGTCCACCATTTCTCACAGAGTAAGACGTACGTGTTTTCTCCTAAGTGAATGATCTAACATCATTTTAGTTACTTGAAATTGCATCCCTTCAAGCCTAATTTCCAAGTTTTTGTTTCATGCAATCCAACATTTACATGTTAGCATGTAATTCGGCTTTGTAACCATGGGCGAAGATACGGGTGGCGTGGGGTTCACTGCACCCAATGTGGAGGGCGAAGCGCCCAAAACTTATATATTTGCTACAAACAGCTTATGCAATTGCTGCATATCCAAATAAGCTCGGTTTTTGGGTACCTTTTATTCCCAGAGAGAGAGAGAGGACCGATCTCATGACCAGCTGAATGGGACACCTACGGTTATTACCCTTACCGAGGACATCGTTTCCCCATATGGCATTGTGCAGAATCTCGTCATCATCTGAAAGACATTATTCTTCATAAAAATTGTAGTCTCAAGCATCAGTTGATGCATAATTGTAAAATTCTTTAGAAAACAATAAACTTAGAGCATCAGCGACTTCTTCCTTTGCCTTTAGTTTCTTGTACTTTCTCATCACTTTTCTGTTTACCTTCCGTCTTGATTTCTTGCTATTTGTTTCTGCTATGTTAAGTGGTCCTGCATTTAATTCATGTCATCAGGTTCAATACTCTTGGTTTTCTGCGACATTGGCACAGCGTCGAGGACAGCGTCCTGCCAGTCCATGACCAACTTGAAAGAAGCCGTCGTTAGTGCACTTGCACTAAGCCCACTTTATGCCGTCATTGAGCTGAATTTGGATTTTCATTAGGAAAATACCACGAAGTGAGGGCAACAACCAGTTGCACTCGAAAGCAATAAAAACTTGTCATTTTGGAAAATCTTGGTCAGATCCAGTCAGACAGAGGAGGAGAGAGCGTTGCAGCTTACGTCGAACCTCATTCTGTCGTGAGGATAAGCCTTGTCCTATCACTCAAAAACAGGACAACTTAACGTTAATATCTTATATATCTTAGACTCATTACTAGCTCTCTCGAGCTCCTCCGTGGCTAAGCGGTTAGCGTACGCGCCTTTGGCGCGGGGGACCCGGGTTCGATTCCCGGTGGGAGCTCATGTGGTTCGGATTCCACGTTAATCAGTAGGTACACGTCTCATATAGCCTCGCTGCTGAACGGGACGTAAAAACTCAAAATCAATCAATCAATCAATCATCACGAGCTCTACTTTCATCCCCATGCTTTATTAGTCGCTCATGTCTCTTAAATTAAAATTGTGTTTGTTTTATTCCAGTTAACTTTATTGGTGGAGAACACATTGGTGTGTTAGATGCTCACAGTGAGCATGAGTAAGGTACAAGTACGGCAGTCATCCCGTACTTCAATATGAAAACCATTCATGCTATTTCGGACTAGAACCCATTGTTCTGTACTGTTACACAATGACGTAAGTAACACGTTTAACATTAGGGGCAATATTTTATTATAGCTGCCTGTGCAAATTTGCGTACAGCAATGCAACACAAAAAATTAGAGAATGAATTTTAATTCCTGTTCTGATTACGGCAATTGAAATGGAAATTTTGCATTGCGTCGACGCAAACCACTAGGGAATGACACCGTAAGTATAATTGACTGTGTCCAACCTTTCCTCAAATAGTATGAAACGACTAATTTTAAAAAACAAATAATAATTATTTACTATAATGTACTTAGCAACATTGGTTTGTTGAAACGCATGACATAAAAGAAGAAAAGAAAGAAAATTCTCCACCAACCAATTCGATTTATAATCTGTTTCATTGTTTCCACCTAATACGATGCATAGAGAAACAAAGAAAGAATAATTTGCAATTTAGCATTACTTCGTGTGCAGTATCTTGTGTATGGACAGCCATGTGTAATTATAGAGATATAAAAACTTTTTTCTCTAAAAGCAGTTAAATGAGTTCTAATAACAATCGTGAACTACAATGTCACCTTAAAACGAAAGTTCCTTCGGCAGTGAACAACGAGATAGAATGTGTCTCTTCTACTTCAGGGCAAATAAACGTCAACAAGAGCGAAGAAAATAACAGTGTGAATGATAATGGTGTTTGTGCTAATCAAACAGGGAATAATTTAGTTTCCGGGGGTGGGGTATAATCAGCAATAAAACATACACAATCTATATATCAATCGATTCAGCTTGATAAAACAAATCGATCGATACCAAATTTACTACTTCCGGTTAACCACTTCCGGTTTACTGAGCCTAATTTAGTTTCCGGGGTGGGGTATAATCAGCAACGAAACATATACAATCTATATATCAATCGATTCAGCTTGACGAAATAAATCGATCTATACCAAATTTAACTACTTCCGGTTTACTGAGCCTAATTTAATTTCCGCGGGTGGGGTATAATCAGCAACGAAACATATACAATCAATATATCAATCGATTCAACTTGACAAAACAAATCGATTGATACCAAATTTAACTACTTCCGATTAACTGAGCCTAATTTAGTTTCCGGGGGTGGAGTATAATTAGCAACGAAACATATACAATCTATATACTAATCGATTCAACTTGACAAGATAAATTTATCGATACCAAATTTAACTACTTCCGGTTAATCACTTTTGGTTTCCTGAGCATAATTTAATTCCCGAGGGTGGGTTATAATCAGCAACGAATCATATAGAAGCTATATATCAATCAATTGAGCTGGACGGAACAAATCAATTGAGACCGATTTCAACCACTTCCAGTTTCTTGAGCCTAATTTACGCCCCGGGCGTGGCGTGGTTCTATCAGCAACGAATCATATACAAACTAAATATCTATCGATTCAACCGGACGATACAGATAGAATGATACCGATTTTAACTACTTCCGGTTACCTTTATTTTCTCGCCCTTTTTTGTTTTCTTCTTTATCTTGTTTTTACTTTTTGTCAAAAGTTCTTTTAAATAAATATAAATCTGGCAAACAACTAACTAAGTCAAATGCCTTCAAAGAAACATTATTTGTGTGACAAAGATTCATCAATAATATGAGCACGTTCTTGGGAACGTCAACATTTAAAAATTATTGTAGGTATTTGTTGTTTTATTGAAATTAGAAATTTGAAAGAGCAGTGTTAATTGGTCCACTCAATTTCATTACGTAAATAATCTTTAATGTTTTTGAAATGAACTAATGTTTATGTTTTTTAATGTTTTTTTCTCTTCAAGAAAATCAATAAGAAAGAAAAAAATGCTTGCGTTTTGAATCGAAATCTAAAAAAGTAGAAAAAGCAGTGTGAAGACCAGAGGAAGTTTACACCAAATAAATGTATCCTCAAATATATCTTTTTGTATTTCGAAAAGTGACTTTTTTCCCTTCAAAGAATCAACAACAAACGAGAAGTGAACCACCTTCATCAACTTTCTTTCGTAAATATATACTTATGTTTCTCGAAGCAAATTACTTTTTTTCAAAATAATCAACTAGGAACCCATATTAAACGATTGATTTTAGACTTGAAGAGAAGGTCACCATCTAAATTTATTTTTTAAATCTCTCTTTCTATTTCCGAAAGAAAAAGAAAAAAGATTTTCTCTTCAAAATAACCAATAACAAATAATTAGCTTCTGTTTTGATTCGAAATTTGAAAGTGAGACCAGTTTGAAGTTTCATCACCCATTTCTTTTATAAACACATTGTATGTGTTTCAAAAATAAGTATTTTTCTTCAAAATAATCAACAATCGCATATCAAACGATTGATTTTAGTTTTCAATCGAAATTTATTAGTAGGGGGATCTGGATAAATTTGGCCACATCCTAACTTTCTTTTGTAAATATATCTTTATCATTTTCGAAACATGTCATTTTTCTTGAAACGAAAAGCAAATGATTGGCTTAACTTTAAAATCAAAATTTGAAATTGTAGGGGAGGACAGTGTGAAGTTGGCAGTTTCCTCCTAAACTTATTGGATAAATATCTCATTACTTTTTTGAAACAAACGAGTTTTACTTTAAAAGAATCAATAACAAACCACTTATTTTGGTTTTGAATCAAAATTTGATAGTGGGGGCCAAGTTCACACAGGTGACCCTAGTGATCGCAGGTGTAACAACCAAACCGAAGAAAAAAAATCGAAATTCTTGCTGTTCTCTGTTCAGGTAATTGCTTTTTCATGTAGTTTCTGTTTTCTTCTTTTTAAAAAAGGCCTGCTCACTATCTAACTAACTATGTGGCCTATAGTTAGTTCCAGCCTATAGTCGAGGCTGGAGGTTCAGTCCTGCGTTCACAAAAACTCTCCATTCACTTATGTCCTTAGACAACAGGATCCACTTTGTACTTTATATTCCTATTTCTGCTAGAGCCTTCTGAATATTGTCCTCCATCCCATCTGCCCCTTGGTCTTCCTCCGATTGGATTTCCAGTTAAAACTTTGAAAGCAATCCCACTTACTAGGGATGATACCATACCGGGACCAAGTACCTGGGGAAAACCTATATATCGTCTGAAAGCTCTTGCCATGAGAAGTACGAAACCGTTTTCAAATCACGGGCAAACCGGGATACTGACCCTACATGGGGCCAGTTTTTTGGTGTTTGTGACCCTATATATGGTATATTCGTCAGAAATAAAAATGAATATTACAATGCATCACACGTAAGCCCCTGAGCGCATCATATTCCTGTTTGGCTCACTGCTAGAACGTGACTCTTGCAAGGGTTGGATAATATCACTTTACACCCAAACGTACCCATTTCATCAGTGTTGCTAACGAATTGTAAATACAACATGACAGATAGTTTCTGTACCACTCGATGTATATCCATGAAAACGCGGCATAAACATCATTCGTCACTAGATAAAATATACTTCGGACATATTCCTCTTCCAACTACCCCAGTTTAACAGTGTTGCCAACCAAGTATAAAAATAAGAAATTGTATAACACTTTTCGTACGATGAGACGTTTATACACCAAGCTTTGCAGAAACATCACACGAACTATAGCAAAAAGATGTTGAGTGTGTTCGTCTCCCAACAATTCTAATTTGTCAGTGTTGCCAACAAGTGTAAACATCACAATGTTGAAAATGGCGTGAATGTCATTGAACGAATATATGACAAAAGTGATAGAAGCAGCATTGAACAATGGAAAAGATAGTGTGAGTGTCCCAGTCTCCCAAGCACCTCACTGTGGCGGATATAATTAGACTGTGGCCCATAGTAGGTTTGTAGTATGTTAGTGAACCCACAAGCACCCATGTTGCCAAGTTTGCCAATGCGGTAGACTTCATAAGAAAATCTTGAATATTCGCATTGGTTGGCAACTCTGCCACACTCTAAAGTTTTAACTGGAAATCCAATCGGAGGAAGACCAAGGGGCAGATGGGATGGAGGACAATATTCAGATGGCTCTAGCAGAAATAGGAATATAAAGTACAAAGTGGATCCTGTTGTCTAAGGACATAAGTGAATGGAGAGTTTTTGTGAACGCAGGACTGAACCTCTAGCCTCGATAGGCGACATAGTTAGTTAGTTAGTGAGCAGGCCTTTTTTAAAAAGAAGAAAACAGAAACTACATGAAAAAGCAATTACATGAACAGAGAACAGCAAGAATTTCGATTTTTTTTCTTCGGTTAGGTTGTTACACCTGCGATCACTAGGGTCACCTGTTTGAACTTGGCCCCCACTATCAAATTTCGATTCGAAACCAAAATCAGTGGTTTGATATTGATTCTTTTAAAGTAAAACTCGTTTGTTTCAAAAAAGTAATGAGATATTTATCCAATAAGGTTAGCAGGAAACTGCCAACTTCACACTGTCCTCCCCCACAATTTCAAATTTTGATTTTAAAGTTAAGCCAATCATTTGCTTTTCGTTTCAAGAAAAATGACATGTTTCGAAAATGATAAAGATATATTTACAAAAGAAAGTTGGGATGTGGCCAAATTTATCCAGATCCCCCTACTAATAAATTTCGATTGAAAACTAAAATCAATCGTTTGATATGCGATTGTTGATTATTTTGAAGAAAAATACTTATTTTTGAAACACATACAATGTGTTTATAAAAGAAATGGGTGATGAAACTTCACACTGGTCTCACTTTCAAATTTCGAATCAAAACAGAAGCTAATTATTTGTTATTGGTTATTTTGAAGAGAAAATCTTTTTTCTTTTTCTTTCGGAAATAGAAAGAGAGATTTAAAAAATAAATTTAGATGGTGACCTTCTCTTCAAGTCTAAAATCAATCGTTTAATATGGGTTCCTAGTTGATTATTTTGAAAAAAAGTAATTTGCTTCGAGAAACATAAGTATATATTTACGAAAGAAAGTTGATGAAGGTGGTTCACTTCTCGTTTGTTGTTGATTCTTTGAAGGGAAAAAAGTCACTTTTCGAAATACAAAAAGATATATTTGAGGATACATTTATTTGGTGTAAACTTCCTCTGGTCTTCACACTGCTTTTTCTACTTTTAGATTTCGATTCAAAACGCAAGCATTTTTTTCTTTCTTATTGATTTTCTTGAAGAGAAAAAAACATTAAAAAACATTAACATTAGTTCATTTCGAAAACATTAAAGATTATTTACGTAATAAAATTGAGTGGACCAATTAACACTGCCCTTTCAAATTTCTAATTTCAATAAAACAACAAATACCTACAATAATTTTTAAATGTTGACGTTCCCAAGAACGTGCTCATATTATTGATGAATCTTTGTCACACAAATAATGTTTCTTTGAAGGCATTTGACTTAGTTAGTTGTTTGCCAGATTTATATTTATTTAAAAGAAATTTTGACAAAAAGTAAAAACAAGATAAAGAAGAAAACAAAAAAGGGCGAGAAAATAAAGGTAACCGGAAGTAGTTAAAATCGGTATCATTCTATCTGTTTCGTCCGGTTGAATCGATAGATATTTAGTTTGTATATGATTCGTTGCTGATAGAACAACGCCACGCCCGGGGCGTACATTAGGCTCAAGAAACTGGAAGTGGTTGAAATCGGTCTCAATTGTTTTGTTCCGTCCAGCTCAATTGATTGATATATAGCTTCTATATGATTCGTTGCTGATTATAACCAGCCCTCGGGAATTAAATTAGGCTCAGGAAACCAAAAGTGATTAACCGGAAGTAGTTAAATTTGGTATCGATAGATTTATCTTGTCAAGTTGAATCGATTGGTATATAGATTGTATATGTTTCGTTGCTAATTATACCCCACCCCCGGAAACTAAATTAGGCTCAGTTAATCGGAAGTAGTTAAATTTGGTATCAATCAATTTGTTTTGTCAGGCTGAATCGATTGGTATATAGATTGTATATGTTTCTTTGCTGATTATACCCCACCCCCGGAAACTAAATTAGGCTCGTAAACGGGAAGTGGTTAACTAGAAGTAGTTGAAATCGATATCAATCGATTTGTTTCGTCCAGCTTAATCGATTGATACATATTTTGTATATGATTCGTTGGTGATTACAACAAAACCCCGGTAAGTAAATTAAGCCCAGGAAACCAGAAGTGGTTATTCGGAAGTGATTTAAATTGGTTTCAATCGATTTGTTTCGTCCAGCTGAATCGATTGATAATAGTTTGTATAGGATTCGTTGCTTATTATAACCCACCCCGAGAAGTAAATTAGCCTAAGGACACCGGAATTAGTTGAAATCGATTTCGATCGATTTGTTTCCTATAGCTGAATCGACTGAAATATAGTTTGTATATGATGCGTTGCTGATTATTACCCATCCCCGGGAGTTAAATGTGTTTCAGAAAATCGAAAGTAGTTAGCCGGAAGTGGCTGAAAGTGGTTTCAATCGATTAGTTTCGTCCAGCTGAATCGATTGATATATAGCTTGTATATGATTTGTTGCTGATTATAATCCACCATGGGGAAGTAAATTATGCACATGAAACCGGAAGTGGTTAACCGGAAAAGGTTAAAATCGGTCTCAATCGATTTGTTTCGTCGAGCTGAATCGATTGATATATACTTTGTATATGATTCGTTGCTGATTATAACCTACCCTCGGGAAGTAAATTAGGCTCAGGAAACCGGAAGTGGTTAACCGGACTGTTTGAAATGGGTTTAAGTTGATTTGTTTCTTCAGCTGAATCGATTGATATATAGTTTGTTTATGTTTCGTTGGCGATTATAACCCATTCCCCGGAAGTAAATTAGGCGCAGGAAACCGGAAGTGGTTGACCGGAAGTAGTTAAACTTTGTATCGATCGATTTGTTTTGTCAAGCTGAATCGATTGATATATAGATTGTATATGTATCGTTGCTGATTATACCCCATAACCCGGAAATTAAATTAGGCTCAGTAAACCAGAGGTGGTTAACCGGAAGTAGTTAAATTTGGTATCGATCGATTTGTTTTGTCAAGCTGAATCGATTGATATATAGATTTATATGTTTCGTTGCTGATTATACCCCATACCCCGGAAACTAAATTAGGCTCAGTAAACCGGAAGTGGTTAACCGGAAGTAGTTAAATTTTGTATCGATCGATTTGTTACATACTTATATAGATTTTTAACCCCCCAAATATTTCAATGACGCAGTTTGCGTCATAACCGCCCCCCCTTGTGGGCACCCTTGGATTATACCCCACACATGGAAACTAAATTAGGCTCAGTAAACCGGAAGTGGTTAACCGGAAGTAGTTAAATTTTGTATCGATCGATTTGTTTTGTCAAGCTGAATTGATTGATATATAGATTGTATATGTTTTGTTGCTGATTATACCCCACTCCCGGAAACTAAATTAGGCTCAGTAAACCGGAAGTGGTTAACCGGAAGTAGTTAAATTTGGTATCGATCGATTTGTTTTGTCAAGCTGAATCGTTTAATGGGCCATTCCATCGTCACGGGCAGGACATTTACACTACATTTTTGATGCTTTAAAGTTGTATATTTCTAAAAGTACAACATAAATTCTGCTAATTGTATTATATATGAGCAGTACAGACTTAGGAGTATATGTAGCTGATGTTTTCAGTATTTTTTTCCGTTTAGAGTAGAAAATATTAATCCCTAAACGTCTGTCACGGGCGGGACAAAAAAGAGAAGTGACTTTTGACACACCAAGTGAATGTTACAAAACTCTGTGAATTCTTAGCTCAAAATGTTTTTATTTAAACGGAAATGTATAAATGATGAAATTTTTAAATAAACTTCACATAAGAGAAATTTGCCGAATATTTATATTGATAAATAAACTAAACTTTACTGTGTCACGGGCAGGACACATGGTTGTCACGGGCAGGACACCGTGTGAATCAATACACAAAATCTCAATAAGAATGATTTCAAAAATGAAATAAAATCGAAAATAAGTCAATTTCTGCTGTTCTGTTATAGCATTGTACACAATTAATTCTATTTACTTTACTTGATGCTCGCTTTTATCACATAAAAATAATAATATGTCGTACACTTATTTCTCACCACCTACACTTTAGGAAATGGTTTTATTTGCCCATTTACACCTACCTTGTAGGGAAATTCGTACAAAACACTGTCTAACAGTATATAAAATAGGTGCTGGTATCCAGTGCCCGTGCCGTGGGAAATCAGCGCCCAGGGCGAGAGTATACGACGCGTCGCGACGGCGCCCAGTAAATATGAGTGAGGTCGACAGACCAGCGTCACTATGGTTGGCGCGACGCGTAAGACAATTTTCAAAAATAAACCCTGCTTTTCCTTGATTTTGAGCACTTTTTAATACTTTTTCCCTTCCATTTTATATATATCTTTTATTTTTTCCTCCTGAATTTTGCGCCCCCTTATTTTGACGCCCGAGAATGTCATCCCGCTCGCCCCTTCCCCCACGGCACGGCACTGCTGGTATAATGTATTATTTGATTGAAATGCACGTAAGACACATCTTCAACAGTCTTGAAAATTTTTACCGCAATCGCTTATAGTCTTCATACGAATTTCCTTGACTTCTTCGTC
Organism: Thermobia domestica; assembly: GCF_964235325.1. Classification (NCBI taxonomy): domain Eukaryota; kingdom Metazoa; phylum Arthropoda; class Insecta; order Zygentoma; family Lepismatidae; genus Thermobia; species Thermobia domestica. The sequence continues at coordinate 338,267,253 of NC_137456.1, read as the reverse complement.
CTCTTCCCCTGGGCTTGTGCGATAGTTGCATGTCTATGTTTTCTTTTTCTGTCCACTAGAGAAAAATTCCATCAACAAAAATGTTCCTTGTGTCAACAGCTGGTCTAACACAAGCTTTGTGAACATGCACACCTAAGTCGTCCCTCAGGATAGCTTCATGGCTTTCGGAATCATCATTTTCAGAATGTAAATAAAAGTATGTTAGAAATTTAAAGATTTTACACGGATGAAGCTCTGATTTAAAAGTTCGACGAACTACCAAATTTTCGCTGTCAAATTGCAGGGAAAAAACTGTTTTGATTGGAGACATTCAATTGACAAGAGCATTTTCCCATCTTTTATTCAAAGCATCTTTTTTTTTTCAATTTCTGTTGATAATAAAGTACGGGATAAGAGTAAACGACCAAAAATACCATTAAAACTAATGGCATTTTTGGTCGTTTTTTCTTCTCCCGTACTTTAGTAGTAAAACATATTTTGAAACGAAGAGCTTAAAGCTGCTACGAAATCAACAGCACATTCTACAATTACTTTCTTTTGTTTCACAAAGTTCTATACTGGCCTTTTTGTACGTACTCCAATCCCACCCACTTCTCTCTTGAAACGAACAAAAAGGTGACGCTAATGATAATATTTATATGACACTTATTTTAATTTAAAACATCATACTGACAGTAATAGATAATCCTCTATTTAAGTAAATAATGTTCATGCTTAGAAAACTTTATTTTAGTGCACATGGGATCATTTTCTATCATGAATAACCAATGTACACAAACTATCCCACCAGTAGCATGCCCATTGTCACGGGCAGGACAAGTTTTCAAATTGAAATAAATCGAAATATATTATTAGCATTAGTCCAAAATTTGGTAAGTGTGAAGTACACGTGAAAATTGTTACTTCTACTAAGTACGAACCACATTCTCAAATTTAGTAATTCAGTACAATAACTTTTGGTAGTTTTCTGTCACGGGCAGGACACTCAAGTTGACGTTTATATCTTTAATGATATTATAAACAATTTTTATCCTGTAAACACTTTTTCAACTGCAACTTGTGGCAAAAAGAAGCATCTTGAATAGCTCGAAGTTACTTCAGCTAAACATGCACAATATACCGTAAAATGTTGCCGATTACAAGAATAAAAATTTCCTCGCAGCTGACATGTTACAAATTCACAACTTAGACTTAAAATTTTACGTGAATTCTAAGTATAAATAAGTTTTTCTTTGTGAAAAAGTAAATTTCGTTCTATTTACTTCATACATATGTAAAAATGCATTGGTTTTGACTAGTGATGGGCATTGGGAATATTCCCGGTGGGAAGGAATTTAAAAATGGGAATATTCCCGGGTTTTTTCCCTGGCCTATAAATTCCCGGGAAGGAATTTATTTTCATTTCTCTACTTTATCTTCCAAATTATAAGAATCATATGACAAATTACTTTATTTTAATATATTATGATTTACTTCTGGGCTCTAAAGAATTTTGAGGTTAAAAAATTTAGTATTATTTGACGGTACTTTATATAGCTAATAATATGAGTTTTTAAGTTCCATTGCCACTTGAACTAAAAAGTAAGGTAATTGTTTAGTATTGAGGAGCCAAAACTAGCGAAAAGTAGGATGATTTATGGGAGAAATGAGTTGATAGTGATGTTAAAGTAGTCAAGAAAGTATCAAACACATTTTTTAGTGCAGTAGGGGATTTATACAAAACGGAAAGGTAAGTGAAAATGATTTCTGTTAGAAAAGAAAGTGAATTGTTGGTAACGAAGATAAAAAACAACGTGCCATGCGGGGCTCTAACACGCCTTCATTCGCTAACGTTCGCTCTGCAATGCTGTCTGAATTTAATTTTGGTAACGTAATTTAACGTATGAAACCATAAAACAACCGCTTCGGAATAGAATATCGCAAAAAAGTAGGTACAAATGCTGGCCCTCTATGCTAAAGAACAGCCAAAATTTGCCAAGTACTAATTTACAAATGATCAAGAGGAACCATTTTGTAAAGTAATTTAGAATTATGTAGAAATAGAGATGAAGCACTATTAATAAACCCTGAACCACCATTAGTAATAGACGTCGGTCTGTCTTCTCTCTCTGACTCGAATTTCTGAAGAGGTACTCGGACTTCTTTTACATGTGAATTAACGTCCGTATGCGCAAATGTTGATAAATTGGTGTGACATGTATCTTCTAGCATTTACCCATCTAATTGGTTTATAACATTTATAAATTTAATGTATTTATAATATCAGTAATAGAGTCAAGTTGAGCAAATCAACTTACATATAAATTTAAACTGTTTAGTGGTTTAAAAGTATTAGAGCTTACTATATAATTTTTCACATATATTTAATTGATAGAACATATTGTAAATAAATATACATTTATGCGTACTCTCTAAATATAATAAAGTGTTAATAAAGTAACATAGTACCGTTCAGAATATACTTTTTAAAGAGTCCTCTATGGACATTAATAATATTCTGAGATATAAAAGTCTATTCAACTTTGAAATCATAATATAGTAATAGAATGCAATTTTCTTTCTGATTAAACATAAATTCCCGGATAAATTCCCATTTTGGGAATTTTCCCGTGAATATTCCCAGGGAATATTCCCGAAAAATATCTTCCCGGGAATTTACCCATCACTAGTTTTGACAGTTTTCGAAAATTGGGGTTCAGGCTCACTTTCGCGTGGAATGGCCCTAATATATAGATTGTATATGTTTCGTTGCTGATTATACCCCACCCCCGGAAACTAAATTAGGCTCAGTAAACCAGAAGTAGTTAAATTTGGTATCGATCGATTTGTTTTGTCAAGCTGAATCGATTAATATATAGATTGTATATGTTCGTTGCCGATTATACCCCACCCCCGGAAACTAAATTATTCCCGTTTCTATTATCAGAGGAAAAGAAATAGGGGTGCGGCAGAAGAAATTCGAAAATTTATAATTTTTTTCTCATATACCTAAGGACCACCCTACTGTCATATAGTGTAAAGCCTCATTAAATAGAACTAATCCAACGGGTTATCACATTGTGAGAGAGAGACTTTCTCGCTATAAATACATAACAAAACATTCGTTTGTATAGTAGTTAACGTGTGTCCTCTAGATGGCAGCACAAATACAATTTTTAACGTTCCCACGAATTTTCAACCAGGAAATAGATGAGACCGAAATTGCAATAAATGTAGAAGGAAATATTTATTTTATCAACGAAAGTCAGGGATTTTAAATATAATGACAAATCTTCAAGTAGTTTCTATTGTTCATTTCAATTTCCACAATAATTATGGAAAACAAAGTTTACGTAAGAAAATGTAGGGTAATGGCAAGGGTTTAGGAGACACATTATAAGCATACAATGTTGAAAAGAAAATAGATGAATAAAGTTTACACTACCAATCCCTAACCCTGTAACCTTTACAAAAAAAAAAAAAAAAAAAAAAAAAAAAAAAAAAAAAAAAAAAACGTGGCAGCTAGTGCAATTAAGTCATGCTTCTATATTTGCAATTCTTTTTATAAGAAGTGTTGGTTGTAGTCATTTCAGTGATTCCCAACCCTTCTGTTATGAACAGCGTTAAATAAACAATATGTCCAGAAGAAGCCCATTCGATTTTCCATATAGACTACGTCAAATGATCCCGTTAAAATTCACGTTGCGTGCTAAATCGAGTCTGAGGGTTCCAAATCCAGACGTTTGATATTTTAAGCACGTAACCTCCACGTCCTGGGTAATTCTCAGAAAATCCATTATACTTTCTTACAGAAGGGGGACAATTATCCCCCCCAGAAGAAGAAACTTTTTCTTATTTTATATATAAACAAAACCCATCCGAGAGTTTGGAACTCTTAAAACTAGTTCTAAGTGGCAGTATTAAAACCCACCACAACCCCCCCAGAAGTCTGTCCTGGACCCACCACTGCTTTCTCAATATTATTGATTTTACTCAAAGAACTTGACTTTTAAGAATGTTCTTTCCATATTTACCTGACGTGCTATACGCCTACATTGTTTTTAAGCTCTTCATTATGCCTTGGAAATAATCTTTCAATTAGCCATCTCCTTAGTATAGTTTTTGAGGTAGGTGACGACTTCATTTCTGTCATTCATTTTCCATTGACATTAATGTTCATGTTTCGTGATTTTTTCCATCCATTTTAGGATAATTTGGAATCTACATGGTGTCTTCTACATTTGAGCTGAGCTTAAGCCATGTCTCCCAAAGTCTATTCACATCATTGCAACCGGAAAGGCCATGTTAAATAGTCATTAAAAATACATTATTTCTAGTCCTGCTGTTTTATTTGCCACAGAAAGAATAACTATTAGCATTAATCAATGGAACATAGGAAGAAATCAGTTCACACAACGTAAGTTTACTTATGTCATTTATTTGAGAACGGCAGATGTTGCAAGTTGTGGCTCCCGCTCGATTTTTGTACGATGTTAGATTATTTTTTACGCATTTCCCAACAGTTTCATGTCCTTTCGAAGACTGGGTGAAAGGGTTCCGCTTACAAATACTGCATCTTTCGAACCCAGATTTTTGTGTAATGTTTATTTTTTCGATCGCTTCTTAGCAATGTAAAGTTCTGAATCTGAAATGAATATTCTCAAATTGTCCTGTGATGTTTCGACTGAAATTTTAGTCTAAACTGTTTTCTTGTTGCGTATTTACCAGGTTATCATAAAAAAAGTATCGCTGTTCAGAGAAGTCTGGACGTAACTACTCGACAGAATGCAACCAAACTTAGTAGAAACATATTTGAGAACATGCAGAAGCGATTGGTGTAGAAAACATAATTTGTTCCAATTTTCGCCTACAGAGTTAATTGTGGCGCTGCACAACGCCTGGTAAATGCAACATGAAAAAAAAAACTACATTAGTGATGCTAAATGATAAGAGAGACTGTAATTATCTCTCCAGGCGCTTGCTCACGCCTACATGTGTCTCAGTGATACAGGTTTGAGGTCCACTATGTGCCAGAAGTGAATTGATAATTATCCGATGATTTCTTCTTTTTTCTTCCCACACTCTTTGCTTTGTGTTCAAAGGATCCCGGGTTCGATTTCCGGTAAAGACACACATGAGTCGGATCCCATGTTACCCTGTAGGTGCCATCATCTCATACGATACTAGTTACCATGCATTTTCCTTGCTCAGGGACCTTCACGACAAAGACCTGCCTTTGAACAGGATCCCACATCATCATCGCTCATAACATCACTTCACCACGGGGTTATTAATAGGAGTACAAATAAATGCAACGCATCGCCGGGGGGCATAATAACGACCTTTCTTTCATTGAATATCAATAATATCATTTGTCTTCCATCCCACAACCAGAGTACTTAATACTGAAGAAAAACACATCTGGAGGCGAGATTTGACACCAATCTTTTCCTGTATTTTTGGAGGGAGCTTGCATTTTAGGGACCATAACACAGACTAACATTTAACTTGTTTTTTTTTAAGATATACAAAAATTTTAAAGGGGCGCTTCAATTTAAAAGGCCCCTCCACCGTAAATCCGCTACTGACCACGGGGTATTAATGGCTGATACCGAATTGATTCCGAAACGGACGAGTTGATTCCCATTAGCTGACAGTGGATTTACCCCTAGCGTACGAGTTGATTCCCATCTGGTGAGTGCGTATTTACTCGTAGCGTACGAGTTGAATCCCATACCGTGCGATTCCAATTTCGTATACCGTACCGATTCATGTGTGCCAACCACATCTTGGCTGCTTGTGGAGTTGTAGTTAAGCAAACTATCCTAAATAAGTCCAACTTTCAACTTTTGAATAACTCACTTGACAGATGCAAGTTGCAATATAAATTTGAGAAATTTTATACAGTGAACAAATTACAGAAAAAGAAGAAAAACACTTTTGACTCACCATTTCCGCTACTTGGAAGATGCTGGAGTAAATATGTCAACTTTATTTGCATCACTAAGTACACCACTAAAATATTTTCAATCACTGAACTCAGTCATTCACTAAACACAATCAGGAAACACAATTACTAGCAAAGATGCCGCGGACCACCTATTAAGAAACACTAGTTCACATGCATTACACATTTTTATTATTTTTTTTATTGTTACTCTCATAATTTACGTGCTAAGTTGCAACTATCAAGCATAAGTAATGGAATTATGTACATGGGAGAAATTTGTAGCAGATTTTCCGAAGATATTCATAACGGGTAATGGTAGACTCTGTTAGTTTAATCATTTGTTCTTCTATATACTGTAGGTCTGTTTGTCGCGCTTCTTCTCGCTTCTCATTTTAACATAAGTTTCAGTCTGAACATCCTTCAATGTTTCTATCAGGTGGAAAATGTTTGGATGGGAAGAGTAAAATTGAGTGTTCAGTTTAGAGTAGAATGCTTCGCAACAGTTAGTAGTACGTTCGGCCCACATTATGGGTGGGAAGTCGCTGTTTGCGAATAGGTCTCAAGTAACTAATCAAAAAATCATTGTTTTTCATGTGTAGGTTTGCGGGACATTAGATCTACGAAGCAGTCCTCAATTTGATCTGGTGGGAGAAGAGACAGTCCAAACAAGGTTTTGAGAAGTGCTCCTAATTCAGTGTCTTTTGATTTAAAATCACTTGACAGTCCCAAGGATTGAATTTTTCTCCACCATGACTGGCCGAGATGGAATCTGCAGCCCTTTATAGTCGTTTGGGGCCAAACGTAAGCAATTGCTTGGTGGATTGCGGCCTCAAAGTCAACGTATATAATGTCTGGATTGGTGATATTTTTAATTAAGCACAAAGCTTCCTTGTATGTCTCAGAGGTTTTGTTTGGGAGAAAAAAAGCGGGAAATTGATTTTTTTTATTTACACCGTGAATTATAAATATTTGGTGGAACAGCTTAGGGCAGCTGTTGAAAGTCCCATCTATATATAAAGATTTCGAATTCTTAAGAAAATCCAAATTACTTTCACACGAGAAACCAACAATATTCTTTTCTGAGTCGTTCACAAACAAAGTTTTCGTCCCTGTTTGTGTTGAAAACACTTTTCTCTAGGGTTTCGTGCAGTTCTTTTAAGTTATTAGGAAACTTCGAAAGCTTGCGTGAGCGAGCAGCATTAATATTTTTCCTGATTCGAACTAAATCACGTGTTGTGAGTGTGTCGATATCACTATTAGCTAACTCGATGCGTGTAAGTTTCGACAGGCGCTCACACAAATTTTCTTCTGCTTTCCTTTTGACTGAATTCCTAAGTCTTTGCCGGTTTAATGTACCAGAGTTATCTTTTTCATGATTATGATCTAATTGCGAGCGAACAACACAATTTAAAGAGTTCAGGATTACAAAACACTTACATGTTCTTCTCGTACATTTATATCTTTCAACCCCACCGACGAGACACTTATGGAAACAAAATTTGTAACCATCTATCACCAACAGTTGCTTGCCCTTTTCACTTGGCATCACTTCAAACTCCATCGCTGGCACACAATGAACTGGTTTCTCGCAAGTGAGTAGCGACACCTGCAGGAACTGTGTGAAAGCAGCCCGGGAATCAACACGGACAGTGAGGGTTCGTAATGTTGGGAATCAACTCGGATGTTATCGTTAGACAAACTTGTCGAATGCGGGAATCAATTCGTACACTACCAAAACCCCAAGGGACGCAAAACGGCAGCAGCGGTATTAATAGCATTGGTAATGAATGCCGCGAGACCCCACAGGAGGGGTAATTACAGCCCTTCTTATCTTTTACCATCACTAGTGTCGTTTTTCTTCCATGCTGCACTTAATTAGCGTTGTACAGCGCCAGAATTACTTCTGGTGGCGAAAATTATAACTAATTTTATTTTCTATACTAATCGCTTCTTTATGTGTCCAAATGTACTCCTACCAAGCTTGGTTGCATGCTCTCAAGCGGTTTTTTCTCCAGAGTTCTCTGAACAGCGATATTTATTTTATGATAACCTGGTACTTTTATTATGGTGTAAGTAAAATTGTTCCTAATTTATGTTTTCGGTGCATCAGTTTCACGACTGTTGACAAAATGTTGAATGTTCGGATTTGCTCTCGGATATGTATGTTACTGAATATAAGCTCTTAATTAAGATTGATTGAATACGTACTGCATTTTTTTAAAATTCCGCTTTTGAAGGACGAAACGAGTACGAGTAATTTTTGTTCTCTTTTAAAATTTATCTAAACAATGTCTAAACACTTATGAACCTTTTCGAAACCTGTGTACGGAAACTAAAAAGTGGTTTTGCAGAAATTTATTCAGTGGCGTGTAAAGAAACAAATCGAGATAGCATCATTTAGCTGTTAAAGCGGTATCCTTTTCGAGCACCAGTAGGCAATTTAAATCGAAAACCCGTTGAGAAGCGTATTGAGAAAAATTCCGGAGTGACGTTAACTATATCCTAGAATATAAGTTCTAAAAGTTTTAATGAAATTTGTTTTTCAGAAAATTTTTGTTTAGGTGAAACCGATGTAGATGGTTCTAATTTTCAATCACTTCGTGCTGAAGTTTTTGATGAAACATTTTCTTGTGAAATATTAATAAAATTATAAGGCGTTTTCGGAAAGTTTTCCAACGAAAAACTACCCCCTCTAGATTTTTCCACAAAAAAAAAAAAAAAAAAAAGATTTGTGCCATATGTTAGAGTTATTTATGAAATTATATAGATAGATAGATAGATAGATAGATATACAATGAATTCAAAGCCCTTCATTCTTTTTATTTTATTTAGCCCACCTGCAGTTACGTGTACAGAATAGTACTGTCTATGAAACTATTCATGGCGGTTCTACGTCAGGTATTCATTAGGGAAGGAAGAATGAAAACAACTATTTTGCACCCCGCGCTGGAATCATTCGCTCTAAAGAGGGTGGAGCGGGCGATACTATTTTCTTCTAGTCAGTTGCCTGAAAATATTCTTTCCTTTTCTCCCTTTCTCTCCCCCGAAGCAGAATTCAACTTGATTGCTTTGTGAATAGTATGCTGCCGAATATATACGAACTGCAACGAAGCAGTGTTGCCAGATAGGAAGATTGAAAAGTAGCGTAGTTGCGCTTCAAAAGTAGAGGATTTGAACTACTTGTAGCCCAAACATAAAAATAAATTACATTGCAGCTTTGTAGTTTTACTAATTTTATATACATAGGGGAGGCACATACGGTGTTTTCTCTCTCTTCTCAAAACGATTTTTTTTAAGGAGCGACTCCTTAGTTTTGACCTTAGAGATGTAGCGTCCTCAGCCTTTGTTTTCAATTATATAAGTTAATTAACGTAAATTTATATACATTTTACTTTTATTTATTTTATGATAGATATTTATATTTTACTTATTGAACAATTCTTGATCAATAAGTAAAAAATATAAATTTAATGAATGCACAATTAGGTCACTCGGAATAAAAATCATATGCTGATGAGTGCTAAGTAATAAGCTTAATTTATATTTAATTTTTGTCTACCCCAACAATATTTTATATATCGTAAGATTAGTTATTAATATAATAAGTACAAAATTATTTATGACTTACTCTTTGCTTAAAATTGTCTAGGAGAAAACAATGTCTGTAGTCCCCTCATCTTCGTTTTTGGCTGGTTCTTTGTAATAGACTGACGATGTATATCTGAGTATTTTTGCTGATGGTGTGAAGTTATAACAGCATATATATATATATATTTCGATCTTCAAACATCATTTTAACTAGTAGAATCGAAGGAAGAAGTTCTCTGCCTCCGAGTTTTGTTTTCGTTACAGTTACTGTCGAAAACACTCTTTGAGTTGCAGCATTGCTAATTGACAAGCTCTACATAATCAGTGCAAATTGAGGCAATTCTTTCACAACGAAATCACCAACAGATTTCTTAATGGTTATTGCTTTGCACCAGAAACCTGCTACATTTGTCGGTGTGCCATTAGGAAAAAGAAACATTGCCAGTCCATCGTCAACAGACAACGCCACTGAATTTCTATCTCACCAACCTGAGATCTCTTAAATAATAATTCTAATGGTAGAGCGGATAAAAGGTGGACGTGCGTGAGACAAACAGATTTTAGGAGAAAAGTTACGAATCTTCAGTAGAAACTCCGTATTTTGGGGAATACGATTTAGTGGTTCCTTGCCATCGTTTGTCAACTCCATATCGGAATCACTATGCAGAGCAGATCTGTGAAACCAGTTATATGTTTCTCTGAGAAAATAATCTATATTTCCAGATCATTCCTCTAACGCGTGTGAATAAGATAAATGAAAAGAATGGCAGATGCACTTTATTAATATTATGTTTGGGTTATTGTTTTCCATGCGTAGGTAAAGAGAATTATTACTACCACACAGATTAGATTCACCATCAGTTGCAATACCAAAGCATTGTTGAATACTTATATTAATGCCAGACAAAAAATGTTTAACTGTATCATGCAGTCTGTAGTAGTAACTGTGACAGGAACTAATCCCAGGAAATGAGATACTATTCGATTATCCATTGACTTACAACATCTAATATACAGACGTAATGTTTCACAAGAAATATCGGTTGATTCATCAATGATAAGATAAAGCAACCTTAATTTTATACATGAAAATAAAAAAGTAGCGTAGTTTGAATATTTATAGCCCACAGATAATTACAAGTAGCCCTAAAAGTAGCGTGTCGCCCAATTCGAAAATTTAGTAGCGAGGGCACTTAAAAAATCGCCCAATTCGCTACTTGTAGTCCAATCTGGCAACGCTGCAACAAAGCCAAACTGTAACTGAATACACTGACAAAAGCGAGACGCAAGCTTTCGAAAACGTGTTTGAGTACGGGTAATCAGATTTGAGGGAAAGAAACCCAAAAGGCAACTGAGTACAGGGATTCAGAGGGACACATGAGTCCTTGTAATCAAAGTAACGAAAGTAGTCGTTACTTTTTATGATTCTTTTGACTCACCGAATCCAAAGGAATCAGAATTCCCATCACTAATAGTAATCATTTTTGTTCACAATAGTGATGGTTAGATCCGGAAGGATTCGTTCCGAAAGAACGAATCCTTCAGAGGGATGAAAGGATTGAATCTCTGAAAGGAATCGGATTCATTTGGGCATATTCACTCACGGGATGGATTCACTCAGGAAGTTAACGGATTGAATCAGTGGATTCTTTTGGTGGAACAAGATGGCGGAACCAAACAACAGGCGAGTGCATTGATATGAATGGAGTCGGATTGATATGGATGGGACAAAAACAGTAGTACAGAATAGTCCGATACTGCATAACAGAGAAGCAAATAATGCACGTACTGCGCATGTCTGGAAACAAGCAATCTTACGCGCTCTCGTGTCACTTTTCCGCAATATTCTGACCATCACAACTTCTATCCCAACTAGAGGAGAGGGGGAGATCGGTTGCTAGTCTTATCACTATTTTTTTTCTTTCTTTCTTTCTGTTTTTACTTTTTCACAGGTGTTCAGCGTTACCAGGTCTATAGATTTTTATTGCAAAATGGATAATAAAACTATTTGCTGTAACACACAAACTCTTATTCAATATATTCTGATGTAATGTCCATATAGCACTATACTAATATAAAATTTGCAATTGGTTCTTTGATTAGGTTTGAATGCTTATTTCAACACACACCAAGATAATATGAAATAGGATTTAATGGACAAGATGGGACTTCTATCCAAGGCAAATATCCTCACCGGGATCAAACCCGGGACCACTTACACAAAGGGTAGGTTGCACTAACAATTCTCGACCACGAAGAGGAAAAGTACAAGCAAGTCGAAACCTGATACAATGAATTCGTAGTTGGAAAGAGGGACACTAAGTGTTTTTACAACTATTCCGAATAAGTTTTCCATTTTATTTCATTACAACTAATTCTTTTCTAGGACTAATTTAGATGTATTGTTGAAAAATCTAAAGGAAGCGTACCTGACCCGTGGACTAAACTCTATTCGGCAACTGATCTTCTACGGCTTACGAAGCAGGGATGCTCATTTCCCTAATAGACTTGGGCACAACCTTCAAATTTACCATTCTACAGTTTGATTGTATAATTTTCAGTGAATAATTATGAACCCCAAATATTTTCATGAATGCAACCTGTGCCGTAAAATCCCTCCGTGGACCTCCCTGGAAAGGGACACATTTTTAAAAGAACTTTCCAGCTAGAACCATAGCTGAACGAATAGCTCTCAGTCAAATACAGACTTATTTCATGACGTACCGTATAAAACGATGTATCGTCTATTGCAATAGCAGTATAGGTTTATACAAGTGCTTCCATTTTATGTGAGTGTTACACCAAAAGTAATACAGAAACGCAGAGTTGCAGACCAGTGACGACGCCAGAGAGAGGGTGAGCATTTCTGAGGGGCAAGACCTGCTCCCAGACATGTATTTATTGTATGCAGGTAAAGTAATACAAAACTAATCTTTTCGGTTTACAAGAAAACAGCTCGTCTCAAATTTTATCCGCCTCTCCGTTTGCTCCCCTCCGCCAAGATGTTAAAGTTGGTGACGTCACTGGTTGCAGCTCGAAAAATCCTTTGCTCACGTGACTCGTGATTTTTCTCGTCTTGTCTGGAAAACAATACAAGAAATACATTTTCAAACTCAAGATGAGACAAGAACAGTGATATTTCTCGTCTCTTTATCGAGGCAAAACAAGACATTTCTCGAGTTTCGTGCGCAAGACTAGTTCATATAATTCTTAAATCTCCAACACTGTTTTACTGTACATAATTTATAACATAAGAAACTATAAATTGTTAAAATGTTTGTAGAAATATAATGAACATTCATCAACGTTAAAAGATACCAAGTTTATACACAATGTGCTCCAATTAAGAAGTATAGACCCTACTTTAAATGTTTTTATTTAACATCCTTCGTGGATCTCTCGGAGAGCGGAAGGATTATGACAATTTTTAGATAAAATTAAGAGAATATGAGGGCATTAATTCTATATATTAATTTACAAAACGAGATGAGACAAGTTTTAAAAAAAATGAGACGGGACGTGAAAGAATACTTCAAGAGTGGAGACGAGACGCAACCTCTACAAAATTTACGACTCGAGACAACAAAACTCTAATTCTCCACTCGTCTCATAGGAACACTATTCATCATTCTTAATATGGCTTGCATGTAACAAGAGATTCAATGAAAGAGATAATCAGAAACTTCTCTAAAAGGCTACAAAATATGAACATAGTACTTACCCTTGGCTTCACTACATCTTTTCTGGCTTTTTCTGTTTCTAAAACTTCAACAAGTAAATGAGATAACAGCCACGTCAACTGTTGAATTGTCTTATTTCATATTCAAGAGTATATTTCCGAAACTGTGTTGTATTTTCACTTTTTTTCGCTTAAAAGTGACAATTGTTTTTCCTTTCACTAACACTTAAAACAGTCTTACAACGGAAACGCAATGTACGTACAACTCCTAGTGTATACTAAACACAAACTTGAATATACATATATCCTATATACAGTAAATGAGGAACAAAGATTTACAATTTATAAATTCGAATTTAAAAACAGGATCTGCCTGACTTTGCCAGGACTGATGCGACTTCTTCTGTCTGTAACTATCTGCCCCCTCCCTTAGAAAAACTCTATCACAGGGTACTGATGTTGCCATTATACATAGCCTTCTTTTCATAATTTCAAACAATCTTGGGTAGAGAATTTGCCTTTCTTTCCACCACAATAACGGGTTTTCTTTTCTGTGGAGTAAGCGTTCTTCTAAATATTTGTCCAGTTCTACTATTCCAGCAGCAGTGGGGTTTTTCGGTTCTATGAGGGATGAGACTTGTTCGTCAAAATCGTCCCATACTGATGATGATTTTCTTCCTTCTAATTCACTGGGATCAGGATCATTGTTTCTTGTACTTCAACTGATTGGATGGTAATTGTACTGATTTTTTGTGATACGTGTTTACATGTTGTTTTAAACGCTTCAGTGGTTTTAAAGCCTTGCTTCTTAAAACGGGGATCCAGAAGTGTTGCTTCAGTTAACAAAGCAGAATCTTCCACTTTGCCAAATCGTGTTTTTAACTCTGTTGAGAGTGTCTTTAGCATGACTTTTACAATTTCTGGTTGGTCTGCTTCCTCCGCAGCTTTGATGACATGTCTCATTAAAACTCGACTTAGTACTATAAATTTAGATACAGTGACACCTTCCTCTGTCACTTCGTTGAAGTATTTGAGGATGGAATACACTTTTTCGACGGATAGCCATTCGGTATTCGACAATTCCTGAAGATCATGTCTCATCTCCGCTAACGCAGACACAATTGGTACTCGGAGCTTTAGCAACCTGTCAAACATGAAATATGTTGAATTCCATCTAGTTGCAACTTCATGCTTTAATTTTAAAACAGTATATCCCATCTGCTGTTGGATTGTGTTCAACTTGGCAGTGGCTTGTGGACTCCTCCGGAAATATTCAACTATTGACTTTGCCTTTGCCTTCAGCTCTTCTAAGCCATTGATACCTGCCTTTACTACCAAGTTTAGTGTGTGGGCAAAACAGGGAATATGCCGCCAGCCACCGGAACGTATTGCTGCTGTAATGTTGGGTGCATTGTCGCCTACAATAGCTGAAATTTTATTTGTTAGCTCCCATCCTTCAAAAACATGTCTCATTTTTGAAGCCAAATTTTCCGCAGTATGCTTGTCACTGAACTCAAAACAATCCAAAAGGTAACTTTTAAGCGTGCAATCATTTGAAATGAAATGAACTGTAAGTGCCATGGCTGAAGAAGTCCAGCAATCGTAGTTACTGAGACAGGTGCTGCACTGTTGACATCAATTTTCCCTCTCTCTACGGTTTGATTGTACAAAACAGGAATTAGAGTGTTTGTTATAGTTTTACTGGAGGGTAAAGAGTATCCTGGATTCAGCAGATAGACAAATCGTCGAAACTCTTTATCCTCCACGATACTGATGGGTTGGAATTCCTTACATATCATTCTGACTAACTGATCATCAATTTGTTTTGATTTATTGGGGGCAAGTGGCCTATGGATATATTTCGAAATATTGGCCTGAGTGGCAGAGATATGTTTTTGAGGAACAGGATTCAATTTAGACTTCGTCTTTGCAGTTTCACTAACAGAGCTTCCACTAGCTTCAGAAGGCTCCGGTATTTCAATAGCTTCCTCCTCGCTTTCAAATGGAAAATGTTCGGCATGTTTTATGTTTACAGTAGGATATTTTTTTTCCACATGCCTAATCAAATTCGCTGTTGCTCCCCACTTGAAAGATAAGACAGTTGAACAGATGCCACATTTTGCTTTGGCTGGAACTACTTCTTTAAAACAGTCCCAAACAGCACTACGCTTCCGGTTTTCTCTTTTACTACTACCCATATTTTGGGATATGAAAAACGCCACACTATTGTTTCTGATTTCTTTTTTCTTAATATATTGTCACTTATTAAAGCAAAGAATATATATATACACACAACAACAATATCGGCGTTAAAATTCTGTAAACCCACGCAGTAACTACAAGTATTCTAACTTCGCACGGCACTTTTTAACTCTCTGGATAGTTCACTTTCGGGTGGACTGGAAGACTTTAGAACACACACACATACGAGGGTCACTACGAAAGTTTTCAGATGTGAAATAACTTACACACTTAAAATGAATTTAACACTTACATTTTCTCAAAGTATTCACCATTACACTGTACACACTTTTGCATTCTCGAAAACCACTTTTGGAGGCAGTGTTGCCAGTCTTTTTCTTCAAGTGTTGAAAGTTCATTTTCGTAAGCCACTACAGCTTCTTCAGGGCTTCCAAATCTCTTCCCACGCATGCGATCTTTGATCGTGGGGAACACAAAAAAAATCACACGAGGAAAGGTCAGGGCTATACGGCCGATGAGTCATAAGTTTGACCTCCGTAGATTCTAAAAACTGAATTGTGATGATGTCCGTGTGTGGAGACGCGTTGTCATGATGAAGCAGGATCCCACGCAATCCAGTTCTTGGACGCCGTTCCTGAAGCTTCTAGAACACTTTTGTTAGGCAAACAGTGGTGTACCCCTTAGCAGTAACAGGCCTTTGTTCTTCAAGTGGAACTGTTGCAACATGGCCAGATTTGGAGAAGAAAGTTGCAACCATCTTCTTCCCCACACTTCGCGGTCGCTTCACTTTCGTGGGTGGATTTTCGTCTGGAAAGATCCAAACTGTAGACTAGCGTTTATTTTCAGGATTAAATTGATAGATCCAAGTCTCATCACCAGTAACAATGTCAGAGACGCGTCGAGAATTGCCTCCATCAAATCTTGCAAGCATTTCTTCACACCATTCCACACGCATGCGCTTCTGTTGTTCATTGTAAGTGTGAGGCACCCAACGAGATGAAACCTTCCTAAGCCGAAGATGATCATGAAGAATTTTTCTTACTGCTAGCGATCCAATGCTCACTGTAGATTCAATGTCCTTGAAAGTTGTTCGAGGATTTTCTCGAATCATTTGTTCCACGGCGGCAATGTTTTCATCTGACACAGCTGTTGCCGGACGTCCAGTCCTCTCTTCATCTTTAAGCGATGTCCGCCCTCTTCTGAATTCACCAAACCACCGAAAAATTGTACCACGGGAAGGAGCAAGGTCCCCAAATGCCCCCTGCAAACGGTCAAGGCTTTGTGTCTCGTTCAAACCATTTTTGAAATCGTAAAGGATCATTGCCCGAAAATGTTCCCTTTCGAGCTCCATTCTAGACAGCCGAATACTGCTCACATCAACAAACAAGCGAAGGCGATCCGGCCACGCCGATAAGCAAGTTGAAACTTGCTTCGCTTCTTCGCTCTGGATACCACTACCGAACGCAATTGTTGGAATTCAAATACTGTGCCACAATAATGCGTATCTCAAAACTTTCGAAGTGGCCCTCGTACGCACACACCTTGCAACTGAGTTGAAACAGAACAGTCCGGCTATTACGAAGAAACTGGAGGACAAGAGAAAGAAAATAATTTATGTTAGCTGAGGTATAGTTTTCAAATTTCTGCTCCTTCTACAACTAGATTTCTGATCCAGCGTTGCCAATAAAAATTGGGTAATTATAGGTGGTAGAAGTTCAATGTCAGTAGAAATCGCAGCACCTGATCAAACTTTCGATTATCCAATTTGGGGCCTCATGGACCATAGTGAATGAATCACGGATGCTTTGGCCCGGGATTGCGTCACCTATTGAAATCTTTTTGATTATGCTTATTCAGGGGCCATGCACGCTGGTGCGAATGAGTCAGAGGTACCTTGGCCCTGCTATGACGTCATTGAATTGGGAGTTTTGGATCAGATGTTATGGTGATTCTTTATATAGTATAGTATCGTCACTATTCTCACTTCTCACAGTATAGTCACTATTTATATAGAGTTTCAATGGTATGAACCATATAACAGTAAAACATGAGATCTAAGAACACTTGGGTGAACTAATGTTGCTCCTGAGATGCGTGAAACCTCTTGTCTCGTCTCGAATATATAAAGGTACTACTCGTGCCGACTCTTGTTTCCTTTTCGAGACGAGAAAGTGCAACGCTAGTTTTGAATGGCTTAGAATGTAAAAGTCGTGTCCTCTTATACTGTTTGTCTCTCTCAGTTGCATGGTAGACGTAGCCTTTTAGAAGTAGGCCTAGTTATCAATTCTGTCTTCGTTCTTTACATTTTTTTTTCAAAATAGGCATATTGAAAAAATCGAACAATAATACTCTAATTTTATGTGCAATTATTTAAGACTTAGAAAATATTGAATAGTGAATTTTTTTTTAAGTTTCCTTGAAATCTACTGTTTTCAGGCCTCTCCTAGAGGGGTAAAATAGGCACACGAGGAGAGGGAAATCTGCAGAGTTTTATTTATCGTGACTGTTATTTTAGGCATCTTTTCTCATCATTCTTGTAAAGTATTAATATTTCATAAATTGACCACCAATACATTTATAAACGCTTGCGTTACATGGTGTTGAAACTGTATCCTTGCAACATCCAGAAGGAAAGAGAGTTTATGGGTTTCTTAACACTAATACCATTATCGTTAATTCAATGCACTGACGTACAGATAATTTAATCAAGAGCGGATTTTTGAATGCCCAACCTTATATCGTTTCAAGACACGCGTTACTTTTGTGTACAAATCTGTATATGATTAATTATTATTTTTCAGTAATATTTTATTGAACGTGTAAGAATAGTTTAGTTGGATACTTTGGAGTTTAGCGTATCTTTCAGCACCGATGGTATATGAGACGTAGACCTAGAGCTTAATATGGAATCTGAACCACATGAGCTCCAACCGGGAATTAAGCCCAAGAATCCCACACCGAAGGCGTACGAGCTAACCATATGTCTACCAGGCAGCTGTAACAAATAGTTTAGAGTTGGGTTTAAAATCTGAAATGTGTCATATTAGACATGAATAAACAATTATAGGTTTGCTATTAATTAAGAATTAACTTGAGGAACTGATGATTATGTTGTTACTTGCTTTCATATTTTAAAAATACTTCACCTAGATCCAAGGGCACCGATTTCTCTAACTTTGGGAGGGGCCCATACAGATGTGTGGTTGGAGACAAGGGTCTAAAAAAATATATACGAGAATTTTAAGAGAAATTTAATTTAAATTATACCAAATATTGCATATTCATAAAAAAAATACATGTAACTATACATGTGAAAATAAAAAATACATATTCATAAAAATACATGGGGCCAACATAAGCATTTGGGGTCCCGAGCTCCCACAATCGGAGACATTGTCTTGATCCACAATACCTTTCTTGGGTACGACCTTCAATCAAGTTAATTAGCTATATTTTTTTATAAAATAGTGGGCATGGTGCCTCAGATGTAAAAATAGGGGCATGGTAAGGCGCTTACCTCTGGTATACAGGGTCCCTGGTTCGATCACGGGTCAAATATGTTTGTGGTGGACAACATTGTGTCCGTGGATTTTCTTTGGTATTTCCGTTTTCCATGGCCGGATTAAGGGGAGGCTCAGGAGGGCTATAGCCCCGGGCCTCCTCTCTGATTAAAATATCAACTGGCTATCTAAAGAGAATAATGAAGAAACAATCATGATCATCAAAACAAAATATGACCAGAAATATGAAACATATTCATTTAACTCTCCTAATATACTTTCACAAAAATGTATTAAGTGAAGTCAACAACGGCCACATATTTTTTCAAGCCCCGGGCCTCCAGATGGGTTAAGGTTCCTGTGAACTCCCCCTTGTCCGAGCACTTCGCCTTTTCGCCACCAGATGCTCACTTTTTCATTTAGCAATCACTGCTGGTACCTCTACTGGGAAGAACTGAAAGATCGTACCGCTCAGTTTGAATGTGTCCAGGATATCCACACTTGAAGTGGGCGGGGAGAGGAATCCAACAGTTTTTTTTTTTCGTGCACCTGCAGTCAGTCAGAGTCTATTTATACAAGCCGTGTTGTTCAGCCGCAGGGCAAAACCTCAACCATTGATGAGTAACATAAATCTTTTCTTTTTGCAGGTAGGAATAGAGTTTTGTACGAAAAACGGGAATTAGGTTGCAGAGAACGTCATTCACATCGCGTTGACAAATTATCTTTCGTACGTTTATCACACGAAACTCTTTTCTTTTTTTGATTATTACCAGAATATGAGATAAAAAGAACCTAAATGGTTCTTTGTATACAGAAAACAGACAAACAATACTAATATTTTCTTACATATCAGTATTATATGATTTTTTTTCTGAAGTGTATGATGCATGAAAAATGGACAAAATGAATTTTGACTTTTCTATTTGTCCCTATCCTTCTGAGTAGAGAGAATGGTGTGGCGCAACTAAAGGGCCTGCAGGGCCCGCAACATTGAGAGGCCCAGAACAGAAAGAGGCCCATTTCAGTTTCGAAGTTAAACTTTATAATGTTAAGATGTTAAAAATTATGTGATGTTCCAACTATATCTCATTTTTACCTATGAAGACGGTAACACCTGAGCGATTATTTAGTAAATTAAATGCCAACAAAACTTTTACTGACCAGCGAAAACATTATGACCACTCGCTACTTTTTGAACGAAATCATCGGGCTGAGATAAGAGCTACAAGGCATAACACAACCGCGCGCCAAACACGACAAGAATCTCACTCGATTAGTCAGTGTGATGCTTGTGCCTTGAATGGGGAAGGACGACGATATATCAGGATGACTAAGTGGCTGGGAGCTTCATTTCGGAAACAACGCGACTTGTCGAGTTTTCGCGATCTGCCGTGCTTATGTATTTCAAAGATGGGAAAAGAACAGTGAAACCAGCATCGAACCAAACAACAAAAAGTGGGACTACCACACCTCATTAAAAATGTCGGATGTCGTAGACTCTCGAATTTGGTATAGCAGAATAGACGAAAACTATAGCACAATATAATAATAATAATAATAATAATAATAATAATAATAATAATAATAATAATAATAATAATAATAATAATAATAATAATGTGCATTTTTTTGCATATGAGCAAGTTGTGACTCACTAGATAGAACATAAAAAGTCAAAACTGTTCTCTGTAAATTTTACGTGACTCATGAATGTGGAAAGAGGGGGTCCGTTTAACATTTTTGCGGGGAGGCCCATTCGTCCTTACTTACGCTACTGAGAGAATGTAAGGTAAAATAATAACACCAATATATATATATATATATATATATATATATATATATATATATATATATAGATATATATAGATAGATAGATAGATAGATAGATAGATAGATATAGATATAGATATAGATAGATAGATAGATAATCCTGGCGCAACAGTCCCTTGTGATCTGAGCCTGCAGCGGGCTTATGTTAGTAGTAAGCACAACCACACCCAACGTCGCCGGCTGTCTAGATTGAAGTCCGCTATCTTTTAGTTTCCCAACTTTTCTCTCGATATTTGGTCAACACAGAAATGTTTGAGTGCCACACCAGGAATTAATCCCTGGACGATGCACACCGTATCACTTTCGCTAATCATTTGGTAAAATTCAGGTTAGGGTGGTACTGAATTAATTTTGGAATATGCCATTTCTCATAAGGTAAAGTTCAAAAGTATTGTGACATAATTAAAAAGCTCATTATCAACCACGTATTCTTGCCTCTAATATCTCTAAAAGTTTTCGAGTTATGTGTCAAAAATGGTTGAAACACTTGAAGTTAGTTTAGTAACTTGAAGAAGATAGTGGACTTATACATACATGATTAGAATTGCTCCAATTTTTATTTTTATTCTTCTTTCTCGTAAAGAAATACAAAATCATAATTTCAACCATTTTGGTACATTTTTCATAATTTGAAGCGCGAACAGCCGGTTTCTTTCCTTACGTTTTGAACTTGGGATTTATATTCTCCTTGTCACTTATCGTGAAAGTCATATAATAACATGGGTCACAAAGCTAGAATATCTTATGCGACAGAGGTAATGACAATTTTTGTCATTTCATCTCTCAAGATCTGTTAAATTTGACATTTATTGAATGATATCGGTTTTATAATACGAATAAATTTTTCGCAATAAGGTGCGTATAGTGGTCGTAAGAAATGGCAAAAGCTACCACTGACCTTTATAGTTTGACTCATGCTTTTTCGATCATGGTATTCCTCTTAAATTTTGCAAAGGACAGTATCATTTTAATTATCTTAACCTAATTTCCTAAAGCATCTCATTCGTACGCTAAAAGAAAGATTTCTATTTTTTATGTATAAGAATTCAGGGGATGCAAATTTATTCAAAATTCCTTTACAATTAAAGCCGCCTAAACAGATATTCCTTCGAGATTTCTGTATTTTGAAAACAATTCACGATTTCAGTTCTTTGTAATTACTTGTTTCCATGTTTATTTATATCAATACTGTATGATCAGTTCCCAGAATTATTTTAGTTCCCCGGTAAATCCATTTATAACAAGCTCCAAATACTGCTACAATTTTAATGTGGTTTCAGGAGAATCTGCATATCTCATCCTTTTGTTACTCTCTATATATTCATCTACTACGTAAACAAACATCAGTGAAAGAAAGAGGCTGAGAGCTAACATGTGCTCCGCGAGGAACGTTGTCATACCTTGCACTGATATATCTAGAGAGTCTAGTGTTGCCACAAGACGAAACGAGACAAGACGAGACTTCTGGCTGTGTCGTCTCGTCTAGAAAAGATGTGTCCGTCTCGTCTCGTATCGAATGGTTCTGTCTCGTCTCGTGGCAACACCAGAAAGGTTGAGGCCCAAAAAAGAGCTGTTAAACCAAGTGGTTAAAATTATAACTTTTAACCTAGTTTGGTTAACAGAGCACAACACAAAACACGACTGCAATCCTCCAGCAACGACTGCTTAGTTTCGACTGAACCCGTAATTACTTCGATAGGAACATTTGTCAATACCGTCAGTACAGACGAAAGGCAAGATTTCCCCATTTATTCTGATATCCTTTTTTCAGAACCCCTGGCGCCACTTCAACAAATAAGGAGGCCTATGTAACTTTCCCATTTAAAAAATGGTTTATCTTCGAATAACAGCATAAAAGGATAAAAAAGATAAATTTTATTGTCAAATCAGAATCTTTTTCGAAACTCAGTGTCGAGAAAGGCTGACACGTTTCTGTCTTGGTTCGGAACGAGAAAGACCATGAAACAATAGTTAGTTACTGATAAAATTGCCACTTCTACGCATACTTGTACTTCTATTAAAGGATTTTTATACGTAGATATCTCCACCAGCCCTCGGAATAAAATCTTCTGAAACACTGATCTCAATGAACGCTTTACATTGTATTTGAATCTGGAGCACTATCACAAAATAATTAAACTTGAATCGATTGAAAAATGGAAGTGAAAGCTGTTTGTAAGAATCATTTTTTAAAAGTGCTTTAGGTATTCCCTGTTCTTTGTAGGGTTTGAAACGTTGAATCATTTGGATCATTTGAAATAATAAAAGATGGTATACATTTCGAAGGCAAATAATTTATTCCGAGTTAATAAATTTTTAAGCAAATTCAGAAACTGTGTTTGTATTTTTCGAGACACGAGACAAGACGTTTTACGAAACGTTTCGTATTGTATCGTGTCTCGCTTCAAAGAGTCCTGTCTCGTCTCGTTGCAACACTAAGAGAGTCTTACGCATTATCTTTCCAAGAAAATGAGCTAGAAACTTGAAAAGCACATTCAGTCAATTGTTATCATAGAATATACTATGGGCATAGCCGCTGATGTGTAGAAGGTGACACAGGCGGAATTTGTTTTTGGCGAGTTGGAAAAGTGGGGCTCTATTATTTGGATTGGAAACATTGGTTCAAATTTTTTTTTTCATTTAGCATACATACATATACACATATCATACGCACACACACACACATACGTACATGTGTGTTACATATACTTTAATTAATGTGTGGATCTAAGGACAAGGTCCGGTTCGCCCACCCAAAAACCGCCTCTGGGAGGTGGATTGGAAGCGCACCCCTGAAACATAGAATTATGCTAATCGTAATCTTCTGAGATAGACTACCCCCCGAGGAATAAGTAAATAAATAAAAATAGTTTATTAATGTTTATCTTCCGTATACGATTAATTGAAAAATTTTAGTGTCTCAACAATGAGAGCCATATACAGGTGATCCTGCGTTCCTGGCGGAACTTCCCTAGTTGCGGACAAAATTTCATACTATAAACTCTTTTCGGCTCTCTCCCTCACGGTAGTTTTTTTTAAAATCTATTATCTACTCCCTTGGAGTAACTGTTGCTCTGTATTTTCACGGGCTTGCAACCGTCAGAATGAATATCTTGGCTGCCTTCCCAGCTACCCAATCAGCATGCAATAGATACATGCAATAACAATCAAATCCCACACAAACTACTCTACCCATCAAATATTTTAACATGGAAAGTTCTTTTACGCAACGTATTTCGTTTGTTTAAAATGGAATAGACCTAAATACATTTTTTTAATGTTCTTCTGGAAATTCGATAGCGAGACCGCTCACATCAAAAAATGAGAGAATTAGTGCTCTGACAATCTGGTAGAAATACAAAATGCCATATATACATTACTGTGATTACATTGCTATTTATTCAAAATGATTATTTTGCTTAGAGTTTTCTTACTCTCCATTGTACTCTTCAAGGATATACAATTACTCTTCACTTATGTCGCGAAAAAATATTCAGCTTGCAAATTTATTTCGAGAACTTCTCATTCCCTAATACATGTTTATACTCTCAATTTGTGCGTACAACCGACAAACTTACACAGAATCTCAACAGAGTTCAAATGTGAGGTGTCTGCTGTGAAACAAAGGTCAGTTATATGGGAGGGGATTTTAGAGTGCAGCTCTAGGAACACTGTGGGCTTTTAGAGTGTAATTCTAGGAACGCTGTAGGGGGCCATCCCGCTCCACCTTAGACAAAAAAAAAAAAAAAAAAAAGAATGAAAAGAAATCTGGCGGCACACAACTAATTCACACTGGTTACAAAACAGGCACAACAAAGTTCTGAATGAAATATGTTTATTTTTTTGCACTATTCCATTTTCCGAACAATAACATTTACCGATGACTTGTTAGCCCCTCCACCACAGCCACCATGAAAACAAATTCAATCGGAATTTGGCCAGCTCGTTTGATCACGAATAATTATCGTTTGATCCCAAGCATAATGACGTATTACACACAATTTGGCTAGGGCTTGTTAGCCCTTGATAATCGGCATGTACCATTCCATAGACATTTCAATCGTAAATAGGTAAGCAAAGTTTCGTTAGTTTCTGGTAGAAAGTATGACAGATAAAGTTGATTGTTTATTTAACAATGGTGGCCTCTAACAATGAAACTAACAACAACAACTGAAATCGACAAGTACCATTTCATAGATAACTCAGTGGTAATCCGATGGGTGTGCCAAGTTTGGTCAGTTTCTGGTACAAAATATAGCAAAGTTGATTCTTTGTTTAACGATGGTGGCCTTCAACAATGAAACCTAACAATAATATGTGGAATCAACACATACTATTTCCTAGATATTTCAATCTTAAATGGGTGTGCCAAGTTTGGCCAGTTTGTGGTAGAAAGTACGGCAGACAAAGTTGATTGTTCATTTAACAATGGTGGCCTCTAACAATGAAAGTAACAACAATAAGTGAAATCAACACGCACCATTCCATAGATATCTCAATCGTAAATGAGTGTGCCAAGTTTGGTTAGTTTGTGGTAGAAAATATTACAGATAAAGTTGATTGTATATTTAATAATGGAGAAATCCAACCATTGTTTATATAACAATGGTGGCCTTCAATAATGAAACTAACAACAATATGTGAAATCGACACATAGCATTCCCTAGATATTTCAACTTTAAATGGGTGTGCAAAGTTTGGTCAGTTTGTGGTAGAACGTATGGCTGTTAAAGTTGATAGTTTATTTAACAATGGTGGCCTCTAACAATGAAACTATCAGCAATATGTCAAATCGACCCATATCGTTCCATAGATATCTTAATCTTAAATGAGTCTGCAAATTTTGTTTAGGTTGTTGTAGAAAGTGTGGCAGAAAAACTTGATTGTTCCTTTAACAATGGTGGCCTTCAACAATGAAACTAACAATACTATGTGGAATCCACACGTACCATTCCCTAGATATCTCAATCTTAAATGGGTGTGCAAAGTTTCTTCACTTTCTGGTAGAAAGTACGGCAGATAAAGTTGATTGTTTACTTAACAACGGTGGCCTCTAACAATGAAACTAACAACAATGTGTGAAATCGGCACGAACCATTCCATTGATATCTCAATCGTAAATGAGTGTGCCAAGTTTGGTTAGTTTGTGGCAGAAAATATGACAGATAAAGTTGACTGTATATTTAATAATGGAGAAATCCAACGATTGTGTATTTAACAATGGTGGTCTTCAACAATGAAACTAACAACAATATGTGGAATCCACACGTACCATTGCCTAGATATTTCAATCTTAAATGGGTGTGCCAAGTTTGGCCAGTTTGTGGTAGAAAGTACGGCAGATAAAGTTGATTGTTCATTTAACAATGGTGGCCTCTAACAATGAAAGTAACAACAATAAGTGAAATCAACACGCACCATTCCATAGATATCTCAATCGTAAATGAGTGTGCCAAGTTTGGTTAGTTTGTGGTAGAAAATATTACAGATAAAGTTGATTGTATATTTAATAATGGAGAAATCCAACCATTGTTTATTTAACAATGGCGGCCTCGAACAATGAAACTAACAACAATATGTGAAATCGACACATAGCATTCCCTAGATATTTCAACTTTAAATGGGTGTGCAAAGTTTGGTCAGTTTGTGGTAGAACGTATGGCCGTTAAAGTTGATTGTTTATTTAACAATGGTGGCCTCTAACAATGAAACTATCAGCAATATGTGAAATCGACCCATATCGTTTCATAGATATCTTAATCTCAAATGAGTCTGCAAATTTTGTTTAGGTTGTTGTAGAAATTGTGGCAGAAAAACTTGATTGTTTCTTTAACAATGGTGGCCTTCAACAATGAAACTAACAACAATATGTGAAATCGACACATACCATTCCCTAGATACTTCAATCTTAAATGGGTGTGCAAAGTTTGGTCAGTTTCTGTTAAAAAGTGTGGCACATAAAGTTGATTTTTTATTTAACAATGGTGGCCTCTAACAATGAAACTAACAAAAATAAGTGAAATCGACACGTACCGTTTCACAGATATCTCAATGGTAAATGAGTGCGCCAAATTTGATTAGTTTTTGGTAGAAAGAGTGTAAGATAAAGTCTATTGTTTATGTAACAATTTAGAAATCCAAAGATTGTTTATTTAACAATGGTGGCCTTCAACAATGAAAGAACAACAATATGTGAAATCGACACATACCATTCCATAGATATCTCAATCGTTCATAAGTGTGAAAAGTTTGCTTAGTTTGTGGTAGAAATTATGACAGATAAAGTTAATCGTTTATTTAACAATAGAGAAATCCAACGAATGTTTATTTAACAATGATGATCTTCAACAATGAAACTAACAACAATATGAGAAAACGACACATATCTTTCCCTAGATATTTTAATCTTAAATGTGTGTGCAAGGTTTGGCCAGTTTCTGGTAGGAAGTATGGCAGATAAAGTTGATTGTTCATTTAACAATGGCGGCCTCTAACAATGAAAGTAACAACAATAGGTGAAATCGACACGTACCATTCCATTGATATCTCAATCGTAAATGAGTGTGCCAAGCTTAATTAGTTTGTGATAGAAAGTATGGCAGATAAAGTTGATTGTTTATCTAACAATGGAGAAATCCAACGATTGTTTATTTAACAATGGCGGCCTCGAACAATGAAACTAACAACAATACGTGAAATCGACTGGTACCATTCAGTAGATATCTCAGTTGTAATCCGATGGGTATGCCAAGTTTGGTCAGTTTGTGGTAGAAAGTGTGGCAGATAAAGTTGATTGTTTATTTAACAATGGTGGCCTCTAACAATGAAACTAACAACAATATGTGGAATCCACACGTACAATTCCCTAGATATTTCAATCTTAAATGGGTGTGCAAAGTTTGGTCAGTTTCTGGTCGAAAGTACGGCAGATAAAGTTGATTGTTTACTTAACAATGGTGGCCTCTAACAATGAAACTAATAACAATATCTGAAATCGACACGTACCATTCCCTAGATTTTGTAACGTCCATTAACCAGATTATATCCGTTTTTGCTTAATTTTTGAACTGTTTATTTTATATTTGATTGTTTTAATTTTATTAGTTGTATATGTTAACATTGGTGACGGTGGCGCCATCTATCGTTTTAGACACAAACTGTTTGGACGTTCTGAATCACCTTAATCCAGCCCTGCCGTTTTCTCCCACTTTCTGATTTCACCAATTCTTTCATTATCATTCACTTGCTTTAACCATCGTCTCCTTTAGCCTAAAGGGCATAATAGTGGATATTAAACTGAAATTATTTTTTTAAAATCAGATAATTCATGATAAGGGCACTCGTCTATTAAGATCCTGAAGGAATCCAATTGTTGTTGCACTTGTTGTCATCAAAGAGGGCCTTGTTGTTTCACAATCAGCATTAAAAATGGAATGAAATTCTAAACCAGACTAGGGAATGATATGTCATCTGTATTTAGCAAATACGAGCTATAAAAAAAATTGAATCTAAAACTTACAGATTCTCCCCCTTCTGGCATTCATCCAGAAAATTTTCTCCAAAAGGGTAAATTAAAATGTGATTATTTCCTAAAGGTCATGCCCTGCACAAGAATGATATGAAATAGTGATTTACTTACCTTATCCCTTTCCCTCTCGAGCTCCTTCGTGGCTAAGCGGTTATCGTACGCTCCTTTGGCATGGAAAACCCGGGTTCGATTCCCGGCGGAAGCTTATGTGGTTCGGATTCCACATTAATCAGTAGGTCCCATCTCATATAACCTAGCTACTGAAAGGGACGATAAACTCAACAAACTCAACTCCCTTTCCCTCTCCCTGAGAAATATGTGTGAAAGAAACTCTGCTTATGAGTTCCCATAATTCACCACACTTCTCTCATACTTTTGCGGAAAGGGAGTTTAGCTTCTCTTTCAGCATCGAAGATATTAATGTATGTGACGTGGGTCTATAACCTAATGACAAATCCGAACCACACGAAAAAATGAAATCTTTCAGTTTTACGTCCCTCGATTATGCCGGTTAGGCTAAAGGAGACGGTGCTTATAAGAAATGAATAAAATAGTGGAATGAAGGAAGTGGGAGAACCCCTGAGAAAACCCACGAGCACGGTGTTAGTGCACCACAAAGTCCACACGGCGCGAGGTGGGACCAGGAACCCCAAGCACCAGAGGTGAACGCTCTACCACTTTTTTTTATTTGCCATTTGCAGTCCACTGAGCCACCGCACCCCTCTCGAACCACAGGAGTTGCCACTGGAAATACAACTCGAATCTCCCGTGAGGAGAACCAAAATTGCGCGTAACGTTTATTATTATTATTGTTATTATTATTATTATTATTATTATTATTATTATTATTATTATTATTATTATTATTATTATACAGTTTATTAAAAATATATGTAATTCTCAAAATCTGGATAGACAATTGCGCCTTGCTCTCCCCAAATGCCACTCCTACACAAGAAAGTCCGAGACTACGTTTGATGTTGCTGGTATTACGTATTTAAATAATTAGTAAGAATGTAAATAATGTTTATTATTTTTTTTTTGGCGTTTAATAGTCATGTAAAAAAATGAGAAGAAAAAGAGGACCACTTGTTACTCTTTAACAGTTTCAACGTGAACTCTTAGCAAAACGCTTTAATAAAACAGAAAAATTCAAAGAAATAAACAATATCTGTATCTGTTCTTGTTCTATGTGCAATATTATCTCTGCCTTATCAGGAAAAAATGGAACTTTGTAAACATGTTTCAAAACATTACAATCCGTTCTTTTGCTTCTACTCATTCCAATTTCCCACACCACCACACTGCAGCAACTTATCAGGCGATAAGAGTGGTTTGACAACTTTGGGTGAAAGGAGGAATCGAGCTGGAGAGCCATTTGAGAACTCAGAATTATTCTCACTCATTGGAACCAAAGAATTCGATCTAGAGAGGAATAAGTCCTTGTTTGGAGGAACCAAATCGAAAAAACCATGGAATCATTTAACTTTGCGGAACCAAAGGATTCGGTCCGGAGGAACGAATCTTTCTTCGGAACGGATCCAAAGGAATTGATTCCGGGAAAGGCACCAAACTGCCCATCCCTATATTCTACCTTTGAAGCATAGGCATACAATACCCATTCATGCTTCTCTAAAAATACATACTGTTTAAAGAACAAAACGGTAATGTAATAAAGTCGCACGGTCACGGTCACGGTAATGTTGAAGTTGTATGCAGAGTATCGGGCCAAAGCCCCTGACTCTATGAGTAGAATGAAAGAGATCAAAATACAGAGGTACAGGTGAAAAACTGGGTATTACTATTGAGTTGGTAGGTATGGTAGGCTACATCTGCAACTGTCGCAGAGTGGCTGATGGTGATGATTTAATTAATTATTTTTTTTTGCTAGCCGCAGGCTAGCACCCTGTTAGAGGGCTACACCCTCTTTAAGGGGGGAGAGTTAGTAAGGATTAATGGATTGAGGATTAATAGGCAGATGGGCTAAGTGATTTTATTTATTTATTTATTTATTTATTTATTTATTTATCATAGAATATCTGGACATTATGACCTTTGCGATCATAATCATAAATTTAGGAGGTGTAAACTACTTAATTATATAATTATAAATTGACGTTACACATTGTTATAAACATATAGAATGAATAAAAAGTGAAATAACAAGTATAATGAGTGAAAATATAAAGAAAGTGATCATAAACATATAAGGAAATAAATAGGTAGAAAAAAAATGCATGAATACTTAAACTCCGAACACAATTATATATATGATTTGGTGATTGAGAAATCCTGATAGATTAGACTACTGACAATTATAAGTTATAGTAAAAGAGAATGAAGGTGAATAATGGGATGAGGTGCAATACACGGGACAAACACAAGGGAAATTAGTATGACAAATGAGGTTATCTTCTGCCTAGGGGCTGCTCTAGGCTGATGAAGACGGAGGGAGCCCTGTTGGAGACAGAAGGTCTTTTTGTGCAGAAAATGATGGAAATACGTGGGTAGATGGGCATGAATTTGATAGTCGTCGAGTAACAGTAAGTCCGGGTGATCAGGTGGCAGCGTATAACAGTATAGAGTGAAGAGCAGACTAAGTGGGGAGTAGGCATAGCGGGGACGGACAGGATGAAGAGCATGATAGTGCATAGTATCGAGGAGTAATGGCTGGTGAGAAGTGTATCTGACAGTGATGAAGTTCTGTCTAAGAGATTCAAGATGATATGAAATGTCGGGGAAGGTGACGAGATTATACAGCTCACGAGTTGGGCTTGGTAATTGAATACGATGTGCGATGCGGAACGCATGTCGCTCTAGGATGCGTAACTTTTCATAATATGTTGGAAGGGCGGAAATCAACGCAGTAAACCCATACGTAAGCACTGGTCGCATGAACACTTTATATGTATTCAGAACTGTTTTAGGTTGTAGGCCCCAGGTTGTGCCAGTCAGTCGCTTTAGAAGGTTCAGGCGCTGATAAGCTTTCGCAGCTACTTTCTTGAGGTGTGGTTTCCACGTGAGGTGAGAATCATAAAGAATGCCCAGATAAGTAACGGATCGGGTTTGAATAATTGGAGCGTCATTAACTGTGAGTGAAAACAGCGAGGGGTTGCGGTGTACTCTGGTGCGTTTTCGTGGGCGTATAAAAGTAATGGCCTGTGTTTTTGCTGCATTGATTGAAAGACTCCACTTCTGGCACCAATGGGTGAACTGGTTGATGGCTTCTTGGAGAGCTCGAGTGATCTGACGGATAGTATTTCCTAAGGCTAGAAAGGCAGTATCATCAGCATACTGAAATAGGTACACATCAGGAGGAAGTGGAGGGAAATCGGCTACAAAAATGATATATAACAGCGGAGATAGAGCAGAACCTTGTGGTACTCCTGGCAGAAGGAAGATGGGATGAGAAAGTTGATTATTGATGCTGACGTAGGAGAGACGACATACAAGAAAGTGATAAATGAAGCGAATATATGTAATGGGAAAAGCAAAATGGAAAAGCTTATGGAGAAGTGCCAGGTGTCAGATTTATCAAAGGCTTTTTCGAGGTCGAATAAAAGTAGGCAAGAAGGTTTGGCAGAATTATAATGATTTGTGATGAGACTGGTGAGGCGAAGGAGTTGATCATTGATAGAGAAAGTCGGACGAAAACCTGCTTGATGAATAGGAAGGATATTTTTGGATTCTAGGTACGGGTGCAATCTTTTAACGATGATGCGTTCGAGAATTTTGCTAAAGGCGGATGTCAGTTGAATAGGTCTATAAGAAGATGTGGCGGTAGGTGGCTTGTTTGGCTTCAAGAACATAAGTGTTTTAGAAGTTTTCCAATCCGTTGGGAAGAATCCGGTACGGAGAATGAAAGTATAGATGAGGGCGAGAAGCGTCAGAAGTATAGGAGGGCTTTCTTTAATGTGCCTATATGTTATATTGTCAAAACCTGGGGCAGAGTTACGTTTGCGGTTAACGACAGTGAGAATTTCGGTTGTGGAAATGGGTGTTGTGAGCGGATGATTTGGAAGCGTATGATTGATACTGGGCTGTAAATGAGGAGAGTCAAGATGTAGATTGTCAACAGGATGCGGAGCTGTGAGATCAGTAAGAGGTGTAGGTGTGAAAATTTCCTGCAGGTAGTCGGCAAAGACATCGGCTTTTTCCTGATCACTTTGAAGCGGTGTGTTATTATGGAGTAGAGGATAATGAGGTTTTGTATATTTACCGCAGAGTGCGTTGAAACGTTTCCAGAATTTAGAAGGGTGGTTAGTTTCATTGAGGTTATTACAAGTTTTTACCCAGTTTCTCAGTTTATATGCCTTGAGATATTTACGAACAGTGCGTTGCAGTTGGTGATGGTGGTGAAGGGTTTCTGGGTTTCTAGTACGAACGTATTCGCGATAAAGCTGTCGAGAGCGGTGAATCATGGTTAAGTATTGAGGCGGTAGTTGTGGTTTGTATGGAACAGAAGCTGAACATGGAATATAGAGTTCGGATGCGTGAGAAAGAGTAGAACTGATTGTAGTTATGCTTTGGTATAGCTGCTCTTCCGTAGATGGTGGTGCGTGATTTTGAAGTGATTGGGTAATATGTTCACGGTATTTGTTCCAGTCGGCTTTGTCATAACGAAGTGATGTACGAGGAGGTGGTGCATTGACAGGTTTGTTGGCGGTATTGTGGTGATAAATAAGTTTGAGAGGAGCGTGATCGCTGCCAATGAGATCAAGAACTTCGACTGTGCAGTGGGAAGCTATGGTATTAGAAGTGATAATAACGTCAGGCGTTGTTTGAGAGATAGGACGAGACGGTGTGGGTAAATCATGTATAATTCCTGTTGTATGCGAAGAGATAAATTGAAGGAACGTAGTGCGTTCATTATCAGTTCGACTATGGAGATTGATGTCTGCCATGATTAAATAGTGCTTAAAGTTATGTGAAATGTGTTGGAAAAAAGCAAGAGGAATCTGATGTCCAGGACGGATATAGATGGTGATGACACTGATTGCGATATTGGGAAAATATAATGTTGTGATAACATGCTCTGAAAGATTGGTAAGTGGACAGGTATGGCGTCGAAATGGTAAAGCGTGGTAGAAGCCAATAGCGGCGCCACCGTTAGCTCGGTGAGCAGGAAGCTGGCTGTCACAACGAAGTATGTTGTAACGGGGTATGTGTATAGTATCACGGGGTTTTAAGAAGGTTTCGTTCAGAAGGAAGGCGTTCACCTCTTCTTCTAGCAGAAGCGTGTCAAAGAGCAGCTTGTTTTTGGATAAGGATCGAATGTTTAGAAATAAGAACACAATACCCATGATATGAAGTATGCAGAGGTAGTTAGATGTCGGACGGAAGATTTGTTGTGTGAAAATAGACATCGGTGTTCGAGTACGTAGCATTAAAGGAAGCATGGAAGATGATTCGGGCGGCATGAGTAATCTGTTGTAAGATATGTGGTCGGATAAAAGGATGGATATTTTGTAAGGCGAGAGTTGTGAAAGCCAGAAGTTTATCGATAGTGACTGGTGTGGATTCCACTGGAAAGTCTGTGTTGGTGGATGAATCAAGTGTTCGTAATGGAGCTACTAATTCAGGATGTGAAGTTTCTGGTGGAGATTTCCCTTTGCACTTGTAACTATAAGTGGGATGCTGGTCGTTGCAAGTAGCGCATCGAGGTGGTAGGTTTAGATTAGTACATGAACGAGTAGGATGAGTGCCACTACAGTAGCCACAGACGGCAGTGTTACGACAGTTTGCAGTTGTGTGTTGGTTATAAACTTGGCATTTCTTGCAACGAATCGGTAACGGAGGTGAAGAACGAGAGGGTTCGACTCGATGTCGTTGCTTATAGATGAAAGCGCCATTGGCAAGTAGGGTATCGATTGTTTCTTGGGATGAAGTTAATATCCGCACCATAAAGGTCGGTCCTTGATCATTGCGAATTCGAAGTGCTTTCGTGATGGTAAGTCCCTCTGCCCGCAACTCTTCTGAAATTTCCTCGTCTGTATACGACGGTTCAACTCCCCTAATAACCACGGACAAAAGGGGAGGCTTCTTAGGAGGTGGTGGTTGTTTGCGCCGAGATGAACTAAGAGTTTCCATTGTAGCGTTCTTGCCAAAGATTTCAAACGAGGCTTTGTTGCGTACAGTGATGGCAAACTTGGGATCAGTTGATTTCAGAATGATTCCGTTGCGAGTCTTAACAACTCGAGTGACGTTTATGCTTGGAAGATACTTCCGTAGCTGGAGAACTACAAACTTAACATTTTCGAATTTCGGGTCAAAATTCTGGAGTAAAAATGAATGTAGCTGATTTTCGGAGGATGGAGTAATCATAGGTGATTGTGAAGATGTGTGCGCAGTTTCCAAATCCATAGCATTAGATGCTGACGATGTTTCTGACAAATGTTGTCTCTTAGCCGGCGGTGAGTTTCTTACACGCTCAGCATAATTCCCAGTGCGAAGTGGCGATCTTGATCGACTGGAGGCGTTCGAGATGGTGGAGGCATTGGAGTGCTCTGAGGCTCTACGATGTCTGCTGCCCTCTTTCCGTCTTTCCACCTTCGTGGCTTGAGCCGGTGGAGCGAGAAAGACTGGGGGTAATCCTCCGTGACGACCATCCATCGAAGCCCCGGTGATCTGAGGAGGATCCGCCATGGAGATCAACGGGTGGGCCGAAGCCCAAACTTAAGGTACTAAAGCAGTGTACAATGATGTGATGAGAGATGATGAAGGTGAGGTGACCCGTTTTGATAGCCACCAAGGTAGGAGGAAATTTCCGGACAGACCCGTAGCTCTGTACACCCTTGGCTTGATCAGTCTGGAGAGCAGAGCTCGTAGGAATGACGCAGAAAAGTCTCCGGGATATGGAAAAGGAAGGTTTCCAAAGGCACAATAGCCACGCTATTGCGGTTGTCGCTAGCAGAAAATCGCTTGCGACCGAAAGTATGATGGTGATGTTTTTTTTATGCTAGCCCTAGGGCTAGCTACCCTGTAGAGGGCTACACCCTCTTTTAGGAAAGGGATGGAAAGGAATGAAGGAATTGAAGGTTATAATCGTTGGGCTAAGAGATATTTCTTTTTTTATTACTGTATATGTTTGGTCATTATAGTCTTTGCGACTATAATCATTTTATAGGTTAGGTAATTAACAAAATTATATAGTTACAAGTACAATAATTATAATTAGAATAATACAAAACAATTTGTGGAAATAATGCAATCTATATATAAATGAATTTGAGGTATGAGATGAGGTGCGATGCACGCCACAACACATAGGGACTGTTAATATAGACAAATATCCACCGGGTTATCTTCTGCCTAGGGGCGACGCTAAGCTAATGTAGACAGAGGAGGCCCTGTTAGATGACAGAGGAGTTACGGTGCTTGATATGACGGGTAGATATGCGGTAGATGGACATGAAGGCGGTGATCTTGCACAAGTGCGAAGTCTGGATGATTAGGCGGTAAGGTATAGCAATAGAGTGTGAAGAGTAAATTAAGAGGGAGATGGTAATATCGAGTTCGAACAGATGATAGAGCAAGGTAATGCATGGTTTCGAAAAGCAATGGTTGTTCTTGCTGGAAGCGAATGGTGATGAACTTTCGGCGGAGAGATTCAATGTGATAAAGCAAGGTAGGGAAGGTTATTAGAGAATACAAGTAGCGAGTCGGACTAGGAAGAGAAATACGATGAGCGATACGAAACGCGTGGCGCTCGAAGGTTGCCAGTTTGAAGTAGAATGAAGGTGGTGCTGATATCCAAGCAGTGAATCCATAGGTAAGTACAGGACGAAGAAAAACCTTATATGTGTTTAGAACGATGTGTGATGTAAGTCCCCATGTCGTGCCAGTCAGACGTTTGAGAAGATTGAGACGGTTATAGACTTTAGTTTTTACGTAGTTCAGATGAGGAGTCAAAGTAAGGTGTTGATCAAATATAATGCCAAGATAAGTTACTGTTTTGCTGAGACGAATTGGCGAATGCTGAATGGAGAGAGAGAGGAGTGATGGATTTCTATGGATTCTGGAGCGTTTGCGTGGTGGAAGAAATACGATGGCCTGTGTTTTTGAAGCATTTATAGTGAGCTTCCATTTTCGACACCACTGAGAGAAACGATCAATTGATTCTTGTAATATTAGGTTGATGTGTCTGATGGTACGGCCGAGAGCGAGGAAGGCAGTATCATCGGCATATTGAAAAGTGTGTACGTCTGCGGGCAGAGTTGGAAAGTCGGAAACGAATAGCAAGTACAGCAAGGGAGACAGAGCTGATCCTTGAGGGACGCCAGAATGTAAAAATATTGGATGTGATAAATGATTGTTAATATGAACATAGGTAATACGGCAGACTAAAAATTGATAGATAAAACGGATATATGGTGATGGCAATTTAAGTTTAATGAGTTTGAAGATTAGGGCGAGATGCCAGACTTTGTCAAATGCTTTTTCTAGGTCAAAAAGCACAAGACAAGATGGTCGCACAGAATTATAATGATTTGTGATAAGGGTACTTAGTCGTTGGAGCTGATCATTGATGGAATATGACGGGCGGAAACCGGCTTGGAAAGATGGAATGAGACTGCGTGCACGGAGATAAGGATGAAGCCTATTGACTAGAATGCGTTCCAGTACTTTGCTAAAAGTCGAAGTGAGCTGTATAGGGCGGTAGGAAGAAACGGCGTTCGGTGGTTTATTCGGTTTTGGGAACATGAGCGTTTTTGACATCTTCCAGTCGGCAGGAAAAAAGCCTGTTCGAAGGATGAAAGTGAAGATAGAGGCCAATAAAAGGAGGAGGGAGGGCGGACTTTCCTTGATATGGCGATAGGTAATTGAATCAAAACCGGGAGCAGAGTTTCGTTTAGTCTGGACAACGGAAGTGATATCGGCAACAGTGATGGGAGAAGTGAGTTCATTAGGCGGCAATGTATGACTGGCACTAGGTTGGAAGAGAGGACTCGC
The DNA here is from genome assembly GCF_964235325.1 of Thermobia domestica. Taxonomy (NCBI): domain Eukaryota; kingdom Metazoa; phylum Arthropoda; class Insecta; order Zygentoma; family Lepismatidae; genus Thermobia; species Thermobia domestica. The sequence goes on along the minus strand of NC_137456.1, from coordinate 338,230,045 downwards.
TGTGTTTATTTTATCTGCTGGATGAGAAAAAATATGACCAGAAGGTTGAGGAGTGAAGATGTCCTGGAGGTAGTCGGCAAAAGCATTAGCCTTGTCTTGGTCAGAGGCAGCTGGACTATTATTGATGATGAGTGGGTAAGGGGTTTTAGTGAATTTGCCACAAAGCGCATTGAAACGTTTCCAGTAACGTGATGGATGTGCTGTGTAGGCGAGAGTGTTACAAGTTTTAATCCATTGGCGCTTTTTGTATGCTTCAAGATAGTTTTTTACGGAACGTTGGAGCTGATTGTGAAGGCGTAGAGCTTCAGGATTTCGTGTCCGAACGTAGTCACGATATGCTTGGCGGGAGCGTTTGATCTGAGCGAGGTAGTGCGGAGGCAATTTAGGTTGGTATGGAGTAGAACTGGAAGTTGGAATGTACAATTCAGATGCACGGGTGATTTCGGAAGTGATTGTAGTGACGTGTGCATAGAGTTCGTCAGATGATATAGGAGGGTGGAGATCTGCAACAGCAGTCGTAAGATACCGCCGGTAGTGTGAGTGGTGATATGGTCTGTAAAGCGTGTGCGTTCATTCGGAGTGCGACTATGAAAGTTTATATCGGCGAGAATGATGAAATGTTTATAGGTATTAGAAATATGACTGAAAAATTCAAGTGGGATGGGGTGACCGGGTCGAACATAGATAGTAGCAAAAGTGATGATGATTGACTTGAAGTACAAGGTAATGATGAGATGCTCAGGGAGGTGTGGAACAGGACAAATGTGATGGCGAGATGGTATGTGATTGCGAAAGCCAATTGCTACTCCCCCATTGGCCCGTAATGCAGGAGCTGTATTATCATGACGAGTGATTATGTAGCGAGGAATATTACATATGGTAGACTTGGTGAGAAAGGTCTCATTCAGCAAAAATACAGAAGCGTGTTCTTCGAGTAACAGTGCTTCGAATAGAAGTTTGTTGGTAGGTAATGAGCGAATATTCATGAAAAGGAAGACTAAATCCATGATGATGTGTAAGTTAAACAGTTGTTTCTTGACGTGAGGTATGGAAATGAACATAATTGTTGGTGTAGGTGGCGTAGAAATTGACGTTGAAGACAGATTTAGCTGCTTTAGTAGTTTGTTGTAGAATATGATTGCGTTGAAATGGATGAATGTTTTGTAGGGCGAGCGTGAGAAATTGAAGAAGCTGCTGTATGGTAACTGGATCTGTGGTGTGGAGATTGGTTGGAGGTGAAGCGTCTGGCATCCGGAGCGGAACGACTAAATCAGGATGTTGTTGATCAGGTTGAGGTTTATTTTTGCATTTATAACTATAGGCCGGATGTTGGTCGTGGCAAGTGGGACATTCAGGTGGCTGCTGAAGATTAGTGCAAAGGCGCGTATGATGTGGTCCTGTGCAATGTCCACAGACTGGCGGATTTTTGCAATTAGCAGTGTTGTGGTCATTGTATATTTGACAGTTTTCACATCGCACAGGAAGAGGAGCTGGAGTACCTGACGGTTCAACCCTGTAACGACGTTTGTAAATGTATGCGCCAGTAGTGAGCAATGTGTCGATCGTATCTTGTGAAGCTGTAAGAACGCGCACCATGTATGTTGCCCCTTGATTGTTCCGTATGCGGATGACTTTGTGAATGTTATGTCCCTCATGTTGAAGTTCTTCATGAATTTCGGTGTCTGAATATGTTGGGTCAACTCCCCGGATGACAACAGACAGAAATGGTGGGCGTTTTGGTGGTGGTGCTTGTTTCTGTCGTGCAGAGGAGAGAGATGTAAGACTGGCGTTCTTCCCAAAGATCTCAAACGAGGCCTTGTTTCGAACGGTGATAGCGAACTGCGGGTCTGTGGACTTTAAGATGTAACCGTTACGAGTCTTGATGACTTCTGCTAGTGGAATGCTTGGTAGATACTTCCGTAGTTGTAATGTGATGAACTTCTCATTGCTGTACTTTGTGTCAAAATTTTGAAGTAGGAATGAATGAAGAATGTGGCGATTATGAAACTGATTATTGGTGAGAGATGTTGGAGAGTTTAGAATAGTTGTATTGCTATTCTCAGCGGCTGCATCCATATCAGAAGTTGCTGAAATGTTGTCTCTGTGCTGCTTCTTCGACTGATGACGAGGCTGCTTGATAGTATCAGCATACAATTGTGAGTTTCGTGGGGACCTAGAACGGGTGGAGACATTTGAAGCTGATGAAGCTGTAGAGCTACCGGATATGGTTCGCTGCCGGATGCCAGTGTCCTTCCGCTTGACCACCTTCGTGCTCGAAGCGGTCGGAGTGACAAATACCGGAGGAAGACCACCGTGCCGTCCATCCACCTGTGGTCCAGAAGCAGCTTGATCTGCCATAGCAGAGACCGATAGATTTCGAAAGAGCCGTGAGACCCGAAAATGATGTGTAGTGAGTTATGAATATGATGAAGGTAGGACAACCCGTTTGGATAGTTGCCCAGGAGGAGCGGCTCCTCTGGCTCGATCCGTAGATCCGGACGCCCTTGGCTTGATAAGTCTGACGGACGGATCTCTAGAAAGAAACAGAGGAAGAGGCTCAGGATATGGAAAAGGAAGAATAATTCAAAAATCGTCACCATATGCAAGGTAACGCTTCAGAGCAAGCTCTGGGTAAGTATGATGGTGATCACGGTCACGGTCACGGTAATTTTCAAGTTTTGAGTAGAGTATCGGGCCGAAGCCCCAGACTCCATGAGTTAGATGGTATAAAAGATATATGCAACATGTGCAGGTGGTTTGTTGGGTAGTACTATTGTTTTGTTAAGCGTGGTAGACTACATCGGCAACTGTCGCAGAGTAGCAGATGATGATATCAGTGCGATCGCTGGAAAGATATTAAATGCGTGGCGTGCGATAGACATTTCGTAGAGCGAATTCGGTGCCGATGTTAGCTATTGCTGGATTAATGTGTCGGGGTAAAGTACGCCAGAACTTACTGTGAAGATGTCGCAGTAGTTCTCTAACAGTAGGAAGTTCCAAATCTTCCAGAATTTGTCTGTTTCGCGTATATCTGTCGTGACCAGTGATTATACGACCAGCTCTAGTTTGCACACTTTCAAGTGTTCGACGGAGACTGTATGAAGCGTGTTGCCAAGCAGGGCATGCATATGTGAGGGTGGACAGAACTATCATCTTAAGTATGTGAACGCGGACCTCATGAGAAATGGAACTGCAGCGGAAGATGGGATATAACGCTGAGATTTTTCGTAAAGCTCTTTGCTTGATGTTGCTGATATATGCAGCGAAAGTTAGCCCACGGTCTAAGGTCACTTCCAAGTATTTGGCGTGGGTGGCGTGAGGAATATGTGCGTTCTCATAGATAAGGTATCGAGGGACGCGGATGCGTTGTCGGCTGTGGATGACAGCACAACTTTTGTCTGTATTTACTTTAATCCTCCAACGTCTTGCCCATTCCTGAAAACTTCTTAGTTGTCTTTGCATATAGATGTAGCATTGTGTAAGAGAGCTACTGGTCGTAAAAAAGGCAGTATCATCGGCATACGTTGCGAGAAAGCAATGTGGTAGGGTCGGAAGATCTGCTGTATACAGAGTATATAAAAGAGGTGAAAGTACAGCGCCCTGTGGAACACCTGCTTTGATAGTCCTAGAGGAGGATTTGACACCGTCAACAGACACATGAAATTCTCTGCCAATGAGGTAAGAACGAAGTAAATGCAGAAGACGATCTGGAAGACCCTGGGTGTATAGTTTATATAATAGCCCTGCTAACCAGACTTTATCAAATGCTTTGGAGACATCCAGATATACTCCAAGGGTGTGTTGTTTTCTGTTGAAAGCCACTGTTAAGTGATCTACTACGCGTACGAGTTGCGTAGTAGTACTATGTTGTGCACGAAACCCAAACTGATGGGATGGTATGAGATCGTTATTGACTATATGCTGTCTTAGCCTCCAGAGTAACACACGCTCAAATAATTTACTTAAGTGTGACAAAAGACTGATCGGCCTATTATTTTCCGGGAGCAGCGGATTTTTTCCAGGTTTGGGTATGGTAATGATTCGAGCTTCCTTCCAGGTCTTTGGGAAGTAGCATAGTTGAAGGATGGCATTAAATAAATAAGTTAAGAAGACCAGTAATTTCCTTGTTGGGTGTTTCAGTATCTCAGTTCGAATCCCGTCAGGCCCAGATGCTGTCCTTGCCGGCAGACGTTTGATGTGTCTTTCTATTTCCCGAGGTGTTACTAAAGTGATATCATCTGTGGGGTTTTGTTTACTTATGGCATATAAGGTGGTTCGAATGTGCTGTTGGAAATAAGGATCGAGAATAGCTCTGTTGGGCTGGAACTGCTTTTCCAAAGAGTCGGCGAAAATATCCGCTTGCGACTGAGGGTCTTGAGTCAGTCCTTGGGGTCCTTGTATGACTCTAGCTTTTGAAGCGTTTGTAGTACGTTGGAATGCTTTGGAGTACGTCCAGATTTTGCGATCATTTACTGTAACATTTCGAAAAGTGTCTTCCCAGTATTGTTGGTTTTGTCGCATAGTCAGTATCTTGAGCTTTGCACGCAGTTTGTTCCATAGTGTCTTATATGCTGGATGTAGTGTGTGCTGCCATCGACGCCTAGCCCAGCGTTTTAGATGGATATACAGTTGTAGATGAAAACTGTCGCATTGACCGGTTTGGGTTGAAGAGATTTTGATGGTGGTGCTCGCTGCCTCTGCAGTACGAAGTGCGAAAGTGACGTGAGAAACTGCTTGTTCGATGTCCTCAATAGTGGCTGGTCTATCTCGTAGATCGATCATATTGTTTAATTCCTGTTTAAATACATACCAATCAGTTTCTGTTGTTTTGATGAGAGGGCTGGTATGTGCGAGGGTGCGGTGTGAAACGTGGAAAATGACAGGATCGTGATCAGAGTCTAAATCCGAGATGACATAGGGATGTACAGTAAAGGATACATCTTTGCAAATAGCAACATCAAGAACATCGGGTTGACCACCGAATTTTGGATGATAAGTCGGGTCTCGTGGAGCACTGATAATGAAATTAGACGTTAGGATATATTGGTGTAAGGCGTCCCCTGCGTTGTTAGGTTTAATTGAGTGCCATTCGCCATGCTTAGCATTAAGATCTCCAGCCAAGATGACTTTTGGTCCTAAGCTAGCTATGATATCAAATCTGTGGGCTCTAGTTGCGTGGCTGGGGACCTGTACCCAGTGACCAATATTAGTGGAATACCTGGAGTTATTAGCTCAACAGCAAGGGCTCCAAAGTAAGTAGGGGTGGTATTGTAATCAACCTCACTGGGAATGACTTTTTGATGATAAGTAACAATCCTCCTTTCTGTCTACCCACTCTATCCTGTCTGTACACAATGTAGTTAGGTAAGCGCCAGCTAGTGATTCGAGCAGTAAAATGCGTTTCTTGTACAAACATAATATCAACTTTATGTTGGATGAGAAATCTAATAAGTAGCTTTTTCTGCCCTTCAAGACCATCTGCATTCCACGTAGCAATAATAAGGGAGTGATGGAGAACCTTGGATTTAGAAGCAGCCATCGTCAACCATTTCCGCTATAGTTTCTATTACAACTGCAGCCTTAGAAGCTGAATCGACTGCTTGTCGGAATCATGTAATCCCACGTTTAATATGAGTTATTATTTTACGGAAAGGTAATTCCTTGAGGAAGGAAAGAACGGACTTTAAGTCCAGATCTTCTTTAGAGTTCCCTTGATTGAGTGCAGAAGTTGACTCGATGTTGGAAGAAATGGGAGCTTCAGGATCATTTTCTGTAGTCATTGGCTGGTTATTAACAGAAGTGGGAATGGAGGTTTTCTCTGTAGTTGGTTGTTGTAAATTTTTCTTGGGTGCTTCTGGGTGTTTCTTGGGCTGCTGTGCCGGTAATTTTAGTGCTTCAGAGTAAGACTTAAATACCGGGCAACCACGGTAATTTGCCGGGTGATCCCCCTGACAATTTGCACAAGTGGCGGGTGTTGATGTGCCTGGTTTACTGCAAGACTGTGTGAAATGCAGTTGTCCACATTTGAGACACCTCGGGTGAGCTTGGCAGGTATCTTGAGAATGCCCGAAGCGTTGGCACCTGTAACATTGCAGCACTGAAGGAGGCTTATAGGGTTCGATCTGGACCTTGTAGTACAGCAAGTTATTAATTGCATATATTTCTTTAACAGCTGCAGTTCTCTCCAAAGCTACCAAGAACAATGGCATCATTATTTTCTTATCATCAGTCTTGCTTTTGCGAGACATTTGGTGGACACTTATTGGTTTGAAGCCTAATCGTGTAAGTTCTTCCTTCAGGTCATCTAATTCGGTGTCAATAGGCAGTTTACGGACAACTACCTTTATGGGCCTTTCATTTTTTGCTACTCCTGTGGCATATTCAGTTTTTGTTTGCTCACAGTAAGCTTTGATAGCGTTATAGTCATCTTTGGTAGCCGCTTGAATTCGGATGCGCTCCTTATTGGGCTGAGCTAAGGGAGGCTCCTTCAATGCTCGCGACAAGGTCTTTATAAATGTATATGTGTTCGTTATTCCGTATATGAAAATCGGAGGCGGCCTGAAACTGGAGAGCTTGTTAGTCGGTGCATTGCTGTTGCTGGTACTAGTATTATCTGCTTGTTCAGGTGACAAAATATCGAACCTATTACTGGTGGGAAGAGGTGGATATTCTTGGGTGCTATTAATTAGTTTTTCTGCCTTGTTGAGGTTCTCCAAAGAAGACCTTCGTCGCTTGAGTGTTCCCACCACTGTGAAATCCATATCGTCAGTGTTATGGGACGTTGATGGCTGCGAATCACTTGAATGTTTAAGTGTAGTTGTCGTTTTCACTTTTTGCTTCGCTGGAGCGGTTGATTGCTTCTTCTTGCCTAAAGGCAGAAGAAAATCTTCCGGTTTATACGTTGATCTTATTATTTTGCCCCTGATACTAGGATTTTTGGATGATTGTGTCTTCTTCTCTGTCTTGACTGGGGGCTTCTGAGAAGCCATCTTGATAGCGAAAGTGGGAGATGGCGCCAGCTTACCACTAAGGAGGGTAGTGGAGTACTTACGAAAAGATATGTTCTTAGAGCGTTGCTCTAAGGTTGTACTTTAATAATACTATGGCTTTTCCTCCGAAGAGGAAGCACAAAAAAATGTAATCGTTAGCCGGTAGAGATGCCTGAGTCGTCAACTGGTTTGTTCAACTACCTCTGCCTCCGAAGAGAAGAGTATCAAAATAAGTCGTTAAGCCTAAAGAATAGCAAGGTCGTCTAAAGATAAGATCAATTTAGTGTGTCCGCCTCCGCAGAGGCACAAAACAATTCGACGGTTGTTTCCTTTACCTCGATGAGGTAAGTAATCCAACCGTATGCAAGATGTTCGCGAATAAAATTCAATCAAGGGGGATGGAAAACCCAAATGACTTGTTTATTTTTCTCCGCCAGCTACGGATACCCTATTTTTTTACCTCGTTAGAGATTCCAGGTGGCCAGTTCATGATGGTGATTTTTTTTTTATTTTTTTACAAGGTTAAACCGGTCAAGGGGTACACCCTTTCTTCGGGATGGGCGTGAAGGGAAAGCTAAAGGATAGGTGAGAGAAGGTGAGGGCTAAGTGATTTATTTTATTTTATTTTATTTTATTTTATTTATTTATTTATTTATTCATTTTCAGTGCATTTTATTTTGGGGTTTGCATTGATTAATGTGGTTGGGTTTCTATATTCTTTATTTCTTTATTTATTCAGAACATCCAATTCATATATCGTACTCTTCAAATATGGAAGGCATCATTTAGGTATCTATAAGCGGTGAGAAATTGAAGCTAGGAGTTCATCCACGGGATAATGAGATGATAGATGAATGCAGTGCAATTAGACAAGACAAAACACAAGGAAAATGGTTAGTAGAGACAAATGCAGGGTTAGCTTCTGTTCTGTGGCAACTCAGAACTAATGAGCACAGATGAGCCTCTGGAGCCACAATGATGAGTACTAGTGCAAAGATGGATAGATGTGCCGTGATAAATGGTCAGGGTGGTAGATGGCAAAATCTTGTTTAGTAGGATCGTTGTCATCAAGGGTATTGGAGTACATTGTGAGAAGATGTTGAAGAGGGGTATCAAGATATTGAGAAGATGTGTCTAGCAGGATGTCTATATGAATGGCGTCAAGAATAAGGGGATTACCTGACTGAATGCCTTTGGTGATGTACTTGGAAGCGGGTTTGTTCGAGATGTTGAAGAATGGTAGGAAAAGTAATTCTCTCGTAGAGTAGTGCGGTAGGGGACGGAAGGCGAATGCGAAAAGCTAGTCGAAAAGCGTGGCGTTTAATGATTTCTAGTCGCTGATACAGTTGTGGTGGGGCAGATATCCATGCAGTATGGCCATGAGTGAGTGCCGGTCGGAGAAACGATTTGTATGTTGTAAGAACAGTTTGTGTATGGAGGAACCATGAGGTACCTACTAAGCTTTTCAGTAAAGCTAATCGTTTAGTGGCTTGAGTTTGGATCTTCTGCAAATGGGGTTTCCAAGTCAATTTACTATCGAAGATCACTCCGAGATATTTAACATTGGAAGTTGGTAATATGGGAGTGCCTTGAACTGAAAGACGTAGCAAGTTAGGATTTCGACGAATTTTGGAGGGACGTTTTTGAATAATGAGGGTTTGGGTTTTTGAGGCATTGACGGAGAGTTTCCATATGTCACACCAGTTGATAAAAGCATCTATGGCTGGTTGTAGAGTGCGATTAATATGTTGAATAGATTTTCCAAGAGTCAAAAAAGCGGTATCGTCCGCATATTGAAATAAGTGAATATTCGCCGGTAGGGGTGGCATGTCTGTTACGTAAAGTATATACAGTAACGGGGAGAGAACACAGCCTTGAGGTACTCCAGTGTGTAGGAATATAGGATGAGATATGGTAGAATTTATGAGGATATATGCGAGTCTATTGGCAAGGAAGGAATGTATAAGGCGGACATAGCTAGTGGGTAAGTGAAATTTGTGAAGTTTATATAGCAACCCTTGATGCCATACTCTATCAAACGCTTTTTCTAGGTCGAACAGTAGAAGACAAGATGGGTGAGAAGAATTATAATGATTGGTGATGGTGTTACTGAGGCGAAGTAATTGGTCATTCAGACTAATGCCAGGGCGAAAGCCTGCTTGGTGAGTAGGAATGATATTACTATCTGTGAGATGAGCATGAAGACGTGTAACAAGAATTTTTTCAAAAATTTTACTAAGGCAAGAAGTCAGTTGGATAGGCCTATATGAGGAAACATCATGAATTGGTTTGTCGGGCTTAATGAAGAGAAGGACCTTGGAGACTTTCCAATCAGGTGGATAGTAGCCTGTGCGTAATATGAAGGTGTAGATAGATGCTAGGAGCTGTAGAAGTACTGGGGGAGCCGCCTTGATTAGCTTATACGTGATAGAGTCAAAGCCCGGAGCTGTTGAGCGTTTTCGATGGATGATAGCTTGGATATCTGCCGGAAGAATTTCAGAGGTTAGGTTATTATCAGGTTCCAAAATATGTGTACAGTCAGGTTGGAGAAATCGGTTTTGTGGGTCACAAAATCGTGCTATGCGACGATAAATTGGTCTATTAACCAGTTGAGGTGGTGGAGTGAATATTTGCTGAAAATAAGTTGCGAAAGCATTTGCCTTCTCGAGATCGGTGTGAAGAGGATGGGTATTGAGCATGATAGGGTAAGTAGGTCGTTGGAATTTTCCAGTAAGTAATTTGAATTTTTGCCAATATTGAGTAGGATTGGATTTAATGGAAAGAGAATTACAGGCTCGCGTCCACTGTCGGCGCTTATAGGCAGAGAGATAATTAGAGACCATTCTGTTCCATTGGCGATGGAGGCGAAGTGCGTCAGGATTTCGAGTTCGTTGATAGTCCCTAAAGGCTTGTCGTGATGCAGTGATGATTTGACGATATTGAGGTGGTACAGGCGGTTTATGAGGGAAACGCATCTTAACAGGTATATGATCTTGAGCTGCTTGTAAGATTGTCTCTTGAATTTTGTCGGTAAGATGGTAAAGATCCTGTTCAGAAGTAGGAGCAGGTACGGAATGCAGTACTCTGGTAATATCTGATTGGTAAGCGTTCCAGTCAGCATGCTGATAGTCATAGTATTTGATAGATTCAGGCTGTCGTGTGGGTTGTATAGGTGAGGTGATATCGATCAAAATTGGAGCGTGATCACTGCCAAAAGGCGGGAGAACACGGATGTTTGCGATATTGAGCGTAGTAGAGGTTATGATGACATCAGGGGTTGTATCGCTGATTGGTCTTGAGGCAGAAGGAAAATCTTTGATTTCAGCTGTCAGGTGATTTTGGACATAGGTTATGAAGTATGTACGTTCTCGATTCGACCGGCTATGGAAGTTGATATTTGACATAATGATATAATGGCGAAAGTGATTGTTGATGTAATGAAAGAAATCATAGGGAATTGGATGGCCTGGACGAACATAGATAGTAGCTACTGTTATGGTTAGGGATTTAAAGTAGATTGTATTAAGATTATGTTCTGGTAGAGGCTGGAGGAGATTGTGGGGTAATGTATGAGTGCGGACAGGAAGCTGTCGGTAGCAGCCTATTGCTGTTCCGCCTTGCGCTCTGAGGACATTTCTGGCACAGTCATAACGAAATAACTGATATCCAGGAATTTTGAATGGTAAACTGGGTGTAAGAAATGTTTCATTGAGCGCAAAGGCACATACTTGTTCTTCACGAATGAGTTGTTCGAAAACGAGTTTGTGTTTTAAGACGGATCGAATATTTAAGAACAAGAAGGTGAAAACCATAAATCTAAGAGTCCAAGTCATGTTGAGGTTCAATTGGGTGGAAAGTGAAGTGTACGTGAGGTCCTGAGTAGGTGGCTTGAAGCTGGACTTTAAAAAGAGACTTGGCAGTGTTTGTGATTTGTAGTAGGATATGGTCTCTAAGAAAAGGATGAACATTTTGAAGAACGATGGTAGTAAATCGTATCATGTCTTCTATGGTGATTGGGTCTCTAATGGAGTTATTGGTAGGAGTTGATTCGTCGTTTGTACGGACAGAGACAGTTAGATTGGGTTTATCTGGTAGAGGTTGCGGTTTAGCCTTACATTTGTAGGAATAGGTAGCATGAGTTTCGGAGCAGGTATTGCATTTAGAAGCGGCTTGTAGATTGGGGCAGGATTTGGTATTGTGATTGCCAGTGCAGTATCCACAGATAGGAGTTTTGGTACATTGAGCAGTGGTATGTTGATTGTATGCTTGGCAACGTGCACAGCGTACGGATAGAGGAGCCGGAGTTTTAGAAGGTTCTACGCGATGTCTTTTACAATAGATGGAAGCACCGTAAAGAAGGAGGTCATCGATGGTATCTTTAGAATTGGTGAGCACTCGTACCATATAGGTAGGTCCATTTTGGCCGATGATTCGAATACATTTGGTGATTTCATGTCCAGCATAGCGTAGTTCGTCTTCGATTTCTGCGTCAGTGTAGTCTGGAGGTACATCTCGGATGACGACTGAGAGTTGTGGAGGTCGCCGAGGAATAGGCGGTTGTTTTTTGGAGGAAGGTGAAAGGCGTTGCATAGTGGCCTGTGGGCCTAAAATTTCGAAAGAGGCCTTATTTCGAAGTTTTGTAGAGAAGTTGACGTCCGGAGATTTGAGAATAATCCCATTCCAGGTGAAGATGATGTCAGCAATATCTGCTCTCGGCATATATTTTTGAAGTTGAAAATAGACAAGTTTTGGTGTTCTAAATTTAGTATCATATTTTGTGAGCAGGAAATTATGGATGGTAGGTTTGGTAGAAGCAGATCCGGATGGTCCAGTAGAAACATGTTCCAAGTCCATGTCAGTTAGTTGGTCTGTAGTAGAAGATTGGTTTGGCACCTGATAAGTGTAAACTGGAGATCTTGAGCGTGCTCGTTTTTCGGAACTTGTTGATTTGTCAGATGATCCTAATAAAGTTCGTGTTTTGCGGGAGAGGTCGGTGAAATGAGGTTTTTCTTTAGGTTCTGGTTTTGAAGAAGGTGGTCGACATACTCCTGGTAGTTTATGCATGATGGAAACGAGAGAAGACAGTTATAATAGCAAAAACGGGGCACTCAAGGAGTGTTGCCCGTGTATTAAGTTGAGCAAACTGAGTGTTTCGAGGCGATCGTAAGAATAGATGTGAAGAGGAAGCCCACTGTGGCTCTCACTTGAGGCAGCAATACGTCCTCGCGGAGATGTCGGTCAGTGCAAGCACTGGCCCTCCACAAAAAAATTGAGAAGATGAATAGGTGATGATGGCCACGGGCTCCCACTTGAGTCAACAATACGGACTGCAAGGGGATGTCGATTGTCTATAATAGAACAATCCTCCCAAAATGAACAATAATGGTAGAAAATGCTCGCAGAGCGTTACTGATCGTTCCCAGACCTTGAATCGATAATCGATTCTGAATTCTGAGTCGAGTTCTCATGATGGTGATGATGAGTCTTTTCGTTATGTAAACTCGTCATTACTTATTCACTGTGAGCTCCGAAATGAATGGTACAAAGTATTGACAGATTTCACATTATATTAAAAATAGGGGATATAGTATACAAAAGTGCCTCGTTACTTCCCGAGGACGCACGAAGTGCGGTCTTTTACAGATTATTCACTGAACATCTAGGAACTTAAAAATGGGGTAAAAAAGCGAGTGTCGTTCACTTTTGTGGTGGTACGAATATAAAGAACAACGTATGTATTTCACTTTTGGGATCGTACAACTTGTTTATTTTGATCCTCGGTGAACTCTCTTCAACTGTTTGAGAGTTGTATGCAGTAGTAGCAGGTCTACCGTGATTGATTAACAATTTTTGAAGGGTTGTTTTCAAGGGTTGTTTCGTGAAGGTTTGGGCTCATTCCGTAGAGGTTTTTCTGAGCTCGCGGTTTTTTTTTTTTTTGTTACTTTCGCTTATTGGTAATTTGCATTTTCGGGATTTTCTTGCGGGCCGTATAACGTCCTGCAGTTCTACACAGAGGTTCCGCCTACATGGGGGTGCCATTTTTTTTGTTTTTTTTTGTTTTGGTTCTGCGCATATTGACGGAGCTTGTGCTTTGTGTTCTGCAGGTGGCAGTACGGTAGGAAGAAGATGAAAATGGTGATATTTGTACGTGTAAGTAAGTAAAGTGCGTGGATCGTGAAGTAAATGTGCGATCTTAATCTTTTTTTTTATTTGTGCTTTAAAATCTTGTATTGCAGATCTTGTATTGGAGATAATAAGTGATTTTTTCTGTTGATTGATAGTTTAATGTATTAAAATTTCAGCACGTTGGCGGTAAGCATTTCTATGTTGCTCAGTAGGTCATTGTAGGCATTAACGTTTCCACACCTTTATATTTCGTGATTAACAATAATATAGCCCTTGTACTTCGGGCTATATGTGCGCTTTTTCGCTTGGTACTCCCTCCCTAATTTTTATTGCATTCTTAAAATGGCCCTTGTACTTACAGATGTTCTTCTAAGAATGTGTTTTTTTTATATGGTATGCGAAGAATAATAATGTGCCCTTGTATATTTTGTATGAGTATATGTGGGGCATTTGAAACACATATCGCATGTCACGTGCACGTGGATGCTTCTTACTGTTGCACTATGTATAAAAATGATTTTATTACATGTAGAAGTATTAATAGAACACGGAAGAGACCCAGATCATGTTGTATTCACACTTCATATTGGAGTGTGAATACAACATGATCTGGGTCTCTTGCGTGTTCTATTACCACTTCTACATGTAATAAAATCATTTTCATACGTAGTGCAACAGTAGCAAGTATGCACGTGCACTGGACATAATGAGGTCCTCTTGTATACTATTACCAAAATAGGTATTCTCTATCGAAAACGAAGATATTTTCCTTAAGATTTCGTAAAAGAATTCTATATTTTTTTTCTGATTGACAATATTTTAGGACTATTTGCAAGATCGTAGGTGCTGTCATCAGGTGTGAAGATGTTAACTACTGAAGAAGTAGCTTTCACGAAACAATTTGTTTTTGTACCCACGAGCACTAACTATATAATGCCGTAGTTCTATCTGAGTTTTACGTTAATGCGACTACATGAAAAACATTCTACACTCGCAACTAAATTTACGGGGAAACTACTTGAATTATGAGCTAGCGGGTACAAATAATCACAATTTTCTTCCATTATTCGTAGTTCACTTACTTCATATTTATTTATTTTTTAATTTTTAATATTTATACGGAAATTCTTAGGGAACTTCGTCTTGACGTAGAAATTAGAATTTGGAAGTGTTCGCCGCAGTCTTAGTCAGGGACGTAATGGAGGGTATACGCGGGTATACGGCAGGGGCAAATCCAGGACCGACTTCTGGGGGGAGGGGGCGATGGGTTGTCATACTGCTACTTTTAAGGGCTCCAAACTTTGGGATGAGTTTTATTTATATATATAAAATAAGAAAGTTTCCTCTTCTGTGGGGGCGATCGCCCCCCCTGGATCCGCCCCTGGTATACGGCGTATATCCACCTTTAAGTTTTGGAAACTATCGTATACCCATCTGAAATGTAGGAAGTACGTGGGTATACGCTACATTCGATTCATAGTATCCTGACTTAATTAAGAAAAAAACTACTAATTTTCATGTACCGTATTTAAAACCAAAAGAAAAAAATCACTAAACAACTTGTCGTCAGGCTGTGGTCGCGAATGATGTCTAAATTTTTTAAAAATGTTTGCGTTTTCGGGGTGTGGGAATCGAGTTTTCTGAGAATCCCTTGTATGATGGTAAACGTCACTGAACCTGCAGTGGCTTTTCCTCAATATGTCACATGCGCTGTCCTTACCTCCTGAAAGCTGACCTCTGGTACTATAGTAAAATAAAGACAAGCTGTTTCCAAATGTTTTTCTTGGAATCTATAGAAACCTTTTTGTTTCTAAAGATCATTGGGAGATTGAATTGAGGGTGAGGAGGGTAAAGAGTAGGGCGTATATCCAGGTGGTGACATTAAAGTTGATCTGTTTTGACACAGCAATGGCAACAGTTTTCAGGCCCTCTTTGATCCAAATTGAAAGTCTACATATTGGATACAATTTGAGCAAGGCAATACGTAATGGAACCACTTCCTTTCCAATCGTGTTAGGAGGTTCCGAAAAAATTAGTCTTTACTTTAGTTCAAAGGATAAGAGGAAAAGGAAATGAAATATTTAAGGTTAACGTCCCACGGTTATGCCGGATAGGTGAAACGAGACGGTGATAATGAGAAATGAGTGAAATGGTGGAATGAAGAAAGTGGGAGGAAACGGGAGAACCCCGAGAAAACCCACGAGCACGGTGTTTGTCCACCACAATGTCCACACGGCGCGAGCTGGGATCGAACCAGGGACCCCAAGCACCGGAAGTGAACGCTCTACCACTGAGCCACCGCGGCCCCCAGGATAAGGGGAAATTAAATGAATATATTTGCGCCAACAAATCGTTGGCCCTCACAGAAATAACAAAACAACGTGACCTATCCTCGGTCTAGTTGAAGCTTTCACCGTCCTTCCCAATACTATCAAATACAACAGCGAACTTTGGATTAGTACTGCTCATTTATAGCCGCAATTGACATCAAACAAAGTGGCAATTGATTTTCATAAATACTCAGCAGCTAGTACTAGTAGTAGTTTTTCCGCGAGCTACTGGGCAAACAAATAACAACAAAAGGATGGTGTAAAAATAAACATTTTTCTTTGTTGTTTCGTTTTCGTTAAAAAATATTTGAAGAAAATTTGTTAACAGGAGGAGGTAGAAAACAAAAGTCAGGAATAGCGTATGAGAACGTGGGTCACATCAATATTTGAACATTTCAGTAGAGCTGTCACTTGTAGTAACCGAACTTCATTTGCTTAGTAGTGTTTAAACTTTCTTTTTGGGTTACGAAATAAGAGTTCTTCGCAATTTGCAAGATATCCAAGAAAGTGTTAGAAACTTGGTTAAAAAGGATAACAGGCAATAACTGTGTAATTCCGTTGACGAAAATGTAAAAGCAAAGATATCAAGTTAATAGGGAAGAAAAATCCAAAGGACAAGTTAATTTGCCAGCTATTTCCTCAGAAGAAGACATAAGTTTATTTATTTATTTATTTATTGGTTTCACATTATGCAGGTTGTTATGGCATCTCCGGCATGATGATGAAGATGTCAGGGGGATAAGGTCATTCGTTAAAGACATTGCAAAGGAGATTAATTGAGGCCGATAAGTTAGGCACTATTCCGATATTTGTGTGGTGCGAATGAAGAAAAACCTGTCAAGATGGCTGAACTGCAAAGAGGTTTCCACACCTTCTTCACGAATTTATTATTATTATTATTATATGAATTTACACCTATAATAACGGCCCAGGTTTAAATTTGGCTGTAAACAGCTGTGTGAGTAATTCTATTTTTGAAAAATGCTTAGCCGGCCATCCTCACTGTTCTTTTCAAGCTTTTCTTTGATAGGTTAAGTGAATGCTGGAATAGTACACCAGCTTATAAGTTGGGGCAGCGCCCTTTTCTAATCCGTTTGTCTGATAATGTGCACAAGATTTAATAATTTAATAAGCAGTGATGGAACACTTTTCAATATCTGAGAAAATATCTGATCACAGAAGTTGTAATTTACCTAGAAGAGCTAGACAAGTGGGTTTTCTTATTTGCTTCCTCTGTTTTAATTTCTAGAAAAAATTAAAAATTCAAATTTGAATTTAAAAAGTGGAAAAGCTCCCATATTTTAGTTTACAACTTTATTTGTATTTGGAAAGACTTTTAGGAGAGCACTTTTTGTCTTTATCTATTTTACGTTTTTTCCCTGGGTATGTAATTGTTTTATTTTATTTATTTAACAATTACCAGCTACAACTAAGAGGCCATTTTATACTGGAGAGCTAACAGCAATAATAACAATGGAAAGGATTTGAGAAGGTTTCGGCCATGGCCTGTTTACGGGGTACTATCTCGGGATTTGCGTGGTAGGACTGTGGAATCGAACCCATGACTTCCCGAGGGGAACGCTCTAACAACTGAGCTAGTTCGCTCGGTAAGATTGTCGTTTCTGATTTTTTCTTTTTGAATTGTTCCTGCGGGAAACTTGAGCCTCGACCCGAAAAAAATTATTGGAGTAAAGTTTTAGATGGGTATATCGATACTACCCGGCTCCAACTTCTGAGCAGGCATCAGGACGTAATTCAGCCATAAATTGGCTTTGAATTGGAAGTACAACCATTTCTTCAACCTGACCTACTTAACGCAGAGAGTTAAATAAGGTCTTAAATTAACCTATGATACTATAAATAATCTTTTTCTTAGTCTCTGGTTGATAGGTTAAATTGTTCGATAACTATTCTCCGAAATGTAGCTCTCCATCCGGGTTTTTATTTTTTGTCACTTCATATACATATCCTGCTTGTTCGAACCTTAATAGTGCAAAAAGTAATAAGTGTTAGAGGAAACGTTGTGGTGAATTTCAGAGGAAACCACACATGTGTTATCAGGAAATACCAAATTCAAGAGTATGGAGAAAGTAGATACAGAATTTCACAAGTTAAGTCAAGGTCTCATAGATAATTGTGGATTAAATGGAGTAAGGTTTAATTAAGTCTTGCATAATCTCCCAAATATCTTGAATGTGGCAGTTTTCGAAAATACGAGTATGGTTTCCCCTTAAATTTACCATCGTACAGCTTCTTTTAACACTGTTAGTCTTTGAGCAATTAATGCTCAAAGTTCAATTTTCTGCACTTTCCCGCGCTCGTAAATCGAAAAGCGTGCTGTTTTCGACTTAGGTGTAATAAACATTTTTTGCTTCTTTTCGTGTCCCGAAGCGATGTAATACGAACTATGAAATACCGTGTATATACATATATTTACATCCGTTAATGATTATGAAACCAAACACTATTCGAAGCTTTCTTGCTCCCACTGGAAAACGTGAACTATATTAATATTTATTTGCATATATTGTTATTGTAGACTGTTCCCATAATGCCCACCAACTTAGATTTTACAAAATTTGAGAAATAAATTTCACTTTTTATTTTGTGGTCAATTTGAAGACATTTTGTTATACTACCATTAAGCAACCCCTATACATCATATTAAGAATCAATCATTATGAAACGATTACATACACAACAATTTCTCCGAAATCTCTACTTTTAAGTAAGTTATGTCAAATTTTAGGGCACTTTTAAGGCTTTTGATATTATTATTATTATTACTGAAGTGTAGTGAGTTAAATGGTTTGCTTTGTTCCTGCCTAGTAGGCACTGTGCTGAACAAACATGTGTGTAGGTTTTCTCCGGATTCCGCTTCCTACCACTTTCTTTATTCCAAAATTTCTTTCATTCCCATCATCGACGTCTTCTATAGCATAGCCGGCATAACCATTACTTAAAAACAAATTTTCTTAGGTCTCTTGTGAGTTCAGTAGCTCTACTTTCTACATGAAGTTTGCCTAGAAACATTCCTCTTAACATTTAGCTAGTTGTAGGGACGTATGCAGAGGGTATGTCCTAATCATCCTGACACTTTTCTGCTAAAGTAAAAAAAAATGTGCGACGTTGATTTGCACAAGCACCTTGACCACTGAACCGCGAAAGCTACGAGGTAAACGATTCGTCTTCAGTCTGGTTACGTTTCGTTTCTGTGCCTCCGCTTGGAAAGTTGTATGTTATGTTTCTTTGATTCAAAACATCTTTCTTATTTCTTTTGTGAATAATTTTCGGCAAACTTTATATTAATAACTTGTGTTGTTCTTAAACCTTTGAGTCACAAGTTTTTATTTTTCTCGACAGGAAACTACAGATAGACAGATTTAATTCTCATACTTCGCATTTGTTTCAAAGCATTCGCCATTACATGGTCAAAGACTTGTCCGCCACGTTACAGATTAACCAAGAGAAATTCATTTTCCGGTAACGGAAGTTTCACGTTTCGGATTACGGTAAATTATGAAATTCGGTAAAATTCCGAAATTCAGAAAAATTCCGGAATTCAGAAAAATTCCGGAACTCCGAAAGAATCCGAAATTTAGAAAATTCCGAAATTCAGAAAAACCCAGGAATTCGGAAAATCCTGGATTTTTCCGAATTACGGAAGTTTACGAATTCCGGAATTTTTCTGGTTTACTTTCGCAAGTACGGAAAGTAAAAATTTCGGAATTGGCCATCCCTAGTTTATACACAACCTTTCAGAACACTAAACTAGTAGCTGTCTACAAAAAAAAAAAAAAAAAAAAAACAAGTAATGCAAAGCATTTTGTATCTTGCAATACGTCATGTATTAAAATCCGACAGCAGTTCCAATATCTTACCAGATATTGCATGTAATTAGCTACTGGAAGCTGAGGTGTGAAGAATTGTATTGTGTCTTGTCTTTTTGTGTCTTATACAACCCTGCAAACCACTGAATATCTAAACGGCTTTCGTTAAATCCAAGTTGTAGTACTCACAGTTACATCCGTTTGTGTCTATATGATCGTGTTAGTAAAGCTTACTATATGATAGCGTTAGTAAGTCTTTGTCTGCTCTTCTGTAAAGTTGTGATACAATCTACTACAGGATACAGAACGAATTATCAATTTAACCAAGTTGTTGGATTACTACACATCTGCTTCCGCCTCTGTCAACACTTGTCGATCTCGTTGACGCGAAATATTTACTTTCTATACCCCTTTCTTCGTTTACTGAACTAAACAGTAATTATTGTGAATTATATTACTGCGCATGCCTCGTAGATAAATATTTCTGATACCAATAGTTTCCGTTTTGTTCAAGGTTTGTTCTTTTTCTTATTTCCAGCATGACCCTTTTATTACATTATATAAAGAGCATGTAGGTCTAAATACGTCATGTATTACATAGAATGTAGGTTTAACTCTTCCAGCACAGAAGGAACATGTGATCATAGTATACAACCCACAGAAGTGATACCTGGCAATACAGTGGTCGTACTCCCTAACGACACAGTGGGTGAGCGGTGCCCTCCCCGCTGATCTAGTGACTAACACGTGCGCCTTTGGTGTATGGTGTTCCGAATTCGATGCCCGGCGGGAGAGCCTTTATGATTTTTAAGGTCCTCGACGTTTCTGTGTTCGTGTCCCTGTCGTTATAAGTTATTAGAAAAAGCAAATTAAACGAGTGAAGCAAGTAAAGTTAGCAATAAGTAATTTACTGAAACACGTTCTATGAGTGAGTTAAAGAAACAAAGTTGAGAACGCACTGGCTTTTGCGCCGTCCATGCGAGCTCGAATCTATCTTGGCTTGATTTTTTATCCATTTGAGAGAAAGTATTGTTTCTTTTCGCTAGAGTTAGTAACTCTTTTCGTATTTTCGCCGTCCTTCACAGTTAAAGTAAATGGCTATTCTTATCTTTCTACGAATTATGGATCTTCTCTTTGGTTCCATGTCAAACATGCACACGTAATGAAAACACGCTGTTCATAATAATAATAATATGAAATATTACTAGCTAACTCATGTGTGTATTTCGCACAATATCATTTTATATTATTATGTGGAAATAAGTAAGGCTGGCTGGCGACCCCCTATTTTTTTCGTGCGCCTTACAGGTCGACGGTGTCCAACATTGGTCCCATCCCACTATCACCTCCTGTTCTCTCGATATAAGTTATCGACATTTTACCTAAAGAGCGCTCTGCCGTGGTTCCATGACTCCCCACGACAAAGAATCTTTGTTCATTTTATATTGAAATCGCCTATTTTTCTGAGTACTATGAGTGCATACTGTCCAACTTTGCTCCCATCACTCTACAATTTCCCGTTCTCTCTATATAAATTGCTAATATTTTGTTTGTAAGGAAGATATGGCGTTACAACCATTACGTTTGAAGAAGAATTGAGGAGGATATTACCTTGCCACAAACAACACCTATTATTATTATTATTATTATTATTATTATTATTATTATTATTTTACTTACCAATAATGTTGCCTACCTTTATTTGCAATGCAATGTGTTACTAAAAAGCCAATCAAATAACACTCCTCGTCATTCACGCTCCCGAACTCGAAATATATGATTTACAGTTCTCTGTGTTAGGGGAAAGCACATTTATTATATTATTCTTTCAAATAACACGTTTCGCAAGTTACTTTACTTTGAATGTGTAATTTCATATCACTAGCAATCATCTTGTTTCAATAGGAAAATATCCCCCTCCTGCAAAAAAGCCTGACCATAGCGAAAGGGCGTCAACCTTCTTTAGGCGGTTAATGGGGTCCAATATTTCAATAAAAGAGGATAAGCCCTGCCACAAATATTTCAGTAAAAGAGGAAAATTTACTCAAACTTTGTGAATACCTATTTATGTTCGAAATTTGGTTCCCTTGGAAATTTTTAAGAGATTGAAGGGCCGCCATTTTGAACATTTTCATCTTATTATTCTGGTTAACGAACTCACTCAAGATATTTCAACAATTAATGTTTGTGCCAAGTTTTTCTGAATCCGTTAAAGTTACGGTGGTTATGGCATTCACAAATAACGTTATATATATACAGATAGATAGATAAATAGACACACAGAGGGAGAGAAAAAGTGTTTTGCTCCCTTGTCCCTTGTCGCAACTGCGCTGCGTCAGAGCTAAACCGGGCCTTTTTGCAAAACGTATTGACCAGCCTAACCTAAACACAAGCCTCTTACTTGCTAACGTAGAAACGTGGTCGAGAGATGTACTAAATTGTTATGCCTTTCCGACCAAGCTCATACGTCCTTTGTTTCCTCCTTCACATCTGTTTCTTGTCATAAAATTCTTGGTATTACCTGGTATCCATCCGTTTCGTACCATTTCGGTAAATTATAATCTTGTTGTTTCTAAGTTGGTTACTTTATTCTATTAACATAAAACAAGAAATCTTACCTTTTTCAACGTGCCACTTTTATTCAGGTTTATGCTCTTAGTCTTTTATATTTTATTATGCAAATTTTTCAGTCCTCAGTTGCTATTCTTAACAAAGTAAACAAACATATGTTATATTTTCTTTGGTATAAACATACGCTTACTGCTCCTGTCTCCTTTCATGGTTGGTCACCGACCTATCCTTATTTAAAAAGGTAGTTCCCGATATTGTATATGGCCTTATCGCATGGGCTCGGCTTGAAGATATGACCGTTTCACAATTATATCAATATTATGCTTCTCTCTCTTGTGTTCCGCTTATAGTACGTAAATTTCCTAATAATAATTGGCCTCAAATTTGGCGTAACATTGGTTCCCCACTTTTATCTTCCCCCTTTGTTCGCTTTAGTATTTATTGGTGCATAACTTATTTTTAACAAATTCACGAGCTTATAAACTGGGCATTTCTCCTGTTTCCCTCTGTCATATTTGTGGACAAACCGACACCCTCTCACATCGTCTTCATACATGTACTAGGGTATACCCTCTTTGGCAAAAGTATACTCAGATTCTTGCCAGAATCCTTCGCACTGGTACCGAATACATAACTTGTGACAATATGATTTTGCGCCCCGATTTTGTTTTCTTCAATCCAGTTAAACATAATTTTGTTGTGTGGTTCACAATTACAACGGCTGATCTTTTTCTTCATCTTCCTACGGATTTCTCCTCGGATTTATATACTTCTTGGTTATCTTTTTCTCTTTTGCGTATACCTGTTCCCCGACGTCATCGCTGCTCACTATTATTAGGCGATCTATTAATGTTTTTTTTTTTGCTTTAACTACTGCTATATGTTTATTTTCTTGTACTCCTTGCTATTAGTTGCATTTTTCTAATTATTATTGTAACTATTATGTAATTGCTCAATAAATACTATCATAGAAATAAAAAAAGAAGTGTAAGGCATGTAGATATTGTATTTTTAATAACCATGAGTATGGGTTCGAACCACTCCACTTCCATTTTTTTTTACTTTTTGCAGCTACGTCGGAACGTTCAATTTTTATCCTTTACTAATTGCAAATGGCGTTTACATTCAAAATAAGAGGAATTTTTGTGGCATTTGTTCGGATAGTCTTCTCTTTCGAAATGAAGACAAGAATAAAAGCAATACGCAAAGACAAAAATTTTATCAATACTAAACATTACCCATAATAATTGCTACGAAAGACTAAATACGACCTCTTTCTCATCTCTCATGAGCTGTATGTATTATTAACAAAAATTTTTAAAATGCCCTTGCCGCGGATTCGAACTGGCGTCCTTTGCATTTGTAAGCCAGCACCTTAACCACTACACCAAGATTTCGCGTGGTGAATGTTTAGTTGTCGGCGTATTTGTTGTATTTATGTTTTATGTTCCCACTTTGACATTTTTTTCTTTTTTCACCGTTTAGCAGCTCTTTCTGGCTTTCTCTTTCGGTGTCGTCCTTTATTTACACTATGTACTATTCGTATTCACAGCTTGTGCCACTCTGCAATATTTTATTCACATTACACTTTTCTTCTTGTCCCTAAGTAAACATTTGATTAATTTAATTCTCATACTCTCCACGGATGGAGCACAGGAATACCAAAATCGAAAAATAGGTGTAGATTTACTTTCCTGACAGATTATACATACATTTATACATTGTATATAATATGACAGAGATAAAAATTTGTTGGAGAGAAAGAATTTAATGGTCAATTTGGAATTCAAGAAATTTCTTGAATTTTGAAGCAACTCTGCTCTCAGACCTATGTATCTTTGTAGTTTTCCTGCTTCGTAATTATTGCAACACAACACAAGTTCCTACAATTCAGGGCCGGATTTAAGAGGATGCACGTTGTTTAAGTATATACTATCTAAAAGGAGAAGTTAGCAGTAAAAATAGGAACACTTTCCGTTTGGGGCTTAAAAGTAAGCAGAGCTTTGCAAAGGCAATAGTTTAAGTTGATTTTCTGAAGGTTGAAACAAAAGGATTCACCAAACAAAACAATATTGCTTGTTCACCACAGATGCCTAAAATAATTAAGAAAATCAGATTTAATTCACATGTGGTAATAGTTATTGGTGCACCCGTGGGCGTCTCTGGAAAGTTAAAATTGGGGGGCGGGGACGACTAGAATGCTACTAGTCTAAAACTGAATTTACGTCAAAATTTGAGTAAATGGTGATTTATTTGAATTATAACCTAACTGGATCTTCATACTACACCATTCATTACTTTATTAAAGAACTACTACATTTGATGGATTTTTGTCTACCATAAATTGGCTGACTACAAAAAGGACGATTCTCGCCAATAGGTGCAATAATATATTGTCTATTGAATAAGTTACCTATTCACATTTATATATACAAGACAATTCTACACATTACTGGTCCTAATGTAAGAACTAAAAGAAATTAGACAAAGTTAACAAAATTACAGAAAGTTACACATAATAATAATAATAATAATAATAATAATAATAATAATAATAATAATAATAATAATAATAATAATATGAATTCACCCTCTTTGAAGTAATTAGTAATTGCTAGGGAGTCTAGTTCTACTATAGTTACACATATGTCTTTCCTATTGATCTAGTCGCTAGGGCATGCACCTTTGATGGACGTGGTTGAATGTTTAAATCTTCCGTGTTCAAATGTATCATTGTATTTCCAAGTCTCGATCTAAAATTTCATCTGGTTGCTACTACTTTTGAAAGTATTTTTTGTAGTTGTTTTACTTACAAATGTTTGTTTTTAACTTTTCTGACCTTTTGGAAGATGCTGATAAGAAAACTGCTAGCCTCATAGTGTTTTAAAGAAAATACATTATTATTATTATTTTAATTATTATTATTGTTATTATTATTACTTTTTGAGTTTAGTTTCCACGTTGTTAGTCTTCAAAATAAGAAAAAACCTTACTACACACTTTCCTTTTATCAAGTAGATAAATATAATTTTCTCTTTACTAGCAAGGCACGGAAAAACGATCGTATACTATTAGTATTACGGAAAAACGATCGTATATTTCTACATTCTTTTGTTGCATGAAGTATCCCTATATTTTGTTTTGGATATCTGGTAAACGTACTCACCCGAGTAAATGAAAATTGTCTTAATAATAAAGAACGATGATTAGGCTATTAGCCAACGAAGGAGTCTGAGTCTGAAAGAGCCTTCGCAACGAAATGCAAATAATTAAATAATTATAACAGCTTTGCCAACTATCGCCAAAAACTCCAGAAAACGAAATTTTCGTTGTGCTAACGCAAACTACTACGGAACGAGATTCAAGATGTCGGAGACAGTTCACACACACGCGCAAAATGCACCTTCGTTACTCGTATAAGTTCCCTTTAACCATCGCTCACGTCCAAGAAACCGATTTTTTTTAGAGGTTTCTAGTATTAGCTTTCTACCCGTTCGTATGCTGTGGGCGGAGGTAGAGCGAAGGGGATTGCGCTGATACGATTCTTGCTGTAGTACCTATATACAGTGTAGAGCGTGGTTACCTGCTGCGTTGTTATATCAAAGACCTCTTAACTTAGCGAGACAGACTGCGTGCATACAGACTCCGCGACCCTTATGCAAACCCGTTCTTTCGCGTTATTAGTGCCATACTAAAGAGTTAGGCTAACATATGTTTCCTGCAGTAATAACGCCTTTAGTATGACGCTAACCATATGTCAAAACGATTCTGCGTAAGACCCCGCGTTTCTAAATGCATACAGTTCTCAGAAACCTGTATGATTGAAAGAAGACATTAAAATGTAAAATTATCAATATAATTTTGTTTATATTATATTAACTGTATTTTGTAATATTATAGGGCTACCGCCGGTAGGTCCGGTAACCCGCAAAATACACCACTGATGAGAGGGAGGCATCGTGGAGGAAGTTTCGATTTGTGCGGTGTAACATATGCAGCTGGAAATTGCTGATCAGCAGCCGTACGTAAGGTCTGAGTGAGATAGTGAACGGCAGCGTTGAGGTCATCTTGTGGTGTTAGCTCTAATGTATCACAAAGTTTTGAAGTGATGATCGCTTGGTAGTCTGGCCAGTTGGCCTGATGATATACATACACTTTCCTCTTTGATGTAGTATAGTACGGAGAAGTCTTGGTAACAAGAGACAGTTTGATTGAAAAATGATCTCTCCCCAAAGAATCTAAAACATCAATACTGTTGTGAGAGTTGAATATTGTAGTTGATATAACTATATCAGGTGTGGTATTGCTAGAGGGGCAAGTTGGCCGAGGGAGTACATGGAAGTAGCGGGTCATATTAAGAGTGATGAAATTCAAAAACCATTGTTTTTCGTGTTGAAGTCGGCTCTGAAAATTGATGTCTCCCATGGTAATGAATTTACGATAAGTATCAGTGAAGTAGTGATGGGTCGTTACTTGGGGAGTCGTTACTAAATAACGACTCTTCTTGAATACTCAAAGGCACGAATACTGAAAACAACTCAAAGGACTCGGATTCACTTCAGAAACTTGAATCCAAGGACTCAAAGTATTCGTTTGGATTCGGATTTAAAGTTGGACATATGATTCCTGGAATCAATTCGCGTCTGCATTGGACAGATTGACAAGATTTAGTAACGAGTACTCACACGAAACAGACAAAAAGACACGTTGGAAGCATATGGCTATTATACTGCGCACGCGTTAAGAAAAAACACCTGTATTGCTTGACTCTTCTGCTTATTGAGTGCTTTCTCCTCTTCTCCCTTATGCACGCTTCGTAAACAAGACGACGAAACTAAACTGTTTACCTCCCTTTTCTCACGGCATAGCCACTTTTAACATCCAGCGGTCAGAATCCACGGCTTTAGCCATACAAGCGAACAAACAACAAAGTAACAACAAGTGTTGTGCCGTCTTTTCTCTAGCTATATACAAATTATTTAAAAATGTATTTACAACTATTTACACTGGCAGTCTTTCTTACATATTTGCATATAAAAACAGAATTTTGGAGACTTTGGAAGATTGCTATCACCAGCGTGCAGTTAGCTCCCCTCTTACAAAAAATTAAAGTTATTTTTATATCAATCGTGCGATCAGGTATGCTCAACAATTTTTAAGGTTTGATCAGATTTACTAACATCATGCTAGTCCCCCTTCACGCCTGATTCGGAATTTTTCGATGCCAATTGTTCGATCAGGTTTGATCAACAATATTCAACGTTTGATGAACTTTACTAACAGAGAAATAATGGGTAGAGAATGGGAGGCCATTCATCCTGCACCGCCGATTCGACCTTTTCTTATGTGAATCATTTTCTCAACGTTTGTCAATCGTTTGATTACCAATTTTTAACGTTTGATCAGCTTTAGTAACATAAATATAAGCTATATTTAGTAGGGAGCTAATTACACGCTAGCCCCCTCTACGGCCATGGCTTAAGGAAGCAGATAGTTCACAGCCACAGAAACAAAATGTCTCCATCTGTTGCCATTTTGAGCAGCTCCAATTCAATTTGAATCCTTTTACGGCTGTGTTCTAATTGTCTAGTACTTTCATTACATTTGTAATAAGCAAAATCGTTTTGAAATACAATTATTAGAATTAAGTAGATGTAATATTTAAAAATACCGCAAAGATAACACAATTTATCATTTCATGCCGTTGAACTCATTGTTCTAGTCGCTTTCTTCACATAGATATTTGAACGATAATTTGTGGTAACATTGCAAATGTCTACAGATATCAACGCTAATGGTTATTTTTATGCATCTTTTCTGGTGCATAACAACATTATCTATGATTATGGTTATTCACATTCCAGTATTTGCTTTCATTCTTGACAGACTAACACACACACACACACACACACAAAACGTTAAAGTATAATGAGATTCGACGTATTACCGGCTCTCCAAGATTCTATTTCATCTTTAGGATTATAGGATTAGGAATTAGGTTTCAGGACTTTCCGTATGGATGGCTACGTGTGAAGGATGACGTCCTCGGCTAACCGGGGGAAGAAAGGGAGCGGCTAGGACCTATATATTCGGTTCCATCCCGGCATTTATCTGGTGTGAATGAGGAAAAGACAGGAAAATCCAATCAGGATGGCTGGCCTCAGAAAGATTTTCACTTTTCCACCGAGTGTCCCCACCGGGAATAGAACGCGGGACCGCTCGCACCAAAGGCGAGAGAGTGTTAGCGATTACTCTATGCGAGACCACTCTTACAATTCTTGCGCAGAAAGTACCGGTACTTTAAATTTTTGAACCTTGTCGAATTTGTCACTTGTAGTCAGTATGCGAATTAATTTATTTAGGAAGAACAGAACCCAAGTTCTATTTAGTCATGAAAGAATTTAATTTTTCCGGGGGTGCCCGGTATTCTTCAAGCAGTCCGCACACTGCTTGTAGCTGTTGTTCGTAAAGGCTTGATTTATAGTGGATGCCAGAAAGTTTTGCGTTCTACATTTTTTATCTCAAATTTCATTCTATTTTCCCGATATTTTCTTACTTTCGAAGGATATTATGTTAATTCACTTCAAATTCATGTAAATAACCAACACTATTATTTAAAAAAGCATATTAAAATACAGTGAAACACAGCCCTTCATTCTTTGTTTTATTTAGGCACCCCGCAGTTATTCACAATAGTACTATCAAACTTATGGCATTCTATGTCGAGTGTTCATTAAGGAAGGAAGAATGAAACAAGTACATTCCACCGCTCGCTGGAGTCATTCCCTTTAAGACGAACGGAGCGGGAGGTGCTGTTTTCTTTTAAAGTCAGATGTCCTAAAAATATTCTTTCCTTTCCTCTCTTTCACTCACCCGAACAAAATTCTACTTGATTGCTTTATGAAATATAATCTGCCGAAGATATACGAACTACTACGAAGCCAAACTGAATAGATCGACGGAAACGAGAAACAAGATTTTGAGAACTTGTTTTAGTACGGAAATCATAGTAGAGGGAAAGAAACCCAAAAGGCAACTGAGTACAGGGATTCAGAGGGACACACGAGTCCTTGTAATCAAAGTAACGAAAGTAGTTGTTACTTTTTATTTATCCTTTAACTCAACGAATCCAAAGGAATCGAATACCAGAAAGAATTCAAAATTCCCATCACTACAGTGAAGTACTGAAAAGCTGCTATGGTATATTATTATATTTTTGAAGCACAGGCATAAAACACCCAGTCATGCTTCTCTAAAAATATACATATATTATTGTGGAGACACAACCTACTTTCCAAGTACATGTTTTTTTTTTTTTTTTTTTTTTTTTAAGGGTACGGGAATAGGGTTAACTTTATAAATCTTTATTCATCATTTTATTTTATAGGAGCAAAAGAGTCCTCTACTCCCAGCCATTAGAGGGTTACGCCCTCTCTTTGGCAAGGATTTTTAAAGAATTGCTATTGATGATAAGATAATTTGAAGATGGGCTAAGTGCAGAAAATATGAACATAAGGATTAGTAATCACGTAATAAGTCAGTATTTTTTTTTTTTTGGAAGTAATAATTTAAAGTTGAGTGCAGGTATGAGATTCAGGTGCTAAGGTACTAATAGGAATTAGAATACATGATAATAAATATGATAAAGAATAGTGATGATTATGATGAATGAGGTGAAGTGCTAACACGCCACAAACATAGTTTGATTAGTGAGACGGATGCAGAGTTAGATCTTCTGTCCCGGGGCGACTCGGGACTAATGAACACATGGGGAAGCCCTTGTTAATGGTGAGGATCTAGTGCTGAGATGGAAAAAGATGCGGTATATGATGATCAATGACGTATATATCATATATTTCCCTTTCAGCCGCAGGAAGGTGCTCGTGTTTCACATATAGAGATACGAAAATATTTAAAGGTGAATGTTTGTATCGATAGGCTGCGTCGGTAAGAGCGTCTGTGTGAAGGATGTCCAAGAAAAGTGGATGGCCTGTTTGGATGCGAGAGCTGATGTATCTCAGTCGAAGTTGTGCGAGATGCTCGGTGATCTTTGGAAAGTCTATATATTCATATGTGAGCCACGTTGGGTATGGAAGTTTAATTCGATACGCCAGTCGAATAGCATGCCGTTCCAATATGCTGAGTTTTTCATAGAAAGAAACAGAAGCATTGCACCAAGCGGGATGCCCAAAAGTAAGAATCGGACGGAGGAAAGCTTTATATGTATGAAGCAAAACATCGGCTTTTAGTCCCCAAGATGTTCCTGTGAGACGTCGCAGAAGATTTAATCTAAGATTAGCCTTCTCCGTTAGTTTTTTCAAGTGAGCATTCCAGCTAAGCTTCGAATCGAAAACCACGCCTAGATAGGTAGCAGTGGTGGATGGGCGTACATGATACCCATCAACAGTTAGTTGTAAGAGAGTTGGGTTTCTATGGACTTTGGAACGACGCTTAGGCGGTAGAAAAACCAGAGCTTTGGTTTTCTCGGAGTTGATCTTTAACTGCCATTTCTTGCACCACTTGACGAAATTATCGAGAGTTGGTTGTAAAGCAATGTTAAGCTGATGCACCGTTTTGCCGAGAGCTAGAAAAGCTGTGTTGTCAGCATATTGAAAAGTAAAGACATTGCGTGGTACAGAAGGGATGTCGGAAGCATACAAGACATATAGTAAAGGACTGAGAGCTGATCCTTGGGGTACTCCAGTAAGAGGAAAAATCGGCCAGGAAAGTGCCGTACCAACTGTAACATAAGCAATGCGATTTGAAATGAAAGAATATATTAGTCTGAGATAGCATATAGGAAGATTAAACGACTGCAATTTTTTAATGAGACCATAATGCCAAACCTTGTCGAATGCCTTCTCTAAATCCATGAGAATGAGACATGATGGAAATGCTTTGTTATACTGATTAGTAATTATTGAGCTGAGGCGAAGTAGCTGGTCATTTATGGAAAAACCAGGGCGAAACCCCGCTTGATGAACAGGTAGCAGAGAAGTGGTATCAAGGTACTTATGGAGGCGGCACACGAGAATTTTTTCTAGTATCTTACTGAAAACTGAGGTGAGTTGGATGGGTCTGTAAGAAGTTACTGAATGTACAGGTTTATTCGGTTTATGGAACATATAGATTTTGGAGACTTTCCAATCTGAGGGGTAAAACCCGGTTCTGAGGATGAAATTGTATATTGTGACGAGGAGTAGTAAGAGAGATGGCGGGGCTTCTTTGATATGTCGGTAAGATATCGTGTCGATTCCAGGTGCTGTATTCCTTTTCCGTTTTAGTGCAGAGTGTAGTTCATCGACAGTGATGGATGAAGTAAGAGGATGATCTAGGTTAATAATATGCTCCGTGGATGGTCCAAGTACATGACAAGTCTTCTAGCTATGTAATCTCATTATTATTCATTCACTGTGATCTCCTAAGCTAATGGTACAAACTGTTAACAGATTTCACGTTATATTATAAATAGATACCCTCTGTCGAAAGCAAAAATATTTTCCTTCAGATTTCGTAAAACAATTTTATATCCTTTTTTCAACTGTTAATATTTTACGACTATTCCGAAGACCGTACGTGCTACCATCAGGTGAGAGTACATTAACTACTGAAGAAATAGCTTTCACGAAACTGTTCATGTAGCCACAAGCACTAACTATATTATACCCTAGTTTTATCTAATAAGTTTTACGTTAATGCGACTACATGAAAAGCATGTGCGTCTCTGGCACGTAAGAATGTAGAGGGACAACTAGAATAAAGAATGCTTCTACACTTGCACCTAAATTTTACGGAGAAACTACTTGAATTATGAGCTACCGGGTACAAATAATAACAATTTTCTTCCATTATTCGTAGGTCACTTGCTTCATATTTAGATTTTTTCCATATTTATACTGAAATTCTTAGGAAATTTCGTCTTGACGTAGGAATAATATCATAAATACTACCCCTTAATACAGAAAAACGTGCTTTCAACGGACCCTTTATTAAACGGAAAACTGTCTTAAACGGAAATATTTCACGGTACCGTGAATTTTCCAGTAAAAAACGTGTGGAACTCCATTAAGCGGAAACTGTGTTATGGGGACAACGGGAAGCAAAATAAACCTTTAACGGAAAATTCTGAGTTCCGGACTACAGCGTTTAGACATTCTGTGAGAGGGGATACACATACATTTACACACATATATACTCTCTCTCTCTCTCTCTCTTTATGGCCTTTGGAACCCGGAGATTCCATGCCGCGTTCACAAAATCTCTCCACTGACTTCTCTCTTTAACCAGTTATCTGTGATATACAATATACTGTCTGTGACAAATTCTTCGTTCTTTTGTTAAATCTTTCTGGACAGTTCTTTTGTTAAATCTTTCCCCAACCACTATTCATATTCACCCCTTACTATTTTCGGGTAGCCCTACGAATTATTTTAGTTGAAGCTACTTTCCCTAATTGCGTGCCTAGGATTACATCAATATAGACAGCGATGTGCACGGATACAGATGCCTTAATCAAGAATCATATGAAAAGTCGGAAAGGAGAAGATGAGATGGAAAAAGGAAAAGAATACGATATCGAATTGGGAGAAGAGTGTAGGATAAAGATGTATCAAGATGTTTTCAGAAGTTTAAAAGAGCTGCTACAATTTTCCTTACGGAAAAATAATTCTTTATTTACTTAGTGTATGTAGTTTCTTAGGCTAGTGTGCGGAAAGTCGATTAGCCAAGCAGCAATGTATAGAGAAAACCCTGCTTGGCTATTGGAAAAAATAAAGAAAACTTGTGATAGCATATTTTGTGTTCATTTTAAGTTTTTGTGTATTTATTCGTAAATGAAAGAAGTACTGTAATTGAACAAGGTACGAACAGCAATGTATTTTCTCAGTATGTTCTTTATTAGCAGTATTTTTTTTTTTTTAAAAAAAGGAAACGCCTACCTCTATTAAGCGGAAACCTGACTTTAACGGAAATTTTTGCGAGTCCCACTCGATTCCGCTAAAGGCAGGATTCACTGTATTAACTTTGTATGTCTCTACCATCCTTGAATTCCTTCTGTGCTTCCACCATTTCTCACAGAGTAAGGCCTATGTATTTTCCTATGTCAATGATTTAACAACATTTTAGTTATTTCATATTATGACCGGCCAGGTTCGATTTCCCATGTTCGGGCTGTTAATTTTTATATCCAAAATGGATTTTGTGGTCAGTAAGAATAAGAACTTAACTCTGCAGGTGGCAGTGGTTAGAACAAAAGTTAAATGTAGCTCTTAATCAAGTCATAAACCAAGATGAACTCATGCGGAGGTTGCTTTCGTACCTACCCACCATCTCTGACGCGTAAATCGTTGAGGCGTACAGAGTATGTATGAATACCAACACAAAATGCTAAGAATTCTTGTAATGATTTATGTAAGAAACATGGAAAACATAACTGAAATCAAAATAAATGCATAGGATAAATTTTACTTGATTAGTAGGTAATTTACACTTCACACTTACTTACGTGTATCTTTTACTAGTATACTTCTATTGATACATATATTTCTACATATTTTCAGAACCTTTTAACCCATTTAATATAGAATAAAAAATAGAAAAAACGAAGAATTAATTAAAAATGGAATTATATTTTTATTGCCGGCGTATATTAAGATTAGTGATGCACGACCACTTAGCACACGTTAGTTACTGAACACTTCACCACATTTCACATTGATTACAGGGGGTTTTGGGAGGGATTTAGTGAAATTATATAGGAAAGAAATCCTTTTAGTTTTCTCTTCTTATTCCGACGATGAATTTAAGGCTCCATCGGGGTTACTTCAATTTGCACCTTTTCATTGTAGAATTTACGGTGAAATTACTTGACATACGATAAATTGATAGTACGACAAATGAATTTGTCTTTTCATATAACTTTTACTATCTTACCATTAATATTGACGTGATTAACTGCGAAAATTGAATTCGTTTATTGACCAGACATGTACGCAATAGATTTTCACGATGTGTGTTCACTTGATTTTAACTAAGTTGTATCATTTTTACATATATTCACTAACTTTCACCATAGTATTTACGTCGGGAAACTGCGTTAACTATAGAAAATATTTATATAGTTAATTTTACAACACCGTGGGGGATGGCTTGTTTATACACAGATTTTCTTTACACTCGAGTTACATGTTTGTTCCTATTTCTGAAGATGGCGTCGCAATGCCAACCTTTCGGGCATTCGACACAAAGTGTCCGTCTTCCTACGCCTATTAATGGCAGTAAGTAATATTAAAAGATTATTAGAGAACATTCATTTGTAGATAATATGAGTGCTATTAAGTTTTACACCTATTTACCATTTAAATAAAGTACTCAAAATACCAGAAACAATAGAAATAAATGTCAATGACAACTAGTTTTAAGAAACAACTTTTTAAAAAAATCATACCAACTTCACATCCCCTTGTTTTCTGAGCACGTAAGGCAAGTCATCACAGTAAAGTGTTGCCAACACGTTAAAGAACAGCACCATTATACAAGGTTTGTGTCAGCGTATTGTGCATAGAGCCTTATTCCACTTCAGATAGGGCTGACTGGGGAATTTAAACAAATGGAATGGGAGTGAGGAAGGACACACGCTCACAATATCACATTCTTTCAACCCTAATTTTCGCGTCGCTATTTCGTGCAATCCAACATTTACATGTTAGCATGTAATTCCACTTTGTAACCATGGGCGAAGATACGAGGGACGTGAGGGGCACTGCCCCACAATGTAAAAATTTGAAAGGCTGAAGCTCCCCAAAACTTATATATTTGTTACCAGCAGCTTATGCAATTATGTAAGCAACATGTTCAATATTAGGGGTCATATTCTGTTATAGCTGTCTGCGCTAATTTACGTACAGCAATACAACACAAAAATGAGAAAATTAATTGTAATTCCTATACTGATTACTGTAATTATAGAAATTTTGCATTGCGTCGACACAAACCACTAGAGAACCAGGTCGTAAGTATAATTGACTGTGTCGAATCTTTCCTCAAAATAGTATGAAACGACTAATTTTCTAAAACAAATATTAATTATATACTATAATGTGCTTAGCACCATTGGTACATTGAAACCAATGACATAAAAGAAGAAAACAATGAAAATTTTCCACCAACCAATTAGATTTGTAATCTGTGCACCCTCGCTTCCACCTAATACGGTGCATAAAGAAACAAAGAAAGAAGAATTTGCAATTTAGTATTACTTCGTGTTCAGTTTTATGTTGTGTGGACAGCCATGTGTAGCTATAAGTAGAGATATAAGAAATTTTTCCACTAAAAACAATGAAAACAGACCAAATAACAATCGTGAACTATAATGTCACCTTAAGACGAAAGTTCCTTCGGCAGTGAACAACGAGAATGTGTCCTTCCTACTTCAGAGCAAATAAACGTCAACAAGAGCGAAGAAAATAACAGTATTAATGATGATGGTGTTTGTGTTAATCAATCAGAAACATCATATCAATCAGAAAGTAATGTGCAGTGTACTTTCGAAAATAATAGTTTTAGTAATATAACTGATAACACGACCCTTTCTAGTGTAAGTGCACGGGTAAAAAATTCTTCTGAATTAACGTTAAGTGATCTCAGTGACCTTACAACTGGACCAAAAAGAACAGTTTTATCTGTTTATACTTGGACAGAATTTGGAAGTGTTCGCCGCAGTTTTAGTTCATCTTGGTACGTATAATAAATTTGAATGGTTAGAGTATGGTATTCAAAGAGATGCAGTGTTTTGCTTTTGCATGTAGACAGTTTCCATCATAAATAAGGGAAGACATATTTACAGAGAAGGGAATGAGAAACTTGAAGAAAATGTTTGTAAAGCTCAGTAACCATGCCATTAGTTCTGCAAATTTATTTTCCATCAAAAAGTGGATGGAATAAAAACAGAATTCTGTATTTGTGCTAAGTCAGGTGTCTACATCACACAGAAAGATTGTGGAGGAAAACAAGTCATAATTAATTTAAGTTATAGCTATTGTACTGTATCTGGCTAAACAAGGACTAGCGTTTCGTGGACATGGTCAATCAGAATCGTCAACGAACAAGGGAAATTTTCTGGAATTGTGTTAACTTTTCGCGAAGCACAATGAATATTTTAGAAGAAAATTTACATGTTACCACAATTTAATGAGCAGCATGGTTCAGAATGAACGCCTTGAAGTATGCAAGGATGAAGTGATTCGACAAATAGTGAAAGAAGTAAATGAATTAATTTTTTGCTTTATTGTCGGTGAAGCAATTTCACAAAAAAACTAAACAATTTTGTATTTGTGTGCGTTACCTGTACGAATCAGTAGAGAGAGAAAGATTGCTATGCATGAAAGATATATCAATGGAAAGATCAGCACCTGGTTTAGCTAAAGTTATAAAACATGTAATCGATAAATATAGAATCACCTCCGTAATGATTGGACAGTCTTACGATGGCTCTGCTGTAATGGCTGGTGTTAATCATGGACTTCAGGCAATAATTCGCGAGACTCATCCATATGCAGTTTATGTGCATTGTATGGCACATAAACTTAATTTAGTACTAATTGCGGCTTGCAATGAAATTGATCTTGTATGTTGTAAGTATTCAGAATCTAGTCATTTATAAAATATTATTATTATTATTATTATTATTATTATTATTATTATTATTATTATTATTATATTCTCCCTTTGCTTTGGTTATTATTTTTACTTCACGGCATTGTAGTTTTTGTTTTACAAATTTAATTTCTCACTTGTTATCTGCTGGAGCATGCTGGGAGTTTGCTGGCTCGCCATGTAAAAATTCTCAGATGCTTCAGTTGACGCAATTGTCTGGTGAGTTAACTTCATTTTTTTATAGCTCATCAATTATCTATAGTTTTGGGACAATATAATTAGTCTTGCCAGTAATATACGTATTGCAGATAAGTTTAAATATATATATATATATATATATATATATATATATATATATATATATATATATATATATATATTTGTGTGAATCTTACGAGTATTAGTTCATATATTTTCATACATAATAATTATAATTATTTGTCATTTTTCTTTATCTTTTGCCTGACGCCATTTTTCTAACAAAAAGAAGAAGGACTATTGTGTCCTCGTGGTTAAGGTAATTTTGAACAAAACTAAATATATTACATATCCACAACTTAGAGTTGACAAAACTAAATTGCGTTTAGTTTCTTGTTGAATATTTTTGATAATTAAAGATTATATGTACAATTGTTAATTTTTTACTTTTTTAATATTTCTAAAAATCAGCAGTATAACCTCTATAGTATATAAAATTCATGTATGTATTTTGGCCAGAAACTAAATTAGATTATCGGGAAGTTAAATAACTCATCCGGATGTGTGGCTGTTTTGTCTCTCTGGCCTTGCAGCCTGCTTTCCAATACATGTTTGGATTAATTCAATTTTGTCTTGGGTGGGTTTTGGGGGTGGAGAGGGAAAAATGGTTACAATGTTTTTCCTTTAATACAATGCAGTCTCTATAGGAATTTTTCGCAGATGCAGAGAATCTTTCTCATATTATTTCCATGCAGAAATAACTTAAGGTAAATCCACGTGAGACATGCAAATTAAATGATACAAGGTGGGCATGTAGAGCAACAGCAGTGGCGAATGTCAAATCAACAATCAAATCTATTATTGAGGTGTTACAGATTTTTTTTGACCAATTTTCGACATCCTAAATCGTGTCAAGCAAAACGACCATTAAGTAACATTCAATCCCTAGACTTTATTATGTGCCTCATAGTTCTGGATAAGTACTTAACTCTGGTGAATGTTTTGAGCAAGTCGCTACAAAAGCTTGATACTTGCATTGCATTGTGTTACCAATCTGCGAAAGCGTCGATAGATAGCCTTTTTTCTCAAGGAAATCGTGAAGAATTTTTAAATATATGGAAAGAAGTGAAAACTTTCTCTGAAGTGAATGTACAATTTGAGAATTCACACAGCAGTTCAGAGCTTCCCTGGAAGCATATTCGACGACTTGCAGGCAATTTAAACGATTATGTTGTTTGAGTCTGTTGGACAAAAGAATATTTATGAAAGTGATACAAATAACTATCTTGTTGACAAATATATCAATCATGTCTTCTATCCTGTAATGGACATTTTTGTCAGTGAAATAAACGGGAAATTTTCTGGCGAGGCCATTGATTTGGTTATTTCAAGTAAAAGACTTCTTGCGCTTAAATGAAGAAACAGGTGACTTCTTCATAAATCACTTTTCCATGTCTGGTATTGAAAAACGTTTCTCCTAACAGAAATGTATATAGCAAGAATTGTTTTTCGAGAAGCCAACATTAGTTTGAAAAATATTCCTTTGAACATATTGGTGGCTGAACTACAGTCGAGAATTTCATGTGACGTGTATCCTAATTTACACAAATTGATTCAAATAATTATGACATTGCCATCGCACAGTGCGACGTGTGAAAGAGTATTTTCGAATGCGGCGAATTAATAATAAGTTTCGTTTTATTATGAGTCAGGACCGATTTCCCCACCTTATAGTATTGTTTTCCGAAGCTGATATCCTTAACACACTAGACTGCAACTCTGTGATTGAAGCATATCGGAACAAACAGGCACGTGTAGAAGATTTCTTCTAGAAACGATTATCTCAACCATTGATAAGAGCTTCATATTTCATACCAATAACTTCTTACAAAATAATAAACGTATTTTCAATGTTCTCTCCCTATTTTTTGTATGTAACTTGATAGTGTTGCATGCATTGGAGTTTTACTTCTTACTCTAGAATGTATTATTACTCTCACATCTTGTACAGTAAGGGACAATTTTGAATGGTACAGCCATATGGAGATTTACGGCAAGAGTGCTCCACCACCTGAGTCCAAAGTATTTGCCGGGAAGTATTGCAACCGAATTAGCTTTAACAGGAGGCGGGTGGTATAATTGCCAGGAAGTGAAAATTCCAGTACACTTGGGTGAAATTCATACTACCGTCCACAGCATCATTTCTCCAAAGTTAGATGAATCTTAGACATTTAGTTCTTATGCCAAACATACTACTTGATATTCGTCCTATTCGTGAAGATAAAGTGCAACAAAAAATGAAGTCCAATTCTGTTGCTATTGCAATGAACTCTCTTTAAGTCGTTTGATCTGAAATGACTTTGCAGAACCTGAATAAATAATCTGTCACTTCAAGGGGGTGTAGGAAAAGCGAATGCTCCCCTCCTACAGTATGAAAACATATACTTTTAATCAAATGCTTAGCGA
The DNA here is from genome assembly GCF_964235325.1 of Thermobia domestica. Classification (NCBI taxonomy): domain Eukaryota; kingdom Metazoa; phylum Arthropoda; class Insecta; order Zygentoma; family Lepismatidae; genus Thermobia; species Thermobia domestica. The sequence continues at coordinate 338,190,883 of NC_137456.1, read as the reverse complement.
GAGTGAGCCCATTGGTATAGTATAATTGAGGCTGGATAGCTAGCCGAGTCAGCAAAAAATTATCTTGTTTTCCTAGAAATCGATATCATTTCCTTGAATTGGGAGGCAAGTTTCGACAAGCCTTTAGTTGTTATGTTCATAGCCTTTTACGGCTACCACAGGAGCGCGTGGGAAAATGTTTGTTTATGAGAACAGCCTGTTGCTATGCTCATAGTCTTGGATGCCTTCATACTCTTGGATGCTCTTGGACGGGTCAGAGTCCTATCAGTTATCATGATCGAAGCTTCCCAATTGATTGATTGATTTTTGCTTTTCGTTATGTATTGAATAGCTAATTTTGTATAGCATTGGTCTTTCCCTGCCCCCGTTCCTTCTGGGAAGTCGAAGAGCATAAGCGATTTAGCCCCCCTTGGATGCTCATAGTCTTGGATGCTCATAATCTTGGACGGCTATCGGATCTTCATCAGAGTCCTATCAGTTATCACGATCGAAGCTTCCCAATTGATTGATTGATTTTCGTCTTTTCGTTATGTATTGAATAGCTAATTTTGTATAGCATTGGTCTTTCCCCGCCCCGTTCCTTCTGGGAAGTCGAAGAGCATAAGCGATTTAGCCCCCCTTGGATGCTCATAGTCTTGGATGCTCATACTCTTGGACGGCTATCGGATCTTCATCAGAGTCCTATCAGTTATCACGATCGAAGCTTCCCAATTGATTGATTGATTTTCGTCTTTTCGTTATGCATTGAATAGCTATTTTGCATAACATAGGTTAGACCTTTATCCCCCAATCCTTTGATATTCAGTGATCGAAGCACTCCAATTTGATTGGTCTTCGTCTTTCCCCGACCCGTTCCTGCAGGGAAACCGTAGCGCATACTTAATGTCTTAAAATATTCAATGCTTTCTCATCGAGAATCGAACCTGAACCCTAAATATGCTTTCATTTTGAAAGCTCTCTCATTGGAATCGAACGCAAGACCAGACTTCAAGATTTAGAGTTGATTATTATTATTATTTGGGAGTGAAAGTGAAACAGATAACTAACCTTGATTGTAGCTTCGCTAACTTACGATATAAAGACTCTGCACACAAAAATCCACTTTGGTAGGAAGGTTCGATCGAATTTGGTACTTCATGATTTTAAAGTTGAACTGGTCCTGGTATGAAAAAAAAAGAATTTCACGTATATAGCACTTAGTTTCACGACAGAAAGGAACGAATTAACTTAATGTCTAAAATATTCAATGCTTTCTCACCGAGAATCGAACCTGGATTCTATTATTATTATTATTATTATTATTATTATTATTATTATTATTATTATTATTATTATTATTATTATTATTTTGGAGGTGAAAGTGAAAGAGATAACCAACCTTGATTGTAGCTTCGTTAACTTATTATATAAATGTTCTGTACACAAAAATCCACTTTGGTAGGGAACTGGGATCGAATTTTGTACTTCATGATTTTAGAGTAGAACTAGTCCTTGCATTAAAAAAAAGATTTTCACATTTATAGCACTTCGTTTCACGACAGAAAGGAACGAATTAACTTAATGTCTTAAAATATTCAATGCTCAAACATCCACTTTGGTAGAAAGCTGGGATCGAATTTGGTACTTCATGATTTTAGAGTTGAACTAGTTCTTGGACAAACACCGTATGAATGGATTTCCTTGGGACCGGTCGTTCTTATTAAAATAGGTAAGTAAAAATATATATATGTTCTTTCTTCATATAGTTATAAAGGCAGTTGAAAGAACAAGTGTATTTATTCATAGCTCCATTCAGGTTCAAACATTAAAAAAACACAGACACATACATACATATATGTGAATGTCTGCTTTGCTAGTCTCTTTCTTGCTCTGTTTGCTAGCACATTGAACCCCATCTTAAAATGGTTTAGATTCAAGAGCAACAGATAAGATAACATTGTCAAATGTTTTGATGATTCGTATTTCAACTAGTTAACAGACTGACCTACAGCCCTGCTAAACGAATGACAAAAGGTACAGTACATTTAATTGTATGTTAAATAATATTATGTCTTAAAATGTTATATGTGTCTGTAGTATGTGCTCGGGGGAGCCCCCCTGGAACATCGAACCACTTCACCTTTAAGTAATGATAATAGAATAAAAAATGTGGAACGAGAGAAAAAAGAAATGAAATCTATGAGTTTTAGTCCTATAGTTATGACTACTAGACTAGTGGAGAGGAAAAGTGATGATGAGAAATGATGAAGTGAAGAAAGTGGGAGGAAACGGGAGAACTCCCAAGGAAATCCATTCATACGGTGTTTGTCCACCATAAAGTTCATTTTCTGGAGGAGAATTTCAACACGGTGCCTCACGCATCACAGGTGAACGCTCCGGGAGAACCCAGAGGAAATCCACGTACACTGTGTTTGTCCATCATAAAGTTCATCTGGTAGGAACAGGATATTGAACCTGGGACCCCCCATGCACCAGAAGTAGACGCTTTATCAGTGAGCCACCGAGGACCCTGATGAAAAAAAAGTATAAAAATATGGCAAGAAACACGTCCACCGAGCTAAGATGCCCTCCAGACAGTGTATTTACTCTGTGTTTCCGTGTTTGATAGAGATGAAATTCTAACGTTAAAAACACATACATGTAAGCGAGTTTGTATGATGCTTCTATTCGCTGTACGTTGGTTTATGAGAAAATGATAAGATGGAATTCTTGAATGTTTTCTGACTCGCATTGCAATTAGATATCAGCTGACGTAAGAAAATGTCTGGTGTTTTAATTTTGATAATATCATGTCTTCCTGTCTGTTTGTTTATCTGTATCTAATATGTGCTCGGGGCCAGCAAACCTTAAAGGCGTGAACAATGAAATCTTTGAGTTTTACGTCCCACGATTATGCCAGCTAGACTAGGCGTAAACAATGAAATGAAATCTTTGAGTTTTACGTCCCACAATTATGCAAGATAGGCTAATGGGAAATCTTTGAATTTTACGTTTCATGGTTTGAAATCTTTGAGTTTTACGTCCCACATCTATGTCTGCTAAGTTAATGAAAACGGTGATTGTGAGAAATGAATGAAATGTTGGAATGAAGAAAGTGGAAGGAAACGGGAGAACTCTGAGGAAATTCACGTACACGGCCTTTGTCCACAATAAAGTTCACTTGGTTGAAACAGGATTTTGAACCTGGGACCCCACCCATGCACCATAGGTGAACGCATTACCACTGAGCCAACGAGGCCCCCTGTCGAAACGGTATCAAAATTTGGCCATGGTCTCAGAACAAGACGAAGCGAAGATATGTGGCCCCCTGGAACGAAAGAATAAACTATATTACTCATGCAATGATTGTTTGACACCCTCATGAACATTCGTCCCTATACGTGTGAAATATAAATGTAAATATATTTAAGTGTATATCTTTCTGTCTGTCTATCTGTATGTCTGTATGTATGTCGTCTTGGGGGATCAGAGAAGTGAACCGAAAAGATAAAAAATAATATAAAATGTCCGAAATTAGTAAATATCATCTAAGGGGTTGAAGTGAAGGTTTTTTATCTTTTCGGTTCACCCAGGGGGTGCTCAAGTAACATTTTCGTTGTCAAACGGTGTGCCAACCGTTGTCTATTTGTAGACATCGATGGCAAAGCCACTATCAAAATGTCAACGGCAAATTCAATAATCCAGCAAATCCAATAATCCATCGATGCCAACAAGAAAAAACAAAACAGTGGTTCAACGTAGCACACTGTTGTCTAATGGTTAATTGGCTCACTGTACACAATCTACTGTTGGCCCAACGTTGTAATTTAAAATGTTTGATATCTTCCAATAGCATACCCAACTTGATAAGGGATCCAACATAAACGTCACAATGGAACATAAAGGTTTTCATTTGATACGTCGTTAATAAAATAAAAAGTTTGTTTATGGTCTTTCTTCGTTCTTTTTGAGCTTCAATTTTTTCTATGACTGCATTAAAATCTGCAATGCTGCTCGTCAAGTTTTTCTGAATAGAAAGCCTCGCTACTGCAAATATTTTCCGCTTTATTTTTTTTAAGGTACAGAAACACCTCTCTCTTCCGATGCGTGACAGGTAAAATTAGCAATTTGAAATGCCTGTAACTTTTGTGAATCCCAAACTAAAATCCGGGTAGGAAATTTTTGTCCATTTACACAATTTAAAACTATCAAAAAACACTTCTAGCCACCATCCTTCGTAGAAAGGCTAATTGATTTGGAAACATCTTGCGAAAAAAAAAATGTCTTCTTCACACAGCCATAGAAGGAAAGATGGAAATGAAGCGAGGAATATGAAGAAGAAGAACACAGCTGATCGTTGATTTGAAAGATAGGAGAAAATATTGGGAGTTAAAAGAGGAAGTTGAAGATCGACAAAAGTGGAAGAAACATTTCCAGTCCACAAATCTAAAAAAAAAAATCCTCATTAATACCAGGACCTACCGAAAGGCAGAATACTTAATAATAACAATAATAATAATAATAATAATAATAGTAAAAATAATAATAATAATAATAATAATAATAATAATAGAGATATGATGCTCACATAAATAATTTTTATAACATTGGTCAGATAATGTTTTTAACGTAAATCTCGCTACGGACTTATTCTTTTCATAAGTGAGAAAATTTCTTCACAGTGATATGAACTACCGAACATGGAAATAATATAGATTCATTTTTTTTGTTTTTAGTTACTCCTATTATTTATTAGTTACTCCTATTTTTTAGTTTGTAAAATTCTGGTAAACCCTCTTCATGGAATTTTTGTTTCGAGTTATATCGGGCTGAATTTATGTTAATTCCATGTAGAAATGAGTTGCTCATTCCTTAATGTCAGTTCAGAAAGAAGCAGAATACAGAGAGAGCTAATCTTTGATATCGCGGATTCTTTCTTTGAATTCATTTTTCAAATGCTGAAGCTTCTTGGTATGCATCCTCTACAAAGCAAGTGCCTTGTACTTGTTCCATACTTAACACAAATTGGGAAATGTATCAATCCTTTGTTTTGTAACAGTTTCTCCCAAAGCTGCAACTTGTGTTCTAACGTTTTTATTTACGTAATGTTTGCAGTAATTATTTTTTTTCTTAAAGTTTCAAATTAAAATGTGATAAATATTTCCTAATAACAACTGCCATGAAAGAAACATATTGTAACCACAAAGAACCTGTCAGTAAGTTTGTGCTTTGTTCTTTGATTTGAAGAAAATTGTTAATTTCATCTCTCAAGTTCTAGGAACTTTTCAGATCCGTGTAGCACAGGATACCCAGCACACTTGTCTGCGATAGGGAAACCTAGAATATTTATGTAAAATCTTCTAAGAAAACAGCAAATTGTCGGTGGTTTAAGCCATATAAAGTTGATTTAAGAACAAGGTCTATGTGAACTATCTTTGAACGTATCACAGAGTGACCCAAAGTAGGTATACATACCTGCGTTGATCAAGTATGACATTTTAATTTATTAAGATAATGAATTTATATGCTTCGGTCTATTCTGAGTTTAGGCATAAGTGAAAAGGAATTAAGAGCAAATAATGAAGAAACTAAGTCAATATACTGTATGTATGGATTGCAATAAGTAAATAAAAATCCCATGAGCAGATCAGTACGGGGTGTATACCTACTTTTGGGCCACTATATATACGAGTATTTCTTTGTTGTTTTCTGGAGGTGAACCGAGGGTCACAAACAAATGATTCAAGGGTCACATGCAACTCACAAGTTTGAAATACTTGTTCTACAGTTACGGGTTAATTCTGTTACCAGAAAAATGGCAGATCATTTGTATTTGAAGTTTCATTGCGTTATTTTCAAATCACAAGTGTATTCTCAATTTTGAACTTCAAAGGACCAATGCTTTTCAGACAACTGATGTAGATCTACCAAAATTTAGTTTTTATTAAGTAAGGAATATTTTAAGAAGATATTAGTACAATAAATTATGGACTGAAGTTGAAGATTTTGAAGACTTTGAGGCTCAATATGAACCAATTATATACAGACTTGATGCCACAAAGAAAAACTATGTAGCGTACGTAAAATCGTAGGTTACATACGTAAATCTTAGGGATAGGCGTGAGTCGAGTCAAATGTAATTTTCTCGAATTGAGTTTCGAGTCGAGTCACTGTTTTCAGATCGAGTTTCGAGTAGAGTCGAGTTTGATAAATGGCTCGCTCGTTCAGCTCATTCTAACTCGTTTTGGAATCATGGCCTTATTAGACTGGAAAAGGAAAGCCATGAGAAATATAAACAATAATGTGAAGTACTTTTAGTGTTTCTCACGACTTATTTTTATTAAATCCGTGTTGATAGAGAGAAAGGCAGAAGGAAAACCAGGAAGAGGGCGACCAAGCATAGAATATCTAGATTATCATTTTTGAAGATTTATCTTAAACTTGAGAAATGGTTATCCTTCCTTCCTTTTTCATTATTGTTTGACATAGAATATCTAGATCCTTGATAACGTCACAGGTTGTAATTCCTCTCTGTAAAATAATCCATCCAGTGGTTCCTTTGTTCCTATCTTCACTGTCTGACAAAATATGACACGAATTGAGAAACTTTTCGGTACGAAAAAGAGATAAGTCGCAAATCGACAAGTACATTTTTTTTCAAATTCGAAATGAAACAGAAACATCCAAGACTCATAGACAATACTAGTTCACTGAAGTTTTAGTCCTCAGACACTGTTTTAATGTTGCATGTGGCATATATAAAAGCTTTAAATTGATATAGTAATTGCACGAACTCGATGTATTTTCAAACACAAGACAATACAGAAACATCCGAGATTTATGAGCAATACTGATTCACACACATCCGAGACTTATGAGCAATACTAGTTCGCCCAAGTTTTTGATGAGCAAGATGCCCACATTAGACAAAATTTACAGAAAAGTTGGAATATTAAGGAATGGTGGTGATCTGACTTAGAACACACCTTTTCATTACAGTAAACAAAGAACAGGAATGAACATGAATTGTACCTCAAATGTTGTGTACGGGTTCGCGTTCAATCACAGTTCCCATGAAGTGAACTTTGTGGTGTACAAACATCGTGTGTGCGTGAGTAGCGTTTATGTTTCTATTCCAGAGAATTTTTTTCTTAACTTCTTATTCAAAGATTCACAAGATAGGTTATTTCTTATTTAAATGCTTCTTTCAACATTCCTAGTCTATCTTTGTTTTTAAATCACGTTCACATTTTATGTTTTATCTATTAACTACAGAGATATAAAAGTAGAAACAAAATGCACAAATGAAGGGGAATTGAAAGATTTATTATGAAGATCTAAAGCTGAAACCTCAAAATACTATTACTAGGGTAACTAGTATTGCCAACAAAACGAGAGAAACTTCTCGATGCAAAAAGAGGCAAGTTTCAATTCGATAAGTACAGTTTCAAATTCGAGATGATACAAAAACATAGGTACGTTCGAAAAAAGTTTGTGATAACTTGATCCAAGATCCAGTATATTTTGAATCAAAAAGTTTCTTGTACGTCTTATATCTGGACAACTACATAAAGTATAGCCAGATCCAGATTGAAAAAAAAAACATAATTACTGCAGACGTTACGTAAATAAAAACGTTAGAACACAAGTTGCAGCTCTGAGAGAAACTATTAGAAAACGAAGGTTTGATACATTTACCAATTTGTGTTAAGTATGGAACAAGTACAAGGCACTACTTTTCAAATAATATTCCAATCAATTTCTTCTCTTCTTTCTATCTGTCTTCAGGGAACAGGAGTTTGAACCTGGGACCCTCACGTACACGTTGTTTGTACACCACAAAGCTCACTTGGTGGGAACAGGATTTTGAACGCTCTGCCACTGACTGTTATTATTATATGCAGGAATTTATAGCATATTGAATTCCGTCTTAAAAAGTGTTTAGTTTCAAGAGCAACATTATATTTACAAAAAACGATATCGAAATTAGAAATTTGTACACGCAAGCCCGTTATCAGCGATGATTTTTGATTTATATTACCCCTGTTAGCAGTGACTTTGGGGAATTGCTTGAGTTAGGAGGATATATATATTTTTTTATCCGTAGTGTCATCACTTATCAAAACTTGTTGACCATTACGTGATGCAACTTTTTTTTCGCAATAAAGGTTCATCTGAAAATTTCAGATTTGTGCAATTTTTCGAAGTGTGAGTGGTCAGTTACAGTTACAGATTTGATTAACCGGTTATAAGTCTAGGTACATCTTTAATAGTGTAATTCAAATTGTGGACCTGATGTCAACATGTGCATCATGTATTATATCACAGAATACTACATTGCTAGATCTATCCGCTTTCTCAGATTTGTTCAAAAACGTAACACAAGACTATTGTAATTGGTCATCTGAATTACCTTTTCTTGTTTGTCTTAAAAAGCAATACATCTTCGTGGATAATCATTTAGCGCACATACAGCCAGGAAAAATATTCTTCAGTTGAGAAATTTTCTTTTCCTATTACAGTACCGACTATACAAGTTATCAAATTATAACTATTCCAAAGATAACGTGAAAAACAGATTAATTCATTTGTTCACGAATTAATGCGAAAAGGGAAATTTGTCAACTGTAGAATACTTTATTTTTTCGTGTGTACAGGAAGATTATATGGCTATACGTAATAATGATGCTACTGTATCTCCAACAAATATAGATCAAAACTTACTGGCCATTACGTGATGCAACCTTTTTTCACTAGTGTAATTCAAATTGCGGACCTGATGTCGACATGAGCAGAGTTATATAAAAATGCATCATGTATTATATCGCAGAATATTACATTGCTACTCCTTCTGTATATAGGATAGGTCAGTGTTTCTTTCTTTAGATATATGCTATCTTTTGTTGTTCAGCATTACGTCAGAACATCAAGTTAACACTTCTCAATTTGTTGATGAATGTCTTGGTTTAATATTTATCTTCACACGTATGTAGTTGATTATTTTTTTCTTTTTTAAAAAAAAGTAAACTTGCGATGTTTAAAGATGTTGATGATGAACATGTACAATAGATTTCAATCTTTTAATGGAGTCATTCGATTCATTTTTAATGTTAGACTTTCGTTTTGAAAGTAATTAATTTTCTAAGAAACGATTACATGTTACTCTTGTGCACATCACATCTTTGCAAATACTATCTAATGTAACCCACTAACATTTTGAATCAGGTCCAGTTGGGACAAAATTTTCTAAAAGGGAGCATGGACATGCCAATTTTGGTTGCTAATCATGGGCCCATGTTCGCCAAATATTAGTTATTTTAAGCATTACCTCATTGGCAATACCGTCTACTGTCTCCTTGGTATTATCACAATGGAAAGTACGCTGACAGTATTCGTAACTGAGTGATGAGTAATCACAATTTAGTTTTTTAACGGTCATGATGGATCAATGGTTGAGTCCCAATGATAGATTGGCAACAACCAGTCCCAACATGTAGAATTTAGGAGAGAGGGGAGTAGAATTTAGGAGAGACCCAATTCAATCATATTTTAGTTCATTTGCAAGCCTTCCGTGAAAATTTTAGGGGCGCTCGTCATCCCTATGGATAAGAGCATGGGTAGAGTGATTACTTCTGGTGCTTGGGATTCCTGCCTCAATCCGAGTTCATGTTAATAGGTAATTGTGGTAAACAAAAAAAAAAAAAAAACTGTGAGCATTATTTCTCCTGTTTACTTCTACTTTGTTCATTCCTGTATTTTTCATTTTTATGTTTGTTATTTTTCTAAAGCAATTATGTCAGGTTAGAAGAACATGTATCTTTTCTTTTTAGTACGTGTATTGTTCTACTCACAAATTCAATGGATTTCAGGATGCATGATGACTCAGTGATATAACGTTTATTCACATTGTCATTCTATTAACTATTATTTTTTCGTCATTCATTTGTCTTAATCATATGTCCTTTTACCGAGAAAGGGCATATTTGTGGGACGTATCTTTATTTCTCCGGGGGGTCTTTACATGATGTACAAACCTATTACATTTTAGGTTTGAGAAGTGTGGTGGCTCAGTGGTAAAGGATTTACAACCAGTACTTCGTTTTTCAAATGCTGAAGCTTCTTGGTATGCATCCTGTACAAAGCAAGTGCTGGAACTTAATGGCGATCCGTGCCTCAGATTTATCAATCATCACACCTTCAGTTAATTACTCTAAAAAAAAGAAAGATAACGAGTTCGGAATTTGCTAGATTCATGTTTCTCCAAGGCTGATGATGATGATGATGCTAATGTTAGGTGTTCAGTATAATAATAATAAGGGCATAAACACATCTCTCTTTGTTCCAGACAATTCTCATAGTTCGTGAAAAAAAATATTACTTTTAGATTCATTTGCCAACGAATCGAGAAACTTTTCGGTACGGAAAGAGATAAGTCGCAAATTGACAAGTACATTTTTTCAAATTCGAAATGAAACAGAAATATCCGAGACGCGTAGTATTGTCACTAATGTACTTGCAAACATGGTATGCTAAAAGAAAATGGCAACGTTGATTTTCACTGAAGAGTGGAAATACGAAGAAATTCTGTTAGGTGGAACGTTAAACTAAAAATATTTCATCTCTCTCTCTCTCTCTCTCTCTTACGAAGGGCATGATGTCTCAATGATTGTGAAAACTAGTACTTAACACAATATGATGTTCTTATTCCGTATACGTATAAAAGAATAGCTCTTACGTATAAAAGAATACATAATGATCGTTTCTGGATGTTGGAATGGTCTGCCCAAGCAGCTTGATAAAAATTCGGCGTAGCATAACTACAGTAGCTTCTTCTCTTATATTCGCAACCAAAAAAATGGAGGGCAAAAGTTTTGTATGGTGAAGGTAGGGGGCGCCGAATTCTACTTCGTCCCGGGCGTAGAAATCTCTACCTACGGCTCTGGCTGTCTCATATTAGCAAGAAGTACCACCACCACACAATGCTTGTGGGATTCGTCTTCTTCGTGGAACATTCGGATTACTGCATTCCGCAGCGTATTAAAACTTACCTCACACCGTAGGAACCGAATACTTCAGATTGTGGCTTGCGACAATTTTTTCACAGTAGAAAAATTGGCACGTGTATTCTGAAAGTGCATGGATAATTGATTCGTATATTTAAGAACACGTCTCATCAGTTCAAGACGAAACAGAAATAAAAAGTCATGAACATTTTTAGCAGGGAATGCGAGTCTGGGCCATAAATTTGAAAGTGACCTGCTATTTTCTCTAGAGCTTCAACCGCTGGTCCAAAATTTTCTAAACTGCCGGAATAGCTTCCAATCTACAGCTCCGTCTAGTGTTGCTCAAAGATTTTAATGTTCCCAAACGGTTTAAGTTTTCTCCTTGATGTTGAATATTTTCAAAAAATAGCGTGGCGTTTCGACGACTCTTCTATGAAGGAATGCAAACTACTCAAAATCGCAAACATTTTTCGAATCGCAGACACTTTTCCGCACACATCAACAATGCAGAATTTCAACATGTTTGCGTAAGAATGAATATAAATGGATAAATGGTCCAAGTTCCTGATCTTCTTTGCAACGCAACAGTATTGACCACGCATAGTGGCTGCACCATCTTAACATCGTCCTCCGATGTTATGTACGCTCAAATCCACTGATATTAACACATTTGTTAAGTTTGGACAAACTTTCGCCATCTGTTTTTTTTCTGTCTTGTAAATCCCGATAAAACTTTTATGGACATTTAATGTTTCATCACAGTACCGCAAAACAATTGATACTTGTTTATGTCGCTTCAAATTTTGAGTTTCATCCATGATGATACAATATATACTTGCAGTCCTCACACGATCAATCATTATTCCCAGAACATACTCACACATTAAATATGGTAATTGATTTTTATATTCGGGACTAACGTATCTAAAGGTTTTCTCTTTGTTAACATAATACCGAAAAATCACGTCATTGTCTTTGGATCTTAGCGATAAGAGTTCAAGTAAGTTTCCTTAATTTTCAGTTATGTCATTTCCCTATGACCTCTAAGAGGAACACATTAACGAGCACAATATAAAACACTATTTAGAACTGCTTTCAATTATAATATATTGTCGTTAAATATTTGGTTCATCTGCGAATCTAATTTACGCGCAACCACTCCCTGCAATAGTGCGTTTCGGAATTCCGCAGCGTTAAAAACACAAGTATTATGATTGTTACTTGCCTCACGAATACCGAATTTATGTATGGCCTTCTTCCAGTTATGGAACCCCTCCTTCGTAAACGTGTCTTCAGATTTGGGAATATTTTCGGACATTGCGCGACAATAAAAGCAAAAAGCACTATCTCGAGCAACGCTATATTTTAATCAACTGTATTTCCTATACCATTTAGATCGGAACCGGCGGCTATTTTTTAATGGGGTGGGTTTTCAATTGTGCTTGAAAGGGACCTAGACCTACTGCAAGAAATGTCTTTGTCTTTTCACAACCATTGACTCGGCCACGATCTTCTGAAACTTCATCTTGTGATACTGTTTTCACAGTACTACCGGCATTTGAATTCTTATCTTCTGACACTATTTTCACACTAGCACTTAAATTCTTATCTTCTGAAACGCAAGAGGTAAATTATTTAGTCACTATTTCATTATCTCCGCTGGCACTAGTAATGAGCGCAAGAGTCTTGGTCTTGCAGTTTTTGCAAGAGTCTTGCATGATAGACCAAGCCCAAGAGCAATACCAAGACCAGGAATACCGATGCAAGACCAAGACCCTATCTGCAAGACCAAGACCAAGACTAAGACTCTTGCGCAAGAGTCCTGCGCAAGTACTATTACTTGAATTTTTTTATAGAATGTAAAAGAGGAGAAAAATCATTACATCTTTTAAATGGATTTTTGACTTCAGTATATCGTATATCGTTTAGTATATCGTTTCCTGAATTGGCTGTTCGCGTTCTCTGTAGATATAGTTCGTTTCCAAGCCACACAGGTGTAATTTTGCGTCATGTAAGCTATTTTGGTGGACAAACATCGTGTGTGCGGGTTTTCTCAGGTTTTTCCGTCTCCTCCTACTATCATCATTCCGCCATTCCAGTCATTTTTCATCATCACCGTCTTCCTTATCCTTGGTGCGTAACTGTAGAATGTTAAACTAGATACTTCATTTCATTTCAAAGCATACTAGTGGTGTTCTTCTTCCAAAACTGAAGAGAAATGTAGTATTGAACACAGGGCCGTGCTGGGATACTAATGAGGGCGGTGGACAAGTCCACTAAAAGGGCGCCCACACAAACGGATATATATATATATATATATATATATATATATATATATATATATATATAGAGAGAGAGAGAGAGAGAGAGAGAGAGAGAGAGAGAAGAGAGAGAGACTTTGAAAGAAAGTATGGGTGCCATTTTATATCAAAATCATCACCAAATTTGTTTTAGTATTAACGTAAATAGCTAACCTCGAATCGAAATCCTACTACAGAAAAACTTTTTAGTTCCTGCAATAACACTTCTGCCAAATAAAAAGAAGCTAAATGTATCAACAACTTAATATAGCACGCCTATGGACGCAGAAGGCTCATTGCCGCGTTTTAAAAAGCTCTCCATTGATTTGTCCTTAGAAAACTGAACCTAGTTTCTACTTTATATTTCAATCTCTGCGAGAACCATTTTAATATTGTCCTCCCATCTATGCCTCGGTCTTCCTAACAGTTATTTTCCAATTTGGATTTCCAGTTACAACTTCGAAAGCGTTTCTAATTTCTTCCAATCTGACTACATAACCTGACCATTTGAGCCTCCTAGACTTGATTACCCTAACAATGCTTGGTAAACGGTATAAAATTATGCAGTTCCTCCTTATGAAGTTTCCGCCTTTCCCTATTCCCGTTCTTTTTGGAGTTCAAATATTGGTTTAAGAATCTTGTTTTCAAATACTTTCAGTCTGCGATATTCCCTCAGAGTCAGTGACCATGTTTCACAACCATACAGCACAACAGGCATGATTATCGTTTTATATTTTGAGCTACAAAATCCTCAACAGAATTAGCAACAAAAAAATTTTTAACTGAATAATAGCACGAAATTCCTGCTTTCAGTTGACATCAAATTTTTTAGTGATTATGGTTTTGGTCTGTTGATAATGATCCTAGATATTTGAAAGTATCCATTTTGTCGAAAGAAAATATTTGGTATTTTAACGCATCCATAAAATGCAGTATTACGATCCCGACAAACTTCCATTTATTTAGTTTTCTGTGCATTTACTTTTAAGCCAATATCCATGCAAGCGGTGATTAAGATTTCTGTATTCCTTTCTATTATTCTATCATTACCTATTAAATTTACATAATCAGCATAAGCCATAACCTGACAAATACAATTCAGCTCTAGGACTTGATTGCTGTCTTTGATTTTCCTTATCGTGTTCTCCAGAACAAAGTTAAGTAATAATGACGACAATGCATCTCTTTGTTTCAGGTCATTCTCAACGTGAAAGCTTGTGAACAAGAATTTCTCTACTCGAACCTTACTTTGGGATTCATTTAAACATATCTTAATTAATCTACCTTTTCTGTAAGCATGTTGTACAATGTTTCCCTCCTACCAGAGTCTAAAGTCAATAATTGATGTGCCAGAATGTTGTATTCTCTCATTTCTTTTCAAGTATTAGTCGAATGGTAAATATCTGGTCGATAGTTGATAAATTTTAACTAAATCCGTTCTGATAATCTCCAATAATTTCATCTGGGTATGGAGTCAATCTTGCTAATGCAATGTTTAAGAGGATTTATTGGATGTTGACAGAAGAGAAATGGCTCGATAATTATTAAATCTGTTTTGTTGGTTTTCTTCTGAACTGGAACAATGATTGATTCTTTTCACTCTTGTGGTAATTCCTCCTTGTTCCAGATAATGAGAATGAGTTTGTGAATCTTGCTCTACAATTTTTCCCCTCCAGCTAAAATTAAGTCAACAAGAATTTCGTCTACACCCGGAGATATGTGTTTATTTTTTTTAAATAGCGATTTCTATTTCTGTCTGGTTAGGTTCTGGAATATACAGTTATGCTGCATGCATTTCACTTTCTCCACGCGCATTAGTTTTTGGCTATGTGTTAAGCAAATCGTCAAAGAAATCTTCCCATTTATTTAAGATGCTATCTGTATCAGTGAGAACTGTTCCTTTAGGTTTCTTTAATATATAGGCACGAAGTTGATAGCCCTTCTTAAGTTCGTTGATGCATTTATACATGCCCCGAATGTTTTTGTTTTCACTATTATCTTCAAAAGTTTCGTTTCTTTGTTTTTAAAGTTTTAGAAGTTTTCTGCCAGATGACAATGAAATTTTATGCAGTTATTTCGTTCGGACTTTGTAGCCAACGCAGTTTCTTCTGTTTTCTCTTCTCTGCTACTTTAGTACACTCCTGGTTGAACCATGGTTTGTTCCTACATATTTCTGCGTGCTCCAATATTTCTTTTGCTGAAATTTTAATGTTATCTCTAATTTCAACCAAGTATCTTGAACACTAGTGCACTCCGAACCTTCTAAAACCGAGAATCTATTCGACACTTCAATCTGGCTCCCCTCTCAACTGACTTTCCTCTATTTTTTAAAAAATTAAACCGCTCCGTTTTCAGATATTGAATATTACCTTTATTCAACGATAGTCTCTCTCTTACTATCACAATCAACTCCTCTGAACGACCGAACATCAGTTGTGCTAGACTGTTCTTTTCTGTCTACTAAAACATGATCAGTTTGAATATTTTTTTCCATCTGATGAAGTCCATGCATATTTATGAATGGCGCGATGTTGGAATTTTGTAATCTTCACGATAAGGTTTCTGGATATTGCACAGTTCACGAGTCTAACGCCGTTGTCACAACCTTTCTTATGCAAACATTTATTCCCTATAATCGGTTTGGAAATACCCTCTGGTCCTACCTTCGCATTGAAACCGCATAACAGAATTTTCATATGGTATTGCAGGAGATGATCAAATACCCGTTCTATTCTTTCGTAAAAACTGTATTTTTTAAATCGTCATCCTTATTTTCTGTTGGGGCATGTGCATTCAAAACAATAATATTACACCACCCACCCTTAAGAGAGGTAAAAGAAAATCTACCATTAACAAATTCAACCTATGTAATTGCTGATATTACGTATTCGTTTGTGAACAGAAAGCCCTGTTTCTTGTTGGTATTTTCAAATTTGTTCCCCGTAAAAGAACGTAAAATTTCCCGACTTGACACCTCCATTTCCTTCTCATCTAACTTTCTGATATCCCACTAGCTCCAACCTCTATTTCTAAACTTTTTTTTTTTTTTTTTTTTTTTTACAAATTTTAATGCGCCTGCCCTATAGAGACTTCTTATAATCCATGTTCCAAATCTCATGTCGATTTTACTTTGCTGAGTTCGTGCCAAGTTATAAGTTCTGATCCGAGGATTCTGCGAACTTATCTGAACAATCCTTTTTTTACAGGATGAGGTTGTTAGCCTCACACCCAATTCTCAAGCTGGATTATCACCCCTTGTCTGTCCGCGACTACTTACTTAGTACATTCGCAGCTAACCTCTATATCCCAGAGGCCTTCTCCTCGATCCACAACCTGAGGACTCACCGTGCCGTGGTGACAGGAAGACTACATTTTACGGAAATTAATACAGCTATATTTCAGAAATACAACAGGTACTGATTATCCGAACACTGCTTTAAAACACACAGGAACAATCAATGTGCTCGGATATATGGATGCATATTAAGACTGTGAAAGCTTCGATGCCGTAAAAATCGTAAATTAGAGACTAGTGTCAGTGTACTATTACAGTGTAGCATTTCGTAGTATTGCATTGTACGTTTGACTGTCCGAACTATTCTTGATGTATCACATTGTTTCGCTTTATAGCTATATAACTTTATAATATTTTTGTAAGTGATTGTACTCTTTACCTGTTCTCTGCCAATAGCAACTGTATGAATTTATAATACAAAACTGAAATACAGAAGAATAATTTTTTTAAAAAAAATAATGCGATATTTCGCAGGGTATCTTATGTAAAGGGCGCCTTATATTCTTCACAGGTTCTGTACTACCAGTCAGTATTTGAATTTATTAAACAAAGCTGGTATACAGGATAACTAAAACCACTTATCTATAGGGCTAATGTGATGTTTTGTAGGGCGCCTTATGTAAAGGGCGCACTGTACCTTTCACGGGTTCTTCGCCAACAGTAATTGTGTGTATTTATTGTACAGATCTGTGCTATGCAGAAGAGTAAATAAAATCGTTCATCTTTGATGTGGTCTCAGAAGGGCGCCTAATGTAAAGGGTGCAGTGCACCTTTCACGGGTTCTTTACCAATAAAACTATAAGAATTTATTACTAAAAACTTGTGCCTTTATTTATACTGTGATATTTCGGAGGGCGCACCGGGACACGTCCCGGTGTCCCGGTGGGCCAGCACGGGCCTGATTGAACATCGGTAATTCCGTACACCATAGGTGCTGACTACATGGGCATGACCTTGCCTCCGAGACCCAAGTGTCCATTGCAAATTTTTAATGTGTGCTCATAAAATTAATATCGAAATAACATTTTCATGACATTGACAATAACTTAGTGCATCTGATCGCAAGTTTGATTTCATGGGCGGATGTTTTTACGTTGAATAATTGTTTTATCAATATAACTTTTAGCCTCCTTAGGTATACGGCACATTGAGGATTGAGCGATATAACATTATACTACAACAGTAAATCTATATTTAAAATTGAAAGTGGCAATCCTTGTGACTCCTAATCTCTTGAACCACCCGCTCGAGATGGATCCAATTTCCAATATAGATCAGGTTTAGGCCTGGAATGTTATTTGTCAGTTCACTTTGAAGGAGCAACGTATGGGAGCAGGAGGAGGGGGAGATATGCAAAAAACATAATAAATAAAAATAAAAGTGACTAAGTTTGTGATTTAATAATTCTTGTACCAGAAGACCGATCTTATTTTTTTTAAATGTATGAGGTTTGGAACTGGAAAGTTTTTTTTATAGTTTTACTTTGATGGTAGAACCTAGGATTGCAGTTGGGGGAGGTATATATAAAAATAAACTTAATAACTCTTGAAACCCCTGACCGATCTCGATCAAATTTACAACATAGATGAAACTCAGGCCTGGCACGATTTTTCTCATTTTACTTTGACGGTGCAACATAGGGAAGGGGAAGGAGTGAGATATATGAAAAACAAATAAAAGTATAAGTGACTGTTTTTGTGACATAATCACTCTTGAGCCACCCAATCGATCTTGATGAAAATTTCAACATAGATGAGGTTTGGACTTGGAATGTTTTCTATCATATCACTTTGACCAGATGCTTATGGACAAAAATCAATTGGGAGCTCCTTGTGAACGTGACGTTGAACCTTCTGGTGTCATAGTATATAGAATTATAGTTAGTTATTTACTTTTGTTAATATTAATGATATAATCCATACATCCAGACGAAGATCTGAGGATCATATTACTGTGTATGGAAAGTTCAATAAATGCAGCAAGTGACCTAACAATAATGGAGGAAACCGTAACTAATAGTACTGATAGAGATAGAAATGGTATCCTAACAGTTTGAATTCAAGTAGCTTTCAATTTATCTAACGATTTTAACGTAAATTTAGCTCTCGCCTACATACATTATTTGTTCTACTCCTCCCACTTAACTTTTACATGCCATGGACGCCCATGATATAGAAAAAACCTTTAAAATCTGTTTGAACTGGATAATGTTTGGGATGAAATTAAAGATCTACATATGAGCCAACCTTAAAAACTTGTATAGCCATAACAAATTATATAGAATAATGAATTCAGGAGAGATACTGAACAATTTATTATCCTTTGAGTGACATATGTTCATCATATAATCTTGATGAGTAATGTAAAAGAGTTTGATTACAGAACAAGTTAATTAACAGAAACTAGAAGAGCTAGTACCAAACGATAGTATGTTTGGTTTCCAACTGATATGGCTGCTTTTAGAACCTGAATCCAAAAAAAAAATGATATCAGATAAGATAAAACATGTAGAAATCATTTGACATTTTTTAAAAAAATGAAATAAATTAATGGAACAGTGAGTGAGGTAATTGAGACTATAGCATTTGTACAAGTCTGAGCAAAGAAAGTTGAAAAAGTGGCTAGTACTCAGTACTTGTGAAGTTCTATAATTAAGGAAAATATGAAATATAAACGATAAATAAAAGGTATTCTGTAGAGCCGTGCATCTGCAGTTTGAGTTAAAATCAAAAATATAGTAAAGGTTGTTCTTCTGAGGTATTTTAATGCTCCTAGTGGAAATCATCTAGCCCAGGACTTCGTTAAACAAAAGCCTAGGCGCTAGCCACTGGGCTACGCAGGACGGTTATAAACATACCCGAATCCAGTGCTTTATCCGACCAAAAACAATTAGCAATTCCAGCTTTCTCCTTCCTTTGCGACCTGGCATTTGGTAGCACATTACGATTAATTTACTCTTACAGATTCCATCTATACCTAAGGTACGTGCGCTAATCAACCAGCTAAGCTGGAGATTGCAAAAGCAACATAAACAATCAAAATAACTACAAGCATTACCAGTACATAATTATTATCAAACACAATAGTGGATTGTTACTTTTTGATCTTATTATCAGAAGCGTTTATCACAGACTGACAAGAAATAAGGTGTATATACATGTAAAACACAATAACTAGAACATAAAGAATAACTAGAGTTTTCTATTTGTTTACATTACTAACACCTTCTATAAAAATGAAAGATTATTTTAATTCGTGGAATAATTTAATTGAATCGGGAGAATCCCACAAACGCAATGTTGTCTACCACAGACTCACTCGGCCTGGAATCGAATCAGAGACCCTCCTGTACAGTGGGACACATAAATATCGCAACTCTACTATTTTCTTAAGACTTTATCTTATGCAACCTATTTCAGATCAACGTTCTACAGGTTGCTGCGTAGCTAATCTAACCTTAAACTAACGCCTGATAAGCAAGTAGCCACCGAAATATTGATTTCAAATACATAAAATAAAATATTGGACTATAATAGAGTTGCGATATTTATGTGGCCCACTGTAAAAGATGTGAGAGTAATAATACATTCTAGAGTAGGAAGTTAAATTCCAATGCTTGCAACACTATCAAGTTACATACAAAATATAGAAAGAGAACATTGAAAATGCGTTTATAATTTTGTAAGAAGTATGAAATATGATGTTTACTTTTATCAATGTTTGAGATAATGCTTTTTAGAAGAAATCTTCTGCACGTGTCCTGTTTCTTCCCATGTGCTTGAATCCCAGAGTTGCGGTCTAGTGTATTAAGGATATCAGCTTCGGAGAACAGTACTATAAGTTGGGAAAATGGTCCTGACTCATACTAAAACGAAACCAATTATTAATGCGCCGCATTGTCGAAAATACTCTTTCACACGTCGCACTGTTCGATGGCAATGTCATACTTATTTGAATCTTGTTGTTCAAATTAGGATACACGCCATTTGAAATTCTCGACTGTAGCTCAGTCACCAATATGTTCAAAGGAATATTTTTCAAACTAATGTTGGCTCCTCGAAAGACATTTCTTGCTATATACATTTCTGCTAGGAGAAGACGTTTATCAATACCAGGCATGGAAAAGTTATTTATGAAGAAGTCACTATTTTCTTCATTAAATCGCAAGAAGTCTTCACTTGAAATAACCAAATCAATGGCTTCGCCAGAAAATCTCCTGTTCATTTCAATGATAAAGACGTCCTTTACAGGATAGAAGACCTGATTGATATATTTGTCAACAAGATAGTCATTTGTATCAGTTTCATAAATATGCTTCTGTCCAACAAACTTAAACACAACATATTCCTTTAAACTGCTCGCAAGTAGTCGATTACCCTTCCAGAGAAGCTCTGAACTACTGCGAGAATGCTCAAATTGTGGCAGATGCACGGCATTCACTTCAGAGAAAGTCTTCACATCTTTCCATATATTTAAACATTCTTCATGATTTCTTTGGGAAGAAAGTCTATCTATCAACGTTTTCACTGATTGGTAACACAATTCAAGACAAGTATCATCCTTTTATAGCGACTTGCCCAAAACATTACCAGAATTGAGTACTTATAAAAACTATGTGGCACACAATAAAGTCTAGGGATTGAATGTCACTTAATAGTCCTTTTGCTTGACACGAATTATAATCTCGAAAATTTGTCGAAAAATACTCTAACAGCTCAATGATAGATTTGAAAGAATATTTGAGATTCGCCACTGCTGTTGCTCTACATGCACACCTTGTAACACTTAATTTGCTTATCTCACGTGGATTTACTTTAAGTTCTTTCTGTATGGAAATAACACGAGAATGATTCTCTGCATCTGCGAAAACTTCGTACACAGACTGCATAGTATTAACGAAAAAACATGCAAGATCAATTTCATTGCAAGCCTGCAATTAGTACTAAATTAAGATTATGTGCCATACAATGCATATAAACTGCATATGGATGAGTCTCGCTAATTATTGTCTGAAGTCCAGGTTCAACACCAGCCATTACAAAAAATGAAATGAAATCTTTAAGTTTTACGTCCCACGGTTATGCCGGCTAGGCTAAAGGAGACGGTGATGATGAGAGATGAGTGAAATGGTGGAATGAAGAAAGTGGGAGGAAACGGGAGAACCCCGAGAAAACCCACGAGCACGGTGTTTGTCCACCACAAAGTCCACACAGCGCGAGCTGGGATCGAACCAGGGACCCCAAGCACCGGAGGTGAACGCTCTACCACTGAGCCACCGCGCCACCAGCCAATACAGTAGCACCATCGTAAGACTGTCCAATCATTACGGAGGTGATACCATATTTATCAATTACATGTTTTATAACTTTAGCTAAACCAGGTGCTGATCTTTCCATTGATATATCTTCCATGCATAGGAATATTTCTCTCACTACTGATTCGTACACGTAACGTACACAAATACACATTCGCTTAGTTTTTTTTTTTTTTTTTTTTTTTTTTTTGTAATTTTGCTTCACCGACAAGTAAAGCAAAACATCCAGAGTCATTTACTTCTTTCACTATTTGTCGAATCACTTCATCCTTGCATACTTTAAGGAGTTCATTTTTAACCATTCTGCTCGTTAAATTGTGGTAACATGTAAATTTTCTTCTAAAATTTTCATCGTGCTTCGCGAAAAGTCCACACAATCCCAGAAAATGTCCCTTGTTCGTTGTCGATTCTGACTGATCATGTCCACGAAACTGATCATGTCCCTTGTTTAGCCAGATAAAATACAATATCTATAACTTTAATTAAATATAACTTGTTTTCCTCCACAAGCTTTGTGTGTGATGTAGACACCCGACTTGCCACAGATACAGAATTATGTTTGTATTCCCTCCACTTTTTCAAGGAAAATAAATGAGCAGAATAACGGTATGCTTACTGAGCTTTTTAAACATTTTTTTTCAATTTCTCTCCCTTCTCTCAATTCCCTTCTCTGTAAATATGTCTTCCCTTATTCCTGATGGAAACTGTCTACATACAAAGCAAAACACTGCATTTCTTTGAATACTATACTCTAACCATTCAAATTTATTATACCTACCAAGATGAACTACAACTGCGGCGAACATTTTCAAATTCTGTTGAAGGATAAAAGGATAAGACCGTTCTTTTTGTTCCAGTTGTAAGGTCACCGAGATCATTTAACGTTAATTCAGAAGATTTTTTTATCCGTGCACTTACACTAGAAAGGGTCGTGTTATCAGTTGTATTACTAAAACTATTAGTTTCGAAAGTACACTGCATATTACTTTCCGATTGGCTTGGTGTTTCTGTTTGATTAGCGCAAACACCATTAACACTGTTAGTTTCTTTGCTCTTGTTGACGTTTATTTGCCCTGAAGTAGAACGGACACATTCTATCTCGTTGTTCACAGCCGAAGGAACTTTCGTCTTAACGTGACATTGTAGTTCACGATTGTTATTAGAACCCTTTTCACTGCTTTTAGTGGAAAAAATTTTCTTATATCTCTACTTATAGCTACACATGGCTGTCCACACAAGATAAAACTGCACACGAAGTAATGCTAAATTGCAAATTCTTCTTTCTTTGTTTCTTTATGCATCGTATTAGGTGGAAACAAGAGTGCACAGATTATAAATCAAATTGGTTGGTGGAGAATTTTCATTGTTTTCTTCTTTTATGTCATGAGTTTCAACATACCAATGTTGCTAAGTACATTATAGTAACTAATTAATATATATATATATATATATATATATATATATATATATATATATATATATATATATATATTAATCTAGTCGTTTCATACTGTTTGAAGAAAGGTTCGACACAGTCAATTATACTTACGACCTGATTCCCTAGTGGTTTGCGTCGACGCAATGCAAAATTTCTATTTTAATTGCAGTAATCAGTATAGGAATTAAAATTGATTTTCTCATCTTTTTTTTGTTGTATTGCTGTACGGAAATTGCAGACAGGTATAACGGAATATGACCTTTTATATTGAACATGTTGCTTACATCATTGCATAAGCTGTTTGTAACAAATATATAAATTTTGGGGAGCTTCAGCCTTTCAAATTTTTACAGTTAGTGCCCCCCACGCCCCCCGTATCTTCGCCCATGGTTACAAAGTGGAATTACATGCTAACATGTAAATGTTGGATTGCACGAAATAGAGTCGTGAAAATTAGGGTTGAAGGAATGGAATATGAAATAACTAAAATGATGTTAAATCATTCACATAGGAGAAAACACGTACGCTTTACTCTGTGAGAAATGGTGGAAAGACAGAAGAAATACAAGAATGTCAGATACATATAGACCTAGTATTAAGGGGTGGTATTTATGATATATCGGTAATTCCTACGTCAAGACGAAGTTCCCTAAGAATTTCCGTATAAATATGAAAAAATCTAAATATGAAGCAAGTGACCTACGAATAATGGAAGAAAATTATTATTTGTACCCGGTAGCTCATAATTCAAGTAGTTTCTCCGTAAATTTAGTTGCGAGTGTAGAAGCATTCTTAATTTTAGTTGTCCCTCTATATTCTTACATGCCAGAGACGCACATGCTTTTCATGTAGTCGCATTAACGTAAAACTCAGATAAAACTACGGCATTATATAGTTAGTGCTCGTGGCTAGAGAAACAAATTGTTTCGTGAAAGCGATTTCTTTAATAGTTAATGTATTCTCACCTGATGGCAGCACATACTGTCTTCTGAATAGTCTTGAAATATCGTCAATTGAAAAAAGGATATAAAATTGTTTTACGAAATCTTAAGGAAAATATTTTTGCTTTTGACAGAGCGTAAGTACTTTCAATATAATTTGAAATCTGTTAACAGTTTGTACCATTCATTTTGGAGCTCACAGTGAATAAAGAATGATGAGATTACCTAGCTAAAATACTTGTCACGTATTTTTGTGAAGTAATCTCATGTACACTTGAAGTAATCTCATGTACGCGTATTTTTGTGAAGTAATATATATATTTTGAGAGAAGAGTGACTAGGTGTTTTATGCCTATGCTTCAAAGGCACAATAATATACTATACAGCGTCCCACTCTTAGATTGAAGTACAGAGTAAATGGAGCGCGCTGTTCCCACATTTCTTCCGCCGTATGTTTTCTTTCGAAGAATGAACAAGAAAGAAAGAGTGATGAGTCTGTAAATAAATCCTTCTTAAATTCATATATTTTCAACTCTTTTGTCATTCCAATCGCGCAATTTCATTTAGAACGGCGAATTGGAGGGTACGAAATAACAGTCTAACAATTGTGTGTTAGAAGTTTTTTTTTTTTTTTTTAATGATGGTTTATAAATCGTTGCAATAAAATTTTGATGGAAGCAATACGAAATCGAGAGAACATATGAAACGAATAGAAAACATATGATTGAAATAAATGGCAGACTAAACAACTCTAAACAGAAATTTCCTGCACCGATTGTGCGGAAAACTAAGGAATAACAATGGGTAAGATACTGCTACTGAAGTTGGATAAGAGTGAAAACTGGAGTAGGGTGATAGTGATAAGTGACGAGAAAATGTGACGTACGAGAACGCTCATTCGTCTGTGTACGCAAAATATCTGCTAATCCAATTCCGTTTGTCGAACAAGTTACATAATAAAGTATATTGTGAAGGCGGCTTCTCCCCACTTCCGATGTTTAAGACTGTATCATGAAGGACGTGCTAGAGGGTATGGTGGCAGGAAAAAGAGGGAGAGGACGAAAAGAGACTACAATTACTGGACGATATCAAAATAGAAAAATCATGCGTGAAGACGAAGAAGTTAACCGAAGACCGTGGAT
This sequence comes from Thermobia domestica, assembly GCF_964235325.1. NCBI lineage: Eukaryota > Metazoa > Arthropoda > Insecta > Zygentoma > Lepismatidae > Thermobia > Thermobia domestica. The sequence continues at coordinate 338,165,471 of NC_137456.1, read as the reverse complement.
CATGGAAGCTTCTGAGTTGCAGCAAGTGGTCTGCCAATAAAATATGATGATGATAATGATGACATATGCAATGGTGAATAGGAACTGAACCTCCTAGTTTCTATACTCACTTCTGACACCTCAGACACACAATATCAGTTTGGAAACAGAAGAAGAATGAAAATAAACCCCATTATATCCGTTCTAAACAAACGCGCAAGTTGTGACTTGAAATCACGTATAGTGACAGCCAGTGGCGTATTTAGGGGGGGGGGCTTCCGGGCTTAAGCCCCCCCGAAATCTTACTCACTATAGTAAAGTATATGAAATATCTTGCAGAATTTTCACATTTTCAGGCAAAGCCCTCCCCGAAAGTTAGCAAAGCCCCCCCCCCGAAAGAAAATCGTAAATACGCCACTGGTGACAGCCAACAAGATACAAATCATTGGGCGAGAAAACAAAACCAAATACAATTATCAAACCCTACTTCCTAAAGAAGCATGGGGGGGGGGGGACAAGAATAAAGAGGCATTTCATTCTGCTTTGTGAGATCATAAAGTTATTTGTTATGAACGCTTTTGTCATTTTCATCTGTATATTCAAAGTAAATAAGAGAAGTGGAATTACAAACGAAACCAACTTTTATTGTCAAAATTGTCAGCATCTGAAACAGCATTAAGGACTACATGCGAACCATAATGAATCAATTATAAAACTAATAGCTTTTTATCACCAGGAATGAGATTTATTATTAATAGATATTTGTCATATTATATATATATATATATATATATATATATATATATATATATATATATATATATGTGTGTGTGTGTGTGTGTGTCTGTGTGTGTACGTGCTTGCGTGCGTGCAACTCAAGGAAAACAAGCGAAGTAAGTAGTGGAACTTAAGATTGAGTGGAGTTGACGCAATGTTTATCGTAGGTGAGGTCCAGGATTCGATTTTGCGAATATGCTTCCGTTAAGCAGTAGATTCGTGCTCGCATAGCATCAACAGTAAACACTCATCGGTATAGCACAATACTCTACATCAGTAACTTTAAAACAAACATTATAAGGAAAATAACATTGGCAAGATTTGTCACTGCCTTTCTTCTGATCATGCGCGCGCTTTGGAAAGTTGACTCTTAACACTAAAAGTCATAAAACCTAAATAAAGAAAGATATCGACCTGCAATTTGTTTTAAAAATAACTTCAATCCTTTCTCAATATTTTTCTCGCTTTGCACCCCCATCTAACCTGAAAAATAAAAAAGTTTCTCACTAGCCAACTTTTTAGATATTGCATTGCAATAGTATACGCACTTTCTCTTACATTTTATTTTTTATTTTAAAATTCAAAAAGTTTTTTTGAATGCAAACTTTTCCAGCATTGGCACCGAATATGGTGTTAATAGCTGTATAAGTTTCAGCGTTGTATCTCTTAGAGTTCCGAACTTATGACGTGATATATTTAACGCGACGTTAGAATTTGCCATGAGCAAGATTTCACTCTTTCAATGTATTTCAATACTTGAAAATTCTTCTCGATGTGAGAAAAAGAGATTTTTTGGTAGAGAATACAATGTTCTATAATAATTTATTCATACCTAGTAAAAGAAACTATTTCTAAAATTCAGGCTAAGTTTGGCAACAATGGGCATAAGGAAATGCATTGCCATTTACTCCTGTACTGCAATCTAAGGGTGGGACGCTCTTCTGATACTTATCGTAAATTCATTACCGTGGGAGACATCAACTTTCAACACGAAAAACAATAGTTTTTGAATTTCATTATTCTTAATATGACCTGCTACTTCCATGTACTTCCTCGGTCAACTCGCCCCTCTAGCAATACCACACCTGATATCGTTATATCATCTACAATACTCAACTCCCACATTACTATTGATGTTTTCGATTCTTTGGGGAGAGATCATTTTCCAATCAAACTGCCTCTTGCTACCAACACTTCTTAGCACCATACCTCATCAAAGAGAAAAGTGTATGTATATCATCAGGCCAATTGGCCTGACTACCAAGCGACCTTCACTTCAGGAGTTAGTGTTACTTTAGAGCTAACACCACAAGATGACCTCAACACTGCCGTTCACCATCTCACTCAGACATTATAAACGGCTGCTGATCAGCACATTCCAACTAATATGTTACTGCGCACAAATCGAAACTTCCTCCATGATACCTCCCTCTCATCAGCGGTGTATTTTGTTGCCTACCGGATCTATCGGAGGTAGCCCTAGAATATTACAAAATAAAGTTATTATAATATAAACAAAATTATATTGATAATTTTACACTTTAATATCCTCTTTCAATGAAATAAGTTTCTGAGTAGGGATGCGCACGAGTCGAGATTTAAGCCTGTCTCGACTCGTCTCGAGAAAATGTTGTCTCGACTCGTGTCTCGACTCGAAAATATGTCTCTGTCTCGACTCGACAGTATCTGTCTCGACTCGACTCGAATTCGAGTCGAGACAAAATATACGAGTTAAAATATACGCACACATCAGCCAGAACATTATGACTACCTACCTAATTGTCAGTGTGTTTACCTTTGGCACGGATAACAACGGCGAATGCTCTTGGCATGGACGTAATGATCCTTTGTAGGTCGCTGGAGAGAGTTGCCACCACATGTGCACACACAGGTCACCTAATTCTTGTAAATTCCGGGGAGGGAGCGATGTGTTCTGACGTCATGTTCATTCACATCCTAGATGTGTTCGATTGGGTTCAGATCCGGCGAGTTGGGGGGCCAACACATCACTTGGAACGCCTCCCTGTGTTCCTCGAACCACTCTATCACACTCCTGGCCTTGTGACATGGTGCATTATCTTGTCGAAAAATGCCACTACCGTTGGGAAACATGGTCGTCATGAAGTCGTGTACGTAGCCTGCAAACAGTGTGCGATACGCCTCAGCCGTCATGGTGCTTTATTCGAGCTCCACTAGACACATGGATGCATAAGCATAACCTTGGCCCATATGGTTGGGGGGGAACATTCGTACACACACACACACACACACACACACACACATATATATATATAATTCTCAACCTTTGCCGACCCACTTCTGGATGAAGGTTTCTCCAATTCTAATTCACGCGTATCTATTTTTGGCAGTTCGTTTCCACGTTACTCCACAATCCTTCCTAATTTCGTCACACCACATTCTATTACAACGTTTTCTGGATCGTTTTGGTTCCCTTGGGATGCAGTCAAGGATTGCTTTTGTCCACCTATCGTCAGTTCTTCTTGCAACATGACCAGCTCACTGACACTTGAGTCCTTTTATTTTCGCGATGATATCGGTCACTCCTGTCATCTTCCTTATCCATGTATTTCTTTTTCTCTCTCTCCGGGTTACACCAAGCATACATCTCTCTATTCTTCTTTGAGTTGTATATGCTCTCTCCCTTTGGAAGAAAGAGCATTATACATTCACAACTGATCACAGAAAGTTGTGAATTCAACCAAGCGTAGATTTTAATTCCTACTTTTTGATTGGAAGCAGCAACATATTTCACATTATTGCTTTTGGTATAAAAATCGATTATAAAATTTGAATTTGCATTGGCAGCTACATGGCATGAGTGTGAACTGCGATTCTTCTTTACTTTCATTATTAAGAGAGTTTTACTTATTGATTTTAAGATTCACAAGCTGTAATTAGAAGTATATAATATACATTACTCACTTGTGCACGTTAAACTTTTCTTTGTTTCGACAAAAATATATTCATAAATTTCCACTTGGGCAGGTAGTCTTCGACCTTAAATTGTCACTTTTTGAAACCAACCATACATTTGCTTCTAATGTTTTAACCAAGTATTTAATACCGTAGTTTCGAGAAACCATCTCTGATTTTGGATCACCATTGTGTAGTTGGAGTGTGTGAATGATATAAATACTACTCTGGCAGATATCCAGCCTAACTTTACGTCAGTTTTTGAGGATGAGACCTAAAATTAAGCCTTTGCCTCTATGCTAAAAACTGTTTTAGTCAATAGCCGGAACGCCTTTCCCTAGAATAATTTCGTGGAACACAATGACGCAGAACGAAAAGTTCTAGATTATTTCTTTATCGTGCTTTAATAGGGTATTAATCTGCTTAAAAATATGACAATAATAAACTTAAAATATACAAATTTGGAGCGAGACAAGTACAGCACAGGAACTGAATTCGGACAACACACTGACTTACTGAAACGCAGAACTGGTGCGTTCCGGCCCATTTTAAGCCCCGCTTAGCCAATTTCTCCCTGATCTTTGCCCAATCCCTCATATTGACCTGAGCCTTAAATGTTGTTAAGGAATTACCTGGAACAACCTATCAGCACAACATCCACATATTCTTTTACCCCAGCTCATTAATAGTGTTTCTTTCAGAAAAAAATCTCCAAAGAGGGTATTTTAAAAGTAAAGAGGGGAAATATAGTTAAACAAATGTTTCTTGATATCCTGATTATCCCTGAAAATTTGCCTGAAGCGTATTTTGCACTTGACTGTGTGTGTGGGAAAGCCCCGGCTCACCCTCTGAAAGAAATACTGCTGATCAATAATACAAGGAAATAACAATATTAGGAAATCCCAATATTAGCCAGTAAATATCACATTTATAATTTTGATTTAATAAGTTAATATTTCAATTACCACTAAATGTAATGATATGGAAACTGGACTTGAACTGTTAATGGAGCCGCAGCCGCCTTCCTCGAAGTGTTGCTTCTGAATCAAATTTGTCGATAATCTGAGAAACGTTCATGTCGTAAGACCTTTCTATGTCACAACACAGCTAAACTACGAAATTTTTCTCGACCCATAGTGCTACGAACGTATGTTTTTAGCCGTCTCAGGCACGAAAAGGAACGTTCATTGGTTGCGGAACTGAGAGGCACGGTTAGAAAAGTATTATAAATTTGGTTCAAGTTTGGGAAGCATGCGTAAAGGTTCAATTTTTAAAACAAATTTAGAAGCGATGAAAAATCATTTTCAGTCTATCTCTCTGCACACAAATTGGAGAAAACTGTTAACTCTGATGTCAGCTCAACTTTAGGGATTTTGTAGGTGTTGCTGACAATTGTGATACTTTCTGCTGATGGCTTGTGTTGATTCAACACGTCGTGCATTGAATGAAGAATCTGCATATCATGTTCTTTGAACTTTTATTGCTAATATCTACTCCCGAGATAGTCAATAACGGAATAATACACTTCGCGTCTATAATATTCAACTGCTGTCTCACACTCGAAGAAGTATCACCACCATCTAATGCTCGTGGGATTCGTCTTCGCGGAACGTTCGGTGCACTGAATCCCATGGTTTCTGTAATTTCTTCTGTTTCTGTCCACAGCGTTTTGAAACTTTTCTCACTCCGTAAGGACTGAAGGCTGCAGATATTTGCTTGCGACAAATTTTTCACAGTAGAAAAATTGGTACGTGTATTCTGTAAGTGCATGGACAGTTGATTCGTGTATTCAAGAACACGTCTCATCAGTTTAAGACGAAACAAAAAATAAAAAGAATCATTAACATTTCTTAACCGGGAATGCGCATCTGGACAGTAAATTTCATAATTCTATTTCCTCTAAAGTTCCAACTACAGGTCCAAAATTTTCTAAAACTGCACGAATAGCTCCCGATATACAGTTCCATCTAGTGTAGCTCAAAGATTTTAATGTTATCGAATGTTTTAAGTTTTCTCCTTGACGTTGAACATTTTAAAAAAATAGCGTGCTTTTTTGACGGCGCTTCTATGAAGGAATGCAACTGCTCAGAACACCAAACATGTTTGAATCGTAAACAGTTTTCCGCACACTCCTGATCCTCTTTGCAACGCCAGAGTACTGACCACGCATAGCGGCTGCACCATCGTAACATTGTCCTCGGATGTTATCTACGCTCAGACCCAGTGATAATAACACATTTGTTAACAGTTTGTCCAAATTGTTTCGCCGTGATTTTTCTGTATTGTAAAACCCGATAAAACTTTCGTGAACGTTTAATGTTTCATCACAGTATCGCAAAACAGTCGCTTCAAACTTTGAGTTTCATCCATGATGACACCATATATACCTGCAGTCTTCACACGATCGATTATTTTTCTCAGCACACACTCGCATATTAAATCTAGAAATTGATTTTGGTATTCGGGACGAACGTATCTAAAGGTTTTCTCTTTGTTAACATAATACCGAAAAATCACGTCATTGTCTTTGGATCTTAGCGATAAGAGTTCTAGTAAATTCCCTTAGTTTCACTTTCGTTACTTTCCTTAGGGTCTCTAAGAGGAACACATTGGCGAGCACAATACAAAATACTATTTAGAAGTGCTTCCAAATATATTCTATTGCCGTTAACTATTTGGTTCGTCTGCAAATCTAATTTACGCGCAACTGATCCGTGCAATAGTGTGCGTTTCGGAATTCCGCAGCCTTAGAAATACAAGTCTTATAAGCGTTACTTGCCTCATGAATACCGAGTTTATCTATGACCTTCTTCCTGTTACGGAAACCCTCCTTAGTAAAAGTGCCTTCAGATTTCGGAATATTTTCGGAGAATGCGCCACAATAAAAGCAAAAAGCACTATCTCGAGAAATGTTATATTCTAACCAACTAAATTGCCTATACCAGTGGTCGAAGTGAGACGGTATGCGGTGGTATGCCATACTGCCTCTGGTTTTTCAGTAATGAGGACATACCGTCTCTGTTTTTTTAGTGATCAAGACAATATTTAAATAGCCGGTATGTTGAGTCAAAATCATAATAAAACATACCGTCTCTGCTTTTTTCCACTTCGAACACTGGCCTATACCACTCAGATCGGAACTGGCGGTCATTTTTATTGGGGTACGTTTTCAATTGCGGTTGGAAGGGACCTAGACCTACTGCCAGAAATGTCTTTGCCTTTTCACAACCTTTGACTGGATCACGATCTTCTTAAACTTCATCTTGTGACACTGTTTCCAAAGTAATACCGTCATTTGAATTCTTATCTTCTGAGACTTCATCTTCTGTAACTGTTTTCACACTAGCACTTGAATTCTGATCTTCTGAAACGCAAGAAGTATATTGTGTAGTCACTATTTCATTATCTCCTCTGGCATTGTCAATATTGCTAAGTTTCGGCTTCTTACTAAAATATTCCAACAAAGTTTTTTTTTTTTTTTTTTTTTTTTTTAGAACTGCATATTAGTCACAACAACTTCCTGTGAAACTTGAGAAATGTTCAAATACCCGAGATAAAATATAAAAAATGAAACCACTATACACCGATACACGTGAAGGCTATATACGGAAAAAAACCTTCAAACGAACTGCTCACTGCCAAGGGCGCCGATTTCTTTGTAACTTTGGGGGAGGGGGCATTCAGACGTGGGTTTGTATATTCATAAAAAATACATATAACAATACAAAATACATATTCAGAAAAATACATGGGGGCTCACATGAGCTTTGGGGCCCGGTCCGATGGCCCCCCAGAATCGGCGCCCTTGTTCACTGCAAACACAAACTTCAGAATAAATCAAGTGTATTATTTTTGGTTTGGGTGCCAGGGTGGCTATTAGTAAAAAAAATCATTGTTTTAACCTTACAATGCTCCCATTCCACTTTACAACAATACCAGATGTTGCTATTTTTGTGACTTACAGGGAAAGCAATAAAATATCTTTTGTATTTAGGACCACAAGATTTCCGACAGAGCCGAGTTCTGAATGTCTCTGCTTATCCTTATAAAACACTTCCTGTATCCCAGACAACAGACCGACCTGTTCTTCCTTTGACCATCAAAGAACACCACATCCCCTTTCTCCAGCACGCTCAAAGTTCACTGACCTTTATTAAGATGGATGTGGCAAAACATTTATTGCAAGACATTACCATATATGGTTAAAATCAGAGTTCCATTTCCGTTGTTATTCTAGAACTTTTTTTAGACTTAAAGACAGTTTACAGTCGAACATTTTATAATAATATCAGCATAGATACCGTAAGACAAAATTTTTAATAACTGTTCATTGCCTAAAAAACAGCCAGAATCAGTAAGGGAGAAGGTATATGAACATCTCTGAATATGAGCATTTTTTTTTTAAAAGATATATTCAATCAGAATTTTACACTGCCCCTGTGATCCTCCACCCCCACCCCCCAAAAATATTCTGAATAAGTCCTATATTTATTCAAATTACAAGCATTTCTGATGTAACAGAAAAATAAAGAAATCATGACAATATAGTTTATAAATTATTATTACCGTCGTAAAGAAACATGTAATGTCTGAAAACGAAAAAAGCAATAAAGTGAGGTGTGAATCAATTCAGAACACATGCATCGAAAGTGAGTGACAATTATCCAGATAGTAGTAGAGAGGCAGTGTCAAGGCTTAAAGTGAGCCGGAACGCTCGGTACTAAGTTCTGGCAAATCAGCCTGATGTCAGAATTTAGTTCATGTACAACAATTGTCACTTTACAAACATTGTGCATTAATTTTTAATTAATATTTTGGTTCCGTCTATGAAACGACTATTAATATGATCTATCAAACCAGATCTGGAACATGGATCAGGGATTACTCACTTCCATTGTTGACTACGTTCTCGCAAATCACTGTGGATAAGCATTCTGGTGAGATGGCTTTTCACTAAAGCCACTTTAAGCCCTGGGCAGTGTGCATGCCTAACAAGCAACATTTTAAAGGTGGAGCATGACCACGAACTCTGTTCCGATCGCCCATCCTGACTGAGTGACTGAGGTTTAACATAGTATCTTTTGTCAGGCCAGGGTCGCTGTTTTTTCACTTCCTTGCTCCTCCTTTCTCTTGGCTTCGTTAGTCGCCTAAAGACCTTAATACTGTGAAACAAAACATAAAATTAAGCAAAATGGTGTTGTATTCGCTTCAGCTCAGTTTATAGATAACACTGGATGACTATACTAATAAACTTCAGAAATGTGGGGGCAGTTGTCTCCCTTGCCCCCCTCTAAGTTACGTCTATGCATGGCTGCTCACTTGAATTAGTTTTAAGACTGCTTCTGAGTAAGTACTTTCTTCAAAATAATATTAAAAATTATAGAAAGATTTTCGAGACATTCGAGTCGAGTCGAGATTTTTACGAGCAGTCTCGACTCGAAAATTCGAGTCGAGAAATACGTCTGTCTCGAATCGTCTCGAATTTTACAGAGTGTGTCTCGACTCGAATTCGAGTCGAGTCGAGTCGAGATTCGAGACTTGTCTCGACTCGTGCGCATCCGTATTTCTGAGAACTGTACGCATTTGAAAACGCGGGGCCATATGCAGAATCGTTTTGACATATGATTAGCGTCATACTAAAGACGTGATTACTACAGGAAACATATTTTAGCCTAACTCTTTAGTATGGCACTAATCACGCCTCGGAACGGGTCTGCATAAGGGTCGCGGAGTCTGTATGCACGCAGTCTGTCTCGTTAACTTAAGAGGTCTTTGATATGACAACGCAGCAGGTAAGCACTCTCTGCAATGTATATAGCTACTACAGAAAGAATCATTTCAGCGCAATCCCCTGCGCTCCACCATCCCCCAACAGCATACGAATGGGCTGAAAGCTAACACTAGAAACCTCTAAAGAAATTGGTTTATTGGACTTGAGCGAAGAGTAAAGGGGACTTATACGAGTAATGACGGTGCAGTTTTGCTGTGTGTGGGAATTGTCTCCGACATCTTGAATCTCGTTCCGTAGTGATTTGCGTCAACACAACGAAAATTTCGTTTTTTTTTTTTTTTTTGTATTTTGCGATAGTTAGCAAAGGTGTTATAATTATTTGATTATTTGCATTTCGTTGCGAACGTTCTTTCAGACTCAGACTCCTTCGTTGGCTAATAGCCTATTCCAGCGTTCTTTATTATTGAGACAACTTCCATTTACTCTGGTGAATAAGGATACCAGCTATCCAAAACAAAATATATGGATACTTCATGCAACAAATGAAGGTAGAAATATACGATCGTTTTTCCGTAGTACTAATAAGATATGCCTTTCTAGTGTAGAGAAAATTATATTTATCTACTTGATAAAAGGAAAGTGTGTAGTAAGGTTTTTCTTATTTTAAAAACTATAACAGCGTGGAAACTAAACTAAAAAAAGTAATAATAATAATAATAATAATAATAATAATAATAATAATAATAATAATAATAATAATAATATTTTCGCAATTTCTTTAAAACACTGTGAGGCTTAGCAGTTTTTCTCTCAGCATCTTCGTAAATGTCAGAAAAGTTAACAAAGCATTTGTAAGTAAAACAACAACAAAAAATACTTTCAAAAGTGGTACCAACCACATGAAATATTAGATCTAGACTTGTAAATACAATGATACATTTGGACACGGAACTACGTCCATCAAAGGTGAATGCCCTAGTGACTAGATCAATAGGAAGGGCATGGGCGTAATTAGAGTAGAACTAGACTCCTAGCAATTACTAATTAATCCAAAGAGGGTGAAATCATATTACAGTGAAACCTGTCAACTTGGCCGCCTCTCTAAGTTGGCCACCTCTTATCTTGGCCTAGTTTGTCTTGAACCTGCATTTTCCCATAAGACATTCGTTACTTACTACTCTATAAGTTGGCCACCTGTCTATCTTGGAAGTTGGCCACACTGAAGCAATGTTTATTCTATGATGATAATGATAAATTTACCTGCGTATCTTGACCACTCAAAATGCAGTTTTGTTATTTTTCTTAACTCTTTCGTATTCCCATATGAGAGGCAGATGTTCTGTATTTGTGACTGGAGAAAAGAAGTAAAGATTCCGCGACTTGCTCTTGGAGGTCAATGGCCAGGAGACTACCCTGATAAAGGAGTGGTGAAGGAAGATGTGATTAAGAAAAAGCACGTACAGGAATTCAGGAAATGGTTGTACGTATTTGACTTACTCGGTCTGTTTTGATAAAACAATTAGCTATATCAGCTCCTCTCATCAGTGGGGAGCTTTAGTAATTCCGGAAAATTCCCAGGGTTAAAGCTAACCATCTCAATTCTCAACTATTGGTACTTGTCGGCTTGTCAAAAGATAGCGGAGATTATGAGATATGAATTCCCTCTAGATTTTCTCAAAACATCTTTTGCTCCGACGGAAACACTTCTAGCCGATTAACAAGAGGTAGTTAACTACAATAGTAGATTGTGCATATCTGCCAAGAAGAATACAAAAAATACGTGTAGAATGAACCACCATTCGGTAACAACTGAAAAGATGTCATATAAATTGCATATGAATTTCTCAATTTATGACTTAGCTTTTTTTTGTTTTCAATCTGAATAACTGAGCTCCTCCGTGGCTAAGGTGTTAGCGCACGCGTCTTTGGCGCGGAAGACCCGGGATCGATTCCCGGCCGGAGCTCATGTGGTTCGGATTCCACGTTAATCAGTAGGTCCACGTCTCATATAGCTTCGCTGCTGAACGGGACGTTAAACTCAAAATCAACTCAACTCAATCTGAATAACTCAGTGTCCTATAATATCATTTTCAATAAACTGCGTACATATGCTTCTATTTCATGGTTGTTTGTGTTATTGGTTTTCAATCCGAATAATCCAATGTACTAGAGAAGATTTCAGGAAGAGAAAGGTATGCATATATATTAAACAAACTATAGTAGTATTTTCTAGTGTTGTATATTTTTATGACTACTCTATATACATTATTTATAAGTAGCTGTTGTGCCACTGCTTGTTAAAATTTTACAATCAAGTAATACTAGAAATGCTATTCTAAAAATACACAAAGCACACTTATTTTCTGTAAGTTGGCCACTTTTCGATGGAACCGATGGTGACCAACATAGAAAGATTTGGTTGCCCTGGCGACAAATTGGCGACGGACGAAAAATATGGAAAATGTAGCTACTTTTGACAATCTATCTTAAAACTTCGAATTTTCCGCCATAGCTTGAAAAAAGTTAAGAAATTAGGTTATTACAAAACATTTATATTAGGTTAGAAAACATGTGACAAAATTTAATCAATTTGGGCTTTATGCAGAGTTGTTCTGACGCTTGATTAGTGTCACACTAAAGAGATCAACTAACATATTTCCTGCAATAATCAGGCTTTAAGTATTTCGCTAATCATACGTCAAAACGATTCTGCATAAGGCCAAATCTATCTTCTGCATTTAGTGCTGGTCAAGCCTTAATCAGAGTATTGTTTTGGGGAAAGAGGGTTCACTTGTTGTAAGGTATAAGTACTATTGAGACAAAAGTATAGAATTTTTTATGAAGTTAAATAGTATTTTATAGTAGTTTCTTGGGGAGAGAAATTAAAAACAAAGTAGGATTAACGAAAAAACTTCTTTTTTTAAAAATAATTGTAATGAAACATTTTATAAATTTTATATTTGATACATGTATCGACATTATTTGCACGCTAATCTTTGTTTAATTCATGTCAAGTGACATTATTGTAATTATTCTTACATTATAATTTAGAAGTTATTGTACGCAGTAAGAATAGAAGATATGTGTCCCTTTTCTTTCATTTCTTCTATTTTTAGAAGAAAAAGATGTTTACAATTACAACTGATGTTACATAATGTTAATACGTTAGTATAAAATGAAATGAAATCATTCCGCATTATGCAGATATTACGGTTCCGGGGTTCTAGCAGCATTGCGCTGCAGGATGCACACCATCCTTAACCGGCCTCCGTGAAGAACTCCCTACTCCCTGCCCGCAAATAATACAGCTTTGCACTATTTTATTCACGGGAACGGAAAGTTCATCCCCACGACGATCGTTCAAGGAAGGTGCGATACACCTCACCGTTACGGTCCAGATTCGGACGGAAATCACCTGGGCGAAGACCTAATTCGTATTGCGAAAATAGACGAGAGCATCACCTACTTTCAAGAACCGAACACAGGTTATCCAACAATCACGTTCTTATTACGTCATGCAATCTGTAAAAGAAAAACTGACAAATTTATATCTTATTGTGCCATTTATTTAAAATGAATAAACGTACCTGAGATAAACAAACTTTCCCTTACATTATTCGCCCCATTTACGTAATGAGTTCGTAAGTGCACTTTTATTACTCACTTCATTATATTGTCCGCCATGGCTTGATGAAAGACGTGATCACATTTTAAGTTGGAACACTATATATCCGTCGAATCCACTCACCAAGATCGTCCTTTCTTCCAATATTGAGAATTTAGCAGACAGTCATTCCAAGTGAACACATTGATGACATTATGTCGTGGTTTTTGATAAAGAGTTGACTAGTTTTGATATATTTTTGTGTTGGTCGCTTACTACATGTCCGTTGCGTTTTAGTACCACCTTCCAAGTCCTTTGTGTTTTCTTTTTAGTCTCCAACACGCCCCCTCGTTGTTATAAAATACCACTTGGGGCTAATTTGTTTTGATAATGAGTTGCATAAGAATTGCCAAAATGTTCAAATTAATAATACTGTTTTCGTTAATAATTTCTACATATTCGAAGACAGTGATGGATTTCTAAATTACAAGGTAACTAATATTCCACTTAAAAAAAAAAGTTTGAGGACGAGATAATGTAGTGATCAGCAAAATAGCTGAGTCACTCACATTCACACACACCAACACAACACAACGAAAAACTAGTTGTCCTCTCATAACTTTCCTCTTCCTCTTCTTCTATCCTGTCTTTTAACACCACTAGGCGGCAGCACAATCAACAAGAAGCATACACTGCACAAAGTGTACGAATTCAGACGAACGTCACATAACGCTCTAACGCAGAATTTGCGTTTATACGAAAAATATTATAAGCAGAATTTTGGTACAGTTACATTGGCGGTCGAAAGGAATGTACGTGCGCCATTGGATAATGGTAAACGTTCAAGAACCCTGACTATAATTCCACTTCAACACTCACCACTGTTCCAAAGTGAACACGAGCATTAGTTCACAATGAAGTTTATAAGAACTTTCGCCGAGTTACACTTCATCAGATGAAAAAGTTTCATTAAGTTTCATTTAACGTAGAAAAACGACAAACGCGTGGGGCATTTGTACTCTTACATAAAAGTTTCATGGGGCTTTAATATGTAAAGTCTTTAAAGTTCTTTTTTTTTTTTTTTTTTTTTTACATTCGGCACTGCTACTAAATTAAACATTTATAAGTGCATGACTCACAATTAATATTCAAATAATTCTCATGATATACCTTTAATATACAAATTACTATATTGCTATATGCGCTCTTACCATTGAAAATTAACACAAACATTATATGAAATCATGGCATTATTTAGAAGTAAAATATTCACATTACTTACTTTACGATATTATACGAAAACTATAGAACACGAACAAATAATTATCATGGACAACTCAACTTTTCAACAAATAGATAAAACAAATATTATTTGAATAATATATTTCAATATTCCACAAAAGTAAACGAACAAACTTATTCTTCACACATCATATTTAAATTGCATAAATGACAAAACATACTTGCGTTCCTCAAGCTATTCTGACAAAAAAGTCACAAAAACAAAATTGTTATTCACAAATACAAGGATTACACATCATTTAAACAAACTAACTACACGAAACAAATTTATTACCACTCTATTGTACTGTAACAATAAGAGTGAGGCCGGATAGAAGTAAGTCTGCCACACTTTTACGCTAATAAGCGCCTATCCACTTAAGTTTTTAAGTCTCCCTTCCCCATTATACATTTATATTATCATCCCACCCCTTTGGAATGGCAACAAGACCTTCTAGTGAGGTAGGAATATAAAGCAACATAGAAAAATGTACCCAAAGGTTAAAAATAAATGAAAGGGGGGGGAGGTTGCCATTCATAATTCAATTCTCGTGTCACAGTGTTCCACTGACACATAAAAACTTACTCTTACTCTGACTACATCAGAGCATATTATCGTTTATATTCTTAATAACACATGAATGCTATACAATTCACCTCGTACATTAGGTGTTTTAAAATTTTATAGTTAGTCTTGATAACTTATCACAAAGCATCAACAAGACAATACAATTATTCATGTAAACGAGTTTTTTTTTTTTTTTTTTTTTTACATGTCACGTCTGTTTAGCTTAGGATTCAGCAAATGATTTAAAGCCAACACAAGAGTACGATACCGACAATCTAGCTTGTCGTTTAAATATTGCAAATATGTATCACATTTCAATAGTTCTTTCAACAACAACTGAACATTAAACTTATTACTTTCGCTCTCGTTGAAAACAGACAAACTAACTTTCGTTATATTCAAAGAATTTACATTTACTAAAGTTTCTGGCTCACAAGAATCGGTTTTTTCACTATTTTCTTTAACAGAATCAAATTCTTTTTCATGAATATGTTTCTTAGCTAATTCTAACCAGATGTTCCTAGTTTTTAGAGTGGGTCTCCACACTCTCATACGATCAATAGAATGTACGCCACAAGATTCTCCAGTTAAAGGATCTACAAGCTCAAAAACTTTGTCTGAAATTTTATTTTTACAAAACAGTGGACCTTTATAAACAACTTTTACAAATTTTGACAATTCCAAAATCATTGCAAATATCATATATTACGAATAAACAATCCGGCGGAAGGTAACAATGTATTTAACCTACGCCTACTTTTGGTTTCTCTAACTCAGAAGTAATTTTGTACGGCTTCATTTGCCAAAACATCATGTACGTAAAATCGCAAATGATTAAGTGGTTTCTAATCACAGCTTTACTTTCAGAACACACAATATTTATGCGTGCACTTTGTTTTTCAACGCTACAGATGGCAACATTGCACAAAATATTGCTTTTTCTTTTGCATTTTAACACACTAAACTGCTTGATTTTCACTTTATTAACAATAAATTTTGCATTTTTTAAGTTTTCATTCATTATAGCAACACTGTGTCGATGCTTGGATCGCATACCAAGTTGTGAAGTAAAACACTGATTCATGCTAGAAGATTGATTCACTAACTTTTGAACTGTACCACAATCTTCACAATTTTTTCTATTTTTTCGAAGACTTTTAACACGCTTTACTAGCGTTTTTCGAAATTTTGATCGATCACTAATTTTACTTTTCATTTTAGATCGGTTTTTTGACGCACCTGCATGTTTGGGTTTTTTCATTGTACTGACGCGATTAACATACGGTTTTTCATTGCCAAGCATTTTTGACCTACATTTCGTGTTGCATTTACATTTACTTTTGGTTCTCACCAGTGCATGTGATTTATTCAATAACCTAACGGACATTTTCTGAAAAACTTTACAATTCTTACCGTTTACAAATGATCTGCGGTTTGCACCTGATTCAACAGCTGATTCAATACTTAATGATCTACTATGATCGCTAGATTTCAAATTACTGTCATTCGTACCACAACTTTCGGAAGCCAATTCAGAAACATAAGCAGAATCATTTTTGCGTGTACCATGTTCTATCATTACACTACGATGGTATTCAAATCTACTTTTAAGATTGGAACGCAGGACCTTGTTTGAAAATTTATGAAAGTTATGCAATAAGCGGAATAATTTTTTCACTTTCTTACGGACTTTATGCAACTTTCGTTTGTTTTTCTTACTCTTTTTACTGTAAGCTAATAAATGAGTACGATTTTCGACAAGTTTACTGCACATATGCTTTACACTACTGAAAATTTCACAACAAACTAGGCTTTTTTCTTTCCATGAGACAAAATTGTTACTACAATTGGGAAACTTACTGAACACAGAACCATTATTTTTAATTTTTGAATGTACAGACATCGTGCATACGAGTACAAAGAAAGTTATTCGTTGGATTTCCTTAACTTGTACTTGACTGACTACTAACTCACAACAGTGCAGATTACTTTCAACATGACCTAGTTTAACAATCGTTACCTTAACAAAGTAAAAGCAACTAGTGCGGACGGGAATACATTCTAATTTACTAAGCGGTACACTACCTAACACACTTTCAAGTGTTTGCGATAACAAGCTACCAACGCGCATTGAGGTCTCTTTGCCTCGAATTTCATTACAATAAACGACGACATTAGTGCTGTTCTTCGCCAAACGGTATGCACACAGCTCGTGAATGTTATTCAACCCTTCACACAATACACAATTTTCTCTTACCTGTCGCTTTTCAACTATTTTCAGACTAGGTGTGTCTGCTACAGCAATCTGACAACGAAAACTTTCGTCAATAGCTAGACTAGGAGTGTTCGCATATTCTTTACCTGTGCAAGTACTAATAACTTCAACACTATTTACTTGATTACTTTCTTTCTCTTGTGACTCAAACTTATCATTTAACTGTATGGAAAATCGCTTAACACTATCTGAGCCCGCACGATTGATTTTGTCTACACTTCTTTCTAAGCTCTTTTTCAATTCAACAGAGGATTCTCGTAATGTTGATAGTCCAATTGTAATACCGTCAAAACATTTTTCTAACTGTTGGTTAATTTTATTATGACATTTTTCCACTTGTTGGTGAATTTCACTGTTTGCCTCATTAAGTCGCTGTTTGATATCATTCACAACACCAATAAATGATTGCTTAGTGTCATTAAAAGTACCATTAAGTGATTGCATTTGTTCTTTAGTATCGCTAACAGTACCATTAAATGATTGTATTAGTTGTTTGGTGTCATTTACAGTATCATGAACTTTATTAATAGCTTCAAGCAAAGTTTGCAAGCTTATATTTTTACTTTCTGCCATGATTACCAATTACAAATATGCAAACACAACAAACACCAATAATATCTTTAAGTTAGCGCATATAGCATATCATGAGAAATAAAACCTGTCAAATATTACACCTAGATCTTCTCCCAGATGTTACATCCGTTACGAATCAATTAATAAAAACGTGAATTATTATTAATTGATCCGTCCCTGGAGGGAAACGCCATTCTATTACGGTGAAGGGTTCGATCCGTGTACCTTTTCAATTGAGACTTTGGTCCCTGTGAAGGGCTCAGCCATTCTATTACGGTTCCGGGGTTCTAGCAGCATTGCGCTGCAGGATGCACACCATCCTTAACCGGCCTCCGTGAAAACTCCCTACTCCCTGCCCGCAAATAATACAGCTTTGCACTATTTTATTCACGGGAACGGAAAGTTCATCCCCACGACGATCGTTCAAGGAAGGTGCGATACACCTCACCGTTACGGTCCAGATTCGGACGGAAATCACCTGGGCGAAGACCTAAGGCGTATTGCGAAAATAGACGAGAGCATCACCTACTTTCAAGAACCGAACACAGGTTATCCAACAATCACGTTCTTATTACGTCATGCAATCTGTAAAAGAAAAACTGACAAATTTATATCTTATTGTGCCATTTATTTAAAATGAATAAACGTACCTGAGATAAACAAACTTTCCCTTACATTATTCGCCCCATTTACGTAATGAGTTCGTAAGTGCACTTTTATTACTCACTTCATTATATTGTCCGCCATGGCTTGATGAAAGACGTGATCACATTTTAAGTTGGAACACTATATATCCGTCGAATCCATTCACCAAGATCGTCCTTTCTTCCAATATTGAGAATTTAGCAGACAGTCATTCCAAGTGAACACATTGATGACATTATGTCGTGGTTTTTGATAAAGAGTTGACTAGTTTTGATATATTTTTGTGTTGGTCGCTTACTACATGTCCGTTGCGTTTTAGTACCACCTTCCAAGTCCTTTGTGTTTTCTTTTTAGTCTCCAACACGCCCCCTCGTTGTTATAAAATACCACTTGGGGCTAATTTGTTTTGATAATGAGTTGCATAAGAATTGCCAAAATGTTCAAATTAATAATACTGTTTTCGTTAATAATTTCTACATAGTCGAAGACAGTGATGGATTTCTAAATTACAAGGTAACTAATATTCCACTTAAAAAAAAAAACGTTTGAGGACGAGATAATGTAGTGATCAGCAAAATAGCTGAGTCACTCACATTCACACACACCAACACAACACAACGAAAAACTAGTTGTCCTCTCATAACTTTCCTCTTCCTCTTCTTCTATCCTGTCTTTTAACACCACTAGGCGGCAGCACAATCAACAAGAAGCATACACTGCACAAAGTGTACGAATTCAGACGAACGTCACATAACGCTCTAACGCAGAATTTGCGTTTATACGAAAAATATTATAAGCAGAATTTTGGTACAGTTACACAGAGACGTTTCGAAGTATGATTAGCGTCATACTAAAACACTGACTACTGCTACTGATGTTAGTCGAACTCTTTAGTATGACACTAATCGCGCTCAAAACGACTCTGTATAAGGCCCTTTGAGTTTTACGTTCCTCGATTATGCCAGTTAGACTAAAAGATACGGTGATTATGAGAAATGGTGGAATGAAGAAGGTGGAAGAAAACCGGAGAGCACCAGAATACACACAAGCACGGCGTTTGTCCACCACAACGTCCACACGGCACGAGCTGAGATCGAACCAGGGACCGAGCTGAACGATCTACCACTGAGCATCCGCTTCTCCTTAATATGTTAATAAACAAAATTATAATAAAAGAATGGTAAGTATTGACCGTGACCCTTACTTTAATAATATTAACTCAAAAAAAAAAAAAAACTGAAATTATTTTTTTTTAATTCATGAAATTTAGTGAAGTACTAAATCAGGGTTTCCGTTTAGAATTTAGTCCTAGTATTAATTTGTGAAATATTTTGCACTTTTGTTAACAGCGTTCTTTTCTTTCTTTTTTTTCTTTTTTAACCATTTATGTTTAATTTGATAATGCAGTGAAAAATAGCGGAATTCAGTAAGGGTAGCGGAACGTGGCGGAATTTTGGCGGCCCAGTAGTGACTTCTCGAGTTAAGGACACTGGCAACACTGGAGTAATTACTCTGTAGATGTGATTGCATGTTTGATTGCAAGTATAAAATTGCTATTATGAACGTTCTTGTAAGCCAGTTCATTAACACATGCACCATAAAATAAAATGGAAGTATCAAGCACAGTTGCAAGTTCGTATTAAATTTGTAGCCATAATGGATGGTGAAGCATCTGTTAAGTTGGAATTTTTGTACAAAGAAGAAATTGATTATGGTTTTCCTCAGGAAGATCCACTCGAAGGGAAAGGATGGACATACGAAATGATAACTGACAGCAAAGAATTAATATTATCTTCAACCGAAGGAGAGCAAACAAGAGAGAAAGATGTAGCTATGTATTCTTCGGATGTCAAATTAAACATTGGTATGATGGAATCTGAATTTGCAGTAAAAGACCCTGCCTTTGAAAATAATATAGAAACACTAAGAAAAGTAGAGGTTGAAGAGACTTGCGCTTCTTACTGTGATGACTACAAGCAATTAACTACAAGTAGTTCAAATTCAGTTGGGACAGAAAGGTAATGTTAAATTTTATGTACAATAACTGGTTCAGATTGATAATACAGATACATGGGTACGAAATTTTATAGTTGTAAGGAATACTTTTCGAGAAATAGTTACGGGAGGTAGTCCTACGTCTAACGTAAATTAATAATCAACAGTTTGGAAGTGGCGCGGCACACGTAGACTAGTTGTACCCACAAACACAATTGAGTGCACCCTAGTGATGGGTAAATTCCCGGGAAGATATTTTTCGGGAAGATTCCCAAAATGGGAAATTATCCGGGAATTTATGTACAATCAGAAAGAAAATTGCATTCTATTACTATATTATGATTTCAAAGTTGAGTTAATTTTATTATATCACAGCATATTATTACTGTTGTCCACAGAGGATTCTTTAAAATGTATATTCTGAACGGTACTATGTTACTTTATTAACATTTTATTAGGATTGAGTATAGCCCGATCCCCCCAGTGATTTTTAACAAATTATAGTGATTTTAACGATTCATACTAGTTCATAATGAGCGGTAAGGAAGCTCTTTTATTATAACTAGTAGTAGTTGTAGTAGCGGTAGTAGTAGTAGTAGTAGTAGTAAGTAGCAATTGTAGTAGTAGTAGTGGCAGTTAGTAGCAGTAGTAGTAGTAGTGGTAGGAACGGGTTAGAAGCCCCGCAGGGGTTGGTTGAGATCTGTTCTCGATATAAGTAGCAGTAGTAGTAGTAGTAGCAGTATTAGTAGTAGTTGTAGTAATAGTAGTAGTAGCAGCACTGGCAATAGCAGTGGTAGTAGTACTGACTCTTCCAGTTCCGGTGACAAAGAACTGGGAGGAGCGGGCTATACACAAGCCTTTTATTACATCTAGAAAGTACGCACAAATGAATTTTTACAATATGTTCTATCAATTAAATATGTGTGAAAAAAATATATAGTAACAGTTTTAATTTATATGTAAGTGGATTTGCTCGACTTGACTCTATTACTGATATTATAAACACATTAAATTTATAAATGTTATAAACCAATGAGATTGGGTAAATGCTAGAAGATACATGACTCACCAATTTATCAATATTTGCGCATACATATTTATGTTCACAAAATTTGCAAGATACTTACTTATCTTTATATTTTAGCACGCAACATTGCCATACACGATCTATCATTCTACCTATTTCTCGAAATTCCATACGTTAATTCACATGTAAAATGAGTTTAGTACTTCTTCAGAAATTCGAGTCAGAGAGAGGAGACAGCCCGACGTCTACTACTAATGGTGGTTCAGGGTTTATTAATATTACTTCATCTCTATTTCTACATAATTATAAATTATTTTACAAAATGGTTCTTTTCATCATTTGTAAATTAGTACTTTGCTAATTTTAGCTGTTATTTAGCATTGGGGGCCAGCTTTTGCACCTACCTTTTTGCGATATTCTATTCCGATGCGTTTTTTTTATGTTTTTATGCGTTAAATTACGTTACCAATATTCAATTCAGACAGCGTTGCAGAGCGAGTGTTAGCGAATGAAGGCGGGTTAGAGCCCCGCATGGCACGTTCTTTTCTATCTTCGTTACCAACAGTTCACTTTCTTTTCCCACATAAATCACTTCCATTTACCTTTCCGTTTTGTATAAATTCCCTACTGCCCTAAAAAAGATGTGTTCGAAACTTTCTTGACTACTTTAACATCCCTATCAACTCATTTCTTCCATAAATCATCCTGCTTTTTGCTACTTTTGGCCCCCCAATTGTAAACAATTACCTTACTTTTTAGTGCAAATGGAAATGGAACTTAAAACAATCGTATTATTAGTTATATAAAGTATCGTCAAATAATATTAATTTTTTTAACCTCCAAATTCTTCAAAAACTTAGAAGTAAATCATAGTATATTAAAATAAAGTAATTATTCATATGGTTCTTATAATTTGGAACATAAAGTAAAGAAATGGAAATAAATTCCTTCCCGGGAAATTATAGGCCAGGGAAAAAAACCGGGAATATTCCCATTTTTAAATTCCTTCCCACCCAATTATCCTTGCACCCATCTTAATGGAGGAATCATTACCTAAAATTGAATACACATTTCAAACACACAATTCTAGTAGATATTTTTGATATTGGTATTTTGCAATATTGTTCCATATATAGTGGCCGAAAAACAAACGTGATTTTTTTATACCGGACCAAACGTATAGATGTTTGTAATTTTATCCCCACGTTATCTCGAGTACGCCACTTTTCCGAAGGACTTCCAAAGTCAGTAATAAAACATAAGTCTAACTAAAAAAAGGTTGATATTTATTGAAAAACCTATACATAAACTCATTGCATATTTTACTTCGTTTGCTGAAAATCGGCTCTTTTTATTTTCAAAATCATTTTTGGGGGACGGAGTTGCACTCATCCATATAGTTTGACATCATAGCGCTCCAGTGTACGTATACGATAAGAATTATTATGTAAAAGACACGAATCAAATTGTGCTGGCTTGCCACTAGAAAGAAGTAAGGCTATGTAAGTCAGGGCAGAACCGCAGCATGTTGGCCGGAGAAGGAGCGAAGTGTTGCGTAGGGAACAGGCTTGTTACAAATGGTCAATATACATGTGAACAAGGATAGGACAGATCAGTCTAAATGGCATAAAGTGTATTATTTTTCATGCTGAATTGTGTATTTGTACGCTAGTAAAGATGTTGTATGAAACATTCCAATATATTGTCATTTCTTCCATATTTGTGTTCCAATATAAGACATTACTAACGTAAATCTTGCAATTGTGTTGATCCCTTAAGTCTCGGATATTTCTCTAGTACTGCGACAATTACATTTATACTTCATTTCATTTACAATGGTTACTAGTTTCTTTGTGTATGATTCCGCGCATAACAGGTTCGATCTTGATTAATTTATTTTTATGAACGTATTTATCTTACAAGTAAGATATTTACGATATCTATGTACTAGACTATTAAAATATTATTTGGAATTGTGTCAAGATTTTAGTTTGGTTCGGGCAGTGACTTCAATCGGTTGTTATGGGTTCAGTCACTTCCTGGAACTGTTTCTGCTTCAGTCAGTTGTTGGAACTGTTTGTGCCTTTGGAGCTTTCACGTGGTATATAGTCCACTTTTCACACGCAAATTCACTAACCGTTTAAGGACCGGACATGGATCCACCGCTGCCAATTATTCAAAATTTTCAATTTCTGTCCTTTTTTCACCCCTAATTAAATTTCTGTTTTGATTTGTCGCGTACCACAGGCCAACATTTTGTGATTTGATTGTCCCTTTTGGGTACATTGATACCTCGCGTTTGCAGAATTAACGTCTTAGTTTTACTTTCACAACACTTTCTCTAATTATTTAATTAATCAATTACATTAATGAATTTCACACAGTCCACGTTTCTATGGCTTCATTACACAAAATCACGCATATATATATTTGGTCTAGGAATTAATTCGTGCGGTTGGTACGCACACATTGAAGCTGTAGTACAAACACAAAATACATAAATACCTTAAGAAAACTATTGTCCATCGCTAGCCACCACTTTCGCCCATCTGTCAGCCAATGTACGGATTCCGTGGCGAAAGAAGTCCTCATCCTTGGAAGCGATCCAGTCAGAGACACATGTTTCGATATCTTCTGAAGAAGCAAACCGCTGTCCAATCAAATCGTTGTTCATGCAATCGAACAAGTAGTAGTCCGAAGGAGCAACGTCTGGTGAATACGGCGGGTGGGGTAAAACTTCCCATCCGACATTTTCTAAATAGGTTTTGACCAGTTTTGCGACATGTAGGCGAGCGTTATCATGTTGAACAATAAGTTTATCATGTCTGTTCTCCCATTCTGGTCGTGTTCTGGCCAGAGCTTGCTTCAAACGCATTAATTGTCGTCGATAACGTTCTCCATTCATAGTTTCACCCGGTTGCAGCAGCTCATAGTACACCACACCTTTCATATCCCACCATATGCACAGCATAACCTTTGCACAGTGAATATCTCGTTTTGGTTGTGATGGACCTGGTTTCACCCAGGCCTTTTTTCGTTTAGGGTTCTCGTAATGGATCCACTTCTCATCACCCGTAATAATTCGATGCAGAAACCCCTTTCTGCTCTGTCGTTGAAGCAGCAATTCGCAAATGGTTTTTCGTCTTTCAACGTCTCTGTCTTTCAATTCATGTGGAACCCAATGTGACATCTTTTGAATCATTCCCATGGCTTTCAAGCGTTTGGAGACTGTTGTTTGATCAACGCCTAATGCTGCTGCAAGTTGTTCCTGCGTTTGACACGAATCCTGCTCGAGCAATGCTGTCAATTCTTCGTCTTGAAATTTGTTTGGCTGTCCAGCTCGCTCTTGGTCTGCCAAGCCGAAATCACCACTTCTAAACCGTGCAAACCACTTCTGACACGTTCGCTCAGCTAGAGCATGGTCACCATACACTTCCACCAAAATACGATGACTTTCAGTCGCACTTTTCTGCATGTTAAAGTAATGCAGCAGGACACCCCGCAAAAACACTTTATCAGGCACAAATTGCGCCATGTTCACTTAACTACAAACTGGTGTTGTTGACGCTTTAATCCACTGCCCTATACTACGAACGATACGCGATGACACGGGTTTGCAACACATGTGTGGATACACGGAACTGTGGGACGCTCCGTTCGTTGCGCCATCTCTTGTCCAACCGCACGAATTAATTCCTAGACCAAATATATATATATATACGAAATACGATTTGCATATCTTCCCTACACATTACATATATTAATACTTGAAAGTATAAGACATTGTTTATACACAGAGCAAACTCAAATATATCTAACGTTTCTTCTCTTGTTACATTTGTGGTAGATATGAGGATAAATATATATTGGAGGGCTCGACGTTTTTACGTATGAGTACACTTGAATATCTAAGAGCTTTTATTTTAGATATATATTTACCATTCATACAATTCACTTACTCTTAGTATATGTATCTGTATTTATTTGTATTTTTTTGATAAACTATATAACTAGTACTTTTTAGAAAATTGGAAAACTTATAATAGCAAAAAAAGTTTTTCAAATTCGATACTATTGTGCTGCCAAAATGTCTTGAGCCGTGGCAAAAATTCGAACTAAAGCTCACACCCCGACACCCATGCGTTTAGCCAATAAGTGTTCAGCAGCTGCTAAGCGAGAGATCCTTAGCGAAAGAGAGTGGAATTCTTTAGCCGATAGCAGCGCCTGAAACGGAAGACTAGGTGTCAGGTCAATGTGGTATATTTATAGTCATGGATTTTGCTGAGCATAAGCTAACAGTCTTTTTTTCAGGTCTTTGAAAAGATGCTTACAACCTATGGTACTTTGGAGAACACTTGTGATGTAACCTCTCTTGACACAGAAAACATATTTTTCTTGTATTAGATGTGCACACTACTCATCGTTCTTGTGATGCATCTACAATGTAATGCGTGTCAGAGTTTCGAGCTTCGATAGGGATATGCGATCTTGGACCTGTCCTAACTGATGCCATGTTTCCAATGCAAAGAAGACCCATGGTAACTTCCCTCAAAAACTAGATGTGTGTGTTCATTGTTCGTGTTAAATTCGCAATGCAATTTCCAAGAAGAATCAACTGCTAAATTGAGCGCATTATTGAAAAAATTCCACCACCATTTCTTGGAACTGAGTTTGGGTGTGTATGATGCATGAAGACCATCCATAACATCAACTCCTCCCATTCCTTCATTGTACTTTTGAATAACAAATGGTCGACTAATTGGAACTTTTATTTTATGTACACTAGAGTATCTCCTCACTGATTCTACTGGCAAGTTTGTAAAACAGTTTGAACCAACAATTACAAACGCACTCTAATTCCACCTTACCAAGCACACATAACCATCACTTTTGGCGTCAAACTTTGCTCCTTCGTCCTTAACAAGTTTTTCTGTGGAGTCACAGGACACTGTTGAACACGATTATCTCTTACTGTTTTGTTAGTCGATTGCCTTTTCCTTCTAATTCTAAAGGAACGTCATAAGACGTGAAGAAATTATAGAAAGGGACTTCGTGCTTGGCATTATTTTCTATGATTGATGTGAGGCTACGAATAACTCGTTCTAATGGGATATCCTCAGTAACGTTATCAGTACTATTGTCTTTTACACCATAGAGGTCCATTGCATATGGATCACCGACAGAAAAACATAAAAAACATATTTTGTAATCAAAACGGAGCATTTTCGTCAGCATTTTTAAAAATTATTTTCATGCAACTGCTGGTGTTTCAACTGGAAATAATGAAACAGAAGTTAATGCCGTTCACAATAATAATTTTTAGCTAACCAAGTGCAATAAGAATTATTTATTTTAAATTAGTTTTGAACAAAGCACACAAGAAATATAATTGCAAAATGTATATTGATAATCATACTCGTTGAATATTTGAGGAAATCACAGCGTGCAGTTTATTTTCTAATATGAAAAACAAATCTCAGAAATACTCTCCCTCTTTAATATTGAGAATATCGCCAATGATCCGTAATGTTTCGAAACCCGCTTCAAGGAGGAAAAGCTAGGAAATAGGTCGTGACATATCTAGGTCGATATTTACACTCCTATAGATTCTAGAAAAGATATTAACCCATTACATTGGTCTAACAAAATTGACGTGATTTCAAATTGTACCCTATATTAAAAGAGAAATAAACCATTAATCGTTCATAATTCAAGGCGTGTATCTAATAGAATTATTGGTAATTTTTTCATGCCTCATACCTATGCCTTCGTACACTTTTCCAAATTCTAAAAAGAAAAACAACTCAATTTGTTTCATTGTTGAAATTTCAATATGATTATTTAAAATGAAACACTTCCATGATAGTTTTTTTTTTTCATATTGGCGTAAATAACAGGTCAAAATTTAGAATAAATGGAAAATAGAAGAAGAAAAGAATTTCGTTGTTGGTATCTGATGACATTTTTACAGTAGTTTGCACAAAATTATATATATATATATATATATATATATATATATATATATATATATATATATATATTTTACTCACGCAATAGATATAAGAAAATTTCAAATTATATCCTTTGCATTGAGAAACAGAAAATCTACCATTACAAATTCGAAGTTCGATAACATTTCAAATAGAATGATTGGTAACTTTTTCGTAACGTTTTCTAGACTTGTAGTTTTTAATCGGAACCATTCAACTTCAAAATGCGAAACGTATAATTTTTTTTATCTTGTAATTTTTATGAGATAATTGTCGTAAATTTAAGCTTTATCTTTCCGGATGTGAGAAAAATGTAAGAGTGTATCTAGCTACAAGTTACAAACAGAGTTTGGTTCGTTCTATTTCAAACACATTCTGGCTTAGAATATCTTGTTTGTACCTTATTGGAAACTATCGTCGAAGTATATATTTGACATGACAACTCTACTGGCAAGCTATGAAAACATTTTTGATCGTTGTATATAATCTTGTTGGAAGGTTGGGCATCTAAAGTGCTGCTTTTCGGCTTGTAACTGCGGATGGTTAAAATTGAGATCCTGTCATTTTTTCGGTGAGTGACATAAACTGATATCATTTTTGGGAATTTAGGAAACATAAAAGATCTCTAGTACAAGCCACGAAGAGTTTCCCAACCGCTCTATTTCAAGTATATTTTGAGCTTCAACCATCTTCTGTATTGCATTTTTTCTTCTAATTTCAGAAAATGGAACCTGAGGTCGTCTTTATTACTAGATGAATAAAATAAATCATGTGTTGCTGTTTTTCTAGATTTTGGACGTGAGAATGACCCTAGATACAAAACAATCAATTTTTTTTATCTGTTTCGTTTGAAAAGTCTTTTGACATTATGCGGATTATTCTCGCCACTGTAGCTTGCATTTATATTTACTTTCGGCCTTATTTTACTTTTATTATACGAGTGAAATAAATATTTTTGTAATCTCTTAGCAGTGAATGAATCACACTGCATTTTGTAGAAATATTTCTTGTATGCTTTGGTAAAAAATAAAATTAAAATCAAGGATTTTTTTTTCATTTCTGAAAATGGTTTTGAATCTGAGATAATACCATCTCTAATTTTTTGAATTGTATACAGAAGTCTTTTTGGTAAGTTATATTACATAATGTCCATAAAACCAAAGCAGCTTTTGAGACTTTTAAGGTGCTAC
Organism: Thermobia domestica; assembly: GCF_964235325.1. Taxonomy (NCBI): domain Eukaryota; kingdom Metazoa; phylum Arthropoda; class Insecta; order Zygentoma; family Lepismatidae; genus Thermobia; species Thermobia domestica. The sequence goes on along the minus strand of NC_137456.1, from coordinate 338,136,902 downwards.
GTGCATAAGTTTAATATATTTAATAGAAAATTTTAATATATCGAGAAACGAATGTTTGTGCATGATTCATCGTCTTAGCACAACATTCAAGGCTATTCAAATTATTTATTTATTTAACAATTACCAAATACAGCTCAGAGGCCATTTTATAGTGGATACCTAACAACAACAATAAAAATCAAAAGGAATAGGGAAGATGTGGGCGAGGGCCTATTTACTTCGTTCTATCCTGGTATTTGCCTAGTAGGACTGAGGGGGACTGGAAAACACCAGTCAGGATGGTCGACAACGGGAATGGAACCCAAGACCTCCCGAATGCGAAGGCAACGCTCTACTACTTGCGCTATTTCGCTCAGTTCTCCCGAAACGGAAAGTAATTCAAATTTACTATGACGTCCGGTTCATGACTGATTCCCGTACAAGATAAACGGTCAAGGCTTTCAAGATGATTTTATTTTAAGTATTTCAGTGTCGTAAGGATAGGTCCAATTTTGTCCGTTAACCCTGTTTTCAAACCGAACTTTATTCAGTTTAGTCATTTTGATTTTAGCCTTTATTGCCACAGAAAGTAGCTGTAACACACAACGAGAAGCGATTGTTTCTAACGATTCAGTATCATGACTGTCTTTAACTCTGTCAAAACCGGATGTTGTTCAAATTCACTATTACTTCAGCTTCTTACATTTTCTGCTAACTCCTATTCAAACCGGAGCGATTGAAACCGAGTATGATGCGTTTCGGTTTAAATATTTGTCACCATAGAACGGGAACGATAACAGATATTGACAAGTGTCTTCTTTTTACATTCAATAGACGGTCTAAAGAGGACATACTTCACGCGCAACAATCTAGCAAATTCGGAAGTGTTTGAAATTTAATAATATAATTCTATTCTATACTGACTTCTATCTACAAAAGACGGTAAGGGATATCGAGATATGCTTTGTTACAATCGGTTCAGTTCCCAAATGTAGGTTCCATTTTCTGCGTTAAGCCTTTATTCCGACCGCTAGTTTTTTAAATGACCATTTCCAGTTTCAACATTATAGCTTCTGAACAATAACAGACAAGCGTGTGTATGTGGATTTTTCTTGGTTCTTTTTTGTTCATTTCAATATTTCATTCCTTTTTCATCATTCCTTTGTCCTTTAGACTAGCCGACATACTCGTGAGACGTGAATCTAAAGAATTCATTTAATTTTAATTAAAACGGGTCAATTTTTGAACATTCACCTCTGATACACCGAGGCAGTGCTACGATCCTAGCTTGCGCCAATCGGACTTTGTGGTAGACAAACACCGTGTAAGTAGGTTTCCTTGGGGTTCTATTTTCTTCGTTTCGATATTTCATTCATTTCTCATAATCCCTGTCCCGTTTAGCCTGGTCGGCATAAGCGTGTGGCATAACACTTAGATTTCATTTTCGTGTCAAAAAGAAAACGGTAGCAGGTAGGGTAATGCGGGTCTGTGAAAACAATTCGGCGTTTAATTGCAACATATGATAACGAGAAACACTTTTGTGCAGAGGATTCAGCTTCGCAACACAATGTATAATGACTATCCTCAACATTCTTAAAGTGAGGACGCACTGGCTCAGTAGTAGAGCGTTCGCTTCTGGAGCATGGGTCCTTGTTTCGAACGCAAGTGCTGCCAAGTGAACTTTGTGTTGGACAAACACCGTGTGCGTGGGTTATGTCGGGCTTATTCCCCCATCCCGCTACTATCATTCCACAATTTCTTTCATTTCTTATCATCACTGTCTCCTTTAGCCTAGCCGGTGGAAACGTTGACCATAAAACTCAAAGAATTTTAAAATGGCAAGTTGATCCCATTTACAATTACATCCAATTTCAGAACTGATTTTTTTTACAGCAGAAGCGCTAAAAGCTATTAACTTGCGGTTTCTTGCAATCGATTTGGCATTTAAAGAACATGTTCAATTCCTGCGTTGAGATTCTATTCAAACAAGAAGTGATTAGAAATAACGATGTGTGGTTTCAACATTTATCGCCACACAACAAACACTAGTAGATAGGGAGAAGTATTTTCTTCAAACGGTTCAACCTGACTATTTACAGCACTATAAGAGAAACGGAAATCTTAGATTTACCATTGCGGTTTAACCCTTTACTGTTTTTCGTTACCATATGGTTACAAAATAATCGAACTTGTCTAACGTAAACGCTAATTCAATATTCCGTTGTTGGTCATTGTTACCATATGGCTGCACCTTTCCGCTTCGTACGCTGACTCGTTCTGACACCTTGTAGTGGGTTCGGGTAACTTTACGAGGGAAAGATGTTTTGTGTTTGTTAGTAGAAGCCAGAATTCACAGAGGGTGAAGAGGAAATATTCCTGGTTGTTAGGTAAGTAACCGTAATTTTGTTTTGTTGACTTCTAGTTGTTTATAAAGCCTAACTGAAAGATTTTAAATTTAATTTTATCAATTATATCACTTTACGAGTACGTTTAGGGCTGTTAAACCTCACGTAACCATATGGTTACATTGTTCAATGAGGAAATAAAATTATAATATTTATTGAGCTGTATTCTTCTCGATTTTATGTACAAGTGTATTTACTGAATTGTCGATATTCATACATGAAACAAATGCTTTATGTGTCTTTACTCTGTGAAATTTTCCATATTAGAGTTTGGTTCATCAATTTGGTTCATTAAGGAGTGTCCATTTTCATTTTCGGCTTTCGTAAATCTAGTGAACTGTGATCAGGGGCGTTGTCAGTAAAGGTTTTGTTGGTATTACACCATTTCTAATAATACTTTTATATGGGATATCGTTAAATGTAAATGTGTTTTAGGTACAATTTGTGTACCCCTTTTTCTTTTACCCAGATCTATCCTGAACGCTGATCTATGAGAAATAAATTTATAGCTTACTGACTTATTATATTTTTTAGTTTGTTCATTTCAGAGTTCAGTTCGTCGTCGCTCAAAATGGATGGGGATTGTATCTCGGTCAGTGTGTTTTACGAAAAAGTCTTAAGGAGCAACAGGTGTCATATCCGATTCATCGCAGTTGCCTGACATTGATTCGTCCGAATCCGATGAAGACCTAAGTTCCTCAAGATCAAGATTATGTACCTGACAGTGAGGTATGTTGAATCATTTAGCACCTATATATGTTTATGCATCTCGTAGAAGTATTCTGCTATTGCAAATTTTCTTTGTGTTGCTGCTAAATTGTAGCATATTATATGCTTGATATTGAATATACATTTCAAAACTACTAGTAGAAAGTGGATAAAAACCCTTCCCTTTTTGTTTCCTACATATTCACTATTCACATCCATTGGCGTAATATCTATAACTTGCTACTGGTATTTTCAGTAAATTCTATGTAGCATAATACAATTCTAAATCACGTTGTTTGAATCCAGATATTTACCAAAATCTATTTCATGCTTGAAGGTTTTACTTCATAAAAAGACAATCGAAAAATATCTGATTTAGAATAATTTTACCTTTGTTTCTTTTTTTCAGAATAATAGCATTCCAAAAGGTCTTACATCTCTACCAGATGACATAATCGATTCTGATGCTGACTCCAAAGTTTTAAAGAGAAAGTGCATGTTTAGTGCCTAGCTATTATCAAATGATAAAACAAACATATAGGGGCAGTGAATAAATCAAATATGCTAACTATAATTTATCGTACAATGAAAGCCAAACATTGGTACCTCAAAATCTTCGGCTACATCCTAGACTTGGCTGTAGTAAACAGCTGACTGATATGCAGGAGAGACCGTAAAATGGTTAGGGAATTAGATATATATTTGAAGGTATATCGTTCTGATATTACGTACGCACTTGCTACGTATGGGAAACCAAAGAGAGAACGGTCCTCTGTAGAATCGATAATAAAACCGCAAGGAAAGACAGGTCGACCACTGAAAACTTCGCCCGAGTGATGATACTACAACAGATAATATACCCCACTGACCTATCCATACGTCTAAAGGAAGGTGCCGGTTTAGAAATGTGGTACTAGTCGAATTACGTTATGAAATGTGATGCAAGGTTGTCTTTTACTGAAATAAAAACAAAAACTGTTTCCTGGTATTCCATTCATAGAAACTAGCTATACTGCTCTAAAAATTTTATTATATGGTAAAGAAATATGTCCATAAGCACTACATTACAGTGCAAGAAAACATCCAATACCATAACCATTATTTGTAATTTATTTAGTCCAAATAAATACACTGTCATTTTTATACTAACTGGCACTAAAAAAAAGTCACCATCATTTCTTGACAAGTGTCTGTAAGTTGTAATTATATGCCCCAGATATTTGATAACATGACTAGGAGCTGTAACACAAAAGTATTGTTTGTAATTGAACACTGTTTAAAATATATTCAGTATTTTGCAACTGGCCTTATATTTCAATTTGCTATCGTACTGCTCTAGTAGAAATGGTTTTTACATAACAAGCACACCATATTGACCAATGTTACCATATGGTTACACCTATGAATACAGGCATATTGTACAATGTAATCATATGGTAACAGTTCATAACTCGAAGAGTTTTGGCGGGAAAATTTTCAAAATCAGTAGAGATGATATAGAGTGCCTATATATCATCCTGTACAAGTTTGAGATTTTTTGGTCAACTCTAAGTCATAGTGAACAGTAAAGGGTTAAACACTGATTTCCGTAGAGCCAAAACGCTAAGAAATATGGATGTGTTCTTCGACTCGAGTTTGCTGGTCGAGAAAACGTTACTTTGCGTTGAAGCTCTATTCAAACCATAGGTGTTTAAAATTACCATTTTCCAGTTTCAACTTTTATCGACGTAAAACGAAAATTGTAACAAACAGCGTGTAATTATTTTATTTAAAAAGATTTCAGCCATTTCCAGCGTCTCAGGACAAATAAGCATAACCATCGACTACACTGTTCCAAAACAGAACTTGTTTCAAGCTTACCAGTTTTAACACATCTATAGAACAAAAACGATAAAACATATCGATATGAGTGTTTTTTAATTCATTAATTTGACAAGAATTGGTTTTGTTTTACGTTAACTCTAAGATGAAACCGGAAGAGGTTGAAATTGTCCATTTCTGGTTTCAAAAGTTATCGTAATAAAACCCAAATGATAATAGATGTCGACAAATTATACTTGGAAAGCATATAACTTCTGTTTCTTATATAAAACCTCACAACCCGCAGCAGCACATCGAAACCGGAAGTTGTTGAATGTATTAGTACTTCATTTATCAGATTTTCATAGAGAAAGACTCAAAAAGATTTAGAGAGATGTTTTTCAGACCTTTTCAGCGTCCCAAGTGTAGCTTCTATCTCATCCCTCCACTCTCTATTCAAGTTGGAAGTACTTCAAATTAACGATAGTTTTCAACATTTATTTTCACAGAATTAATAGAGTAAGGGAAAATAACCCCTTCTTTACATGGAATCAATGTCCAAAGAACAAACACTATTTTTGACATTGTTTTCTATTGCAACCAGTATTTACAGATGTTTTACCTCCAGTCTGAATATTGAATTCGCTTAGTTTGGAAGTCTTAGTTTCACACTTTAAATCTATATTCACTTGTTTAACTTGGGTATTGGTACTGAAGACTCGTGCAATATTTGTCACTAGGTTGACTCCTAGTCATAGATGAAAACATTCGAGCAGTGTAACAGATTTGTGGCAGACGTGCGAATTTTAAGCAAGATGTAGCTCCTTCACCCGTTTTTCCTCCAGTGCCACCAGTGATTGTTATTTTAACTACTATCCAAAAATAAAGCAACGATATTTAATTCGTCATTAAGATAATGATATATGTGTTACCCACGCTACGTTCTTATCGTTTCGACATTTACCTCGTATATCTTACACATTCGCTCACATCCTATCATTTATTCAATCAATTGAAAGCATTTCACGAACTCGTTTAACTTACTTGATCATTTGTAGTTCTCTTACTGTAAACAAAATATTTCTGTGAGATTTTTAAACAGCTTTTTATTTCATCATTTTCATATGTACGCAATACTTTGTCCGCTTCTATCATTTTGCTAAGTATCTTATAAATAAAAGCTAAAACTATTGGGCATTATGCAGAGTCGTTCTAACGTGTCATTAGAGCCATGCTGAAGAGCTCGACAGCCTCTAGCATAACGGTAATCATACGTCAGAACTACTCTGTATTAGCTTCCGGTAACGCACCGGACTTACAAGTGTAAGGTCGTGAGTTCGATTCTAATTTGGATCACATTTTTTGGTATCCAATAATATATTCGTTAGTACATGTGTAATTATATCAGTAAACTTTCGTCCCGTTCAATGAATTTTATTCATGTGTGTGTTAGAAAAGTTTACTAGCTTGTATAATTCTAAAGCAAAATACCAATGGTGTGTTGTAGAAGAAATTTCCTTTGGATTTATAATAATTTATGTAAGTGATAGTTGTTGATGTAATCATGGAGATAAATGTAGATATTTGTATAGACCTATCACACAGCTACAGTTGTATTTTTAACATATGGCCTGTAAACATTACTTGCAATCGAGTAGAAAGAAAATACTGTCTGTTGAACAGATTCACAAGATATGTCAACTGTAAATAATGCACATGCAATACTACGTTGAAAAAGGGATCATTTACCCAACTATCTGGCCTTTAATTAAGCTGAATAACATTACATTGTGCAATATATTGTATTATATAGATGGGTAATAACATCAGGAAAGAAGACCTACGAAATTTCAAAACAAAATTTGAGTAAGTTACTTAACGTTATGTGAAGTAAATGAAGGTTCACGTCGCTAAATGTATAGTCGATGTCTATAAAAGAAAGATATCACATATATTTACAAAAGTATTGCAAACAAAATGTCTAAGTTAATAGTTTCACTTTGCGACAGAAATATGCATGGAAATTGTAATATTCTTCTGAAAGTATAAAACTATGTAGGCGGGTTTGTAGGTCAGAAGCAACAAGAGAGTATTATACAACAGGAGCCTATTAAAGTTCGTGATAGGAATCCAGGGCAGCTTGGTTTAATCGTGGATTATATCCAGTAGAGGTGGTTTCTTTTCTGACGCCATGAGCCTACGGGACCACTTAATCACAGGGTGTCTGTGTTTTGTATATTACCGTATGTATACTTAAGTTTAACGATGAAGAGTATATTGCATTTTCTTCAGTTCTCACGTATGCAGGTAAAATTACACAGCAAAAATTACTATCAAAACTTCTGTTGGAACTCGGGTCTGTTGGAAATATTTAACTCTTTAGGTTCTCATTCATAATTTCGTGAACGTATGCACAATAAGTTCTTTGCTTGTAGCCAGTGAAACAAGCACCCGATACCTCTAAAACAGTATATCAAAAATACCAATGCTTAACTTCAACTTTTGAATTCCAGAGATCGTTCCGTATACAGAGCCAGGGTAAACTTATTGTACACTGGCTCAGAATCGTTGCACTTTCACAGTCATACTTTTGGCTGGATTGAAATATTGACCAGTTTCAAGACGCATTTCTACAAAGAAAAAGAAACTTTAACTAAGAAAGTATAAGTGTAATGTGTATTTTCTTCGGAATCCGTTGGTGAATCCTCGAAATACGATATTTTTTTTAAAATTTTTATTTTAAATGTGTTCTTCTTTTCTAGTTTCGGCCTTTTGAATATTTATATAAGTTAAGTGTTAATCCAACATTAAGAATATTGTATCATAATTTTCAATCCCTCTATCGCGTAAAAAAGGTTATACCATGTATAAGCCATTAAAACTAAGTAGATGTACTGAAGAAAAATTTCCCACAAGGTGCTCTCCTTTGAATATTTTTGTGTATTAACTCGCGAACAAAACTGGTAATTTGAACTAGATTTACTTAAGAAAAAAATGTGATTCTGTGGCCCGTTTTGCCAGTTCACATAAGTAAACGGGAAATTGCGTTATTTATATGAATAATGATGAAAATATTTTGTTTGCCTGATTTTTTTTTTAATTTTGTGCCACGAGACCTTCTGCAGTTTTAGACGTTTTACATGTTAGAATACCGAAACTAGTCTATATGTAGTGTTTAAGATGTATGGGTTCACAGTTGAATAATTTTTCATGACATTCCAACAGAAATGTAGGTATCCTAGTTTATTTTCTTTTAGTTTATTTTATTTTCTGGCAAAGCTGTGATCACTAAACTGCATCAGATGGTGTGTAATGAATATCTGTGCAATACATCTTATTAGGAGATCAGATCGAAAGCAACGCGCAGTATTTTTTCCCCAAAAAATTTAATATACCAAAACCAAACAAAGCACAAAAAAAGTTACGTATTTGATCCACTTTTCTACAGTCACCAACTTTCTCCATACATGTCTATGAGCGTGGTACCGGTTTCAGGATGCCCTGTTCATGAAAGTCTGTTATGGTGGAATATAGGAATGTGCGGACTGCTGTTTTCACTTCCGTATCTGTCGCAAAATTTTGACCGGTGAGGAATTTCTTCATGAGAACATAGAGATGTGAAAGTGAGAGACGAAAGAGACTTGTGGACTGGCAGTAATGATGAAGTTTGACGTTGTCACCATTATTGTAGCGGAGTTTGTCACGCAGGTTACGACGCAACGTTAACCAAAGTTTTAATTTACGCTGCAGCATTTACAGTTGTCCAGTGTTTAACAAATCCCCCCAAAAAACTACAAACGTCCCAGAACACTGTCACAAGCACTTTTCTCGCAAATTGAATTACGTTCAGTTTTTGTCGAGTTGGAAACCAGTATGTTTCCACTCCATAAAGACGTGCTTGGTCTCGGGCGTCTAATAGTATGCCCAAGACATCCACGATTGCATACAGATGGCATAACGCGTTAGGTGATCCAAGCATGTCATCATTCGCTGAACTTCGTGGTTATCTGTCAAGTTCTTAAGCACCTAGCGAGCACCAACTTTATGGAATTGCAATGTGTCCTGAGCAAGGTCGTACACTACAGCATAGTAAATGTTGAATTTCTGCAATAAGGTTCGCACGTGCACACGATGGTCACTTAGAATTGCTGGCTGGATGGCGCTGATAATCTGCGGTGTTGAAGCTGTTACCGGGTGCCTGGAACTTGGGGAATGCACAATAACTGGAAACATTGCAACAGTCCATATAATCGTCCCCATATACGGTACGCATGTTACAGTAATTTTCTCTTGGTGTATGCCCTTTGATTCATTGAAATCTAATCATGACTGGCTTCTCTTCACATGTGAGGGAAAGTAACAGGACGCCATTTTTCTTTCGTAGTTCAAGTTTGTGTCGCTAGAGCTACATAGGAAAACAAAGAAATCTCTGTAGCACAAATTTCAAACAATCTCGTCATGCAATTTCTCCATTTCAGCTGGAATACTTGGGGAGAAAAAATTTTGTGGTTTATCGATCTGCCCACGAATTTAAATCATATGGTAATTTTATGTATTTAGTAAACAACGGGAATTTTTCGTTTTCGTTCCTTAAAGCCAATAACACTTGCCCACTGGTTTTCAGTAAAGATTTTAATTACGAGACCCGAAAATAACGTAAGAAGAATGTCTTTTTAAGCTGATGCTGGCAACCCTCCAAACTTGAACCGCCACTACAAACCGGGTAAGGGAGCTTGTACGAGGCAGTTAATATCAGACGCACATTTTCTCGATTTATGTTGTTTATCCTCAATCATTTTCACGTTTAATCGTCTATCCTCTCAGAGAAGTTCCCTCTCTATGCTCTCTTCCATCCATATTGTTGTAAGTCGCCCACTACGATGTTCATCTTCGATTTCTGTTCTGCCTTCCGCAAACATTTTGTACCAACAATATACCTCTGCTATTGGTAACAGTATATTTCCAAAGGCCTGCTAAATCTTCCGGTACGTTATCGAGGCAGTCTCTCCAAGTTTCATACAGAAGGCGATTGCGTAGCACTGGTCAATATTACGTGCTTCCGTTGTTGTGACGGGTCGAACATACGATCGCACTCTTTAACTTCTAACTTCACAATAAAAAATATTTCGTGCGTTCCACGTGCTGTGCTATTGGAGCAGGCCCAAGGCTACTCTCTGGTGACGGTTTCACACTGCAGCGTTGCCAGCAGAAGCTGAAACAATTTTCTTATTACTTTCTTGTCGAACTTCGTATGTTGTAAATTTCACCTTCGTAACGTAGTCCACTTGTCAGATACTCTGCTTTAGCGTAAAGTTTTTCTCTTACTCATAGAACACTGATTCTAATGATAGTAACGTAAAAAGACAATAAAAAGTAACAAAATGGGGAGACAAAGTGCTCATCTGTGTAAAGTATACTTTCAAGGTATTCACATGTTTCCTGAAACTATAGCAGAAAATTTGTATCTCAACTGTAAGTACTGATAAATATTATGTTGAATGTTACTTTTCTCCCTCTTAAATATAGCATTTTCCAATACACCTGTGCATTCACCCGTTTATTTTAAAGGATAAGCTTATGCTAATTTTCCTTCTTTGACAAGAATGACACATGAGATGATAATTTTTGATGTGTATTTCTTGATCCTCCTTGTCTCCTTATAATACCAATTTGAATGAAAGCAACATGATAGAAACTCAGGTAAAGGTAGGTACTGAACAAAATAGCTAACTTATTTTAAAAAGTAAAGCTGCCTTTCTTTTATAATTAAATGTATACCATGTTTCTTTCGTTTTGTTAATATTCAGGGCGTAGCATTCTCAAACGTTCTTATTTAAGAAGAGTGCTTTTTTCACTTAGATGTATATCAATAGACTTGAAGATTGTATAACGGTTTAAATCTTAATATCTCAGAGCATTCAAATGATATTAGAAGCACTAGTAGAGATTAGCATACTGCTTGAAATGACGTATTTTGTACAAAATTTTAAAAATGGTTATAGTCTTGTTTTCTTTCTTTGTCATAATACGAACAGTTTTGGTAGTTGTAATTGCAAAAATCTCTCGGAATTGCTAAATTATATACCACAAAAATTTTTTGATTTAGTACACAAGTACTGTCAGTGAGAGCGTACCACCATTTTTACCTGTAATCAGATGTTCATTCCATGGTGTAAGGTGGTAGTATGCATTTGAGTGAAATCCGATAACTGATAGATAAATGTAGATGCGATTTGAGATATCAATTTAAATGACATGCTTTTCTTTGGAGAGCAGAAATGATACTAAAACACCTCAATAGTTCTCTTCTCCTAATATCTACAAGATTTTATGTAATATTACAATAGTATTATAAATCAGTTAATGGGGGGAAAGTGCAAAACATCGTATCTCCACTTTTTATGAAATTTTAGATTTTGGGTGCATTCAATTTCCCACATCTGATTCTACGTGCGTGTGAGAGATCGTAAACGAAAACCCGGTAAAGAAAAACGTGAAAAAAATAACTTTTAAAACCTGGTATCGCAAATAAGTGTAAAATCAGAACAAATTTATTGCTATCCTGAAAGTTTGGTTATGGTGAGTTATGAGATATAGCACTTTCACCATTCTAAAACTTATTATTACCTTGAAAAGCCTCACGATAAAAATTCAATATTTTTGTTGTTCTATTTTAGATGGTAACTTCTGCATTTCTTTGTTGTTCCATATAGTGTACCTAGATTTCCACTCAATATTTTACTGAATTTATTACAGGATCAATACAAATGAAAAACCTCACACATGCAAAGAGTGTGGACCCAAATTTGGTCAGCGTTCATGTTCAGCTAAACACTTGTTGACACATACAAATGATAAACCTCACACATGCCAAGAGTGTGGAAACAAATTTAATTACCGTTCAGGTTTAGCTGTACACATGTTAATACATACAGGTGAAAAACCTCACACTTGCAAAGAGTGCGGCAAAAAATTTAGTCATCGTTCACGTTTGGCTACACACATGTTAATCCATACAGGTGAAAAATCTCACATATGCCAAGAGTGTGGTGGGAAATTTAATCGACGTTCAAATTTAGCTAAACACATGTTAATACATACTGGTGAAAAACCTCACACATGCAAAGACTGTGGTCACAAATTTTGTCAGCGTTCAACTTTAGCTAGACACATGTTAATACATACAGGAGAAAAACCTCACACATGCAAAGAGTGCGGCAAAAAATTTAGTCGACGTTCATATTTGGCTACACACACGTTAATCCATACAGGTGAAAAATCTCACATATGCCAAGAGTGTGGTGGGAAATTTAATCGACGTTCAAGTTTAGCTAAACACATTTTAATACATACCGGTGAAAAACCTCACACATGCAAAGACTGTGGTAGGAAGTTTAGAGAACGTTCATCTTTATCTAAACACATGTTAATCCATAAAGGTGCAAAACCTCACACATGCAAGGAGTGCGGCAAAAAATTTCGTCATCGTTCATCTTTAGCTAGACACATGTTAACACATACCAATGAAAATTCTCACACATGCCAAGAGTGGACACAAATGTGGTCAGCGTTCTAGTTTAGCTAGACACATATCAATACTTACAAAAGAGAAAGCTCACACATGCCAAGAGTGTGGAAAGAAATTTAATTACCGTTCAGATTTAGCTAGACACATATTAATACATACAGGTTCAAAACCTCACACATCCAAAGAGTGCGGCAACAAATTTAGTCAACGTTCACATTTGGCTACACACATGTTAATCCATACAGGTGAAAAACTCACATATGCGAAGAGTGTGGTGGAAATTTAATCGGCGTTCAAATTTAGCCATACACGTGTTAATACATACAGGTGAAAAAACTCACACAAGCAAAGACTGTGGTAAGAAGCTTAGTCAACGTTCATACTTAGCTAGACAGATGTTAATCCAAATGTCAAAAATTTATTGATCGTTCACATTTAACTAGGCACAAGCTAATACATACAAGTTAAAAATTCACATATGCTAGACACAAGTTAAAACATACATGCATATAACCTCATAAATGGGAAGAGCGTAGAAACAAATTTTGTCAGCGTTTAAATTTAGTTGCACACATGTTAATACCTACAGGGTGAAAAACCTCACACATGCTAAGAGGGTAGGAAAAATTTTTTCGACGTTCACATAGAGCTGCACACATGTTAATACATTCAGGTGGAAAATCTCACATGTGCGAAAAGTCGAAATAAATCTAGTGAACGATCAAAGTTGGTTAAACATACGTTGATACATGCCTGTGAAAAACATTACTTATCTCAAAGGGGTGGGATATTTTTTCGACGTTCAAATTTGACTAAACATATCTTGATACACAGTTAAAAAACCTCATACACTCCAAGACTGTCAGTACAGCTTTCGTCAAACTGCATTTGTTTATACATACGTTAATACATATAGGTGAAATTTCTCTTCAATGGCAAGAGTTTGAAGTTGATTTTGAGTTTAATGTCCCGTTCTGCAGCGAGACTAGGTGGACTTTCTTATAAGCGTGGTATCCAAAACACGAGCTACCGCCGGGAATCGAACCCAGGATTCCCAAACCAAAGGTGCGTACGGTAACGGCTTAGCCGTGAAGGAGCTCCCATGCAAAAAATTTGGGATACGATTTGTGCAAAATTAACATTTGGCAGAAGGCAGTAATTAACACAGAAAAAAGAGCTCAGTGTGTGAAAAGTGATTTGGTTTAAGTTCAATTTTGGCAAATCATATGTTAGCACACACTAATGAGAAAGCTGATATATCGAAGGAGTGTGGAGAAGAAAGATTTTGGAAAAGATCAAACACTGCAAAGATATTAAAACATGAAGGTTATAAAGCTCACAGGTACCATGAGTTTATAAATTTTTCTCGCAAATTCAATTTTTGTAAAACACCTACACAGCACAGGCTCATTCAAAAATGATCCAGGAATTTAGCCGATTCAGGTCGTCTAAATGAATGGAAGATGGACCAACACGTTACGTGCGAACTGCGTCCATGAGAAAGTAAACATCCATTGATACTTAACCATTAACATATTGTGTACCTTAACAGAACACTAAGAGGATGTCCACTGAACGTTTGTATAGATCTTAATAGTACCCCATGCAACGTCCATTAGATGTCCGCTTTTTTAAGAGTCAGTGGGTCAGTGAGGGGTATTGCGGACGTAAGTAGATTTTCAGTATATGTGATCAAGACATCGATGTGTACGTTTATAGACGTTCATTTGTCATGGATGTGAACCCTAATAGAGGTAAATCTTTTGCCGAAAATTTTTCCAGTAAACCTTCAGGAATTAGAATGTGTGCCCAGTGGACACCAGATACGTACCTGCATAAAAGTGCAATGTATGCCGTGCGGATGTCAGTAACTGAGCTTTATGAACGTACACAAACACCCAGTATTCTGCCGTAGACGTAAAACGCAGGTAAAACGAACGTTTAGTCCATTGGACGATTCATAAGTATATAGAGGGACGTGCACTAGATGTTAGACAATCTCTGTGTGTGCGACTATGGATGTGAAGAGGCGTCGAATGTCCAAATTAAAGGCAGCTCGTAAGGGAAATCTTATAGGTAAAAATATAGTTTTCTCGTGCCGAATTCATCCATTAAACGTATATTTTAATATAACAATATACAACATTAATTCAGTAGAAGAGGTTGCTTTTCTTTCCTTAGTTCCAGACAAGAAACCTCTTGATTTTACCGAAATGCTTTTCGTTAGGAGACGCCTCTAATTTTGGCTACATGCTTCGTCTATAGCGCTAAAACAGCTCGTCATACCAACGTACCTGTGGAAACAAAATTGACCAAGTCAAAACATTGAAGTCTACAATAAAGGCTATATAAAAAGTGGATACCAATCGAGCAGTATTTCGAGAAACATTGTAAAATGTACTTCAGCAATCAGGTCTTTGACTTTTACGCGGATATTATATTTGTATTACATTAACTCTGGAATACATTAAGTAACCAAACAACTGTTAAGAATTACTCAACTACATATTAAAAATCTTCTACAAATAAAGATAAAAGTATATACGCCCTTGGTTTGGCTTTACTCTTCAAGATAATATCTACTACAAAACAAAGAATTAAACACTGCTTCCTCGCGCCTATAATACGTGTAATTCTTCCCCACGTGCAGGCAAAGCTTGATAGTATAATTATGAATACATGCATTCCATGTAATTAAATTATAATGTACAGGAGTGACTGACTGTATTTACGCGATTGACTGCACGAAATTGACTTCAATTTTGGTTATTATGTCCACTTGCTTCACAATTTTGGCCCACAAATGAACCTTTCATTTTTTGTCCAAAAAATCTTTCAAGTTAAACGTATAGTAAACATATTCAAACATCAAAAATGTCCTCGATAGGATTTTTTTTTTTTTTTTTTTTTTGTAATTTTCAACTGGCTGTCTTCACCAACGAAACTGAAATAAAAAATCATATTAAGACATCAATATTGCCATTAATCCCTTCACATTCAGTTACACATACACATTCATCAATACAGTTATAACTAAAATTAAACAGGTAATTGGCAACACATACAGCGTACATATGCCTAAATATGTCCAGTGGAGATTCAATGTACGTGTACACTGCCTTAATCAAGGGTTTTGGGACACCCAAGAACGTGCCCCCTTACGACGGCTTAGCCCTTATGTATTGAAAGCGACGATATGAAAAACATCTTTGGCGAAGCATTTCTATAGCTAATAAGCTGGCTGGATTTTCTTAGTTTGCCGCCAGATGGAACCGTGGCGCTGGTGTAGCTCGTTTGGAACGCTCCCTCCACTCCCTCATACCATCAACTTTTGTGGCTCCACTCCAGATCCACCTCCTCTGTTCTGCTTTGGAGTCCCCTTGTTCTCTCTCTTCCACTATTCTTACCCTAGGTTAATCTAGGAGGTAGACTATATAAGGAGTCTAGAGATGACATAGATAAGTTCCGGTTAGCAGAAAACCATGAACTATCGAACTGATCGGATGTGTTTTAAGCAGTCTCCGATAAATCAAGATATAGCTGGACTTAATCTTTTTGCTGAGACTCACTGTAGCATGTAGAGTTCGACTTCAAGTAAGTAAGATACATCACCCTTCACACAGCAGAGGTTAGTCCAACGCACTACTCTTTCCTTTCGAGTTTTATTCCAATCGACTCTGTCTCCTTGTTATTTTTCTCTTTTACTACTTTTCCCTCATTCCGGAATTTTATCAATAAGTTGAAGGAATAACAGAAAGCGTGGACACATTCTTAAACTCGATTCTTTGGAACATAATGTTCATTTTACTCGGACCTCACTCACTCTGGCACTCACAGTGGCAATTGGCCCTCGCCCTCATTATTGTCCTCATTTCGGAAACTTGTCCTCGCGAAGGGAGTTGTCCATCACCCTCGCCTCGTAGTGGAAGTTGGCCCTCGCTCTGGCGATCGGAATTGTCCATCGCCCTTGCTTGCCCTCACCCTCATGCTTGAAATTGGCCCTCGCAGTGAAAGTTAGCTCTCGACCTCGTTCAAACTCGTCCTCATGAGGATTTTTGTCCATCGCCCTCGCGTTCCTACTGGAAATTTCTTCTCGCCCTCGTTAACCCTCATCCTCGCGTAGGAAGCTGTCCTTCGCTCTCTCCCACATATCATTGAGGGCGAGGTTATTTTAGGGTAAGAAAGCCCTCGCGAGGATCAGATCCTCAATTTTCCAGCATATTTCCTGAAGTATTTCTTTAAAATACCTCCTAAACAAAGAAAATTAAACATTCCACCGTATAACTTAGTCCGTAATACCTAAAATGGAACAAATCATTGACCACTCGACGCTTAATATTACCATGAATATGTTCAGGTAAAATTTGAATAGAGGTTCCTTTAAACCTTTCGGTTCAAAACTTGTGTTGCCCATGGGACGAGTCGACACTAGAAATAAGAAAAATAAAGTGAAGTGTTTGAGTTTTACGTCCCACGGTAATATGTGGTATATATTTCTTATTTGCAAAAATAATTGGCCCATTTTTTAATGTTAGTTTTGTGTGATGAGGAAGATACCTCTACTAAATTCAAAGAAATCTTTACGTCATCACAGGACGAAGTGTCGTTTGCCCCTCTCCTTAGTGTCCCTCTTGCGACAGATTCTGATCATCGGAGAAACCTTTCTCTGCCCCCAAAGAGTCCGTCGTGAATCCTGGTCAGGATTCCAGTCCAAGATTGCCTTATAGCTGCAGATAAAATCTTAGGCTTTATAGCTGCATATAAAATCTTTTCTTCGGGTACTGTAAATTAAAGATTCGTTCTGACGACCTTTCCAAAGAATGCGTATTGGTTGGTTGATAGGTAATATTGTCTGATGTCTAATAATAATACCGTATTTACTCGCGTAATTTTCGCACTTTTTTAGAGGAAAAAAGTTGTTTTGAAACAAGTGTGCGTAAATTATGCGGGGGAAAAAATTAGCCACATGAGTGAACATCATCTAATTTTTTTCCCCACTCAAAATAACACGAAAATACCGGTACACATTTTCTTTCTAGCAAGAATTGACAACAAACAACTAATTCTATATTTGTAGAAAAATAACATTAAAAAATTGATTAAGAAGCCGTGTGGTTTCTTACAAATCACTGCCAAATCCTCGCGTGCGCAAATTACGCGAGGAAAATAAAATATACAGAAACTGCTCTTCAAAATTGGGATGTGAAAATTATGCGAGGGCGAAAATTACGCGCGTATTTACTTCATAAAAAGAAATCGAAAAATATCTGATTTAGAATAATTTTACCTTTGTTTCTTTTTTTCAGAATAATAGCATTCCAAAAGGTCTTACATCTCTACCAGATGACATAATCGATTCTGATGCTGACTCCAAAGTTTTAAAGAGAAAGTGCATGTTTAGTGCCTAGCTATTATCAAATGATAAAACAAACATATAGGGGCAGTGAATAAATCAAATATGCTAACTATAATTTATCGTACAATGAAAGCCAAACATTGGTACCTCAAAATCTTCGGCTACATCCTAGACTTGGCTGTAGTAAACAGCTGACTGATATGCAGGAGAGACCGTAAAATGGTTAGAGAATTAGATATATATTTGAAGGTATATAGTTCTGATATTACGTACGCACTTGCTACGTATGGGAAACCAAAGAGAGAACGGTCCTCTGTAGAATCGATAATAAAACCGCAAGGAAAGACAGGTCGACCACTGAAAACTTCGCCCGAGTGATGATACTACAACAGATAATATACCCCACTGACCTATCCATACGTCTAAAGGAAGGTGCCGGTTTAGAAATGTGGTACTAGTTGAATTACGTTAGGAAATGTGATGCAAGGTTGTCTTTTACTGAAATAAAAACAAAAACTGCTTCCTGGTATTCCATTCATAGAAACTAGCTATACTGCTCTAAAAATTTTATTATATGGTAAAGAAATATGTCCATAAGCACTACATTACAGTGCAAGAAAACATCCAATACCATAACCATTATTTGTAAGTTATTTAGTCCAAATAAATACACTGTCATTTTTATACTAACTGGCACTAAAAAAAGTCACCATCATTTCTTGACAAGTGTCTGTAAGTTGTAATTATATGCCCCAGATATTTGATAACATGACTATTTAGGAGCTGTAACACGAAAGTATTGTTTGTAATTGAACACTGTTTAAAATATATTCAGTATTTTGCAACTGGCCTTATATTTCAATTTGCTATCGTACTGCTCTAGTAGAAATGGTTTTTACATAACAAGCACACCATATTGACCAATGTTACCATATGGTTACACCTATGAATACAGGCATATTGTACAATGTAATCATATGGTAACAATTCATAACTCGAAGAGTTTTGGCGGGAAAATTTTCAAAATCAGTAGAGATGATATAGAGTGCCTATATATCATCCTGTACAAGTTTGAGATTTTTTGGTCAACTCTAAGTCATAGTGAACAGTAAAGGGTTAAACACTGATTTCCGTAGAGCCAAAACGCTAAGAAATATGGATGTGTTCTTCGACTCGAGTTTGCTGGTCGAGAAAACGTTACTTTGCGTTGAAGCTCTATTCAAACAATAGGTGTTTAAAATTACCATTTTCCAGTTTCAACTTTTATCGACGTAAAACGAAAATTGTAACAAACAGCGTGTAATTATTTTATTTAAAAAGATTTCAGCCATTTCCAGCGTCTCAGGACAAGTAAGCATAAGCATCGACTACACTGTTCCAAAACAGAACTTGTTTCAAGCTTACCAGTTTTAACACATCTATAGAACAAAAACGATAAAACATATCGATATGAGTGTTTTTTAATTCATTAATTTGACAAGAATTGGTTTTGTTTTACGTTAACTCTAAGATGAAACCGGAAGAGGTTGAAATTGTCCATTTCTGGTTTCAAAAGTTATCGTAATAAAACCCAAATGATAATAGATGTGGACAAATTATACTTGGAAAGCATATAACTTCTGTTTCTTATATAAAACCTCACAACCCGCAGCAGCACATCGAAACCGGAAGTTGTTGAATGTATTAGTACTTCATTTATCAGATTTTCATAGAGAAAGACTCAAAAAGATTTAGAGATTTTTTTCAGACCTTTTCAGCGTCCCAAGTGTAGCTTCTATCTCATCCCTCCATCCTCTATTCAAATTGGTAGTACTTCAAATTAACGATAGTTTTCAACATTTATTTTCACAGAATTAATAGAGTAAGGGAAAATAACCCCTTCTTTACATGGAATCAATGTCCAAAGAACAAACACTATTATTGACATTGTTTTCTATTGCAACCAGTATTTACAGATGTTTTACCTCCAGTCTGAATATTGAATTCGCTTAGTTTGGAAGTCTTAGTTTCACACTTTAAATCTATATTCACTTGTTTAACTTGGGTATTGGTACTGAAGACTCGTGGAATATTTGTCACTAGGTTGACTCCTAGTCATAGATGAAAACATTCGAGCAGTGTAACAGATTTGTGGCAGACGTGCGAATTTTAAGCAAGATGTAGCTCCTTCACCCGTTTTTCCTCCAGTGCCACCAGTGATTGTTATTTTAACTACTATCCAAAAATAAAGCAACGATATTTAATTCGTCATTAAGATAATGATATATGTGTTACCCACGCTACGTTCTTATCGTTTCGACATTTACCTTGTATATCTTACACATTCGCTCACATCCTATCATTTATTCAATCAATTGAAAGCATTTCACGAACTCGTTTAACTTACTTGATCATTTGTAGTTCTCTTACTGTAAACAAAATATTTCTGTGAGATTTTTAAACAGCTTTTTATTTCCTCATTTTCATATGTACGCAATACTTTGTCCGCTTCTATCATTTTGCTAAGTATCTTATAAATAAAAGCTAAAACTATTGGGCATTATGCAGAGTCGTTCTAACGTGTCATTAGAGCCATGCTGAAGAGCTCGACAGCCTCTAGCATAACGGTAATCATACGTCAGAACTACTCTGTATTAGCTTCCGGTAACGCACCGGACTTACAAGTGTAAGGTCGTGAGTTCGATTCTAATTTGGATCACATTTTTTGGTATCCAATAATATATTCGTTAGTACATGTGTAATTATATCAGTAAACTTTCGTCCCGTTCAATGAATTTTATTCATGTGTGTGTTAGAAAAGTTTACTAGTTTGTATAATTCTAAAGCAAAATACCAGTGGTGTGTTGTAGAAGAAATTTCCTTTGGATTTATAATAATTTATGTAAGTGATAGTTGTTGATGTAATCATGGAGATAAATGTAGATATTTGTATAGACCTATCACACAACTACAGTTGTATTTTTAACATATGGCCTGTAAACATTACTTGCAATCGAGTAGAAAGAAAATACTGTCTGTTGAACAGATTCACAAGATATGTCAACTGTAAATAATGCACATGCAATACTACGTTGAAAAAGGGATCATTTACCCAACTATCTCGCCTTTAATTAAGCTGAATAACATTACATTGTGCAATATATTGTATTATATAGATGGGTAATAACATCAGGAAAGAAGACCTACGAAATTTCAAAACAAAATTTGAGTAAGTTACTTAACGTTATGTGAAGTAAATGAAGGTTCACGTCCCTAAATGTATAGTCGATGTCTATAAAAGAAAGATATCACATATATTTACAAAAGTATTGCAAACAAAATGTCTAAGTTAATAGTTTCACTTTGCGACAGAAATATGCATGGAAATTGTAATATTCTTCTGAAAGTATAAAACTATGTAGGCGGGTTTGTAGGTCAGAAGCAACAAGAGAGTATTATACAACAGGAGCCTATTAAAGTTCGTGATAGGAATCCAGGGCAGCTTGGTTTAATCGTGGATTATATCCAGTAGAGGTGGTTTCTTTTCTGACGCCATGAGCCTACGGGACCACTTAATCACAGGGTGTCTGTGTTTTGTATATTACCGTATGTATACTTAAGTTTAACGATGAAGAGTATATTGCATTTTCTTCAGTTCTCACGTATGCAGGTAAAATTACACAGCAAAAATTACTATCAAAACTTCTGTTGGAACTCGGGTCTGTTGGAAATATTTAACTCTTTAGGTTCTCATTCATAATTTCGTGAACGTATGCACAATAAGTTCTTTGCTTGTAGCCAGTGAAACAAGCACCCGATACCTCTAAAACAGTATATCAAAAATACCAATGCTTAACTTCAACTTTTGAATTCCAGAGATCGTTCCGTATACAGAGCCAGGGTAAACTTATTGTACACTGGCTCAGAATCGTTGCACTTTTACAGTCATACTTTTGGCTGGATTGAAATATTGACCAGTTTCAAGACGCATTTCTACAAAGAAAAAGAAACTTTAACTAAGAAAGTATATGTGTAATGTGTATTTTCTTCGGAATCCGTTGGTGAATCCTCGAAATACGATATTTTTTTTAAAATTTTTATTTTAAATGTGTTCTTCTTTTCTAGTTTCGGCCTTTTGAATATTTATATAAGTTAAGTGTTAATCCAACATTAAGAATATTGTATCATAATTTTCAATCCCTCTATCGCGTAAAAAAGGTTATACCATGTATAAGCCATTAAAACTAAGTAGACGTACTGAAGAAAAATTTCCCACAAGGTGCTCTCCTTTGAATATTTTTGTGTATTAACTCGCGAACAAATTGGTAATTTGAACTAGATTTACTTAAGAAAAAAATGTGATTCTGTGGCCCGTTTTGCCAGTTCACATAAGTAAACGGGAAATTGCGTTATTTATATGAATAATGATGAAAATATTTTGTTTGCCTGATTTTTTTTTTTAATTTTGTGCCACGAGACCTTCTACAGTTTTAGACGTTTTACATGTTAGAATACCGAAACTAGTCTATATGTAGTGTTTAAGATGTATGGGTTCACAGTTGAATAATTTTTCATGACATTCCAACAGAAATGTAGGTATCCTAGTTTATTTTTTTTTATATGCTGGCAAAGCTGTGATCACTAAACTGCATCAGATGGTGTGTAATGAATATCTGTGCAATACATCTTATTAGGAGAACAGATCGAAAGCAACGCGCAGTATTTTTACCCCCAAAAATTTAATATACCAAAACCAAACAAAGCACAAAAAAAGTTACGTATTTGATCCACTTTTCTACAGTCACCAACTTTCTCCATACATGTCTATGAGCGTGGTACCGGTTTCAGGATGCCCTGTTCATGAAAGTCTGTTATGGTGGAATATAGGAATGTGCGGACTGCTGTTTTCACTTCCGTATCTCGCAAAATTTTGACCGGTGAGGAATTTCTTCATGAGAACATAGAGATGTGAAAGTGAGAGACGAAAGAGACTTGTGGACTGGCAGTAATGATGAAGTTTGACGTTGTCACCATTATTCTAGCGGAGTTTGTCACGCAGGTTACGACGCAACGTTAACCAAAGTTTTAATTTACGCTGCAGCATTTACAGTTGTCCAGTGTTTAACAAATCCCCCCAAAAAACTACAAACGTCCCAGAACACTGTCACAAGCACTTTTCTCGCAAATTGAATTACGTTTAGTTTTTGTCGAGTTGGAAACCAGTATGTTTGCACTCCATAAAGACGTGCTTGGTCCCGGGCGTCTAATAGTATGCCCAAGACATCCACGATTGCATACAGATGGCATAACGCGTTAGGTGATCCAAGCATGTCATCATTCGCTGAACTTCGTGGTTATCTGTCAAGTTCTTAAGCACCTAGCGAGCACCAACTTTATGGAATTGCAATGTGTCCTGAGCAAGGTCGTACACTACAGCATAGTAAATGTTGAATTTCTGCAATAAGGTTCGCACGTGCACACGATGGTCACTTAGAATTGCTGGCTGGATGGCGCTGATAATCTGCGGTGTTGAAGCTGTTACCGGGTGCCTGGAACTTGGGGGAATGCACAATAACTGGAAACATTGCAACAGTCCATATAATCGTCCCCATATACGGTACGCATGTTACAGTAATTTTCTCTTGGTGTATGCCCTTTGATTCATTGAAATCTAATCATGACTGGCATCTCTTCACATATGAGGGAAAGTAACAGGACGCCATTTTTCTTTCGTAGTTCAAGTTTGTGTCGCTAGAGCTACATAGGAAAACAAAGAAATCTCTGTAGCTCAAATTTCAAACAATCTCGTCATGCAATTTTTCCATTTCAGCTGGAATACTTGGGGAGAAAAAATTTTGTGGTTTATCGATCTGCCCTCGAATTTAAATCATATGGTAATTTTATGTATTTAGTAAACAACGGGAATTTTTCGTTTTCGTTCCTTAAAGCCAATAACACTTGCCCACTGGTTTTCAGTAAAGATTTTAATTACGAGACCCGAAAATAACGTAAGAAGAATGTCTTTTTAAGCTGATGCTGGCAACCCTCCAAACTTGAACCGCCACTACAAACCGGGTAAGGGAGCTTGTACGAGGCAGTTAATATCAGACGCACATTTTCTCGATTTATGTTGTTTATCCTCAATCATTTTCACGTTTAATCGTCTATCCTCTCAGAGAAGTTCCCTCTCTATGCTCTCTTCCATCCATATTGTTGTAAGTCGCCCACTACGATGTTCATCTTCGATTTCTGTTCTGCCTTCCGCAAACATTTTGTACCAACAATATACCTCTGCTATTGGTAACAGTATATGTCCAAAGGCCTGCTAAATCTTCCGGTACGTTATCGAGGCAGTCTCACCAAGTTTCATACAGAAGGCGATTGCGTAGCACTGGTCAATATTACGTGCTTCCGTTGTTGTGACGGGTCGAACATACGATCGCACTCTTTAACTTCTAACTTCACAATAAAAAATATTTCGTGCGTTCCACGTGCTGTGCTATTGGAGCAGGCCCAAGGCTACTCTCTGGCGACGGTTTCACACTGCAGCGTTGCCAGCAGAAGCTGAAACAATTTTCTTATTACTTTCTTGTCGAACTTCGTATGTTGTAAATTTCACCTTCGTAACGTAGTCCACTTGTCAGATACTCTGCTTTAGCGTAAAGTTTTTCTCTTACTCATAGAACACTGATTCTAATGATAGTAACGTAAAAAGACAATAAAAAGTAACAAAATGGGGAGACAAAGTGCTCATCTGTGTAAAGTATACTTTCAAGGTATTCACATGTTTCCTGAAACTATAGCAGAAAATTTGTATCTCAACTGTAAGTACTGATAAATATTATGTTGAATGTTACTTTTCTCCCTCTTAAATATAGCATTTTCCAATACACCTGTGCATTCACCCGTTTATTTTAAAGGATAAGCTTATGCTAATTTTCCTTCTTTGACAAGAATGACACATGAGATGATAATTTTTGATGTGTATTTCTTGATCCTCCTTGTCTCCTTATAATACCAATTTGAATGAAAGCAACATGATAGAAACTCAGGTAAAGGTAGGTACTGAACAAAATAGCTAACTTATTTTAAAAAGTAAAGCTGCCTTTCTTTTATAATTAAATGTATACCATGTTTCTTTCGTTTTGTTAATATTCAGGGCGTAGCATTCTCAAACGTTCTTATTTAAGAAGAGTGCTTTTTTCACTTAGATGTATATCAATAGACTTGAAGATTGTATAACGGTTTAAATCTTAATATCTCAGAGCATTCAAATGATATTAGAAGCACTAGTAGAGATTAGCATACTGCTTGAAATGACGTATTTTGTACAAAATTTTAAAAATGGTTATAGTCTTGTTTTCTTTCTTTGTCATAATACGAACAGTTTTGGTAGTTGTAATTGCAAAAATCTCTCGGAATTGCTAAATTATATACCACAAAAATTTTTTGATTTAGTACACAAGTACTGTCAGTGAGAGCGTACCACCATTTTTACCTGTAATCAGATGTTCATTCCATGGTGTAAGGTGGTAGTATGCATTTGAGTGAAATCCGATAACTGATAGATAAATGTAGATGCGATTTGAGATATCAATTTAAATGACATGCTTTTCTTTGGAGAGCAGAAATGATACTAAAACACCTCAATAGTTCTCTTCTCCTAATATCTACAAGATTTTATGTAATATTACAATAGTATTATAAATCAGTTAATGGGGGGAAAGTGCAAAACATCGTATCTCCACTTTTTATGAAATTTTAGATTTTGGGTGCATTCAATTTCCCACATCTGATTCTACGTGCGTGTGAGAGATCGTAAACGAAAACCCGGTAAAGAAAAACGTGAAAAAAATAACTTTTAAAACCTGGTATCGCAAATAAGTGTAAAATCAGAACAAATTTATTGCTATCCTGAAAGTTTGGTTATGGTGAGTTATGAGATATAGCACTTTCACCATTCTAAAACTTATTATTACCTTGAAAAGCCTCACGATAAAATTCAATATTTTTGTTGTTCTATTTTAGATGGTAACTTCTGCATTTCTTTGTTGTTCCATATAGTGTACCTAGATTTCCACTCAATATTTTACTGAATTTATTACAGGATCAATACAAATGAAAAACCTCACACATGCAAAGAGTGTGGACCCAAATTTGGTCAGCGTTCATGTTCAGCTAAACACTTGTTGACACATACAAATGATAAACCTCACACATGCCAAGAGTGTGGAAACAAATTTAATTACCGTTCAGGTTTAGCTGTACACATGTTAATACATACAGGTGAAAAACCTCACACTTGCAAAGAGTGCGGCAAAAAATTTAGTCATCGTTCACGTTTGGCTACACACATGTTAATCCATACAGGTGAAAAATCTCACATATGCCAAGAGTGTGGTGGGAAATTTAATCGACGTTCAAATTTAGCTAAACACATGTTAATACATACTGGTGAAAAACCTCACACATGCAAAGACTGTGGTCACAAATTTTGTCAGCGTTCAACTTTAGCTAGACACATGTTAATACATACAGGAGAAAAACCTCACACATGCAAAGAGTGCGGCAAAAAATTTAGTCGACGTTCATATTTGGCTACACACACGTTAATCCATACAGGTGAAAAATCTCACATATGCCAAGAGTGTGGTGGGAAATTTAATCGACGTTCAAGTTTAGCTAAACACATTTTAATACATACCGGTGAAAAACCTCACACATGCAAAGACTGTGGTAGGAAGTTTAGAGAACGTTCATCTTTATCTAAACACATGTTAATCCTAAAGGTGCAAAACCTCACACATGCAAGGAGTGCGGCAAAAAATTTCGTCATCGTTCATCTTTAGCTAGACACATGTTAACACATACCAATGAAAATTCTCACACATGCCAAGAGTGGACACAAATGTGGTCAGCGTTCTAGTTTAGCTAGACACATATCAATACTTACAAAAGAGAAAGCTCACACATGCCAAGAGTGTGGAAAGAAATTTAATTACTGTTCAGATTTAGCTAGACACATATTAATACATACAGGTTCAAAACCTCACACATCCAAAGAGTGCGGCAACAAATTTAGTCAACGTTCACGTTTGGCTACACACATGTTAATCCATACAGGTGAAAAACTCACATATGCGAAGAGTGTGGTGATCCAGGAATGATCCAGGAATTTAGCCGATTCAGGTCGTCTAAATGAATGGAAGATGGACCAACATGTTACGTGCGAACTGCGTCCATGAGAAAGTAAACATCCATTGATACTTAACCATGAACATATTGTGTACCTTAACAGAACACTAAGAGGATGTCCACTGAACGTTTGTATAGATCTTAATAGTACCCCATGCAACGTCCATTAGATGTCCGCTTTTTTAAAAGTCAGTGGGTCAGTAAGGGGTATTGCGGACGTAAGTAGATTTTCAGTATATGTGATCAAGACATCGATGTGTACGTTTATAGACGTTCATTTGTCATGGATGTGAACCCTAATAGAGGTAAATCTTTTGTCGAAAATTTTTCCAGTAAACCTTCAGGAATTAGAATGTGTGCCCAGTGGACACCAGATACGTACCTGCATAAAAGTGCAATGTATGCCGTGCGGATGTCAGTAACTGAGCTTTATGAACGTACACAAACACCCAGTATTCTGCCGTAGACGTAAAACGCAGGTAAAACGGACGTTTAGTCCATTGGACGATTCATAAGTATATAGAGGGACGTGCACTAGATGTTAAACAATCTCTGTGTGTGCGACTATGGATGTGAAGAGGCGTCGAATGTCCAAATTAAAGGCAGCTCGTAAGGGAAATCTTATATGTAAAAATATAGTTTTCTCGTGCCGAACTCATCCATTAAACGTATATTTTAATATAACAATATACAACATTAATTCAGTAGAAGAGGTTGCTTTTCTTTCCTTAGCTCCAGACAAGAAACCTCTTGATTT
Source organism: Thermobia domestica (assembly GCF_964235325.1). Taxonomy (NCBI): domain Eukaryota; kingdom Metazoa; phylum Arthropoda; class Insecta; order Zygentoma; family Lepismatidae; genus Thermobia; species Thermobia domestica. Next base: position 338,109,195 of record NC_137456.1, on the reverse strand, counting down.
TACCGAAATGCTTTTCGTTAGGAGACGCCTCTAATTTTGGCTACATGCTTCGTCTATAGCGCTAAAACAGCTCGTCATACCAACGTACCTGTGGAAACAAAATTGACCAAGTCAAAACATTGAAGTCTACAATAAAGGTTATATAAAAAGTGGATACCAATCGAGCAGTATTTCGAGAAACATTGTAAAATGTACTTCAGCAATCAGGTCTTTGACTTTTACGCGGATATTATATTTGTATTACATTAACTCTGGAATACATTAAGTAACCAAACAACTGTTAAGAATTACTCAACTACATATTAAAAATCTTCTACAAATAAAGATAAAAGTATATACGCCCTTGGTTTGGCTTTACTCTTCAAGATAATATCTACTACAAAACAAAGAATTAAACACTGCTTCCTCGCGCCTATAATACGTGTAATTCTTCCCCACGTGCAGGCAAAGCTTGATAGTATAATTATGAATACATGCATTCCATGTAATTAAATTATAATGAACAGGAGTGACTGACTGTATTTACGCGATTGACTGCACGAAATTGACTTCAATTTTGGTTATTATGTCCACTTGCTTCACAATTTTGGCCCACAAATGAACCTTTCATTTTTTGTCCAAAAAAATCTTTCAAGTTAAACGTATAGTAAACATATTTAAACATCAAAAATGTCCTCGATAGGATTTTTTTTGTAATTTTCAACTGGCTGTCTTCACCAACGAAACTGAAATAAAAAATCACATATTAAGACATCAATATTGCCATTAATTCCTTCACATTCAGTTACACATACACATTCATCAATACAGTTATAACTAAAATTAAACAGGTAATTGGCAACACATACAGCGTACATATGCCTAAATGTGTCCAGTGGAGATTCAATGTACGTGTACACTGCCTTAATCAAGGGTTTTGGGACACCCAAGAACGTGCCCCCTTACGACGGCTTAGCCCTTATGTATTGAAAGCGACGATATGAAAAACATCTTTGGCGAAGCATTTCTATAGCTAATAAGCTGGCTGGATTTTCTTAGTTTGCCGCCAGATGGAACCGTGGCGCTGGTGTAGCTCGTTTGGAAAGCTCCCTCCACTCCCTCATACCATCAACTTTTGTGGCTCCACTCCAGATCCACCTCCTCTGTTCTGCTTTGGAGTCCCCTTGTTCTCTCTCTTCCACTATTCTTACCCTAGGTTAATCTAGGAGGTAGACTATATAAGGAGTCTAGAGATGACATAGATAAGTTCCGGTTAGCAGAAAACCATGAACTATCGAACTGATCGGATGTGTTTTAAGCAGTCTCCGATAAATCAAGATATAGCTGGACTTAATCTTTTTGCTGAGACTCACTGTAGCATGTAGAGTTCGACTTCAAGTAAGTAAGATACATCACCCTTCACACAGCAGAGGTTAGTCCAACGCACTACTCTTTCCTTTCGAGTTTTATTCCAATCGACTCTGTCTCCTTGTTATTGTTCTCTTTTACTACTTTTCCCTCATTCCGGAATTTGATCAATAAGTTGAAGGAATAACAGAAAGCGTGGACACATTCTTAAACTCGATTCTTTGGAACATAATGTTCATTTTACTCGGACCTCACTCACTCTGGCACTCACAGTGGCAGTTGGCCCTCGCCCTCATTATTGTCCTCATTTCGGAAACTTGTCCTCGCGAAGGGAGTTGTCCATCACCCTCGCCTCGTAGTGGAAGTTGGCCCTCGCTCTGGCGATCGGAATTGTCCATCGCCCTCGCTTGCCCTCACCCTCATGCTTGAAATTGGCCCTCGCAGTGAAAGTTAGCTCTCGACCTCGTTCAAACTCGTCCTCATGAGGATTTTTGTCCATCGCCCTCGCGTTCCTACTGGAAATTTCTTCTCGCCCTCGTTAACCCTCATCCTCGCGTAGGAAGCTGTCCTTCGCTCTCTCCCACATATCATTGAGGGCGAGGTTATTTTAGGGTAAGAAAGCCCTCGCGAGGATCAGATCCTCAATTTTCCAGCATATTTCCTGAAGTATTTCTTTAAAATACCTCCTAAACAAAGAAAATTAAACATTCCACCGTATAACTTAGTCCGTAATACCTAAAATGGAACAAATCATTGACCACTCGACGCTTAATATTACCATGAATATGTTCAGGTAAAATTTGAATAGAGGTTCCTTTAAACCTTTCGGTTCAGAACTTGTGTTGCCCATGGGACGAGTCGACACTAGAAATAAGAAAAATAAAGTGAAGTGTTTGAGTTTTACGTCCCACGGTAATATGTGGTATATATTTCTTATTTGCAAAAATAATTGGCCCATTTTTTAATGTTAGTTTTGTGTGATGAGGAAGATACCTCTACTAAATTCAAAGAAATCTTTACGTCATCACAGGACGAAGTGTCGTTTGCCCCTCTCGTTAGTGTCCCTATTGCGGCAGATTCAGATCATCGGAGAAACCTTTCTCTGCCCCCAAAGAGTCCGTCGTGAATCCTGGTCAGGATTCCAGTCCAAGATTGCCTTATAGCTGCAGATAAAACCTTAGGCTTTATAGCTGCAGATAAAATCTTTTCTTCGGGTACTGTAAATTAAAGATTCGTTCTGACGACCTTTCCAAAGAATGCGTATTGGTTGGTTGGTAGGTAATATTGTCTGATGTCTAATAATAATACCGTATTTACTCGCGTAATTTTCGCACTTTTTTAGAGGAAAAAAGTTGTTTTGAAACAAGTGTGCGTAAATTATGCGGGGAAAAAAATAAGCCACATCAGTGAACATCATCTAATTTTTTTCCCACTCAAAATAACACGAAAATACCGGTACACATTTTCTTTCTAGCAAGAATTGACAACAAACAACTAATTCTAAATTTGTAGAAAAATAACATTAAAAAATTGATTAAGAAGCCCTGTGGTTTCTTACAAATCACTGCCAAATCCTCGCGTGCGCAAATTACGCGAGGAAAATAAAATATACAGAAACTGCTCTTCAAAATTGGGATGTGAAAATTATGCGAGGGCGAAAATTACGCGCGTATTTATGGTAATAATAATAACATGTGCCCGAACGAACTCTATACTACTGCATAAGAACTATTTAAAAAATTATCATATTTAATGTGTTTTTAGCATTACAATATGTCTTCAAACAATTAAAAGTAGAGGCTGTTCCTGAGGGAACTCATATAGTTACAAATTTAAACCTTTCTTGCTTCAAAGTAACGGGTAAAAAGGTAGTATAATGAAATTAGAAGATGCAGGGCCCGACTGGGAACACTATTCCGGGACCACAGCTTCCCAAATAATTTGCAAATACAGTATATTGCATATACTAGAGTGCCCCAGGGTGTGTGTGTGTGTACTTTGAACGTATAAAACTTTTTTTGTGTGGATCAACAACATATTGCTTGTTTCCAGAAACTTAACATAAACTATTCATCTAATAATTAAGCGCAAGACGAACTGAGGGAACTGAACCAGTCGAAAGAACTGAGTCCGAGCCCGAGCAAGCCCAGTCCAAAATGGCAATCTATGATCAAAACTCATTCAATCAAGTCTTTTTCCATCTAATCTACTGCATTCTGTTGGTTCTCTCACTGCTTGTGTTCGTTCAGATATCAGCGCTCTTAAGATTATGTCATTTACTGCTGAATGACGTGAGTCACTGTCTGTCCATCAGTAATCTTTAAACGTGAGAGTGTAGACACTTTTTAACTAAAAAAGTCTTTAGATAGGCAGGGCAACAATGAGGCACACTCGCTTCTAAACGTAGCGCTATTTCTATCAGGAAACTTTCCTGACAAACATGTAAATATTATATTCATTTGCATTATTATTTTTAATAATTATGTAGAAGCACACAAGAGAAATTCTCCACTGCAATTAAGTGAAAGAAAGAATACGACTATTCCATAATCTTACTATGACATCAATTATCATATAGCGGACATATCAGATGTTATTTTAAATATCATATTCTTCTAAACAGTGGTGAAACTGCAAATTCAAAATAGTTGTTGTCAAGAAGGCTTGTCCGTCTCCCTCGCTTGCCTTCGTTCTCGCGAAGGAAATTGTTCCTCTCCCTCGGGCACCCCACGTCCTCGTTCACTCGCCTTCGCGCACCCTCACCCTTCTAGTAAAAATTGATCCTCGCCCTTGAGAAAGGATTTGTCCATCGCCCTCGCGCTGAAGACGCGTCCTCGCCCTGGCGAAGGGAGTTGTGCATCGCCCTCACTCGCCCTCGTATTGGAAATTTTCCCTAGCCCTTGCGCATCCTCTCCCTTGCCCTTGCGCATCCTCGCTGCCGAAACTTCTCACCCTCGTGCAATCTCGTCTTCGCGAATGACGTTGTCCATCGCCGTCGTCCTCGTGTTGGAAATATCTCCTCACTCTTGCTTACATTCAACCTCGCTTCATTGTGGGCGAGGGAGCTTGAGGGTGAGGATGCCCTTGAGAGGGCCACCCTCGCGATGGTGAAAATCTCTGGAATAGTGTATCGGGCAAAATTATAGACGTTAATCTTAGCGATTTATGTAATCACGACACATATAAGAAATTAATGTCTCACATAGTTATGTTTCCTCTCTTGTACTCATCTTGTATATCTATTCTAATATTGTAATAAACTCTGTTATGTCTCATTGAACTTCTCCTAGGGCTATATTATGATAATATGATTAGAGACAACAAACAATTGAGCTAGGACTTCGATATGTATTCTCTATGAGCTTCACTTCATACCAGCGAATCAAAAAAGATAGGAGTATCTGGATTAAATGCGGGGTGTTAACTAATTACAGCCGCGTTTGGAAGGAAGGAGAGAGAGAGAGATTTGAGTTGAGTTGACTTTAGTTTAGCGTCCTTTTCAGCAACGAGGTTATATGAGACGTGGATCTACTGATTAAAGTGGAATTCGAACCACATACGCTCCCGCCGGGAATCGAACCCGGGTCTCCCACGCCAAAGGCGCGTACGGGAGAGAGAGAGAGAATGAATTCCAAATCTATACAAAGCAAAGCTCTATAATGAAAATTGTCTTAAATGGAATAGTGTGTGCTTCTTGCGACGAACACACACTATGTGGTTCGTATCACGCCTCTCAAACACGTTGGAGCCCTCAAACAGTGATCGGCTGCCGGATTACAACCGCTGGACCGCGTCATCTTCAGTCACCAAGTCACCACAGCACCGTAAAGGTTGATGGAGTTTCGCCAGGTATGAATGGTGAACTCTACACAGTAAGTATACACCCCAACAATCCCAACTGTAATAGTTGCTGTCAACCTCCGGTGGTACTGACGTTTTACTTTTACACTCGTTTGTGGTTTGCCCAGGCTTGTGCATCGGTGAGACCAGTTCTACAATGTACCAGAGGTACAGTTTTATTTTTATATGTAAAAATACACACTTGGTTTCAGCATTTAAGTATTACTACCGTTTTGTGTTTTTCTTACAAGTGAATCATGAAAATAATTACTTTCATTGGTGTCGTAGTATACCTGCTAAATAGTATGTAGTCAGTGAACAGTGATGTATAATACCGGGATAGTGCTCAACCTACAAATACAGATATGAAAACGATTATAATACGTAAGTAGTTTTGAATGTAATTTCTCAATCGTTTCCTTATCTGGAGCATAGTATTAACGCACCATTATTCTCTTTGAGCTCTATTATGTGACGTTCGCTAATAATCCTCGATTAGATCAGAGCCTATGTTAATTTCGTGTTGCGTCAAAGTGAAACATCCTCTCTTTTAAGTATAAGACAGCAAAAAATATTGTATAATGGAAGTGAACAGATTACACGAAGTAAATTGAATTTTATTTTATCTATATCATCCAAATGATAATACAGCAATAATCTTAATACTCGTTCTAGAAAAATAGACAGGAGAAGGAAACGTAACTATCTTCTTAAAGCAGGAAAAGAATTCTTTATTTTTAATCTTCTTGTATGTCACTTCCTGATGAAGTAATTCTTCGCGAATTAAATTATTTCTGCTGTATGCATGTTTTTACAATAGGATCTAGGTTAAATCATAGCGTTGCTACAGATATATGTTGAGCCACTAATGAAATAAAAAGAAAAATTGAACACTAGAACCATGAGTTTTCCGCAGTAAATAAAAACGCTGGCGCGAAGTAGGGAAATCACATTGCCCAGCTGGCGATGGAAAACCTTATTATATATAGGATTCATATGGCAATGTTTATTGTTTATATAGTGATAAAGGAAAAGTATACGCTATTCCGCAATTTAGTTGATGGCAACATAGTAATGCGCCGAAGTATATTGATACGTAGGATAGAACCTTGTATTTAGATCCTCCCACTCCGACTTCTGACGTGCAAGAACCACCTGAGTTCGGTTGTGAAACAACCCGCTTAGCAGTTTGTAGTCATGCAGGACCTGCGCTTAATCCTGCACAAGGAAACTAGAAACCGATTCCATTACTTCGAACTTTGGTTCTTGAATCCGAAATAGAGAAATGCCGTCTGGAATGAATGCTAGGGAGTTGAGAAACAAAAATAATTTACAAGAGGAATTAGAGGTAGCAGAATGGTGGCTGGTCAGGTAGATACGAGGACCACTATAGAGTTATAATCTACATCAGGCGTTTTTTCCTATTAGAGAGTCGAACCCAGTTCGTCAGAAAGGAATAGACAACGAAATTTTAGAAAATAAATATCCTAAAACCGAAAATGGCAGTAGGAAAGAAGCCGTCCTCTATTTGCGTGAACCTGACAGTCCGGAAACAATTTACTTCCCAGTAAAATACGAACCATCTGAGATTCCATCTCAACCTGCGTTAGAACAGTTTGACTAGGAAACTCATAAAGCTATTATTAGAAACTAACTTAGCGGCGTCGATATAAGCATTAAACTTGACTTGGCTGATACGGGTATCGACCCCAATGCCTCCAAATAGCAACTACTAAGTGCATACAAAGAAAATGATCCGTACTACTCAAATATTAGTCAGGACGACGAAATAGTAAAACGACTTAGGACATAATGACAAACTGACTTATCGCCAGTGATAGGAGCCTTAGCAACACCACTGATTAGAGGAAATAAAAATAAGGTAGAAACCACCATGGTTCGTTGCATGGACTAGGGTGTAGAAATATTATGTTTACTTTTTAAAGCAGATCCGATCATTCCTAGCGAGAACTTATCACTAATAGATCATGTAATTGTAACCGCTATAGTGTAATCTGGTCGCTGTCCGTGGCTCGTGGTACTACCAATAAGTATCTTCCTGATACTTTAAATTACCTGGACAGGACGATGAAGGACCTCTCCAAGAAAAGGTTACAAACTGTTTCCAAATCGCTCGTCGGTCTCAATAATGCGATGAGCATTAGGCGCCGAGAGTTTCGGGCGTCTCGTCTCGAAAACCGCAGGGACGATCAGACGGTCATCCAGACCATAACGCACTCAAACATCACTCATACAAACAACGAAAACACGCTTGATTAAATAACACTATACTTATTTATTAGAACACTATTGTATAAAAAAAATAACGAAGAGGAATTGATGCAACACTGAATATATATAATAATCTTCGTCGCTGAAATCACACTCTGCCCTTTTCAGGCAATATAGCTCTTTATATATATATGATTATAATTCAGATATCACTACAAATGCTTCTCTCACACCATTGACACACTTGGGGGATTAGCACTGGGGAAAAGTTGTCTGGATCGTCCCACGATGAATCCAATTGTTGTGCCGACAATCCCGCGGCGTAAAGATGCGTCTTCAGCAAATTAAAAAAGAAGGTCTCCACAGTGGAATGCTGATGTTGGAGGGTGCGTGTATAACTTTTTAAACGCACAAGGTCTGCGGACCTGGGGCTTCACTAGTTGGGGCTAGCCGTAATAAAACGTCTTTCACCGGCTAATAGCTTGTGCCCCTTAACAAAAAGTTACATTTGAAGCTCGACGCGATATGCGTGGTTACGGCTTCCAGACCTGGAGTCAAACTCTCTGAGCGTCCAAGCGTAAGCTACGGGTTGCAATGATCAACTAAAAAGTGTTGGCAGTTCATTTCAAAACTCACTCAGTTAACTCACCTGTATGCACATACAAACAGAATACGGAAAAGAATTTATGTTAATTTTAGTCAACTGCCTATACTGCACTAGACACGGCGATAAATTTGGCGTGAGAAAGTACAGATAAGGGACTACGAAACAACGCAGTCGGTGCCACTTTGGTTGCTGAAACATCTGGTCAGCCCGTATTTCTCTAATCTATTATAATGTTTCCATAAGCGATTAAAGAAATCACTTAATTCAGTTCCAAATAACCGCAGAATATACACTGTGCAAATAATAAGTCAGGGAGAAACACTGAAATGGTTAGTCAGTAACTGAAATGTTCTCAGTAAAAGCAATGTTTTAAATATATATATATGAAAAATGATGAAAGACTTCTTTGTCCAACTGTGTGGGAAAGAAGCAATTCCCATCGAAGAAAGAATTTATGTACGTTGCAGAATAAAGTATAAATCGAAAATAAAGATCACTGTCTTTACGAAATATATAGAGTGTCCACAAAAAATCCTTCTATAACCTTGTGGCGTTATAGAGGGAAAAATCCTTCTATAGGGAATATCGACATCGAAGTTCAAACTGAATATCCCATGCGGAGAACGGACCGTAGTGTTCAAACCGATTCCCATAAATGATTAGCATCGAGACTAATCCGGATCTCAAAGCGTTATGTAGGGTTTCTACTGAAACCAAGCCCACAAGCTTTCCGCTGGAAGAAAAACTGTCGCACCTAGGAGACATAGATTATTTTCTTAGTGTAGTTAGGCGAGTTAGATGTTCAGATGGAATCATTAGTAATTCCAAATCCGAGGATGATGATACTGTAAAGGAAGCGTGGCTGGAATATAAATTGAACCGATTACAAGCTGAAAACGAGTCTCTCTCCGAGTTGGAATTAAAGCATTCCCACAGAAGTAACCCAGAGTTAAATCCCACCTTATTGAGTAACGAAGCAGCGCTGTTTACTCCGTTGAGCCCAGAAGACGACCTTAACTATTGTAATTGGGACACCTTAGTAGCATCCATGCCCCAGTGAACAGCTCGAGACCTCATTCCTAGTAAAGGTAACGAAGAAGATGATGACGCCAACCTTGATATTGATGCAAGACCTTCAGTGGAAGAGAATAAAGAAAATGAAGATATTTTTCCTATCCATCCTTCTAACCAGATAGAGGAAGAAATAGGAACGGATAACAACGACTCGTGGTCGTAATCTAGAGTTTTAGAAAATATCGAAAAGATACCGGTATTTGAGTATGCGGAATACGGACCTTCCATAGTGTGTTTACAGGAGATAAAAAACCAAAATCTTCTTCACCTCCTTTACAACCAAGTATAGTTCAGGAAAAGATAGTGTCAGACCTAGTAGTAGTTTATTATGTACAGCCTATATGAGCTCGAAACATAGTAAAAGTTAATCACCGACCATTAAAGAAATGAAAAGGAACAGAAAAGTGGACAGTATATCGCGCTAAAATAGTTTGTTTCTCCACCTATAGTGCGAGCTCTCCCACTACTAGTGGGCCCAATATGTTAGAAAATGCAGAAATGAGACCGATCAAAAATACAGAGTGACAGGGTAAGGATTTAAGTAGGTTAGATTCGACGAAAACCTCGATGGAGGTCGACCCCCCCCCCCACAGGATATAAATAACTGAATTTTCTTCGTACGAAAGCTATTGAAAGGAAATGACCAGCAGTCAAAGGTTAGATTTAATTCAGGACACTAGTTCAAAACAAAACGATAACATTACTACTAAATCTGAAACATAATTTAAGACTAGTCCGTTTACAGAACCTTCGTCTCAACCTAGCTTAGAGAAACCTCAGATTCCAAATTTACATTTAGAAGAAAATTGGCCATCTCCACCACCCGCAGGTGGTCCGCACACTTTATTATTGTTACTCAATCTCGAGCATATCGTATTTACCCGGACGTTAAAATCCCGTTATTTTCAGTCGGTAAATATGAGGCTGTAAAGAATTTTCTTTCTTCCTACGAAATGACGGTACGCACATACGATTTGACACCCCAGGAAATGGCGGATTATTTCCCTATTTGCTTAAATGGCCGGGCAACCGCTTGGTAGTTTGTGGAAAACAGCAAATCAGCCTACGTTGAACTATATGCAGAGCTAAGAGGTAAGGTACAATTTGTTTTCCCGTCTATCCCTTATCGCGCTAATCTTGAATATGACTTAGAACATAGACCAAAAAAGTAGGCGAAGATATCATACGTTTGTTTACAAGTTAGGAAAAGGTTTTAAATACTTGTGTAGAAGTACAGATCAGTCGGAAGTGTTGCATAGGCTCAGAGTGAATTTACTACCACAGATTTTACACCAACGAATGCTTAATGTCGAAGACATAGATAAGTTAGAGCAATGCATAGATTACCTGCGAAAATATGAAATCGCGAAAGGAACTGGTGGACATATTTGCAAACTATTCCTGGCGTCGTCCGAAAAAGTGATCGTGTAGACTGGTCCTTGCTTGAAACTACTGTGCAATCTGAATCTGTTTCAGTTTGCTATTACTCTTCGAATTATGCATTGCCTAAAAGTGATCGGAAGTCCTACCAGAATAATTACTCTAATGACTAGGAGCTGGGCGCTGGCCGATGTCAACTCAGTACAGTTAAAATAAAAATAGGAGACCGCTGAACGTCACATCTAATTGACAAGGGGACAACCATTTCATCCCTATCTAGTGAATGCCTATCACTTATGTTTCCAGTGTTGATTCGATTGAAAGGTTACGTACGAATACAAGTAGTAGGCTCCCAGCTTTCAGAATACCTACCGTAGGTCATAACGGCATGCTACATAAAAGATCACTTTAAAACCACTAGTCGAAAGTACATTGACGTAGTATGCCACCGCTATTCACCCTAAATATTTACCTCTCGCGGATAGTGATAGGAACTAAGTAGAATATCGCTGGATCAAATTCCTCAGGGTCTTCGAAATTTCAGTAAGAACATGGTTTATAATCTAGATTTACCACACGTTGAAAGATATACAAGAACAAAACAAGTAAGAGCTTCCCAGACACAGAGATTTTGTGAACAATTGCGGGAAGGAAAAAGCTAACCACATATATCATACAACTATCCCAGTACTCCCCCTGCTCAAATACGGCACTTTAGAAACCAGATTTTCACTAAAAAGAATCAAAACTTTTCCAATTTGGGGGACGCCATTTAAAGCTTTCACAAGGAAAAAGGAGCAAAATGTCCGCCCTACGACTATTATGTCACGAGTATTTGTACGCTTAAGGGAACCGCCTAAAATTTCTTTTCCGAAGCCTATAATTACCTTAAAGAGACCGTTTCAAGCGAAAGAAAGAGTAAATGGTTTCAGACTCAACGAAGGAAATATTAACTGCAGTACTCATGAACTGGATATTGGCAGCTCAATTACCGTGGTAGAAAATGTTTTTTACTCCGTTAACGGTAGAAGAAAAACCAACAAGCCTGTCTCTTCGAAACTAGGGAGGAAGAAATATTCTCCTAGAATCGCCATTGCCAACAGTTCGATACAATCATCTACCGAGAGCTATCAGACTTGCTATATAGGTACGAATGATCAAATGTGTGAAACATATTCTAATGAGAAGGCGCCTCTAAACGGCAACTTATAGGAAGCTTTATTTCTAGAAATCTCTTCTTCAGAGGTCTCTTCGCATAGTCCCTTCGAAAAGGGCTCTCAAGAAACGATCGTTGGTGTAAGTGATGAGGTGGTAAAACTTTACACCAACAGCGTTTTCAAGATATAATTACCAACCAACCTTGCGTGTCCCAGCCAACGCATGCTAAGGAAGAATTACGTAAATCCCTGAATTTTGGACCGAACTTACAACCCCATGAGAAAGACCAATTACTGGACATGTTTATGGAATTCTGAGATGTCGCCTGCGACAAACCATGTCTCTCGGCGACAACAGACAAATTCATGTGCCCGCCCCTAGAGATAACAAGAGATGTTCTTGTTTTTCAGCCTCCTTATATTGGGAGACTCCCGAAAAGAGAGAAATAATCGGGGCAGAGGTGCAGAAAATACTAGATAGCAACATTATACGAAGGAGCCGGAGCACATACTCCAGCTCCGTCGTTGTAGTTCCTAAAAATAACAATATGTATCGCTTCAGTATCGGTTACCGAAAACTTAACCTTATTCTGAATCCAAATATTTACTCGATACCGCGTATAGACGAGGTTCTAATGTTCCTCGGTGGTATACAATGTATTACTACATTGGACCGTTAATCGAAATACCACCAAATGCCCATAAAACCTACCGACAGAGAAAACTGCCTTTGTCTGTAGCAGTAGTAAGCTTGAATTTTTCTCCCGTCTGGCCTGGCTCCAGCGCCAGCTCTTTTACATAATATGATGGATGTGATCCTTTAGCATGTAAAATGGAAATATTTAATGGTCTACTTGAATGGTGTCATTTGTCCTAATTCGTCCTTTCCAGGTCTGTCAGATAGAACGGGAGCTATCCTAACCCGGCTCAATAAAGTTAATCTCAAGCTGAGTCCTAAGAAGTGTTTCTTCGCTTATGAAGAGGTCTATGTTCTCGGTCACATTGCTGGAAAAGCGAGGCGTTCGTGTAGGCCCTGCTAAAGGTGAGGCTATTTTGAAGGTGCCCCATCCGACAACCTAAAGAGGTTAGAAGTTTTATAGGACTTTCTTCGGGCGATATTTAAGTGCCGTCGATGTCAAAATTTTGAAAATGAAATGAAATTTTTTACTTTTGCGTCCAACAGTTATGCCGGTTAGGCTAAAGGAGACGGTGATGATGAGTAATGAATAAAATGGTGGAATGAAGAAATTGGGAGGAAACGGGAGAACCCCGAGAAAACCCACGCACACGGTGTTTGTCAACCACAAAGTTCATTTGGCGGGGGCTGGAATCGAACCCGGAACCCCAAGCACCAGAGTTGAACGCTCTACCACTGAGCCACCGCGGCCCGTCAAAATTTTGAATCGGGGGACAATATATTACACAGGGTGGTAGGTAACTCCACCGACAAATTTGGGAGGAGATTCCTTATGCGAAATGAAAGAAAAAAGTTTATAAACATGGGTCGAAAAACGTCTCCTTTCATAGTTATGAACTACCGAAAATTCGAAATATCACAATTCAAAACATCCTGGCTTAGAAACAATAGAGCCTATCCCAAGCGGTTTAAGGAATTACACAGGAATATATATATTGACAATGAATTTATATATGTAGTAGTATTTATTTATATAGTACGATTTTTCATAATTATAAAATAAATAATAAACCTTGTGAAACCACTTGCTAAGCATTTTTCTATTTTCAGTTTTTTAAATCGACGAATTTTACACAAAAAAGAGTTTCTTACTTATTTTTCTCTCTGCAAATTCCTTTATCGCATCAGAGATATCCAATACATAAGCTCATTTTCGCTCAATATCTGTAGTCAGCATGGCCACACCCCAAAGGCGTTTCTTTGGTCATACTGTTTCTGTGATATTTATTGGTTAATTTTAACTTAGAGAATGCTTGCTCAGCAGTTGCAACTGTAAGAGAAAGAGTTATATATAAACAAAGCACAATCATAAGATTTGGAAATGCTGAGCTGAGGTCAGATTTGGTAATAAAATGAAGAAGAATCTCTTCTTGGGTTGAAAGATTTGAGTCTGTCTTGAAAAGTATCTGAAAGTCAACAGTTCTCGTGGAAAGTCAATGGATAAATTGTATGCATACAGAAGCACAAAGTCATATGACTGCTTGGTGATCTCTTCTTCAAGAGTGGTTCGTAACATTGACGGGCATAAGTACGAAAATCTTTCACAATGTTCTCTCATTCTTTGAAGCGTACCGTTATGTTTACTATTACGGAGTCGAGAATAGGCAATAGCACTTGAATCAAGAATTCTTTAACAGGGTCAGTAAATCGCGTACCTTGTACCAATTGATCAAAGAATATTTTCGGCACTGGCTTCCTTCTTTAAAACTTATCTGAAAAATCAAATTTGTTCCAACAAGTACTGACTTCCTCTAATACTTCAGGCACATTCTTTCTAAGATCTTACTCCACTGTATAACATTTTCTTTGTTTTCGTTGACACTGACAAGCCCTACTGGGGCTCTGCAGCTTTTTTTTTTTTTTGACACAACATTATTGCTTCTTAGAACGTTTTCCTACAACACAAGCATTACCAGGAAATGGAACTTTTCCATTTTTTCTTTAACGAAGGGTTTCTGTCCGTTATTTTTCTGTTGCAGTAAGGCACATGACGTTAAGACATTTCATGACGTCATACCTTTTTCTTTGTGTGAACACGGCATTGTGACTCCAATCCCTGCGTGTTTGAGAGAGTTTCTTCAGTGTCGTTTCATTTTCCAGGGATGTATCCTTGTGAATGTGCTGTTCAGTGAACATATATTGCATTCTTGACATATTTTTGAATCCGTGTTTGCAAGCCAGAAAACAACTTCTCATTGGTGCTGCTCCATTTTAGTTTTGCGCTCTGCACTTCTTGATGTCAACCTCATTTTCTAATGGGACTTTTATTATTAAATCTGCATAATTTTCTGCACAGTGTTCGTCCATATCATAAAATTCAAAGAAAGCTTTTTACAATTTCGAACTGTGGGAAATGAAGAAAAGATGTCTTTCTGGCGAGTTCCGAATCCACCTATTCCTGGCTTATATTTTATATGTTATTACAGTGATATTAGAAAATACGCTCGAAAATTTATTTTGGGTTATTGTCTAGTCGTACTCTGACGTTGGCACCCCGGAGAGTTGCCCGGTTTTCCCGACCCTTGGTGTTTGTGCTTGGTTCTGTGAAGCCGCATTATCTGGCACTTGTGCTGTGACTCTTAATCATGGCAACTCCTAACACTTTTTAACTCATTTTAACCCAGATCTTACAAATCATAGACTTTGGCATTATTGTTGAAAGCCTCTTGCGCAACGGATTTTTTTTTTTTTTTGTTAGTAAAATCAGTACATGTAATATAGGACTCACATCGCGTTAATACAGGAGGATAAATTTCTTAATCACACAGTGCTATAACCTCGGCGAGTTTACAGTAATGCCAATAATTTGATTTGGAAATGTAACAAACTAAGAGCGAAGTGAACAGGAATTTTTATTCTTGCCATGTTCCGAAATGAAGACAGCGAAAAACTTCTGGCTCCATTTATATAAATAACTTCTTTTTTTATTAAAAACCGGGGGCGCTGCCTAATATACCGAAACGGCCTGAGTCCGTAGGCAATGCCTACCCTGCTACTCTATTTCTACGCCACTACTATTGGTGTGGAATGGACTATTTTATGTGAAATTATTATGAAAGTAAAGAACTTTTTATTTTTTAAAAAAGAGAAAACAAACGAATAGAGAACTGACATTAAGTGTGAAAAAGAGAGAAAAGAAATCACTTTAAGAGTAATTTAGTTGTTTTGTAACGAGTATTATGTACTTTTACTTCAATAGTCAACTTTTGCACGCTTGCATTCTTCTTCGTGGCTGATGCCTTGGTTTGCTGGCGCCAGAAGCTTGGGAGAATTGAATGTTGCCTTGAGGTGCTGTTTCATAGCACTGAAGCCATCCCAACCATGCTGTCTCTGTCTGTTACGTCAACGAGTTACTATATGCAAGTACGAGCGGGTGTGTGTTAAATCTAACAGGGATTCTTTCTAATTGAATTCATTTTCATTTTATGGATCTTGGCAATTCTACCGTTTGGATCTATGCTGAACGTCTTTTGATTTTCTAAAACTTTTGGATTATTCATCGAGTGGGTTTGTTTCTGTTTGAAAATGTTAAGGGAGCTAGCTGTATTTTTAGGTAGCTAAATTTCTGATCGTTGAGAAGAGATGTAGACAAGGGCCAGCAGTTGAAGTGTTTGCGGTAAGTAGAGAAATATTATATTTAGTATTTCTCTTTGTTTGTCTTTTTTTATGGGGGGGGGCGGTTGTTGTATTCTCCGATATTAAGGTCAGGAATTTTTTCTGCTTGCTTTTGAGTTCACCAATTAGAGGATAAATTGCTTTTGTTTAATTAGTTTGCTAGTTTCAGTTTATAGTTCCTCTTTGGTTTTTAAAGTTAGTACTATTTCAGGTTTGTCAAAGGAATCTTTTGTACTGATATAGCGTCCCACCTACCTTACTTCAATTTCGAGTATTTTTGCTTGGTTTCATTTGAAGACTTTCGCTTTAGTTTAACGTCCCATTTAAGTTGTTTCAGTTTCCAGTATTTTTGCGTGATTGGTTTGCAGCTTGGTTGATTTAGCTTAGCGTCCCAATTAAGTTGTTTCAGTTGGCACCATTTTGTTTAGTTTGATTTGAAGAATTTTTGCATTTGTTTAGTGTCCACTTAAGTTGTTTTAGTCTCTAGTCGTTTTGCGTGATTGGTTTAAAAGTTTGGGGGAGATGGCTCAGTGGTAAAGGGTTCATCTCCGGTGCTTGAGGTCCTTGGTTCGATCTCAACTCGCGCCGTGTGGACTTTGTGGTGGACAATCACCGTGCTCGTGGGTTTTCTCAGAGTTCTTCCGTTTCATCCTACTTACTTCATTCCACCATTTCATTCATTTCTCATAATAACCGTCTCCTTTAGCCTAACCGGCATAACCATGGGACGTAAAACTTAAAAATTTCATTTCATGTCATTTTCAATTGTGGGTCGGATATCCTTGTGTGTGGGGGGTCCCCCTCACAAGTGTGATACATGTTCCCCCTTCATTTTGACGAGCTTAATTAAAATATGTCATTAAAAGTGCTTTATGGAGCACATGTGCAGCACAGGTCTCTACTAGTTTCTGGGATTTGAATCACAAGTTGAGAACTGAAGGGGTTGAAATAGAAGTTTGGCAGAATCCGTGCTTACTGTATGGATTGTATGTTTTACAGGAGTGAAACGCTCATCCGGAATTGGTAGCAACAACGATAGTACAATGTAGGCGATGTCATTTTCACTTTAAATTGTGTTAATATTTTATATTTTGTAATTAACGATTAGCAAGTATGTATACATACAGAACCTTTAGATACGCGTACTAGAAAACTCGTTAGTCACTTCGTGACTAATAGAAATAGTATACGGAACATAACGAAGAAACAAAATACGAAAGGAAACTGCAGAGACATCAGCTAATCCAATGAATTTGAATTACCCAGGGTGCGGGAGCGAGGACTCCTCTCCACTTGCTTACCCAACTGCTGCTTCAACGAAGCCTCTCTGACTATAAGCAATGCATAAACTAATGTAGACGTGAACAAACTTTCTGCATGCATTTATTTGGTACTTATGAGTATTTTAAAATTAAAAAAATAGTATTCAGAAATAGAGCACAATCAATTCTATATTACTGTGTAAACAGCCGTTAAAACAACGAAAAGTTGCGTGCACAACGTTAAATACAATCACAGTTCATTTGACGTTGTTTGATGCTGTTTAAACCATGCGCGAGAAACCTGTTTAATCAATTCGCGAAGTGCACGCGTTCTTGTACAGACGTTCTTTCGGGTTATCGTTTTATATAGAGATTGCATATCTGTCATTAGTAAGCCAAGGTCTTATAGCGCGTTATGAATTGCGTTTTCACTGGTGTTAGGTTCAATGGGATTGCATAGCGTTAGTAAATTGGATATGTTTCTGAATGCGTGAAGCCTCATAATGAATCCTGTGAATATAATTTTACTTTTACAAACTGCATTTCCTGCTCAAAAATATGTAGCAATAATTATTACAGATAAGGAAAAAGAATTGGCATCATTTGTCATTGATATTTTACAATATGGATGAAAGATCCTATTTTCGTTGTCGAAAAGACGGCAGAAGTCGACATCGATAAATGCTTAACAGTGTCCATAGCCGTAGACGATCCGGAATGCGAAGTTGTAGAAGATGGCATCCCTAAAGGTGATGCAGTGCCAATAGAGTACAAGAAAAAAGTCGTCGATTTTTGGAAATCTAAATCAAGTCCTGGAAGTAAAAGAAAATTTTCAAGTTTTCAATGACAAATGTCCATCTATTTCCAATTTTGTGCATGAAAAGTTCATTGAAGCCATAAGAGATTTCATGCCTGTACATGACATGGATATTCGGAAATGGGCAATTAAAAAAGCGAAAGAAATTAATCTTGAAAACTTTAAGGGTTCCAAAAGTTGGTGTGCCCGTTTTAAACGGAAACATAATATTGTGGCGCGAGAAATAACAAAATTCGTGTCGTGAGCAGACGTTGACAATTCAGAACAAATACAGAATTCGGCCATATCTTTCCAGCTAGAAGTCAGGGATACGTTACCGGAATTCGATATAGACAATACTTACAATTCTGATCAAAGGGGTTTTGCCATGGAACTGCACTATAATCGTATGTTAGCTATACAAGGTCAAAAAAAGTAGAAGCTTATGCACAATTCAAGAATGCGTTATCTCATACCTATACAATAATGCCCCTTATGTCTGCCAGTGGAAAATTAGTTGTGCCATTATATATTTTATTGCAAGAACCGACAGGACAATTTGGACCACAATTAAAGAAAACTTTATTCCAGCCCCCAAATATTAAGCTTTCCGCATCAAAATATGGAAAGATGGGTAAGCTGCACTTGGAGGAGTGGATCGGTGACGTTTTGGTTCCTAACATGGGGGACAAAAGTGTCTTCCTCGTAGATTCGTGGTCATCTTTCAACAAGGAAGAGATGCAGCAACACATTCCGGACGACAACACGCTATGTATCAAACAGATTCCGCCGGGAATGACATGGGCTTTACAACCGTGGGATGTTTGGGGCTTTAGGATATGGAATAATTTTGTACGGAAAATAACGGATTTCATAATTTTACACCAAATTGATACACAACTTTACCAACGTAACAACATTATAAAGTTGCAATCGCTAGTTTATGAACAACTATCATCGCCAAGATACCATGATGTGTTCAAATATAGTTGGTATAAATCCGGATATGTAGATACGAGGCCGCCAGAATTTGTTAATCCAGTAAGTTTCTCATTTTCCTTAAACGACACTATCATATGCAATGAGTGCGAAGCTATAACACTCCTGAAATGTAGTCGGTGCTGCAAAAGTCTTTGGGTGGAACATTTTTCGAGCAGTTTCATTTCTGTAAAACACACAATCCATAAAGTAAGCATGGATTCTGCCAAACTCCTATTTCAAACCCTTCAATTCTCTTTCAACTTGTGATTCAGCATCCCAGAAACTGAATGGAGACCTGTGCCGCACATGTGCTCCACAAATACTTTTAATGACATATTTGAATTTAGGTCGTCAAAATGAAGGGAGAACATGCATCACACTTGTGAAGGGGATCCCCCCACAGGGATCCCCTATCCACAATTGAAGTATCTTTATACAAATGAAGACGAATGACAACGATTGTCGAAAACAATAAGTCAATTTTTAAATCAAAAGGCCGATTTTAACAATGAAAGGCGAAAATCGCAAATGGGGCACTGCCCTACCCAAATATGGGGTTCCGCCGAAATTTGTTGTGCCGATCTTTATTCCATGAGCCCCCTAACGATCTGCACAAACTTTTTTGAAATCTGAGATTTACACTTCAGACACTCTCCTTATTAGGAAGTCTAAAAAGTAGATAGTTGGTGAAACTGTTACACGTTTGTTTACCAAAATAAAGTATATTTTTACTCTTAGTGAGTAATTAGATTTGAATAAGGTATAGAAAGCAGAGTTTTCAAAGAAAGGGAATTTTCAATAATTACATAGGAATTTATTTTCATAAAAATATCCCTGAAGTTATGTTTTATGTCAAATCTAACTCAAAATTAAGATAAGTTTTATTTGCACTCACAGAAGACGGAAAATATATTTGACGAACAGTATCACGGCACGTAGAGTGTCCGGGGCCAAAGTCCGCAGAGGGTAAAAGTCCTTTTTGGGGTTTTGGGGTACTTTTTGTTGGAGTTGTGCAACATTGCTTATGCTACAGAAAGATTAAATGGCGGCGGTGTACTTTTCATGTTCGTAATGGTGTGCGGTGAAATTTGTTAATACAATTTGGTAAGTTATATTTTGGCTTAATTTGAGTAATATTTTGTTTTATGGGAAATATTACTACAGTCTGTGGGAGAAGTTGCGACTTATTTTATGAAAACACTTTTTTAGTAACAATATATACTACCTCTCCTTTTCCCGGTATCAGTTATGAAGTCAGCATTTCATTGTAATTTTAACATGTACGAATGGGGCAGAAGTCCGATTTTTTTCTGGAGCAAAAATCCGAATGCGGACTTTTGTCCCAGCACTCGAATTTGTAAATAATTTTATTCTTAAATTTAAATTCCAGTTTCTAACAGTAGACCTATTTAAATTCGTTTGCTACGTAGGCTTTCTTTAGCTTAACTAAAGTTATGTAGGCCTGTATGGAGGTTGATCTTTGAATTTGGGCAAGAAACGCTCAACACTGATCAGTGAATCGATGGCACCAAGGGCCCTACTCATATTTCAGCGGTCTAAACAGAGCCTAGGATTAATAGTCAGTAGTGCTAACACATACCCGTTTGTGTTGCTGAATCCATCTGTTGAGGTGTGAAAAGTGCTCTTGATGTCATTTGGTTCATCGGTGCTGAGAGAGTTTTGTCCTTTGCTATTAGAAACATGAAACACTACGAAAAAATATGGTTTAAATTTAAACAGATACCACATCTTTTTCGGAAGGTCAAGAAAAAACATACGTTGTCGCTTTGGTGGGACGAATGTGATGATTGGCTCTCAATTTACAATACACGTGTTTTTTTTTTCTGGGAGTGTTAGTAGTTTATATTCTGATTATTGACAACAACGAACCTTTTTATATTATTTCTACAGGGTGGCCCGTAAGTCTTAATACAGTGGATTGTATGGGAAAAATCATGATTAAAGCAAATCTGACTAGTGGAAGGTTGGGTAAAGGAGCTACCGACTGATGCCTACGTTGTGAATGGCGGCCATCTTGATGGCCGTTATCATGGATCCAGGTTATTTTTTAATGGGAAGGTAGGCATGTGACACATCAATTAACATTGCTTTTTGCAGAGGAATGGAGTCCCGCAAGAAAAGGTGCGTTATCATGTCCCGTTTTAAAGTTATGATGCCCCGAAGTTGTCGGTTTTCAGTTTCCTTTCACGAAGAGCGACATGGCACTAACGCTGCAAGAAAGACGTGATGCCCCAAATTTGGCAGTTTCTTTTCGTTGCAGATAGAACGAGATGGCTCTGACGAAGCAGGAAAGAATTGAGATCATCTTAATGTCTGGGCAAAGAAGCAGTCGTGTGATTGCCCAGAACTCCAACGCGTGCCACCTCCAAAGACCCGCAATAAGCCACAACACCGTTAGCTACCTCATTAGGAAATTCAGTGTAACTTGTAATGTTCCCGACATACCACGTTCAGGTTCCCCACGAACCGCAACAAATGAGGAAACATCCACAATGGTGCTTGCTGCTAGTGTGAAAAGTCCGAAGCGCAGCACAAGGTGATAACAGGCGTACCACGTGCTTCCGTGATGAGGATTCTCCATATGAACAAGTGGCATCCCTTCAAGCTGCAGCTTGTCCACAACCTTTCAGAGGATGATCCAGACCGGCGCATGGAATTCGTGAATTTGGCTCTGTTACAATATGACCGAGATCCGCATTTCCCAGCCAGCATTCTCTTCACACGCGAGGCAAACTTTTATTTGGATGGGGAAGTGAATCGCCAGAACATGCGATATTGGTCGCATGCAAACTCACATGCGATCAATCCTTGCAAAAGAGTTACCCCTTCTCATATCATGGTGTGGTGTGGTATATGGAACACGTCGATCATATGACCCTTTTTCACTCCTGCTACCCTAAATGATGTTCGATATCTGGACATGTTAGAGGAGTTGGCGTTTCCGTTGCTTCTTTGCCCTGATGCCACTTTGCCGCGATATTTTCAGCAAAATGTTGCCCCACCGCACTATGCGTTGTCTCTGCGGGAATGCTTGGATCTGCATTTTCCTGGACGTTGAATCAATCACTGAAACCCTGTGGAATGGCCAGCCCGGTCGCCGGACCTCACTCTTTTGGATTTCTTAAGGGGACACTTAAAACACCTGTTGTATCAGAAGTTTCGGGATGTTGCACACCTACAGCGACGTATTCAGGACGCCTGTGATAGCATCACCCCTAATATGCTGTTATGGGTTCAGGAGAACTGCATTAAGAGACTCCGGTGTGTGCTGCAATGGACGAGAAACATGTGAAGCACATCCTGTAGACGGGACTTTGGGGCGTCATAACTTTGAGAGGGGACATAACAATGCATTTCAGCTTGCGGGACTGCATTCCCCTGCAACAAACAGTGTTAATTGATGTCACGTGCCCTCTCTCTCTTTTGAAAAAAAACTGGATCCAAGATGGTTGCCATTCACCACGCATGCATCAATCGGTAGTTCCTTTACCCAAGTCCGCCCTCCACTAGTCAGGTTTGCTTTACTCATGTTTGTTTCCAAAATAATCCACTGTACAAATACTTATGGACCATCCTGTAGTTTATCAATACGAGGAATAGCTTTATACTTCGTATGTTTGAGTTCTTCTCAAGTGAGATAAACTTATATATTTGCTTAGTCTACCTTAAAAAAATACGAAGAATCACTTCATGCTTCGTATGCTCTTTGTTTATCTTAAGATTCTTGTAAAAAACAAAATAATTCAATAAAAATGCCTTATGTCGATTTTCTACTTCGTTTATTTCAGCGGACTTTTGTCCCATTGCGATAGGACTTTTGCTTCCTATACTGGGGTAAAAAACGAATTTGTCCATCCTTTTTTAAATTGGTGTATTTTATTAAGTAATAAATTGGTAGGCTTTGTAGCATCTTCAAAATATAGAGGAATGTTCACTTATACTTTTGTGCAAAATTCGTTATTTTGCCGTTATATCTTTCTGCTCCAGCGCGATTCAAACACCAAACTTCGGCTTTTTGCCCCCGCTTTCTCTACATATTTCATACCAAGGTTGTTCGGATGCTAATAACGCCAGAGGCAAACACATTTTACGAGAGGGAATCATATCTTCGATCATCTCAATGTAAATGAATCGGTCGCTCATAGAACAGATAAAAGTTCCTGTCGCTTCTAGTACTAATTCGAAGAATTCTTGCATTAGTTTAGCGTCCCATTTAAGTTGTATCAATTTCTAGTATTATTTGTAATTAGTTTGTATGTTTGTTGCTTTGGCTTAGCGTCCCATTTAAGTTGTTTCAGTTTCGAGTAATCGTGCGTAAATAGTTAGGTTTGTTAACGGTTCCGTTTGTTTTAGTTTAACATCCCCTTATAGTTTTTAGTTTCGAGTACTTTTGCGATGCTAATTTGATTTGTTGAAGATTTAATATGTTTTGGTTTAGCGTCCATTTTGAATTGTCAGAGTTTCAAGTACTTTTACAACATTAGGTTAATTGTTTCAATGTTTCTTTCGTTTCAGTTTAGTGTCCCAGTTTATTATTCAAGTACGGTGCTCTTTCCTCATTTGGTTTGGTTGACTGAAGCTAGTTTGCTCATTTAAATTCATGAAGGTTGAAGTTTACCCAGTGCATTAGCGTCCTTATTGGTTGTTGGGGGTTATTTTGCATTCCAATTTGATTATCTTTAATTATTGTTAAATCAACCTTATGAATTGGTCCATTAAAATTTGTTTGTTGGAATTTATAGTCCCTGTTGGTTTGCTTTGATTTCATATTTTTGATTTGTTTAAATATTTTGTTTCAGGTTAATGTCCATATAATGAATTTTATTGCTCTTGGCGTACAAAAGTTGGTTGGTTTGAAATTTAGTATTTTTTTTGTATATATTTTGAGGTAGAATAGCTCCCCAGAATTATTGCTGTTCAGTGAAACTATTTGTTGGTAGTTAGCTTCAGTTTTATATATTTTTTTGAATCCTTCATTTATCAGTTTTCTGGGATTAAATCTTTTTCCTTGCACCTAATTAAATCTCTTTAGCTTTTGTTTATAATCTTTTGTGGATTAATAATTTAATTAGTTTGAGTTTTTGATTTGGAAACTAGCGTCCCAATCAAAGATTTGAGAGTGTTTAACACTACTTACTTAATTTGGCTTGCGTTAAATTTAGTATTTACAAAAAAAAGTCGTTGATTAAAAGCAATAATTCAGATAACCGTTTAATGTATGACCAATTTTTGAGCTCGTCTTATTTTTGATGAGTTTAATAACTTGTAATCGAGTTTTTCCGCCGTTGTTTAAAATCTATATGCCTAAGCATTCATTTGCATTCACTCCAGCTCTACTACGGCAGATCACGATTGCATCCGCACTTATATCTTATTGAAACCGAAGCTGAGCACACAGATCAATAAAATATAAGTACCGTAAAATAGAAATGTGTAAATGATTAACTTTAACACAAATATTAACGAACGAGAATTAATTAATTTCGAGGTCCCAATTCAGTTTTCCGCTAATAGGGGTAAGCGAGCGTTCTAGCTGGTGCTATTGGCTCCTGCTACTCGATAGTTTGAACTTAAAAGTCCATTACGAAAACGTGAAATCACAGACAAACATGAAGATGTTGGTACGTATATAATCACTTCACTTGAGATTTTTGTACACTGTTGAGATATTTGTTCTCTACCAATGCGGAGAATATCACTAGCTATAACTATAAAAAATTAACTTTTACTTATGCCAATAACGATTCAGCGTTCGAAGCTCAACCCTTTTAAGGGGAGCACTTTCTCTTAAAAAGTAATACACCCCACTCGCCTTTGTGGATGCTCTTCAAAGGGACAACACACACTGAACGTTCTAGTTAGCAAACCAAGGCTTGTATATGGCCAACCGGGAAAATCCCGATTTTCACTCCTAGCGTCGGGACCAGAATTATTATCCAATAAGCTTTTGATTATGGAAATGCGTAGGTGAGAAGTGATTGACCCGAAAATGAGACTCAAAGGAACATTCACTAAGCATGTTATTATCACGTGAACAGTCCTTGTAACTCGACCATATATGGCCGTAAAAATCGAAGTGAAGCCTACCAACACAAATGAACAAAATACCAAACTGATGAAGAAAGCTTCAAGATTGTTCCTTTTGTATACGAGGATTGGTTAATAAAATTTGAAATTAAATCTCTATTTTCCAATGTCTTTTTAAATTAAAAAAATGAACTTCGGGTCGGTTATAAACTGATTGGAAAAAGAATTAGCAAATTTTCAAATTAAGCTATTTGATTTGGGATTTAAAAAAAGATAATCTGATTTTATCAGTTGACTATTGGCTTACTGATCAATATAAGATTTCAAATTGAAGTTTGTCCAGTCGTATAGATTTCTGATTGGCAGTGTCAGCATTTAAATTATTCTCATTTGTACTAAAAATTTTGTTAGTTTCTAGTGAGCCTAATAATTATTAATTATCAGAATTGTTCCTATTCAATAAATTGAATGGGAGTGGAATTATATGCAAGGTGAGTAAAATGTAACATTTATTGTAATTATTTTCAATTTTTACGTGAAACAGTTAAGAAAATAAATTGAATTTAGTTTTTCTTTGAATTGATAAGTTATTTGTATAAGCCTGTAAAAGTAGTTATTTCTTGACTTTGATTTATTTTTTGATGTGAGGTTCTCATATTGAGATTGAAATAGTGTTTAGGATCATGGATGTGATACTTAAAGCACCCTAATGTACTGTGATTGACCGAATCATCCTTACTGGTAGTTAGTTTCACCGGACTTCTTTCTTTGTTGGATGAATTAGATGGTTTCTCACTATTAAGCGTGGAGAGTTACAAAGATTCTTCCAAGCTTCTCACCATAAAATTTTTGTCTAGCATTTCACTATATTTGTCTTGCGTCTCACCATATTATATTTGTCATGCACCTCGCCATTTTTTGGCATTGGAAAATGTTGATCTGTATTTATAAATTGAGCTCGGATTGTTTCAGTTAGGTTGTTATTCGGTTTGTTAAGTAATCAATTGTTTGTGTCTTTATGAATATTGAGAATTATTTGGATCTCTGCAACCACGTCAATTTAAGATAGTATTTCTGAAAAAGAAAAGGAAAATAAAATAAATCCTAAGGTAAATTTTGTATGAACGGAAGTTTGAATTTAAAAATAGTTGTGTATTTCTGATAGCAGCTTATATTTGAGGGTCGATCTTTTTCTTCTTTCTTTAGTAATTAGTAGTTAGCGTAGTGTGTAGTATTTTGTTTGTTACATATATTTATGTTAATTAAGCGTTACGATAATTTAATTCTTGATTATTGAATTGATATTTCTTTTGTGGAAAGATTTACTGCTATTTTTTTATTATTTTTTTGTAACATTTGATCAACTTTTGTGTCTTCAAATCAGATTGAAAATGTCTTCACGAGAGGAGTCAGCTCTTACTCATATTTCAGATGATAATCTACAATTTGTTACTATAGATCAGACAAGTCACATGACAAATGATAATTTAAATAGGGCAATTATGAACTTGACCCCTCCTCGAAGTCACATTTTCCAGCTTTATGATCGTGTTGAAGATAATTCGAGATTTTATAGTTTAGAAGAACCTTTTCCTGGGAACTTTAGTTGTCTTGCTCAATCTCCAACACCAATTCCAACAGAGACTAGTCAATTAACTACAGATAACTTAGGTTTTGGTACAAGGTTTTAATCAAAATTACTATTTTAGTCATGTTATGTCTAGGCAAGTTGAATTTCAGTTTCCAGAGAACAGTTCAGAGTGGCCAACTCCTGATAGGCCAACGAACAATTATCAGGGCTTTTCTGATTACTATGAGAGTTTCTTTAGTTAAAAATTCGACTCCTATAGGCATGTTTCGGATGGGTAGGCCAATGCCTCATGATCATAGGTATTTTGATAAATTGCCGTATAATTTTTCAAATTATGATAATGATGCTCAGGGTAATATTGCAGTTGTTAGTACAATTCCGCATTATATTAGTAAATATTTTTTCCACAAATTTATTGAATGATTTGTATAAAAAATAAAAGGGTTTAAAGTCATTGATGGCAGAAATAGTTTTTTAGATTTTGATGTTCTACTGATAACTGAGAAAGTAGTGGAGCAATTTTTTGCCGAATGACAGTTGTCTAAGGTACATTGTTAACACGTAGTGAAGGTGATTTAAAAGTGGAAGTACAATATGCCGTCAATAATAACTCTTCATGGGATTTATTTAAATGTAGAATACTTGATAGATTTGCGTCAAATACAGTAAACATTCCTTAGTATCTGAAAGATTATTCAGGAAACAAAAGTTAAATGAAGCGGTGGATCAGTTTGTTGAAGATTTATTATGCATCTCTTGTTTTGAGATTTAATTGTAGTGATTCCCAACTTATTAACATCTTGTTAATGAAATGAATCCATCAGTTAGATATAGGATGTATCAGAAACCATTCACCTGGTTGAAGCGTTTCAGCAGTTGTATCAGGTGAAAGCTGAAAATACCAGGAAGGCTCAGCGTCAGTACTATCAGTCAGTGGCGGATCTAGAAAGTAAAAATTTTTGGGGGGAGGCAGTCGGAACCCAGACTATATAGGTGTATTATGAGATCATTATAAATTTTCAAAAAAAAAATGTAAATAATAGCTTCAATTATTATTTTCACTCACAAAACTAGGGAGCCCTAGGCCCCGAACAAGATCCTTCACTGCTATTAGTTGCATAACTCTACATCCATCTCCAAGGCCAAGCATGCAGCCGAAATATTAAAAAAAAAGAACATTAGAAAACGTTGCGGTAGTAATCCTTTGAAATCTGAGTTTACATTCATCAATATTTTTCCAATAGTTGTACCCACAGGTGCAAAAAAAAAAAAAAAAAAGAAAGAAAGAAACTTAATTGTGACGAGAAAGGAGAAACTGCTTAGAATGAGTTTCTGAACAGTTTCCTACACGAAGACACAGAAACGATGTCACACTGGAATACACTAAAGAATTAAGCATATATCATTCAATACAACCTGTAATAGGCGGTGACTGTGAAAACAGATTTGTCCCAAGCTTCACGGAACGACTACGCTATTAGCTATGAGAAATTACAATTTGAATTTAATTAATCAAATTGTTTCAATAATTAGTTTGAATGGATTTTTCCTTCATCATTTTAGCCCCTGTTTATTTCTCCTCCATCTCTGCATATATTTTCCCGCTTGATGCGAATGAAAGTCTTGTTCTATGCTGTTTCTTTTCTATGTGTATGTGAAACTACCTTATTTTTGGATTGGATTTTTATGGAAAAAATGGTGAAAAACAAGGACATAAATAAAACTGATGCACTAAAAACATACATTAGGAACAATTTTACTTACACCATAATAAAAGTAAGTACGCAACAAGAAAACAGTTTAGACTAAAATTTCAGAGCCAAAACATCACAGGAAAATTTGAGAATATTCATATCAGATTCAGAACTTTATATTGCTAGGAAGCAATCGAAAACAATACAAAACAAAACAAAACGAAGAAAAGGAAAAGATACAGAAAAATCTAGCTTCGAAAGATGTTTAGTACAAAGAGCAGTATTTGTAAGGGGGACCCTTTTGTCCACAGTCTTCGAAAGGAACCAAATGAGAAAGTGGGAAAATGTGGCAACATTCGTTTTTGAAATCACGACATGAAATTGATGGGAAATGCGTAAAAAAATAATCTAACATCGTACGAAAATCGAGCGGGAGCCACAACTTGCTATATCTGCCGTTCTCCAATAAATGAGATAAGTAATCTTACGTTGTGTGAACTGATTTCTTCCTATATTCCATTGATTAATGCTAATAGGTATTCTTTCTGTGGCAAATAAAACAGCAGGACTAGAAATAATGTCTTTTTAATAACAATTTAACACGGCCTGTCCGATTGCAACGATGTGGACTTTAGGAGACATGACTGAAATTAAGCTCAAATGTAGAAGAGAACATTTAGATTTCAAATTTTCCTAAAATGGATGGAATATAGTAAAAAACCTCGAAGCATGAACATTAATGGCAATGGAAAATGAATGACAAAAATGAAGTCGTCACCTACCTCAAAAACTATACTAAGGAGATGGCTAATTGACAGATTATATCCAAGGCATAATGAAGAGCTTAGAAACAACATAGGCCTATAGCACGTCAGGTAAATATGGAAAGAACATTCTCAAAAGTCAAGTTCTTTGAGTAAAATCAATAATATTGAGAAAGCAGTGGCGGATCCAGGACGGACTTTCGGAGGGGGGGCGGTGGGTTGTAATGTTGCCACTTAGAGCTAGTTTTAACAGTTGCAAACTCTCTAATGGGTTTTGTTTATATATAAAATAAGATAAAAGTTCCCTCTTCTGGTGGTGGTGGGGAAACAATTGCCTTTTCCTGTAAGAAAGTATAATGGATTTTCTGAGAATTACCCAGAACGCCCCACGTGGAATTGACGTGCTTGAAATATCACACGTTGGATTTAGAATCTCCAGACTCGATCTAGCACGCAATGTCAAGTTTGAGCCGATTACGTGACGATGGTGACGCAGTCTACATGGCAAATCGAATAGGCTCTTCTTATGGAATGAATATGATTTTACCGTTATACATAACAGAATGGTTGGGAATCACCGAAATGACTACAACCAACACTCCTTACAAAAAATAAATTGCAAACCAACATAATGAAAACTTGCATGAATTACTTTTTTTTTGGTTAAGCCGGTCAAAGGGTTACGCTCTTTCTTCGGGACGAGGGTTATAAGTATGGGGAATTTGCTTTATTTATAGGGGGCATTGAGGGTTTGGAACATTTTTTTATTCCATTTTTATTTGTGGGCATCTTTGTCATTGAGGTTTTTGGAGCATTATTTTATTTTATTTTAGTTCATTCTTATTTTTAGGCTTTTTTTTTAATGAGAGATGAGGTGAAGTGCAGGTAGACGTCACAAACACGAGGGTAATGTTAGTATGGACGAGTGAATGGTTATCTTCTGCCCTGGGGCGTCACAGGGCTGATGAAGACAGATGAAGCCCGCTGCTAGCAACATTGATGGAACACTAGTGCAGAGATGGATAAATGCATGGACCTAGATGAGGTGGATGATAGATGGCAAAGTCGGCCTTTTGAGGGTCATCGTCGTCTAGAGTGTTATGGTATAAAGTGAGAAGATGTTGGAGAGGAGTGGCTTGGTGACGTGGGGGCGTATCATGTATGATATCCTGTTGAAAGGTGTTAAGGAATATCGGATTTCCTTCTGCAATGACTTTTATAATATATTTAGTGCGAAGTGCTTCTATGTGTGGAAGTATTGTTGGAAAGTTGATTCGGCGATAGAGGTCGGCAGTCAGTGCTGGTAGTTTGATACGATAAGCAAGTCGGAGAGCATGTCTTTCGGAGATGGCGAGTCCATTATATAGTTCATCAGGGGCAGAAATCCAGCAGATATAGCCATGTGTGAGAGCAGGTCGGAGGAATACTTTATAGGTCGTAATGACTCTGTCGGTATGTAAGCCCCAGGTTGAGCCCACTAGCCGTCGGAGGAGGTTTAAGCGGTTCGTTGCCTGTGATCGAATCTTTTGTAGGTGGTGTTTCCAACTGAGTTTAGAGTCAAAGATGATCCCAAGGTAGGTAACTTGTGATGATGGGCGGATGAAAGTGCCGTTTACATTAAGGTGAAGAAGTGAAGGATTGCGATGGATGCGTGAGCGGCAACGAGGTGGGAGAAAAATAAGAGCTTGTGTCTTGAGAGAATTTATGGTGAGGCGCCATTTGGAACACCAGGAGGTAAAGGCGTCAATTGCCTGCTGAAGTGTTTTATTTATGTTTTGAACAGTATTAGATGTGGCAAGAAAAGCGGTATCATCTGCATATTGGTATACTGAGACATTTGGTGGGAGAGGGGGCATGTCGGTGACATATAAAATATATAGAAGAGGTGAAAGGACAGATCCCTGAGGGACGCCAAAGTGAAGAAAGATCGGATAGAAAAGGGATTGGTTGATATTAATATAAGTCATACGATTAGAAAGGAAAGAAAGTATACATCGGATGTATGAGATAGGAAGATTGAAAGAGTGAAGTTTTGCGATGAGGCCGGCATGCCAAACTTTGTCAAAAGCCTTCTCCAGATCGAACAGTAACAGAGAAGATGGTTTTGAGGTATTATAATGATTTGTTATAGCAGTGGTGAGGCGCAGAAGCTGGTCAGAAATACTAATATGTGGGCGAAAGCCGGCTTGATGTAGAGGGATGAGATTATGGTCGGAAAGATAAGTATGCAGACGACTGACTAGAATGCGTTCAAAAATTTTGCTAAGGACTGATGTTAGTTGGATTGGTCGGTATGATGAGAGTGCAGTAGGAGGTTTGTTTGGTTTGATGAAAAGGAGAGTTTTGGAGATTTTCCATTGGGGAGGGTAAAATCTGGTGCGAAGAATGAAGTTGTAGATGGTTGCGAGAAGTGAAAAGAGGATGGGAGGAGATGATTTGATGAGTTTATAGGTAATGTGATCAAAGCCGGGGACCGTGTTTCGTTTTGATCGGATGGCAGCGGAGATATCTTCAGGAGTTATGAGATCGTTAAGAGGAGAGGCGGTAAGTTGGTGGTGAAGATTAGGTTGGAGGTGAGGAGCGTGCGGGTTTGCGAGATGTTCCACACGGTGGGCGAGATTTGGATGAAGTGGTTGTACGGTTGGGGTAAAAATGTCTTGAAAGATAGAGGCAAAAGCATTTGCTTTGTCAGTATCGGTTTGAAGAGGGTTGTTATGTGAGATGATAGGGTATGAAGTATGACGGTTTTTGCCAGTTAACTGATGAAATTTTTGCCAGAATTTGGTAGGGTGCGAGGTAGTGGATAGTGTTGCAGGCTGAGATCCAACGTTTTCGTTTGTAGGCATCTAAGTAATCGTGGAGCATGCGATTCCAGCGACGATGATGTTCTAATGATATGGGATTTCGTGTACGTTGGAAGTCCCGGAAAGAGCGTCTAGAAGCAGCAATGATAGACTGATATTGTGGAGGTATTGGAGGTTTGTGCGGATGACGTGTACGTAGAGGGATGTTGGTTTGGGTGGCTGTGTCAAGGGATGTTGTGATTTGGCCCACAAGGTTATAGAGTTCTTCTTCATTAGTGGGCTCCTGTAGATTTTGTAATGAGGTTGTGAGATCGGTTTGAAAATTAGCCCAGTTCGCATGAGTGTAATCAAAGAAGTGGATTGGTGGGGTTGTGTTTTGGGGTGTGTGGTGATAAGAAGATCAAGGAGTATCGGAGCATGATTGCTGCCGAAAGGTGGTAGAACTCGGAGGTTGTGAATAGTAAGAGAAGGAGTACTGATCACTATGTCGGGTGAGGTATTGCTTATTGGGCGTTATGGTGATGGGAGATGATGGTAGTCGACGGCTAGAATATTAGAAATGTAGTTTTGAAAATGTTGTTCCTCTGTCTGTGAACGACTATGAATATTGATGTCTGCCATGATTATATAATGTCTGAACGTATTGTCGATGTATTGAAAAAATTCGTAGGGAATAGGGTGGCCTGGTCTGATATATATGGTGCAAAGAGTAATGATTTTTGTGCGAAGATATAGTGTGACTATGGAA
The DNA here is from genome assembly GCF_964235325.1 of Thermobia domestica. NCBI lineage: Eukaryota > Metazoa > Arthropoda > Insecta > Zygentoma > Lepismatidae > Thermobia > Thermobia domestica. The sequence continues at coordinate 338,076,558 of NC_137456.1, read as the reverse complement.
TGTTCTGGGAGATCATGTGGTTTTGGGAAAGTATGAGGACGGACAGGAATGGTATGATAGGTTCCAATTGCTGTGCCACCATTCGCTCGTTGATAAGGTCTAGGACAGTCATGGCGTTGTAATTGAAACTGAGGAATGCGGATATAATCGGTAGGTTTGAGATAAGTTTCATTTAGGGTAAAAGGCTGTACTTTTTCTTCTCGGAGAAGTTGTTCAAAAACTGCTTTGTGAGTGACAAGAGATCGAATGTTAAGGAAGAGGAAGGTGACTGCAATGGTGATTGATAACATGAGAAAGGTTGTTTGGATGGGTTTTGTATTTACAGAGATGGCCATCTGTTTTGGTAGATGTTATAGAAAAGTGAGCATGTGGACCTGTATAAGTGGCAGACAGTTGTAGGCCAAATAATTGTTGAGTGATTTGGTCGACCTGCATAAGAATGTGAGGGCGTAAGAAAGGATGGATATTTTGTAGAACGAGCGTCGTGAAGCGAAGCAAGTCTTCTACTGTTACGGGTTCTCTTACGGAGTTTGTAGGAGTTGTAGTGGAATCGGTAGTGTGGATTGGGACTGAGAGTTCAGGTCTGTCAGTTGGTGGAGCAGGTTTTTGGTGGCATTTGTAGCTGTAGGTTGGATGTTGTTGATGGCAGGTATTACAGAGAGGTGGTTTTTTAAGGTTTGGACAGTTGTTGGTTATATGGTCTTCATTACAATGTCCACAGCGGGGTGAGTTAGGACAGTTTTTTGTTAGGTGTGAGGCATATGTCTGGCATCGGTCGCAGCGTATAGGAAGTGGGGGAGATGTGCGAGATGGTTCAACCCTGTGGCGTCTGTGATAAATATAGGCACCATTTTGAAGCAGATCGTCTACTGCGTCTTTGGATTGTGTAAGAACTCGTACAAGATAGGTGGGGCCTGATTGACACTTGATGCGGATGCATTTATGTACTTCATAACATTCGAGCCGTAGCTCGTCTAGGATTTCTTCATCTGAATAGGCTGGTGAAACGCCTTTTATCACTACTGAGAACATGGGCTGTCGTCTAGGTGGTGGTGGTGTTATGTTTTTCCTGGTTTGTGAGAGTGTTTGGATGTTGGCTTTATCACCAAAAATGTGAAAGCCTGCTTTGTTCCGGATTGTAGAAACGAAGTTTTGGTCTGGAGATTTAATGATGATTCCGTTTTTAGTGAAGACTATCTCTGATGCATTGACTCTCGGGTAGTATTTCATGAGTTGGATTAACGAGGGAACCTATCCAAGTGCGACTCTGACTTCGAGTCGAGACTATGGTCGTTGGATACCTTGTCCCAAAAGAATATAACACGAAAAGTGATACATCCTCGATCGCAACCATTGCAGAGATATAAGAGTGAAAATTTCGAAATTGAGCTCCATACTATACATTACAAAGTCAGCTTCCGGGTCAGATTTGGCGGAAACGGTCAGGTAAGGAAACTCAGCGAATACATATCAAAGTAGTGTTGGGAGCCCACCACCTTTTGAATGAAAAAAATGTTGACCCCGGGGCACTCGCAGGGTCCCAGGCGGGGTCCAACTCAAAATTGGCAAATGGAACCGGGGGTCAAGTAGCATATTGTATGAAAGCTAGTGTTAAATAAAAGAAGATAGAACAAATCTCAACTCTCTATGATGACCCTGTACAAACGGGCAACTGGTCAAAATGTCAATACAACCTACATCAGAAAATATATGGCCACTCTTCTAAATCCGTTAAGTTGTGACAATAACAAAACAGAAAAACACGTTTAAAAGTGCAAGGTATTGAAGTTAAACAAATTGTTGCAGAGTCTCTCACAGTGGCCATATATTTTCTGATATGGAAGATATGTTTAGGGTTAGAGTATTTGGTGTCAGCATTAGTAAGAAGATAAGTGAAGGTTGCTGGAGGTTTGTTTGAAGCGATGTCCATAGCTTGTTCATAGAGGTCACTTTCAGATGCTTGACTCAACGGAGAATTTGATCGAGGTCGAGGTTGTTTTTTCTGACTTTGCGATTGTAGTGTATCCCCTGATCGTTTTTGAGAATTGGGACCCGTTCTGGGTTTGGCCCCCTTGCACTCCATCGAGTTCATTGGGGACACACCCACGGATTGCGAAGACTGCGGAGTGGCCGTAGCCAGTGCAATATGAGAAGAAAACAACAATGATCAGACAGAATGATGTCGAAAATATGAGATGAGATGATGAAAGATGTTACCCTCCAGCACTGAAAAGTACTGTCAATCCTAGACAGAGCGTATGCGTGCTGGTCTCAATTGTGCGTGTGCTACACAATATCCTCGAGGGCACGTTAACACTTCCCAGCTAGGCTAGGTCAAAATACAGCTTGTGACGTATGGTACGTCAAGCTGATGAGAGAGTTGTATGAATTTTTTTTGCTAGCCAAAGGCTAGCTCCCTTGCGAGGGTTACGCCCTCTATCCGGGGTGAGAGGTGAAAGTACTGGTGCAGAAAGGAGATTGGAGCCGGTCTATGGGATGCTGATGAAATCTGGAATATCTTTTATACGGATAGCACTTTATTATATTACATCTTTATTGCATAATATTGCGGTATCCATTTGGACATTATGATCTTGTGATCATAATCATTAGGGCAGGGAAAAAAGATGATGGTGAGGTGCACTTCACAGGACAAACACAAACAAACAATTTGTTAAAAGGACGAATGCTGGTTATCTTCTTGTCCAGGGGCTACTCTGGACAGTGATGAAGACATGTGAAGCCCTGTTAATATAATGGATTTACAGTGCAGTAAATGTGGGTGAAACATGATGGGGAAGATGATCGGAAGAATAGGCAGATGCGACAAAATGGTCGGGGTGATCAGGTGGAAGAGTTTTGAGATAAAGGGAGAAGAGCAGAGATAAAGGACAGGTGATGAAATTATAACCCAGATCGTAGTTGCGATCGATATCCATCGTGTCCACAAGTAGAGGGTGCCGTTGCTGAAAACGGGTAGTAATGAACCTGAGCCTTAATTTTTCGATGTGATGAAGTAGGGTAGGAAACGTTATGCGGTCATACAACTCCTGCGTTGGACTCGGAAGCTTGATTCGGTAGGCTAGACGAAAAGCATGTCTTTCGAGCACTTATAGTTTATTGTAGAAGTAAGGTAATGCACTAACCCAGGCGGGATGTCCATATGTTAAGACGGGGCGCAAAAATACCTTGTAGGTATTGAGTACTGTAGAAGGCTGTAATCCCCATGTGGTACCAATAAGACGTTTAAGAAGGTTTAAACGATTATAGGCCTTGCGAGTGATTTCTTTAAGATGTGGGCGCCAACTTAGATGATGGTCGATAGTGAGACCGAGGTAACTGACCTGTTTAGTGGGTTGAATTCGTGTACCGTCGACACTGATGTTAAGGAGATTCGGATTTTTCTGTACTCGAGAGCGCTTGCGAGGTAGAATAAAGACAATTGCCTGCGTCTTTGTGGAGTTTATGTGGAGTCTATTGCACCATCGAAAGAAGGAGTCAATCGCTATGCTGAGAGAGGAATTAATCTGTTGAATGGTTCGGGCTGTACAGAGAAAAGCAGTGCCATCAGCATATTGAAAAGTGTGCACATTGAGAGGAAGTGTCAGCATGTCAGCTACAAACAGAAGATATAGTAGGGGTGAGAGAGCAGAGTCTTGGGGTACACCAGAGTGAATAAAAATCGGATGAGAGAAGGAGCTATTGATGGTTACATAAGAGAGGCGGTTAGAAAGAAAGTGAAATATGAATCGGAGATAAGAAAGCGGAAGTCGGAAGCGGTGTAGTTTGAACAGGAGTGCTACATGCCAAACTTTATCAAAAGCTTTTTCGAGATCGAAAAGGATGAGACAAGACGGTCGTGCAGTATTATAATGATTGGTAATGAGATTTAAGAGTCTGAGCAGTTGATCATTGATGCTAAAATTAGGTCTAAATCCAGCTTGATGCACAGGAAGCAAATTATGGGTAGAGAGATGGAGATGAAGTCTGGCGACGATGATGCGCTCGAGAATCTTGCTAAATACGGAGGTTAGCTGTATTGGTCGGTAAGATGCAACAGAATCTGGAGGTTTGTTAAGTTTCAGAAACATTAAAGTAGAGGATGTTTTCCAGTCTGAGGGGAATTAGCCGGTACGAAGTATAAATGTATAGACATAAGAAAGAAGAAGAAGAAGACAGTATGGTGCTTCTTTGATGTGGCGATAAGTTATCCGATCCAAACCAGGAGCTGTATTACGCTTGCGATTCACGACAGACGAAATATCGTCAGTAGAGATAGGAGCGGTGAGAGGATTATTGTCGGGAAGACTATGAGTTTCACTCGGTTGTAAGAAAGGTGCTGATAGGTTCAAGATGTCCGTGGGATGCCTCCGGGGAAAGTCTGGTGAAAAGGGAGTGAATGTAGTTTGCAGGTGGTCAGCAAAAGCGTTGGCTTTATCTTCATCTGTTTGTAGCGGACAGTTATTAATAAGCAAGGGATAAGGCGTCCTGGTAAGCTTGCCCGTCAGCAGATTAAAGCGTTTCCAGTACTTAGTTGGGTGCGAAGTTTCTGCCAAGGTGTTGCAAGTCTTTACCCAGGTCCGGAGTTTATATGCCTTAACATAGTTTCAGACTGTGCGCTGGAGTTTGCGATGATGTTGCAGTGCTTCCAAGTTCCCAGTGCGTTGAAACTCTCGGAAAAATGCGCGGGAGCGGTGTATAATAGGTAAATTACTTGGTGGTAGGCGTGGTTGGAACCGGGATATTTTAGTGGTTGGTATATGAAGTTCGGACGCATGACGGATAGAGTAGGTGATATCAGAAATGCAATTATACAGATCATCTTCTGTGGTAGGCGGCTCAAGATTGGCTAAATCGGCAGTGATTGTTGAGCGATAATGTTCCCATTTTGCTTGGTCAAAACGTGGGACACGCCGAGATTCTGGTAAGGTTTGAGGACTATGAGGCTGTGGTTGATCAATGTGAAGTTTGATGGGTAGATGATCGCTACCAATGGAATCTAGTACCTCGAGAGTACATCGTTGGGAAAGGTTGACGGATGAAATCACTACGTCTGGTGTGGTTTCAGTGATAGGTCGGGTAGGTTTTGGTATGTCAAAGATATGGCCTGTGGTATGACTGGTGATGAAGTTAAGGAAACGTTGTTTCTGGTTATCTGAACGGCTATGAATATTTTCTGCCATAATGATATAATATTTAAAGTTATTAGAGATATACTGAAAAAAGGAGAGGGGGTTGGGTGTCCAGGGCGCACATATATGGTGGCTATAGTGACATAAAGGGAGTGAAAATAGAGGGTGATAATGAGGTGCTCCGGTATGTTATGTAAGGCAGGGTGGTATTGGCGATGACTAATGGAAGGATGAAAGCCAACGGCCACTCCCCCATTTACTCGGCGTGCTGCTACCGTAGAATCACAACGTAGTAAAGTATATCTAGGTATTTTAAAAGACATAGCTGGTTTGAGGTGAGTTTCGTTAATGAGGAAGGCTTGAATAGATTCTTCTAAGAGAAGCTGTTCGAAAAGGGTATAGTGAGTAGCGAGGGATAGAATATTAACAAATAAGAGCGAAATACCCATGATTACGGTGCAGTAGAAGGGTTGGAAGTTTCTGCGGAGGCATGTTCTTCGAGTGGAGTGACATGAAAATACACGTGTGGACCAGAGTAGGTGGCTTGAAGGTAACATTTAAAGATCAGGCGAGCAGAGTGATTGACCACCCCGAGAATGTGTTGGCGAAGAAAAGGATGAATGTTTTGCATAGCGATAGTGAAAAAAGATAGTAATTGTTGGAGAGTAATAGGTTCGTCGGTAGCTGGTGGTGGTAGAGCTTGCTGAGTTGGCGGTAAAACAGGTCGCAAAGGAACCGTTAGTTCCGGGCTGTGAGGCTCAGCTGTAGGTTTCGCTTTGCATCGATAACTATACGTCGGATGCTGCTCTGGGCATGTAGAGCATTTAGGTGGTTTAGTCTTAGTATTTAGTTGGTGCATGTCTTAGTATCGTGGGCACCGCTACAGTATCCACATTTGCTAGGTTGCGTACATTTTGAAGTCGGGTGGGAATTGTACGCTTGACAGCGCTCGCACCGCAATAGTAAAGGCGGAGGTGATTTTGATGGCTCGACGCGATGCTTCCTTTTATAAATGAAGGCGCCATAAGTTAGCAAGTCATCGATGGTGGTTTCAGAATTAGTAAGGACTCGTACCATGTATGTGGCTCCATGGTCGTTTTTGATGCGTATGCACTTAAGTATAGAGTGCCCCTCTTGAGAGAGTTCTTCCTGAATCTCATCGTCTGACAGGGAAGGATCCACCCCCCTAATGACAACTGAAAGAGCCGGGGGTCTTCGTGGAGGTGGTGCCTGTTTGAACGCCTTTGATTCAAGTCGCTTCATTTCAGCATGTTTGCCAAAAATTTCGAAACTGCATTTGTTTCGTACAGTGGTTAAAAATGATGAATCGTATGACTTGAAGATTATCCCATTGCGTGTATGAACAATTTGAGCGACTGAGACGCGTGGTAGATATCTTATGAGTTGTTGAAAAGCCAGCTTGGTATTCTCAAATTTGGGATCAAAGTTGGTAAGCAAAAATGAATGAAGACGAGGTTTAGAAGAATCCAGGATTGTCGGAAATTCATTGGCGTCGTCGAGGTTCATGGATGAAACAGACTGCTCGGATTCACTAACAGTATGATGACGCTTAGTCGGTGGCTGAGTTGAAGTCTGATGTTTGTCCGTTGTGCGTGATCGGGATCTACCAGAATTTTTGCCTTGCGAGGCAGATGTATGCCTTCGATCAGTCCCCTGGCCCACTGACGTGGGGTTCAGAGACGGCCAAGGAGGTTGCTGTGGTAGTCCTGGATGGCCACCTGACGCCATCCAGATGAGCGCAAAAAACTTCGGCGAAGAGGATGATCGAGAGGAAGCCCACTGTGGCTCTCACTTGAGGCAGCAATACGTCCTCGCGGAGATGTCGGTCAGTGCGAGCACTGGCCCTCCACAAAAGAGATGAGAAGACGAATATGATGATGGCCACGGGCTCCCACTTGAGTCAGCAATACGGACTGCAAGGGGATGTCGATTGTCTGTAACAGAACAATCCTCCCTAAATGATCCAAAATACTAGTGAATGCTCGTAGAGGGTTAGAAATCGAACTCAGACCTGTAAATCGATGAACGATTCGGAATTCTGAGTGATTATGCCCTGTTATTTTTTTTACACTGCTAGCAAAAGGCTAGCTACCTCTGAGAGGGTTACGCCCTCTTTTAGGGAAGTGACGTTACGAGACAGAGGAGTATAAGGTTTGTGGTTGGTCTAAGTGCTTTAAGAGACTTTATTCATAGTAGTAAAGGATTTAAGGAACTTTTCGCTCCTTAACATTAGGTTTAAAGGTATACATAAATATAGACACAAAAGAAATAACATATATAGCTGTTATGAAATCAAAGTAGAAATATGAAAAGAATAATAATAACAATAAACGAGAAACATTATATAAACAATACGGGATATATAAATGTGAGAAAAACATAAAGTGATTGTTCGTGGTATTATAGCAGAATGATTAATGATGGTGAGTGATGAGATGAGGTGCAAGCACAGGACAACACATAGGAAAATATTAGCAGACAGACGCTGTTATCTTCTTGCCTAGGGGGACTCTAGCCTATGATGAGAGACGTAATGGACCCAGGTTAGTATGAAGAATTTACTGTGCGTGAAATGATGGAAAAATGAGTGGCAAATGAGCATGAGTGATGTAGTCGGTTAGCAAGAACAGGAAGGGGTCATCGAGAGGAAGCGTGTAATGATATAATGTAAAAAGAAGAGATAATGGACTGTGAAAATACCGGGTGGGTGTGGGATGTAGTGCTATGTAGTGCATAGTCTCGAAAAGTAAAGGATGTTGGGTTTGAAAACGGCGACGTATGTATGACAGTCGAAGAGTTTCGAGGTAGTACTGCAAGGCAGGAAAAGTAATGCGCTGATAGAGTTCCTGTGTTGGGCTAGGTAATTTGATACGATAAGCTATGCGGAAGGCGTGGCGTTCAAGGATAAGAAGTTTGTGATAGAATTTTTCTGATGCGGCAATCCAAGGGGTGAAACCATATGTTAGAGTAGGGTGGAGAAAGACTTTATAAGTGTTTAAGACTGTGTGTGCTTTTAGACCCCATGTCGTTCCTGCGAGACGTTTAAGCAAATTCAGGCGATTGTAAGCTTTTGTTAAGATTGTTTTAAGGTGGGGCGTCCAGGTAAGATGTTTGTCATACGTGATGCCTAAGTAAGTGACTGTGTTTGTAGCTAGCAATGGAACGTTGTCCACATAGAGAGATAGGCAACGTGGATTTCGGCGGACTTTGGTAGTTTTCTTTGGCGGAATAAAGAGGATGGCCTGAGTTTTAGTAGCATTTATGGTAAGTTTCCAATGTCGACACCAAAGGCAGAAGTCAGTGATGGCTGTTTGTAAGACGTTGTTGATATGCTGGATAGATGTTCCTAGTGCAAGAAAAGCGGTGTCATCTGCATACTGAAAAGAATAGACTTTATCTGGAAGACGTGGCAAGTCAGCAACGAACAGAATGTATAATAGAGGTGAAAGTGCGGATCCTTGTGGAACTCCTGAGAGTAAGAAGATCGGGTGAGACAGATGTTCGTTTATGGCAACATAAGTGAGACGCACAGAGAGAAAGTTAAAGATAAGCCTTATGTATGCTATAGGAAGTTGGAGCCTGAACAGTTTGTGAATAAGTCCGAGATGCCACACCTTATCGAAAGCTTTCTCGAGATCGAATAACACCAGACATGATGGTTTCACTCTGTTATAGTGTGTAGTGATAAGGCTGTGAGTCGTAAAAGTTGATCGTTTATCGAGAAAGAAGGGCGAAAACCTGCCTGAGTGAGAGGTATGACGTTTCTGCTATTTAGATAAATATGAAGGCGTTTAACGAGGATGCGTTCGAGGAGTTTACTGAATGTGCATGTGAGCTGGATCGGTCTGTACGAAGAGATCTCTTGAGGAGGCTTACGTGGTTTTGGGAACATAAGCGTCTTAGATGTTTTCCATGAGAGAGGGAAGTAACCTGTACGTAGTATGAACGTGAAGATATTGGCGATAAGGATGAATAGTGTAGGTGGACACTCCCTGATCTGGCGATAAGTGACGTTATCAAGTCCAGGCGCTGTGTTTCGTTTATATTTGATGGTATCGGTGATCTCTTGTACAGTGATAGGTGCTGTGACAGGTTAATTGTTGGCGAGGTCATGTAGATGATTAGGTTGCAAAAGTGGAGAAGTGTTGGCTCTATCAGCAATATTTGGTGTATTCACAGGTGGTGGTGGCGTGAAGATGCTCTGCAAATGATCTGCGAAAGCATTTGCTTTCTCCGTATCAGTGTGAGCAGCGGAGTTGCCGATCAGAATGGGGTATGGAGTTTTTGTAAACTTTCCGCATAAAGCATTAAACTTTTTCCAGTATTTGGTAGGGTGGCTGGTGGTAGACAGATTATTACAGGTTTTAACCCAACATCTAAGTTTATAGGCTCGAATGTAGTTATGCACAGTTCTTTGGAGCTGCTGATGATGGCGTAAAGCTTCAGGATTTCTAGTACGAATGTAGTCTCTATAAAGTTGGCGAGAACGTGAGATCATGGTCAGATAATGTGGGGGCAAGCGAGGTTGATAGGGGATATTTTTACTGGTAGGTATATAAAGAGTGCTAGCTTTCTGTATAGTATGTGTGAGTGTATTGACCGTGGTGTAGAGATCGTCTTGCGTAGTGGGGGATGAAAGGTGCTCGGTGTGATGAGTAAGGTAGGACCGATAAGAGACCCAGTTAGCTTTGTCAAAACGATAGGAGGTCCGGAAAGGCATTTGCAAGCGAGGGGATGCGGAAGAGTTGAGATTTATGGGAGTTTAATAGGAGCATGATCACTACCTAGAGTATCAAGTACTGCAATGGAGCTGTGAGTTAGAAGAGTGCTAGATGTGATAATGATGTCTGGTGTTGTGTTAGACTCTGGTCGCGTAGGTTTGGGCAGATGATGGATGGTGCCAGTGGTGTTTGTGGTGATAAAAGCTTCAAAATTAGTACGAGAGTGTTGCGTACGACTGTGCATATTGAAATCTGCCATGATAATATAGTGCCGATAAGTGTTTGAAATATGCTGTACAAGGTGTAGTGGGAGGGGATGGCCAGGCCGTATGTAGATTGTAGCGATGGTGATAATAAGAGATTTAAAATACACAGTGACAATGATGTGTTCCGGTAAAGCGGCAATCAAACAATCGTGTTGGCGATAAGGTAAATGCGGAGAGAAACCAACTGCTACGTTCCCATTAGCACGCTGTGCTGGCAGACATTGTCTGCGCGTAAGATGGTATAGCCTGGTAGGCGACATGTAGTTGATTTTGTGAGGAATGTTTCATTGAGTAGAAAAACTGTAATATGTTCCTCGTCGAGCAGGGCTTCAAACAGAAGTTTGTTTTTCGAAAAGGATCGGATGTTTAAAAAGAGAAAATTTAGAGCCATGATGAAGTAGGAATTAACCGGTTTGATTGGTTGGAGATGCATGAAAATGGACTGTGTTCCCAGAATATGTTGCCGTGAAGTGAATATGAAAGGTTGCTTTGGCTGCAAGGGTGATTTCCTGTAAGATGTGTGGCCGGATAAAAGGGTGGATGTTTTGCAGTGCGAGCGTAAGAAAGGTGAGCATTTGATTTACTGTGACTGGAGTTTCGACTGTGGGCGGAGTGGTGGGAACATTTGATGTTATACGTAGCGGTACGACCAATTCAGGGTGCTGCGGCGTTGGTTCCGGTTTTGCTTTACATTTATAACTGTAGGTAGGATGGCTGTCAGGACATGTAGAACATTGTGCTGGCTGATGTAAATTTGTGCATAATCTGGTTGAGTGTGGTCCTGCACAGTAACCGCATTTGAAGTCATTTTTGCACTCAGCTGTACTATGAGTATTGTAGGCCTGACAGCGTTCCCAGCGAACTGGAAGCGGTGCCATTGAACGTGATGGTTCGACGCGATGTTTTCGATTGTAGATGAGAGCCCCATGAGCAAGCAAATCGTCTATTGTGTCTTGATGGGGTGTAAGAATGCGAACCATGAAGGTGGGCCCACGGTCGTTTCGGATTCTAAGTGCCTTAGAGATGGTGTATCCTTCAAATTTTAGTTCTTCAAGAACTTCCTCGTCTGTGTAAGACGGGTCTACTCCACGGATGACAACAGAGAGAAGAGCTGGCCTCCGAGGTGGAGGAGGTTGCTTGCGGGTTGAAGGTGTGAGTTGGGTGATCTCTGCTTGTGCCCCAAAAATATCTATAGGGACTTTGTTGCGGATAGTCTTGTAGAGATCAGGATCTGTTGTTTTTAGAATGTACCCATTTCTGGTGTGCACAATTTCCTTAATGGAAGCACGTGGAAGATATTTTCTCAGTTGAAGAGTAACGAATTTCTCATTGGAAAACTTGGTGTCGTAGTTGCGGAGGAGGATAGAAAATGATGTCGGAACAGGTGAAGGAGCAGAAACTGTTGGAGCGCCTGTATCCATAGTATCAGTATCAGAATGCTCAGTATGTTGCTTTTTCTTTGGCGGTGAGTCTTGTACACGGGCAGCGTAACTTGGCTTGGATTGAGGCGACCTGGAGCGAACTGAGGTAGTAGATTCAATAGATGCGCCAGAAGTCTGAGAATCTCTTCGTTGGCGGGAGCCTGAAGAGCTTGGTTGTGATTTTGAAGGCCCCTTCCGTAGCCCCACCTTGGTGGGACATACGGAAGGTCCATCAACCATAGAAGGTAGATTTTGATGTTGACCGATATTTCGTTTGCCAGGTTTTGTGCCAGGATCCGCCATAATGAAGTCTATCGGGTGGGACAATGCCCAGATAACAAAAGCAATACGATATTGTGTGTAATGATGAGATGTAGTGTAATGATATGATAGTAAGGTCGGACTACCCGTTTGGATAGTAGTCCAGGTAAGACAGTTCCCCTATTAATGCAGTGACACTGTACACCCTTGGCTGAGATAAGTCTGATGAACAGTGTCCTGTAAAAACGCGGAGAAAAGCCCAGGATCAGGAGTAGAAAGGTTTTCGAAAATCGTCACCGTTCTAGATAGGTGGCGCTTCAGAGGCAAAACCTCTGGAAAAGTATGCCCTGTTACGGTCACGGTCACGGTCACGGTAATGTTGAATTTTTGTGAAGAGTATCGAGCCGAAGCCCCTGACTCCATGAATAAGATGACAGAAAGAATATATGCAGATGTGCAGGTGGCTTGTTGGGTATTACTATTGTTTTGTTATGTCTGTGAGACTACATCTGCAACTGTCGCAGAGTAGCTGATGGTAAAGTCATTACGAGCTAAGGAAGGATATTAAAGGCGTGGCGTGCGATGAACGTTCCGTAGAGCGCATTTGGTTCCAATGGTAGCTATAGCTGGATTTATGTGTCTTGGTAAAGTATGCCAGAACTTATGGTGGAGATGCCGTAGAACTTCCTTAACAGGAGGCAGCTCTAAATCTTCCAGAATTTGGCTGTTGCGTGTATATCTATCGTGACCAGTGATGATACGACCGGCTCTCGTTTGCACACTTTCAAGTGTTTGAAGATGACTGTTAGAAGCATGTTGCCAGGCAGGGCATGCATAAGAAAGTGTTGATAGGACTATAATCTTCAATATGTGCACGCGGACCTCATGAGAAATTGAACTGCAGCGAAAGATGTGATACAATGCTGATATTTTGCGTAATGCTCGTTGCTTTATGTCTTTGATGTGTGAGGCGAACGTTAACCAACGATCTAAAGTCACACCCAGATATTTAGCGTGTGTGGCATGAGGAATGTGTGCGTTCTCATACGTTACATTTCGAGGGGCGCGGATGCGTCGTCGACTGTGGATGCCAGCACAGCTTTTGTCTGCGTTAATTTTAATTCTCCAACGTCTTGCCCATTCCTGAAAGCCGTTGAGTTGACGCTGCATGTAGATGTAACACTGTGCAAGTGAGCTGCTAGTTGTAAAAAAGGCAGTATCGTCAGCATACGTTGCGGAAAAGCAATGTGGTAAGGTCGGGTGGTCTGCCGTGTACAGATTATATAAAAGCGGTGAAAGTACAGCGCCCTGTGGAACACCTGCTTTGATAGATCTAGACGTGGATTTGACACCATCAACAGACACATGGAATTTTCTCTCAATAAGGTATGAACGTAGTAAATGTAGAAGACGATCTGGAAAACCTTGGGTGTATAGCTTATATAAGAGTCCTGCTAACCATACTTTATCAAAGGCTTTTGACACATCCAGGTATACTCCAAGGGTGTGTTGTTTCCTGTTGAAAGCCGTTGTTAAATGATCCACTACTCGTACGAGTTGCGTTGTAGTGCTATGTTAAGCACGAAACCCAAATTGATGAGAAGGTAGAAGGTCTGTATTATCTACGTGATGTTTCAGCCTCCAGAGAAATACACGTTCGAAGAGTTTGCTCAAGTGCGATAGAAGACTTATCGGCCTGTAGTTTTCCGGGAGCAGTGGATTCTTTCCAGGTTTGGGGATTGTGATGACGCGAGCTTCCTTCCAGGTCTTGGGAAAGTAGCATAATTGAAAGATGGCATTAAATAAGTAAGTTAAAAAGACCAGTAGTTTTCTAGTTGGATGTTTGAGAATCTCAGATCGAATCCCATCAGGCCCAGATGCTGTCTTTGCCGGCAGACATTTTATATGTCGTTCTATTTCCCGGGGTGTTACTAAGGTGATGCCATGTGTAGGGTGTTGTGTACTTATGCTATATAATGTGGTTCGGATATGCTGTTTCAGATAGGGATCGAGGCGTGCTCTATTGGGCTGGAACTGTTCTTCCAGAGAGTCAGCGAAAATGTCCGCTTGTGACTGAGGATTTTGTGTCAGTCCTTGAGGTCCTTGTATGACTCTAGCTTTGGAAGCATTTGTGGCACGTTGGAATGATTTGGAGTACGTCCAAATTTTACGGTCATTCAATGTGACATTTCGAAAAGTGTCTTCCCAGTATTGTTGATTCTGTCGCGTGGTGAGCATCTTGAGCTTCTTACAAAGTTTGTTCCACAGAGTCTTATATGCGGGATGTAGTGTGTGCTGCCATCGACGTCTAGCCCAACGCTTCAGATGAAGATAAAGTTGTAAATGAAAACTATCACATTGACTGGTGTGCGTTGGAGAGAGTATGGTAGTGGAGCTCGCTGCCTCTACTGTACGAAGTGCTAGCGTGATGTGAGAGACCACTTGATCAATGTCCGCAATGGTGCCAGGCCTATTTCGTAGATCGATCATGGTGTTCTTGTTTAAATATGTCCCAGTCAGTTTTTATTTGCTTGAAGATGGGGGCAGAATGAGCGATGCTGCGATGGGAGACGTGAAAAATGACTGGATCGTGATCGGAATCTAAATCTGAAATGACATAAGGATGGACAGTAAAGGATACGTCTTTGCAAAGGGCTACGTCAAGCACATCGGGTTGTCCGCCGAATTTTGGGTGATGGGTTGGGTCTGGTGGAGCACTGATGATAAAGTTGGACGTGAGTAAATATTCATGTAAAGCATCTCCAGCAGTGTTTGGAATAATGGAGTTCCATTCTCCATGTTTAGCATTAAGATCTCCAGCTAATATGACTTTGGGCCCTAAGTTAGCAATGACATCGAAGTCTGTGGGCTCTAGTTGTGTAGGCGGGGACCTGTACCCGGTGACCAATATTAATGGAACGCCTGGAGTTATTAGCTCAACACGAAGTGCCTCCAAAGTTAGTAAGGGTGGTATTGCAATTGACCTGACGGGAAATGCCTTTTTGATTATGAGTGGTAATCCTCCCTTCTGTCTGCCCACTCTATCCTGTCGATACACAATGTAATTGGGTAGTCGCCAAGTAGTGATCCGAGCAGTAAAGTGTGTTTCTTGAATAAACATGACATCAACTCTATGGTGTGTTAGAAATCTAATAAGCATTTGTTTCTGCCCCTCGAGACCATCTGCATTCCACGTAGCAATGACAAGTGTGTGATGCAATACACTGGATTTAGAAACAGCCATCATCTACCATTTCAGCTATTGTTTCTATTACTGCTGCACCCTTGGAAGCTGAGTCTGCTGCTTGGCGGAAACGGGTAATACCACGTACCGGTAATATGTGTTATTATTTTGCGTAATTCTAAACCCTTGAGAAATGAAAGAACGGACTTTAAGTCTAGGTCGTCTTTCGTGCCCTCCTGTTGTTCGACAGAAGCTGATTGGGTGTGGAGAGAAGTGGAAGCTTCAACGTCTTCATTGTCCGTAGCCATAGGTTGGATATTAACAGCAGTGGGCATAGAAGTCGTTTCTTCTGATGATTTGTTGGAAGTTTTCTTAGTCTTTTCTGGAAGTTTCCTCGGCTGCTGGGCCGGCAATTTAAGAGCCTCAGAATAGGATTTAAAGACTGGACAGCCACGGTAATTTGCGGGGTGATCTCCCTGACAGTTGGCGCAAGTGGCGGGTGTGGAGGAGTCTGCTTTACTGCAGGATTGGGTGAAATGAAATTGCCCACATTTGAGACAGCGCGGGTGGGCTTGGCAGGTGTCCTGTGAATGCCCCAAGCGTTGGCATCTGTAACATTGCAGCACTGAGGGAGGCTTGTATGGTTCGATGTGGACCTTGTAATGAAGAAGGTTGGTAATAGCATATATCTCCTTAACAGCTGCAGTTCGTTCCAATGCAACCAAAAACAGTGGCATCATAATTTTCTTGTCTTCTGTCTTGCTTTTGCGAGACATTTGGTGGATGTTTATTGGTTTGTACCCGAGACGCAATAGTTCTTCCTTCAGATCGTCTAAGTCGGTGTCTATAGGCAGTTTTCGGATAACGACCTTAATAGGCCTTTCATTTCTTGTCACGCCTGTAGCATACTCAGTTTTTGTTTGTTCGCAATAAGCTTTGATAGAATTATAATCATCTCTGTTTGCTGCCTGAATACGAATGCGCTCCTTATTGGGCTGAGCTAGAGGGGGCTCCTTCAATGCTCGTGACAAGGTCTTTATAAAAGTATATGTATTTGTAATGCCGTATATGAAAATCGGAGGAGGCTTATGAGTGGGCGGTTGCTTTGGTGGAGCAGTATTATTGCTGGCATGAGCATTATCTGCTTGGTTGGAAGACAAAACATCAAACCTATTGCTGACTGGGAGAGGCGGATAGTCTGCCTTGTTGAGGTTTTCCAATGAAGACCTGCGTCGCTTTAGTGTTCCAACTACTGTAAAGTCCATATCTTCAGGCTTATTTGAAGTAGACGGTTGTGAGGCACTTGATTGCTTGAGTGTATTAGGTTTCGTTTTGAGCTCCCCTGGAATGCCTGTTTGCTTCTTCTTGCCCAAGGGCAGAAGAAAGTATTCCGGTTTGTATGTGGCTCGGATTATTTTGCCCCTAATAGCAGGAATCTTCGTCGATTGAGATTTTTTTCTCAGATTTGGTGGATGTCTTCTGAGAAGCCATCTTTATTGTTAGAGTAGGGGATGGCGCCAGCTTACAAGAAAGGTAGTGGCGTTCCCAATAAATGGTATGAACTTAGAGCAGTGCTCTAAGGTTTTAGTTTGTCAAGGTGCTTTTCCTCCGAGGAGGAAGCACTACGAATCGTTAGCCGGTAGAGTTGCCAAAGTCGTCAACGAAGTTTAGTTATCTCTGCCTCCGAAGAGGAGAGTATCAAAATAAATCGTAAGCCTAGAGAATAGCAAGGTTGTCAACAATTAAGATCAAATCAAGGTGTCAACCTCCGTGGAGGTACGAAAATACAATTCGACGGTTGTTTCCTAAACACCGAAGAGGCAAGTAATGCAACCGTATATACGAAGATCGCGAATAAAATCAACAAATGGGGATGGAACGCCTATGTGACTTGCTTATTTTTCTTCGCCAGCTACGAATACCCTATTTTTTTTACCTGGTTAGAGATTCCAGGTGGCCAGTTCCGCCCTGTTAGTTTTTTTTTTGTAAGTGACTAGCCTGTCCGGCTAGAACCCTGTTAGAGGGTTATGCCCTCTCTTAGGGAACTGAAGTATGGAAATAGTAGCTGTGTATGACTTTGTGAGGGTCTCAGAGTTTTGTATAAAAGCTTATTATGACTATCAAAGACTTAATGACCTTTGCGGGCTTTAACATCAGGTAGGGAATGGGTGGCAGTTGTGGGTGGATTTATTGTGCAACATAGGATGGAAAGATGAGCGGAAGATGGTCATGAATTTGGTATTCAGCAAGTAACTCCAGGTCTAGTGCATCAGGAGGTAGTGTGTAGCAGTACAGAGTATACAGGAGTGAGAGCGGCGGATGGAAATATCGAAATGCTGCTGGGTGGAGTGCCATATGATGCATAGTAGTCAGAAGTAGAGGATGGTGTGCTTCATAACGATTGTGTATGTAGGTGAGACGTAACTTTTCGAGATGAAACTGTAGAGATGGAAACTCAATGCGGTTGTATAGGTCTGCTGTTGGGCTAGGTAACTTAATTCGAAAAGCAATACGTAGTGCATGTCTTTCTAAGATTAAGAGCTTTTCGTAGAAAGAGCGTGCAGCAGCTATCCAAGCAGTGTGACCATATGTTAGAGTCGGTCGTAGGAAAACTTTGTAGGTATTTAATACTGTAGTAGGTTTCAAGCCCCATGTTGTTCCGGTTAACCTCTTTAGAAGATTTAGTCTACTGTAAGCCTTGGCGGTGACTGTTTGAAGATGTGGTTTCCATGTTAGATGTCTATCGAATGTAATGCCCAGATAGGTCACTGTTGAGCGTGCCTGTATAGGTGTATGGTTGACATGAAGTGTGAGGCGGTTGGGATTTCGACGAACTCGTGAGGTTTTCTTAGAGGGAATGAATACAATCGCCTGGGTTTTTGTGGCATTAATTGTAAGTTGCCATTTATCACACCAGCGGAGGAAATCGTTAATAGCTGTTTGCAGAGATTTGTTTATTGATTGGATAGTCGATCCCAAAGCAAGGAATGCAGTGTCATCGGCGTACTGAAGAAGATGGACTTTATCTGGTAGTGGAGGCATATCAGCAGCGTAGAGAATGTATAAAAGTGGCGATAAGGCCGATCCTTGAGGAACTCCGGATAGTAGAAAAATAGGGTGTGATAGGAAGTTGTTAATAGAAACATAGGAAAGGCGACCCACTAAAAAGTTGTAAATCAGACGGATATATGTGAGTGGAGCCCTGTTACCCAACGTTTTTTTAGCTAGCTCGGAAGCTAGCAACCTCTTAGAGGGGTACGCCCTCTTTTAGGAATGGGATATTGAGGCAAAGGGCGGAAGCCGTATATTGGGAGAGGATCTAAGGGATGTATAGGTTACATTTTCTACAGTTATATTATTTTATTGCATCATTTATTAAAAGCATAATATACATATGAGTATAAACGGACATTATGATCTTTGCGATCATAATCATACATACAGGTGGAGGAGAAAGTAATAATATAAACATATAACAAAACAAGAAAACATATTGAAGGTACGACAAGAAAATTAGCAAAAGAAGAAGAAAAAACTTATAGTACTAGATACATAACAAAGACGATGAAGTATGATAGTTATATATATTGATAGATGAGATGGACATGGAGGATGGAATGAAGTGCAAGCACGTCACAACACGAGGGAAAAGTTAAATGAACAAATGCTGTTATCTTCTGCCTAGGGGCGACGCTAGGCTGATGAAGACAGAGAGAGCCCTGTTAGTCACAAAGGAAGATCACTGTGCAGTGTATGAAGGAAATATGTGAGAGAGATGAGCATGAATACGATATTCATCCAGGAGTTCCAGGTCAAGATGATTAGGGGGTAATGTGTAGCAGTAGAGCGTGAAAAGAAGGTGCAAAGGGGTATAGTAGTAACGAGGTCTGCACGGGTGCAATGAAAGGTAGTGCATAGTGTCGAGAAGCAGGGGGTGGTGACGGGAGTAGCGATCAGTGAGAAAGTTACTGCGTAAAGTTTCTAAGTGAAATTTAAGAATAGGAAATGTAATGTGAGAGTATAGATCACGGGTGGGACTAGGTAATGAAATACTTTTGGCAAGGCGAAAAGCATGGCGCTCAAGAACTGCAAGCTTGTTATAATAGGATGGTGGTGCGGACATCCAGGCTGGAAAACCGTAAGTAAGGACTGGCCGAAGGAAAACTTGATAAGTATTGAGAACAAGCCGGGAAGAGAGACCCCAAGTAGTTCCAGTTAGTCTCTTGAGTAGATTTAGTCTGGTATAAGCCTTAGTTTTAACAGAGTTGAGGTGAGGGGTCCAAGTGAGATGATGGTCGAAAATGAGGCCAAGATAAGTGACAGTTTTGCTAGGGTGCAGTGGTATATCATTGACATGTAATGAAAGGAGTGTTGGATTTCGATGTACTTTTGTGCGTTTTCGAGGCGGGATGAAAAATATCGCTTGCGTTTTACCGGCATTAATTGTTAAGTTCCATGTTCGGCACCAGTGTGTAAAACGATTGATAGCTTCCTGAAGTGCGATATTGATTTGCGGAATGGTGCGGCAGAGAGCAAGAAATGCCGTATCGTCGGCGTATTGAAACAGATGGACAGTGCGTGGTAGGTCGGGAAAGTCAGCAACGAAAAGTAGATATAACAGAGGCGATAAAGCAGATCCCTGTGGGACGCCAGAGAGCAGAAAAATGGGATGTGAAAGCTCAGAATTTATGGCAACGTAAGTAAGACGGCAAACAAGAAAATGATAAATGAGTCGTATATAAGTCATAGGAAGACGGAGTCTGACTAGCTTGTAAATGAGCGCTAAATGCCACGCTTTATCGAATGCCTTTTCGAGATCAAACAGAAGAAGGCATGATGGTTGAAGCAGATAATAATGGTTGGTGATGAGCGTCGTGAGACGGAGCAACTGGTCATTAATAGAGTAACCAGGGCGGAAACCAGCTTGATGGGTAGGAATGAGATGTCTATCGTTTAAATAGGGATGTAATCTTTTAACGATGATCCTTTCAAAGATTTTGCTGAATGTGGACGTTAGTTGGATTGGTCTGTAAGAGGAAACGGCACTTGGAGGTTTGTGAGGTTTCGGAAACATTACACATTTTGAAACTTTCCAGTCAGTAGGGTAGAAGCCAGTGCGAAGAATGAACGTAAAGATAAGCGCTAGAAGATGAAGTAGTGCAAGGGGGCTTTCTTTGATATGCCGGTAAGTTATTCCATCGAAGCCTGGGGCAGTGTTTCGCTTACGCTGAACCACAGCTGTGATTTCTTCCGACTGAACGGGGTCATTTAGAACGTGCGGTGGAAGAGTATGATTGGCGTCTGGCTGAAAGTGGTGTAAGTTCGTATTTATGCTGGTAACAGGATGAGAACGGGAGACATGAACTTGTGCAGGAGGTGTAAATATGCCTTGAAGGTGTGCAGCAAAAGCGTTTGCTTTGTCCAAATCAGAGTGTAACGGTTTTCCATCGACAAGAAGAGGATACGTGGTTTTCGAAAACTTACGTTAAAACGCTAAAACACCGTTACAACACACACAAAGCTTTAAAACGCTTCCAATACACCGTGGGATGAGTTGTGTCAGCAAGGTGGTTGCAGGTTTTCACCCACTGCCTTTGGCGATATGCTATGAGGTAATTTCGAACAGTTCTTTGTAGCTGATGGTGGTGATGAAGTGCATCCGGGTTTCGTGTACGGAGGTATTCTCGATAAGCTTGCCGTGACTGACGGATCAGAGGAAGGTACTGTGGTGGTAATTTTGGACGGTATGGTATGGATTCTGTTTGTGGTATGTAAAGAGCAGAGGCTTGTTGAATAGCAGAGGTAATATGGTCAATTTGAGTAGTGAGTTCGTCTGAAGTATTGGGCGCTTGGTAAGATGCAATAGCGGTGGAAAGATAAGAGCGGTAACTCGGCCAGTCGGCTTTATCGTACCGGGGTGAGAGACGGGCTGGCACTTGGTGTTGTTGATGAGCAAGACTGTATGATATGTCAGTTTAATTGGGGCATGATCGCTACCAAGTAAATCAAGGACGGTGATAGTGCAACGTGTGCTGAGCGTATTAGAAGTAATTGCAATATCCGGTGTGGTGTTCGATAGTGGGCGAGTGGCAGCTGGAAGATCAAGAAAAACTCCTGTAGTATGAGTAGTGATGAAATCTGTAAAACGAGTGCAGTCTTGAGCGGAGCGACTATGGAAGTTGATGTCTGCGAGTATTATATAGTGGCGATAGGTAGTGGAGATATGTGAGAAGAAATTCAGAGGAATTGGATTGCCTGGTCTGATGTAGAGCGTAGCCAAAGTGATCGTGATGTTTTTAAAATACAGAGTGGTAATGACATGCTCTGGTAAATGTAAAACGGGACATTGTTGTTGCCTGAATGGGATGGTGTGTCGGAAGCCTATAGCAGCTCCGCCGTTAGCTCGCAATGCCGGTAGTGGATTATCATGACGAATTAAAGTATAGTTAGGAATGCGGCAGGAGACAGACTTAGTCAGGAAAGTTTCGTTCAGAAGGAAGGCTGTAATGTGCTCTTCTAGTAAAAGAGTCTGGAAAAGAACTTTGTTTTTAGGAAGAGATCGGATATTTAAGAATAAGAATGACAGATCCATGATGATACACAGGTTAAACAGTTGTTTCATGTCGTGTAGTATGAAAATGAACATAGTTATTTGAATATGTAGCATATAGAGAGACGTTGAAGGTTAATTTGGCTGCAAGTGTAAGCTGGTGAAGAACGTGTTGACGATTAAAAGGATGTATATTCTGGAGTGCAAGGGTAAGAAATTCTAATAGTTTGCCTACCGTGACTGAATCATCAACATGTTTCTCAGTGTTGGTGGATGCAGACTGGGTACGGAGAGGAGCTAGTAATTCTGGATGCGTTTCGTCAGGCTTTGGTTTGCTTTTGCATTTATAGCTGTAGGCGGGGTGTCTATCTTGACAGGTGGGACACTTAGGCGGGAGTTCCATGTTAGGGCAAAGGCGCGTATGATGTGGGCCAGAACAGTAACCACAGACAGGCATTTTTACAGTCAGCCGTTGCGTGGCTGTTATAGGTTTGGCACCGCTCACAACGAAGGGGTAAGGGTGCAGGTGAACGAGAAGGTTCGACCCTATGTCGTCGCTTGTATATGAGGGCGCCTTGAGTGAGAAGAGTATCGATAGTGTCCTGACTGGAAGTGAGAATTCTAACCATGTAGGTTGGCCCGGTGTTATGGCGAATACGAATGGCTTTGTTAATGGTATGCCCTTCATATTGCAGTTCTTCTTGGATTTCCTCGTCGGAGTACGTGGGATCAACTCCTCGAATCACGACAGAGAGCATTGGAGGTCGCCTAGGTGGAGGTGGCTGTTTCCGTCGAGAAGAAGTCAGAGACGTAATAATGGAGTTGGTACCAAAGATTTCAAAAGAGGCTTTATTGCGTACTGTCGTGAGGAAATCGGGCTCGGTGGACTTCAATATGTAACCGTTTCGCGTTTTTACAACTTCCTGGAGTGGAAGGCTGGGCAAATATTTCCTAAGTTGGAGGATAATGAACTTTTCGTTTGAATACTTAGGATCGTATTTCTGAAGTAGAAAACAATAAACAGATGCAGATTGTGGATTTGGCAAGATATTGGTTGCTGATGCTCGGTGCGAGGAGGTGGAATTTTCGGCGTCCATGTCGGATAACTCTGAATCGTTAGCGGTATGTTGTTTCTTAGCAGGAGGAGATTTTGCTTTGCTGGCATAGCTGGGCTGAATCAGTGGCGATCTAGATCGTGGCCTACTGGATGCATTTGACACTATTGAGGCATTTGAGCGCTCTGAGAATCGGCGGCGTCTTTCGCAGTGCTCTCTCCGCTTCTCCACCTTCGTGGAGCTAGCAGAGGGAGTTGTGGAAACAGGTGGTAAACCTCCGTGTCTGCATTCTAGAGGTGGTCCAGTAGTTTTGCCAGAGTCCGTCATGAGCAACACGAGACCTGCGGCACGAAGCCGTTATGACGTGTGTTTGTGTGTGAAATCCCTGATCAAATGAGATGAAATGAAGCAAAGGTGAGACGACCGTTTGGATAGCCGTCAAGGTTGGATAAATTCACTTGCCAAACTCGTAGCACTTGACGCCCTTGACTAGATAAGTCTGACGGACAGAGCTCAAAAGTAATGCAAGAGAAAGAATCCGGGATGAGGAACAGGAAGGAATCAAACAAAATGCAGCTGTTCTGACGTCTGGTACGTCACAGCTGTTTGGATCGAATGAAATATCGATCGAGAGTATGCCGAGCCCTGTTAGTTTTTTTTGTCGTCTACCCGGTTAAAGGGTTGCGCCCTTTCTTCGGAGAAGTGTTGTATTAGGAATGTTGAGACTACAGAAATTGTGGTTGGTCTAAGGGGTTTTCCTTTATTTATTCATTATTTTAAGTAATTAACATATATAAACATATATACACAATAGAGATAAGTTGAAACAGGTGACACAAAAACGTAATAATAATAATAACAAAGGGAATATGTGCATGGAGGCTATTAGAAATATGAAACAAGAAAATAACAAACTGTCAGTGCATGAAGGCTACGTGCGTGAATATAATAACAAATAAGAAAAACAATTACAACTTAACGAAATAATATTTAGAAATGATGATGAAAATGAGGATGAATTGTACTGGACGCCACAACACTAGGTTCTGTTAGTGAACGGATGCTGTTATCTTCTGTTCCTGGGGCTATTCAGGAACTGATGTAGACAGAGGAGGCCCATGTTAGTTG
The DNA here is from genome assembly GCF_964235325.1 of Thermobia domestica. NCBI lineage: Eukaryota > Metazoa > Arthropoda > Insecta > Zygentoma > Lepismatidae > Thermobia > Thermobia domestica. The sequence continues at coordinate 338,052,819 of NC_137456.1, read as the reverse complement.
GTTATTACTGTGCATATGATGGATAGATGGAAGATGACAAATGGCGTGGATGATATATATCAAATACTTCTGGGTCTCGATCGGCAGGATCCATTTGCAAGTGATACAGTGTAAGATCGTGGCGGTGCATCATTGTCTCGGTCATATCGTAGTATATCCTGAAGCATGGGGTGTCGTAAATCAAAGCGTTTCGTGATGTAACGAATACGAAGCTGTTCTAGATGGGTGAGCAGTGGTGGAAAGTCTATGAGATCGTAGAGAAGTCTGGTTGGGCTTGGTAAGTGAATTCGATAGGCCAATCTAAAAGCATGCCGCTCCATTATAGACAATTGTTTATAAAATTTGTCGGGAGCTGCGGCCCAAGCTGTATGGCCATAGGTTAAAGTAGTCCTCATAAAAGCTTTGTAAGTGTGGAGGACAGTAGGTGGTCGTAAACCCCAGCTGGTGCCAACTAAACGTTTAAGTAGATTTAGTCTGTTCTTAGCTTGAGTAACAATTTTCTTAAGATGCGGAGTCCACGTAAGCTTTGAGTCAAATATCACCCCAAGGTAAGTAAGAGATGATGTGAAAGGAACTGGCGTGTCGTCCACGTCAATATTTAATAAATTCGGATTGCGAAACACTCTGGATCGTCTACGTGGTGGTAGAAAAACTACAGATTGTGTTTTCGCTGAGTTAATACTGAGTCTCCAGACCTGACACCAACGGACAAATGTGTCGATAGCTGGCTGCATGAGTCTATTAATACGCTGGATAGTGCGAGCTGTTGTGAGAAATGCTGTGTCATCGGCGAATTGGTAGACTTGGACGTGAGGAGTCAGTCTGAGATCAGCAACGTACAGTAGATATAACAAAGGAGACAGAGAAGAACCTTGAGGTACGCCAGAATGTAAGAATATGGGGTGTGATAAAGCGTTGTTAATAGAAATATATGCAAGACGTCCTGTTAAGAAAGTATTGATTAATCGTATGTAAGATATGGGCAGCATATAGTTGTGTAATTTGTATATCAAGCCAGGATGCCAGACCTTATCAAATGCCTTTTCCAAATCAAACGTAACTAAACAAGAAGGAAATCCCTTGTTGTATTGGTTATAAATAGCAGTGGCGAGTCTTAAGAGCTGATCGAGTGTACTGAAGCGCGGTCGGAACCCGGCTTGATGGATCGGCAGTAGATTGTGCATGAGGAGGTGGTCGTGGAGCCGACGAACGAGTATACGTTCTAATAATTTGCAGAGACAACTTGTTAAATGGATCGGGCGATACGACTGTACGTCGGATGGTGGTTTCTTAGGCTTAGGAAATAAAAGAACTTTAGAATACTTCCAATCGAGCGGAAAGAAACCAGTGCGCAGGATAAAAGTATAAATATGGCCTAGAATCAGAATGAAAGAAGGCGGTGTTTGTTTGATGAGAGCATATGTGATGGAGTCGAATCCAGGTGCCGTACTGCGTTTGGTTGCTAAAATAGCCCTGATTTCATCTGGGTCTATAGCCTGAGTAAGTGGATTATTAGGTTCCAGAGTATGGTGGTCAGAAGGCTGTAGATGAGGAGTGGTCGGATCGGCGTGACGATTGATAGAAGTTTGAAGGCGGTGCGGTGTGTGCCCTCCAGAAAGAGGAGTGAAAACTTCTTGGAAAAATGTAGCAAAAATTTTAGCCTTGTCGATGTCATTATTAAGAGCTTGATGGTTGTGAATAAGAGGATAGGGTGTACGAGACGTTTTTCCAGTAAGTTGGTTGAATTTACGCCAATATTTGCTGGGATGAGTTTCTGCAGTAAGAGTATTACACGTTAAAATCCACTGTCTTTTCTTGTATGCTACAATGTAGTTGTGTTTATTCGGAGATATTGGCGGTGTAAGCGCAGTGCCTCCAAGTTGCCACTGGTTCTATATTCACGATAAGCTCGACGTGAAGCAGAAATTAATGCAAGATATCTTGGTGGCAAAATAGGTTTATGCGGTTGTACATGAGTAGACGGAATAGAATGTTCCGCTGCTCCTTGAATTGCTGCAGTAAGGTCAGTGATGACGTGATCAAGACTATGCTGCGAGGTAGGTATAGTGAGGTTGCTAATGGCGTCGTCTATTGTGGATCGGTATTGATCCCAATTAGCCTTATGATATAGATAAATTTTTCTAGCTGGTAAGTGATTTGACGACTTCACTGCACATTGCAGTTCTAGTTTAACAGGAACATGATCGCTGCCGATGGAATCTAGTACAGTAATGGTAATAAGAGGAGAAAGAGAAGACGAGGTTATTACTACGTCAGGCGTTGTGTTGCTAGCTGGCCTCGTAGGTTGTGGCAAGATGTGAAATTCTCCTGTAGTGGAAGTTTGTATAAAATCAAGAAATTGCTGTTTGTCGCGCTGTGTTCTACTATGGAAATTCAAGTCTGCCATGATAATATAATGCCGGGATTGCGTATCAATGAAACGAAAGAAATCATAGGTGAGAATCTTTCCTGGCCGAACATAGATTGTGGCAAATGTGACTGTGCGACCCCGAAGGTAGAGAGTAGTTACATTGTATTCAGGCAGATTGAAAGTTTGAGGCATGATAACAGTGCGGTATGGTAGACGAGTGCTAATGCCGATAGCTGTACCGCCGTATAGACGGGGTCCGGACGGAGCATCATGACGTAGTAAGTTATATTTTGGTATGTAACACTGTAGATAAGGAGCCAGATAAGTTTCGTTGAGTGCGAAGGCTGAGATGTGTTCTTCCTGTAATAACTACGTGAATAGTACTTGATGTGTCAATAGTGAGCGTATGTTCATAAATAAAAAGCTATACGCCATTACGAAAATACAAAAAATATTGCAAATGGAAGCTGCCATATTAAACGTAAACTTCGATAGGTTGGATTTGAAAATGAACTGTTGGTCCAGAATAGGTTGCATGAAGCTGAAGGTTAAACAGAAGTTTAGCTGCATGGATGATTTGGTTGAGAATGTGAGTGCGAAGAAACGGATGAATGTTCTGTAGACTAATCGTGAGGAATCGGAGCAGATCTTCAACAGTAACAGGATGAAGTAAAGAGTTTGCAGGTGGAGTGGGGCGGTCAGCAGACCTTATGGGTGCAACCAGTTCTGGTTTAGAAGGTTCCGGTTGTGGCTTAGCTTTACATCTGTAACTATATGTAGGATGCTTTTCAGGACACGCACTACACTGTGGTGGCGCCTTTTGATTAGGGCAATCCTTCGTAGCATGTTGTAATGAACAATAGCCACTTATTATCATTAGTACACTCGGATGTGGGATGTGCATTATACAGTTGACATCTCTCGCATCTTAACGGAAGAGGAGGAGGTGTGCGAGAAGGTTCTACTTTGTAACGTCTTCGATAAATGTAAGCTCCAGTGGACAAAAGCTGATCTATCAACTGTGGTTGATCGGTGAGAACCCGTACAAGATATGTGGCACCGTTAGCGTTCTTTATCCGGATACATCGCTTTACAGGAAATCCTTCCTGATGTAATTCCTCATAGATTTCCTCATCCGTGAGATCTGGTTCAACTCCCCGTATAACAACGGATAGCATTGACAATCGCCTAGGAGGAGGAGGAGTTTTACGTGCACTTGGAGTTAGTGCGGAGAGTTTAGCCTTTGGTCCAAAGATCTCAAATGTGGCTTTGTTACGCACATGCGATACAAAATTTGAGTTAGTAGTTTTTAGTATAATGCCTCTGCGAGTTTTGACAATTTCGCGTATCTCAGGACGAGGCACGTATTTAATCAACTGCTGAAAAACTGCTCTAACGGTGTTAAACTTTTGGTCATAATCTGTCAGCAGGAAGTTATATATTGGTTCTGGTTGGTGATGTGAGTTTGAGTTATCGACGGAATTAGATGATGCCCAATCCATGGTGTTGCTCATACTTGGATCAATAATAGATGTAACTCGCTGTTTCTTCGGATCTATGGATGGATCACCATCCGAGAGAGATCGAGAGCGAATGCGCTGCCCTTTAGTAATGCAGTCAGCTTAAGTAGGAGAAACAGTGGTGGTAAGTCCTGACCGTACCGTTCCGGTAACAATCCGGGGTTGAGTTTTCTGCCGACCGTTTGGCCCTATATTAGCTGGAGTTTGGTGACCGAATTGCGATGAGCCGGAAGCATTGCTAAGATCCGTCATGATACGTAGGGAACCTGGGGCCGAAGCCCAAATGAAGATGCAAACGAAAAGAAGGATGATAGATGAGATTCAAAAAGCAAGCGCCCTCCGAAAGCGAAAACTTTCGTCAATTCTCTAAGTGCCCTAATTGTGTTATGCTCGCAAGTACGTATTGCAATACTTGGTCTTAGCTGACACCGTAAGAAACACAAGAGAGGCTAGGCTTCTTGGTTTAGTATGACGAGCCCTGTTAGTTTTTTTTATTTTTTTTTTACATTGCTAGCTAAGGCTAGCTATCTCTGAGAGGGTTACGCCCTCTTTTAGGGAAGTGATTTGAGAGGATTGTTGGTTTTTAGGGCGGTGGTTGGTCTAAGTGCTTTATTTATTTATTTCATAGCAGTAATGGTCATAAGGAACTTTGCGTTCCTTAACATTAGGTGGAGAGATAAACATAAATACATATATTTAACATTAAACATACATACATAGCTGGTATGAAAGTAGATGAACAATGATTTACAAAATATTAAATGAGGAACACTAAATAATATACAATAAACACGATAATGGAGAACAGCAAATAAGTGATAGTAATATAATATTATAGTTATATAGTTGATGAGGATGAAGTATGAGATGAGGTGCAATCACAGGACAACACATAGGAAAATGTTAGCGGACAAATGCAGTTATCTTCTTGCCTAGGGGGACTCTAGGCTATAATGATGAACCCAAGTTAGTATGAGAAAATTACTGTGCATGAAATGATGGAAAAATGAGAGGTAAATGAGCATGAGTGACGTGATCGTTCAGAAGCAAGAGTGAGGGATCATCAGGAGGAAGAGTGTAATGGTATAACGTAAACAAAAGAGATAATGGAGTGTGAAGATAACGGGTAGGTGTAGGATGTAGTGCTAAAAAGTGCATTGTGCCGAAAAGGAGTGGATGGTGGATTTGAAATCGGCGGCGTATGTATGAGAATCGAAGGGATTCGAGATGGTACTGCAGGGCGGGAAAAGTAATGCACTGATATAATTCTCGTGTGGGGCTAGGTAATGTGATGCGATAAGCAATTCGGAAGGCATGGCGTTCGAGAATAAGAAGTTTATGGTAGAATTTTTCTGATGCGGCAATCCAAGCTGTGAAACCATAGGTGAGAGTAGGGCGAAGAAAGACTTTGTAGGTGTTCAAGACTGTGTTTGATTTGAGACCCCAGGTGGTTCCTGCGAGACGTTTAAGCAGGTTGAGACGATTGTAAGCTTTTGTTGAAATTGTTTTAAGATGATGCATCCAGGTCAGGTGTGTATCAAATGTAATGCCTAAGTATGTGACTGCTTTTGTAGCTTGCAGAGGAACCTGGTCTACGTGGAGAGATAGGCAACGTCGATTTCTGCGGACTTTGCTTGTTTTCTTTGGTGGAATGAAGATGATAGCCTGCGTTTTTGTAGCATTGATGGTGAGTTTCCAGTGGCGGCACCAAAGGCAGAAGTCAGAGATGGCGGTTTGTAAGATCTTATTTATATGCTGGATGGATGTTCCTAGAGCGAGAAAAGCAGTATCATCTGCATACTGGAATGAATAAATGTTGTCAGGGAGGTGTGGCATGTCAGCAACAAACAGAATGTATAACAAAGGTGAAAGGGCAGAACCCTGTGGAACTCCTGACAGTAAGAAGATGGGATGAGACAAATGTTCGTTAATGGCAACATAGGTGATACGACCTGAGAGGAAGTTGAAGATAAGTCGTATGTATGCTGGAGGAAGTTGGAGCCTGATCAGTTTATAAATAAGACCGAGATGCCACACCTTATCGAAAGCTTTCTCAAGATCGAATAAGACTAAACATGATGGTTTCACTCTATTATAATGCGTAGTGATAAGGCTTGTGAGACGTAAGAATTGATCGTTTATGGAGAAACAAGGACGGAAGCCTGCTTGAGTGAGAGGAATAATATTTCTGGTGTTGAGGTAAGTATGAAGCCGTTTAACGAGAATGCGTTCAAGAATTTTGCTAAATGTGCTAGTGAGCTGGATTGGCCTGTAAGAGGAGATCTCATGAGGGGGCTTATGTAGCTTTGGAAACATAAGAGTTTTAGATGTTTTCCAGGGTAGAGGAAAGTATCCTGTACGCAGTACGAAGGTAAAGAGATTGGCAATGAGGATGAGTATTGTAGGTGGACATTCTCTGATCTGACGATAGGTAATATTATCAAAGCCAGGCGCTGTGTTTCGTTTACACTTGATAGTGTCTGTGACCTCTTCAACAGTGATAGATGAAGTAATAACTTGGTTTACACTGAGTTCATGCATGGTGTTGGGTTGCAAGAATGCAGAGGTGTCAGCACTGTCTGCAACATGGGGTGTAGTTCCAGGGGGCGGTGGGGTGAAGATGTTCTGCAGATGGTCTGCGAAAGCATTTGCCTTCTCCGTATCTGTTTGAGCAGCAGAATTGCCGATCAGAATTGGGTATGGTGTTTTTGTGAACTTGCTGCACAAAGAGTTAAACTTTTTCCAGAATTTGGTAGGATGACTGGTGGTAGACAGGTTATTGCAGGTTTTAACCCAACAACGAAGTTTATACGCCTGGATGTAGTTGCGCACAGTTCTTTGCAATTGGTGATGATGGAGCAGGGCTTCAGGATTTCTGGTATGAATGTAATCTCGATAGAGTTGACGAGAGCGTGAGATCATAGTCAGATAATGAGGGGGCAGTCGAGGTTGATATGGGATATTTTTGCTAGTGGGAATGAAGAGTGTGCTAGCTGCCTGTATGGTTTGAGTAAGTGTATCAACTGTGGTGTATAGATCGTCTTCTGTAGTGGGGGATGACAGGTGTTCGGTGCGTTGAGCGAGGTAAGAGCGATAGCTGGTCCAGTTTGCTTTATCAAATCGAAAACAGGTACGGGAAGGCAGTTGCGAGCAAGATGATGCAGAAGAATGGAAGTTTATGGTGAGTTTAACAGGAGCGTGATCACTACCTAGTGTATCAAGTACTGCAATGCTGCTATGGGTTAGGAGACTGCTAGATGTTATAATGATGTCAGGTGTGGTATTTGACTCTGGGCGAGTAGGTTTGGGCAACTGATGAATAGTTCCAGTAGTGTGTGTGGTGATAAAAGCTGCAAAATTGGTACGATCGAGATCGGAGCGACTATGCATATTTAAATCTGCCATGATGATGTAATGGCGATAGGTGTTTGAAATGTGCTGTACAAATTGTAGCGGAAGGGGATGCCCAGGCCGGATGTAGATAGTTGCAACAGTAATGATAATAGATTTGAAATACACAGTGGTAATGATGTATTCGGGTAACGGAGTAAGAGCACAGTAGAACTGGCGATAAGGCAAATGAGGAGAAAATCCAACCGCTACACCCCCATTAGCTCGCTGTGCAGGCAGGAGATTGTCAGCGCGGAGAATTGTATATCCCGGTATGCGACATGGAGTTGATTTGGTTAGAAATGTTTCATTGAGGAGAAAAACTGTGATATGTTCCTCTAGTAACAGAGTTTCAAACAATAGTTTGTTTTTTGAAAATCATCTGATGTTCAAATATAGAAAGTTAAGTGCCATGATGAAATGAAATTTAACTGGTTGGAGGTGTTGGAGATGCATGAAAATGTACTGAAGTTCCAGAATATGTCGCGGTGAAGTGAATGTGAAATGTTGCCTTGGCTGCAAGTGTGATTTGCTGTAAAATGTGCGGGCGAATGAAAGGGTGGATATTCTGTAGTGCAAGGGTGAGAAAAGTGAGAAGTTGATTTACGGTAACTGGAGTATCTACTGTAGGCGTGGTGGGGGGAGTGATGGACGTTACACGTAATGGGACAACCAATTCTGGATGTTGCGGCGTTGGTTCCGGTTTCGCTTTACATTTATAACTATATGTGGGGTGGTTGTCAGGACATGTAGAGCATTTTGCCGGCTGATGCAAATTAGTACATAGGCGTGTAGAATGTGGTCCTGCACAGTAGCCACATTTGAAATCATTCTTATATTCAGCTGTACTATGGGTGTTATATGCCTGACAACGTTCGCAACGTACTGGTAAAGGTGTCATTGATCGTGATGGTTCGACTCTATGTTTCCGGTTGTATATGTAAGCTCCATGAGCTAGCAGGTCGTCTATTGTCTCTTGATGGGGAGTAAGAATGCGAACCATGAAGGTTGGCCCACGGTCATTGCGGATTCTAAGCACTTTGGAAATGGTGAAACCATCCAGTTTTAGTTCATCGTGAACTTCCTCGTCCGTGTAAGACGGGTCAACTCCGCGGATGACAACTGAAAGTTGGGATGGCCTCCGAGGTGGAGAGGGCTGCTTTCGTGTCGAAGTGTTGAGATGTGTGATTTCGGCTTGTGGCCCGAAGGTATCGATAGGAACCTTGTTCCGAATCGTATTGTAAAGATCAGGATCAGATGTTTTAAGGATGTAGCCGTTTCTTGTGTGCACGATTTCCTTGATGGAAGCACGTGGAAGGTATTTCCTGAGCTGAAGAGCAACAAATTTCTCATTTGAAAACTTGGTATCATAGTTACGAAGAAGGATGGAGAAAGTTGATGGAACAGGTGGAAGAGTAGAAGCTGCTGGTGAGTTTCCAGTATCCATGGCGTCATTATCAGAGTATTCCGTGTGATGCTTCTTCTTTGGAGGTGAGTCTTGTACTCTGGCGGCATAGCTACTCTTGGATTGAGGCGACCTGGATCGAACTGAAGCAGAAGATGCAACAGATGTGCCGGAAGTTTGAGAGTCTCTCCGTTGGCGAGAGCCTGAAGTGCTTTGTTGTGATTTTGACGGCCCCTTCCGTGGCCCCACCTTCGTGGAACAAACGGATGGTCCATCAACAACAGAAGGTAAATTTTGATGTCGGCCATTTGTTCGTTTGCCAGGTTTCGTGAAAGAGTCCGCCATAGTGAGATCTATCCGGTGGGCTAATGCCCAGGAGACTAAGACAATACGATAATGTGGATATGATGAGATGTAATGTAATGATAGCAAGGTTGGACTACCCGTTTGGATAGTAGTCCAGGTAAGACAGTTCCCCTATTAATGCAGTGACACTGTACACCCTTGGCTGAGATAAGTCTGATGAACAGTGTCCTGTAAAAACGCGGAGAAAAGTCCAGGATCAGGAGTAGGAAGGATTTTTCAAAAATCGTCACCGTTCTAGGTAGGTGGCGCTTCAGAGGCAAAACCTCTGGAAGAGTATGCCCTGTTATTTTTTTTAATGCTAGCCATAGGCTAGCAACCTCTAAGAGGGCTACACCCTCTTTTAGGGAAGGGAAGTGAGAGGATTACTAGAGGACTGAAGGATTGGTTGTTGGGCTATGGGCTGTATTATTTATTTATTAATCTTTATTATTCTTATCATCAGTTGGAGGAAAGGTCATTATGATCTTTGCGATCATAAACATACTGAAGGTTACACTGGAACATAAACAAGATACAGACATGTGCATAAAAACAACATAGTATATAAGGCAGAAAGAGAGTAGAAAACATAGTCAATACAATGGGTGTGAGAAATCTAATACAAAGTTAAAGAGCAGAGAAACAAATCTGAAAACATGATGAAAATGAGGGATGAGGTGAAGTGCACTTGACGCCACAACACAATAGAGAGTTGTTAGAAAGACGCATGTAGTTATCTTCTGCCTAGGGGTGGCTCTAGGCTAATGGAGACGTGATGAACCCTGTTAGAGAAATGGAATCACTGTGCATATGATGGGAAGATATGAGGAAGATGTACATGCAAACGGTAGTCTTCGAGGATCTGTAGATCGAGATGGTCTGGAGGGACTGTGTAGCAATATAATGTAAAGAGGAGATGAAGCGGAGTATTATGGTATCGAGCAGGCGAGGAGTGAAGTGCAAGGTGGTGCATAGTTTCAAACAGTAGAGGATGGTGATGTGTGTAGCGTTGGGTAATGAATTTTAAGCGAAGAGTTTCGAGATGGTAGCTGAGGATAGGGAATGATATTAAGGAATATAAATCACGGGTTGGGCTGGGGAGAGAAATGCGGAAGGCTATGCGAAAAGCATGTCTCTCTAAAATGGCTTGTTTCGTGTAGTACGAGGGAGGGGCGAAAATCCATGCCGGAAAACCATATGTGAGAATGGGTCGGAGGAAAGCCTTGTAGGTGTTGAGAACAACGGGTGCTTTGAGGCCCCAGGTTGTGCCGGTTAGTCTCTTCAGGAGGTTTAGACGGTTATAAGCTTTAGTTTTAACATGATGAAGATGCTGTTTCCAAGTTAAATGATGATCGAAAACGATACCTAAGTATGTAACGGTTCGTGTGGGAATAATGGGCGTATTATGGACATGAAGTGACAGACGAGATGGATTCCGGTGGACTTTAGTTTGTTTACGTGGTGGTATGAATACAATAGCTTGAGTTTTTGTGGGGTTAATCTTGAGTTTCCATTTAGAACACCAGTGGGTGAAACGATCGATGGCTATCTGTAACGAAAGATTGATATCCTGAATAGTTTTGCCAAGAGCAAGAAAGGCTGTATCATCTGCATACTGAAACTGGTGGACGTCAGTAGGAAGAGGTGGAAGGTCGGCAACATATAGGATGTACAATAATGGGGAAAGAGCAGAACCTTGAGGAACACCGCACATGAGGAAAATTGGATGTGATAGCTGTTCGTTAATGGCAATGTAAGTGATGCGATAGATGAGAAAATGATAAATGATGCGAATGTATGACAGCGGTAACTGAAATTTAATGAGTTTATAAATTAACCCAATATGCCAAACCTTGTCGAAGGCTTTTTCAAGATCAAAAAGGACAAGACATGATGGTAGGATGGAATTCTAATGATTTGTTATGAGTGTTGTTAGACGAAGTAGCTGATCATTAATAGAAAAGGAGGGGCGGAAACCAGCTTGATGACTCGGCAGTAATTGGCGGTCTAGTAAATATGGATGGAGACGTTTCACAAGAATGCGCTCGAATATTTTGCTGAAAGTAGATGTTAATTGAATAGGTCGGTAAGAAGAAACAGCAGACGGTGGTTTAGCTGGTTTGGGGAACATGAGAGTCTTGGAAACTTTCCAGTCTGTGGGGAAAAAACCTGTACGTAATATGAATGTATAAATGAGCGCCAGAATGGTGAGTAGTATAGCGGGGCTTTCCTTAATATGGCGATAGGTAATGGAGTCGAAACCTGGTGAGGTATTGCGTTTGTGCTGGACAACAGAGGTGATTTCCGATACTGTGATGGGACTGGTAAGAACATGATTGGGTAGTGGATGAGCGACATGAGGTTGGAGTGATGGACAGTTAAGGTCTACTTGATCTACTGGATGATTGTTGCCTATGTTATCTGATGCTGAGGGTGTGAATATAGTTTGGAGGTAATCAGCAAAGGCATTTGCTTTTTCGGTGTCGGAATGTAATGGCGTATCTTGTAGAAGAAGCGGATATGAGGTCTTAGTATGCTTGCCACAAAGAGAATTGAAGCGTTTCCAGTAGCGACTAGGATGAACTGTATCGGATAGGTGATTGCAAGTTTTCACCCACTGGCGTAATTTATAAGCAGAAATATAGTTACGGACTGTGCGTTGAAGTTGGTGATAAAGTCTTAGGGCGTCGGGATTCCTGGTGCGTAGAAATTCGCGGTAAGCTTGTCGTGATCGACGAACAAAGGCTAGGTATTGGGGTGGTAGTTTTGGACGATATGGAATTGATTCTGATTGCGGAATATAGAGTGCAGATGCCTGTTGAATGGAAGTGGTTAAGTGAGTAACTAGATCTGTGAGTTCGTCCGGTGTAGTGGGAGATGTGGAATCAACGAAGGTGTTTGCGAGATAGGTACGATATTGAGTCCAGTCAGCTTTGTCATAGCGAAGTGAGATGCGTGGCGAAAATGAGGATTGAACAGTAGTCAGGCCTGAATGGTATATGAGCTTGATGGGTGCGTGATCACTGCCAATTAGGTCGAGGACATCAACAGTACAACGATTAATGATTGTGTTTGAGACTATTGCTATATCTGGAGTGGTATTACTGATGGGGCGAGTACAGCGAGGGAGATTAAGAGAAGTTCCTGTGGTATGAACTGTGATGAAGTCAGTGAAAGAGGTTTGTTCAGCTGCTGAACGGCTTTTAAAGTTTACATCAGCCAGGATAATAAAGTGTTTATAAGTATTGGAAATATGTGAGAAGAAGGCATGAGGTATAGGAAGTCCAGGGCGCACGTAGATAGTAGCAAGGGTGAGGGCGATGTTACGGAAATATAATGTGGTGATGATGTGTTCTGGGAGATGTAATAGAGGACAGTTATGAGACCGAAACGGGATTGTATGTCGGAAACCAATTGCAGCTCCACCATTGGCTCTGATGGCTGGCATATGACTATCGTGACGGAGTAAAGTGAAACGAGAAAGGGAACAAGATGAAGTGGGTTTGAGAAAGGTTTCATTAAGGAGGAAAGCTGTGACTTGTTTTTCGAGTAAGAGTGTTTCGAACAGCACTTTGTTTTTAACAAGGGATCGGATGTTAAGAAACAAAAATACTATATCCATACTGGGTACGATTATACTGAGGTTTCGAGGCGAGTTGTGTGGAAGTGAACATAGTTATTAGAGTAAGTTGCGAACAAAGATACATGAAATGTAGATTTGGCAGCGGCAATAATTTGTTGAAGAACGTGTTGGCGTTGAAAAGGGTGGATGTTTTGCAAAGTAAGGGCAAGGAATTCTAGTAATTTACTAACTGTAACGGGGTCATCAACGGAATTATCGGTGGAAGTGGATGATTCGGCGGTTTTCAGCGGAACAACAAGTTCGGGATGTGACTCTTGAGCAGAAGGTTTGCCTTTGCACTTATAACTATAAGCTGGGTGCTGTTCGGTGCAAGTAGAACATTTCGGAGGCTGTGTCATGTTGGGACAAGAACGAGTTTGGTGAGAGCCAGAACAAAAGCCGCAAACTGTAGGATTTGGACAGGCAGATGTGTGATGTGAATTGTATTGTTGGCATTTTTCACACCGTAGTGGGAGAGGCACAGACGACCGGGAGGGCTCTACACGATGTTTACGTTTATAAATATATGCTCCATAAGAGAGCAGGTTGTCAATTGTGCTTTGAGAAGACGTAAGGACACGCATCATGTAGGTGGCACCAATATTGTTTCGTATGCGAACAACCTTTTGAACAGTATGCCCTTCGTACTGAAGTTCCTCTTGAACCTCCTCTTCGGTATACGAGGGATCAACGCCACGAATAACCACGGAAAGAAGTGGAGGCCGTTTTGGGGGAGGCGCTTGTTTGCGTTTAGCGGAGTTAAGTGATGTAATGATAGCCTGCTTTCCAAAGATCTCAAATGAAGCTTTATTCCGAACTAGGATGGCGAAATTAGGGTCTGGAGATTTCAGTATCATGCCGTTTCGTGATTTTATGACTTGGGAAAGAGGAGCACTCGGTATATACTTGCGGAGTTGTATTGTTACGAATTTCTCATTACTATACTTGGTGTCAAAATTTTGAAGCAGAAAAGAGTAAAGTATCGGGACAGAAGATGAAACGTGAGATGAGTTATTGATGTTGGTTGGCTGTATGCCCTGTTAGATTTTTTTTTTGCTAACCGACTACGACTAGCACCCGTCCAAAGGGTACCGCCCTTTATATCGGGAAGTGGGTAACAGGGAATAACTAGGAGTGGAGAACGATGGGTGGGTTTCTAGAGTTTTATGCAACTTTATTAAACCTTATATTTTACATATCAAATTATAACTTGGTAGCAGTTATTTATTCATTCATCATAGGAGTGGGGAAATAATTATATTGTGGAGAGTTGTGGACATTATGGCCATTAACCATAATCATTATTGCGGTGGGATGATAGGGATGATGGTGAGGTGCACTAGACATCACAACATCGGGTTGTGTTAGTAAGACAGATGCAGGTTATCTTCTGATTCGGGGGCAGCTCCGAATCTGATGAAGACAGTTGGAAGCCCTGGTAGAACAGTAGGACTACTGTGCAAATGATGGAATGATGCATGGTGGGGCTGTATCGGTGATGAAATCATTGACGAGGATGAGATCAGGGCTATCGGGGGGGAGAGAGTAGCGGTAGAGTGTAAAAAGTAGTGAGAGGGGAGAGTGACGGAGTGGAGTTTGGGGTCTGATGAGAGCGCACTGATGCATTGTATCGAAAAGCAGAGGGTGGTGAGAGTGATATCGTTGTGAGATGTAGCGAAGACGTAATGTTTCTAGGTGGTAAAGGATGTGCGGAAAAGGTGTTTGATTGTAAAGGTCTCTGGTGGGACTGGGAAGGCGAATGCGAAAAGCAAGACGAAGAGCATGTCTTTCCAAGATTTGCAATCGAGCATAAAATGATGGGGCGGCCGATATCCAGGCAAGAAAACCATATGTGAGGACGGGGCGTAAGAACATTTTATATGTAGTAAGGAGTGTGTGGGCAGTGAGTCCCCAGGTGGTACCGGTTAGGCGGCGAAGGAGGTTAATTCGATTATAGGCTTTCTTACAGATGGTCTTCAGATGAGGTGACCATTTAAGATGCCGGTCGAAGGTGATGCCGAGATAGGTCACTGTATTCTGTGGTTGCAAGGGAACATGATCGACATGAACGTGAAAATTTGCTGGATTGCGGTACACTTTAGTTCGTTTGCCAGGCGGAAGGAAAATGATGGTTTGTGTTTTATCGGCATTGAGTTTGAGGCGCCAGTATCTGCACCAAGAAAGAAAACTATCGATAGCTGTTTGTAAAGTACGGTTAATCTGATGAATGGTTGGGGCAACAGCAAGAAACGCCGTATCGTCAGCATATTGATAGAGATTGATGTTGGGAGGAAGATTGGGAAAATCAGCCACATAAAGTAGATAAAGGAGTGGAGAGAGTGATGAACCTTGAGGGACGCCGGAGTGAAGAAAAATGGGATGCGATAAGTGGTTGTTGATGGAAACATAGCTAAGGCGACCAGTGAGAAAATGAAAAATAAAACGGATATAGCAGAGAGGAAGATCAAAGGAAAACAGTTTATAGAGAAGACCAAGATGCCAAACTTTGTCAAAGGCTTTTTCTAAATCAAATAGAACTAAACAGGACGGTTGATTGGAGTTAAACTGATTTGTAATGTGAGTGGTTAGGCGAAGGAGTTGGTCATTAATACTGAATTGGGGACGGAAACCTGCTTGGTGAAGTGGGATGAGATTACGTACGGAAAGATGGAGGTGAAGACGGGAGACGAGGATACGTTCAAGTAGTTTACTGAAAACGAGTATAAGCTGTATTGGGCGATAGGAAGAGACTGCATGAGGTGGTTTGTTAGGTTTCAAGAACATTAACGTGGTAGAGGTTTTCCAGGGTGTTGGTAGGAATCCAGTACGCAGTATAAACATGTAGATAGTAGCCAGAAGGTAAAAGAGGACATAAGGTGCTTCTTTAATATGGCGATAGGATATGCGGTCGGAACCGTGTGCAGAGTTTCGCTTGCCACGGAGACTATGGTGAATATCTTCGACGGTAATAGGTGATGTAAGGGCAGAATCTGGAGGGAGAGTGTGGGTGGAATGGGGTTGGAGTGCAGGAGAAGAAAGCTGTAACATGTCTGTAGGGTGACGACGCAAGGTAGGATCAGGAGGGAGAGGAGTAAAGATGTCTTGGAGATAAGAGGCGAAAGCGTTGGCTTTGCTAAGATCGTCTGGGAGTGGCTGATCGTGGGCAAGAAGTGGATAGGAAGTACAAGAGCTTTTGCCTGTTAGTCGGTGAAATCGCTTCCAGAATTTGGAAGGATGAGATGTGGTACTAAGTTGGTTACAGGATTTAATCCACTGACGGCGTTTATATGCTACAAGGTAGTTATGCACTATCCGTTGATATTGGCGATGAAGGCGGAGTGATTCGAGGTTGCCAGTACGAGTGAAATCTCGAAAATGTTGGCGAGAGCGATGAATGAGGTGAAGATACTGTGGGGGAAGAGGTGGACGAAAGGAATGAAGAGTGCTCTGAGGAATATACTGTGCAGAAGCAGTATGAATGGCGCCAGTTATAGAATCAAGAGAGTGATACATTTCGTCTTCTGTTGTAGGAGGGGCGATACAATCTAACTGTGTTTGTAGAGAAGTGCGATAGGCAGACCAGTTAGCTTTGTCAAAGCGAGGTACACTGCGAATGAATGGTGCTGGAGTAGGAGTGCGTTGCGGAGTAGGTGTCAGAGTGAGAAGAATTGGGACGTGGTCACTGCCTAGGGGATCTAACACTGCAAGTGTATGCCGGGTTAGTAAATTGGAGGACGTTATGACGATATCGGGTGTTGTGCCACTTTCAGGGCGTGTGGGTTGTGGTAGATCGTGAAAGAAACCTGTAGTATGGGTAGTGAGGTAAGTTCGAAAATGTTCCTGTTGATGGGCAGTACGACTGTGAAAATTAATATCAGCTAAAATGACATAAGTATGAAAATGATCAGAGATATATTGAAAGAAAGGATATGGTATGGGGTGACCAGGTCGAACATAAATTGTAGCAACGGTGATGTTAAGAGTTTTGAAATACAACGTAGTGATGAGATGTTCGGGAAGAGGAGCCAGAGAAGTAGAATGCTGACGATATGGAATTGATGGTGAAAAGCCGATGGCAACACCTCCGCATGCTCGACGAGCGGGTGCGGTATTATCGTGGCGAAGAAGAGTGTAACGTGAGATGTGCGGGTGTAAGCGAGGCGTAAGATGGGTTTCATTTAGTAAAAAACAATGAATATTTTCCTCTATCAGAAGTTGCTGGAATAGGATTTTATGTTGCATGAGTGATCGAATGTTGAGAAACAGGAAATGAAGTGCCATGACGAGAAGAGAGAAAAGGAAGATAGAGAAAGTTAGACTTCCGTCTGGAGTTTGTCCGAGTGAAAGTAAACTGTTTGTCCTGAGTATGTGGCGTTGAAATTAATGTGGAGAATATCCTTAGCAGCCTGTTGAACTTGGTGCAATATATGATGGCGGAGAAGTGGATGGATGTTCTGCAAAGTAACAGTGATAAATGATAAGAACTGCGTAATCGTGATAGGCTGACAAGCGTCTGTAGGTGGTGGGAGAGTTTGGGTAGCGTGTGGGCGTAATGGAACAGTTAATTCAGGTTTGAACGGATCGGCGGTTGGTCTTGCCTTGCATTTATAACTGTAAGTAGGATGATCTGTTGCATTACAAGTTGAACAATGTGGAGGTTTTTGAAGGTTCGTGCATTGACGGGTGTTATGAGGCCCTGAACAGAATCCGCATTTTAACTGATTGGGACAAGAACTGGTCGCATGCGCGTTATAGGCTTGACATTTTTCACAGCGCATGGGTAGCGGTGAAGGCGACTTAGATGGTTCAACGCGGTGTTTCTTGCGGTAGATGAATGCTCCATTGGAAAGCAAGGAATCAATGGTTTCTTTGGATTGGGTTAAGACCCGAACCATGTAGGTGTTTCCGGAGGCATTCTTAATGCTGATGCATTTGAGGATGGAAAGGCCGTCAAGGCGTAGTTCTTCGGTGATTTCATCATCCGAGTAAGACGGATCGACACCTCGTATGACGACAGAAAGTGCAGGCTGACGGCGTGGTGGAGGCGGTTGTTTGGATAGACGAGGTGCCTGATTGATGATCTTGTTTGCCGAAGATTTCAAATGAATATGTATTAAGGAGATGTTTGGCGAAATCTGGATCTGGTGTCTTGATTATGATGCCTTTCTGAGTGTTGATGAGTTGTGTGATTTTAGTGCGTGGTACATACTTGACGAGGCGAAGATACAGAATTTTCAGATCTTGATACTTGGGGTCATAATTAGTGAGAAGGAAAGAGTGAATTTGAGGCTTCGTGGTGCGTTCCAGAGAGTCATCGTCCATACGAGATCCTGAGGATGATTGTGAAGATTCGCTGAGGGTATGATGACGTTTGGCCTTTGGTGCATGAGATAGATGAGAATGTTGATCGTCGGGAATGGGTGGCCCAGTATCATTGGAGCGTTTTGAGCGGTCCTTCCGCATAGCTGTCGAAGCAGCCGAAATGGAAGCGTCCGCAGAAATAGATGGTAGACCAGAAGAAGCTGAGGCCATGATGATACAAATAAACAGATACAACACAAAGTGCTTAGCAAAGGTAGGTGTGTAGGTAAAGACCACCCATTCGGATAGTGGAAAGGTGGAGAGAAGCCCCAGTGTAAAATCTACAGCAACAGTTGCACTTCACTAGATTAGTCTTACAACTGTTGCTTGATATTTGCTTTGAGCAACTCTCAGGATCGGGATAGGATAACAAAAGACAGCCGTTTTGACGTTTGGTACGTCACAGCTGGTGAGGTCAATAGACTATTGACCTGAAGATGACCTGTTCGGTCACGGTCACGGTCACGGTAATATTGAAGTTGTATGCAGAGTATCGGGCCAAAGCCCCTGACTCTATGAGTAGAATGAAAGAGTTCAAAATACAGAGGTACAGGTGAAAAACTGGGTATTACTATTGAGTTGGTAGGTATGGTAGGCTACATCTGCAACTGTCGCAGAGTGGCTGATGGTGACTTTAGGCGAGCTTTATAGAGTCATTATATGCGTGGCATGCGATGGACGTTCCGGAGAGCGCATTCGGTGCCGATATTAGCAATGGCTGGGTTAATATGCCTGGGTAAGGCACGCCAGAACTTATGGTGGAGATGGCGTAAAACTGCTCTAACAGGGGGAAGCTCTAGATCTTCCAGAATTTGGCGGTTGCGAGTATATCTGTCGTGACCAGTGATGATACGACCGGTTCAAGTTTGCACACTTTCGAGTGTCTGAAGGTGACTGGATGAGGCATGTTGCCAGGCAGGGCATGCATAAGTAAGTGTGGACAGGACTATCATTTTGAATATGTGCACTCGGGCCTCATGAGAAATTGAACTGCAGCGAAAAATTGGATATAATGCTGTGATTTTGCGTAATGCTTTTTGCTTGATGTCCTTGATGTGCGCAGCGAATGTTAACCCACGGTCTAATATCACTCCCAAATATTTAGCATGTGTGGCGTGAGGAATATATGCGTTCTCATATATTAGATTTCGACGGGTGCGTATACGTCGTCTACTGTGTATAACAGTACAACTTTTGTCGGTATTTACTTTAAGCCTCCAACGTCTGGCCCATTCCTGAAAACTGTTCAGTTGACGTTGCATATAGATGTAACACTGTATAAGTGAACTGCTTGTTGTGAAAAAGGCGGTATCGTCGGCGTACGTTGCTAAGAAGCAATGTGGTAGGGTTGGAAGATCGGCTGTATACAGATTATATAAAAGTGGTGAAAGTACAGCGCCTTGTGGAACACCTGCTTTAATTGGTCTGGATGAGGATTTGACACCATCAATAGACACATGAAATTTCCTGCCAAAGAGGTAAGAGTGGAGTAAATGCAGAATACTATCCGGAAGACCTTGGTCGTGTAGCTTATATAATAGTCCTGCTAACCAGACTTTATCAAAAGCTTTCGAGACATCCAGGTACACACCAAGAGTATGTTGTTTTCTGTTGAAGGCCACAGTTAAGTGATCTACTACTCTTACGAGTTGCGTAGTCGTGCTATGTTGAGCACGAAACCCAAATTGATGGAAGGGTAGAAGATTACTATTGTCGACATGCTGTTTCAGTCTCCAGAGGAACACACGCTCAAATAATTTACTCAAATGGGACAGAAGATTTATAGGCCTATGATTTTCTGGAAGCAGCGGATTCTTTCCAGGTTTGAGGATGGTGATGATACGTGCTTCCTTCCAGGTCTTTGGGAAGTAGCATAGTTGAAAGATGGCATTAAATAAATATGTCAAAAAGACCAATAATTTTCGGGTTGGATGTTTTAGTACCTCACTTCGAATCCCATCAGGCCCAGGTGCTCTTTTTGCAGGCAGACACTTGATATGGCGTTCTATTTCGCGTGGTGTTACTAAGGTGATGTCATGTGTAGGTTTTTGATTACTCATGCGATATAATGTGGTTCGGACATGCTGTCGGAAATAGGGCTCAAGACGTGCTCTATTGGGCTGGAACTGTGCTTGCAGAGAGTCAGCGAATATGTCCGCTTGCGACTGAGGGTCTTGAGTCAGTCCTTGTGGTCCCTGTAGGACTCTTGCTCTGGAAGCATTTGAGGAACGTTGAAAGGATTTGGAGTACGTCCAAATTTTACGATCATTGACGGTGACATTTCTAAAAGTGTCTTCCCAGTACTGTTGATTTTGTCGCTGAGTCAGCATCTTGAGCTTCCCACATAGTTTATTCCACAGAGTCTTGTATGCAGGATGAAGTGTGTGCTGCCATCTGCGTCTAGCCCAACGTTTTAAATGAAGATAAAGTTGCAGATGTAGACTGTCGCCTTGACCTGTGTGTGTTGGAGAGATTCTGGTAGTGGAGCTAGCTGCTTCCGCTGTACGAAGTGCTAGTGTAATGTGAGAAACTGCTTGGTCGATATCCTCAATGGTGGCGGGCCGATCTCGGAGGTCGATCATAGTGTTTAGTTCTTGTTTAAATACATCCCAATCAGTTTCTATTTTCTTGAAGATAGGGGCAGAATGGGCGATGCTTCTATGGGAGACGTGAAAAATGACTGGGTCGTGATCGGAGTCTAAATCCGAAATAACGTAAGGATGTACAGTAAAAGACACATCTTTGCAAAGAGCGACATCAAGCACATCGGGCTGTCCGCCAAATTTTGGATGATGAGTAGGATCTGGTGGAGCACTGATGATGTAGTTGGACGTGAGTAGATATTCGTGTAAAGCATCTCCGGCAGTGTTTGGAGTAATGGAGTTCCATTCTCCATGCTTAGCATTAAGATCTCCAGCTAAGATGACTTTTGGCCCTAAGTTAGCTATGACATCAAAATCTGTGGGTTCTAGTTGTGTGGCCGGGGACCTGTACCCAGTGACCAATATTAATGAAACTCCTGGAGTTATTAACTCAACAGCAAGTGCCTCCAAAGTAAGTAAGGGTGGTATTGTGATCAACCTGACTGGGAATGCCTTTTTAACTATAAGTAACAATCCTCCTTTCTGTCTGCCCACTCTATCCTGTCGGTACACAATGTAATTTGGTAGGCGCCAAGTAGTGATTCGAGCAGTAAAATGTGTTTCCTGGATGAAGATGACATCGACTCTATGTTGGGTTAGAAATCTGATAAGCATATGTTTTTGTCCCTCTAGGCCATCTGCATTCCAGGTAGCAAGGATAAGTGTGTGATGCAATACGCTGGATTTAGAAACAGCCATCGTCAACCATTTCCGCTATTGTTTCTATTACTACTGCAGCCTTGGAAGCTGAGTCTGCAGCTTGTCGGAAACGAGTGATACCACGTTTGATATGGGTTAATATTTTGCGGAAAGGTAAACCCTTGAGTAAGGAAAGAACGGACTTTAAGTCGAGGTCTTCTTTAGAACTATCTTGAGGAAGGGCAGTAAGTGGCAGGGTGTGGGAAGAAGTGGAAGCTTCAGTATCTTCGGGATTTGTAATCTTGGGTTGGATAGTGTCAGCAGCGGGAATCGAAGGTTCCTTTGCTGATGGTGTATAGAAACCTCGTTTGGTTATATTCGGCTGTTTCTTTGGCTGCTGTGCCGGCAATTTGAGAGCTTCAGAGTAAGATTTAAAGACTGGACAGCCACGGTAGTTTGCCGGATGATCTCCCTGACAGTTTGCGCAATTGGCAGGTGTGGATGTGTCTGTTTTACTGCAAGACTGCGTGAAATGTGATTGCCCGCATTTGAGACATCTCGGATGGGCTTGGCAGGTGTCTTGCGAATGTCCCAAGCGTTGGCACCTGTAACATTGCAGCACTGAAGGAGGTTTATATGGTTCAATTACGGCTTTGTAATGTAGCAAGGTATTAATTGCGTATATCTCTTTGACAGCTGCAGTTCGTTCTAGAGCTACCAAGAACTGTGGCATCATTATTTTCTTGTCATCCGTCTTGCTTTTACGAGACATTTGGTGGACGCTGGTTGGTTTGTACCCCAGTCGGGAGAATTCTTCCTTTAGGTCGTCTAAATCTGTGTCAATAGGTAGTTTTCGGACAACTACCTTAATAGGTCGGTCATTCTTTGCTACACCTGTTGCATACTCAGTCTTCGTTTGCTCACAGTAAGTTTTGATGGTGGTATAATCATCTTTGTTGGACGCTTGAATTCGAATGCGCTCTTTATTTGGTTGTGCTAATGGAGGCTCCTTCAATGCTCGTGACAAGGTCTTTATGAAAGTATATGTATTTGTAATGCCGTATATGAAAATTGGAGGAGGCTTATGACTGGGTGGTTGTTTTGGCGGAGCAGTATTATTGCTGGCATTAGCATTATCTGCTTGGGTGGAAGACAAAACGTCAAACCTATTGCTGACTGGGAGAGGCGGATAGTCTGCTTTCTTGAGGTTTTCCAATGAAGACCGACGTCGCTTCAGTGTTCCCACTACTGTGAAGTCCATATCTTCGGGCTTGTTTGAAGTAGACGGTTGTGAGGCACTTGATTGCTTAAGTGTACTTTGTTTTGATTTAAGCTCCCCTGGAGTGGCTGTTTGCTTCTTCTTGCCCAAGGGCAGAAGCAAGTCTTCTGGTTTGTATGTGGCTCGGATTATTTTGCCCCTAATAGCAGGAATCTTCGTCGATTGAGATTTTTTCTCAGATTTGGTGGATGTCTTCTGAGAAGCCATCTTTATTGTTAGACCAGGGGATGGCGCCAGCTTGCAAGAAGGGTAGTGGCGTTCCCAATAAATTGTATGAACTTAGAGCAGTGCTCTAAGGTTTTAGTTTGTCAAGGTGCTTTTCCTCCGAAGAGGAAGCACTACGAATCGTTAGCCGATAGAGGTGCCAAAGTCGTCAACGAGTTTTAGTTATCTCTGCCTCCGAAGAGGAGAGTATCAAAAATAAATCGTTAAGCCAAGAGGAATAGCAAGGTCGTCACCAGAAAAGATCTATTTCAAGCGTTAACCTCCGTAGAGGAATTAAATATAATTCGACGGTTGTTTCCTCAGCCTCAAAGAGGCAAGTAATCCAACCGTATGTACGAAGATCGCGAATAAAATCAATAAATGGGGATGGACACACTAAGTGACTTGGTTATTTTTCTTCGCCAGCTACGAATACCCTATTTTTTTACCTGGTTAGAGATTCCAGGTTGCCAGTTCGACCTGTTCAGCTCAGCTCAGCTCAGCTCAGCTTGAAAGTGTAGTTTTGTTTCGAGTATCGGACAAAAGTCCCTGACTCGATGACAGCTGTAGAAAACAAAATGATTAGACCTTTGGGGGGTGAGCTAGAGCATGAGATACGACGACGTCATGTGGCCTTCAGCTGCAACTGTCGCAGTGAGGGGGAGAGTGTGGGTAAAGAGTTATGCTACAAACGTGGCGTCCTGTAAGTTCGTCGGTGTGTATGCGCTGTGCCAATGGCTGCAATAGCGGGGTTGACGTGGCGGGGGAGGTTGGCCCAAAAACGAGTATGGTGTTGATGTAACACGTCCCGGATAGGATATATGTTTAAGTCCTCTAGAAGTTGACGATTACGCGTATATCGGTCATGGCCTGTTATGATACGAGCTGCCCTGGTTTGCACACTCTCGACCGTGCGCAAGTGACTGAGTGCCGCATGTTGCCATGCTGGACATGCATAGGTGATTGTGGACAAAATTACCATTTTAAAGACGTGGAGTCTTGTTTCATGACTTAAGGCACTGCAACGCAGAATAGTATAGAGGGCAGACAATTTTCGAAGGGCTCGGTGTTTAATGTCCCTGATATGAAGACCAAAAGTAAGGCCTCGATCTAAGATAACTCCCAAGTATTTAGCATGCAGACGGTGTGGAACTTCAATGTTGTCATAATATAAACGATGGATGGTTCTGCTGCGTCTTTTGCTATAACAGACTGCAACGCTCTTATCCGCGTTGATTTTTAGGCGCCATGTGGTAGCCCAACGTTGAAAGACATTGAGTTGCCGCTGCATGTAGTGGTAGGAAAGACGAAGATTGCTGCTGTTCGTGAAGAAAGCAGTGTCATCGGCGTATGTTGCAGGAAAACAGTGTGGCACAATGGGTAAGTCAGCGGTGTATAAGGTGTAAAGCAGAGGCGAAAGAACCGCGCCTTGAGGCACACCAGCTTGAATTGGTTTGGGAGCAGACTTGGTCTGTCCCACAGAGACATGGAAAAAGCGATGAAAGAGGTATGAAGTGAGGAGTTTGAGATAAGGTAAAGAGAAACCTTGTAAGCGAAGTTTATAAATGAGGCCTGGTAACCACACTTTATCAAACGCCTTCGAGATATCAAGGTATACACCTACAACATAATGTCGTCGATTAAAAGAGGTAGTCAGATGGTCGACTACCCTCACTAATTGGCTTGTTGTGCTGTGGTTAGCACGAAAACCAAATTGATGGTGGGGGAGTATATCTAGAGTGGTGACGTGCTCCTGAAGTCGGGCGAGAAGCACTCGTTCGAAGAGTTTGCTCACATGAGATAATAGGCTAATTGGTCTATAGTTTTCTGGGAGAGTTGGATTTTTACCTGGTTTAGGGAGAAGAATGACTTTCGCTTCTTTCCAAGCACGGGGAAAGTAGCAAACCTGAAGGATGCTTGTAAATAAAGCAGCAAGATAGAGGAGTAGCTTCCGTGTCCCATGTTTCAGTAGTTCTGGGCGGATCTGATCAACTCCAGGTGCTTTTTTGTTGGGCAAGTGACAAATTTGACGCTCAACTTCCCTTGGTGTTACGACCTCAGGCAGGGGAAGTATTGGTTGAAAATGGAGCATGCGCATAGTGGCCCGAACGTCCTGCCGAATGTGAGGAACGACAGGAGTCGCATTAGGTGTAAACTGGCGCTCTAGAGATGCAGCAAATAGGTCTGCTTGCCCTTGGTCGTCATGTATGACCCCATGCGGACCTTGCAGTATTTGAGTTTGACGAGAAGTCTCTCGACGCTGGAAAAGGCGGGAATACTGCCAGATTTTAGTGTCATTAAGTGTGACCCCACGAAAAAGTGTCTCCCAGTACTGCTCGGTTTGTCGTCTAGTGATGGTCTTGATTTTGCGGCTTAAGGTGTTCCAAAGTGTTTTGTAGAGTGGATGTCTGGTGCGCTGCCAAGTACTTCGAGCCCAGCGTTTGAGATGGATATAAAGACGAAGTAATGGAGAGTCACATTGTGGATCGGACTGCAAGTCAGGAATTATTGATGTGCTGAGGGAGTCAGCCGTACGTAGAGCAAGTGTGAGATGGGCGACCGCCTGATCAATTTCCGCAGGAGAATTTGGACGAGCGGCTATGTCGAGCAAAGAGTTTAATTCCTGCTTATAGACATCCCAGTTCGTAGTTCGGGAGATATGAGCGGGTGCAGGACGGGAGATATGACGATGCGAAATTTTGAAAAGGACCGGATCATGATCTGAGTCCAGTGCTGAGATCACGTAAGGACGTGTAGCTAAGATGGTATCTTTGCTTAGAACTATGTCCAACACATCCGGTTCTCCGCCTGCTTTAGGATGGTGAGTTGGATCAGGTGGCCCATAGGCAATGAATGGAGATGTGTGCAGATACCGGTGTAATATTCGTCCGTTTTCGTTGGAACGTCTGGAGTGCCATTCCCCATGTTTTGCATTGAAGTCCCCTGCCAAGATGATTTTGGGGCCCAAAGTTGAGATGGCGTCGAAATCATTGGGATCTAAGTCATGTGCTGGAGAACGGTACCCCGTGACCAAGATGAGAGGAATCCCGGGGAGGAAGACTTCTATAGCAAGAGCTTCTAGTGTGTGTAACTGGGGTAAAAGGAGTTGTCTAGCCTTGAAACTTCGTTTCAGGGCAATCAGTAATCCTCCTTTCCGTCCTTGAACTCGATCGAGACGAAATAATTGGTAGTTGGGCAGTCTCCAGTGTGTAACCTGGGCAGTGAAGTGAGTTTCCTGTATGAGTATGATATCGACCTGATGTTCTGCTAGAAAACGAATTAGGAGACTCTTCTGGTCGGTAAGACCATCTGCATTCCAGGTGACAACAGTTATGGTGTGATGAATGAGTGGTTGGTTAGAAGCAGCCATCAGCAATCATGTCAGCGAATGTCTCTATGACGACAGCAGCCTTAGACGCAGGATCCGTGGCTTCCCGAAGTCTAGTAAATCCCTTCTTGAGATGAGAGATAATGCGGCCAAAGTTGAAGGTTTTGATGTAAGTGAGGAGTGAGTGGAGATTAAAGTCATTAACGGATGGTGTAGACGCACTATCTGGTGTGCTGGACGTAGAGGGAGCATCCTGATTTGGTGGTGGAGGACGGTCGCTGCGAGGTGCCTTATCATCCAGTGAAGTTGATGCAGTAGGACCGGAGCTGCGGCTAGAAGGAGTTGATTTCTTGAGAGCATCTGAGTAGGAGCGAAAGACGGGACAACCACGATAATTGGCTGGATGGTCCCCTCCGCAGTTTGCACAGGTTGCTGGCGTGGATGCATCTGGTTTGGCACAGGCTTTTGTAAAATGACTTTGCCCACACTTGACACATTTAGGTTGAGCTTTGCAAGTGTCCTGTGAATGACCAAGGCGTTGGCACCGGTAACACTGCAGAACACTCGGCGGTCGATACGGCTCAAATGTAACTTTATAATGAAGCAAAGCTGATACGTTATAGATCTCTTGTATATTTGGAGTTTTCTCGAGGGAGATGAGAAAAAGGGGCATGAGAACCCTATCTCCACCAGTGGGGCCCCGACGAGACATGTGATGAATCGTGAGTGGCTTAAAGCCTAAGGTGAATAGTTCAGACTGAAGGTCGGCGACGTCCGTATCAATGGGCAATTTGCGAACGACAACCTTTAGGGGTCTGTCACTTTTGGCGATGCCAGTAGCGTATTCAGTTTTCGTCTGTTCGCAGTAGTTTTTTATAGTTGTGAAGTCGTCCCTAGAAGATACCTGAATCACGATGCGTTCTTTGTTATGCCGAACCTGAGGCGACTCTCTGAGGGTCTTGGAAAGGCTTTTGGTGAAGTTGTATGTGTTTTTGATGCCGTAAATGTAAATAGGTGGTGGCTTAATCTCTTTGGTGCTTTTCGGCCGTGGCTCTATCACAGGAGACTCGTCAGCTGTGAGAGTAGAGAGAGGCTCAAATCGGTTGCTCATCGGTAAAACAGGGAAGTCTGATGAATATTGTTGGCTCAATGTGGACTCCAAGGACGAGCGACGTCGCTTGGGTGTAGTAACCAGGGTAAAGTCCATGGCATTGTCGTCCTGCGGTGGAGCAAGGGATGGAACGTCAGTCGTTGACCGGTTAGTCGAGGATGATCGTGACTTGGCAGTAGCGCCGGAGGTGGTGGCCCGCCCCAGCGGGATAAGGAAGTCCTCAGGCCGGTATTGAGATCGGCTGACTATCTTCGTTGGGATTTTGGTCTTCTTTTTCGAGATGACTGGCTTGGACGTAGCCATCATAGGAGCTCGGATGATGAATGAAGCTGATGTCAAAAGTATAAGCTACCCTCCGAAGAGGAGAGTAACTTAATTAATCGTTTAGCCAAGAGGAATAGCTAGGTCGTCAACAGAAATAATCAATTTGATGTGTTAACCTCCGTGGAGGTATTAAATATAATTCGACGGTTGTTTCCTCAGCCTCAAAGAGGCAAGTAATCCAACCGTATATACGAAGATCGCGACTAAAATAAACCAATGGGGATAAATACCTAAGTGACTTGATTATTTTTCTCCGCCAGCTACGGATACCCTATTTTTTTTTTTGCCTGGTTAGAGATTCCAGGTGGCCAGTTCTCGACCTGTTAGATAAGTCTTTTGCCTATGTAATATGATGGTTACGGATTCACTGTGAGCTCCGAAATGAATGGTACAAACTTTTAATGGATTTCACATTATATTAAATATAGTTATCTTCTGTCACAAACAAAATATTTTCTTAAGATTTCGTAAAAAAAAAGTTTACATCTTTGTTTTGGTGGTTGGCAATATTTTAAGACCATTCAAATATTTGTACGTGCTGCCATCAAGTGAGAATATTTTAACTACTCAAGAAATCGCTTTCACGAAACAATTTGTTTTTGCAGCCACGAGCATTAACTGATATAATGGCGTAGTTTTATCTGAGTTTTACGTTAATGCGACTACATGAAAAGCATGGGCGTCTCTGGCATGCAAAAATGTAGAGGGACAACTAGAATAAAGAATGCTTTTACACTCGCAACTAAATTTACGGGAAAACAACTTGAATTATGAGCTAGAGAGGTACAAATAATCACAATTCTCGTATATTATTGGGGGTCTAGGTCAAAACCCCCACAGCCAAAACCCCCACACTCAAGAAATGTCAAAACGCCCACACGATCGGTCATAACCCCCACACAAATGGACAAATCCCCCAAACACACGAACGGTCAAAACCCCCACAGCCAAAACCCCCACACTCAAGAAATGTCAAAACGCCCACACGATCGGTCAAAACCCCCACACAAATGGACAAAACTCCCACACATAACAACGGTCACAATCTCCACATAAATCGACAAAATCCCCACACAATCGGACAAATCCCCCACACTCTGAAAATACCGTGATTGCACGTCTTTGTTGCGGCTCTTTACGACGCCCACCTTAGTGTTTCTGTCATTACAAAACAGTGCAAGAAGAATAGTTGCAACATCGGTTTAAGTGGAATAAAAAATGTTATTAAAAAGTACAAGGCAAGACATACAACCAGGATCATTTCAGAGTGTGGGAGATTTGACCGATTGTGTGGGAGTTTTGTCCATTTGTGTGGGGGTTTTGTCCATTTATGTGGGGATTGTGACTGTTGCTATGTGTGGCTGTTTTGTCCATTTGTGTGGGGGTTTTGACCGATCGTGTGGGCGTTTTGACATTTCTTGAGTGTGGGGGTTTTGGCTGTGGGGGTTTTGACCGTTCGTGCGTTTGGGGGATTTGTCCATTTGTGTGGGGGTTTTGACCGATCGTGTGGGCGTTTTGACATTTCTTGAGTGTGGGGGTTTTGGCTGTGGGGGTTTTGACCGTTCGTGCGTTTGGGGGATTTGTCCATTTGTGTGGGGGTGTTATGACCGATCGTGTGGGCGTTTTGGCATTTCTTGAGTGTGGGGGTTTTGGCTGTGGGGGTTTTGACCGGTTCCCATTATTGGTAGGACACTTTCTTCATATTTAGATTGTTTTTATATTTATACAGTAGTTCTTAGGGAACTTCGTCTTGACGTAGGAATTATATCATAAATACTACCCCTTAATACTAGGTCTATATGTATCTGCCATCCTTGTATTTCTTCTGTCTGTCCACCATTTCTCACAGAGTAAGACGTACGTGTTTTCTCCTAAGTGAATGATCTAACATCATTTTAGTTACTTGAAATTGCATCCCTTCAAGCCTAATTTCCAAGTTTTTGTTTCATGCAATCCAACATTTACATGTTAGCATGTAATTCGGCTTTGTAACCATGGGCGAAGATACGGGTGGCGTGGGGTTCACTGCACCCAATGTGGAGGGCGAAGCGCCCAAAACTTATATATTTGCTACAAACAGCTTATGCAATTGCTGCATATCCAAATAAGCTCGGTTTTTGGGTACCTTTTATTCCCAGAGAGAGAGAGAGGACCGATCTCATGACCAGCTGAATGGGACACCTACGGTTATTACCCTTACCGAGGACATCGTTTCCCCATATGGCATTGTGCAGAATCTCGTCATCATCTGAAAGACATTATTCTTCATAAAAATTGTAGTCTCAAGCATCAGTTGATGCATAATTGTAAAATTCTTTAGAAAACAATAAACTTAGAGCATCAGCGACTTCTTCCTTTGCCTTTAGTTTCTTGTACTTTCTCATCACTTTTCTGTTTACCTTCCGTCTTGATTTCTTGCTATTTGTTTCTGCTATGTTAAGTGGTCCTGCATTTAATTCATGTCATCAGGTTCAATACTCTTGGTTTTCTGCGACATTGGCACAGCGTCGAGGACAGCGTCCTGGCAGTCCATGACCAACTTGAAAGAAGCCGTCGTTAGTGCACTTGCACTAAGCCCACTTTATGCCGTCATTGAGCTGAATTTGGATTTTCATTAGGAAAATACCACGAAGTGAGGGCAACAACCAGTTGCACTCGAAAGCAATAAAAACTTGTCATTTTGGAAAATCTTGGTCAGATCCAGTCAGACAGAGGAGGAGAGAGCGTTGCAGCTTACGTCGAACCTCATTCTGTCGTGAGGATAAGCCTTGTCCTATCACTCAAAAACAGGACAATTTAACGTTAATATCTTATATATCTTAGACTCATTACTAGCTCTCTCGAGCTCCTCCGTGGCTAAGCGGTTAGCGTACGCGCCTTTGGCGCGGGGGACCCGGGTTCGATTCCCGGTGGGAGCTCATGTGGTTCGGATTCCACGTTAATCAGTAGGTACACGTCTCATATAGCCTCGCTGCTGAACGGGACGTAAAAACTCAAAATCAATCAATGAATCAATCATCACGAGCTCTACTTTCATCCCCATGCTTTATTAGTCGCTCATGTCTCTTAAATTAAAATTGTGTTTGTTTTATTCCAGTTAACTTTATTGGTGGAGAACACATTGGTGTGTTAGATGCTCACAGTGAGCATGAGTAAGGTACAAGTACGGCAGTCATCCCGTACTTCAATATGAAAACCATTCATGCTATTTCGGACTAGAACCCATTGTTCTGTACTGTTACACAATGACGTAAGTAACACATTTAACATTAGGGGCAATATTTTATTATAGCTGCCTGTGCAAATTTGCGTACAGCAATGCAACACAAAAAATTAGAGAATGAATTTTAATTCCTGTTCTGATTACGGCAATTGAAATGGAAATTTTGCATTGCGTCGACGCAAACCACTAGGGAATGACGCCGTAAGTATAATTGACTGTGTCCAACCTTTCCTCAAATAGTACGAAACGACTAATTTTAAAAAACAAATATAAATTATTTACTATAATGTACTTAGCAACATTGGTATGTTGAAACTCATGACATAAAAGAAGAAAACAATGAAAATTCTCCAACAACCAATTCGATTTATAATCTGTGTTTCCTTGTTTCCCCCTAATACGATGCATAAGGAAACAAAGAAAGAAGAATTTGCAATTTAGCATTACTTCGTGTGCAGTATCTTGTGTATGGACAGCCATGTCTAGCTATAGAGGTATAAGAACTTTTTTTCCACTAAAAGCAGTGAAATGAGTTCTAATAACGATCGTGAACTACAATGTCACCTTAAAACGAAAGTTTCCTCGGCAGTGAACAACGAGATAGAATGTGTCTCTTCTACTTCAGGGCAAATAAACGTCAACAAGAGCGAAGAAAATAACAGTGTGAATGATAATGGTGTTTGTGCTAATCAAACAGGGAATAATTTAGTTTCCGGGGGTGGGGTATAATCAGCAATAAAACATACACAATCTATATATCAATCGATTCAGCTTGATAAAACAAATCGATCGATACCAAATTTACTACTTCCGGTTAACCACTTCCGGTTTACTGAGCCTAATTTAGTTTCCGGGGTGGGGTATAATCAGCAACGAAACATATACAATCAATATATCAATCGATTCAACTTGACAAAACAAATCGATTGATACCAAATTTAACTACTTCCGATTAACTGAGCCTAATTTAGTTTCCGAGGGTGGGGTATAATTAGCAACGAAACATATACAATCTATATACTAATCGATTCAACTTGACAAGATAAATTTATCGATACCAAATTTAACTACTTCCGGTTAATCACTTTTGGTTTCCTGAGCATAATTTAATTCCCGAGGGTGGGTTATAATCAGCAACGAATCATATAGAAGCTATATATCAATCAATTGAGCTGGACGGAACAAATCAATTGAGACCGATTTCAACCACTTCCAGTTTCTTGAGCCTAATTTACGCCCCGGGCGTGGCGTGGTTCTATCAGCAACGAATCATATACAAACTAAATATCTATCGATTCAACCGGACGATACAGATAGAATGATACCGATTTTAACTACTTCCGGTTACCTTTATTTTCTCGCCCTTTTTTGTTTTCTTCTTTATCTTGTTTTTACTTTTTGTCAAAATTTCTTTTAAATAAATATAAATCTGGCAAACAACTAACTAAGTCAAATGCCTTCAAAGAAACATTATTTGTGTGACAAAGATTCATCAATAATATGAGCACGTTCTTGGGAACGTCAACATTTAAAAATTATTGTAGGTATTTGTTGTTTTATTGAAATTAGAAATTTGAAAGAGCAGTGTTAATTGGTCCACTCAATTTCATTACGTAAATAATCTTTAATGTTTTTGAAATGAACTAATGTTTATGTTTTTTAATGTTTTTTTCTCTTCAAGAAAATCAATAAGAAAGAAAAAAATGCTTGCGTTTTGAATCGAAATCTAAAAGTAGAAAAAGCAGTGTGAAGACCAGAGGAAGTTTACACCAAATAAATGTATCCTCAAATATATCTTTTTGTATTTCGAAAAGTGACTTTTTTCCCTTCAAAGAATCAACAACAAACGAGAAGTGAACCACCTTCATCAACTTTCTTTCGTAAATATATACTTATGTTTCTCGAAGCAAATTACTTTTTTTCAAAATAATCAACTAGGAACCCATATTAAACGATTGATTTTAGACTTGAAGAGAAGGTCACCATCTAAATTTATTTTTTAAATCTCTCTTTCTATTTCCGAAAGAAAAAGAAAAAAGATTTTCTCTTCAAAATAACCAATAACAAATAATTAGCTTCTGTTTTGATTCGAAATTTGAAAGTGAGACCAGTTTGAAGTTTCATCACCCATTTCTTTTATAAACACATTGTATGTGTTTCAAAAATAAGTATTTTTCTTCAAAATAATCAACAATCGCATATCAAACGATTGATTTTAGTTTTCAATCGAAATTTATTAGTAGGGGGATCTGGATAAATTTGGCCACATCCTAACTTTCTTTTGTAAATATATCTTTATCATTTTCGAAACATGTCATTTTTCTTGAAACGAAAAGCAAATGATTGGCTTAACTTTAAAATCAAAATTTGAAATTGTAGGGGAGGACAGTGTGAAGTTGGCAGTTTCCTCCTAAACTTATTGGATAAATATCTCATTACTTTTTTGAAACAAACGAGTTTTACTTTAAAAGAATCAATAACAAACCACTTATTTTGGTTTTGAATCGAAATTTGATAGTGGGGGCCAAGTTCACACAGGTGACCCTAGTGATCGCAGGTGTAACAACCAAACCGAAGAAAAAAAATCGAAATTCTTGCTGTTCTCTGTTCAGGTAATTGCTTTTTCATGTAGTTTCTGTTTTCTTCTTTTTAAAAAAGGCCTGCTCACTATCTAACTAACTATGTGGCCTATAGTTAGTTCCAGCCTATAGTCGAGGCTGGAGGTTCAGTCCTGCGTTCACAAAAACTCTCCATTCACTTATGTCCTTAGACAACAGGATCCACTTTGTACTTTATATTCCTATTTCTGCTAGAGCCTTCTGAATATTGTCCTCCATCCCATCTGCCCCTTGGTCTTCCTCCGATTGGATTTCCAGTTAAAACTTTGAAAGCAATCCCACTTACTAGGGATGATACCATACCGGGACCAAGTACCTGGGGAAAACCTATATATCGTCTGAAAGCTCTTGCCATGAGAAGTACGAAACCGTTTTCAAATCACGGGCAAACCGGGATACTGACCCTACATGGGGCCAGTTTTTTGGTGTTTGTGACCCTATATATGGTATATTCGTCAGAAATAAAAATGAATATTACAATGCATCACACGTAAGCCCCTGAGCGCATCATATTCCTGTTTGGCTCACTGCTAGAACGTGACTCTTGCAAGGGTTGGATAATATCACTTTACACCCAAACGTACCCATTTCATCAGTGTTGCTAACGAATTGTAAATACAACATGACAGATAGTTTCTGTACCACTCGATGTATATCCATGAAAACGCGGCATAAACATCATTCGTCACTAGATAAAATATACTTCGGACATATTCCTCTTCCAACTACCCCAGTTTAACAGTGTTGCCAACCAAGTATAAAAATAAGAAATTGTATAACACTTTTCGTACGATGAGACGTTTATACACCAAGCTTTGCAGAAACATCACACGAACTATAGCAAAAAGATGTTGAGTGTGTTCGTCTCCCAACAATTCTAATTTGTCAGTGTTGCCAACAAGTGTAAACATCACAATGTTGAAAATGGCGTGAATGTCATTGAACGAATATATGACAAAAGTGATAGAAGCAGCATTGAACAATGGAAAAGATAGTGTGAGTGTCCCCGTCTCCCAAGCACCTCACTGTGGCGGATATAATTAGACTGTGGCCCATAGTAGGTTTGTGGTATGTTAGTGAACCCACAAGCACCCATGTTGCCAAGTTTGCCAATGCGGTAGACTTCATAAGAAAATCTTGAATATTCGCATTGGTTGGCAACTCTGCCACACTCTAAAGTTTTAACTGGAAATCCAATCGGAGGAAGACCAAGGGGCAGATGGGATGGAGGACAATATTCAGATGGCTCTAGCAGAAATAGGAATATAAAGTACAAAGTGGATCCTGTTGTCTAAGGACATAAGTGAATGGAGAGTTTTTGTGAACGCAGGACTGAACCTCTAGCCTCGATAGGCGACATAGTTAGTTAGTTAGTGAGCAGGCCTTTTTTAAAAAGAAGAAAACAGAAACTACATGAAAAAGCAATTACATGAACAGAGAACAGCAAGAATTTCGATTTTTTTTCTTCGGTTAGGTTGTTACACCTGCGATCACTAGGGTCACCTGTTTGAACTTGGCCCCCACTATCAAATTTCGATTCGAAACCAAAATCAGTGGTTTGATATTGATTCTTTTAAAGTAAAACTCGTTTGTTTCAAAAAAGTAATGAGATATTTATCCAATAAGGTTAGCAGGAAACTGCCAACTTCACACTGTCCTCCCCCACAATTTCAAATTTTGATTTTAAAGTTAAGCCAATCATTTGCTTTTCGTTTCAAGAAAAATGACATGTTTCGAAAATGATAAAGATATATTTACAAAAGAAAGTTGGGATGTGGCCAAATTTATCCAGATCCCCCTACTAATAAATTTCGATTGAAAACTAAAATCAATCGTTTGATATGCGATTGTTGATTATTTTGAAGAAAAATACTTATTTTTGAAACACACACAATGTGTTTATAAAAGAAATGGGTGATGAAACTTCACACTGGTCTCACTTTCAAATTTCGAATCAAAACAGAAGCTAATTATTTGTTATTGGTTATTTTGAAGAGAAAATCTTTTTTCTTTTTCTTTCGGAAATAGAAAGAGAGATTTAAAAAATAAATTTAGATGGTGACCTTCTCTTCAAGTCTAAAATCAATCGTTTAATATGGGTTCCTAGTTGATTATTTTGAAAAAAAGTAATTTGCTTCGAGAAACATAAGTATATATTTACGAAAGAAAGTTGATGAAGGTGGTTCACTTCTCGTTTGTTGTTGATTCTTTGAAGGGAAAAAAGTCACTTTTCGAAATACAAAAAGATATATTTGAGGATACATTTATTTGGTGTAAACTTCCTCTGGTCTTCACACTGCTTTTTCTACTTTTAGATTTCGATTCAAAACGCAAGCATTTTTTTCTTTCTTATTGATTTTCTTGAAGAGAAAAAAACATTAAAAAACATAAACATTAGTTCATTTCGAAAACATTAAAGATTATTTACGTAATAAAATTGAGTGGACCAATTAACACTGCCCTTTCAAATTTCTAATTTCAATAAAACAACAAATACCTACAATAATTTTTAAATGTTGACGTTCCCAAGAACGTGCTCATATTATTGATGAATCTTTGTCACACAAATAATGTTTCTTTGAAGGCATTTGACTTAGTTAGTTGTTTGCCAGATTTATATTTATTTAAAAGAAATTTTGACAAAAAGTAAAAACAAGATAAAGAAGAAAACAAAAAAGGGCGAGAAAATAAAGGTAACCGGAAGTAGTTAAAATCGGTATCATTCTATCTGTTTCGTCCGGTTGAATCGATAGATATTTAGTTTGTATATGATTCGTTGCTGATAGAACAACGCCACGCCCGGGGCGTACATTAGGCTCAAGAAACTGGAAGTGGTTGAAATCGGTCTCAATTGTTTTGTTCCGTCCAGCTCAATTGATTGATATATAGCTTCTATATGATTCGTTGCTGATTATAACCAGCCCTCGGGAATTAAATTAGGCTCAGGAAACCAAAAGTGATTAACCGGAAGTAGTTAAATTTGGTATCGATAGATTTATCTTGTCAAGTTGAATCGATTGGTATATAGATTGTATATGTTTCGTTGCTAATTATACCCCACCCTCGGAAACTAAATTAGGCTCAGTTAATCGGAAGTAGTTAAATTTGGTATCAATCGATTTGTTTTGTCAGGCTGAATCGATTGGTATATAGATTGTATATGATTTGTTGCTGATTATAATCCACCATGGGGAAGTAAATTATGCACATGAAACCGGAAGTGGTTAACCGGAAAAGGTTAAAATCGGTCTCAATCGATTTGTTTCGTCGAGCTGAATCGATTGATATATACTTTGTATATGATTCGTTGCTGATTATAACCTACCCTCGGGAAGTAAATTAGGCTCAGGAAACCGGAAGTGGTTATTCGGAAGTGATTTAAATTGGTTTCAATCGATTTGTTTCGTCCAGCTGAATCGATTGATAATAGTTTGTATAGGATTCGTTGCTTATTATAACCCACCCCGAGAAGTAAATTAGCCTAAGGACACCGGAATTAGTTGAAACCGATTTCGATCGATTTGTTTCCTATAGCTGAATCGACTGAAATATAGTTTGTATATGATGCGTTGCTGATTATTACCCATCCCCGGGAGTTAAATGTGTTTCAGAAAATCGAAAGTAGTTAGCCGGAAGTGGCTGAAAGTGGTTTCAATCGATTAGTTTCGTCCAGCTGAATCGATTGATATATAGCTTGTATATGATTTGTTGCTGATTATAATCCACCATGGGGAAGTAAATTATGCACATGAAACCGGAAGTGGTTAACCGGAAAAGGTTAAAATCGGTCTCAATCGATTTGTTTCGTCGAGCTGAATCGATTGATATATACTTTGTATATGATTCGTTGCTGATTATAACCTACCCTCGGGAAGTAAATTAGGCTCAGGAAACCGGAAGTGGTTAACCGGACTGTTTGAAATGGGTTTAAGTTGATTTGTTTCTTCAGCTGAATCGATTGATATATAGTTTGTTTATGTTTCGTTGGCGATTATAACCCATTCCCCGGAAGTAAATTAGGCGCAGGAAACCGGAAGTGGTTGACCGGAAGTAGTTAAACTTTGTATCGATCGATTTGTTTTGTCAAGCTGAATCGATTGATATATAGATTGTATATGTATCGTTGCTGATTATACCCCATACCCCGGAAATTAAATTAGGCTCAGTAAACCAGAGGTGGTTAACCGGAAGTAGTTAAATTTGGTATCGATCGATTTGTTTTGTCAAGCTCAATCGATTGATATATAGATTTATATGTTTCGTTGCTGATTATACCCCATACCCCGGAAACTAAATTAGGCTCAGTAAACCGGAAGTGGTTAACCGGAAGTAGTTAAATTTTGTATCGATCGATTTGTTACATACTTATATAGATTTTTAACCCCCCAAATATTTCAATGACGCAGTTTGCGTCATAACCGCCCCCCCTTGTGGGCACCCTTGGATTATACCCCACACATGGAAACTAAATTAGGCTCAGTAAACCGGAAGTGGTTAACCGGAAGTAGTTAAATTTTGTATCGATCGATTTGTTTTGTCAAGCTGAATTGATTGATATATAGATTGTATATGTTTTGTTGCTGATTATACCCCACTCCCGGAAACTAAATTAGGCTCAGTAAACCGGAAGTGGTTAACCGGAAGTAGTTAAATTTGGTATCGATCGATTTGTTTTGTCAAGCTGAATCGTTTAATGGGCCATTCCATCGTCACGGGCAGGACATTTACACTACATTTTTGATGCTTTAAAGTTGTATATTTCTAAAAGTACAACATAAATTCTGCTAATTGTATTATATATGAGCAGTACAGACTTAGGAGTATATGTAGCTGATGTTTTCAGTATTTTTTTCCGTTTAGAGTAGAAAATATTAATCCCTAAACGTCTGTCACGGGCGGGACAAAAAAGAGAAGTGACTTTTGACACACCAAGTGAATGTTACAAAACTCTGTGAATTCTTAGCTCAAAATGTTTTTATTTAAACGGAAATGTATAAATGATGAAATTTTTAAATAAACTTCACATAAGAGAAATTTGCCGAATATTTATATTGATAAATAAACTAAACTTTACTGTGTCACGGGCAGGACACATGGTTGTCACGGGCAGGACACCGTGTGAATCAATACACAAAATCTCAATAAGAATGATTTCAAAAATGAAATAAAATCGAAAATAAGTCAATTTCTGCTGTTCTGTTATAGCATTGTACACAATTAATTCTATTTACTTTACTTGATGCTCGCTTTTATCACATAAAAATAATAATATGTCGTACACTTATTTCTCACCACCTACACTTTAGGAAATGGTTTTATTTGCCCATTTACACCTACCTTGTAGGGAAATTCGTACAAAACACTGTCTAACAGTATATAAAATAGGTGCTGGTATCCAGTGCCCGTGCCGTGGGAAATCAGCGCCCAGGGCGAGAGTATACGACGCGTCGCGACGGCGCCCAGTAAATATGAGTGAGGTCGACAGACCAGCGTCACTATGGTTGGCGCGACGCGTAAGACAATTTTCAAAAATAAACCCTGCTTTTCCTTGATTTTGAGCACTTTTTAATACTTTTTCCCTTCCATTTTATATATATCTTTTATTTTTTCCTCCTGAATTTTGCGCCCCCTTATTTTGACGCCCGAGAATGTCATCCCGCTCGCCCCTTCCCCCACGGCACGGCACTGCTGGTATAATGTATTATTTGATTGAAATGCACGTAAGACACATCTTCAACAGTCTTGAAAATTTTTACCGCAATCGCTTATAGTCTTCATACGAATTTCCTTGACTTCTTCGTCCTCTTCCCCTGGGCTTGTGCGATAGTTGCATGTCTATGTTTTCTTTTTCTGTCCACTAGAGAAAAATTCCATCAACAAAAATGTTCCTTGTGTCAACAGCTGGTCTAACACAAGCTTTGTGAACATGCACACCTAAGTCGTCCCTCAGGATAGCTTCATGGCTTTCGGAATCATCATTTTCAGAATGTAAATAAAAGTATGTTAGAAATTTAAAGATTTTACACGGATGAAGCTCTGATTTAAAAGTTCGACGAACTACCAAATTTTCGCTGTCAAATTGCAGGGAAAAAACTGTTTTGATTGGAGACATTCAATTGACAAGAGCATTTTCCCATCTTTTATTCAAAGCATCTTTTTTTTTTCAATTTCTGTTGATAATAAAGTACGGGATAAGAGTAAACGACCAAAAATACCATTAAAACTAATGGCATTTTTGGTCGTTTTTTCTTGTCCCGTACTTTAGTAGTAAAACATATTTTGAAACGAAGAGCTTAAAGCTGCTACGAAATCAGCAGCACATTCTACAATTACTTTCTTTTGTTTCACAAAGTTCCATACTGGCCTTTTTGTACGTACTCCAATCCCATCCACTTCTCTCTTGAAACGAACAAAAAGGTGACGCTAATGATAATATTTATATGACACTTATTTTAAGTTAAAACATCATACTGACAGTAATAGATAATCCTCTATTTAAGTAAATAATGTTCATGCTTAGAAAACTTTATTTTAGTGCACATGGGATCATTTTCTATCATGAATAACCAATGTACACAAACTATCCCACCAGTAGCATGCCCATTGTCACGGGCAGGACAAGTTTTCAAATTGAAATAAATCGAAATATATTATTAGCATTAGTCCAAAATTTGGTAAGTGTGAAGTACACGTGAAAATTGTTACTTCTACTAAGTACGAACCACATTCTCAAATTTAGTAATTCAGTACAATAACTTTTGGTAGTTTTCTGTCACGGGCAGGACACTCAAGTTGACGTTTATATCTTTAATGATATTATAAACAATTTTTATCCTGTAAACACTTTTTCAACTGCAACTTGTGGCAAAAAGAAGCATCTTGAATAGCTCGAAGTTACTTCAGCTAAACATGCACAATATACCGTAAAATGTTGCCGATTACAAGAATAAAAATTTCCTCGCAGCTGACATGTTACAAATTCACAACTTAGACTTAAAATTTTACGTGAATTCTAAGTATAAATAAGTTTTTCTTTGTGAAAAAGTAAATTTCGTTCTATTTACTTCATACATATGTAAAAATGCATTGGTTTTGACTAGTGATGGGCATTGGGAATATTCCCGGTGGGAAGGAATTTAAAAATGGGAATATTCCCGGGTTTTTTCCCTCGCCTATAAATTCCCGGGAAGGAATTTATTTTCATTTCTCTACTTTATCTTCCAAATTATAAGAATCATATGACAAATTACTTTATTTTAATATATTATGATTTACTTCTGGGCTCTAAAGAATTTTGAGGTTAAAAAATTTAGTATTATTTGACGGTACTTTATATAGCTAATAATATGAGTTTTTAAGTTCCATTGCCACTTGAACTAAAAAGTAAGGTAATTGTTTAGTATTGAGGAGCCAAAACTAGCGAAAAGTAGGATGATTTATGGGAGAAATGAGTTGATAGTGATGTTAAAGTAGTCAAGAAAGTATCAAACACATTTTTTAGTGCAGTAGGGGATTTATACAAAACGGAAAGGTAAGTGAAAATGATTTCTGTTAGAAAAGAAAGTGAATTGTTGGTAACGAAGATAAAAAACAACGTGCCATGCGGGGCTCTAACACGCCTTCATTCGCTAACGTTCGCTCTGCAATGCTGTCTGAATTTAATTTTGGTAACGTAATTTAACGTATGAAACCATAAAACAACCGCTTCGGAATAGAATATCGCAAAAAAGTAGGTACAAATGCTGGCCCTCTATGCTAAAGAACAGCCAAAATTTGCCAAGTACTAATTTACAAATGATCAAGAGGAACCATTTTGTAAAGTAATTTAGAATTAAGTTCTTATGTAGAAATAGAGATGAAGCACTATTAATAAACCCTGAACCACCATTAGTAATAGACGTCGGTCTGTCTTCTCTCTCTGACTCGAATTTCTGAAGAGGTACTCGGACTTCTTTTACATGTGAATTAACGTCCGTATGCGCAAATGTTGATAAATTGGTGTGACATGTATCTTCTAGCATTTACCCATCTAATTGGTTTATAACATTTATAAATTTAATGTATTTATAATATCAGTAATAGAGTCAAGTTGAGCAAATCAACTTACATATAAATTTAAACTGTTTAGTGGTTTAAAAGTATTAGAGCTTACTATATAATTTTTCACATATATTTAATTGATAGAACATATTGTAAATAAATATACATTTATGCGTACTCTCTAAATATAATAAAGTGTTAATAAAGTAACATAGTACCGTTCAGAATATACTTTTTAAAGAGTCCTCTATGGACATTAATAATATTCTGAGATATAAAAGTCTATTCAACTTTGAAATCATAATATAGTAATAGAATGCAATTTTCTTTCTGATTAAACATAAATTCCCGGATAAATTCCCATTTTGGGAATTTTCCCGTGAATATTCCCAGGGAATATTCCCGAAAAATATCTTCCCGGGAATTTACCCATCACTAGTTTTGACAGTTTTCGAAAATTGGGGTTCAGGCTCACTTTCGCGTGGAATGGCCCTAATATATAGATTGTATATGTTTCGTTGCTGATTATACCCCACCCCCGGAAACTAAATTAGGCTCAGTAAACCAGAAGTAGTTAAATTTGGTATCGATCGATTTGTTTTGTCAAGCTGAATCGATTAATATATAGATTGTATATGTTCGTTGCCGATTATACCCCACCCCCGGAAACTAAATTATTCCCGTTTCTATTATCAGAGGAAAAGAAATAGGGGTGCGGCAGAAGAAATTCGAAAATTTATAATTTTTTTCTCATATACCTAAGGACCACCCTACTGTCATATAGTGTAAAGCCTCATTAAATAGAACTAATCCAACGGGTTATCACATTGTGAGAGAGAGACTTTCTCGCTATAAATACATAACAAAACATTCGTTTGTATAGTAGTTAACGTGTGTCCTCTAGATGGCAGCACAAATACAATTTTTAACGTTCCCACGAATTTTCAACCAGGAAATAGATGAGACCGAAATTGCAATAAATGTAGAAGGAAATATTTATTTTGTCAACGAAAGTCAGGCATTTTAAATATAATGACAAATCTTCAAGTAGTTTCTATTGTTCATTTCAATTTCCACAATAATTATGGAAAACAAAGTTTACGTAAGAAAATGTAGGGTAACGTGGCAGCTAGTGCAATTAAGTCATGCTTCTATATTTGCAATTCTTTTTATAAGAAGTGTTGGTTGTAGTCATTTCAGTGATTCCCAACCCTTCTGTTATGAACAGCGTTAAATAAACAATATGTCCAGAAGAAGCCCATTCGATTTTCCATATAGACTACGTCAAATGATCCCGTTAAAATTCACGTTGCGTGCTAAATCGAGTCTGAGGGTTCCAAATCCAGACGTTTGATATTTTAAGCACGTAACCTCCACGTCCTGGGTAATTCTCAGAAAATCCATTATACTTTCTTACAGGAGCGGGACAATTATCCCCCCCAGAAGAAGAAACTTTTTCTTATTTTATATATAAACAAAACCCATCCGAGAGTTTGGAACTCTTAAAACTAGTTCTAAGTGGCAGTATTAAAACCCACCACAACCCCCCCAGAAGTCTGTCCTGGACCCACCACTGCTTTCTCAATATTATTGATTTTACTCAAAGAACTTGACTTTTAAGAATGTTCTTTCCATATTTACCTGACGTGCTATACGCCTACATTGTTTTTAAGCTCTTCATTATGCCTTGGAAATAATCTTTCAATTAGCCATCTCCTTAGTATAGTTTTTGAGGTAGGTGACGACTTCATTTCTGTCATTCATTTTCCATTGACATTAATGTTCATGTTTCGTGATTTTTTCCATCTATTTTAGGATAATTTGGAATCTACATGGTGTCTTCTACATTTGAGCTGAGCTTAAGCCATGTCTCCCAAAGTCTATTCACATCATTGCAACCGGAAAGGCCATGTTAAATAGTCATTAAAAATACATTATTTCTAGTCCTGCTGTTTTATTTGCCACAGAAAGAATAACTATTAGCATTAATCAATGGAACATAGGAAGAAATCAGTTCACACAACGTAAGTTTACTTATGTCATTTATTTGAGAACGGCAGATGTTGCAAGTTGTGGCTCCCGCTCGATTTTTGTACGATGTTAGATTATTTTTTACGCATTTCCCAACAGTTTCATGTCCTTTCGAAGACTGGGTGAAAGGGTTCCGCTTACAAATACTGCATCTTTCGAACCCAGATTTTTGTGTAATGTTTATTTTTTCGATCGCTTCTTAGCAATGTAAAGTTCTGAATCTGAAATGAATATTCTCAAATTGTCCTGTGATGTTTCGACTGAAATTTTAGTCTAAACTGTTTTCTTGTTGCGTATTTACCAGGTTATCATAAAAAAAGTATCGCTGTTCAGAGAAGTCTGGACGTAACTACTCGACAGAATGCAACCAAACTTAGTAGAAACATATTTGAGAACATGCAGAAGCGATTGGTGTAGAAAACATAATTTGTTCCAATTTTCGCCTACAGAGTTAATTGTGGCGCTGCACAACGCCTGGTAAATGCAACATGAAAAAAAAAACTACATTAGTGATGCTAAATGATAAGAGAGACTGTAATTATCTCTCCAGGCGCTTGCTCACGCCTACATGTGTCTCAGTGATACAGGTTTGAGGTCCACTATGTGCCAGAAGTGAATTGATAATTATCCGATGATTTCTTCTTTTTTCTTCCCACACTCTTTGCTTTGTGTTCAAAGGATCCCGGGTTCGATTTCCGGTAAAGACACACATGAGTCGGATCCCATGTTACCCTGTAGGTGCCATCATCTCATACGATACTAGTTACCATGCATTTTCCTTGCTCAGGGACCTTCACGACAAAGACCTGCCTTTGAACAGGATCCCACATCATCATCGCTCATAACATCACTTCACCACGGGGTTATTAATAGGAGTACCAATAAATGCAACGCATCGCCGGGGGGCATAATAACGACCTTTCTTTCATTGAATATCAATAATATCATTTGTCTTCCATCCCACAACCAGAGTACTTAATACTGAAGAAAAACACATCTGGAGGCGAGATTTGACACCAATCTTTTCCTGTATTTTTGGAGGGAGCTTGCATTTTAGGGACCATAACACAGACTAACATTTAACTTGTTTTTTTTTAAGATATACAAAAATTTTAAAGGGGCGCTTCAATTTAAAAGGCCCCTCCACCGTAAATCCGCTACTGACCACGGGGTATTAATGGCTGATACCGAATTGATTCCGAAACGGACGAGTTGATTCCCATTAGCTGACAGTGGATTTACCCCTAGCGTACGAGTTGATTCCCATCTGGTGAGTGCGTATTTACTCGTAGCGTACGAGTTGAATCCCATACCGTGCGATTCCAATTTCGTATACCGTACCGATTCATGTGTGCCAACCACATCTTGGCTGCTTGTGGAGTTGTAGTTAAGCAAACTATCCTAAATAAGTCCAACTTTCAACTTTTGAATAACTCACTTGACAGATGCAAGTTGCAATATAAATTTGAGAAATTTTATACAGTGAACAAATT
Source organism: Thermobia domestica (assembly GCF_964235325.1). Lineage (NCBI taxonomy): Eukaryota > Metazoa > Arthropoda > Insecta > Zygentoma > Lepismatidae > Thermobia > Thermobia domestica. The sequence goes on along the minus strand of NC_137456.1, from coordinate 338,007,873 downwards.
ACAGAAAAAGAAGAAAAACACTTTTGACTCACCATTTCCGCTACTTGGAAGATGCTGGAGTAAATATGTCAACTTTATTTGCATCACTAAGTACACCACTAAAATATTTTCAATCACTGAACTCAGTCATTCACTAAACACAATCAGGAAACACAATTACTAGCAAAGATGCCGCGGACCACCTATTAAGAAACACTAGTTCACATGCATTACACATTTTTATTATTTTTTTTATTGTTACTCTCATAATTTACGTGCTAAGTTGCAACTATCAAGCATAAGTAATGGAATTATGTACATGGGAGAAATTTGTAGCAGATTTTCCGAAGATATTCATAACGGGTAATGGTAGACTCTGTTAGTTTAATCATTTGTTCTTCTATATACTGTAGGTCTGTTTGTCGCGCTTCTTCTCGCTTCTCATTTTAACATAAGTTTCAGTCTGAACATCCTTCAATGTTTCTATCAGGTGGAAAATGTTTGGATGGGAAGAGTAAAATTGAGTGTTCAGTTTAGAGTAGAATGCTTCGCAACAGTTAGTAGTACGTTCGGCCCACATTATGGGTGGGAAGTCGCTGTTTGCGAATAGGTCTCAAGTAACTAATCAAAAAATCATTGTTTTTCATGTGTAGGTTTGCGGGACATTAGATCTACGAAGCAGTCCTCAATTTGATCTGGTGGGAGAAGAGACAGTCCAAACAAGGTTTTGAGAAGTGCTCCTAATTCAGTGTCTTTTGATTTAAAATCACTTGACAGTCCCAAGGATTGAATTTTTCTCCACCATGACTGGCCGAGATGGAATCTGCAGCCCTTTATAGTCGTTTGGGGCCAAACGTAAGCAATTGCTTGGTGGATTGCGGCCTCAAAGTCAACGTATATAATGTCTGGATTGGTGATATTTTTAATTAAGCACAAAGCTTCCTTGTATGTCTCAGAGGTTTTGTTTGGGAGAAAAAAAGCGGGAAATTGATTTTTTTTATTTACACCGTGAATTATAAATATTTGGTGGAACAGCTTAGGGCAGCTGTTGAAAGTCCCATCTATATATAAAGATTTCGAATTCTTAAGAAAATCCAAATTACTTTCACACGAGAAACCAACAATATTCTTTTCTGAGTCGTTCACAAACAAAGTTTTCGTCCCTGTTTGTGTTGAAAACACTTTTCTCTAGGGTTTCGTGCAGTTCTTTTAAGTTATTAGGAAACTTCGAAAGCTTGCGTGAGCGAGCAGCATTAATATTTTTCCTGATTCGAACTAAATCACGTGTTGTGAGTGTGTCGATATCACTATTAGCTAACTCGATGCGTGTAAGTTTCGACAGGCGCTCACACAAATTTTCTTCTGCTTTCCTTTTGACTGAATTCCTAAGTCTTTGCCGGTTTAATGTACCAGAGTTATCTTTTTCATGATTATGATCTAATTGCGAGCGAACAACACAATTTAAAGAGTTCAGGATTACAAAACACTTACATGTTCTTCTCGTACATTTATATCTTTCAACCCCACCGACGAGACACTTATGGAAACAAAATTTGTAACCATCTATCACCAACAGTTGCTTGCCCTTTTCACTTGGCATCACTTCAAACTCCATCGCTGGCACACAATGAACTGGTTTCTCGCAAGTGAGTAGCGACACCTGCAGGAACTGTGTGAAAGCAGCCCGGGAATCAACACGGACAGTGAGGGTTCGTAATGTTGGGAATCAACTCGGATGTTATCGTTAGACAAACTTGTCGAATGCGGGAATCAATTCGTACACTACCAAAACCCCAAGGGACGCAAAACGGCAGCAGCGGTATTAATAGCATTGGTAATGAATGCCGCGAGACCCCACAGGAGGGGTAATTACAGCCCTTCTTATCTTTTACCATCACTAGTGTCGTTTTTCTTCCATGCTGCACTTAATTGGCGTTGTACAGCGCCAGAATTACTTCTGGTGGCGAAAATTATAACTAATTTTATTTTCTATACTAATCGCTTCTTTATGTGTCCAAATGTACTCCTACCAAGCTTGGTTGCATGCTCTCAAGCGGTTTTTTCTCCAGAGTTCTCTGAACAGCGATATTTATTTTATGATAACCTGGTACTTTTATTATGGTGTAAGTAAAATTGTTCCTAATTTATGTTTTCGGTGCATCAGTTTCACGACTGTTGACAAAATGTTGAATGTTCGGATTTGCTCTCGGATATGTATGTTACTGAATATAAGCTCTTAATTAAGATTGATTGAATACGTACTGCATTTTTTTAAAATTCCGCTTTTGAAGGACGAAACGAGTACGAGTAATTTTTGTTCTCTTTTAAAATTTATCTAAACAATGTCTAAACACTTATGAACCTTTTCGAAACCTGTGTACGGAAACTAAAAAGTGGTTTTGCAGAAATTTATTCAGTGGCGTGTAAAGAAACAAATCGAGATAGCATCATTTAGCTGTTAAAGCGGTATCCTTTTCGAGCACCAGTAGGCAATTTAAATCGAAAACCCGTTGAGAAGCGTATTGAGAAAAATTCCGGAGTGACGTTAACTATATCCTAGAATATAAGTTCTAAAAGTTTTAATGAAATTTGTTTTTCAGAAAATTTTTGTTTAGGTGAAACCGATGTAGATGGTTCTAATTTTCAATCACTTCGTGCTGAAGTTTTTGATGAAACATTTTCTTGTGAAATATTAATAAAATTATAAGGCGTTTTCGGAAAGTTTTCCAACGAAAAACTACCCCCTCTAGATTTTTCCACAAAAAAAAAAAAAAAAAAAAAGATTTGTGCCATATGTTAGAGTTATTTATGAAATTATATATATAGATAGATAGATAGATAGATATACAATGAATTCAAAGCCCTTCATTCTTTTTATTTTATTTAGCCCACCTGCAGTTACGTGTACAGAATAGTACTGTCTATGAAACTATTCATGGCGGTTCTACGTCAGGTATTCATTAGGGAAGGAAGAATGAAAACAACTATTTTGCACCCCGCGCTGGAATCATTCGCTCTAAAGAGGGTGGAGCGGGCGATACTATTTTCTTCTAGTCAGTTGCCTGAAAATATTCTTTCCTTTTCTCCCTTTCTCTCCCCCGAAGCAGAATTCAACTTGATTGCTTTGTGAATAGTATGCTGCCGAATATATACGAACTGCAACGAAGCAGTGTTGCCAGATAGGAAGATTGAAAAGTAGCGTAGTTGCGCTTCAAAAGTAGAGGATTTGAACTACTTGTAGCCCAAACATAAAAATAAATTACATTGCAGCTTTGTAGTTTTACTAATTTTATATACATAGGGGAGGCACATACGGTGTTTTCTCTCTCTTCTCAAAACGATTTTTTTTAAGGAGCGACTCCTTAGTTTTGACCTTAGAGATGTAGCGTCCTCAGCCTTTGTTTTCAATTATATAAGTTAATTAACGTAAATTTATATACATTTTACTTTTATTTATTTTATGATAGATATTTATATTTTACTTATTGAACAATTCTTGATCAATAAGTAAAAAATATAAATTTAATGAATGCACAATTAGGTCACTCGGAATAAAAATCATATGCTGATGAGTGCTAAGTAATAAGCTTAATTTATATTTAATTTTTGTCTACCCCAACAATATTTTATATATCGTAAGATTAGTTATTAATATAATAAGTACAAAATTATTTATGACTTACTCTTTGCTTAAAATTGTCTAGGAGAAAACAATGTCTGTAGTCCCCTCATCTTCGTTTTTGGCTGGTTCTTTGTAATAGACTGACGATGTATATCTGAGTATTTTTGCTGATGGTGTGAAGTTATAACAGCATATATATATATATATTTCGATCTTCAAACATCATTTTAACTAGTAGAATCGAAGGAAGAAGTTCTCTGCCTCCGAGTTTTGTTTTCGTTACAGTTACTGTCGAAAACACTCTTTGAGTTGCAGCATTGCTAATTGACAAGCTCTACATAATCAGTGCAAATTGAGGCAATTCTTTCACAACGAAATCACCAACAGATTTCTTAATGGTTATTGCTTTGCACCAGAAACCTGCTACATTTGTCGGTGTGCCATTAGGAAAAAGAAACATTGCCAGTCCATCGTCAACAGACAACGCCACTGAATTTCTATCTCACCAACCTGAGATCTCTTAAATAATAATTCTAATGGTAGAGCGGACAAAAGGTGGACGTGCGTGAGACAAACAGATTTTAGGAGAAAAGTTACGAATCTTCAGTAGAAACTCCGTATTTTGGGGAATACGATTTAGTGGTTCCTTGCCATCGTTTGTCAACTCCATATCGGAATCACTATGCAGAGCAGATCTGTGAAACCAGTTATATGTTTCTCTGAGAAAATAATCTATATTTCCAGATCATTCCTCTAACGCGTGTGAATAAGATAAATGAAAAGAATGGCAGATGCACTTTATTAATATTATGTTTGGGTTATTGTTTTCCATGCGTAGGTAAAGAGAATTATTACTACCACACAGATTAGATTCACCATCAGTTGCAATACCAAAGCATTGTTGAATACTTATATTAATGCCAGACAAAAAATGTTTAACTGTATCATGCAGTCTGTAGTAGTAACTGTGACAGGAACTAATCCCAGGAAATGAGATACTATTCGATTATCCATTGACTTACAACATCTAATATACAGACGTAATGTTTCACAAGAAATATCGGTTGATTCATCAATGATAAGATAAAGCAACCTTAATTTTATACATGAAAATAAAAAAGTAGCGTAGTTTGAATATTTATAGCCCACAGATAATTACAAGTAGCCCTAAAAGTAGCGTGTCGCCCAATTCGAAAATTTAGTAGCGAGGGCACTTAAAAAATCGCCCAATTCGCTACTTGTAGTCCAATCTGGCAACGCTGCAACAAAGCCAAACTGTAACTGAATACACTGACAAAAGCGAGACGCAAGCTTTCGAAAACGTGTTTGAGTACGGGTAATCAGATTTGAGGGAAAGAAACCCAAAAGGCAACTGAGTACAGGGATTCAGAGGGACACATGAGTCCTTGTAATCAAAGTAACGAAAGTAGTCGTTACTTTTTATGATTCTTTTGACTCACCGAATCCAAAGGAATCAGAATTCCCATCACTAATAGTAATCATTTTTGTTCACAATAGTGATGGTTAGATCCGGAAGGATTCGTTCCGAAAGAACGAATCCTTCAGAGGGATGAAAGGATTGAATCTCTGAAAGGAATCGGATTCATTTGGGCATATTCACTCACGGGATGGATTCACTCAGGAAGTTAACGGATTGAATCAGTGGATTCTTTTGGTGGAACAAGATGGCGGAACCAAACAACAGGCGAGTGCATTGATATGAATGGAGTCGGATTGATATGGATGGGACAAAAACAGTAGTACAGAATAGTCCGATACTGCATAACAGAGAAGCAAATAATGCACGTACTGCGCATGTCTGGAAACAAGCAATCTTACGCGCTCTCGTGTCACTTTTCCGCAATATTCTGACCATCACAACTTCTATCCCAACTAGAGGAGAGGGGGAGATCGGTTGCTAGTCTTATCACTATTTTTTTTCTTTCTTTCTTTCTGTTTTTACTTTTTCACAGGTGTTCAGCGTTACCAGGTCTATAGATTTTTATTGCAAAATGGATAATAAAACTATTTGCTGTAACACACAAACTCTTATTCAATATATTCTGATGTAATGTCCATATAGCACTATACTAATATAAAATTTGCAATTGGTTCTTTGATTAGGTTTGAATGCTTATTTCAACACACACCAAGATAATATGAAATAGGATTTAATGGACAAGATGGGACTTCTATCCAAGGCAAATATCCTCACCGGGATCAAACCCGGGACCACTTACACAAAGGGTAGGTTGCACTAACAATTCTCGACCACGAAGAGGAAAAGTACAAGCAAGTCGAAACCTGATACAATGAATTCGTAGTTGGAAAGAGGGACACTAAGTGTTTTTACAACTATTCCGAATAAGTTTTCCATTTTATTTCATTACAACTAATTCTTTTCTAGGACTAATTTAGATGTATTGTTGAAAAATCTAAAGGAAGCGTACCTGACCCGTGGACTAAACTCTATTCGGCAACTGATCTTCTACGGCTTACGAAGCAGGGATGCTCATTTCCCTAATAGACTTGGGCACAACCTTCAAATTTACCATTCTACAGTTTGATTGTATAATTTTCAGTGAATAATTATGAACCCCAAATATTTTCATGAATGCAACCTGTGCCGTAAAATCCCTCCGTGGACCTCCCTGGAAAGGGACACATTTTTAAAAGAACTTTCCAGCTAGAACCATAGCTGAACGAATAGCTCTCAGTCAAATACAGACTTATTTCATGACGTACCGTATAAAACGATGTATCGTCTATTGCAATAGCAGTATAGGTTTATACAAGTGCTTCCATTTTATGTGAGTGTTACACCAAAAGTAATACAGAAACGCAGAGTTGCAGACCAGTGACGACGCCAGAGAGAGGGTGAGCATTTCTGAGGGGCAAGACCTGCTCCCAGACATGTATTTATTGTATGCAGGTAAAGTAATACAAAACTAATCTTTTCGGTTTACAAGAAAACAGCTCGTCTCAAATTTTATCCGCCTCTCCGTTTGCTCCCCTCCGCCAAGATGTTAAAGTTGGTGACGTCACTGGTTGCAGCTCGAAAAATCCTTTGCTCACGTGACTCGTGATTTTTCTCGTCTTGTCTGGAAAACAATACAAGAAATACATTTTCAAACTCAAGATGAGACAAGAACAGTGATATTTCTCGTCTCTTTATCGAGGCAAAACAAGACATTTCTCGAGTTTCGTGCGCAAGACTAGTTCATATAATTCTTAAATCTCCAACACTGTTTTACTGTACATAATTTATAACATAAGAAACTATAAATTGTTAAAATGTTTGTAGAAATATAATGAACATTCATCAACGTTAAAAGATACCAAGTTTATACACAATGTGCTCCAATTAAGAAGTATAGACCCTACTTTAAATGTTTTTATTTAACATCCTTCGTGGATCTCTCGGAGAGCGGAAGGATTATGACAATTTTTAGATAAAATTAAGAGAATATGAGGGCATTAATTCTATATATTAATTTACAAAACGAGATGAGACAAGTTTTAAAAAAAATGAGACGGGACGTGAAAGAATACTTCAAGAGTGGAGACGAGACGCAACCTCTACAAAATTTACGACTCGAGACAACAAAACTCTAATTCTCCACTCGTCTCATAGGAACACTATTCATCATTCTTAATATGGCTTGCATGTAACAAGAGATTCAATGAAAGAGATAATCAGAAACTTCTCTAAAAGGCTACAAAATATGAACATAGTACTTACCCTTGGCTTCACTACATCTTTTCTGGCTTTTTCTGTTTCTAAAACTTCAACAAGTAAATGAGATAACAGCCACGTCAACTGTTGAATTGTCTTATTTCATATTCAAGAGTATATTTCCGAAACTGTGTTGTATTTTCACTTTTTTTCGCTTAAAAGTGACAATTGTTTTTCCTTTCACTAACACTTAAAACAGTCTTACAACGGAAACGCAATGTACGTACAACTCTTAGTGTATACTAAACACAAACTTGAATATACATATATCCTATATACAGTAAATGAGGAACAAAGGTTTACAATTTATAAATTCGAATTTAAAAACAGGATCTGCCTGACTTTGCCAGGACTGATGCGACTTCTTCTGTCTGTAACTATCTGCCCCCTCCCTTAGAAAAACTCTATCACAGGGTACTGATGTTGCCATTATACATAGCCTTCTTTTCATAATTTCAAACAATCTTGGGTAGAGAATTTGCCTTTCTTTCCACCACAATAACGGGTTTTCTTTTCTGTGGAGTAAGCGTTCTTCTAAATATTTGTCCAGTTCTACTATTCCAGCAGCAGTGGGGTTTTTCGGTTCTATGAGGGATGAGACTTGTTCGTCAAAATCGTCCCATACTGATGATGATTTTCTTCCTTCTAATTCACTGGGATCAGGATCATTGTTTCTTGTACTTCAGCTGATTGGATGGTAATTGTACTGATTTTTTGTGATACGTGTTTACATGTTGTTTTAAACGCTTCAGTGGTTTTAAAGCCTTGCTTCTTAAAACGGGGATCCAGAAGTGTTGCTTCAGTTAACAAAGCAGAATCTTCCACTTTGCCAAATCGTGTTTTTAACTCTGTTGAGAGTGTCTTTAGCATGACTTTTACAATTTCTGGTTGGTCTGCTTCCTCCGCAGCTTTGATGACATGTCTCATTAAAACTCGACTTAGTACTATAAATTTAGATACAGTGACACCTGTTTTGGAACAAACTTCCTCTGTCACTTCGTTGAAGTATTTGAGGATGGAATACACTTTTTCGACGGATAGCCATTCGGTATTCGACAATTCCTGAAGATCATGTCTCATCTCCGCTAACGCAGACACAATTGGTACTCGGAGCTTTAGCAACCTGTCAAACATGAAATATGTTGAATTCCATCTAGTTGCAACTTCTTGCTTTAATTTTAAAACAGTATATCCCATCTGCTGTTGGATTGTGTTCAACTTGACAGTGGCTTGTGGACTCCTCCGGAAATATTCAACTATTGACTTTGCCTTTGCCTTCAGCTCTTCTAAGCCATTGATACCTGCCTTTACTACCAAGTTTAGTGTGTGGGCAAAACAGGGAATATGCCGCCAGCCACCGGAACGTATTGCTGCTGTAATGTTGGGTGCATTGTCGCCTACAATTGCTGAAATTTTATTTGTTAGCTCCCATCCTTCAAAAACATGTCTCATTTTTGAAGCCAAATTTTCCGCAGTATGCTTGTTACTGAACTCAAAACAATCCAAAAGGTAACTTTTAAGCGTGCAATCATTTGAAATGAAATGAACTGTAAGTGCCATGGCTGAAGAAGTCCAGCAATCGTAGTTACTGAGACAGGTGCTGCACTGTTGACATCAATTTTCCCTCTCTCTACGGTTTGATTGTACAAAACAGGAATTAGAGTGTTTGTTATAGTTTTACTGGAGGGTAAAGAGTATCCTGGATTCAGCAGATAGACAAATCGTCGAAACTCTTTATCCTCCACGATACTGATGGGTTGGAATTCCTTACATATCATTCTGACTAACTGATCATCAATTTGTTTTGATTTATTGGGGGCAAGTGGCCTATGGATATATTTCGAAATTTTGGCCTGAGTGGCAGAGATATGTTTTTGAGGAACAGGATTCAATTTAGACTTCGTCTTTGCAGTTTCACTAACAGAGCTTCCACTAGCTTCAGAAGGCTCCGGTATTTCAATAGCTTCCTCTTCGCTTTCAAATGGAAAATGTTCGGCATGTTTGATGTTTACAGTAGGATATTTTTTTTTACACATGCCTAATTAAATTCGCTGTTGCTCCCCACTTGAAAGATAAGACAGTTGAACAGATGCCACATTTTGCTTTGGCTGGAACTACTTCTTTAAAACAGTCCCAAACAGCACTACGCTTCCGGTTTTCTCTTTTACTACTACCCATATTTTGGGATATGAAAAACGCCACACTATTGTTTCTGATTTCTTTTTTCTTAATATATTGTCACTTATTAAAGCAAAGAATATATATATACACACAACAACAATATCGGCGTTAAAATTCTGTAAACCCACGCAGTAACTACAAGTATTCTAACTTCGCACGGCACTTTTTAACTCTCTGGATAGTTCACTTTCGGGTGGACTGGAACACTTTACAACACACACACATACGAGGGTCACTACGAAAGTTTTCAGATGTGAAATAACTTACACACTTAAAATGAATTTAACACTTACATTTTCTCAAAGTATTCACCATTACACTGTACACACTTTTGCATTCTCGAAAACCACTTTTGGAGGCAGTGTTGCCAGTCTTTTTCTTCAAGTGTTGAAAGTTCATTTTCGTAAGCCACTACAGCTTCTTCAGGGCTTCCAAATCTCTTCCCACGCATGCGATCTTTGATCGTGGGGAACACAAAAAAAATCACACGAGGAAAGGTCAGGGCTATACGGCCGATGAGTCATAAGTTTGACCTCCGTAGATTCTAAAAACTGAATTGTGATGTTGTCCGTGTGTGGAGACGCGTTGTCATGATGAAGCAGGATCCCACGCAATCCAGTTCTTGGACGCCGTTCCTGAAGCTTCTAGAACACTTTTGTTAGGCAAACAGTGGTGTACCCCTTAGCAGTAACAGGCCTTTGTTCTTCAAGTGGAACTGTTGCAACATGGCCAGATTTGGAGAAGAAAGTTGCAACCATCTTCTTCCCCACACTTCGCGGTCGCTTCACTTTCGTGGGTGGATTTTCGTCTGGAAAGATCCAAACTGTAGACTAGCGTTTATTTTCAGGATTAAATTGATAGATCCAAGTCTCATCACCAGTAACAATGTCAGAGACGCGTCGAGAATTGCCTCCATCAAATCTTGCAAGCATTTCTTCACACCATTCCACACGCATGCGCTTCTGTTGTTCATTGTAAGTGTGAGGCACCCAACGAGATGAAACCTTCCTAAGCCGAAGATGATCATGAAGAATTTTTCTTACTGCTAGCGATCCAATGCTCACTGTAGATTCAATGTCCTTGAAAGTTGTTCGAGGATTTTCTCGAATCATTTGTTCCACGGCGGCAATGTTTTCATCTGACACAGCTGTTGCCGGACGTCCAGTCCTCTCTTCATCTTTAAGCGATGTCCGCCCTCTTCTGAATTCACCAAACCACCGAAAAATTGTACCACGGGAAGGAGCAAGGTCCCCAAATGCCCCCTGCAAACGGTCAAGGCTTTGTGTCTCGTTCAAACCATTTTTGAAATCGTAAAGGATCATTGCCCGAAAATGTTCCCTTTCGAGCTCCATTCTAGACAGCCGAATACTGCTCACATCAACAAACAAGCGAAGGCGATCCGGCCACGCCGATAAGCAAGTTGAAACTTGCTTCGCTTCTTCGCTCTGGATACCACTACCGAACGCAATTGTTGGAATTCAAATACTGTGCCACAATAATGCGTATCTCAAAACTTTCGAAGTGGCCCTCGTACGCACACACCTTGCAACTGAGTTGAAACAGAACAGTCCGGCTATTACGAAGAAACTGGAGGACAAGAGAAAGAAAATAATTTATGTTAGCTGAGGTATAGTTTTCAAATTTCTGCTCCTTCTACAACTAGATTTCTGATCCAGCGTTGCCAATAAAAATTGGGTAATTATAGGTGGTAGAAGTTCAATGTCAGTAGAAATCGCAGCACCTGATCAAACTTTCGATTATCCAATTTGGGGCCTCATGGACCATAGTGAATGAATCACGGATGCTTTGGCCCGGGATTGCGTCACCTATTGAAATCTTTTTGATTATGCTTATTCAGGGGCCATGCACGCTGGTGCGAATGAGTCAGAGGTACCTTGGCCCTGCTATGACGTCATTGAATTGGGAGTTTTGGATCAGATGTTATGGTGATTCTTTATATAGTATAGTATCGTCACTATTCTCACTTCTCACAGTATAGTCACTATTTATATAGAGTTTCAATGGTATGAACCATATAGCAGTAAAACATGAGATCTAAGAACACTTGGGTGAACTAATGTTGCTCCTGAGATGCGTGAAACCTCTTGTCTCGTCTCGAATATATAAAGGTACTACTCGTGCCGACTCTTGTTTCCTTTTCGAGACGAGAAAGTGCAACGCTAGTTTTGAATGGCTTAGAATGTAAAAGTCGTGTCCTCTTATACTGTTTGTCTCTCTCAGTTGCATGGTAGACGTAGCCTTTTAGAAGTAGGCCTAGTTATCAATTCTGTCTTCGTTCTTTACATTTTTTTTTCAAAATAGGCATATTGAAAAAATCGAACAATAATACTCTAATTTTATGTGCAATTATTTAAGACTTAGAAAATATTGAATAGTGAATTTTTTTTTAAGTTTCCTTGAAATCTACTGTTTTCAGGCCTCTCCTAGAGGGGTAAAATAGGCACACGAGGAGAGGGAAATCTGCAGTTTTATTTATCGTGACTGTTATTTTAGGCATCTTTTCTCATCATTCTTGTAAAGTATTAATATTTCATAAATTGACCACCAATACATTTATAAACGCTTGCGTTACATGGTGTTGAAACTGTATCCTTGCAACATCCAGAAGGAAAGAGAGTTTATGGGTTTCTTAACACTAATACCATTATCGTTAATTCAATGCACTGACGTACAGATAATTTAATCAAGAGCGGATTTTTGAATGCCCAACCTTATATCGTTTCAAGACACGCGTTACTTTTGTGTACAAATCTGTATATGATTAATTATTATTTTTCAGTAATATTTTATTGAACGTGTAAGAATAGTTTAGTTGGATACTTTGGAGTTTAGCGTATCTTTCAGCACCGATGGTATATGAGACGTAGACCTAGAGCTTAATATGGAATCTGAACCACATGAGCTCCAACCGGGAATTAAGCCCAAGAATCCCACACCGAAGGCGTACGAGCTAACCATATGTCTACCAGGCAGCTGTAACAAATAGTTTAGAGTTGGGTTTAAAATCTGAAATGTGTCATATTAGACATGAATAAACAATTATAGGTTTGCTATTAATTAAGAATTAACTTGAGGAACTGATGATTATGTTGTTACTTGCTTTCATATTTTAAAAATACTTCACCTAGATCCAAGGGCGCCGATTTCTCTAACTTTGGGAGGGGCCCATACAGATGTGTGGTTGGAGACAAGGGTCTAAAAAAATATATACGAGAATTTTAAGAGAAATTTAATTTAAATTATACCAAATATTGCATATTCATAAAAAAAATACATGTAACAATACATGTGAAAATAAAAAATACATATTCATAAAAATACATGGGGCCAACATAAGCATTTGGGGTCCCGAGCTCCCACAATCGGAGACCTTGTCTTGATCCACAATACCTTTCTTGGGTACGACCTTCAATCAAGTTAATTAGCTATATTTTTTTATAAAATAGTGGGCATGGTGCCTCAGATGTAAAAATAGGGGCATGGTAAGGCGCTTACCTCTGGTATACAGGGTCCCTGGTTCGATCACGGGTCAAGTATGTTTGTGGTGGACAACATTGTGTCCGTGGATTTTCTTGGGTATTTCCGTTTTCCAGGGCCGGATTAAGGGGAGGCTCAGGAGGGCTATAGCTCCGGGCCTCCTCTCTGATTCAAATTTCAACTGGCTATCTAAAAAGAATAATGAAGATACAGTCATCATCATCAAAACAAAATATGACCAGAAATATGAAACATATTCATTTAACTCTCCTAATATACTTTCACAAAAATGTATTAAGTGAAGTCAACAACGGCCACATATTTTTTCAAGCCCCGGGCCTCCAGATGGGTTAATCCAGCCTTGCCGTTTTCTCCCACTTTCTGATTTCACCAATTCTTTCATTATCATTCACTTGCTTTAACCATCGTCTCCTTTAGCCTAAAGGGCATAATAGTGGATATTAAACTGAAATGATTTTTTAAAATCAGATAATTCATGATAAGGGCACTCGTCTATTAAGATCCTGAAGGAATCCAATTGTTGTTGCGCTTGTTGTCATCAAAGAGGGCCTTGTTGTTTCACAATCAGCATTAAAAATGGAATGAAATTCTAAACCAGACTAGGGAATGATATGTCATCTGTATTTAGCAAATACGAGCTATAAAAAAAATTGAATCTAAAACTTACAGATTCTCCCCCTTCTGGCATTCATCCAGAAAATTTTCTCCAAAAGGGTAAGATCAAAATGTGATTATTTCCTAAAGGTCATGCCCTGCACAAGAATGATATGAAATAGTGATTTACTTACCTTATCCCTTTCCCTCTCGAGCTCCTTCGTGGCTAAGCGGTTATCGTACGCTCCTTTGGCATGGAAAACCCGGGTTCGATTCCCGGCGGAAGCTTATGTGGTTCGGATTCCACATTAATCAGTAGGTCCCATCTCATATAACCTAGCTACTGAAAGGGACGATAAACTCAACAAACTCAACTCCCTTTCCCTCTCCCTGAGAAATATGTGTGAAAGAAACTCTGCTTATGAGTTCCCATAATTCACCACACTTCTCTCATACTTTTGCGGAAAGGGAGTTTAGCTTCTCTTTCAGCATCGAAGATATTAATGTATGTGACGTGGGTCTATAACCTAATGACAAATCCGAACCACACGAAAAAATGAAATCTTTCAGTTTTACGTCCCTCGATTATGCCGGTTAGGCTAAAGGAGACGGTGCTTATAAGAAATGAATAAAATAGTGGAATGAAGGAAGTGGGAGAACCCCTGAGAAAACCCACGAGCACGGTGTTAGTGCACCACAAAGTCCACACGGCGCGAGGTGGGACCAGGAACCCCAAGCACCAGAGGTGAACGCTCTACCACTTTTTTTTATTTGCCATTTGCAGTCCACTGAGCCACCGCACCCCTCTCGAACCACAGGAGTTGCCACTGGAAATACAACTCGAATCTCCCGTGAGGAGAACCAAAATTGCGCGTAACGTTTATTATTATTATTATTATTATTATTATTATTATTATTATTATTATTATTATTATTATACAGTTTATTAAAAATATATGTAATTCTCAAAATCTGGATAGACAATTGCGCCTTGCTCTCCCCAAATGCCACTCCTACACAAGAAAGTCCGAGACTACGTTTGATGTTGCTGGTATTACGTATTTAAATAATTAGTAAGAATGTAAATAACGTTTATTATTTTTTTTTTGGCGTTTAATAGTCATGTAAAAAAATGAGAAGAAAAAGAAGACCACTTGTTACTCTTTAACAGTTTCAACGTGAACTCTTAGCAAAACGCTTTAATAAAACAGAAAAATTCAAAGAAATAAACAATATCTGTATCTGTTCTTGTTCTATGTGCAATATTATCTCTGCCTTATCAGGAAAAAATGGAACTTTGTAAACATGTTTCAAAACATTACAATCCGTTCTTTTGCTTCTACTCATTCCAATTTCCCACACCACCACACTGCAGCAACTTATCAGGCGATAAGAGTGGTTTGACAACTTTGGGTGAAAGGAGGAATCGAGCTGGAGAGCCATTTGAGAACTCAGAATTATTCTCACTCATTGGAACCAAAGAATTCGATCTAGAGAGGAATAAGTCCTTGTTTGGAGGAACCAAATCGAAAAAACTATGGAATCATTTAACTTTGCGGAACCAAAGGATTCGGTCCGGAGGAACGAATCTTTCTTCGGAACGGATCCAAAGGAATTGATTCCGGGAAAGGCACCAAACTGCCCATCCCTATATTCTACCTTTGAAGCATAGGCATACAATACCCATTCATGCTTCTCTAAAAATACATACTGTTTAAAGAACAAAACGGTAATGTAATAAAGTCGCACGGTCACGGTCACGGTAATGTTGAAGTTGTATGCAGAGTATCGGGCCAAAGCCCCTGACTCTATGAGTAGAATGAAAGAGATCAAAATACAGAGGTACAGGTGAAAAACTGGGTATTACTATTGAGTTGGTAGGTATGGTAGGCTACATCTGCAACTGTCGCAGAGTGGCTGATGGTGATGTTTTTAATTAATTATTTTTTTTTTGCTAGCCGCAGGCTAGCACCCTGTTAGAGGGCTACACCCTCTTTAAGGGGGGAGAGTTAGTAAGGATTAATGGATTGAGGATTAATAGGCAGATGGGCTAAGTGATTTTATTTATTTATTTATTTATTTATTTATTTATCATAGAATATCTGGACATTATGACCTTTGCGATCATAATCATAAATTTAGGAGGTGTAAACTACTTAATTATATAATTATAAATTGACGTTACACATTGTTATAAACATATAGAATGAATAAAAAGTGAAATAACAAGTATAATGAGTGAAAATATAAAGAAAGTGATCATAAACATATAAGGAAATAAATAGGTAGAAAAAAAATGCATGAATACTTAAACTCCGAACACAATTATATATATGATTTGGTGATTGAGAAATCCTGATAGATTAGACTACTGACAATTATAAGTTATAGTAAAAGAGAATGAAGGTGAATAATGGGATGAGGTGCAATACACGGGACAAACACAAGGGAAATTAGTATGACAAATGAGGTTATCTTCTGCCTAGAGGCTGCTCTAGGCTGATGAAGACGGAGGGAAGGTCTGGAGAAAAGGTTCACCTTTTCTTCTAGCAGAAGCGTGTCAAAGAGCAGCTTGTTTTTGGATAAGGATCGAATGTTTAGAAATAAGAACACAATACCCATGATATGAAGTATGCAGAGGTAGTTAGATGTCGGACGGAAGATTTGTTGTGTGAAAATAGACATCGGTGTTCGAGTACGTAGCATTAAAGGAAGCATGGAAGATGATTCGGGCGGCATGAGTAATCTGTTGTAAGATATGTGGTCGGATAAAAGGATGGATATTTTGTAAGGCGAGAGTTGTGAAAGCCAGAAGTTTATCGATAGTGACTGGTGTGGATTCCACTGGAAAGTCTGTGTTGGTGGATGAATCAAGTGTTCGTAATGGAGCTACTAATTCAGGATGTGAAGTTTCTGGTGGAGATTTCCCTTTGCACTTGTAACTATAAGTGGGATGCTGGTCGTTGCAAGTAGCGCATCGAGGTGGTAGGTTTAGATTAGTACATGAACGAGTAGGATGAGTGCCACTACAGTAGCCACAGACGGCAGTGTTACGACAGTTTGCAGTTGTGTGTTGGTTATAAACTTGGCATTTATTGCAACGAATCGGTAACGGAGGTGAAGAACGAGAGGGTTCGACTCGATGTCGTTGCTTATAGATGAAAGCGCCATTGGCAAGTAGGGTATCGATTGTTTCTTGGGATGAAGTTAATATCCGCACCATAAAGGTCGGTCTTTGATCATTGCGAATTCGAAGTGCTTTCGTGATGGTAAGTCCCTCTGCCCGCAACTCTTCTGAAATTTCCTCGTCTGTATACGACGGTTCAACTCCCCTAATAACCACGGACAAAAGGGGAGGCTTCTTAGGAGGTGGTGGTTGTTTGCGCCGAGATGAACTAAGAGTTTCCATTGTAGCGTTCTTGCCAAAGATTTCAAACGAGGCTTTGTTGCGTACAGTGATGGCAAACTTGGGATCAGTTGATTTCAGAATGATTCCGTTGCGAGTCTTAACAACTCGAGTGACGTTTATGCTTGGAAGATACTTCCGTAGCTGGAGAACTACAAACTTAACATTTTCGAATTTCGGGTCAAAATTCTGGAGTAAAAATGAATGTAGCTGATTTTCGGAGGATGGAGTAATCATAGGTGATTGTGAAGATGTGTGCGCAGTTTCCAAATCCATAGCATTAGATGCTGACGATGTTTCTGACAAATGTTGTCTCTTAGCCGGCGGTGAGTTTCTTACACGCTCAGCATAATTCCCAGTGCGAAGTGGCGATCTTGATCGACTGGAGGCGTTCGAGATGGTGGAGGCATTGGAGTGCTCTGAGGCTCTACGATGTCTGCTGCCCTCTTTCCGTCTTTCCACCTTCGTGGCTTGAGCCGGTGGAGCGAGAAAGACTGGGGGTAATCCTCCGTGACGACCATCCATCGAAGCCCCGGTGATCTGAGGAGGATCCGCCATGGAGATCAACGGGTGGGCCGAAGCCCAAACTTAAGGTACTAAAGCAGTGTACAATGATGTGATGAGAGATGATGAAGGTGAGGTGACCCGTTTTGATAGCCACCAAGGTAGGAGGAAATTTCCGGACAGACCCGTAGCTCTGTACACCCTTGGCTTGATCAGTCTGGAGAGCAGAGCTCGTAGGAATGACGCAGAAAAGTCTCCGGGATATGGAAAAGGAAGGTTTCCAAAGGCACAATAGCCACGCTATTGCGGTTGTCGCTAGCAGAAAATCGCTTGCGACCGAAAGTATGATGTGATGTTTTTTTTATGCTAGCCCTAGGGCTAGCTACCCTGTAGAGGGCTACACCCTCTTTTAGGAAAGGGATGGAAAGGAATGAAGGAATTGAAGGTTATAATCGTTGGGCTAAGAGATATTTCTTTATTTATTACTGTATATGTTTGGTCATTATAGTCTTTGCGACTATAATCATTTTATAGGTTAGGTAATTAACAAAATTATATAGTTACAAGTACAATAATTATAATTAGAATAATACAAAACAATTTGTGGAAATAATGCAATCTATATATAAATGAATTTGAGGTATGAGATGAGGTGCGATGCACGCCACAACACATAGGGACTGTTAATATAGACAAATATCCACCGGGTTATCTTCTGCCTAGGGGCGACGCTAAGCTAATGTAGACAGAGGAGGCCCTGTTAGATGACAGAGGAGTTACTGTGCTTGATATGACGGGTAGATATGCGGTAGATGGACATGAAGGCGGTGATCTTGCACAAGTGCGAAGTCTGGATGATTAGGCGGTAAGGTATAGCAATAGAGTGTGAAGAGTAAATTAAGAGGGAGATGGTAATATCGAGTTCGAACAGATGATAGAGCAAGGTAATGCATGGTTTCGAAAAGCAATGGTTGTTCTTGCTGGAAGCGAATGGTGATGAACTTTCGGCGGAGAGATTCAATGTGATAAAGCAAGGTAGGGAAGGTTATTAGAGAATACAAGTAGCGAGTCGGACTAGGAAGAGAAATACGATGAGCGATACGAAACGCGTGGCGCTCGAAGGTTGCCAGTTTGAAGTAGAATGAAGGTGGTGCTGATATCCAAGCAGTGAATCCATAGGTAAGTACAGGACGAAGAAAAACCTTATATGTGTTTAGAACGATGTGTGATGTAAGTCCCCATGTCGTGCCAGTCAGACGTTTGAGAAGATTGAGACGGTTATAGACTTTAGTTTTTACGTAGTTCAGATGAGGAGTCAAAGTAAGGTGTTGATCAAATATAATGCCAAGATAAGTTACTGTTTTGCTGAGACGAATTGGCGAATGCTGAATGGAGAGAGAGAGGAGTGATGGATTTCTATGGATTCTGGAGCGTTTGCGTGGTGGAAGAAATACGATGGCCTGTGTTTTTGAAGCATTTATAGTGAGCTTCCATTTTCGACACCACTGAGAGAAACGATCAATTGATTCTTGTAATATTAGGTTGATGTGTCTGATGGTACGGCCGAGAGCGAGGAAGGCAGTATCATCGGCATATTGAAAAGTGTGTACGTCTGCGGGCAGAGTTGGAAAGTCGGAAACGAATAGCAAGTACAGCAAGGGAGACAGAGCTGATCCTTGAGGGACGCCAGAATGTAAAAATATTGGATGTGATAAATGATTGTTAATATGAACATAGGTAATACGGCAGACTAAAAATTGATAGATAAAACGGATATATGGTGATGGCAATTTAAGTTTAATGAGTTTGAAGATTAGGGCGAGATGCCAGACTTTGTCAAATGCATTTTCTAGGTCAAAAAGCACAAGACAAGATGGTCGCACAGAATTATAATGATTTGTGATAAGGGTACTTAGTCGTTGGAGCTGATCATTGATGGAATATGACGGGCGGAAACCGGCTTGGAAAGATGGAATGAGACTGCGTGCACGGAGATAAGGATGAAGCCTATTGACTAGAATGCGTTCCAGTACTTTGCTAAAAGTCGAAGTGAGCTGTATAGGGCGGTAGGAAGAAACGGCGTTCGGTGGTTTATTCGGTTTTGGGAACATGAGCGTTTTTGACATCTTCCAGTCGGCAGGAAAAAAGCCTGTTCGAAGGATGAAAGTGAAGATAGAGGCCAATAAAAGGAGGAGGGAGGGCGGACTTTCCTTGATATGGCGATAGGTAATTGAATCAAAACCGAGAGCAGAGTTTCGTTTAGTCTGGACAACGGAAGTGATATCGGCAACAGTGATGGGAGAAGTGAGTTCATTAGGCGGCAATGTATGACTGGCACTAGGTTGGAAGAGAGGACTCGCTGTGTTTATTTTATCTGCTGGATGAGAAAAAATATGACCAGAAGGTTGAGGAGTGAAGATGTCCTGGAGGTAGTCGGCAAAAGCATTAGCCTTGTCTTGGTCAGAGGCAGCTGGACTATTATTGATGATGAGTGGGTAAGGGGTTTTAGTGAATTTGCCACAAAGCGCATTGAAACGTTTCCAGTAACGTGATGGATGTGCTGTGTAGGCGAGAGTGTTACAAGTTTTAATCCATTGGCGCTTTTTGTATGCTTCAAGATAGTTTTTTACGGAACGTTGGAGCTGATTGTGAAGGCGTAGAGCTTCAGGATTTCGTGTCCGAACGTAGTCACGATATGCTTGGCGGGAGCGTTTGATCTGAGCGAGGTAGTGCGGAGGCAATTTAGGTTGGTATGGAGTAGAACTGGAAGTTGGAATGTACAATTCAGATGCACGGGTGATTTCGGAAGTGATTGTAGTGACGTGTGCATAGAGTTCGTCAGATGATATAGGAGGGTGGAGATCTGCAACAGCAGTCGTAAGATACCGCCGGTAGTGTGAGTGGTGATATGGTCTGTAAAGCGTGTGCGTTCATTCGGAGTGCGACTATGAAAGTTTATATCGGCGAGAATGATGAAATGTTTATAGGTATTAGAAATATGACTGAAAAATTCAAGTGGGATGGGGTGACCGGGTCGAACATAGATAGTAGCAAAAGTGATGATGATTGACTTGAAGTACAAGGTAATGATGAGATGCTCAGGGAGGTGTGGAACAGGACAAATGTGATGGCGAGATGGTATGTGATTGCGAAAGCCAATTGCTACTCCCCCATTGGCCCGTAATGCAGGAGCTGTATTATCATGACGAGTGATTATGTAGCGAGGAATATTACATATGGTAGACTTGGTGAGAAAGGTCTCATTCAGCAAAAATACAGAAGCGTGTTCTTCGAGTAACAGTGCTTCGAATAGAAGTTTGTTGGTAGGTAATGAGCGAATATTCATGAAAAGGAAGACTAAATCCATGATGATGTGTAAGTTAAACAGTTGTTTCTTGACGTGAGGTATGGAAATGAACATAATTGTTGGTGTAGGTGGCGTAGAAATTGACGTTGAAGACAGATTTAGCTGCTTTAGTAGTTTGTTGTAGAATATGATTGCGTTGAAATGGATGAATGTTTTGTAGGGCGAGCGTGAGAAATTGAAGAAGCTGCTGTATGGTAACTGGATCTGTGGTGTGGAGATTGGTTGGAGGTGAAGCGTCTGGCATCCGGAGCGGAACGACTAAATCAGGATGTTGTTGATCAGGTTGAGGTTTATTTTTGCATTTATAACTATAGGCCGGATGTTGGTCGTGGCAAGTGGGACATTCAGGTGGCTGCTGAAGATTAGTGCAAAGGCGCGTATGATGTGGTCCTGTGCAATGTCCACAGACTGGCGGATTTTTGCAATTAGCAGTGTTGTGGTCATTGTATATTTGACAGTTTTCACATCGCACAGGAAGAGGAGCTGGAGTACCTGACGGTTCAACCCTGTAACGACGTTTGTAAATGTATGCGCCAGTAGTGAGCAATGTGTCGATCGTATCTTGTGAAGCTGTAAGAACGCGCACCATGTATGTTGCCCCTTGATTGTTCCGTATGCGGATGACTTTGTGAATGTTATGTCCCTCATGTTGAAGTTCTTCATGAATTTCGGTGTCTGAATATGTTGGGTCAACTCCCCGGATGACAACAGACAGAAATGGTGGGCGTTTTGGTGGTGGTGCTTGTTTCTGTCGTGCAGAGGAGAGAGATGTAAGACTGGCGTTCTTCCCAAAGATCTCAAACGAGGCCTTGTTTCGAACGGTGATAGCGAACTGCGGGTCTGTGGACTTTAAGATGTAACCGTTACGAGTCTTGATGACTTCTGCTAGTGGAATGCTTGGTAGATACTTCCGTAGTTGTAATGTGATGAACTTCTCATTGCTGTACTTTGTGTCAAAATTTTGAAGTAGGAATGAATGAAGAATGTGGCGATTATGAAACTGATTATTGGTGAGAGATGTTGGAGAGTTTAGAATAGTTGTATTGCTATTCTCAGCGGCTGCATCCATATCAGAAGTTGCTGAAATGTTGTCTCTGTGCTGCTTCTTCGACTGATGACGAGGCTGCTTGATAGTATCAGCATACAATTGTGAGTTTCGTGGGGACCTAGAACGGGTGGAGACATTTGAAGCTGATGAAGCTGTAGAGCTACCGGATATGGTTCGCTGCCGGATGCCAGTGTCCTTCCGCTTGACCACCTTCGTGCTCGAAGCGGTCGGAGTGACAAATACCGGAGGAAGACCACCGTGCCGTCCATCCACCTGTGGTCCAGAAGCAGCTTGATCTGCCATAGCAGAGACCGATAGATTTCGAAAGAGCCGTGAGACCCGAAAATGATGTGTAGTGAATTATGAATATGATGAAGGTAGGACAACCCGTTTGGATAGTTGCCCAGGAGGAGCGGCTCCTCTGGCTCGATCCGTAGATCCGGACGCCCTTGGCTTGATAAGTCTGACGGACGGATCTCTAGAAAGAAACAGAGGAAGAGGCTCAGGATATGGAAAAGGAAGAATAATTCAAAAATCGTCACCATATGCAAGGTAACGCTTCAGAGCAAGCTCTGGGTAAGTATGATGGTGATCACGGTCACGGTCACGGTAATTTTCAAGTTTTGAGTAGAGTATCGGGCCGAAGCCCCTGACTCCATGAGTTAGATGGTATAAAAGATATATGCAACATGTGCAGGTGGTTTGTTGGGTAGTACTATTGTTTTGTTAAGCGTGGTAGACTACATCGGCAACTGTCGCAGAGTAGCAGATGATGATATCAGTGCGATCGCTGGAAAGATATTAAATGCGTGGCGTGCGATAGACATTTCGTAGAGCGAATTCGGTGCCGATGTTAGTTATTGCTGGATTAATGTGTCGGGGTAAAGTACGCCAGAACTTACTGTGAAGATGTCGCAGTAGTTCTCTAACAGTAGGAAGTTCCAAATCTTCCAGAATTTGTCTGTTTCGCGTATATCTGTCGTGACCAGTGATTATACGACCAGCTCTAGTTTGCACACTTTCAAGTGTTCGACGGAGACTGTATGAAGCGTGTTGCCAAGCAGGGCATGCATATGTGAGGGTGGACAGAACTATCATCTTAAGTATGTGAACGCGGACCTCATGAGAAATGGAACTGCAGCGGAAGATGGGATATAACGCTGAGATTTTTCGTAAAGCTCTTTGCTTGATGTTGCTGATATGTGCAGCGAAAGTTAGCCCACGGTCTAAGGTCACTTCCAAGTATTTGGCGTGGGTGGCGTGAGGAATAAGTGCGTTCTCATAGATAAGGTATCGAGGGACGCGGATGCGTTGTCGGCTGTGGATGACAGCACAACTTTTGTCTGTATTTACTTTAATCCTCCAACGTCTTGCCCATTCCTGAAAACTTCTTAGTTGTCTTTGCATATAGATGTAGCATTGTGTAAGAGAGCTACTGGTCGTAAAAAAGGCAGTATCATCGGCATACGTTGCGAGAAAGCAATGTGGTAGGGTCGGAAGATCTGCTGTATACAGAGTATATAAAAGAGGTGAAAGTACAGCGCCCTGTGGAACACCTGCTTTGATAGTCCTAGAGGAGGATTTGACACCGTCAACAGACACATGAAATTCTCTGCCAATGAGGTAAGAACGAAGTAAATGCAGAAGACGATCTGGAAGACCCTGGGTGTATAGTTTATATAATAGCCCTGCTAACCAGACTTTATCAAATGCTTTGGAGACATCCAGATATACTCCAAGGGTGTGTTGTTTTCTGTTGAAAGCCACTGTTAAGTGATCTACTACGCGTACGAGTTGCGTAGTAGTACTATGTTGTGCACGAAACCCAAACTGATGGGATGGTATGAGATCGTTATTGACTATATGCTGTCTTAGCCTCCAGAGTAACACACGCTCAAATAATTTACTTAAGTGTGACAAAAGACTGATCGGCCTATTATTTTCCGGGAGCAGCGGATTTTTTCCAGGTTTGGGTATGGTAATGATTCGAGCTTCCTTCCAGGTCTTTGGGAAGTAGCATAGTTGAAGGATGGCATTAAATAAATAAGTTAAGAAGACCAGTAATTTCCTTGTTGGGTGTTTCAGTATCTCAGTTCGAATCCCGTCAGGCCCAGATGCTGTCCTTGCCGGCAGACGTTTGATGTGTCTTTCTATTTCCCGAGGTGTTACTAAAGTGATATCATCTGTGGGGTTTTGTTTACTTATGGCATATAAGGTGGTTCGAATGTGCTGTTGGAAATAAGGATCGAGAATAGCTCTGTTGGGCTGGAACTGCTTTTCCAAAGAGTCGGCGAAAATATCCGCTTGCGACTGAGGGTCTTGAGTCAGTCCTTGGGGTCCTTGTATGACTCTAGCTTTTGAAGCGTTTGTAGTACGTTGGAATGCTTTGGAGTACGTCCAGATTTTGCGATCATTTACTGTAACATTTCGAAAAGTGTCTTCCCAGTATTGTTGGTTTTGTCGCATAGTCAGTATCTTGAGCTTTGCACGCAGTTTGTTCCATAGTGTCTTATATGCTGGATGTAGTGTGTGCTGCCATCGACGCCTAGCCCAGCGTTTTAGATGGATATACAGTTGTAGATGAAAACTGTCGCATTGACCGGTTTGGGTTGAAGAGATTTTGATGGTGGTGCTCGCTGCCTCTGCAGTACGAAGTGCGAAAGTGACGTGAGAAACTGCTTGTTCGATGTCCTCAATAGTGGCTGGTCTATCTCGTAGATCGATCATATTGTTTAATTCCTGTTTAAATACATACCAATCAGTTTCTGTTGTTTTGATGAGAGGGCTGGTATGTGCGAGGGTGCGGTGTGAAACGTGGAAAATGACAGGATCATGATCAGAGTCTAAATCCGAGATGACATAGGGATGTACAGTAAAGGATACATCTTTGCAAATAGCAACATCAAGAACATCGGGTTGACCACCGAATTTTGGATGATAAGTCGGGTCTCGTGGAGCACTGATAATGAAATTAGACGTTAGGATATATTGGTGTAAGGCGTCCCCTGCGTTGTTAGGTTTAATTGAGTGCCATTCGCCATGCTTAGCATTAAGATCTCCAGCCAAGATGACTTTTGGTCCTAAGCTAGCTATGATATCAAAGTCTGTGGGCTCTAGTTGCGTGGCTGGGGACCTGTACCCAGTGACCAATATTAGTGGAATACCTGGAGTTATTAGCTCAACAGCAAGGGCTCCAAAGTAAGTAGGGGTGGTATTGTAATCAACCTCACTGGGAATGACTTTTTGATGATAAGTAACAATCCTCCTTTCTGTCTACCCACTCTATCCTGTCTGTACACAATGTAGTTAGGTAAGCGCCAGCTAGTGATTCGAGCAGTAAAATGCGTTTCTTGTACAAACATAATATCAACTTTATGTTGGATGAGAAATCTAATAAGTAGCTGTTTCTGCCCTTCAAGACCATCTGCATTCCACGTAGCAATAATAAGGGAGTGATGGAGAACCTTGGATTTAGAAGCAGCCATCGTCAACCATTTCCGCTATAGTTTCTATTACAACTGCAGCCTTAGAAGCTGAATCGACTGCTTGTCGGAATCGTGTAATCCCACGTTTAATATGAGTTATTATTTTACGGAAAGGTAATTCCTTGAGGAAGGAAAGAACGGACTTTAAGTCCAGATCTTCTTTAGAGTTCCCTTGATTGAGTGCAGAAGTTGACTCGATGTTGGAAGAAATGGGAGCTTCAGGATCATTTTCTGTAGTCATTGGCTGGTTATTAACAGAAGTGGGAATAGAGGTTTTCTCTGTAGTTGGTTGTTGTAAATTTTTCTTGGGTGCTTCTGGGTGTTTCTTGGGCTGCTGTGCCGGTAATTTTAGTGCTTCAGAGTAAGACTTAAATACCGGGCAACCACGGTAATTTGCCGGGTGATCCCCCTGACAATTTGCACAAGTGGCGGGTGTTGATGTGCCTGGTTTACTGCAAGACTGTGTGAAATGCAGTTGTCCACATTTGAGACACCTCGGGTGAGCTTGGCAGGTATCTTGAGAATGCCCGAAGCGTTGGCACCTGTAACATTGCAGCACTGAAGGAGGCTTATAGGGTTCGATCTGG
Organism: Thermobia domestica; assembly: GCF_964235325.1. Classification (NCBI taxonomy): domain Eukaryota; kingdom Metazoa; phylum Arthropoda; class Insecta; order Zygentoma; family Lepismatidae; genus Thermobia; species Thermobia domestica. Next base: position 337,981,845 of record NC_137456.1, on the reverse strand, counting down.
ACCTTGTAGTACAGCAAGTTATTAATTGCATATATTTCTTTAACAGCTGCAGTTCTCTCCAAAGCTACCAAGAACAATGGCATCATTATTTTCTTATCATCAGTCTTGCTTTTGCGAGACATTTGGTGGACACTTATTGGTTTGAAGCCTAATCGTGTAAGTTCTTCCTTCAGGTCATCTAATTCGGTGTCAATAGGCAGTTTACGGACAACTACCTTTATGGGCCTTTCATTTTTTGCTACTCCTGTGGCATATTCAGTTTTTGTTTGCTCACAATAAGCTTTGATAGCGTTATAGTCATCTTTGGTAGCCGCTTGAATTCGGATGCGCTCCTTATTGGGCTGAGCTAAGGGAGGCTCCTTCAATGCTCGCGACAAGGTCTTTATAAATGTATATGTGTTCGTTATGCCGTATATGAAAATCGGAGGCGGCCTGAAACTGGAGAGCTTGTTAGTCGGTGCATTGTTGTTGCTGGTACTAGTATTATCTGCTTGTTCAGGTGACAAAATATCGAACCTATTACTGGTGGGAAGAGGTGGATATTCTTGGGTGCTATTAATTAGTTTTTCTGCCTTGTTGAGGTTCTCCAAAGAAGACCTTCGTCGCTTGAGTGTTCCCACCACTGTGAAATCCATATCGTCAGTGTTATGGGACGTTGATGGCTGCGAATCACTTGAATGTTTAAGTGTAGTTGTCGTTTTCACTTTTTGCTTCGCTGGAGCGGTTGATTGCTTCTTCTTGCCTAAAGGCAGAAGAAAATCTTCCGGTTTATACGTTGATCTTATTATTTTGCCCCTGATACTAGGATTTTTGGATGATTGTGTCTTCTTCTCTGTCTTGACTGGGGGCTTCTGAGAAGCCATCTTGATAGCGAAAGTGGGAGATGACGCCAGCTTACCACTAAGGAGGGTAGTGGAGTACTTACGAAAAGATATGTTCTTAGAGCGTTGCTCTAAGGTTGTACTTTAATAATACTATGGCTTTTCCTCCGAAGAGGAAGCACAAAAAAATGTAATCGTTAGCCGGTAGAGATGCCTGAGTCGTCAACTGGTTTGTTCAACTACCTCTGCCTCCGAAGAGAAGAGTATCAAAATAAGTCGTTAAGCCTAAAGAATAGCAAGGTCGTCTAAAGATAAGATCAATTTAGTGTGTCCGCCTCCGTAGAGGCACAAAACAATTCGACGGTTGTTTCCTTTACCTCGATGAGGTAAGTAATCCAACCGTATGCAAGATGTTCGCGAATAAAATTCAATCAAGGGGGATGGAAAACCCAAATGACTTGTTTATTTTTCTCCGCCAGCTACGGATACCCTATTTTTTTACCTGGTTAGAGATTCCAGGTGGCCAGTTCATGATGGTGATTTTTTTTATTTTTTTACAAGGTTAAACCGGTCAAGGGGTACACCCTTTCTTCGGGATGGGCGTGAAGGGAAAGCTAAAGGATAGGTGAGAGAAGGTGAGGGCTAAGTGATTTATTTTATTTTATTTTATTTTATTTTATTTATTTATTTATTTATTCATTTTCAGTGCATTTTATTTTGGGGTTTGCATTGATTAATGTGGTTGGGTTTCTATATTCTTTATTTCTTTATTTATTCAGAACATCCAATTCATATATCGTACTCTTCAAATATGGAAGGCATCATTTAGGTATCTATAAGCGGTGAGAAATTGAAGCTAGGAGTTCATCCACGGGATAATGAGATGATAGATGAATGCAGTGCAACTAGACAAGACAAAACACAAGGAAAATGGTTAGTAGAGACAAATGCAGGGTTAGCTTCTGTTCTGTGGCAACTCAGAACTAATGAGCACAGATGAGCCTCTGGAGCCACAATGATGAGTACTAGTGCAAAGATGGATAGATGTGCCGTGATAAATGGTCAGGGTGGTAGATGGCAAAATCTTGTTTAGTAGGATCGTTGTCATCAAGGGTATTGGAGTACATTGTGAGAAGATGTTGAAGAGGGGTATCAAGATATTGAGAAGATGTGTCTAGCAGGATGTCTATATGAATGGCGTCAAGAATAAGGGGATTACCTGACTGAATGCCTTTGGTGATGTACTTGGAAGCGGGTTTGTTCGAGATGTTGAAGAATGGTAGGAAAAGTAATTCTCTCGTAGAGTAGTGCGGTAGGGGACGGAAGGCGAATGCGAAAAGCTAGTCGAAAAGCGTGGCGTTCAATGATTTCTAGTCGCTGATACAGTTGTGGTGGGGCAGATATCCATGCAGTATGGCCATGAGTGAGTGCCGGTCGGAGAAACGATTTGTATGTTGTAAGAACAGTTTGTGTATGGAGGCCCCATGAGGTACCTACTAAGCTTTTCAGTAAAGCTAATCGTTTAGTGGCTTGAGTTTGGATCTTCTGCAAATGGGGTTTCCAAGTCAATTTACTATCGAAGATCACTCCGAGATATTTAACATTGGAAGTTGGTAATATGGGAGTGCCTTGAACTGAAAGACGTAGCAAGTTAGGATTTCGACGAATTTTGGAGGGACGTTTTTGAATAATGAGGGTTTGGGTTTTTGAGGCATTGACGGAGAGTTTCCATATGTCACACCAGTTGATAAAAGCATCTATGGCTGGTTGTAGAGTGCGATTAATATGTTGAATAGATTTTCCAAGAGTCAAAAAAGCGGTATCGTCCGCATATTGAAATAAGTGAATATTCGCCGGTAGGGGTGGCATGTCTGTTACGTAAAGTATATACAGTAACGGGGAGAGAACACAGCCTTGAGGTACTCCAGTGTGTAGGAATATAGGATGAGATATGGTAGAATTTATGAGGATATATGCGAGTCTATTGGCAAGGAAGGAATGTATAAGGCGGACATAGCTAGTGGGTAAGTGAAATTTGTGAAGTTTATATAGCAACCCTTGATGCCATACTCTATCAAACGCTTTTTCTAGGTCGAACAGTAGAAGACAAGATGGGTGAGAAGAATTATAATGATTGGTGATGGTGTTACTGAGGCGAAGTAATTGGTCATTCAGACTAATGCCAGGGCGAAAGCCTGCTTGGTGAGTAGGAATGATATTACTATCTGTGAGATGAGCATGAAGACGTGTAACAAGAATTTTTTCAAAAATTTTACTAAGGCAAGAAGTCAGTTGGATAGGCCTATATGAGGAAACATCATGAATTGGTTTGTCGGGCTTAATGAAGAGAAGGACCTTGGAGACTTTCCAATCAGGTGGATAGTAGCCTGTGCGTAATATGAAGGTGTAGATAGATGCTAGGAGCTGTAGAAGTACTGGGGGAGCCGCCTTGATTAGCTTATACGTGATAGAGTCAAAGCCCGGAGCTGTTGAGCGTTTTCGATGGATGATAGCTTGGATATCTGCCGGAAGAATTTCAGAGGTTAGGTTATTATCAGGTTCCAAAATATGTGTACAGTCAGGTTGGAGAAATCGGTTTTGTGGGTCACAAAATCGTGCTATGCGACGATAAATTGGTCTATAACCAGTTGAGGTGGTGGAGTGAATATTTGCTGAAAACAAGTTGCGAAAGCATTTGCCTTCTCGAGATCGGTGTGAAGAGGATGGGTATTGAGCATGATAGGGTAAGTAGGTCGTTGGAATTTTCCAGTAAGTAATTTGAATTTTTGCCAATATTGAGTAGGATTGGATTTAATGGAAAGAGAATTACAGGCTCGCGTCCACTGTCGGCGCTTATAGGCAGAGAGATAATTAGAGACCATTCTGTTCCATTGGCGATGGAGGCGAAGTGCGTCAGGATTTCGAGTTCGTTGATAGTCCCTAAAGGCTTGTCGTGATGCAGTGATGATTTGACGATATTGAGGTGGTACAGGCGGTTTATGAGGGAAACGCATCTTAACAGGTATATGATCTTGAGCTGCTTGTAAGATTGTCTCTTGAATTTTGTCGGTAAGATGGTAAAGATCCTGTTCAGAAGTAGGAGCAGGTACGGAATGCAGTACTCTGGTAATATCTGATTGGTAAGCGTTCCAGTCAGCATGCTGATAGTCATAGTATTTGATAGATTCAGGCTGTCGTGTGGGTTGTATAGGTGAGGTGATATCGATCAAAATTGGAGCGTGATCACTGCCAAAAGGCGGGAGAACACGGATGTTTGCGATATTGAGCGTAGTAGAGGTTATGATGACATCAGGGGTTGTATCGCTGATTGGTCTTGAGGCAGAAGGAAAATCTTTGATTTCAGCTGTCAGGTGATTTTGGACATAGGTTATGAAGTATGTACGTTCTCGATTCGACCGGCTATGGAAGTTGATATCTGACATAATGATATAATGGCGAAAGTGATTGTTGATGTAATGAAAGAAGTCATAGGGAATTGGATGGCCTGGACGAACATAGATAGTAGCTACTGTTATGGTTAGGGATTTAAAGTAGATTGTATTAAGATTATGTTCTGGTAGAGGCTGGAGGAGATTGTGGGGTAACGTATGAGTGCGGACAGGAAGCTGTCGGTAGCAGCCTATTGCTGTTCCGCCTTGCGCTCTGAGGACATTTCTGGCACAGTCATAACGAAATAACTGATATCCAGGAATTTTGAATGGTAAACTGGGTGTAAGAAATGTTTCATTGAGCGCAAAGGCACATACTTGTTCTTCACGAATGAGTTGTTCGAAAACGAGTTTGTGTTTTAAGACGGATCGAATATTTAAGAACAAGAAGGTGAAAACCATAAATCTAAGAGTCCAAGTCATGTTGAGGTTCAATTGGGTGGAAAGTGAAGTGTACGTGAGGTCCTGAGTAGGTGGCTTGAAGCTGGACTTTAAAAAGAGACTTGGCAGTGTTTGTGATTTGTAGTAGGATATGGTCTCTAAGAAAAGGATGAACATTTTGAAGAACGATGGTAGTAAATCGTATCATGTCTTCTATGGTGATTGGGTCTCTAATGGAGTTATTGGTAGGAGTTGATTCGTCGTTTGTACGGACAGAGACAGTTAGATTGGGTTTATCTGGTAGAGGTTGCGGTTTAGCCTTACATTTGTAGGAATAGGTAGCATGAGTTTCGGAGCAGGTATTGCATTTAGAAGCGGCTTGTAGATTGGGGCAGGATTTGGTATTGTGATTGCCAGTGCAGTATCCACAGATAGGAGTTTTGGTACATTGAGCAGTGGTATGTTGATTGTATGCTTGGCAACGTGCACAGCGTACGGATAGAGGAGCCGGAGTTTTAGAAGGTTCTACGCGATGTCTTTTACAATAGATGGAAGCACCGTAAAGAAGGAGGTCATCGATGGTATCTTTAGAATTGGTGAGCACTCGTACCATATAGGTAGGTCCATTTTGGCCGATGATTCGAATACATTTGGTGATTTCATGTCCAGCATAGCGTAGTTCGTCTTCGATTTCTGCGTCAGTGTAGTCTGGAGGTACATCTCGGATGACGACTGAGAGTTGTGGAGGTCGCCGAGGAATAGGCGGTTGTTTTTTGGAGGAAGGTGAAAGGCGTTGCATAGTGGCCTGTGGGCCAAAAATTTCGAAAGAGGCCTTATTTCGAAGTTTTGTAGAGAAGTTGACGTCCGGAGATTTGAGAATAATCCCATTCCAGGTGAAGGTGATGTCAGCAATATCTGCTCTCGGCATATATTTTTGAAGTTGAAAATAGACAAGTTTTGGTGTTCTAAATTTAGTATCATATTTTGTGAGCAGGAAATTATGGATGGTAGGTTTGGTAGAAGCAGATCCGGATGGTCCAGTAGGAACATGTTCCAAGTCCATGTCAGTTAGTTGGTCTGTAGTAGAAGATTGGTTTGGCACATGATAAGTGTAAACTGGAGATCTTGAGCGTGCTCGTTTTTCGGAACTTGTTGATTTGTCAGATGATCCTAATAAAGTTCGTGTTTTGCGGGAGAGGTCGGTGAAATGAGGTTTTTCTTTAGGTTCTGGTTTTGAAGAAGGTGGTCGACATACTCCTGGTAGTTTATGCATGATGGAAACGAGAGAAGACAGTTATAATAGCAAAAACGGGGCACTCAAGGAGTGTTGCCCGTGTATTAAGTTGAGCAAACTGAGTGTTTCGAGGCGATTGTAAGAATAGATGTGGAGAGGAAGCCCACTGTGGCTCTCACTTGAGGCAGCAATACGTCCTCGCGGAGATGTCGGTCAGTGCAAGCACTGGCCCTCCACAAAAAAATTGAGAAGATGAATAGGTGATGATGGCCACGGGCTCCCACTTGAGTCAACAATACGGACTGCAAGGGGATGTCGATTGTCTATAATAGAACAATCCTCCCAAAATGAACAATAATGGTAGAAAATGCTCGCAGAGCGTTACTGATCGTTCCCAGACCTTGAATCGATAATCGATTCTGAATTCTGAGTCGAGTTCTCATGATGGTGATGATGAGTCTTTTCGTTATGTAAACTCGTCATTACTTATTCACTGTGAGCTCCGAAATGAATGGTACAAAGTATTGACAGATTTCACATTATATTAAAAATAGGGGATATAGTATACGAAAGTGCCTCGTTACTTCCCGAGGACGCACGAAGTGCGGTCTTTTACAGATTATTCACTGAACATCTAGGAACTTAAAAATGGGGTAAAAAAGCGAGTGTCGTTCACTTTTGTGGTGGTACGAATATAAAGAACAACGTATGTATTTCACTTTTGGGATCGTACAACTTGTTTATTTTGATGCTCGGTGAACTCTCTTCAACTGTTTGAGAGTTGTATGCAGTAGTAGCAGGTCTACCGTGATTGATTACCAATTTTTGAAGGGTTGTTTTCAAGGGTTGTTTCGTGAAGGTTTGGGCTCATTCCGTAGAGGTTTTTCTGAGCTCGCGGTTTTTTTTTTGTTACTTTCGCTTATTGGTAATTTGCATTTTCGGGATTTTCTTGCGGGCCGTATAACGTCCTGCAGTTCTACACAGAGGTTCCGCCTACATGGGGGTGCCATTTTTTTTGTTTTTTTTTTTGTTTTTGTTTTGGTTCTGCGTATATTGACGGAGCTTGTGCTTTGTGTTCTGCAGGTGGCAGTACGGTAGGAAGAAGATGAAAATGGTGATATTTGTACGTGTAAGTAAGTAAAGTGCGTGGATCGTGAAGTAAATGTGCGATCTTAATCTTTTTTTATATTTGTGCTTTAAAATCTTGTATTGCAGATCTTGTATTGGAGATAATAAGTGATTTTTTCTGTTGATTGATAGTTTAATGTATTAAAATTTCAGCACGTTGGCGGTAAGCATTTCTATGTTGCTCAGTAGGTCATTGTAGGCATTAACGTTTCCACACCTTTATATTTCGTGATTAACAATAATATAGCCCTTGTACTTCGGGCTATATGTGCGCTTTTTCGCTTGGTACTCCCTCCCTAATTTTTATTGCATTCTTAAAATGGCCCTTGTACTTACAGATGTTCTTCTAAGAATGTGTTTTTTTTATATGGTATGCGAAGAATAATAATGTGCCCTTGTACATTTTGTATGAGTATATGTGGGGCATTTGAAACACATATCGCATGTCACGTGCAAGTGGATGCTTCTTACTGTTGCACTATGTATAAAAATGATTTTATTACATGTAGAAGTATTAATAGAACACGGAAGAGACCCAGATCATGTTGTATTCACACTTCATATTGGAGTGTGAATACAACATGATCTGGGTCTCTTGCGTGTTCTATTACCACTTCTACATGTAATAAAATCATTTTCATACGTAGTGCAACAGTAGGAAGTATGCACGTGCACTGGACATAATGAGGTCCTGGTATTCTCTATCGAAAACGAAGATATTTTCCTTAAGATTTCGTAAAAGAATTCTATATTTTTTTTCTGATTGACAATATTTTAGGACTATTTGCAAGATCGTAGGTGCTGTCATCAGGTGTGAAGATGTTAACTACTGAAGAAGTAGCTTTCACGAAACAATTTGTTTTTGTACCCACGAGCACTAACTATATAATGCCGTAGTTCTATCTGAGTTTTACGTTAATGCGACTACATGAAAAACATTCTACACTCGCAACTAAATTTACGGGGAAACTACTTGAATTATGAGCTAGCGGGTACAAATAATCACAATTTTCTTCCATTATTCGTAGTTCACTTACTTCATATTTATTTATTTTTTAATTTTTAATATTTATACGGAAATTCTTAGGGAACTTCGTCTTGACGTAGAAATTAGAATTTGGAAGTGTTCGCCGCAGTCTTAGTCAGGGACGTAATGGAGGGTATACGCGGGTATACGGCAGGGGCAAATCCAGGACCGACTTCTGGGGGGAGGGGGCGATGGGTTGTCATACTGCTACTTTTAAGGGCTCCAAACTTTGGGATGAGTTTTATTTATATATATAAAATAAGAAAGTTTCCTCTTCTGTGGGGGCGATCGCCCCCCCCCTGGATCCGCCCCTGGTATACGGCGTATATCCACCTCTAAGTTTTGGAAACTATCGTATACCCATCTGAAATGTAGGAAGTACGTGGGTATACGCTACATTCGATTCATAGTATCCTGACTTAATTAAGAAAAAAACTACTAATTTTCATGTACCGTATTTAAAACCAAAAGAAAAAAATCACTAAACAACTTGTCGTCAGGCTGTGGTCGCGAATGATGTCTAAATTTTTTAAAAATGTTTGCGTTTTCGGGGTGTGGGAATCGAGTTTTCTGAGAATCCCTTGTATGATGGTAAACGTCACTGAACCTGCAGTGGCTTTTCCTCAATATGTCACATGCGCTGTCCTTACCTCCTGAAAGCTGACCTCTGGTACTATAGTAAAATAAAGACAAGCTGTTTCCAAATGTTTTTCTTGGAATCTATAGAAACCTTTTTGTTTCTAAAGATCATTGGGAGATTGAATTGAGGGTGAGGAGGGTAAAGAGTAGGGCGTATATCCAGGTGGTGACATTAAAGTTGATCTGTTTTGACACAGCAATGGCAACAGTTTTCAGGCCCTCTTTGATCCAAATTGAAAGTCTACATATTGGATACAATTTGAGCAAGGCAATACGTAATGGAACCACTTCCTTTCCAATCGTGTTAGGAGGTTCCGAAAAAATTAGTCTTTACTTTAGTTCAAAGGATAAGAGGAAAAGGAAATGAAATATTTAAGGTTAACGTCCCACGGTTATGCCGGATAGGTGAAAGGAGACGGTGATAATGATAAATGAGTGAAATGGTGGAATGAAGAAAGTGGGAGGAAACGGGAGAACCCCGAGAAAACCCACGAGCACGGTGTTTGTCCACCACAATGTCCACACGGCGCGAGCTGGGATCGAACCAGGGACCCCAAGCACCGGAAGTGAACGCTCTACCACTGAGCCACCGCGGCCCCCAGGATAAGGGGAAATTAAATGAATATATTTGCGCCAACAAATCGTTGGCCCTCACAGAAATAACAAAACAACGTGACCTATCCTCGGTCTAGTTGAAGCTTTCACCGTCCTTCCCTATACTATCAAATACAACAGCGAACTTTGGATTAGTACTGCTCATTTATAGCCGCAATTGACATCAAACAAAGTGGCAATTGATTTTCATAAATACTCAGCAGCTAGTACTAGTAGTAGTTTTTCCGCGAGCTACTGGGCAAACAAATAACAACAAAAGGATGGTGTAAAAATAAACATTTTTCTTTGTTGTTTCGTTTTCGTTAAAAAATATTTGAAGAAAATTTGTTAACAGGAGGAGGTAGAAAACAAAAGTCAGGAATAGCGTATGAGAACGTGGGTCACAGCAATATTTGAACATTTCAGTAGAGCTGTCACTTGTAGTAACCGAACTTCATTTGCTTAGTAGTGTTTAAACTTTCTTTTTGGGTTACGAAATAAGAGTTCTTCGCAATTTGCAAGATATCCAAGAAAGTGTTAGAAACTTGGTTAAAAAGGATAACAGGCAATAACTGTGTAATTCCGTTGACGAAAATGTAAAAGCAAAGATATCAAGTTAATAGGGAAGAAAAATCCAAAGGACAAGTTAATTTGCCAGCTATTTCCTCAGAAGAAGACATAAGTTTATTTATTTATTTATTTATTGGTTTCACATTATGCAGGTTGTTATGGCATCTCCGGCATGATGATGAAGATGTCAGGGGGATAAGGTCATTCGTTAAAGACATTGCAAAGGAGATTAATTGAGGCCGATAAGTTAGGCACTATTCCGATATTTGTGTGGTGCGAATGAAGAAAAACCTGTCAAGATGGCTGAACTGCAAAGAGGTTTCCACACCTTCTTCACGAATTTATTATTATTATTATTATATGAATTTACACCTATAATAACGGCCCAGGTTTAAATTTGGCTGTAAACAGCTGTGTGAGTAATTCTATTTTTGAAAAATGCTTAGCCGGCCATCCTCACTGTTGTTTTCAAGCTTTTCTTTGATAGGTTAAGTGAATGCTGGAATAGTACACCAGCTTATAAGTTGGGGTAGCGCCCTTTTCTAATCCGTTTGTCTGATAATGTGCACAAGATTTAATAATTTAATAAGCAGTGATGGAACACTTTTCAATATCTGAGAAAATATCTGATCACAGAAGTTGTAATTTACCTAGAAGAGCTAGACAAGTGGGTTTTCTTATTTGCTTCCTCTGTTTTAATTTCTAGAAAAAATTAAAAATTCAAATTTGAATTTAAAAAGTGGAAAAGCTCCCATATTTTAGTTTACAACTTTATTTGTATTTGGAAAGACTTTTAGGAGAGCACTTTTTGTCTTTATCTATTTTACGTTTTTTCCCTGGGTATGTAATTGTTTTATTTTATTTATTTAACAATTACCAGCTACAACTAAGAGGCCATTTTATACTGGAGAGCTAACAGCAATAATAACAATGGAAAGGATTTGAGAAGGTTTCGGCCATGGCCTGTTTACGGGGTACTATCTCGGGATTTGCGTGGTAGGACTGTGGAATCGAACCCATGACTTCCCGAGGGGAACGCTCTAACAACTGAGCTAGTTCGCTCGGTAAGATTGTCGTTTCTGATTTTTTCTTTTTGAATTGTTCCTGCGGGAAACTTGAGCCTCGACCCGAAAAAAATTATTGGAGTAAAGTTTTAGATGGGTATATCGATACTACCCGGCTCCAACTTCTGAGCAGGCATCAGGACTTAATTCAGCCATAAATTGGCTTTGAATTGGAAGTACAACCATTTCTTCAACCTGACCTACTTAACGCAGAGAGTTAAATAAGGTCTTAAATTAACCTATGATACTATAAATAATCTTTTTCTTAGTCTCTGGTTGATAGGTTAAATTGTTCGATAACTATTCTCCGAAATGTAGCTCTCCATCCGGGTTTTTATTTTTTGTCACTTCATATACATATCCTGCTTGTTCGAACCTTAATAGTGCAAAAAGTAATAAGTGCTAGAGGAAACGTTGTGGTGAATTTCAGAGGAAACCACACATGTGTTATCAGGAAATACCAAATTCAAGAGTATGGAGAAAGTAGATACAGAATTTCACAAGTTAAGTCAAGGTCTCATAGATAATTGTGGATTAAATGGAGTAAGGTTTAATTAAGTCTTGCATAATCTCCCAAATATCTTGAATGTGGCAGTTTTCGAAAATACGAGTATGGTTTCCCCTTAAATTTACCATCGTACAGCTTCTTTTAACACTGTTAGTCTTTGAGCAATTAATGCTCAAAGTTCAATTTTCTGCACTTTCCCGCGCTCGTAAATCGAAAAGCGTGCTGTTTTCGACTTAGGTGTAATAAACATTTTTTGCTTCTTTTCGTGTCCCGAAGCGATGTAATACGAACTATGAAATACCGTGTATATACATATATTTACATCCGTTAATGATTATGAAACCAAACACTATTCGAAGCTTTCTTGCTCCCACTGGAAAACGTGAACTATATTAATATTTATTTGCATATATTGTTATTGTAGACTGTTCCCATAATGCCCACCAACTTAGATTTTACAAAATTTGAGAAATAAATTTCACTTTTTATTTTGTGGTCAATTTGAAGACATTTTGTTATACTACCATTAAGCAACCCCTATACATCATATTAAAAATCAATCATTATGAAACGATTACATACACAACAATTTCTCCGAAATCTCTACTTTTAAGTAAGTTATGTCAAATTTTAGGGCACTTTTAAGGCTTTTGATATTATTATTATTATTACTGAAGTGTAGTGAGTTAAATGGTTTGCTTTGTTCCTGCCTAGTAGGCACTGTGCTGAACAAACATGTGTGTAGGTTTTCTCCGGATTCCGCTTCCTACCACTTTCTTTATTCCAAAATTTCTTTCATTCCCATCATCGACGTCTTCTATAGCATAGCCGGCATAACCATTACTTAAAAACAAATTTTCTTAGGTCTCTTGTGAGTTCAGTAGCTCTACTTTCTACATGAAGTTTGCCTAGAAACATTCCTCTTAACATTTAGCTAGTTGTAGGGACGTATGCAGAGGGTATGTCCTAATCATCCTGACACTTTTCTGCTAAAGTAAAAAAAAATGTGCGACGTTGATTTGCACAAGCACCTTGACCACTGAACCGCGAAAGCTACGAGGTAAACGATTCGTCTTCAGTCTGGTTACGTTTCGTTTCTGTGCCTCCGCTTGGAAAGTTGTATGTTATGTTTCTTTGATTCAAAACATCTTTCTTATTTCTTTTGTGAATAATTTTCGGCAAACTTTTATATTAATAACTTGTGTTGTTCTTAAACCTTTGAGTCACAAGTTTTTATTTTTCTCGACAGGAAACTACAGATAGACAGATTTAATTCTCATACTTCGCATTTGTTTCAAAGCATTCGCCATTACATGGTCAAAGACTTGTCCGCCACGTTACAGATTAACCAAGAGAAATTCATTTTCCGGTAACGGAAGTTTCACGTTTCGGATTACGGTAAATTATGAAATTCGGTAAAATTCCGAAATTCAGAAAAATTCCGGAATTCAGAAAAATTCCGGAACTCCGAAAGAATCCGAAATTTAGAAAATTCCGAAATTCAGAAAAACCCAGGAATTCGGAAAATCCTGGATTTTTCCGAACTACGGAAGTTTACGAATTCCGGAATTTTTCTGGTTTACTTTCGCAAGTACGGAAAGTAAAAATTTCGGAATTGGCCATCCCTAGTTTATACACAACCTTTCAGAACACTAAACTAGTAGCTGTCTACAAAAAAAAAAAAAAAAAAAAAAAAAAAAAAAACAAGTAATGCAAAGCATTTTGTATCTTGCAATACGTCATGTATTAAAATCCGACAGCAGTTCCAATATCTTACCAGATACTGCATGTAATTAGCTACTGGAAGCTGAGGTGTGAAGAATTGTATTGTGTCTTGTCTTTTTGTGTCTTATACAACCCTGCAAACCACTGAATATCTAAACGGCTTTCGTTAAATCCAAGTTGTAGTACTCACAGTTACATCCGTTTGTGTCTATATGATCGTGTTAGTAAAGCTTACTATATGATAGCGTTAGTAAGTCTTTGTCTGCTCTTCTGTAAAGTTGTGATACAATCTACTACAGGATACAGAACGAATTATCAATTTAACCAAGTTGTTGGATTACTACACATCTGCTTCCGCCTCTGTCAACACTTGTCGATCTCGTTGACGCGAAATATTTACTTTCTATACCCCTTTCTTCGTTTACTGAACTAAACAGTAATTATTGTGAATTATATTACTGCGCATGCCTCGTAGATAAATATTTCTGATACCAATAGTTTCCGTTTTGTTCAAGGTTTGTTCTTTTTCTTATTTCCAGCATGACCCTTTTATTACATTATATAAAGAGCATGTAGGTCTAAATACGTCATGTATTACATAGAATGTAGGTTTAACTCTTCCAGCACAGAAGGAACATGTGATCATAGTATACAACCCACAGAAGTGATACCTGGCAATACAGTGGTCGTACTCCCTAACGACACAGTGGGTGAGCGGTGCCCTCCCCGCTGATCTAGTGACTAACACGTGCGCCTTTGGTGTATGGTGTTCCGAATTCGATGCCCGGCGGGAGAGCCTTTATGATTTTTAAGGTCCTCGACGTTTCTGTGTTCGTGTCCCTGTCGTTATAAGTTATTAGAAAAAGCAAATTAAACGAGTGAAGCAAGTAAAGTTAGCAATAAGTAATTTACTGAAACACGTTCTATGAGTGAGTTAAAGAAACAAAGTTGAGAACGCACTGGCTTTTGCGCCGTCCATGCGAGCTCGAATCTATCTTGGCTTGATTTTTTATCCATTTGAGAGAAAGTATTGTTTCTTTTCGCTAGAGTTAGTAACTCTTTTCGTATTTTCGCCGTCCTTCACAGTTAAAGTAAATGGCTATTCTTATCTTTCTACGAATTATGGATCTTCTCTTTGGTTCCATGTCAAACATGCACACGTAATGAAAACACGCTGTTCATAATAATAATAATATGAAATATTACTAGCTAACTCATGTGTGTATTTCGCACAATATCATTTTATATTATTATGTGGAAATAAGTAAGGCTGGCTGGCGACCCCCTATTTTTTTCGTGCGCCTTACAGGTCGACGGTGTCCAACATTGGTCCCATCCCACTATCACCTCCTGTTCTCTCGATATAAGTTATCGACATTTTACCTAAAGAGCGCTCTGCCGTGGTTCCATGACTCCCCACGACAAAGAATCTTTGTTCATTTTATATTGAAATCGTCTATTTTTCTGAGTACTATGAGTGCATACTGTCCAACTTTGCTCCCATCACTCTACAATTTCCCGTTCTCTCTATATAAATTGCTAATATTTTGTTTGTAAGGAAGATATGGCGTTACAACCATTACGTTTGAAGAAGAATTGAGGAGGATATTACCTTGCCACAAACAACACCTATTATTATTATTATTATTATTATTATTATTATTATTATTATTTTACTTACCAATAATGTTGCCTACCTTTATTTGCAATGCAATGTGTTACTAAAAAGCCAATCAAATAACACTCCTCGTCATTCACGCTCCCGAACTCGAAATATATGATTTACAGTTCTCTGTGTTAGGGGAAAGCACATTTATTATATTATTCTTTCAAATAACACGTTTCGCAAGTTACTTTACTTTGAATGTGTAATTTCATATCACTAGCAATCATCTTGTTTCAATAGGAAAATATCCCCCTCCTGCAAAAAAGCCTGACCATAGCGAAAGGGCGTCAACCTTCTTTAGGCGGTTAATGGGGTCCAATATTTCAATAAAAGAGGATAAGCCCTGCCACAAATATTTCAGTAAAAGAGGAAAATTTACTCAAACTTTGTGAATACCTATTTATGTTCGAAATTTGGTTCCCTTGGAAATTTTTAAGAGATTGAAGGGCCGCCATTTTGAACATTTTCATCTTATTATTCTGGTTAACGAACTCACTCAAGATATTTCAACAATTAATGTTTGTGCCAAGTTTTTCTGAGTTAAAGTTACGGTGGTTATGGCATTCACAAATAACGTTATATATATACAGATAGATAGATAAATAGACACACAGAGGGAGAGAAAAAGTGTTTTGCTCCCTTGTCCCTTGTCGCAACTGCGCTGCGTCAGAGCTAAACCGGGCCTTTTTGCAAAACGTATTGACCAGCCTAACCTAAACACAAGCCTCTTACTTGCTAACGTAGAAACGTGGTCGAGAGATGTACTAAATTGTTATGCCTTTCCGACCAAGCTCATACGTCCTTTGTTTCCTCCTTCACATCTGTTTCTTGTCATAAAATTCTTGGTATTACCTGGTATCCATCCGTTTCGTACCATTTCGGTAAATTATAATCTTGTTGTTTCTAAGTTGGTTACTTTATTCTATTAACATAAAACAAGAAATCTTACCTTTTTCAACGTGCCACTTTTATTCAGGTTTATGCTCTTAGTCTTTTATATTTTATTATGCAAATTTTTCAGTCCTCAGTTGCTATTCTTAACAAAGTAAACAAACATATGTTATATTTTCTTTGGTATAAACATACGCTTACTGCTCCTGTCTCCTTTCATGGTTGGTCACCGACCTATCCTTATTTAAAAAGGTAGTTCCCGATATTGTATATGGCCTTATCGCATGGGCTCGGCTTGAAGATATGACCGTTTCACAATTATATCAATATTATGCTTCTCTCTCTTGTGTTCCGCTTATAGTACGTAAATTTCCTAATAATAATTGGCCTCAAATTTGGCGTAACATTGGTTCCCCACTTTTATCTTCCCCCTTTGTTCGCTTTAGTATTTATTGGTGCATAACTTATTTTTAACAAATTCACGAGCTTATAAACTGGGCATTTCTCCTGTTTCCCTCTGTCATATTTGTGGACAAACCGACACCCTCTCACATCGTCTTCATACATGTACTAGGGTATACCCTCTTTGGCAAAAGTATACTCAGATTCTTGCCAGAATCCTTCGCACTGGTACCGAATACATAACTTGTGACAATATGATTTTGCGCCCCGATTTTGTTTTCTTCAATCCAGTTAAACATAATTTTGTTGTGTGGTTCACAATTACAACGGCTGATCTTTTTCTTCATCTTCCTACGGATTTCTCCTCGGATTTATATACTTCTTGGTTATCTTTTTCTCTTTTGCGTATACCTGTTCCCCGACGTCATCGCTGCTCACTATTATTAGGCGATCTATTAATGTTTTTTTTTTTGCTTTAACTACTGCTATATGTTTATTTTCTTGTACTCCTTGCTATTAGTTGCATTTTTCTAATTATTATTGTAACTATTATGTAATTGCTCAATAAATACTATCATAGAAATAAAAAAAGAAGTGTAAGGCATGTAGATATTGTATTTTTAATAACCATGAGTATGGGTTCGAACCACTCCACTTCCATTTTTTTTTACTTTTTGCAGCTACGTCGGAACGTTCAATTTTTATCCTTTACTAATTGCAAATGGCGTTTACATTCAAAATAAGAGGAATTTTGGTGGCATTTGTTCGGATATTCTTCTCTTTCGAAATGAAGACAAGAATAAAAGCAATACGCAAAGACAAAAATTTTATCAATACTAAACATTACCCATAATAATTGCTACGAAAGACTAAATACGACCTCTTTCTCATCTCTCATGAGCTGTACGTATTATTAACAAAAATTTTTAAAATGCCCTTGCCGCGGATTCGAACTGGCGTCCTTTGCATTTGTAAGCCAGCACCTTAACCACTACACCAAGATTTCGCGTGGTGAATGTTTAGTTGTCGGCGTATTTGTTGTATTTATGTTTTATGTTCCCACTTTGACATTTTTTCTTTTTTCACCGTTTAGCAGCTCTTTCTGGCTTTCTCTTTCGGTGTCGTCCTTTATTTACACTATGTACTATTCGTATTCACAGCTTGTGCCACTCTGCAATATTTTATTCACATTAGACTTTTCTTCTTGTCCCTAAGTAAACATTTGATTAATTTAATTCTCATACTCTCCACGGATGGAGCACAGGAATACCAAAATCGAAAAATAGGTGTAGATTTACTTTCCTGACAGATTATACATACATTTATACATTGTATATAATATGACAGAGATAAAAATTTGTTGGAGAGAAAGAATTTAATGGTCAATTTGGAATTCAAGAAATTTCTTGAATTTTGAAGCAACTCTGCTCTCAGACCTATGTATCTTTGTAGTTTTCCTGCTTCGTAATTATTGCAACACAACACAAGTTCCTACAATTCAGGGCCGGATTTAAGAGGATGCACGTTGTTTAAGTATATACTATCTAAAAGGAGAAGTTAGCAGTAAAAATAGGAACACTTTCCGTTTGGGGCTTAAAAGTAAGCAGAGCTTTGCAAAGGCAATAGTTTAAGTTGATTTTCTGAAGGTTGAAACAAAAGGATTCACCAAACAAAACAATATTGCTTGTTCACCACAGATGCCTAAAATAATTAAGAAAATCAGATTTAATTCACATGTGGTAATAGTTATTGGTGCACCCGTGGGCGTCTCTGGAAAGTTAAAATTGGGGGGCGGGGACGACTAGAATGCTACTAGTCTAAAACTGAATTTACGTCAAAATTTGAGTAAATGGTGATTTATTTGAATTATAACCTAACTGGATCTTCATACTACACCATTCATTACTTTATTAAAGAACTACTACATTTGATGGATTTTTGTCTACATTTTTGTCTACCATAAATTGGCTGACTACAAAAAGGACGATTCTCGCCAATAGGTGCAATAATATATTGTCTATTGAATAAGTTACCTATTCACATTTATATATACAAGACAATTCTACACATTACTGGTCCTAATGTAAGAACTAAAAGAAATTAGACAAAGTTAACAAAATTACAGAAAGTTACACATAATAATAATAATAATAATAATAATAATAATAATAATAATAATATGAATTCACCCTCTTTGAAGTAATTAGTAATTGCTAGGGAGTCTAGTTCTACTATAGTTACACATATGTCTTTCCTATTGATCTAGTCGCTAGGGCATGCACCTTTGATGGACGTGGTTGAATGTTTAAATCTTCCGTGTTCAAATGTATCATTGTATTTCCAATCTCGATCTAAAATTTCATCTGGTTGCTACTACTTTTGAAAGTATTTTTTGTAGTTGTTTTACTTACAAATGTTTTTTTTTAACTTTTCTGACCTTTTGGAAGATGCTGATAAGAAAACTGCTAGCCTCATAGTGTTTTAAAGAAAATACATTATTATTATTATTTTAATTATTATTATTGTTATTATTATTACTTTTTGAGTTTAGTTTCCACGTTGTTAGTCTTCAAAATAAGAAAAAACCTTACTACACACTTTCCTTTTATCAAGTAGATAAATATAATTTTCTCTTTACTAGCAAGGCACGGAAAAACGATCATATACTATTAGTATTACGGAAAAACGATCGTATATTTCTACATTCGTTTGTTGCATGAAGTATCCCTATATTTTGTTTTGGATATCTGGTAAACGTACTCACCCGAGTAAATGAAAATTGTCTTAATAATAAAGAACGATGATTAGGCTATTAGCCAACGAAGGAGTCTGAGTCTGAAAGAGCCTTCGCAACGAAATGCAAATAATTAAATAATTATAACAGCTTTGCCAACTATCGCCAAAAACTCCAGAAAACGAAATTTTCGTTGTGCTAACGCAAACTACTACGGAACGAGATTCAAGATGTCGGAGACAGTTCACACACACGCGCAAAATGCACCTTCGTTACTCGTATAAGTTCCCTTTAACCATCGCTCACGTCCAAGAAACCGATTTTTTTTAGAGGTTTCTAGTATTAGCTTTCTACCCGTTCGTATGCTGTGGGCGGAGGTAGAGCGAAGGGGATTGCGCTGATACGATTCTTGCTGTAGTACCTATATACAGTGTAGAGCGTGGTTACCTGCTGCGTTGTTATATCAAAGACCTCTTAACTTAGCGAGACAGACTGCGTGCATACAGACTCCGCGACCCTTATGCAAACCCGTTCTTTCGCGTTATTAGTGCCATACTAAAGAGTTAGGCTAACATATGTTTCCTGCAGTAATAACGCCTTTAGTATGACGCTAACCATATGTCAAAACGATTCTGCGTAAGACCCCGCGTTTCTAAATGCATACAGTTCTCAGAAACCTGTATGATTGAAAGAAGACATTAAAATGTAAAATTATCAATATAATTTTGTTTATATTATATTAACTGTATTTTGTAATATTATAGGGCTACCGCCGGTAGGTCCGGTAACCCGCAAAATACACCACTGATGAGAGGGAGGCATCGTGGAGGAAGTTTCGATTTGTGCGGTGTAACATATGCAGCTGGAAATTGCTGATCAGCAGCCGTACGTAAGGTCTGAGTGAGATAGTGAACGGCAGCGTTGAGGTCATCTTGTGGTGTTAGCTCTAATGTATCACAAAGTTTTGAAGTGATGATCGCTTGGTAGTCTGGCCAGTTGGCCTGATGATATACATACACTTTCCTCTTTGACGTAGTATAGTACGGAGAAGTCTTGGTAACAAGAGACAGTTTGATTGAAAAATGATCTCTCCCCAAAGAATCTAAAACATCAATACTGTTGTGAGAGTTGAATATTGTAGTTGATATAACTATATCAGGTGTGGTATTGCTAGAGGGGCAAGTTGGCCGAGGGAGTACATGGAAGTAGCGGGTCATATTAAGAGTGATGAAATTCAAAAACCATTGTTTTTCGTGTTGAAGTCGGCTCTGAAAATTGATGTCTCCCATGGTAATGAATTTACGATAAGTATCAGTGAAGTAGTGATGGGTCGTTACTTGGGGAGTCGTTACTAAATAACGACTCTTCTTGAATACTCAAAGGCACGAATACTGAAAACAACTCAAAGGACTCGGATTCACTTCAGAAACTTGAATCCAAGGACTCAAAGTATTCGTTTGGATTCGGATTTAAAGTTGGACATATGATTCCTGGAATCAATTCGCGTCTGCATTGGACAGATTGACAAGATTTAGTAACGAGTACTCACACGAA
Organism: Thermobia domestica; assembly: GCF_964235325.1. Taxonomy (NCBI): domain Eukaryota; kingdom Metazoa; phylum Arthropoda; class Insecta; order Zygentoma; family Lepismatidae; genus Thermobia; species Thermobia domestica. The sequence goes on along the minus strand of NC_137456.1, from coordinate 337,961,458 downwards.
ACAGACAAAAAGACACGTTGGAAGCATATGGCTATTATAGTGCGCACGCGTTAAGAAAAAACACCTGTATTGCTTGACTCTTCTGCTTATTGAGTGCTTTCTCCTCTTCTCCCTTATGCACGCTTCGTAAACAAGACGACGAAACTAAACTGTTTACCTCCCTTTTCTCACGGCATAGCCACTTTTAACATCCAGCGGTCAGAATCCACGGCTTTAGCCATACAGGCGAACAAACAACAAAGTAACAACAAGTGTTGTGCCGTCTTTTCTCTAGCTATATACAAATTATTTAAAAATGTAGTTACAACTATTTACACTGGCAGTCTTTCTTACATATTTGCATATAAAAACAGAATTTGGGAGACTTTGGAAGATTGCTATCACCAGCGTGCAGTTAGCTCCCTTACAAAAAATTAAAGTTATTTTTATATCAATCGTGCGATCAGGTATGCTCAACAATTTTTAAGGTTTGATCAGATTTACTAACATCATGCTAGTCCCCCTTCACGCCTGATTCGGAATTTTTCGATGCCAATTGTTCGATCAGGTTTGATCAACAATATTCAACGTTTGATGAACTTTACTAACAGAGAAATAATGGGTAGAGAATGGGAGGCCATTCATCCTGCACCGCCGATTCGACCTTTTCTTATGTGAATCATTTTCTCAACGTTTGTCAATCGTTTGATTACCAATTTTTAACGTTTGATCAGCTTTAGTAACATAAATATAAGCTATATTTAGTAGGGAGCTAATTACACGCTAGCCCCCTCTACGGCCATGGCTTAAGGAAGCAGATAGTTCACAGCCACAGAAACAAAATGTCTCCATCTGTTGCCATTTTGAGCAGCTCCAATTCAATTTGAATCCTTTTACGGCTGTGTTCTAATTGTCTAGTACTTTCATTACATTTGTAATAAGCAAAATCGTTTTGAAATACAATTATTAGAATTAAGTAGATGTAATATTTAAAAATACCGCAAAGATAACACAATTTATCATTTCATGCCGTTGAACTCATTGTTCTAGTCGCTTTCTTCACATAGATATTTGAACGATAATTTGTGGTAACATTGCAAATGTCTACAGATATCAACGCTAATGGTTATTTTTATGCATCTTTTCTGGTGCATAACAACATTATCTATGATTATGGTTATTCACATTCCAGTATTTGCTTTCATTCTTGACAGACTAACACACACACACACACACACACACAAAACGTTAAAGTATAATGAGATTCGACGTATTACCGGCTCTCCAAGATTCTATTTCATCTTTAGGATTATAGGATTAGGAATTAGGTTTCAGGACTTTCCGTATGGATGGCTACGTGTGAAGGATGACGTCCTCGGCTAACCGGGGGAAGAAAGGGAGCGGCTTAGGACCTATATATTCGGTTCCATCCCGGCATTTATCTGGTGTGAATGAGGAAAAGACAGGAAAATCCAATCAGGATGGCTGGCCTCAGAAAGATTTTCACTTTTTCCACCGAGTGTCCCCACCGGGAATAGAACGCGGGACCGCTCGCACCAAAGGCGAGAGAGTGTTAGCGATTACTCTATGCGAGACCACTCTTACAATTCTTGCGCAGAAAGTACCGGTACTTTAATTTTTTGAACCTTGTCGAATTTGTCACTTGTAGTCAGTATGCGAATTAATTTATTTAGGAAGAACAGAACCCAAGTTCTATTTAGTCATGAAAGAATTTAATTTTTCCGGGGGTGCCCGGTATTCTTCAAGCAGTCCGCACACTGCTTGTAGCTGTTGTTCGTAAAGGCTTGATTTATAGTGGATGCCAGAAAGTTTTGCGTTCTACATTTTTTATCTCAAATTTCATTCTATTTTCCCGATATTTTCTTACTTTCGAAGGATATTATGTTAATTCACTTCAAATTCATGTAAATAACCAACACTATTATTTAAAAAAGCATATTAAAATACAGTGAAACACAGCCCTTCATTCTTTGTTTTATTTAGGCACCCCGCAGTTATTCACAATAGTACTATCAAACTTATGGCATTCTATGTCGAGTGTTCATTAAGGAAGGAAGAATGAAACAAGTATATTCCACCGCTCGCTGGAGTCATTCCCTTTAAGACGAACGGAGCGGGAGGTGCTGTTTTCTTTTAAAGTCAGATGTCCTAAAATATTCTTTCCTTTCCTCTCTTTCACTCACCCGAAGCAAAATTCTACTTGATTGCTTTATGAAATATAATCTGTCGAAGATATACGAACTACTACGAAGCCAAACTGAATAGATCGACGGAAACGAGAAACAAGATTTTGAGAACTTGTTTTAGTACGGAAATCATAGTAGAGGGAAAGAAACCCAAAAGGCAACTGAGTACAGGGATTCAGAGGGACACACGAGTCCTTGTAATCAAAGTAACGAAAGTAGTTGTTACTTTTTATTTATCCTTCAACTCAACGAATCCAAAGGAATCGAATACCAGAAAGAATTCAAAATTCCCATCACTACAGTGAAGTACTGAAAAGCTGCTATGGTATATTATTATATTTTTGAAGCACAGGCATAAAACACCCAGTCATGCTTCTCTAAAAATATACATATATTATTGTGGAGACACAACCTACTTTCCAAGTACATGTTTTTTTTTTTTTTTTTTTTTTTAAGGGTACGGGAATAGGGTTAACTTTATAAATCTTTATTCATCATTTTATTTTATAGGAGCAAAAGAGTCCTCTACTCCCAGCCATTAGAGGGTTACGCCCTCTCTTTGGCAAGGATTTTTAAAGAATTGCTATTGATGATAAGATAATTTGAAGATGGGCTAAGTGCAGAAAATATGAACATAAGGATTAGTAATCACGTAATAAGTCAGTAATTTTTTTTTTTTGGAAGTAATAATTTAAAGTTGAGTGCAGGTATGAGATTCAGGTGCTAAGGTACTAATAGGAATTAGAATACATGATAATAAATATGATAAAGAATAGTGATGATTATGATGAATGAGGTGAAGTGCTAACACGCCACAAACATAGTTTGATTAGTGAGACGGATGCAGAGTTAGATCTTCTGTCCCGGGGCGACTCGGGACTAATGAACACATGGGGAAGCCCTTGTTAATGGTGAGGATCTAGTGCTGAGATGGAAAAAGATGCGGTATATGATGATCAATGACGTATATATCATATATTTCCCTTTCAGCCGCAGGAAGGTGCTCGTGTTTCACATATAGAGATACGAAAATATTTAAAGGTGAATGTTTGTATCGATAGGCTGCGTCGGTAAGAGCGTCTGTGTGAAGGATGTCCAAGAAAAGTGGATGGCCTGTTTGGATGCGAGAGCTGATGTATCTCAGTCGAAGTTGTGCGAGATGCTCGGTGATCTTTGGAAAGTCTATATATTCATATGTGAGCCACGTTGGGTATGGAAGTTTAATTCGATACGCCAGTCGAATAGCATGCCGTTCCAATATGCTGAGTTTTTCATAGAAAGAAACAGAAGCATTGCACCAAGCGGGATGCCCAAAAGTAAGAATCGGACGGAGGAAAGCTTTATATGTATGAAGCAAAACATCGGCTTTTAGTCCCCAAGATGTTCCTGTGAGACGTCGCAGAAGATTTAATCTAAGATTAGCCTTCTCCGTTAGTTTTTTCAAGTGAGCATTCCAGCTAAGCTTCGAATCGAAAACCACGCCTAGATAGGTAGCAGTGGTGGATGGGCGTACATGATACCCATCAACAGTTAGTTGTAAGAGAGTTGGGTTTCTATGGACTTTGGAACGACGCTTAGGCGGTAGAAAAACCAGAGCTTGGGTTTTCTCGGAGTTGATCTTTAACTGCCATTTCTTGCACCACTTGACGAAATTATCGAGAGTTGGTTGTAAAGCAATGTTAAGCTGATGCACCGTTTTGCCGAGAGCTAGAAAAGCTGTGTCGTCAGCATATTGAAAAGTAAAGACATTGCGTGGTACAGAAGGGATGTCGGAAGCATACAAGACATATAGTAAAGGACTGAGAGCTGATCCTTGGGGTACTCCAGTAAGAGGAAAAATCGGCCAGGAAAGTGCCGTACCAACTGTAACATAAGCAATGCGATTTGAAATGAAAGAATATATTAGTCTGAGATAGCATATAGGAAGATTAAACGACTGCAATTTTTTAATGAGACCATAATGCCAAACCTTGTCGAATGCCTTCTCTAAATCCATGAGAATGAGACATGATGGAAATGCTTTGTTATACTGATTAGTAATTATTGAGCTGAGGCGAAGTATCTGGTCATTTATGGAAAAACCAGGGCGAAACCCCGCTTGATGAACAGGTAGCAGAGAAGTGGTATCAAGGTACTTATGGAGGCGGCACACGAGAATTTTTTCTAGTATCTTACTGAAAACTGAGGTGAGTTGGATGGGTCTGTAAGAAGTTACTGAATGTACAGGTTTATTCGGTTTATGGAACATATAGATTTTGGAGACTTTCCAATCTGAGGGGTAAAACCCGGTTCTGAGGATGAAATTGTATATTGTGACGAGGAGTAGTAAGAGAGATGGCGGGGCTTCTTTGATATGTCGGTAAGATATAGTGTCGATTCCAGGTGCTGTATTCCTTTTCCGTTTTAGTGCAGAGTGTAGTTCATCGACAGTGATGGATGAAGTAAAAGGATGATCTAGGTTAATAATATGCTCCGTGGATGGTCCAAGTACATGACAAGTCTTCTAGCTATGTAATCTCATTATTATTCATTCACTGTGATCTCCTAAGCTAATGGTACAAACTGTTAACAGATTTCACGTTATATTATAAATAGATACACTCTGTCGAAAGCAAAAATATTTTCCTTCAGATTTCGTAAAACAATTTTATATCCTTTTTTCAACTGTTAATATTTTACGACTATTCCGAAGACCGTACGTGCTGCCATCAGGTGAGAGTACATTAACTACTGAAGAAATAGCTTTCACGAAACTGTTCATGTAGCCACAAGCACTAACTATATTATACCCTAGTTTTATCTAATAAGTTTTACGTTAATGCGACTACATGAAAAGCATGTGCGTCTCTGGCATGTAAGAATGTAGAGGGACAACTAGAATAAAGAATGCTTCTACACTTGCACCTAAATTTTACGGAGAAACTACTTGAATTATGAGCTACCGGGTACAAATAATAACAATTTTCTTCCATTATTCGTAGGTCACTTGCTTCATATTTAGATTTTTTTCCATATTTATACGGAAATTCTTAGGAAATTTCGTCTTGACGTAGGAATAATATCATAAATACTACCCCTTAATACAGAAAGACGTGCTTTCAACGGACCCTTTATTAAACGGAAAACTGTCTTAAACGGAAATATTTCACGGTACCGTGAATTTTCCAGTAAAAAACGTGTGGAACTCCATTAAGCGGAAACTGTGTTATGGGGACAACGGGAAGCAAAATAAACCTTTAACGGAAAATTCTGAGTTCCGGACTACAGCGTTTAGACATTCTGTGAGAGGGGATACACATACATTTACACACATATATACTCTCTCTCTCTCTCTCTCTCTTTATGGCCTTTGGAACCCGGAGATTCCATGCCGCGTTCACAAAATCTCTCCACTGACTTCTCTCTTTAACCAGTTATCTGTGATATACAATATACTGTCTGTGACAAATTCTTCGTTCTTTTGTTAAATCTTTCTGGACAGTTCTTTTGTTAAATCTTTCCCCAACCACTATTCATATTCACCCCTTACTATTTTCGGGTAGCCCTACGAATTATTTTAGTTGAAGCTACTTTCCCTAATTGCGTGCCTAGGATTACATCAATATAGACAGCGATGTGCACGGATACAGATGCCTTAATCAAGAATCATATGAAAAGTCGGAAAGGAGAAGATGAGATGGAAAAAGGAAAAGAATACGATATCGAATTGGGAGAAGAGTGTAGGATAAAGATGTATCAAGATGTTTTCAGAAGTTTAAAAGAGCTGCTACAATTTTCCTTACGGAAAAATAATTCTTTATTTACTTAGTGTATGTAGTTTCTTAGGCTAGTGTGCGGAAAGTCGATTAGCCAAGCAGCAATGTATAGAGAAAACCCTGCTTGGCTATTGGAAAAAATAAAGAAAACTTTTGATAGCATATTTTGTGTTCATTTTAAGTTTTTGTGTATTTATTCGTAAATGAAAGAAGTACTGTAATTGAACAAGGTACGAACAGCAATGTATTTTCTCAGTATGTTCTTTATTAGCAGTATTTTTTTAAAAAAAAGGAAACGCCTACCTCTATTAAGCGGAAACCTGACTTTAACGGAAATTTTTGCGAGTCCCACTCGATTCCGCTAAAGGCAGGATTCACTGTATTAACTTTGTATGTCTCTACCATCCTTGAATTCCTTCTGTGCTTCCACCATTTCTCACAGAGTAAGGCCTATGTATTTTCCTATGTCAATGATTTAACAACATTTTAGTTATTTCATATTATGACCGGCCAGGTTCGATTTCCCATGTTCGGGCTGTTAATTTTTATATCCAAAATGGATTTTGTGGTCAGTAAGAATAAGAACTTAACTCTGCAGGTGGCAGTGGTTAGAACAAAAGTTAAATGTAGCTCTTAATCAAGTCATAAACCAAGATGAACTCATGCGGAGGTTGCTTTCGTACCTACCCACCATCTCTGACGCGTAAATCGTTGAGGCGTACAGAGTATGTATGAATACCAACACAAAATGCTAAGAATTCTTGTAATGATTTATGTAAGAAACATGGAAAACATAACTGAAATCAAAATAAATGCATAGGATAAATTTTACTTGATTAGTAGGTAATTTACATTTCACACTTACTTACGTGTATCTTTTACTAGTATACTTCTATTGATACATATATTTCTACATATTTTCAGAACCTTTTAACCCATTTAATATAGAATAAAAAATAGAAAAAACGAAGAATTAATTAAAAATGGAATTATATTTTTATTGCCGGCGTATATTAAGATTAGTGATGCACGACCACTTAGCACACGTTAGTTACTGAACACTTCACCACATTTCACATTGATTGCAGGGGGTTTTGGGAGGGATTTAGTGAAAATATATAGGAAAGAAATCCTTTTAGTTTTCTCTTCTTATTCCGACGATGAATTTAAGGCTCCATCGGGGTTACTTCAATTTGCACCTTTTCATTGTAGAATTTACGGTGAAATTACTTGACATACGATAAATTGATAGTACGACAAATGAATTTGTCTTTTCATATAACTTTTACTATCTTACCATTAATATTGACGTGATTAACTGCGAAAATTGAATTCGTTTATTGACCAGACATGTACGCAATAGATTTTCACGATGTGTGTTCACTTGATTTTAACTAAGTTGTATCATTTTTACATATATTCACTAACTTTCACCATAGTATTTACGTCGGGAAACTGCGTTAACTATAGAAAATATTTATATAGTTAATTTTACAACACCGTGGGGGATGGCTTGTTTATACACAGATTTTCTTTACACTCGAGTTACATGTTTGTTCCTATTTCTGAAGATGGCGTCGCAATGCCAACCTTTCGGGCATTCGACACAAAGTGTCCGTCTTCCTACGCCTATTAATGGCAGTAAGTAATATTAAAAGATTATTAGAGAACATTCATTTGTAGATAATATGAGTGCTATTAAGTTTTACACCTATTTACCATTTAAATAAAGTACTCAAAATACCAGAAACAATAGAAATAAATGTCAATGACAACTAGTTTTAAGAAACAACTTTTTAAAAAAATCATACCAACTTCACATCCCCTTGTTTTCTGAGCACGTAAGGCAAGTCATCACAGTAAAGTGTTGCCAACACGTTAAAGAACAGCACCATTATACAAGGTTTGTGTCAGCGTATTGTGCATAGAGCCTTATTCCACTTCAGATAGGGCTGACTGGGGAATTTAAACAAATGGAATGGGAGTGAGGAAGGACACACGCTCACAATATCACATTCTTTCAACCCTAATTTTCCCGTCGCTATTTCGTGCAATCCAACATTTACATGTTAGCATGTAATTCCACTTTGTAACCATGGGCGAAGATACGAGGGACGTGAGGGGCACTGCCCCACAATGTAAAAATTTGAAAGGCTGAAGCTCCCCAAAACTTATATATTTGTTACCAGCAGCTTATGCAATTATGTAAGCAACATGTTCAATATTAGGGGTCATATTCTGTTATAGCTGTCTGCGCTAATTTACGTACAGCAATACAACACAAAAATGAGAAAATTAATTGTAATTCCTATACTGATTACTGTAATTATAGAAATTTTGCATTGCGTCGACACAAACCACTAGAGAACCAGGTCGTAAGTATAATTGACTGTGTCGAATCTTTCCTCAAAATAGTATGAAACGACTAATTTTCTAAAACAAATATTAATTATATACTATAATGTGCTTAGCACCATTGGTACATTGAAACCAATGACATAAAAGAAGAAAACAATGAAAATTTTCCACCAACCAATTAGATTTGTAATCTGTGCACCCTCGCTTCCACCTAATACGGTGCATAAAGAAACAAAGAAAGAAGAATTTGCAATTTAGTATTACTTCGTGTTCAGTTTTATGTTGTGTGGACAGCCATGTGTAGCTATAAGTGGAGATATAAGAAATTTTTCCACTAAAAACAATGAAAACAGACCAAATAACAATCGTGAACTATAATGTCACCTTAAGACGAAAGTTCCTTCGGCAGTGAACAACGAGATAGAATGTGTCCTTCCTACTTCAGAGCAAATAAACGTCAACAAGAGCGAAGAAAATAACAGTATTAATGATGATGGTGTTTGTGTTAATCAAACAGAAACACCATATCAATCGGAAAGTAATGTGCAGTGTACTTTCGAAAATAATAGTTTTAGTAATATAACTGATAACACGACCCTTTCTAGTGTAAGTGCACGGGTAAAAAATTCTTCTGAATTAACGTTAAGTGATCTCAGTGACCTTACAACTGGACCAAAAAGAACAGTTTTATCTGTTTATACTAGGACAGAATTTGGAAGTGTTCGCCGCAGTTTTAGTTCATCTTGGTACGTATAATAAATTTGAATGGTTAGAGTATGGTATTCAAAGAGATGCAGTGTTTTGCTTTACATGTAGACAGTTTCCATCATAAATAAGGGAAGACATATTTACAGAGAAGGGAATGAGAAACTTGAAGAAAATGTTTGTAAAGCTCAGTAACCATGCCATTAGTTCTGCAAATTTATTTTCCATCAAAAAGTGGATGGAATAAAAACAGAATTCTGTATCTGTGCTAAGTCAGGTGTCTACATCACACAGAAAGATTGTGGAGGAAAACAAGTCATAATTAATTTAAGTTATAGCTATTGTACTGTATCTGGCTAAACAAGGACTAGCGTTTCGTGGACATGGTCAATCAGAATCGTCAACGAACAAGGGAAATTTTCTGGAATTGTGTTAACTTTTCGCGAAGCACAATGAATATTTTAGAAGAAAATTTACATGTTACCACAATTTAATGAGCAGCATGGTTCAGAATGAACGCCTTGAAGTATGCAAGGATGAAGTGATTCGACAAATAGTGAAAGAAGTAAATGAATTAATTTTTTGCTTTATTGTCGGTGAAGCAATTTCACAAAAAAACTAAACAATTTTGTATTTGTGTGCGTTACCTGTACGAATCAGTAGAGAGAGAAAGATTGCTATGCATGAAAGATATATCAATGGAAAGATCAGCACCTGGTTTAGCTAAAGTTATAAAACATGTAATCGATAAATATAGAATCACCTCCGTAATGATTGGACAGTCTTACGATGGCTCTGCTGTAATGGCTGGTGTTAATCATGGACTTCAGGCAATAATTCGCGAGACTCATCCATATGCAGTTTATGTGCATTGTATGGCACATAAACTTAATTTAGTACTAATTGCGGCTTGCAATGAAATTGATCTTGTATGTTGTAATGTATTCAGAATCTAGTCATTTATAAAATATTATTATTATTATTATTATTATTATTATTATTATTATTATTATTATATTCTCCCTTTGCTTTGGTTATTATTTTTACTTCACGGCATTGTAGTTTTTGTTTTACAAATTTAATTTCTCACTTGTTATCTGCTGGAGCATGCTGGGAGTTTGCTGGCTCGCCATGTAAAAATTCTCAGATGCTTCAGTTGACGCAATTGTCTGGTGAGTTAACTTCATTTTTTTATAGCTCATCAATTATCTATAGTTTTGGGACAATATAATTAGTCTTGCCAGTAATATACGTATTGCAGATAAGTTTAATATATATATATATATATATATATATATATATATATATATATATATATATATATATATATATATATATGTATATATATATATATATTTGTGTGAATCTTACGAGTATTAGTTCATATATTTTCATACATAATAATTATAATTATTTGTCATTTTTTTTATCTTTTGCCTGACGCCATTTTTGTAACAAAAAGAAGAAGGACTATTGTGTCCTCGTGGTTAAGGTAATTTTGAACAAAACTAAATATATTACATATCCACAACTTAGAGTTGACAAAACTAAATTGCGTTTAGTTTCTTGTTGAATATTTTTGATAATTAAAGATTATATGTACAATTGTTAATTTTTTACTTTTTTAATATTTCTAAAAATCAGCAGTATAACCTCTATAGTATATAAAATTCATGTATGTATTTTGGCCAGAAACTAAATTAGATTATCGGGAAGTTAAATAACTCATCCGGATGTGTGGCTGTTTTGTCTCTCTGGCCTTGCAGCCTGCTTTCCAATACATGTTTGGATTAATTCAATTTTGTCTTGGGTGGGTTTTGGGGGTGGAGAGGGAAAAATGGTTACAATGTTTTTCCTTTAATACAATGCAGTCTCTATAGGAATTTTTCGCATATGCAGAGAATCTTTCTCATATTATTTCCATACAGAAATAACTTAAGGTAAATCCACGTGAGACATGCAAATTAAATGATACAAGGTGGGCATGTAGAGCAACAGCAGTGGCGAATGTCAAATCAACAATCAAATCTATTATTGAGGTGTTACAGATTTTTTTTGACCAATTTTCGACATCCTAAATCGTGTCAAGCAAAACGACCATTAAGTAACATTCAATCCCTAGACTTTATTATGTGCCTCATAGTTCTGGATAAGTACTTAACTCTGGTGAATGTTTTGAGCAAGTCGCTACAAAAGCTTGATACTTGCATTGCGTTGTGTTACCAATCTGCGAAAGCGTCGATAGATAGCCTTTTTTCTCAAGGAAATCGTGAAGAATTTTTAAATATATGGAAAGAAGTGAAAACTTTCTCTGAAGTGAATGTACAATTTGAGAATTCACACAGCAGTTCAGAGCTTCCCTGGAAGCATATTCGACGACTTGCAGGCAATTTAAACGATTATGTTGTTTGAGTCTGTTGGACAAAAGAATATTTATGAAAGTGATACAAATAACTATCTTGTTGACAAATATATCAATCATGTCTTCTATCCTGTAATGGACATTTTTGTCAGTGAAATAAACGGGAAATTTTCTGGCGAGGCCATTGATTTGGTTATTTCAAGTAAAAGACTTCTTGCGCTTAAATGAAGAAACAGGTGACTTCTTCATAAATCACTTTTCCATGTCTGGTATTGAAAAACGTTTCTCCTAACAGAAATGTATATAGCAAGAATTGTTTTTCGAGAAGCCAACATTAGTTTGAAAAATATTCCTTTGAACATATTGGTGGCTGAACTACAGTCGAGAATTTCATGTGACGTGTATCCTAATTTACACAAATTGATTCAAATAATTATGACATTGCCATCGCACAGTGCGACGTGTGAAAGAGTATTTTCGAATGCGGCGAATTAATAATAAGTTTCGTTTTATTATGAGTCAGGACCGATTTCCCCACCTTATAGTATTGTTTTCCGAAGCTGATATCCTTAACACACTAGACTGCAACTCTGTGATTGAAGCATATCGGAACAAACAGGCACGTGTAGAAGATTTCTTCTAGAAACGATTATCTCAACCATTGATAAGAGCTTCATATTTCATACCAATAACTTCTTACAAAATAATAAACGTATTTTCAATGTTCTCTCCCTATTTTTGTATGTAACTTGATAGTGTTGCATGCATTGGAGTTTTACTTCTTACTCTAGAATGTATTATTACTCTCACATCTTGTACAGTAAGGGACAATTTTGAATGGTACAGCCATATGGAGATTTACGGCAAGAGTGCTCCACCACCTGAGTCCAAAGTATTTGCCGGGAAGTATTGCAACCGAATTAGCTTTAACAGGAGGCGGGTGGTATAATTGCCAGGAAGTGAAAATTCCAGTACACTTGGGTGAAATTCATACTACCGTCCACAGCATCATTTCTCCAAAGTTAGATGAATCTTAGACATTTAGTTCTTATGCCAAACATACTACTTGATATTCGTCCTATTCGTGAAGATAAAGTGCAACAAAAAATGAAGTCCAATTCTGTTGCTATTGCAATGAACTCTCTTTAAGTCGTTTAATCTGAAATGACTTTGCAGAACCTGAATAAATAATCTGTCACTTCAAGGGGGTGTAGGAAAAGCGAATGCTCCCCTCCTACAGTATGAAAACATATACTTTTAATCAAATGCTTAGCGAGAGTGAGCCCATTGGTATAGTATAATTGAGGCTGGATAGCTAGCAGAGTCAGCAAAAAATTATCTTGTTTTCCTAGAAATCGATATCCTTTGCTGGAATTGGGAGGCAAGTTTCGACAAGCCTTTAGTTGTTATGTTCATAGCCTTTTACGGCTACCACAGGAGCGCGTGGGAAAATGTTTGATTATGAGAACAGCCTGTTGCTATGCTCATAGTCTTGGATGCCTTCATACTCTTGGATGCTCTTGGACGGGTCAGAGTCCTATCAGTTATCATGATCGAAGCTTCCCAATTGATTGATTGATTTTTGCTTTTCGTTATGTATTGAATAGCTAATTTTGTATAGCATTGGTCTTTCCCTGCCCCCGTTCCTTCTGGGAAGTCGAAGAGCATAAGCGATTTAGCCCCCCTTGGATGCTCATAGTCTTGGATGCTCATAATCTTGGACGGCTATCGGATCTTCATCAGAGTCCTATCAGTTATCACGATCGAAGCTTCCCAATTGATTGATTGATTTTCGTCTTTTCGTTATGTATTGAATAGCTAATTTTGTATAGCATTGGTCTTTCCCCGCCCCGTTCCTTCTGGGAAGTCGAAGAGCATAAGCGATTTAGCCCCCCTTGGATGCTCATAGTCTTGGATGCTCATACTCTTGGACGGCTATCGGATCTTCATCAGAGTCCTATCAGTTATCACGATCGAAGCTTCCCAATTGATTGATTGATTTTCGTCTTTTCGTTATGCATTGAATAGCTATTTTGCATAACATAGGTTAGACCTTTATCCCCCAATCCTTTGATATTCAGTGATCGAAGCACTCCAATTTGATTGGTCTTCGTCTTTCCCCGACCCGTTCCTGCAGGGAAACCGTAGCGCATACTTAATGTCTTAAAATATTCAATGCTTTCTCATCGAGAATCGAACCTGAACCCTAAATATGCTTTCATTTTGAAAGCTCTCTCATTGGAATCGAACGCAAGACCAGACTTCAAGATTTAGAGTTGATTATTATTATTATTTGGGAGTGAAAGTGAAACAGATAACTAACCTTGATTGTAGCTTCGCTAACTTACGATATAAAGACTCTGCACACAAAAATCCACTTTGGTAGGGAGGTTCGATCGAATTTGGTACTTCATGATTTTAAAGTTGAACTGGTCCTGGTATGAAAAAAAAAGAATTTCACGTATATAGCACTTAGTTTCACGACAGAAAGGAACGAATTAACTTAATGTCTAAAATATTCAATGCTTTCTCACCGAGAATCGAACCTGGATTCTATTATTATTATTATTATTATTATTATTATTATTATTATTATTATTATTATTATTATTATTATTATTATTATTTTGGAGGTGAAAGTGAAAGAGATAACTAACCTTGATTGTAGCTTCGTTAACTTATTATATAAATGTTCTGTACACAAAAATCCACTTTGGTAGGGAACTGGGATCGAATTTTGTACTTCATGATTTTAGAGTAGAACTAGTCCTTGCATTAAAAAAAAGATTTTCACATTTATAGCACTTCGTTTCACGACAGAAAGGAACGAATTAATTTAATGTCTTAAAATATTCAATGCTCAAACATCCACTTTGGTAGAAAGCTGGGATCGAATTTGGTACTTCATGATTTTAGAGTTGAACTAGTTCTTGGACAAACACCGTATGAATGGATTTCCTTGGGACCGGTCGTTCTTATTAAAATAGGTAAGTAAAAATATATATATGTTCTTTCTTCATTTAGTTATAAAGGCAGTTGAAAGAACAAGTGTATTTATTCATAGCTCCATTCAGGTTCAAACATTAAAAAAACACAGACACATACATACATATATGTGAATGTCTGCTTTGCTAGTCTCTTTCTTGCTCTGTTTGCTAGCACATTGAACCCCATCTTAAAATGGTTTAGATTCAAGAGCAACAGATAAGATAACATTGTCAAATGTTTTGATGATTCGTATTTCAACTAGTTAACAGACTGACCTACAGCCCTGCTAAACGAATGACAAAAGGTACAGTACATTTAATTGTATGTTAAATAATATTATGTCTTAGAATGTTATATGTGTCTGTAGTATGTGCTCGGGGGAGCCCCCCTGGAACATCGAACCACTTCACCTTTAAGTAATGATAATAGAATAAAAAATGTGGAACGAGAGAAAAAAGAAATGAAATCTATGAGTTTTAGTCCTATAGTTATGACTACTAGACTAGTGGAGAGGAAAAGTGATGATGAGAAATGATGAAGTGAAGAAAGTGGGAGGAAACGGGAGAACTCCCAAGGAAATCCATTCATACGGTGTTTGTCCACCATAAAGTTCATTTTCTGGAGGAGAATTTCAACACGGTGCCTCACGCATCACAGGTGAACGCTCCGGGAGAACCCAGAGGAAATCCACGTACACTGTGTTTGTCCATCATAAAGTTCATCTTGTAATGTGCCATTACAGTCTAATGAAATTATGTTTTTAATAGGAGGGTGCCCGAAATTTTTTGCACCGACTGTACTTGATGTTTAACAAAAAATTTCTGGCTGGTCATATAATTCGTAATTCTGTTCGTTATTCTATCTCAAATTAACATGGAAAAACTGTAAAAAATTCATTGGGAATGATAGTTTTGGGAATCAATATCTTTATTTATATTTTAAATTAGTTATAAGTCTTGCATATGTATATGTAAATGGATTATTACAATTCTTACGGTGTCAGTGCTATCCGAAAATATAGATCCACTATTGGACGGAACTTTCCAGATCAAATAACCAATCTAAAATTCGACAGAATTTTCAGGACCACCCTTCACCTCTCTTTTAGATACCTAGGTCCTTCTAAAAACTAGTTTAATCCAGTTTTTACCAAATTTTATTCGTTTCAAAGCCCCACCGCCAAAAAGCTTAGTTTTGATTGGCTGATAAACCCACGCTATGATATTAGGGCGCAATTATTCCATTCCAAGCCGGAAAATCTTGCTGACAACAGCCAGATTTCGATCGTCGAGCTTAAAAGGTCGCAACGGAGTGAGAAAAACTGCAGTAAAAGGTAAAACTAATATAATAGTCGAATAACTACCAAGCAGGAAGCTACGGAGCCATAATTTGTTAGTTTTTCCTAGTAAAAACCGGACTGAAGAAATAAAAAATAGATGACGCCATGTTGTGCAGATATTGTTAGTTATGGACAGGCTTTGTAAAGTGCATCAGTTTGCGAGTTTTCTTAGGAATCTATAAACAGTTTCGGAGGAGTGGTGTTTTCTCCCTTAAAATATTCTTATCCTTAAAATTATTCCTTTTCTAGTTACGTAAGGCCTGCCTCACTACCGTTTGTGTTCGTGTATGTAGTGGATGTGATTTCTTTCTGTATTTATTTATTAGTAACATGGCGGTATTTAATTTTGTGGTAGTCAGTCCAGTAATCACAATGCACGTGTAAATTTCAGTAAGGGCTCCTATCTGACTCCCAAATTGGGAGTACGGCTTCCAGCGGGATGAGTTGAACATGTAGTTTGTTCCGGGTTCCTGCCCCTTCAGGGCAGGGGTCCTATTGCTAGCTAATACTCCGATATGTCCCCTCAGGGCATCGATTAAACAGGTTGATTTCAAGAATGTGATTTAGTAAATAAAGAGCCAGTTGGCCCTGTTCATTTCTTTCCTTTCGTTACCTTTCATAGAGCCGATTTAACATGGTAAAATCTGAATGATTTCTGTGTATATTTATTAGTATAACATGTATTAATGTAGTGTGTAGTATGAATGTGGCATGATGTGTCTTGTAGTTCGAGTAGTATGTGTATATTTGTAATGTAGTATCAGTGATAGTGATAATTAAGTGATGAAAGAGTGTGTTGGACAGTGTAGTATTTACTATGCGATAAATTTTTATTACTCCGTCATTAAGTGAACGTAATATAGTATAATAATTCCGTGTACAAGGTCACATTCAGTTGTTCAAGGGTTCATTATATCGTCGCTAGCCCTAGTGTCAGAAGTCAGTACTAACCGCCATTCTTCCGTCGAGGTGCTTAGTGATTTAGTTTTCATGAAATTGACCTTTCTTTCCGAAATAAAACCTAGAAGGTATAATTCACAGCCCATATGAATGTACAGTTAGGTCAAGTGACCCAAAATTAATATATTCTGAAAGTTTCAACATTCTGCATAGTCTAGAAATCTAAATATTTAAATAAATAAACAATACGTAAATTTTTAACAGAAGTCGGGCGATATGATGCTAGTTCTTCGCTTTGAAAATATATTAAATGTCCATTTTTCTTCGTGGCTGTAGAATTTCATTGTTGATGCAGAATTTTATAAACATTAGACATTATCGCAGATAATTCTATTTTCAGTGAACATACATAGGATTTTTTTTCTTTCGTTCTTAATAAAGCTACCAAGTATTACATAGTATTGTGTGTGTGGTAAAAGAGTCTTGGGTTCGAGTGAGGTTGTCGTGCGGTGATCGGAATGGGAAAATGTTTGTAGTGATTATAGATTTTAAAGTATTATGATGAAATAGGCTGGGCGTAGATAGAGGAAACAGGGTGTTTGTAGAATATAGCGTCGTGGCAAATGAATATTAATGTGAATATGAATATTAATAAGTATATGAATATTGTAGTAAATGAATATAGAATATAGGACACCCATATAGTTAAATATATAGTAGCCCAGTGAATACTTCGCCGCGTGTTGATATATAGATATTGAATAGATACGTGTAACTACAAACATCTCAGGTTCTGACCCCTGCACCATAATATCACGCGGACCGGAGGGCGATATATAGTCGGACTACGGTAATACTTTGTAGTTTATGTGTCATAATAGTAATCAACCATAGTAATACCATCTGATAGAATGGGTAGCATCATATAATCGCTGACTAGACATATTGAATAATAAATTATGAAAAGACAATAGTAGTTAGACAACAGGGCTGTAATGAATCATATCTTCTGGTCGGTTTTAAAAATAGAATGTACCACTCCGTGAGATTTTTTTTTCTTCACGTTACCTACTCAGGCTAGCTTACAATGTTCATGGAGGCGACAGCTCTGATAGGGTACAGAATCAAAACAATTAGTTATTGAAATTTTCGCGTACCCGGATGTCGACCCCTAGTCCCTTTAAGTATTTTCATTTCTTTTCTTAGTTTAATTAGACGAGGGAAATTAACGACATCCCAGACTGTGGCGTGTCTGCGCGGGGTAGCTATCGGTGAAGTTTGGCATAGAAATCACCGATCCAAAATTCAGTTTATTTAATTTTTTTTTATTTCGGCAAATCATTAGTTAGGGATATCTTAGATAATACTTCTATTCTAGTTTCATTACTGTCCTCGAACCTTCTTAGTTTTTCTAAGGGGTCGAATATTTTTTTTTATTTAGAGATTTCAAAATTGGGGACGCAGTTACCTGGTCCCTTTCCCCCTCTCCTTTTATCCTGCTGGTCTGGGCCGGATACGGGGATCGGATTTCAATCTTACAAGCAAACTCTTGTGGGATTGGGATCTGATGGACACAGAACTTGCATCCTTGGCAGCAGGGCGCCCCTTGAGTCTACGTATTTGAGTAGACCACCCTTTTTGGCATATTAAGAATATTTTGGCTATGGATTTTGTTGAGAGCGAAATTCGACTTCTAACTTTGTAGCGTTAGTTATTTCTCACTTAAGTCTTTGGCGCCCCTATTCTTCGTCTTCCTTCTTCTCTATCTCTCTCTCTGTCTTCATTTCTTCAAGTTTTTTTTTAATTTTTTCAACCTTCCCCCCCCCCAAGATTTTGAACTTGTTACTTACGATTGTTTAACGTACAACTCTGATCTGAAATTACCAGCTGAGACGTTGCAAGACACGATTCATGAATGGAGTAGATAATGATTGGGTCCTCCATCACATTTTGACCTATCGCTGAAATGAACAAAGACTTAGTATTTGACGACACTTCGATTACGTTCTTTTACCGTCGTTCCTCTTAAGTTTCTTTTTAATCCATTGGTCACTTTCCTTTCTGTTTTGGTTTTCAATTACTTTTTAGTTAACCTGGGCCCAGAAATTGTATTTTGATTTACCTAGTTATATCTAGAAATGCTCTGTGTTACGTGCCTGCCTCACACAGTTTTTGTTTTTCCTTCATGATTTAAACACGAATTGATTATATAAAAGTTAAAAATTTATAGACGCGCGGTATCAGATAAAAGTTAATTTGTTTCCAAATGTAATGTTGGAAGTCATTTGTTTTCTTGGACAATGTTGCAACCTTGTAAATTTTATTGTTGGGGATGATTAATTTAAATGTGTGCGCATTTATTATAAATATATATATATATATAGAGAGAAATAAATACTTCGAAATATATGTGTAATTAGTATGTGAATATGATGTTAAAGTAAAAGTATGATATTAAATGTATTATGAATATATGTAAGAGCGCTCGTGTCTGTCCCCCTAGACGTGTATTGGTTGCTATAGTTTACCAGAAGTCTTCAGACGAATTTAAGAATGTAGATTTTGTTAAGAATACCGCCGTGCACTTAAGTAATTTTCCTTTTCTTCTGAATCAATGTAAGTGATAACCTCTGTAATTATATAATGGCATGCATTGAAAAAATATCGGCAGGTCTAAACGTAACCCACATCATAACAAATATTATCCCTGAACAATTAACCTAAAACCATTGTGGAAAGTGCACCTTGAATCCTTCTCACCTTCATATGTATCCTGTGACTTGACCAGTTTTTTTTTTATCCTCAATTTGAACCATCATACTCCGTACACCTGTGGAAGATCATTTTTTTTTAATCCGAACCATGTATAAACATATACGAAAGTGATCCTAATGAAAGGTCTCGTGAAGTGTCCCAGTGTTGGATAAATAACTTGAAATTATTCGATTAATAAATTTGGAAATAGACCATCTAAGAGGAGAAACTTCCTCTAGTGAAAGTTATTTTCTCGAAATCCCTAGATGGGTATAGAAGTAGCAGTGTGCGATTGCAGATATAAACTGTTACCAGTTACAAACCAAATATAGACGACGAATGGTTTTGTAAACCAATAGATATATATATACATATAGAGATATATATAAATGACCACAAATTAAGTTAAATGGAGCGAAACGTTTTGGACACTACGACTAGTGCGTGAGTTGTGATTTGGACGCTCGAAATTATTAATATTTTAATATCTCGACGTGAGGTAGAGACTCATATAAGTTCTAATACACCAAAAAGTTTTTTTTCTTTCCTCTTTGTCCAATTTTTTTTTAAGTGAAATAAGTTTTTTTTCTTTTGCGTATGTCGCAAATCATCATTTTGCTTTAGCATGCCTAAGATATGATACGTGTAATTATTTTTTTTTCTTTCTTTTTCATTTGTCAATATGATTGAATATATAAAAAATTACTAAAATATAACACTATGTACTCTATTAATATATAGCCAAGAACTTGTGCTTTTAATATTTTCTTCATAATTATTTGTTTTGTCCTTTTTTTTACTATGAATGTAATAAACTATTTATACCTTTGTAGTTAGTTGGTTTCCTTTAAACATATATACACTGTCCTGAGTGAGTGAGCGTGTGAATGCATGATAGATTTAATATAAGTAATTTTAGTGATATCATTTGTCATATTAACATCTGTAATATATGTGTCATGTTTTAATATATGTGTTAAGGTAAATAACCTAGGTCATGAAGGACCGTCACTAATGGTTTAAATCGGCTCGAGGAGTGAAGCAAAAATAGCAAGAATAAGCCTAAATACGACATCTTTCTTCCAGGAAGTTGAAATTCTTATTGATACGATACATAAATTTATATTGAGTTTATAAGTTTGATTTTTTTTTCCTCGGCTAATTCATATGTGTGGTCGATCCTAGAGGACAGAGTTCAGATGCTGGATAGTTATCAATCACCGGTTGGAATAACTTTACAAAGAATTAAATTTCACTTTTCTCATTTCCAGGTCTAGGTCTGGGCAACCCCATGATCGTGGTGCCTGGAGCTAGGTCTGGGTGGTATGAGGGAACATGTGTCTATTCCGAAGCATTCCAAAATTGATTAGTGGTTAATAACATTTAGAATGATTCATCTTTCAACGACTTTCCCGACCTTTTACTATATTTCCGGAATTATCCAGTAATCTGTTTCTCATTAAAATACCCTATTTCTTTTCTTTCTTCTTTACCTACCTCCTTCTTTTACCCTTCTACTTTCTTCTCTTTCTTTCCTATTTCTAAATGAAAGAAAACGGAGTCATGATTGAGAGTAGTCGCTATTGGCACGGTCAAAAAGTTGTTTCGATGAGTTTTCTTCGGGAGTCCGATATGGAATAATTAACAATAACAAAAGGTTTATTGGAAGTTACTCTATTGGAAAATAATCTGGATTTCAATCAGTAAGTGATCTTTCGTAATCGTCCTCGTTAAAGAGAATTAATTTTAGCGACTCCTCTCCAACTCTACATTAGCTCTTTTATCTTCGTTAAATTTTTACGTCTTCTTTCAAATTTTGGCTGACCGTGACAGGATCTGTTGCCCTAGAAACTGCAGTTTCTATGGCAACGGACAGAAGTTTTCTTTCAATCTGGTAGGAACAGGATATTGAACCTGGGACCCCCCATGCACCAGAAGTAGACGCTTTATCAGTGAGCCACCGAGGACCCTGATGAAAAAAAAGTATAAAAATATGGCAAGAAACACGTCCACCGAGCTAAGATGCCCTCCAGACAGTGTATTTACTCTGTGTTTCCGTGTTTGATAGAGATGAAATTCTAACGTTAAAAACACATACATGTAAGCGAGTTTGTATGATGCTTCTGTTCGCTGTACGTTGATTTATGAGAAAATGATAAGATGGAATTCTTGAATGTTTTCTGACTCGCATTGCAATTAGATATCAGCTGACGTAAGAAAATGTCTGGTGTTTTAATTTTGATAATATCATGTCTTCCTGTCTGTTTGTTTATCTGTATCTAATATGTGCTCGGGGCCAGCAAACCTTAAAGGCGTGAACAATGAAATCTTTGAGTTTTACGTCCCACGATTATGCCAGCTAGACTAGGCGTAAACAATGAAATGAAATCTTTGAGTTTTACGTCCCACAATTATGCAAGATAGGCTAATGGGAAATCTTTGAATTTTACGTTTCATGGTTTGAAATCTTTGAGTTTTACGTCCCACATCTATGTCTGCTAAGTTAATGAAAACGGTGATTGTGAGAAATGAATGAAATGTTGGAATGAAGAAAGTGGAAGGAAACGGGAGAACTCTGAGGAAATTCACGTACACGGCCTTTGTCCACAATAAAGTTCACTTGGTTGAAACAGGATTTTGAACCTGGGACCCCACCCATGCACCATAGGTGAACGCATTACCACTGAGCCAACGAGGCCCCCTGTCGAAACGGTATCAAAATTTGGCCATGGTCTCAGAACAAGACGAAGCGAAGATATGTGGCCCCCTGGAACGAAAGAATAAACTATATTACTCATGCAATGATTGTTTGACACCCTCATGAACATTCGTCCCTATACGTGTGAAATATAAATGTAAATATATTTAAGTGTATATCTTTCTGTCTGTCTATCTGTATGTCTGTATGTATGTCGTCTTGGGGGATCAGAGAAGTGAACCGAAAAGATAAAAAATAATATAAAATGTCCGAAATTAGTAAATATCATCTAAGGGGTTGAAGTGAAGGTTTTTTATCTTTTCGGTTCACCCAGGGGGTGCTCAAGTAACATTTTCGTTGTCAAACGGTGTGCCAACCGTTGTCTATTTGTAGACATCGATGGCAAAGCCACTATCAAAATGTCAACGGCAAATTCAATAATCCAGCAAATCCAATAATCCATCGATGCCAACAAGAAAAAACAAAACAGTGGTTCAACGTAGCACACTGTTGTCTAATGGTTAATTGGCTCACTGTACACAATCTACTGTTGGCCCAACGTTGTAATTTAAAATGTTTGATATCTTCCAATAGCATACCCAACTTGATAAGGGATCCAACATAAACGTCACAATGGAACATAAAGGTTTTCATTTGATACGTCGTTAATAAAATAAAAAGTTTGTTTATGGTCTTTCTTCGTTCTTTTTGAGCTTCAATTTTTTCTATGACTGCATTAAAATCTGCAATGCTGCTCGTCAAGTTTTTCTGAATAGAAAGCCTCGCTACTGCAAATATTTTCCGCTTTATTTTTTTTAAGGTACAGAAACACCTCTCTCTTCCGATGCGTGACAGGTAAAATTAGCAATTTGAAATGCCTGTAACTTTTGTGAATCCCAAACTAAAATCCGGGTAGGAAATTTTTGTCCATTTACACAATTTAAAACTATCAAAAAACACTTCTAGCCACCATCCTTCGTAGAAGGGCCAATTGATTTGGAAACATGTTGCGAAAAAAAATGTCTTCTTCACACAGCCATAGAAGGAAAGATGGAAATGAAGCGAGGAATTGGAAGAAGAGGAATACAGCATCGTTGCTTTGAAAGATAGGAGAAAATATTGGGAGTTAAAAGAGGAAGTTGAAGATCGACAAAAGTGGAAGAAACTTTTCCAGTCCCAAATCTAAAAAAAAAAAAATCCTGATTAATACCAGGACCTACCGAAAGGCAGAATACTTAATAATAATAATAATAATAATAATAATAATAATAATAATAATAATAATAATAATAATAATAATAATAATAATAATAATAATAATAGAGATATGATGCTCACATAAATAATTTTTATAACATTGGTCAGATAATGTTTTTAACGTAAATCTCGCTACGGACTTATTCTTTTCATAAGTGAGAAAATTTCTTCACAGTGATATGAACTACCGAACATGGAAATAATATAGATTCATTTTTTTGTTTTTAGTTACTCCTATTATTTATTAGTTACTCCTATTTTGTAGTTTGTAAAATTCTGGTAAACCCTCTTCATGGAATTTTTGTTTCGAGTTATATCGGGCTGAATTTATGTTAATTCCATGTAGAAATGAGTTGCTCATTCCTTAATGTCAGTTCAGAAAGAAGCAGAATACAGAGAGAGCTAATCTTTGATATCGCGGATTCTTTCTTTGAATTCATTTTTCAAATGCTGAAGCTTCTTGGTATGCATCCTCTACAAAGCAAGTGCCTTGTACTTGTTCCATACTTAACACAAATTGGGAAATGTATCAATCCTTTGTTTTGTAACAGTTTCTCCCAAAGCTGCAACTTGTGTTCTAACGTTTTTATTTACGTAATGTTTGCAGTAATTATTTTTTTTTCTTAAAGTTTCAAATTAAAATGTGATAAATATTTCCTAATAACAACCGCCATGAAAGAAACATATTGTAACCACAAAGAACCTGTCAGTAAGTTTGTGCTTTGTTCTTTGATTTGAAGAAAATTGTTAATTTCATCTCTCAAGTTCTAGGAACTTTTCAGATCCGTGTAGCACAGGATACCCAGCACACTTGTCTGCGATAGGGAAACCTAGAATATTTATGTAAAATCTTCTAAGAAAACAGCAAATTGTCGGTGGTTTAAGCCATATAAAGTTGATTTAAGAACAAGGTCTATGTGAACTATCTTTGAACGTATCACAGAGTGACCCAAAGTAGGTATACATACCTGCGTTGATCAAGTATGACATTTTAATTTATTAAGATAATGAATTTATATGCTTCGGTCTATTCTGAGTTTAGGCATAAGTGAAAAGGAATTAAGAGCAAATAATGAAGAAACTAAGTCAATATACTGTATGTATGGATTGCAATAAGTAAATAAAAATCCCATGAGCAGATCAGTACGGGGTGTATACCTACTTTTGGGCCACTATATATACGAGTATTTCTTTGTTGTTTTCTGGAGGTGAACCGAGGGTCACAAACAAATGATTCAAGGGTCACATGCAACTCACAAGTTTGAAATACTTGTTCTACAGTTACGGGTTAATTCTGTTACCAGAAAAATGGCAGATCATTTGTATTTGAAGTTTCATTGCGTTATTTTCAAATCACAAGTGTATTCTCAATTTTGAACTTCAAAGGACCAATGCTTTTCAGACAACTGATGTAGATCTACCAAAATTTAGTTTTTATTAAGTAAGGAATATTTTAAGAAGATATTAGTACAATAAATTATGGACTGAAGTTGAAGATTTTGAAGACTTTGAGGCTCAATATGAACCAATTATATACAGACTTGATGCCACAAAGAAAAACTATGTAGCGTACGTAAAATCGTAGGTTACATGCGTAAATCTTAGGGATAGGCGTGAGTCGAGTCAAATGTAATTTTCTCGAATTGAGTTTCGAGTCGAGTCACTGTTTTCAGATCGAGTTTCGAGTAGAGTCGAGTTTGATAAATGGCTTTCTCGTTCAGCTCATTCTAACTCGTTTTGGAATCATGGCCTTATTAGACTGGAAAAGGAAAGCCATGAGAAATATAAACAATAATGTGAAGTACTTTTAGTGTTTCTCACGACTTATTTTTATTAAATCCGTGTTGATAGAGAGAAAGGCAGAAGGAAAACCAGGAAGAGGGCGACCAAGCATAGAATATCTAGATTATCATTTTTGAAGATTTATCTTAAACTTGAGAAATGGTTATCCTTCCTTCCTTTTTCATTATTGTTTGACATAGAATATCTAGATCCTTGATAACGTCACAGGTTGTAATTCCTCTCTGTAAAATAATCCATCCAGTGGTTCCTTTGTTCCTATCTTCACTGTCTGACAAAATATGACACGAATTGAGAAACTTTTCGGTACGAAAAAGAGATAAGTCGCAAATCGACAAGTACATTTTTTTTCAAATTCGAAATGAAACAGAAACATCCAAGACTCATAGACAATACTAGTTCACTGAAGTTTTAGTCCTCAGACACTGTTTTAATGTTGCATGTGGCATATATAAAAGCTTTAAATTGATATAGTAATTGCACGAACTCGATGTATTTTCAAACACAAGACAATACAGAAACATCCGAGATTTATGAGCAATACTGATTCACACACATCCGAGACTTATGAGCAATACTAGTTCGCCCAAGTTTTTGATGAGCAAGATGCCCACATTAGACAAAATTTACAGAAAAGTTGGAATATTAAGGAATGGTGGTGATCTGACCTAGAACACACCTTTTCATTACAGTAAACAAAGAACAGGAATGAACATGAATTGTACCTCAAATGTTGTGTACGGGTTCGCGTTCAATCACAGTTCCCATGAAGTGAACTTTGTGGTGTACAAACATCGTGTGTGCGTGAGTAGCGTTTATGTTTCTATTCCAGAGAATTTTTTTCTTAACTTCTTATTCAAAGATTCACAAGATAGGTTATTTCTTATTTAAATGCTTCTTTCAACATTCCTAGTCTATCTTTGTTTTTAAATCACGTTCACATTTTATGTTTTATCTATTAACTACAGAGATATAAAAGTAGAAACAAAATGCACAAATGAAGGGGAATTGAAAGATTTATTATGAAGATCTAAAGCTGAAACCTCAAAATACTATTACTAGGGTAACTAGTATTGCCAACAAAACGAGAGAAACTTCTCGATGCAAAAAGAGGCAAGTTTCAATTCGATAAGTACATTTTCAAATTCGAGATGATACAAAAACATAGGTACGTTCGAAAAAAGTTTGTGATAACTTGATCCAAGATCCAGTATATTTTGAATCAAAAAGTTTCTTGTACGTCTTATATCTGGACAACTACATAAAGTATAGCCAGATCCAGATTGAAAAAAAACATAATTACTGCAGACGTTACGTAAATAAAAACGTTAGAACACAAGTTGCAGCTCTGAGAGAAACTATTACAAAACGAAGGTTTGATACATTTACCAATTTGTGTTAAGTATGGAACAAGTACAAGGCACTACTTTTCAAATAATATTCCAATCAATTTCTTCTCTTCTTTCTATCTGTCTTCAGGGAACAGGAGTTTGAACCTGGGACCCTCACGTACACGTTGTTTGTACACCACAAAGCTCACTTGGTGGGAACAGGATTTTGAACGCTCTGCCACTGACTGTTATTATTATATGCAGGAATTTATAGCATATTGAATTCCGTCTTAAAAAGTGTTTAGTTTCAAGAGCAACATTATATTTACAAAAAACGATATCGAAATTAGAAATTTGTACACGCAAGTCCGTTATCAGCGATGATTTTTGATTTATATTACCCCTGTTAGCAGTGACTTTGGGGAATTGCTTGAGTTAGGAGGATATATATATTTTTTTATCCGTAGTGTCATCACTTATCAAAACTTGTTGACCATTACGTGATGCAACTTTTTTTTCGCATTAAAGGTTCATCTGAAAATTTCAGATTTGTGCAATTTTTCGAAGTGTGAGTGGTCAGTTACAGTTACAGATTTGATTAACCGGTTATAAGTCTAGGTACATCTTTAATAGTGTAATTCAAATTGTGGACCTGATGTCAACATGTGCATCATGTATTATATCACAGAATACTACATTGCTAGATCTATCCGCTTTCTCAGATTTGTTCAAAAACGTAACACAAGACTATTGTAATTGGTCATCTGAATTACCTTTTCTTGTTTGTCTTAAAAAGCAATACATCTTCGTGGATAATCATTTAGCGCACATACAGCCAGGAAAAATATTCTTCAGTTGAGAAATTTTCTTTTCCTATTACAGTACCGACTATACAAGTTATCAAATTATAACTATTCCAAAGATAACGTGAAAAACAGATTAATTCATTTGTTCACGAATTAATGCGAAAAGGGAAATTTGTCAACTGTAGAATACTTTATTTTTTCGTGTGTACAGGAAGATTATATGGCTATACGTAATAATGATGCTACTGTATCTCCAACAAATATAGATCAAAACTTACTGGCCATTACGTGATGCAACCTTTTTTCACTAGTGTAATTCAAATTGCGGACCTGATGTCGACATGAGCAGAGTTATATAAAAATGCATCATGTATTATATCGCAGAATATTACATTGCTACTCCTTCTGTATATAGGATAGGTCAGTGTTTCTTTCTTTAGATATATGCTATCTTTTGTTGTTCAGCATTACGTCAGAACATCAAGTTAACACTTCTCAATTTGTTGATGAATGTCTTGGTTTAATATTTATCTTCACACGTATGTAGTTGATTATTTTTTTCTTTTTTTAAAAAAAGTAAACTTGCGATGTTTAAAGATGTTGATGATGAACATGTACAATAGATTTCAATCTTTTAATGGAGTCATTCGATTCATTTTTAATGTTAGACTTTCGTTTTGAAAGTAATTAATTTTCTAAGAAACGATTACATGTTACTCTTGTGCACATCACATCTTTGCAAATACTATCTAATGTAACCCACTAACATTTTGAATCAGGTCCAGTTGGGACAAAATTTTCTAAAAGGGAGCATGGACATGCCAATTTTGGTTGCTAATCATGGGCCCATGTTCGCCAAATATTAGTTATTTTAAGCATTACCTCATTGGCAATACCGTCTACTGTCTCCTTGGTATTATCACAATGGAAAGTACGCTGACAGTATTCGTAACTGAGTGATGAGTAATCACAATTTAGTTTTTTAACGGTCATGATGGATCAATGGTTGAGTCCCAATGATAGATTGGCAACAACCAGTCCCAACATGTAGAATTTAGGAGAGAGGGGAGCAGAATTTAGGAGAGACCCAATTCAATCATATTTTAGTTCATTTGCAAGCCTTCCGTGAAAATTTTAGGGGCGCTCGTCATCCCTATGGATAAGAGCATGGGTAGAGTGATTACTTCTGGTGCTTGGGATTCCTGCCTCAATCCGAGTTCATGTTAATAGGTAATTGTGGTAAACAAAAAAAAAAAAAAAAAAAAAAAAACTGTGAGCATTATTTCTCCTGTTTACTTCTACTTTGTTCATTCCTGTATTTTTTATTTTTATGTTTGTTATTTTTCTAAAGCAATTATGTCAGGTTAGAAGAACATGTATCTTTTCTTTTTAGTACGTGTATTGTTTTACTCACAAATTCAATGGATTTCAGGATGCATGATGACTCAGTGATATAACGTTTATTCACATTGTCATTCTATTAACTATTATTTTTTCGTCATTCATTTGTCTTAATCATATGTCCTTTTACCGAGAAAGTGCATATTTGTGGGACGTATCTTTATTTCTCCGGGGGGTCTTTACATGATGTACAAACCTATTACATTTTAGGTTTGAGAAGTGTGGTGGCTCAGTGGTAAAGGATTTACAACCAGTACTTCGTTTTTCAAATGCTGAAGCTTCTTGGTATGCATCCTGTACAAAGCAAGTGCTGGAACTTAATGGCGATCCGTGCCTCAGATTTATCAATCATCACACCTTCAGTTAATTACTCTAAAAAAAAGAAAGATAACGAGTTCGGAATTTGCTAGATTCATGTTTCTCCAAGGCTGATGATGATGATGATGCTAATGTTAGGTGTTCAGTATAATAATAATAAGGGCATAAACACATCTCTCTTTGTTCCAGACAATTCTCATAGTTCGTGAAAAAAAATATTAGTTTTAGATTCATTTGCCAACGAATCGAGAAACTTTTCGGTACGGAAAGAGATAAGTCGCAAATTGACAAGTACATTTTTTCAAATTCGAAATGAAACAGAAATATCCGAGACGCGTAGTATTGTCACTAATGTACTTGCAAACATGGTATGCTAAAAGAAAATGGCAACGTTGATTTTCACTGAAGAGTGGAAATACGAAGAAATTCTGTTAGGTGGAACGTTAAACTAAAAATATTTCATCTCTCTCTCTCTCTCTCTCTCTTACGAAGGGCATGATGTCTCAATGATTGTGAAAACTAGTACTTAACACAATATGATGTTCTTATTCCGTATACGTATAAAAGAATAGCTCTTACGTATAAAAGAATACATAATGATCGTTTCTGGATGTTGGAATGGTCTGCCCAAGCAGCTTGATAAAAATTCGGCGTAGCATAACTACAGTAGCTTCTTCTCTTATATTCGCAACCAAAAAAATGGAGGGCAAAAGTTTTGTATGGTGAAGGTAAGGGGCGCCGAATTCTACTTCGTCCCGGGCGTAGAAATCTCTACCTACGGCTCTGGCTGTCTCATATTAGCAAGAAGTACCACCACCACACAATGCTTGTGGGATTCGTCTTCTTCGTGGAACATTCGGATTACTGCATTCCGCAGCGTATTGAAACTTACCTCACACCGTAGGAACCGAATACTTCAGATTGTGGCTTGCGACAATTTTTTCACAGTAGAAAAATTGGCACGTGTATTCTGAAAGTGCATGGATAATTGATTCGTATATTTAAGAACACGTCTCATCAGTTCAAGACGAAACAGAAATAAAAAGTCATGAACATTTTTAGCAGGGAATGCGAGTCTGGGCCATAAATTTGAAAGTGACCTGCTATTTTCTCTAGAGCTTCAACCGCTGGTCCAAAATTTTCTAAAACTGCCGGAATAGCTTCCAATCTACAGCTCCGTCTAGTGTTGCTCAAAGATTTTAATGTTCCCAAACGGTTTAAGTTTTCTCCTTGATGTTGAATATTTTCAAAAAATAGCGTGGCGTTTCGACGACTCTTCTATGAAGGAATGCAAACTACTCAAAATCGCAAACATTTTTCGAATCGCAGACACTTTTCCGCACACATCAACAATGCAGAATTTCAACATGTTTGCGTAAGAATGAATATAAATGGATAAATGGTCCAAGTTCCTGATCTTCTTTGCAACGCAACAGTATTGACCACGCATAGTGGCTGCACCATCTTAACATCGTCCTCCGATGTTATGTACGCTCAAATCCACTGATATTAACACATTTGTTAAGTTTGGACAAACTTTCGCCATCTGTTTTTTTTCTGTCTTGTAAATCCCGATAAAACTTTTATGGACATTTAATGTTTCATCACAGTACCGCAAAACAATTGATACTTGTTTATGTCGCTTCAAATTTTGAGTTTCATCCATGATGATACAATATATACTTGCAGTCCTCACACGATCAATCATTATTCCCAGAACATACTCACACATTAAATATGGTAATTGATTTTTATATTCGGGACTAACGTATCTAAAGGTTTTCTCTTTGTTAACATAATACCGAAAAATCACGTCATTGTCTTTGGATCTTAGCGATAAGAGTTCAAGTAAATTTCCTTAATTTTCACTTATGTCATTTCCCTATGACCTCTAAGAGGAACACATTAACGAGCACAATATAAAACACTATTTAGAACTGCTTTCAATTATAATATATTGTCGTTAAATATTTGGTTCATCTGCGAATCTAATTTACGCGCAACCACTCCCTGCAATAGTGCGTTTCGGAATTCCGCAGCGTTAAAAACACAAGTATTATGATTGTTACTTGCCTCACGAATACCGAATTTATGTATGGCCTTCTTCCAGTTATGGAACCCCTCCTTCGTAAACGTGTCTTCAGATTTGGGAATATTTTCGGAGAATGCGCGACAATAAAAGCAAAAAGCACTATCTCGAGCAACGCTATATTTTAATCAACTGTATTTCCTATACCATTTAGATCGGAACCGGCGGCTATTTTTTAATGGGGTGGGTTTTCAATTGTGCTTGAAAGGGACCTAGACCTACTGCAAGAAATGTCTTTGTCTTTTCACAACCATTGACTCGGCCACGATCTTCTGAAACTTCATCTTGTGATACTGTTTTCACAGTACTACCGGCATTTGAATTCTTATCTTCTGACACTATTTTCACACTAGCACTTAAATTCTTATCTTCTGAAACGCAAGAGGTAAATTATTTAGTCACTATTTCATTATCTCCGCTGGCACTAGTAATGAGCGCAAGAGTCTTGGTCTTGCAGTTTTTGCAAGAGTCTTGCATGATAGACCAAGCCCAAGAGCAATACCAAGACCAGGAATACCGATGCAAGACCAAGACCCTATCTGCAAGACCAAGACCAAGACTAAGACTCTTGCGCAAGAGTCCTGCGCAAGTACTATTACTTGAATTTTTTTATAGAATGTAAAAGAGGAGAAAAATCATTACATCTTTGAAATGGATTTTTGACTTCAGTATATCGTATATCGTTTAGTATATCGTTTCCTGAATTGGCTGTTCGCGTTCTCTGTAGATATAGTTCGTTTCCAAGCCACACAGGTGTAATTTTGCGTCATGTAAGCTATTTTGGTGGACAAACATCGTGTGTGTGGGTTTTCTCAGGTTTTTCCGTCTCCTCCTACTATCATTATTCCGCCATTCCAGTCATTTTTCATCATCACCGTCTTCCTTATCCTTGGTGCGTAACTGTAGAATGTTAAACTAGATACTTCATTTCATTTCAAAGCATACTAGTGGTGTTCTTCTTCCAAAACTGAAGAGAAATGTAGTATTGAACACAGGGCCGTGCTGGGATACTAATGAGGGCGGTGGACAAGTCCACTGAAAGGGCGCCCACACAAACGGATATATATATATATATATATATATATATATATATATATATAGAGAGAGAGAGAGAGAGAGAGAGAGAGAAAGAGAGAGAGACTTTGAAAGAAAGTATGGGTGCCATTTTATATCAAAATCATCACCAAATTTGTTTTAGTATTAACGTAAATAGCTAACCTCGAATCGAAATCCTACTACAGAAAAACTTTTTAGTTCCTGCAATAACACTTCTGCCAAATAAAAAGAAGCTAAATGTATCAACAACTTAATATAGCACGCCTATGGACGCAGAAGGCTCATTGCCGCGTTTTAAAAAGCTCTCCATTGATTTGTCCTTAGAAAACTGAACCTAGTTTCTACTTTATATTTCAATCTCTGCGAGAACCATTTTAATATTGTCGTCCCATCTATGCCTCGGTCTTCCTAACAGTTATTTTCCAATTTGGATTTCCAGTTACAACTTCGAAAGCGTTTCTAATTTCTTCCAATCTGACTACATAACCTGACCATTTGAGCCTCCTAGACTTGATTACCCTATCAATGCTTGGTAAACGGTATAAAATTATGCAGTTCCTCCTTATGAAGTTTCCGCCTTTCCCTATTCCCGTTCTTTTTGGAGTTCAAATATTGGTTTAAGAATCTTGTTTTCAAATACTTTCAGTCTGCGATATTCCCTCAGAGTCAGTGACCATGTTTCACAACCATACAGCACAACAGGCATGATTATCGTTTTATATTTTGAGCTACAAAATCCTCAACAGAATTAGCAACAAAAAAATTTTTAACTGAATAATAGCACGAAATTCCTGCTTTCAGTTGACATCAAATTTTTTAGTGATTATGGTTTTGGTCTGTTGATAATGATCCTAGATATTTGAAAGTATCCATTTTGTCGAAAGAAAATATTTGGTATTTTAACGCATCCATAAAATGCAGTATTACGATCCCGACAAACTTCCATTTATTTAGTTTTCTGTGCATTTACTTTTAAGCCAATATCCATGCAAGCGGTGATTAAGATTTCTGTATTCCTTTCTATTATTCTATCATTACCTATTAAATTTACATAATCAGCATAAGCCATAACCTGACAAATACAATTCAGCTCTAGGACTTGATTGCTGTCTTTGATTTTCCTTATCGTGTTCTCCAGAACAAAGTTAAGTAATAATGACGACAATGCATCTCTTTGTTTCAGGTCATTCTCAACGTGAAAGCTTGTGAACAAGAATTTCTCTACTCGAACCTTACTTTGGGATTCATTTAAACATATCTTAATTAATCTATCTTTTCTGTAAGCATGTTGTACAATGTTTCCCTCCTACCAGAGTCTAAAGTCAATAATTGATGTGCCAGAATGTTGTATTCTCTCATTTCTTTTCAAGTATTAGTCGAATGGTAAATATCTGGTCGATAGTTGATAAATTTTAACTAAATCCGTTCTGATAATCTCCAATAATTTCATCTGGGTATGGAGTCAATCTTGCTAATGCAATGTTTAAGAGGATTTATTGGATGTTGACAGAAGAGAAATGGCTCGATAATTATTAAATCTGTTTTGTTGGTTTTCTTCTGAACTGGAACAATGATTGATTCTTTTCACTCTTGTGGTAATTCCTCCTTGTTCCAGATAATGAGAATGAGTTTGTGAATCTTGCTCTACAATTTTTCCCCTCCAGCTAAAATTAAGTCAACAAGAATTTCGTCTACACCCGGAGATATGTGTTTATTTTTTTTAAATAGCGATTTCTATTTCTGTCTGGTTAGGTTCTGGAATATACAGTTATGCTGCATGCATTTCACTTTCTCCACGCGCATTAGTTTTTGGCTATGTGTTAAGCAAATCGTCAAAGAAATCTTCCCATTTATTTAAGATGCTATCTGTATCAGTGAGAACTGTTCCTTTAGGTTTCTTTAATATATAGGCACGAAGTTGATAGCCCTTCTTAAGTTCGTTGATGCATTTATACATGCCCCGAATGTTTTTGTTTTCACTATTATCTTCAAAAGTTTCGTTTCTTTGTTTTTAAAGTTTTAGAAGTTTTCTGCCAGATGACAATGAAATTTTATGCAGTTATTTCGTTCGGACTTTGTAGCCAACGCAGTTTCTTCTGTTTTCTCTTCTCTGCTACTTTAGTACACTCCTGGTTGAACCATGGTTTGTTCCTACATATTTCTGCGTGCTCCAATATTTCTTTTGCTGAAATTTTAATGTTATCTCTAATTTCAACCAAGTATCTTGAACACTAGTGCACTCCGAACCTTCTAAAACCGAGAATCTATTCGACACTTCAATCTGGCTCCCCTCTCAACTGACTTTCCTCTATTTTTTAAAAAATTAAACCGCTCCGTTTTCAGATATTGAATATTACCTTTATTCGACGATAGTCTCTCTCTTACTATCACAATCAACTCCTCTGAACGACCGAACATCAGTTGTGCTAGACTGTTCTTTTCTGTCTACTAAAACATGATCAGTTTGAATATTTTTTTCCATCTGATGAAGTCCATGCATATTTATGAATGGCGCGATGTTGGAATTTTGTAATCTTCACGATAAGGTTTCTGGATATTGCACAGTTCACGAGTCTAACGCCGTTGTCACAACCTTTCTTATGCAAACATTTATTCCCTATAATCGGTTTGGAAATACCCTCTGGTCCTACCTTCGCATTGAAACCGCATAACAGAATTTTCATATGGTATTGCAGGAGATGATCAAATACCCGTTCTATTCTTTCGTAAAAACTGTATTTTTTAAATCGCCATCCTTATTTTCTGTTGGGGCATGTGCATTCAAAACAATAATATTACACCACCCACCCTTAAGAGAGGTAAAAGAAAATCTACCATTAACAAATTCAACCTATGTAATTGCTGATATTACGTATTCGTTTGTGAACAGAAAGCCCTGTTTCTTGTTGGTATTTTCAAATTTGTTCCCCGTAAAAGAACGTAAAATTTCCCGACTTGACACCTCCATTTCCTTCTCATCTAACTTTCTGATATCCCACTAGCTCCAACCTCTATTTCTAAACTTTTTTTTTTTTTTTTTTTTTTACAAATTTTAATGCGCCTGCCCTATAGAGACTTCTTATAATCCATGTTCCAAATCTCATGTCGATTTTACTTTGCTGAGTTCGTGCCAAGTTATAAGTTCTGATCCGAGGATTCTGCGAACTTATCTGAACAATCCTTTTTTTACAGGATGAGGTTGTTAGCCTCACACCCAATTCTCAAGCTGGATTATCACCCCTTGTCTGTCCGCGACTACTTACTTAGTACATTCGCAGCTAACCTCTATATCCCAGAGGCCTTCTCCTCGATCCACAACCTGAGGACTCACCGTGCCGTGGTGACAGGAAGACCACATTTTACGGAAATTAATACAGCTATATTTCAGAAATACAACAGGTACTGATTATCCGAACACTGCTTTAAAACACACAGGAACAATCAATGTGCTCGGATATATGGATGCATATTAAGACTGTGAAAGCTTCGATGCCGTAAAAATCGTAAATTAGAGACTAGTGTCAGTGTACTATTACAGTGTAGCATTTCGTAGTATTGCATTGTACGTTTGACTGTCCGAACTATTCTTGATGTATCACATTGTTTCGCTTTATAGCTATATAACTTTATAATATTTTTGTAAGTGATTGTACTCTTTACCTGTTCTCTGCCAATAGCAACTGTATGAATTTATAATACAAAACTGAAATACAGAAGAATAATTTTTTTAAAAAAATAATGCGATATTTCGCAGGGTATCTTATGTAAAGGGCGCCTTATATTCTTCACAGGTTCTGTACTACCAGTCAGTATTTGAATTTATTAAACAAAGCTGGTATACAGGATAACTAAAACCACTTATCTATAGGGCTAATGTGATGTTTTGTAGGGCGCCTTATGTAAAGGGCGCACTGTACCTTTCACGGGTTCTTCGCCAACAGTAATTGTGTGTATTTATTGTACAGATCTGTGCTATGCAGAAGAGTAAATAAAATCGTTCATCTTTGATGGGGTCTCAGAAGGGCGCCTAATGTAAAGGGTGCAGTGCACCTTTCACGGGTTCTTTACCAATAAAACTATAAGAATTTATTACTAAAACTTGTGCCTTTATTTATACTGTGATATTTCGGAGGGCGCACCGGGACACGTCCCGGTGTCCCGGTGGGCCAGCACGGGCCTGATTGAACATCGGTAATTCCGTACACCATAGGTGCTGACTACATGGGCATGACCTTGCCTCCGAGACCCAAGTGTCCATTGCAAATTTTTAATGTGTGCTCATAAAATTAATATCGAAATAACATTTTCATGACATTGACAATAACTTAGTGCATCTGACCGCAAGTTTGATTTCATGGGCGGATGTTTTTACGTTGAATAATTGTTTTATCAATATAACTTTTAGCCTCCTTAGGTATACGGCACATTGAGGATTGAGCGATATAACATTATACTACAACAGTAAATCTATATTTAAAATTGAAAGTGGCAATCCTTGTGACTCCTAATCTCTTGAACCACCCGCTCGAGACGGATCAAATTTTCAATATAGATCAGGTTTAGGCCTGGAATGTTATTTGTCAGTTCACTTTGAAGGAGCAACGTATGGGAGCAGGAGGAGGGGGAGATATGCAAAAAACATAATAAATAAAAATAAAAGTGACTAAGTTTGTGATTTAATAATTCTTGTACCAGAAGACCGATCTTATTTTTTTTAAATGTATGAGGTTTGGAACTGGAAAGTTTTTTTTATAGTTTTACTTTGATGGTAGAACCTAGGATTGCAGTTGGGGGAGGTATATATAAAAATAAACTTAATAACTCTTGAAACCCCTGACCGATCTCGATCAAATTTACAACATAGATGAAACTCAGGCCTGGCACGATTTTTCTCATTTTACTTTGACGGTGCAACATAGGGAAGGGGAAGGAGTGAGATATATGAAAAACAAATAAAAGTATAAGTGACTGTTTTTGTGACATAATCACTCTTGAGCCACCCAATCGATCTTGATGAAAATTTCAACATAGATGAGGTTTGGACTTGGAATGTTTTCTATCATATCACTTTGACCAGATGCTTATGGACAAAAATCAATTGGGAGCTCCTTGTGAACGTGACGTTGAACCTTCTGGTGTCATAGTATATAGAATTATAGTTAGTTATTTACTTTTGTTAATATTAATGATATAATCCATACATCCAGACGAAGATCTGAGGATCATATTACTGTGTATGGAAAGTTCAATAAATGCAGCAAGTGACCTAACAATAATGGAGGAAACCGTAACTAATAGTACTGATAGAGATAGAAATGGTATCCTAACAGTTTGAATTCAAGTAGCTTTCAATTTATCTAACGATTTTAACGTAAATTTAGCTCTCGCCTACATACATTATTTGTTCTACTCCTCCCACTTAACTTTTACATGCCATGGACGCCCATGATATAGAAAAAACCTTTAAAATCTGTTTGAACTGGATAATGTTTGGGATGAAATTAAAGATCTACATATGAGCCAACCTTAAAAACTTGTATAGCCATAACAAATTATATAGAATAATGAATTCAGGAGAGATACTGAACAATTTATTATCCTTTGAGTGACATATGTTCATCATATAATCTTGATGAGTAATGTAAAAGAGTTTGATTACAGAACAAGTTAATTAACAGAAACTAGAAGAGCTAGTACCAAACGATAGTATGTTTGGTTTCCAACTGATATGGCTGCTTTTAGAACCTGAATCCAAAAAAAAATGATATCAGATAAGATAAAACATGTAGAAATCATTTGACATTTTTTAAAAAAATGAAATAAATTAATGGAACAGTGAGTGAGGTAATTGAGACTATAGCATTTGTACAAGTCTGAGCAAAGAAAGTTGAAAAAGTGGCTAGTACTCAGTACTTGTGAAGTTCTATAATTAAGGAAAATATGAAATATAAACGATAAATAAAAGGTATTCTGTAGAGCCGTGCATCTGCAGTTTGAGTTAAAATCAAAAATATAGTAAAGGTTGTTCTTCTGAGGTATTTTAATGCTCCTAGTGGAAATCATCTAGCCCAGGACTTCGTTAAACAAAAGCCTAGGCGCTAGCCACTGGGCTACGAAGGACGGTTATAAACATACCCGAATCCAGTGCTTTATCCGACCAAAAACAATTAGCAATTCCAGCTTTCTCCTTCCTTTGCGACCTGGCATTTGGTAGCACATTACGATTAATTTACTCTTACAGATTCCATCTATACCTAAGGTACGTGCGCTAATCAACCAGCTAAGCTGGAGATTGCAAAAGCAACATAAACAATCAAAATAACTACAAGCATTACCAGTACATAATTATTATCAAACACAATAGTGGATTGTTACTTTTTGATCTTATTATCAGAAGCGTTTATCACAGACTGACAAGAAATAAGGTGTATATACATGTAAAACACAATAACTAGAACATAAAGAATAACTAGAGTTTTCTATTTGTTTACATTACTAACACCTTCTATAAAAATGAAAGATTATTTTAATTCGTGGAATAATTTAATTGAATCGGGAGAATCCCACAAACGCAATGTTGTCTACCACAGACTCACTCGGCCTGGAATCGAATCAGAGACCCTCCTGTACAGTGGGACACATAAATATCGCAACTCTACTATTTTCTTAAGACTTTATCTTATGCAACCTATTTCAGATCAACGTTCTACAGGTTGCTGCGTAGCTAATCTAACCTTAAACTAACGCCTGATAAGCAAGTAGCCACCGAAATATTGATTTCAAATACATAAAATAAAATATTGGACTATAATAGAGTTGCGATATTTATGTGGCCCACTGTAAAAGATGTGAGAGTAATAATACATTCTAGAGTAGGAAGTTAAATTCCAATGCTTGCAACACTATCAAGTTACATACAAAATATAGAAAGAGAACATTGAAAATGCGTTTATAATTTTGTAAGAAGTATGAAATATGATGTTTACTTTTATCAATGTTTGAGATAATGCTTTTTAGAAGAAATCTTCTGCACGTGTCCTGTTTCTTCCCATGTGCTTGAATCCCAGAGTTGCGGTCTAGTGTATTAAGGATATCAGCTTCGGAGAACAGTACTATAAGTTGGGAAAATGGTCCTGACTCATACTAAAACGAAACCAATTATTAATGCGCCGCATTGTCGAAAATACTCTTTCACACGTCGCACTGTTCGATGGCAATGTCATACTTATTTGAATCTTGTTGTTCAAATTAGGATACACGCCATTTGAAATTCTCGACTGTAGCTCAGTCACCAATATGTTCAAAGGAATATTTTTCAAACTAATGTTGGCTTCTCGAAAGACATTTCTTGCTATATACATTTCTGCTAGGAGAAGACGTTTATCAATACCAGGCATGGAAAAGTTATTTATGAAGAAGTCACTATTTTCTTCATTAAATCGCAAGAAGTCTTCACTTGAAATAACCAAATCAATGGCTTCGCCAGAAAATCTCCTGTTCATTTCAATGATAAAGACGTCCTTTACAGGATAGAAGACCTGATTGATATATTTGTCAACAAGATAGTCATTTGTATCAGTTTCATAAATATGCTTCTGTCCAACAAACTTAAACACAACATATTCCTTTAAACTGCTCGCAAGTAGTCGATTACCCTTCCAGAGAAGCTCTGAACTACTGCGAGAATGCTCAAATTGTGGCAGATGCACGGCATTCACTTCAGAGAAAGTCTTCACATCTTTCCATATATTTAAACATTCTTCATGATTTCTTTGGGAAGAAAGTCTATCTATCAACGTTTTCACTGATTGGTAACACAATTCAAGACAAGTATCATCCTTTTATAGCGACTTGCCCAAAACATTACCAGAATTGAGTACTTATAAAAACTATGTGGCACACAATAAAGTCTAGGGATTGAATGTCACTTAATAGTCCTTTTGCTTGACACGAATTATAATCTCGAAAATTTGTCGAAAAATACTCTAACAGCTCAATGATAGATTTGAAAGAATATTTGAGATTCGCCACTGCTGTTGCTCTACATGCACACCTTGTAACACTTCATTTGCTTATCTCACGTGGATTTACTTTAAGTTCTTTCTGTATGGAAATAACACGAGAATGATTCTCTGCATCTGC
The DNA here is from genome assembly GCF_964235325.1 of Thermobia domestica. Taxonomy (NCBI): domain Eukaryota; kingdom Metazoa; phylum Arthropoda; class Insecta; order Zygentoma; family Lepismatidae; genus Thermobia; species Thermobia domestica. The sequence continues at coordinate 337,921,213 of NC_137456.1, read as the reverse complement.
GAAAAATTCGTACACAGACTGCATAGTATTAACGAAAAAACATGCAAGATCAATTTCATTGCAAGCCTGCAATTAGTACTAAATTAAGATTATGTGCCATACAATGCATATAAACTGCATATGGATGAGTCTCGCTAATTATTGTCTGAACTCCAGGTTCAACACCAGCCATTACAAAAAATGAAATGAAATCTTTAAGTTTTACGTCCCACGGTTATGCCGGCTAGGCTAAAGGAGACGGTGATGATGAGAGATGAGTGAAATGGTGGAATGAAGAAAGTGGGAGGAAACGGGAGAACCCCGAGAAAACCCACGAGCACGGTGTTTGTCCACCACAAAGTCCACACAGCGCGAGCTGGGATCGAACCAGGGACCCCAAGCACCGGAGGTGAACGCTCTACCACTGAGCCACCGCGCCACCAGCCAATACAGTAGCACCATCGTAAGACTGTCCAATCATTACGGAGGTGATACCATATTTATCAATTACATGTTTTATAACTTTAGCTAAACCAGGTGCTGATCTTTCCATTGATATATCTTCCATGCATAGGAATATTTCTCTCACTACTGATTCGTACACGTAACGTACACAAATACACATTCGCTTAGTTTTTTTTTTTTTTTTTTTTTTTTTTTGTAATTTTGCTTCACCGACAAGTAAAGCAAAACATCCAGAGTCATTTACTTCTTTCACTATTTGTCGAATCACTTCATCCTTGCATACTTTAAGGAGTTCATTTTTAACCATTCTGCTCGTTAAATTGTGGTAACATGTAAATTTTCTTCTAAAATTTTCATCGTGCTTCGCGAAAAGTCCACACAATCCCAGAAAATGTCCCTTGTTCGTTGTCGATTCTGACTGATCATGTCCACGAAACTGATCATGTCCCTTGTTTAGCCAGATAAAATACAATATCTATAACTTTAATTAAATATAACTTGTTTTCCTCCACAAGCTTTGTGTGTGATGTAGACACCCGACTTGCCACAGATACAGAATTATGTTTGTATTCCCTCCACTTTTTCAAGGAAAATAAATGAGCAGAATAACGGTATGCTTACTGAGCTTTTTAAACATTTTTTTTCAATTTCTCTCCCTTCTCTCAATTCCCTTCTCTGTAAATATGTCTTCCCTTATTCCTGATGGAAACTGTCTACATACAAAGCAAAACACTGCATTTCTTTGAATACTATACTCTAACCATTCAAATTTATTATACCTACCAAGATGAACTACAACTGCGGCGAACATTTTCAAATTCTGTTGAAGGATAAAAGGATAAGACCGTTCTTTTTGGTCCAGTTGTAAGGTCACCGAGATCATTTAACGTTAATTCAGAAGATTTTTTTATCCGTGCACTTACACTAGAAAGGGTCGTGTTATCAGTTGTATTACTAAAACTATTAGTTTCGAAAGTACACTGCATATTACTTTCCGATTGGCTTGGTGTTTCTGTTTGATTAGCGCAAACACCATTAACACTGTTAGTTTCTTTGCTCTTGTTGACGTTTATTTGCCCTGAAGTAGAACGGACACATTCTATCTCGTTGTTCACAGCCGAAGGAACTTTCGTCTTAACGTGACATTGTAGTTCACGATTGTTATTAGAACCCTTTTCACTGCTTTTAGTGGAAAAAATTTTCTTATATCTCTACTTATAGCTACACATGGCTGTCCACACAAGATAAAACTGCACACGAAGTAATGCTAAATTGCAAATTCTTCTTTCTTTGTTTCTTTATGCATCGTATTAGGTGGAAACAAGAGTGCACAGTTTATAAATCAAATTGGTTGGTGGAGAATTTTCATTGTTTTCTTCTTTTATGTCATGAGTTTCAACATACCAATGTTGCTAAGTACATTATAGTAACTAATTAATATATATATATATATATATATATATATATATATATATATATATATATATATATATATATATATATATATATATATATATATATATATATATTAATCTAGTCGTTTCATACTGTTTGAAGAAAGGTTCGACACAGTCAATTATACTTACGACCTGATTCCCTAGTGGTTTGCGTCGACGCAATGCAAAATTTCTATTTTAATTGCAGTAATCAGTATAGGAATTAAAATTGATTTTCTCATCTTTTTTTTGTTGTATTGCTGTACGGAAATTGCAGACAGGTATAACGGAATATGACCTTTTATATTGAACATGTTGCTTACATCATTGCATAAGCTGTTTGTAACAAATATATAAATTTTGGGGAGCTTCAGCCTTTCAAATTTTTACAGTTAGTGCCCCCCACGCCCCCCGTATCTTCGCCCATGGTTACAAAGTGGAATTACATGCTAACATGTAAATGTTGGATTGCACGAAATAGAGTCGTGAAAATTAGGGTTGAAGGAATGGAATATGAAATAACTAAAATGATGTTAAATCATTCACATAGGAGAAAACACGTACGCTTTACTCTGTGAGAAATGGTGGAAAGACAGAAGAAATACAAGAATGTCAGATACATATAGACCTAGTATTAAGGGGTGGTATTTATGATATATCGGTAATTCCTACGTCAAGACGAAGTTCCCTAAGAATTTCCGTATAAATATGAAAAAATCTAAATATGAAGCAAGTGACCTACGAATAATGGAAGAAAATTATTATTTGTACCCGGTAGCTCATAATTCAAGTAGTTTCTCCGTAAATTTAGTTGCGAGTGTAGAAGCATTCTTAATTTTAGTTGTCCCTCTATATTCTTACATGCCAGAGACGCACATGCTTTTCATGTAGTCGCATTAACGTAAAACTCAGATAAAACTACGGCATTATATAGTTAGTGCTCGTGGCTAGAGAAACAAATTGTTTCGTGAAAGCGATTTCTTTAATAGTTAATGTATTCTCACCTGATGGCAGCACATACTGTCTTCTGAATAGTCTTGAAATATCGTCAATTGAAAAAAGGATATAAAATTGTTTTACGAAATCTTAAGGAAAATATTTTTGCTTTTGACAGAGCGTAAGTACTTTCAATATAATTTGAAATCTGTTAACAGTTTGTACCATTCATTTTGGAGCTCACAGTGAATAAAGAATGATGAGATTACCTAGCTAAAATACTTGTCACGTATTTTTGTGAAGTAATCTCATGTACACTTGAAGTAATCTCATGTACGCGTATTTTTGTGAAGTAATATATATATTTTGAGAGAAGAGTGACTAGGTGTTTTATGCCTATGCTTCAAAGGCACAATAATATACTATACAGCGTCCCACTCTTAGATTGAAGTACAGAGTAAATGGAGCGCGCTGTTCCCACATTTCTTCCGCCGTATGTTTTCTTTCGAAGAATGAACAAGAAAGAAAGAGTGATGAGTCTGTAAATAAATCCTTCTTAAATTCATATATTTTCAACTCTTTTGTCATTCCAATCGCGCAATTTCATTTAGAACGGCGAATTGGAGGGTACGAAATAACAGTCTAACAATTGTGTGTTAGAAGTTTTTTTTTTTTTTTAATGATGGTTTATAAATCGTTGCAATAAAATTTTGATGGAAGCAATACGAAATCGAGAGAACATATGAAACGAATAGAAAACATATGATTGAAATAAATGGCAGACTAAACAACTCTAAACAGAAATTTCCTGCACCGATTGTGCGGAAAACTAAGGAATAACAATGGGTAAGATACTGCTACTGAAGTTGGATAAGAGTGAAAACTGGAGTAGGGTGATAGTGATAAGTGACGAGAAAATGTGACGTACGAGAACGCTCATTCGTCTGTGTACGCAAAATATCTGCTAATCCAATTCCGTTTGTCAAACAAGTTACATAATAAAGTATATTGTGAAGGCGGCTTCTCCCCACTTCCGATGTTTAAGACTGTATCATGAAGGACGTGCTAGAGGGTATGGTGGCAGGAAAAAGAGGGAGAGGACGAAAAGAGACTACAATTACTGGACGATATCAAAATAGAAAAATCATGCGTGAAGACGAAGAAGTTAACCGAAGACCGTGGATCATGGAAGCTTCTGAGTTGCAGCAAGTGGTCTGCCAATAAAATATGATGATGATAATGATGACATATGCAATGGTGAATAGGAACTGAACCTCCTAGTTTCTATACTCACTTCTGACACCTCAGACACACAATATCAGTTTGGAAACAGAAGAAGAATGAAAATAAACCCCATTATATCCGTTCTAAACAAACGCGCAAGTTGTGACTTGAAATCACGTATAGTGACAGCCAGTGGCGTATTTAGGGGGGGGGGCTTCCGGGCTTAAGCCCCCCCGAAATCTTACTCACTATAGTAAAGTATATGAAATATCTTGCAGAATTTTCACATTTTCAGGCAAAGCCCTCCCCGAAAGTTAGCAAAGCCCCCCCCCCGAAAGAAAATCGTAAATACGCCACTGGTGACAGCCAACAAGATACAAATCATTGGGCGAGAAAACAAAACCAAATACAATTATCAAACCCTACTTCCTAAAGAAGCATGGGGGGGGGACAAGAATAAAGAGGCATTTCATTCTGCTTTGTGAGATCATAAAGTTATTTGTTATGAACGCTTTTGTCATTTTCATCTGTATATTCAAAGTAAATAAGAGAAGTGGAATTACAAACGAAACCAACTTTTATTGTCAAAATTGTCAGCATCTGAAACAGCATTAAGGACTACATGCGAACCATAATGAATCAATTATAAAACTAATAGCTTTTTATCACCAGGAATGAGATTTATTATTAATAGATATTTGTCATATTATATATATATATATATATATATATATATATATATATATATATATATGTGTGTGTGTGTGTGTGTGTGTCTGTGTGTGTACGTGCTTGCGTGCGTGCAACTCAAGGAAAACAAGCGAAGTAAGTAGTGGAACTTAAGATTGAGTGGAGTTGACGCAATGTTTATCGTAGGTGAGGTCCAGGATTCGATTTTGCGAATATGCTTCCGTTAAGCAGTAGATTCGTGCTCGCATAGCATCAACAGTAAACACTCATCGGTATAGCACAATACTCTACATCAGTAACTTTAAAACAAACATTATAAGGAAAATAACATTGGCAAGATTTGTCACTGCCTTTCTTCTGATCATGCGCGCGCTTTGGAAAGTTGACTCTTAACACTAAAAGTCATAAAACCTAAATAAAGAAAGATATCGACCTGCAATTTGTTTTAAAAATAACTTCAATCCTTTCTCAATATTTTTCTCGCTTTGCACCCCCATCTAACCTGAAAAATAAAAAAGTTTCTCACTAGCCAACTTTTTAGATATTGCATTGCAATAGTATACGCACTTTCTCTTACATTTTATTTTTTATTTTAAAATTCAAAAAGTTTTTTTGAATGCAAACTTTTCCAGCATTGGCACCGAATATGGTGTTAATAGCTGTATAAGTTTCAGCGTTGTATCTCTTAGAGTTCCGAACTTATGACGTGATATATTTAACGCGACGTTAGAATTTGCCATGAGCAAGATTTCACTCTTTCAATGTATTTCAATACTTGAAAATTCTTCTCGATGTGAGAAAAAGAGATTTTTTGGTAGAGAATACAATGTTCTATAATAATTTATTCATACCTAGTAAAAGAAACTATTTCTAAAATTCAGGCTAAGTTTGGCAACAATGGGCATAAGGAAATGCATTGCCATTTACTCCTGTACTGCAATCTAAGGGTGGGACGCTCTTCTGATACTTATCGTAAATTCATTACCGTGGGAGACATCAACTTTCAACACGAAAAACAATAGTTTTTGAATTTCATTATTCTTAATATGACCTGCTACTTCCATGTACTTCCTCGGTCAACTCGCCCCTCTAGCAATACCACACCTGATATCGTTATATCATCTACAATACTCAACTCCCACATTACTATTGATGTTTTCGATTCTTTGGGGAGAGATCATTTTCCAATCAAACTGCCTCTTGCTACCAACACTTCTTAGCACCATACCTCATCAAAGAGAAAAGTGTATGTATATCATCAGGCCAATTGGCCTGACTACCAAGCGACCTTCACTTCAGGAGTTAGTGTTATTTTAGAGCTAACACCACAAGATGACCTCAACACTGCCGTTCACCATCTCACTCAGACATTATAAACGGCTGCTGATCAGCACATTCCAACTAATATGTTACTGCGCACAAATCGAAACTTCCTCCATGATACCTCCCTCTCATCAGCGGTGTATTTTGTTGCCTACAGGATCTATCGGAGGTAGCCCTAGAATATTACAAAATAAAGTTATTATAATATAAACAAAATTATATTGATAATTTTACACTTTAATATCCTCTTTCAATGAAATAAGTTTCTGAGTAGGGATGCGCACGAGTCGAGATTTAAGCCTGTCTCGACTCGTCTCGAGAAAATGTTGTCTCGACTCGTGTCTCGACTCGAAAATATGTCTCTGTCTCGACTCGACAGTATCTGTCTCGACTCGACTCGAATTCGAGTCGAGACAAAATATACGAGTTAAAATATACGCACACATCAGCCAGAACATTATGACTACCTACCTAATTGTCAGTGTGTTTACCTTTGGCACGGATAACAACGGCGAATGCTCTTGGCATGGACGTAATGATCCTTTGTAGGTCGCTGGAGAGAGTTGCCACCACATGTGCACACACAGGTCACCTAATTCTTGTAAATTCCGGGGAGGGAGCGATGTGTTCTGACGTCATGTTCATTCACATCCTAGATGTGTTCGATTGGGTTCAGATCCGGCGAGTTGGGGGGCCAACACATCACTTGGAACGCCTCCCTGTGTTCCTCGAACCACTCTATCACACTCCTGGCCTTGTGACATGGTGCATTATCTTGTCGAAAAATGCCACTACCGTTGGGAAACATGGTCGTCATGAAGTCGTGTACGTAGCCTGCAAACAGTGTGCGATACGCCTCAGCCGTCATGGTGCTTTATTCGAGCTCCACTAGACACATGGATGCATAAGCATAACCTTGGCCCATATGGTTGGGGGGGAACATTCGTACACACACACACACACACAAACACACACATATATATATATATAATTCTCAACCTTTGCCGACCCACTTCTGGATGAAGGTTTCTCCAATTCTAATTCACGCGTATCTATTTTTGGCAGTTCGTTTCCACGTTACTCCACAATCCTTCCTAATTTCGTCACACCACATTCTATTACAACGTTTTCTGGATCGTTTTGGTTCCCTTGGGATGCAGTCAAGGATTGCTTTTGTCCACCTATCGTCAGTTCTTCTTGCAACATGACCAGCTCACTGACACTTGAGTCCTTTTATTTTCGCGATGATATCGGTCACTCCTGTCATCTTCCTTATCCATGTATTTCTTTTTCTCTCTCTCCGGGTTACACCAAGCATACATCTCTCTATTCTTCTTTGAGTTGTATATGCTCTCTCCCTTTGGAAGAAAGAGCATTATACATTCACAACTGATCACAGAAAGTTGTGAATTCAACCAAGCGTAGATTTTAATTCCTACTTTTTGATTGGAAGCAGCAACATATTTCACATTATTGCTTTTGGTATAAAAATCGATTATAAAATTTGAATTTGCATTGGCAGCTACATGGCATGAGTGTGAACTGCGATTCTTCTTTACTTTCATTATTAAGAGAGTTTTACTTATTGATTTTAAGATTCACAAGCTGTAATTAGAAGTATATAATATACATTACTCACTTGTGCACGTTAAACTTTTCTTTGTTTCGACAAAAATATATTCATAAATTTCCACTTGGGCAGGTAGTCTTCGACCTTAAATTGTCACTTTTTGAAACCAACCATACATTTGCTTCTAATGTTTTAACCAAGTATTTAATACCGTAGTTTCGAGAAACCATCTCTGATTTTGGATCACCATTGTGTAGTTGGAGTGTGTGAATGATATAAATACTACTCTGGCAGATATCCAGCCTAACTTTACGTCAGTTTTTGAGGATGAGACCTAAAATTAAGCCTTTGCCTCTATGCTAAAAACTGTTTTAGTCAATAGCCGGAACGCCTTTCCCTAGAATAATTTCGTGGAACACAATGACGCAGAACGAAAAGTTCTAGATTATTTCTTTATCGTGCTTTAATAGGGTATTAATCTGCTTAAAAATATGACAATAATAAACTTAAAATATACAAATTTGGAGCGAGACAAGTACAGCACAGGAACTGAATTCGGACAACACACTGACTTACTGAAACGCAGAACTGGTGCGTTCCGGCCCATTTTAAGCCCCGCTTAGCCAATTTCTCCCTGATCTTTGCCCAATCCCTCATATTGACCTGAGCCTTAAATGTTGTTAAGGAATTACCTGGAACAACCTATCAGCACAACATCCACATATTCTTTTACCCCAGCTCATTAATAGTGTTTCTTTCAGAAAAAAATCTCCAAAGAGGGTATTTTAAAAGTAAAGAGGGGAAATATAGTTAAACAAATGTTTCTTGATATCCTGATTATCCCTGAAAATTTGCCTGAAGCGTATTTTGCACTTGACTGTGTGTGTGGGAAAGCCCCGGCTCACCCTCTGAAAGAAATACTGCTGATCAATAATACAAGGAAATAACAATATTAGGAAATCCCAATATTAGCCAGTAAATATCACATTTATAATTTTGATTTAATAAGTTAATATTTCAATTACCACTAAATGTAATGATATGGAAACTGGACTTGAACTGTTAATGGAGCCGCAGCCGCCTTCCTCGAAGTGTTGCTTCTGAATCAAATTTGTCGATAATCTGAGAAACGTTCATGTCGTAAGACCTTTCTATGTCACAACACAGCTAAACTACGAAATTTTTCTCGACCCATAGTGCTACGAACGTATGTTTTTAGCCGTCTCAGGCACGAAAAGGAACGTTCATTGGTTGCGGAACTGAGAGGCACGGTTAGAAAAGTATTATAAATTTGGTTCAAGTTTGGGAAGCATGCGTAAAGGTTCAATTTTTAAAACAAATTTAGAAGCGATGAAAAATCATTTTCAGTCTATCTCTCTGCACACAAATTGGAGAAAACTGTTAACTCTGATGTCAGCTCAACTTTAGGGATTTTGTAGGTGTTGCTGACAATTGTGATACTTTCTGCTGATGGCTTGTGTTGATTCAACACGTCGTGCATTGAATGAAGAATCTGCATATCATGTTCTTTGAACTTTTATTGCTAATATCTGCTCCCGAGATAGTCAATAACGGAATAATACACTTCGCGTCTATAATATTCAACTGCTGTCTCACACTCGAAGAAGTATCACCACCATCTAATGCTCGTGGGATTCGTCTTCGCGGAACGTTCGGTGCACTGAATCCCATGGTTTCTGTAATTTCTTCTGTTTCTGTCCACAGCGTTTTGAAACTTTTCTCACTCCGTAAGGACTGAAGGCTGCAGATATTGGCTTGCGACAAATTTTTCACAGTAGAAAAATTGGTACGTGTATTCTGTAAGTGCATGGACAGTTGATTCGTGTATTCAAGAACACGTCTCATCAGTTTAAGACGAAACAAAAAATAAAAAGAATCATTAACATTTCTTAACCGGGAATGCGCATCTGGACAGTAAATTTCATAGTGCTATTTCCTCTAAAGTTCCAACTACAGGTCCAAAATTTTCTAAAACTGCACGAATAGCTCCCGATATACAGTTCCATCTAGTGTAGCTCAAAGATTTTAATGTTATCGAATGTTTTAAGTTTTCTCCTTGACGTTGAACATTTTAAAAAAATAGCGTGCTTTTTTGACGGCGCTTCTATGAAGGAATGCAACTGCTCAGAACACCAAACATGTTTGAATAGTAAACAGTTTTCCGCACACTCCTGATCCTCTTTGCAACGCCAGAGTACTGACCACGCATAGCGGCTGCACCATCGTAACATTGTCCTCGGATGTTATCTACGCTCAGACCCAGTGATAATAACACATTTGTTAACAGTTTGTCCAAATTGTTTCGCCGTGATTTTTCTGTATTGTAAAACCCGATAAAACTTTCGTGAACGTTTAATGTTTCATCACAGTATCGCAAAACAGTCGCTTCAAACTTTGAGTTTCATCCATGATGACACCATATATACCTGCAGTCTTCACACGATCGATTATTTTTCTCAGCACACACTCGCATATTAAATCTAGAAATTGATTTTGGTATTCGGGACGAACGTATCTAAAGGTTTTCTCTTTGTTAACATAATACCGAAAAATCACGTCATTGTCTTTGGATCTTAGCGATAAGAGTTCTAGTAAATTCCCTTAGTTTCACTTTCGTTACTTTCCTTAGGGTCTCTAAGAGGAACATATTGGCGAGCACAATACAAAATACTATTTAGAAGTGCTTCCAAATATATTCTATTGCCGTTAACTATTTGGTTCGTCTGCAAATCTAATTTACGCGCAACTGATCCGTGCAATAGTGTGCGTTTCGGAATTCCGCAGCCTTAGAAATACAAGTCTTATAAGCGTTACTTGCCTCATGAATACCGAGTTTATCTATGACCTTCTTCCTGTTACGGAAACCCTCCTTAGTAAAAGTGCCTTCAGATTTCGGAATATTTTCGGAGAATGCGCCACAATAAAAGCAAAAAGCACTATCTCGAGAAATGTTATATTCTAACCAACTAAATTGCCTATACCAGTGGTCGAAGTGAGACGGTATGCGGTGGTATGCCATACTGCCTCTGGTTTTTCAGTAATGAGGACATACCGTCTCTGTTTTTTTAGTGATCAAGACAATATTTAAATAGCCGGTATGTTGAGTCAAAATCATAATAAAACATACCGTCTCTGCTTTTTTCCACTTCGAACACTGGCCTATACCACTCAGATCGGAACTGGCGGTCATTTTTATTGGGGTACGTTTTCAATTGCGGTTGGAAGGGACCTAGACCTACTGCCAGAAATGTCTTTGCCTTTTCACAACCTTTGACTGGATCACGATCTTCTTAAACTTCATCTTGTGACACTGTTTCCAAAGTAATACCGTCATTTGAATTCTTATCTTCTGAGACTTCATCTTCTGTAACTGTTTTCACACTAGCACTTGAATTCTGATCTTCTGAAACGCAAGAAGTATATTGTGTAGTCACTATTTCATTATCTCCTCTGGCATTGTCAATATTGCTAAGTTTCGGCTTCTTACTAAAATATTCCAACAAAGTTTTTTTTTTTTTTTTTTTTTTTTTTTTTAGAACTGCATATTAGTCACAACAACTTCCTGTGAAACTTGAGAAATGTTCAAATACCCGAGATAAAATATAAAAAATGAAACCACTATACACCGATACACGTGAAGGCTATATACGGAAAAAAACCTTCAAACGAACTGCTCACTGCCAAGGGCGCCGATTTCTTTGTAACTTTGGGGGAGGGGGCATTCAGACGTGGGTTTGTATATTCATAAAAAATACATATAACAATACAAAATACATATTCAGAAAAATACATGGGGGCTCACATGAGCTTTGGGGCCCGGTCCGATGGCCCCCCAGAATCGGCGCCCTTGTTCACTGCAAACACAAACTTCAGAATAAATCAAGTGTATTATTTTTGGTTTGGGTGCCAGGGTGGCTATTAGTAAAAAAAATCATTGTTTTAACCTTACAATGCTCCCATTCCACTTTACAACAATACCAGATGTTGCTATTTTTGTGACTTACAGGGAAAGCAATAAAATATCTTTTGTATTTAGGACCACAAGATTTCCGACAGAGCCGAGTTCTGAATGTCTCTGCTTATCCTTATAAAACACTTCCTGTATCCCAGACAACAGACCGACCTGTTCTTCCTTTGACCATCAAAGAACACCACATCCCCTTTCTCCAGCACGCTCAAAGTTCACTGACCTTTATTAAGATGGATGTGGCAAAACATTTATTGCAAGACATTACCATATATGGTTAAAATCAGAGTTCCATTTCCGTTGTTATTCTAGAACTTTTTTTAGACTTAAAGACAGTTTACAGTCGAACATTTTATAATAATATCAGCATAGATACCGTAAGACAAAATTTTTAATAACTGTTCATTGCCTAAAAAACAGCCAGAATCAGTAAGGGAGAAGGTATATGAACATCTCTGAATATGAGCATTTTTTTTTTAAAAGATATATTCAATCAGAATTTTACACTGCCCCTGTGATCCTCCACCCCCACCCCCCAAAAATATTCTGAATAAGTCCTATATTTATTCAAATTACAAGCATTTCTGATGTAACAGAAAAATAAAGAAATCATGACAATATAGTTTATAAATTATTATTACCGTCGTAAAGAAACATGTAATGTCTGAAAACGAAAAAAGCAATAAAGTGAGGTGTGAATCAATTCAGAACACATGCATCGAAAGTGAGTGACAATTATCCAGATAGTAGTAGAGAGGCAGTGTCAAGGCTTAAAGTGAGCCGGAACGCTCGGTACTAAGTTCTGGCAAATCAGCCTGATGTCAGAATTTAGTTCATGTACAACAATTGTCACTTTACAAACATTGTGCATTAATTTTTAATTAATATTTTGGTTCCGTCTATGAAACGACTATTAATATGATCTATCAAACCAGATCTGGAACATGGATCAGGGATTACTCACTTCCATTGTTGACTACGTTCTCGCAAATCACTGTGGATAAGCATTCTGGTGAGATGGCTTTTCACTAAAGCCACTTTAAGCCCTGGGCAGTGTGCATGCCTAACAAGCAACATTTTAAAGGTGGAGCATGACCACGAACTCTGTTCCGATCGCCCATCCTGACTGAGTGACTGAGGTTTAACATAGTATCTTTTTTCAGGCCAGGGTCGCTGTTTTTTCACTTCCTTGCTCCTCCTTTCTCTTGGCTTCGTTAGTCGCCTAAAGACCTTAATACTGTGAAACAAAACATAAAATTAAGCAAAATGGTGTTGTATTCGCTTCAGCTCAGTTTATAGATAACACTGGATGACTATACTAATAAACTTCAGAAATGTGGGGGCAGTTGTCTCCCTTGCCCCCCTCTAAGTTACGTCTATGCATGGCTGCTCACTTGAATTAGTTTTAAGACTGCTTCTGAGTAAGTACTTTCTTCAAAATAATATTAAAAATTATAGAAAGATTTTCGAGACATTCGAGTCGAGTCGAGATTTTTACGAGCAGTCTCGACTCGAAAATTCGAGTCGAGAAATACGTCTGTCTCGAATCGTCTCGAATTTTACAGAGTGTGTCTCGACTCGAATTCGAGTCGAGTCGAGTCGAGATTCGAGACTTGTCTCGACTCGTGCGCATCCGTATTTCTGAGAACTGTACGCATTTGAAAACGCGGGGCCATATGCAGAATCGTTTTGACATATGATTAGCGTCATACTAAAGACGTGATTACTACAGGAAACATATTTTAGCCTAACTCTTTAGTATGGCACTAATCACGCCTCGGAACGGGTCTGCATAAGGGTCGCGGAGTCTGTATGCACGCAGTCTGTCTCGTTAACTTAAGAGGTCTTTGATATGACAACGCAGCAGGTAAGCACTCTCTGCAATGTATATAGCTACTACAGAAAGAATCATTTCAGCGCAATCCCCTGCGCTCCACCATCCCCCAACAGCATACGAATGGGCTGAAAGCTAACACTAGAAACCTCTAAAGAAATTGGTTTATTGGACTTGAGCGAAGAGTAAAGGGGACTTATACGAGTAATGACGGTGCAGTTTTGCTGTGTGTGGGAATTGTCTCCGACATCTTGAATCTCGTTCCGTAGTGATTTGCGTCAACACAACGAAAATTTCGTTTTTTTTTTTTGTATTTTGCGATAGTTAGCAAAGGTGTTATAATTATTTGATTATTTGCATTTCGTTGCGAACGTTCTTTCAGACTCAGACTCCTTCGTTGGCTAATAGCCTATTCCAGCGTTCTTTATTATTGAGACAACTTCCATTTACTCTGGTGAATAAGGATACCAGCTATCCAAAACAAAATATATGGATACTTCATGCAACAAATGAAGGTAGAAATATACGATCGTTTTTCCGTAGTACTAATAAGATATGCCTTTCTAGTGTAGAGAAAATTATATTTATCTACTTGATAAAAGGAAAGTGTGTAGTAGGGTTTTTCTTATTTTAAAAACTATAACAGCGTGGAAACTAAACTAAAAAAAGTAATAATAATAATAATAATAATAATAATAATAATAATAATAATAATAATAATATTTTCGCAATTTCTTTAAAACACTGTGAGGCTTAGCAGTTTTTCTCTCAGCATCTTCGTAAATGTCAGAAAAGTTAACAAAGCATTTGTAAGTAAAACAACAACAAAAAATACTTTCAAAAGTGGTACCAACCACATGAAATATTAGATCTAGACTTGTAAATACAATGATACATTTGGACACGTAACTACGTCCATCAAAGGTGAATGCCCTAGTGACTAGATCAATAGGAAGGGCATGGGCGTAATTAGAGTAGAACTAGACTCCTAGCAATTACTAATTAATCCAAAGAGGGTGAAATCATATTACAGTGAAACCTGTCAACTTGGCCGCCTCTCTAAGTTGGCCACCTCTTATCTTGGCCTAGTTTGTCTTGAACCTGCATTTTCCCATAAGACATTCGTTACTTACTACTCTATAAGTTGGCCACCTGTCTATCTTGGAAGTTGGCCACACTGAAGCAATGTTTATTCTATGATGATAATGATAAATTTACCTGCGTATCTTGACCACTCAAAATGCAGTTTTGTTATTTTTCTTAACTCTTTCGTATTCCCATATGAGAGGCAGATGTTCTGTATTTGTGACTGGAGAAAAGAAGTAAAGATTCCGCGACTTGCTCTTGGAGGTCAATGGCCAGGAGACTACCCTGATAAAGGAGTGGTGAAGGAAGATGTGATTAAGAAAAAGCACGTACAGGAATTCAGGAAATGGTTGTACGTATTTGACTTACTCGGTCTGTTTTGATAAAACAATTAGCTATATCAGCTCCTCTCATCAGTGGGGAGCTTTAGTAATTCCGGAAAATTCCCAGGGTTAAAGCTAACCATCTCAATTCTCAACTATTGGTACTTGTCGGCTTGTCAAAAGATAGCGGAGATTATGAGATATGAATTCCCTCTAGATTTTCTCAAAACATCTTTTGCTCCGACGGAAACACTTCTAGCCGATTAACAAGAGGTAGTTAACTACAATAGTAGATTGTGCATATCTGCCAAGAAGAATACAAAAAATACGTGTAGAATGAACCACCATTCGGTAACAACTGAAAAGATGTCATATAAATTGCATATGAATTTCTCAATTTATGACTTAGCTTTTTTTTGTTTTCAATCTGAATAACTGAGCTCCTCCGTGGCTAAGGTGTTAGCGCACGCGTCTTTGGCGCGGAAGACCCGGGATCGATTCCCGGCCGGAGCTCATGTGGTTCGGATTCCACGTTAATCAGTAGGTCCACGTCTCATATAGCTTCGCTGCTGAACGGGACGTTAAACTCAAAATCAACTCAACTCAATCTGAATAACTCAGTGTCCTATAATATCATTTTCAATAAACTGCGTACATATGCTTCTATTTCATGGTTGTTTGTGTTATTGGTTTTCAATCCGAATAATCCAATGTACTAGAGAAGATTTCAGGAAGAGAAAGGTATGCATATATATTAAACAAACTATAGTAGTATTTTCTAGTGTTGTATATTTTTATGACTACTCTATATACATTATTTATAAGTAGCTGTTGTGCCACTGCTTGTTAAAATTTTACAATCAAGTAATACTAGAAATGCTATTCTAAAAATACACAAAGCACACTTATTTTCTGTAAGTTGGCCACTTTTCGATGGAACCGATGGTGACCAACATAGAAAGATTTGGTTGCCCTGGCGACAAATTGGCGACGGACGAAAAATATGGAAAATGTAGCTACTTTTGACAATCTATCTTAAAACTTCGAATTTTCCGCCATAGCTTGAAAAAAGTTAAGAAATTAGGTTATTACAAAACATTTATATTAGGTTAGAAAACATGTGACAAAATTTAATCAATTTGGGCTTTATGCAGAGTTGTTCTGACGCTTGATTAGTGTCACAGTAAAGAGATCAACTAACATATTTCCTGCAATAATCAGGCTTTAAGTATTTCGCTAATCATACGTCAAAACGATTCTGCATAAGGCCAAATCTATCTTCTGCATTTAGTGCTGGTCAAGCCTTAATCAGAGTATTGTTTTGGGGAAAGAGGGTTCACTTGTTGTAAGGTATAAGTACTATTGAGACAAAAGTATAGAATTTTTTATGAAGTTAAATAGTATTTTATAGTAGTTTCTTGGGGAGAGAAATTAAAAACAAAGCAGGATTAACGAAAAAACTTCTTTTTTTAAAAATAATTGTAATGAAACATTTTATAAATTTTATATTTGATACATGTATCGACATTATTTGCACGCTAATCTTTGTTTAATTCATGTCAAGTGACATTATTGTAATTATTCTTACATTATAATTTAGAAGTTATTGTACGCAGTAAGAATAGAAGATATGTGTCCCTTTTCTTTCATTTCTTCTATTTTTAGAAGAAAAAGATGTTAACAATTACAACTGATGTTACATAATGTTAATACGTTAGTATAAAATGAAATGAAATCATTCCGCATTATGCAGATATTACGGTTCCGGGGTTCTAGCAGCATTGCGCTGCAGGATGCACACCATCCTTAACCGGCCTCCGTGAAGAACTCCCTACTCCCTGCCCGCAAATAATACAGCTTTGCACTATTTTATTCACGGGAACGGAAAGTTCATCCCCACGACGATCGTTCAAGGAAGGTGCGATACACCTCACCGTTACGGTCCAGATTCGGACGGAAATCACCTGGGCGAAGACCTAATTCGTATTGCGAAAATAGACGAGAGCATCACCTACTTTCAAGAACCGAACACAGGTTATCCAACAATCACGTTCTTATTACGTCATGCAATCTGTAAAAGAAAAACTGACAAATTTATATCTTATTGTGCCATTTATTTAAAATGAATAAACGTACCTGAGATAAACAAACTTTCCCTTACATTATTCGCCCCATTTACGTAATGAGTTCGTAAGTGCACTTTTATTACTCACTTCATTATATTGTCCGCCATGGCTTGATGAAAGACGTGATCACATTTTAAGTTGGAACACTATATATCCGTCGAATCCACTCACCAAGATCGTCCTTTCTTCCAATATTGAGAATTTAGCAGACAGTCATTCCAAGTGAACACATTGATGACATTATGTCGTGGTTTTTGATAAAGAGTTGACTAGTTTTGATATATTTTTGTGTTGGTCGCTTACTACATGTCCGTTGCGTTTTAGTACCACCTTCCAAGTCCTTTGTGTTTTCTTTTTAGTCTCCAACACGCCCCCTCGTTGTTATAAAATACCACTTGGGGCTAATTTGTTTTGATAATGAGTTGCATAAGAATTGCCAAAATGTTCAAATTAATAATACTGTTTTCGTTAATAATTTCTACATATTCGAAGACAGTGATGGATTTCTAAATTACAAGGTAACTAATATTCCACTTAAAAAAAAAGTTTGAGGACGAGATAATGTAGTGATCAGCAAAATAGCTGAGTCACTCACATTCACACACACCAACACAACACAACGAAAAACTAGTTGTCCTCTCATAACTTTCCTCTTCCTCTTCTTCTATCCTGTCTTTTAACACCACTAGGCGGCAGCACAATCAACAAGAAGCATACACTGCACAAAGTGTACGAATTCAGACGAACGTCACATAACGCTCTAACGCAGAATTTGCGTTTATACGAAAAATATTATAAGCAGAATTTTGGTACAGTTACATTGGCGGTCGAAAGGAATGTACGTGCGCCATTGGATAATGGTAAACGTTCAAGAACCCTGACTATAATTCCACTTCAACACTCACCACTGTTCCAAAGTGAACACGAACATTAGTTCACAATGAAGTTTATAAGAACTTTCGCCGAGTTACACTTCATCAGATGAAAAAGTTTCATTAAGTTTCATTTAACGTAGAAAAACGACAAACGCGTGGGGCATTTGTACTCTTACATAAAAGTTTCATGGGGCTTTAATATGTAAAGTCTTTAAAGTTCTTTTTTTTTTTTTTTTTTTACATTCGGCACTGCTACTAAATTAAACATTTATAAGTGCATGACTCACAATTAATATTCAAATAATTCTCATGATATACCTTTAATATACAAATTACTATATTGCTATATGCGCTCTTACCATTGAAAATTAACACAAACATTATATGAAATCATGGCATTATTTAGAAGTAAAATATTCACATTACTTACTTTACGATATTATACGAAAACTATAGAACACGAACAAATAATTATCATGGACAACTCAACTTTTCAACAAATAGATAAAACAAATATTATTTGAATAATATATTTCAATATTCCACAAAAGTAAACGAACAAACTTATTCTACACACATCATATTTAAATTGCATAAATGACAAAACATACTTGCGTTCCTCAAGCTATTCTGACAAAAAAGTCACAAAAACAAAATTGTTATTCACAAATACAAGGATTACACATCATTTAAACAAACTAACTACACGAAACAAATTTATTACCACTCTATTGTACTGTAACAATAAGAGTGAGGCCGGATAGAAGTAAGTCTGCCACACTTTTACGCTAATAAGCGCCTATCCACTTAAGTTTTTAAGTCTCCCTTCCCCATTATACATTTATATTATCATCCCACCCCTTTGGAATGGCAACAAGACCTTCTAGTGAGGTAGGAATATAAAGCAACATAGAAAAATGTACCCAAAGGTTAAAAATAAATGAAAGGGGGGGGGGAGGTTGCCATTCATAATTCAATTCTCGTGTCACAGTGTTCCACTGACACATAAAAACTTACTCTTACTCTGACTACATCAGAGCATATTATCGTTTATATTCTTAATAACACATGAATGCTATACAATTCACCTCGTACATTAGGTGTTTTAAAATTTTATAGTTAGTCTTGATAACTTATCACAAAGCATCAACAAGACAATACAATTATTCATGTAAACGAGTTTTTTTTTTTTTTTTTTTTTTTTTTTTTACATGTCACGTCTGTTTAGCTTAGGATTCAGCAAATGATTTAAAGCCAACACAAGAGTACGATACCGACAATCTAGCTTGTCGTTTAAATATTGCAAATATGTATCACATTTCAATAGTTCTTTCAACAACAACTGAACATTAAACTTATTACTTTCGCTCTCGTTGAAAACAGACAAACTAACTTTCGTTATATTCAAAGAATTTACATTTACTAAAGTTTCTGGCTCACAAGAATCGGTTTTTTCACTATTTTCTTTTACAGAATCAAATTCTTTTTCATGAATATGTTTCTTAGCTAATTCTAACCAGATGTTCCTAGTTTTTAGAGTGGGTCTCCACACTCTCATACGATCAATAGAATGTACGCCACAAGATTCTCCAGTTAAAGGATCTACAAGCTCAAAAACTTTGTCTGAAATTTTATTTTTACAAAACAGTGGACCTTTATAAACAACTTTTACAAATTTTGACAATTCCAAAATCATTGCAAATATCATATATTACGAATAAACAATCCGGCGGAAGGTAACAATGTATTTAACCTACGCCTACTTTTGGTTTCTCTAACTCAGAAGTAATTTTGTACGGCTTCATTTGCCAAAACATCATGTACGTAAAATCGCAAATGATTAAGTGGTTTCTAATCACAGCTTTACTTTCAGAACACACAATATTTATGCGTGCACTTTGTTTTTCAACGCTACAGATGGCAACATTGCACAAAATATTGCTTTTTCTTTTGCATTTTAACACACTAAACTGCTTGATTTTCACTTTATTAACAATAAATTTTGCATTTTTTAAGTTTTCATTCATTATAGCAACACTGTGTCGATGCTTGGATCGCATACCAAGTTGTGAAGTAAAACACTGATTCATGCTAGAAGATTGATTCACTAACTTTTGAACTGTACCACAATCTTCACAATTTTTTCTATTTTTTCGAAGACTTTTAACACGCTTTACTAGCGTTTTTCGAAATTTTGATCGATCACTAATTTTACTTTTCATTTTAGATCGGTTTTTTGACGCACCTGCATGTTTGGGTTTTTTCATTGTACTGACGCGATTAACATACGGTTTTTCATTGCCAAGCATTTTTGACCTACATTTCGTGTTGCATTTACATTTACTTTTGGTTCTCACCAGTGCATGTGATTTATTCAATAACCTAACGGACATTTTCTGAAAAACTTTACAATTCTTACCGTTTACAAATGATCTGCGGTTTGCACCTGATTCAACAGCTGATTCAATACTTAATGATCTACTATGATCGCTAGATTTCAAATTACTGTCATTCGTACCACAACTTTCGGAAGCCAATTCAGAAACATAAGCAGAATCATTTTTGCGTGTACCATGTTCTATCATTACACTACGATGGTATTCAAATCTACTTTTAAGATTGGAACGCAGGACCTTGTTTGAAAATTTATGAAAGTTATGCAATAAGCGGAATAATTTTTTCACTTTCTTACGGACTTTATGCAACTTTCGTTTGTTTTTCTTACTCTTTTTACTGTAAGCTAATAAATGAGTACGATTTTCGACAAGTTTACTGCACATATGCTTTACACTACTGAAAATTTCACAACAAACTAGGCTTTTTTCTTTCCATGAGACAAAATTGTTACTACAATTGGGAAACTTACTGAACACAGAACCATTATTTTTAATTTTTGAATGTACAGACATCGTGCATACGAGTACAAAGAAAGTTATTCGTTGGATTTCCTTAACTTGTACTTGACTGACTACTAACTCACAACAGTGCAGATTACTTTCAACATGACCTAGTTTAACAATCGTTACCTTAACAAAGTAAAAGCAACTAGTGCGGACGGGAATACATTCTAATTTACTAAGCGGTACACTACCTAACACACTTTCAAGTGTTTGCGATAACAAGCTACCAACGCGCATTGAGGTCTCTTTGCCTCGAATTTCATTACAATAAACGACGACATTAGTGCTGTTCTTCGCCAAACGGTATGCACACAGCTCGTGAATGTTATTCAACCCTTCACACAATACACAATTTTCTCTTACCTGTCGCTTTTCAACTATTTTCAGACTAGGTGTGTCTGCTACAGCAATCTGACAACGAAAACTTTCGTCAATAGCTAGACTAGGAGTGTTCGCATATTCTTTACCTGTGCAAGTACTAATAACTTCAACACTATTTACTTGATTACTTTCTTTCTCTTGTGACTCAAACTTATCATTTAACTGTATGGAAAATCGCTTAACACTATCTGAGCCCGCACGATTGATTTTGTCTACACTTCTTTCTAAGCTCTTTTTCAATTCAACAGAGGATTCTCGTAATGTTGATAGTCCAATTGTAATACCGTCAAAACATTTTTCTAACTGTTGGTTAATTTTATTATGACATTTTTCCACTTGTTGGTGAATTTCACTGTTTGCCTCATTAAGTCGCTGTTTGATATCATTCACAACACCAATAAATGATTGCTTAGTGTCATTAAAAGTACCATTAAGTGATTGCATTTGTTCTTTAGTATCGCTAACAGTACCATTAAATGATTGTATTAGTTGTTTGGTGTCATTTACAGTATCATGAACTTTATTAATAGCTTCAAGCAAAGTTTGCAAGCTTATATTTTTACTTTCTGCCATGATTACCAATTACAAATATGCAAACACAACAAACACCAATAATATCTTTAAGTTAGCGCATATAGCATATCATGAGAAATAAAACCTGTCAAATATTACACCTAGATCTTCTCCCAGATGTTACATCCGTTACGAATCAATTAATAAAAACGTGAATTATTATTAATTGATCCGTCCCTGGAGGGAAACGCCATTCTATTACGGTGAAGGGTTCGATCCGTGTACCTTTTCAATTGAGACTTTGGTCCCTGTGAAGGGCTCAGCCATTCTATTACGGTTCCGGGGTTCTAGCAGCATTGCGCTGCAGGATGCACACCATCCTTAACCGGCCTCCGTGAAAACTCCCTACTCCCTGCCCGCAAATAATACAGCTTTGCACTGTTTTATTCACGGGAACGGAAAGTTCATCCCCACGACGATCGTTCAAGGAAGGTGCGATACACCTCACCGTTACGGTCCAGATTCGGACGGAAATCACCTGGGCGAAGACCTAAGGCGTATTGCGAAAATAGACGAGAGCATCACCTACTTTCAAGAACCGAACACAGGTTATCCAACAATCACGTTCTTATTACGTCATGCAATCTGTAAAAGAAAAACTGACAAATTTATATCTTATTGTGCCATTTATTTAAAATGAATAAACGTACCTGAGATAAACAAACTTTCCCTTACATTATTCGCCCCATTTACGTAATGAGTTCGTAAGTGCACTTTTATTACTCACTTCATTATATTGTCCGCCATGGCTTGATGAAAGACGTGATCACATTTTAAGTTGGAACACTATATATCCGTCGAATCCACTCACCAAGATCGTCCTTTCTTCCAATATTGAGAATTTAGCAGACAGTCATTCCAAGTGAACACATTGATGACATTATGTCGTGGTTTTTGATAAAGAGTTGACTAGTTTTGATATATTTTTGTGTTGGTCGCTTACTACATGTCCGTTGCGTTTTAGTACCACCTTCCAAGTCCTTTGTGTTTTCTTTTTAGTCTCCAACACGCCCCCTCGTTGTTATAAAATACCACTTGGGGCTAATTTGTTTTGATAATGAGTTGCATAAGAATTGCCAAAATGTTCAAATTAATAATACTGTTTTCGTTAATAATTTCTACATAGTCGAAGACAGTGATGGATTTCTAAATTACAAGGTAACTAATATTCCACTTAAAAAAAAACGTTTGAGGACGAGATAATGTAGTGATCAGCAAAATAGCTGAGTCACTCACATTCACACACACCAACACAACACAACGAAAAACTAGTTGTCCTCTCATAACTTTCCTCTTCCTCTTCTTCTATCCTGTCTTTTAACACCACTAGGCGGCAGCACAATCAACAAGAAGCATACACTGCACAAAGTGTACGAATTCAGACGAACGTCACATAACGCTCTAACGCAGAATTTGCGTTTATACGAAAAATATTATAAGCAGAATTTTGGTACAGTTACACAGAGACGTTTCGAAGTATGATTAGCGTCATACTAAAACACTGACTACTGCTACTGATGTTAGTCGAACTCTTTAGTATGACACTAATCGCGCTCAAAACGACTCTGTATAAGGCCCTTTGAGTTTTACGTTCCTCGATTATGCCAGTTAGACTAAAAGATACGGTGATTATGAGAAATGGTGGAATGAAGAAGGTGGAAGAAAACCGGAGAGCACCAGAATACACACAAGCACGGCGTTTGTCCACCACAACGTCCACACGGCACGAGCTGAGATCGAACCAGGGACCGAGCTGAACGATCTACCACTGAGCATCCGCTTCTCCTTAATATGTTAATAAACAAAATTATAATAAAAGAATGGTAAGTATTGACCGTGACCCTTACTTTAATAATATTAACTCAAAAAAAAAAAAACTGAAATTATTTTTTTTTAATTCATGAAATTTAGTGAAGTACTAAATCAGGGTTTCCGTTTAGAATTTAGTCCTAGTATTAATTTGTGAAATATTTTGCACTTTTGTTAACAGCGTTCTTTTCTTTCTTTTTTTCTTTTTTAACCATTTATGTTTAATTTGATAATGCAGTGAAAAATAGCGGAATTCAGTAAGGGTAGCGGAACGTGGCGGAATTTTGGCGGCCCAGTAGTGACTTCTCGAGTTAAGGACACTGGCAACACTGGAGTAATTACTCTGTAGATGTGATTGCATGTTTGATTGCAAGTATAAAATTGCTATTATGAACGTTCTTGTAAGCCAGTTCATTAACACATGCACCATAAAATAAAATGGAAGTATCAAGCACAGTTGCAAGTTCGTATTAAATTTGTAGCCATAATGGATGGTGAAGCATCTGTTAAGTTGGAATTTTTGTACAAAGAAGAAATTGATTATGGTTTTCCTCAGGAAGATCCACTCGAAGGGAAAGGATGGACATACGAAATGATAACTGACAGCAAAGAATTAATATTATCTTCAACCGAAGGAGAGCAAACAAGAGAGAAAGATGTAGCTATGTATTCTTCGGATGTCAAATTAAACATTGGTATGATGGAATCTGAATTTGCAGTAAAAGACCCTGCCTTTGAAAATAATATAGAAACACTAAGAAAAGTAGAGGTTGAAGAGACTTGCGCTTCTTACTGTGATGACTACAAGCAATTAACTACAAGTAGTTCAAATTCAGTTGGGACAGAAAGGTAATGTTAAATTTTATGT
This sequence comes from Thermobia domestica, assembly GCF_964235325.1. Classification (NCBI taxonomy): domain Eukaryota; kingdom Metazoa; phylum Arthropoda; class Insecta; order Zygentoma; family Lepismatidae; genus Thermobia; species Thermobia domestica. The sequence goes on along the minus strand of NC_137456.1, from coordinate 337,896,827 downwards.
ACAATAACTGGTTCAGATTGATAATACAGATACATGGGTACGAAATTTTATAGTTGTAAGGAATACTTTTCGAGAAATAGTTACGGGAGGTAGTCCTACGTCTAACGTAAATTAATAATCAACAGTTTGGAAGTGGCGCGGCACACGTAGACTAGTTGTACCCACAAACACAATTGAGTGCACCCTAGTGATGGGTAAATTCCCGGGAAGATATTTTTCGGGAAGATTCCCAAAATGGGAAATTATCCGGGAATTTATGTACAATCAGAAAGAAAATTGCATTCTATTACTATATTATGATTTCAAAGTTGAGTTAATTTTATTATATCACAGCATATTATTACTGTTGTCCACAGAGGATTCTTTAAAATGTATATTCTGAACGGTACTATGTTACTTTATTAACATTTTATTAGGATTGAGTATAGCCCGATCCCCCCAGTGATTTTTAACAAATTATAGTGATTTTAACGATTCATACTAGTTCATAATGAGCGGTAAGGAAGCTCTTTTATTATAACTAGTAGTAGTTGTAGTAGCGGTAGTAGTAGTAGTAGTAGTAGTAAGTAGCAATTGTAGTAGTAGTAGTGGCAGTTAGTAGCAGTAGTAGTAGTAGTGGTAGGAACGGGTTAGAAGCCCCGCAGGGGTTGGTTGAGATCTGTTCTCGATATAAGTAGCAGTAGTAGTAGTAGTAGCAGTATTAGTAGTAGTTGTAGTAATAGTAGTAGTAGCAGCACTGGCAATAGCAGTGGTAGTAGTACTGACTCTTCCAGTTCCGGTGACAAAGAACTGGGAGGAGCGGGCTATACACAAGCCTTTTATTACATCTAGAAAGTACGCACAAATGAATTTTTACAATATGTTCTATCAATTAAATATGTGTGAAAAAAATATATAGTAACAGTTTTAATTTATATGTAAGTGGATTTGCTCGACTTGACTCTATTACTGATATTATAAACACATTAAATTTATAAATGTTATAAACCAATGAGATTGGGTAAATGCTAGAAGATACATGACTCACCAATTTATCAATATTTGCGCATACATATTTATGTTCACAAAATTTGCAAGATACTTACTTATCTTTATATTTTAGCACGCAACATTGCCATACACGATCTATCATTCTACCTATTTCTCGAAATTCCATACGTTAATTCACATGTAAAATGAGTTTAGTACTTCTTCAGAAATTCGAGTCAGAGAGAGGAGACAGCCCGACGTCTACTACTAATGGTGGTTCAGGGTTTATTAATATTACTTCATCTCTATTTCTACATAATTATAAATTATTTTACAAAATGGTTCTTTTCATCATTTGTAAATTAGTACTTTGCTAATTTTAGCTGTTATTTAGCATTGGGGGCCACCTTTTGCACCTACCTTTTTGCGATATTCTATTCCGATGCGTTTTTTTTATGTTTTCATGCGTTAAATTACGTTACCAATATTCAATTCAGACAGCGTTGCAGAGCGAGTGTTAGCGAATGAAGGCGGGTTAGAGCCCCGCATGGCACGTTCTTTTCTATCTTCGTTACCAACAGTTCACTTTCTTTTCCCACATAAATCACTTCCATTTACCTTTCCGTTTTGTATAAATTCCCTACTGCCCTAAAAAAGATGTGTTCGAAACTTTCTTGACTACTTTAACATCCCTATCAACTCATTTCTTCCATAAATCATCCTGCTTTTTGCTACTTTTGGCCCCCCAATTGTAAACAATTACCTTACTTTTTAGTGCAAATGGAAATGGAACTTAAAACAATCGTATTATTAGTTATATAAAGTATCGTCAAATAATATTAATTTTTTTAACCTCCAAATTCTTCAAAAACTTAGAAGTAAATCATAGTATATTAAAATAAAGTAATTATTCATATGGTTCTTATAATTTGGAACATAAAGTAAAGAAATGGAAATAAATTCCTTCCCGGGAAATTATAGGCCAGGGAAAAAAACCGGGAATATTCCCATTTTTAAATTCCTTCCCACCCAATTATCCTTGCACCCATCTTAATGGAGGAATCATTACCTAAAATTGAATACACATTTCAAACACACAATTCTAGTAGATATTTTTGATATTGGTATTTTGCAATATTGTTCCATATATAGTGGCCGAAAAACAAACGTGATTTTTTTATACCGGACCAAACGTATAGATGTTTGTAATTTTATCCCCACGTTATCTCGAGTACGCCACTTTTCCGAAGGACTTCCAAAGTCAGTAATAAAACATAAGTCTAACTAAAAAAAGGTTGATATTTATTGAAAAACCTATACATAAACTCATTGCATATTTTACTTCGTTTGCTGAAAATCGGCTCTTTTTTATTTTCAAAATCATTTTTGGGGGACGGAGTTGCACTCATCCATATAGTTTGACATCATAGCGCTCCAGTGTACGTATACGATAAGAATTATTATGTAAAAGACACGAATCAAATTGTGCTGGCTTGCCACTAGAAAGAAGTAAGGCTATGTAAGTCAGGGCAGAACCGCAGCATGTTGGCCGGAGAAGGAGCGAAGTGTTGCGTAGGGAACAGGCTTGTCACAAATGGTCAATATACATGTGAACAAGGATAGGACAGATCAGTCTAAATGGCATAAAGTGTATTATTTTTCATGCTGAATTGTGTATTTGTACGCTAGTAAAGATGTTGTATGAAACATTCCAATATATTGTCATTTCTTCCATATTTGTGTTCCAATATAAGACATTACTAACGTAAATCTTGCAATTGTGTTGATCCCTTAAGTCTCGGATATTTCTCTAGTACTGCGACAATTACATTTATACTTCATTTCATTTACAATGGTTACTAGTTTCTTTGTGTATGATTCCGCGCATAACAGGTTCGATCTTGATTAATTTATTTTTATGAACGTATTTATCTTACAAGTAAGATATTTACGATATCTATGTACTAGACTATTAAAATATTATTTGGAATTGTGTCAAGATTTTAGTTTGGTTCGGGCAGTGACTTCAATCGGTTGTTATGGGTTCAGTCACTTCCTGGAACTGTTTCTGCTTCAGTCAGTTGTTGGAACTGTTTGTGCCTTTGGAGCTTTCACGTGGTATATAGTCCACTTTTCACACGCAAATTCACTAACCGTTTAAGGACCGGACATGGATCCACCGCTGCCAATTATTCAAAATTTTCAATTTCTGTCCTTTTTTCACCCCTAATTAAATTTCTGTTTTGATTTGTCGCGTACCACAGGCCAACATTTTGTGATTTGATTGTCCCTTTTGGGTACATTGATACCTCGCGTTTGCAGAATTAACGTCTTAGTTTTACTTTCACAACACTTTCTCTAATTATTTAATTAATCAATTACATTAATGAATTTCACACAGTCCACGTTTCTATGGCTTCATTACACAAAATCACGCATATATATATTTGGTCTAGGAATTAATTCGTGCGGTTGGTACGCACACATTGAAGCTGTAGTACAAACACAAAATACATAAATACCTTAAGAAAAATATTGTCCATCGCTAGCCACCACTTTCGCCCATCTGTCAGCCAATGTACGGATTCCGTGGCGAAAGAAGTCCTCATCCTTGGAAGCGATCGAGTCAGAGACACATGTTTCGATATCTTCTGAAGAAGCAAACCGCTGTCCAATCAAATCGTTGTTCATGCAATCGAACAAGTAGTAGTCCGAAGGAGCAACGTCTGGTGAATACGGCGGGTGGGGTAAAACTTCCCATCCGACATTTTCTAAATAGGTTTTGACCAGTTTTGCGACATGTAGGCGAGCGTTATCATGTTGAACAATAAGTTTATCATGTCTGTTCTCCCATTCTGGTCGTGTTCTGGCCAGAGCTTGCTTCAAACGCATTAATTGTCGTCGATAACGTTCTCCATTCATAGTTTCACCCGGTTGCAGCAGCTCATAGTACACCACACCTTTCATATCCCACCATATGCACAGCATAACCTTTACACAGTGAATATCTCGTTTTGGTTGTGATGGACCTGGTTCACCTGGTTTCACCCAGGCCTTTTTTCGTTTAGGGTTCTCGTAATGGATCCACTTCTCATCACCCGTAATAATTCGATGCAGAAACCCCTTTCTGCTCTGTCGTTGAAGCAGCAATTCGCAAATGGTTTTTCGTCTTTCAACGTCTCTGTCTTTCAATTCATGTGGAACCCAATGTGACATCTTTTGAATCATTCCCATGGCTTTCAAGCGTTTGGAGACTGTTGTCTGATCAACGCCTAATGCTGCTGCAAGTTCCTGCGTTTGACACGAATCCTGCTCGAGCAATGCTGTCAATTCTTCGTCTTGAAATTTGTTTGGCTGTCCAGCTCGCTCTTGGTCTGCCAAGCCGAAATCACCACTTCTAAACCGTGCAAACCACTTCTGACACGTTCGCTCAGCTAGTGCATGGTCACCATACACTTCCACCAAAATACGATGACTTTCAGTCGCACTTTTCTGCATGTTAAAGTAATGCAGCAGGACACCCCGCAAAAACACTTTATCAGGCACAAATTGCGCCATGTTCACTTAACTACAAACTGGTGTTGTTGACGCTTTAATCCACTGCCCTATACTACGAACGATACGCGATGACACGGGTTTGCAACACATGTGTGGATACACGGAACTGTGGGACGCTCCGTTCGTTGCGCCATCTCTTGTCCAACCGCACGAATTAATTCCTAGACCAAATATATATATATATACGAAATACGATTTGCATATCTTCCCTACACATTACATATATTAATACTTGAAAGTATAAGACATTGTTTATACACAGAGCAAACTCAAATATATCTAACGTTTCTTCTCTTGTTACATTTGTGGTAGATATGAGGATAAATATATATTGGAGGGCTCGACGTTTTTACGTATGAGTACACTTGAATATCTAAGAGCTTTTATTTTAGATATATATTTACCATTCTTACAATTCACTTACTCTTAGTATATGTACCTGTATTTATTTGTATTTTTTTGATAAACTATATAACTAGTACTTTTTAGAAAATTGAAAAACTTATAATAGCAAAAAAAGTTTTTCAAATTCGATACTATTGTGCTGCCAAAATGTCTTGAGCCGTGGCAAAAATTCGAACTAAAGCTCACACCCCGACACCCATGCGTTTAGCCAATAAGTGTTCAGCAGCTGCTAAGCGAGAGATCCTTAGCGAAAGAGAGTGGAATTCTTTAGCCGATAGCAGCGCCTGAAACGGAAGACTAGGTGTCAGGTCAATGTGGTATATTTATAGTCATGGATTTTGCTGAGCATAAGCTAACAGTCTTTTTTTCAGGTCTTTGAAAAGATGCTTACAACCTATGGTACTTTGGAGAACACTTGTGATGTAACCTCTCTTGACACAGAAAACATATTTTTCTTGTATTAGATGTGCACACTACTCATCGTTCTTGTGATGCATCTACAATGTAATGCGTGTCAGAGTTTCGAGCTTCGATAGGGATATGCGATCTTGGACCTGTCCTAACTGATGCCATGTTTCCAATGCAAAGAAGACCCATGGTAACTTCCCTCAAAAACTAGATGTGTGTGTTCATTGTTCGTGTTAAATTCGCAATGCAATTTCCAAGAAGAATCAACTGCTAAATTGAGCGCATTATTGAAAAAATTCCACCACCATTTCTTGGAACTGAGTTTGGGTGTGTATGATGCATGAAGACCATCCATAACATCAACTCCTCCCATTCCTTCATTGTACTTTTGAATAACAAATGGTCGACTAATTGGAACTTTTATTTTATGTACACTAGAGTATCTCCTCACTGATTCTACTGGCAAGTTTGTAAAACAGTTTGAACCAACAATTACAAACGCACTCTAATTCCACCTTACCAAGCACACATAACCATCACTTTTGGCGTCAAACTTTGCTCCTTCGTCCTTAACAAGTTTTTCTGTGGAGTCACAGGACACTGTTGAACACGATTATCTCTTACTGTTTTGTTAGTCGATTGCCTTTTCCTTCTAATTCTAAAGGAACGTCATAAGACGTGAAGAAATTATAGAAAGGGACTTCGTGCTTGGCATTATTTTCTATGATTGATGTGAGGCTACGAATAACTCGTTCTAATGGGATATCCTCAGTAACGTTATCAGTACTATTGTCTTTTACACCATAGAGGTCCATTGCATATGGATCACCGACAGAAAAACATAAAAAACATATTTTGTAATCAAAACGGAGCATTTTCGTCAGCATTTTTAAAAATTATTTTCATGCAACTGCTGGTGTTTCAACTGGAAATAATGAAACAGAAGTTAATGCCGTTCACAATAATAATTTTTAGCTAACCAAGTGCAATAAGAATTATTTATTTTAAATTAGTTTTGAACAAAGCACACAAGAAATATAATTGCAAAATGTATATTGATAATCATACTCGTTGAATATTTGAGGAAATCACAGCGTGCAGTTTATTTTCTAATATGAAAAACAAATCTCAGAAATACTCTCCCTCTTTAATATTGAGAATATCGCCAATGATCCGTAATGTTTCGAAACCCGCTTCAAGGAGGAAAAGCTAGGAAATAGGTCGTGACATATCTAGGTCGATATTTACACTCCTATAGATTCTAGAAAAGATATTAACCCATTACATTGGTCTAACAAAATTGACGTGATTTCAAATTGTACCCTATATTAAAAGAGAAATAAACCATTAATCGTTCATAATTCAAGGCGTGTATCTAATAGAATTATTGGTAATTTTTTCATGCCTCATACCTATGCCTTCGTACACTTTTCCAAATTCTAAAAAGAAAAACAACTCAATTTGTTTCATTGTTGAAATTTCAATATGATTATTTAAAATGAAACACTTCCATGATAGTTTTTTTTTTCATATTGGCGTAAATAACAGGTCAAAATTTAGAATAAATGGAAAATAGAAGAAGAAAAGAATTTCGTTGTTGGTATCTGATGACATTTTTACAGTAGTTTGCACAAAATTATATATATATATATATATATATATATATATATATATATATATTTTACTCACGCAATAGATATAAGAAAATTTCAAATTATATCCTTTGCATTGAGAAACAGAAAATCTACCATTACAAATTCGAAGTTCGATAACATTTCAAATAGAATGATTGGTAACTTTTTCGTAACGTTTTCTAGACTTGTAGTTTTTAATCGGAACCATTCAACTTCAAAATGCGAAACGTATAATTTTTTTTATCTTGTAATTTTTATGAGATAATTGTCGTAAATTTAAGCTTTATCTTTCCGGATGTGAGAAAAATGTAAGAGTGTATCTAGCTACAAGTTACAAACAGAGTTTGGTTCGTTCTATTTCAAACACATTCTGGCTTAGAATATCTTGTTTGTACCTTATTGGAAACTATCGTCGAAGTATATATTTGACATGACAACTCTACTGGCAAGCTATGAAAACATTTTTGATCGTTGTATATAATCTTGTTGGAAGGTTGGGCATCTAAAGTGCTGCTTTTCGGCTTGTAACTGCGGATGGTTAAAATTGAGATCCTGTCATTTTTTCGGTGAGTGACATAAACTGATATCATTTTTGGGAATTTAGGAAACATAAAAGATCTCTAGTACAAGCCACGAAGAGTTTCCCAACCGCTCTATTTCAAGTATATTTTGAGCTTCAACCATCTTCTGTATTGCATTTTTTCTTCTAATTTCAGAAAATGGAACCTGAGGTCGTCTTTATTACTAGATGAATAAAATAAATCATGTGTTGCTGTTTTTCTAGATTTTGGACGTGAGAATGACCCTAGATACAAAACAATCAATTTTTTTTATCTGTTTCGTTTGAAAAGTCTTTTGACATTATGCGGATTATTCTCGCCACTGTAGCTTGCATTTATATTTACTTTCGGCCTTATTTTACTTTTATTATACGAGTGAAATAAATATTTTTGTAATCTCTTAGCAGTGAATGAATCACACTGCATTTTGTAGAAATATTTCTTGTATGCTTTGGTAAAAAATAAAATTAAAATCAAGGATTTTTTTTTCATTTCTGAAAATGGTTTTGAATCTGAGATAATACCATCTCTAATTTTTTGAAATGTATACAGAAGTCTTTTTGGTAAGTTATATTACATAATGTCCATAAAACCAAAGCAGCTTTTGAGACTTTTAAGGTGCTACGTGCATAAGTTTAATATATTTAATAGAAAATTTTAATATATCGAGAAACGAATGTTTGTGCATGATTCATCGTCTTAGCACAACATTCAAGGCTATTCAAATTATTTATTTATTTAACAATTACCAAATACAGCTCAGAGGCCATTTTATAGTGGATACCTAACAACAACAATAAAAATCAAAAGGAATAGGGAAGATGTGGGCGAGGGCCTATTTACTTCGTTCTATCCTGGTATTTGCCTAGTAGGACTGAGGGGGACTGGAAAACACCAGTCAGGATGGTCGACAACGGGAATGGAACCCAAGACCTCCCGAATGCGAAGGCAACGCTCTACTACTTGCGCTATTTCGCTCAGTTCTCCCGAAACGGAAAGTAATTCAAATTTACTATGACGTCCGGTTCATGACTGATTCCCGTACAAGATAAACGGTCAAGGCTTTCAAGATGATTTTATTTTAAGTATTTCAGTGTCGTAAGGATAGGTCCAATTTTGTCCGTTAACCCTGTTTTCAAACCGAACTTTATTCAGTTTAGTCATTTTGATTTTAGCCTTTATTGCCACAGAAGGTAGCTGTAACACACAACGAGAAGCGATTGTTTCTAACGATTCAGTATCATGACTGTCTTTAACTCTGTCAAAACCGGATGTTGTTCAAATTCACTATTACTTCAGCTTCTTACATTTTCTGCTAACTCCTATTCAAACCGGAGCGATTGAAACCGAGTATGATGCGTTTCGGTTTAAATATTTGTCACCATAGAACGGGAACGATAACAGATATTGACAAGTGTCTTCTTTTTACATTCAATAGACGGTCTAAAGAGGACATACTTCACGCGCAACAATCTAGCAAATTCGGAAGTGTTTGAAATTTAATAATATAATTCTATTCTATACTGACTTCTATCTACAAAAGACGGTAAGGGATATCGAGATATGCTTTGTTACAATCGGTTCAGTTCCCAAATGTAGGTTCCATTTTCTGCGTTAAGCCTTTATTCCGACCGCTAGTTTTTTAAATGACCATTTCCAGTTTCAACATTATAGCTTCTGAACAATAACAGACAAGCGTGTGTATGTGGATTTTTCTTGGTTCTTTTTTGTTCATTTCAATATTTCATTCCTTTTTCATCATTCCTTTGTCCTTTAGACTAGCCGACATACTCGTGAGACGTGAATATAAAGAATTCATTTAATTTTAATTAAAACGGGTCAATTTTTGAACATTCACCTCTGATACACCGAGGCAGTGCTACGATCCTAGCTTGCGCCAATCGGACTTTGTGGTAGACAAACACCGTGTAAGTAGGTTTCCTTGGGGTTCTATTTTCTTCGTTTCGATATTTCATTCATTTCTCATAATCCCTGTCCCGTTTAGCCTGGTCGGCATAAGCGTGTGGCATAACACTTAGATTTCATTTTCGTGTCAAAAAGAAAACGGTAGCAGGTAGGGTAATGCGGGTCTGTGAAAACAATTCGGCGTTTAATTGCAACATATGATAACGAGAAACACTTTTGTGCAGAGGATTCAGCTTCGCAACACAATGTATAATGACTATCCTCAACATTCTTAAAGTGAGGACGCACTGGCTCAGTAGTAGAGCGTTCGCTTCTGGAGCATGGGTCCTTGTTTCGAACGCAAGTGCTGCCAAGTGAACTTTGTGTTGGACAAACACCGTGTGCGTGGGTTATGTCGGGCTTATTCCCCCATCCCGCTACTATCATTCCACAATTTCTTTCATTTCTTATCATCACTGTCTCCTTTAGCCTAGCCGGTGGAAACGTTGACCATAAAACTCAAAGAATTTTAAAATGGCAAGTTGATCCCATTTACAATTACATCCAATTTCAGAACTGATTTTTTTTACAGCAGAAGCGCTAAAAGCTATTAACTTGCGGTTTCTTGCAATCGATTTGGCATTTAAAGAACATGTTCAATTCCTGCGTTGAGATTCTATTCAAACAAGAAGTGATTAGAAATAACGATGTGTGGTTTCAACATTTATCGCCACACAACAAACACTAGTAGATAGGGAGAAGTATTTTCTTCAAACGGTTCAACCTGACTATTTACAGCACTATAAGAGAAACGGAAATCTTAGATTTACCATTGCGGTTTAACCCTTTACTGTTTTTCGTTACCATATGGTTACAAAATAATCGAACTTGTCTAACGTAAACGCTAATTCAATATTCCGTTGTTGGTCATTGTTACCATATGGCTGCACCTTTCCGCTTCGTACGCTGACTCGTTCTGACACCTTGTAGTGGGTTCGGGTAACTTTACGAGGGAAAGATGTTTTGTGTTTGTTAGTAGAAGCCAGAATTCACAGAGGGTGAAGAGGAAATATTCCTGGTTGTTAGGTAAGTAACCGTAATTTTGTTTTGTTGACTTCTAGTTGTTTATAAAGCCTAACTGAAAGATTTTAAATTTAATTTTATCAATTATATCACTTTACGAGTACGTTTAGGGCTGTTAAACCTCACGTAACCATATGGTTACATTGTTCAATGAGGAAATAAAATTATAATATTTATTGAGCTGTATTCTTCTCGATTTTATGTACAAGTGTATTTACTGAATTGTCGATATTCATACATGAAACAAATGCTTTATGTGTCTTTACTCTGTGAAATTTTCCATATTAGAGTTTGGTTCATCAATTTGTTTCATTAAGGAGTGTCCATTTTCATTTTCGGCTTTCGTAAATCTAGTGAACTGTGATCAGGGGCGTTGTCAGTAAAGGTTTTGTTGGTATTACACCATTTCTAATAATACTTTTATATGGGATATCGTTAAATGTAAATGTGTTTTAGGTACAATTTGTGTACCCCTTTTTCTTTTACCCAGATCTATCCTGAACGCTGATCTATGAGAAATAAATTTATAGCTTACTGACTTATTATATTTTTTAGTTTGTTCATTTCAGAGTTCAGTTCGTCGTCGCTCAAAATGGATGGGGATTGTATCTCGGTCAGTGTGTTTTACGAAAAAGTCTTAAGGAGCAACAGGTGTCATATCCGATTCATCGCAGTTGCCTGACATTGATTCGTCCGAATCCGATGAAGACCTAAGTTCCTCAAGATCAAGATTATGTACCTGACAGTGAGGTATGTTGAATCATTTAGCACCTATATATGTTTATGCATCTCGTAGAAGTATTCTGCTATTGCAAATTTTCTTTGTGTTGCTGCTAAATTGTAGCATATTATATGCTTGATATTGAATATACATTTCAAAACTACTAGTAGAAAGTGGATAAAAACCCTTCCCTTTTTGTTTCCTACATATTCACTATTCACATCCATTGGCGTAATATCTATAACTTGCTACTGGTATTTTCAGTAAATTCTATGTAGCATAATACAATTCTAAATCACGTTGTTTGAATCCAGATATTTACCAAAATCTATTTCATGCTTGAAGGTTTTACTTCATAAAAAGACAATCGAAAAATATCTGATTTAGAATAATTTTACCTTTGTTTCTTTTTTTCAGAATAATAGCATTCCAAAAGGTCTTACATCTCTACCAGATGACATAATCGATTCTGATGCTGACTCCAAAGTTTTAAAGAGAAAGTGCATGTTTAGTGCCTAGCTATTATCAAATGATAAAACAAACATATAGGGGCAGTGAATAAATCAAATATGCTAACTATAATTTATCGTACAATGAAAGCCAAACATTGGTACCTCAAAATCTTCGGCTACATCCTAGACTTGGCTGTAGTAAACAGCTGACTGATATGCAGGAGAGACCGTAAAATGGTTAGGGAATTAGATATATATTTGAAGGTATATCGTTCTGATATTACGTACGCACTTGCTACGTATGGGAAACCAAAGAGAGAACGGTCCTCTGTAGAATCGATAATAAAACCGCAAGGAAAGACAGGTCGACCACTGAAAACTTCGCCCGAGTGATGATACTACAACAGATAATATACCCCACTGACCTATCCATACGTCTAAAGGAAGGTGCCGGTTTAGAAATGTGGTACTAGTCGAATTACGTTATGAAATGTGATGCAAGGTTGTCTTTTACTGAAATAAAAACAAAAACTGTTTCCTGGTATTCCATTCATAGAAACTAGCTATACTGCTCTAAAAATTTTATTATATGGTAAAGAAATATGTCCATAAGCACTACATTACAGTGCAAGAAAACATCCAATACCATAACCATTATTTGTAATTTATTTAGTCCAAATAAATACACTGTCATTTTTATACTAACTGGCACTAAAAAAAGTCACCATCATTTCTTGACAAGTGTCTGTAAGTTGTAATTATATGCCCCAGATATTTGATAACATGACTAGGAACTGTAACACAAAAGTATTGTTTGTAATTGAACACTGTTTAAAATATATTCAGTATTTTGCAACTGGCCTTATATTTCAATTTGCTATCGTACTGCTCTAGTAGAAATGGTTTTTACATAACAAGCACACCATATTGACCAATGTTACCATATGGTTACACCTATGAATACAGGCATATTGTACAATGTAATCATATGGTAACAGTTCATAACTCGAAGAGTTTTGGCGGGAAAATTTTCAAAATCAGTAGAGATGATATAGAGTGCCTATATATCATCCTGTACAAGTTTGAGATTTTTTGGTCAACTCTAAGTCATAGTGAACAGTAAAGGGTTAAACACTGATTTCCGTAGAGCCAAAACGCTAAGAAATATGGATGTGTTCTTCGACTCGAGTTTGCTGGTCGAGAAAACGTTACTTTGCGTTGAAGCTCTATTCAAACCATAGGTGTTTAAAATTACCATTTTCCAGTTTCAACTTTTATCGACGTAAAACGAAAATTGTAACAAACAGCGTGTAATTATTTTATTTAAAAAGATTTCAGCCATTTCCAGCGTCTCAGGACAAATAAGCATAACCATCGACTACACTGTTCCAAAACAGAACTTGTTTCAAGCTTACCAGTTTTAACACATCTATAGAACAAAAACGATAAAACATATCGATATGAGTGTTTTTTAATTCATTAATTTGACAAGAATTGGTTTTGTTTTACGTTAACTCTAAGATGAAACCGGAAGAGGTTGAAATTGTCCATTTCTGGTTTCAAAAGTTATCGTAATAAAACCCAAATGATAATAGATGTGGACAAATTATACTTGGAAAGCATATAACTTCTGTTTCTTATATAAAACCTCACAACCCGCAGCAGCACATCGAAACCGGAAGTTGTTGAATGTATTAGTACTTCATTTATCAGATTTTCATAGAGAAAGACTCAAAAAGATTTAGAGAGATGTTTTTCAGACCTTTTCAGCGTCCCAAGTGTAGCTTCTATCTCATCCCTCCACTCTCTATTCAAGTTGGAAGTACTTCAAATTAACGATAGTTTTCAACATTTATTTTCACAGAATTAATAGAGTAAGGGAAAATAACCCCTTCTTTACATGGAATCAATGTCCAAAGAACAAACACTATTTTTGACATTGTTTTCTATTGCAACCAGTATTTACAGATGTTTTACCTCCAGTCTGAATATTGAATTCGCTTAGTTTGGAAGTCTTAGTTTCACACTTTAAATCTATATTCACTTGTTTAACTTGGGTATTGGTACTGAAGACTCGTGCAATATTTGTCACTAGGTTGACTCCTAGTCATAGATGAAAACATTCGAGCAGTGTAACAGATTTGTGGCAGACGTGCGAATTTTAAGCAAGATGTAGCTCCTTCACCCGTTTTTCCTCCAGTGCCACCAGTGATTGTTATTTTAACTACTATCCAAAAATAAAGCAACGATATTTAATTCGTCATTAAGATAATGATATATGTGTTACCCACGCTACGTTCTTATCGTTTCGACATTTACCTCGTATATCTTACACATTCGCTCACATCCTATCATTTATTCAATCAATTGAAAGCATTTCACGAACTCGTTTAACTTACTTGATCATTTGTAGTTCTCTTACTGTAAACAAAATATTTCTGTGAGATTTTTAAACAGCTTTTTATTTCCTCATTTTCATATGTACGCAATACTTTGTCCGCTTCTATCATTTTGCTAAGTATCTTATAAATAAAAGCTAAAACTATTGGGCATTATGCAGAGTCGTTCTAACGTGTCATTAGAGCCATGCTGAAGAGCTCGACAGCCTCTAGCATAACGGTAATCATACGTCAGAACTACTCTGTATTAGCTTCCGGTAACGCACCGGACTTACAAGTGTAAGGTCGTGAGTTCGATTCTAATTTGGATCACATTTTTTGGTATCCAATAATATATTCGTTAGTACATGTGTAATTATATCAGTAAACTTTCGTCCCGTTCAATGAATTTTATTCATGTGTGTGTTAGAAAAGTTTACTAGCTTCTATAATTCTAAAGCAAAATACCAATGGTGTGTTGTAGAAGAAATTTCCTTTGGATTTATAATAATTTATGTAAGTGATAGTTGTTGATGTAATCATGGAGATAAATGTAGATATTTGTATAGACCTATCACACAGCTACAGTTGTATTTTTAACATATGGCCTGTAAACATTACTTGCAATCGAGTAGAAAGAAAATACTGTCTGTTGAACAGATTCACAAGATATGTCAACTGTAAATAATGCACATGCAATACTACGTTGAAAAAGGGATCATTTACCCAACTATCTCGCCTTTAATTAAGCTGAATAACATTACATTGTGCAATATATTGTATTATATAGATGGGTAATAACATCAGGAAAGAAGACCTACGAAATTTCAAAACAAAATTTGAGTAAGTTACTTAACGTTATGTGAAGTAAATGAAGGTTCACGTCGCTAAATGTATAGTCGATGTCTATAAAAGAAAGATATCACATATATTTACAAAAGTATTGCAAACAAAATGTCTAAGTTAATAGTTTCACTTTGCGACAGAAATATGCATGGAAATTGTAATATTCTTCTGAAAGTATAAAACTATGTAGGCGGGTTTGTAGGTCAGAAGCAACAAGAGAGTATTATACAACAGGAGCCTATTAAAGTTCGTGATAGGAATCCAGGGCAGCTTGGTTTAATCGTGGATTATATCCAGTAGAGGTGGTTTCTTTTCTGACGCCATGAGCCTACGGGACCACTTAATCACAGGGTGTCTGTGTTTTGTATATTACCGTATGTATACTTAAGTTTAACGATGAAGAGTATATTGCATTTTCTTCAGTTCTCACGTATGCAGGTAAAATTACACAGCAAAAATTACTATCAAAACTTCTGTTGGAACTCGGGTCTGTTGGAAATATTTAACTCTTTAGGTTCTCATTCATAATTTCGTGAACGTATGCACAATAAGTTCTTTGCTTGTAGCCAGTGAAACAAGCACCCGATACCTCTAAAACAGTATATCAAAAATACCAATGCTTAACTTCAACTTTTGAATTCCAGAGATCGTTCCGTATACAGAGCCAGGGTAAACTTATTGTACACTGGCTCAGAATCGTTGCACTTTCACAGTCATACTTTTGGCTGGATTGAAATATTGACCAGTTTCAAGACGCATTTCTACAAAGAAAAAGAAACTTTAACTAAGAAAGTATAAGTGTAATGTGTATTTTCTTCGGAATCCGTTGGTGAATCCTCGAAATACGATATTTTTTTTAAAATTTTTATTTTAAATGTGTTCTTCTTTTCTAGTTTCGGCCTTTTGAATATTTATATAAGTTAAGTGTTAATCCAACATTAAGAATATTGTATCATAATTTTCAATCCCTCTATCGCGTAAAAAAGGTTATACCATGTATAAGCCATTAAAACTAAGTAGATGTACTGAAGAAAAATTTCCCACAAGGTGCTCTCCTTTGAATATTTTTGTGTATTAACTCGCGAACAAAACTGGTAATTTGAACTAGATTTACTTAAGAAAAAAATGTGATTCTGTGGCCCGTTTTGCCAGTTCACATAAGTAAACGGGAAATTGCGTTATTTATATGAATAATGATGAAAATATTTTGTTTGCCTGATTTTTTTTTTAATTTTGTGCCACGAGACCTTCTGCAGTTTTAGACGTTTTACATGTTAGAATACCGAAACTAGTCTATATGTAGTGTTTAAGATGTATGGGTTCACAGTTGAATAATTTTTCATGACATTCCAACAGAAATGTAGGTATCCTAGTTTATTTTCTTTTAGTTTATTTTATTTTCTGGCAAAGCTGTGATCACTAAACTGCATCAGATGGTGTGTAATGAATATCTGTGCAATACATCTTATTAGGAGATCATATCGAAAGCAACGCGCAGTATTTTTTCCCCAAAAAATTTAATATACCAAAACCAAACAAAGCACAAAAAAAGTTACGTATTTGATCCACTTTTCTACAGTCACCAACTTTCTCCATACATGTCTATGAGCGTGGTACCGGTTTCAGGATGCCCTGTTCATGAAAGTCTGTTATGGTGGAATATAGGAATGTGCGGACTGCTGTTTTCACTTCCGTATCTCGCAAAATTTTGACCGGTGAGGAATTTCTTCATGAGAACATAGAGATGTGAAAGTGAGAGACGAAAGAGACTTGTGGACTGGCAGTAATGATGAAGTTTGACGTTATCACCATTATTGTAGCGGAGTTTGTCACGCAGGTTACGACGCAACGTTAACCAAAGTTTTAATTTACGCTGCGGCATTTACAGTTGTCCAGTGTTTAACAAATCCCCCCAAAAAACTACAAACGTCCCAGAACACTGTCACAAGCACTTTTCTCGCAAATTGAATTACGTTCAGTTTTTGTCGAGTTGGAAACCAGTATGTTTCCACTCCATAAAGACGTGCTTGGTCTCGGGCGTCTAATAGTATGCCCAAGACATCCACGATTGCATACAGATGGCATAACGCGTTAGGTGATCCAAGCATGTCATCATTCGCTGAACTTCGTGGTTATCTGTCAAGTTCTTAAGCACCTAGCGAGCACCAACTTTATGGAATTGCAATGTGTCCTGAGCAAGGTCGTACACTACAGCATAGTAAATGTTGAATTTCTGCAATAAGGTTCGCACGTGCACACGATGGTCACTTAGAATTGCTGGCTGGATGGCGCTGATAATCTGCGGTGTTGAAGCTGTTACCGGGTGCCTGGAACTTGGGGAATGCACAATAACTGGAAACATTGCAACAGTCCATATAATCGTACCCATATACGGTACGCATGTTACAGTAATTTTCTCTTGGTGTATGCCCTTTGATTCATTGAAATCTAATCATGACTGGCTTCTCTTCACATGTGAGGGAAAGTAACAGGACGCCATTTTTCTTTCGTAGTTCAAGTTTGTGTCGCTAGAGCTACATAGGAAAACAAAGAAATCTCTGTAGCACAAATTTCAAACAATCTCGTCATGCAATTTCTCCATTTCAGCTGGAATACTTGGGGAGAAAAAATTTTGTGGTTTATCGATCTGCCCACGAATTTAAATCATATGGTAATTTTATGTATTTAGTAAACAACGGGAATTTTTCGTTTTCGTTCCTTAAAGCCAATAACACTTGCCCACTGGTTTTCAGTAAAGATTTTAATTACGAGACCCGAAAATAACGTAAGAAGAATGTCTTTTTAAGCTGATGCTGGCAACCCTCCAAACTTGAACCGCCACTACAAACCGGGTAAGGGAGCTTGTACGAGGCAGTTAATATCAGACGCACATTTTCTCGATTTATGTTGTTTATCCTCAATCATTTTCACGTTTAATCGTCTATCCTCTCAGAGAAGTTCCCTCTCTATGCTCTCTTCCATCCATATTGTTGTAAGTCGCCCACTACGATGTTCATCTTCGATTTCTGTTCTGCCTTCCGCAAACATTTTGTACCAACAATATACCTCTGCTATTGGTAACAGTATATTTCCAAAGGCCTGCTAAATCTTCCGGTACGTTATCGAGGCAGTCTCTCCAAGTTTCATACAGAAGGCGATTGCGTAGCACTGGTCAATATTACGTGCTTCCGTTGTTGTGACGGGTCGAACATACGATCGCACTCTTTAACTTCTAACTTCACAATAAAAAATATTTCGTGCGTTCCACGTGCTGTGCTATTGGAGCAGGCCCAAGGCTACTCTCTGGTGACGGTTTCACACTGCAGCGTTGCCAGCAGAAGCTGAAACAATTTTCTTATTACTTTCTTGTCGAACTTCGTATGTTGTAAATTTCACCTTCGTAACGTAGTCCACTTGTCAGATACTCTGCTTTAGCGTAAAGTTTTTCTCTTACTCATAGAACACTGATTCTAATGATAGTAACGTAAAAAGACAATAAAAAGTAACAAAATGGGGAGACAAAGTGCTCATCTGTGTAAAGTATACTTTCAAGGTATTCACATGTTTCCTGAAACTATAGCAGAAAATTTGTATCTCAACTGTAAGTACTGATAAATATTATGTTGAATGTTACTTTTCTCCCTCTTAAATATAGCATTTTCCAATACACCTGTGCATTCACCCGTTTATTTTAAAGGATAAGCTTATGCTAATTTTCCTTCTTTGACAAGAATGACACATGAGATGATAATTTTTGATGTGTATTTCTTGATCCTCCTTGTCTCCTTATAATACCAATTTGAATGAAAGCAACATGATAGAAACTCAGGTAAAGGTAGGTACTGAACAAAATAGCTAACTTATTTTAAAAAGTAAAGCTGCCTTTCTTTTATAATTAAATGTATACCATGTTTCTTTCGTTTTGTTAATATTCAGGGCGTAGCATTCTCAAACGTTCTTATTTAAGAAGAGTGCTTTTTTCACTTAGATGTATATCAATAGATTTGAAGATTGTATAACGGTTTAAATCTTAATATCTCAGAGCATTCAAATGATATTAGAAGCACTAGTAGAGATTAGCATACTGCTTGAAATGACGTATTTTGTACAAAATTTTAAAAATGGTTATAGTCTTGTTTTCTTTCTTTGTCATAATACGAACAGTTTTGGTAGTTGTAATTGCAAAAATCTCTCGGAATTGCTAAATTATATACCACAAAAATTTTTTGATTTAGTACACAAGTACTGTCAGTGAGAGCGTACCACCATTTTTACCTGTAATCAGATGTTCATTCCATGGTGTAAGGTGGTAGTATGCATTTGAGTGAAATCCGATAACTGATAGATAAATGTAGATGCGATTTGAGATATCAATTTAAATGACATGCTTTTCTTTGGAGAGCAGAAATGATACTAAAACACCTCAATAGTTCTCTTCTCCTAATATCTACAAGATTTTATGTAATATTACAATAGTATTATAAATCAGTTAATGGGGGGAAAGTGCAAAACATCGTATCTCCACTTTTTATGAAATTTTAGATTTTGGGTGCATTCAATTTCCCACATCTGATTCTACGTGCGTGTGAGAGATCGTAAACGAAAACCCGGTAAAGAAAAACGTGAAAAAAATAACTTTTAAAACCTGGTATCGCAAATAAGTGTAAAATCAGAACAAATTTATTGCTATCCTGAAAGTTTGGTTATGGTGAGTTATGAGATATAGCACTTTCACCATTCTAAAACTTATTATTACCTTGAAAAGCCTCACGATAAAAATTCAATATTTTTGTTGTTCTATTTTAGATGGTAACTTCTGCATTTCTTTGTTGTTCCATATAGTGTACCTAGATTTCCACTCAATATTTTACTGAATTTATTACAGGATCAATACAAATGAAAAACCTCACACATGCAAAGAGTGTGGACCCAAATTTGGTCAGCGTTCATGTTCAGCTAAACACTTGTTGACACATACAAATGATAAACCTCACACATGCCAAGAGTGTGGACACAAATTTAATTACCGTTCAGGTTTAGCTGTACACATGTTAATACATACAGGTGAAAAACCTCACACTTGCAAAGAGTGCGGCAAAAAATTTAGTCATCGTTCACGTTTGGCTACACACATGTTAATCCATACAGGTGAAAAATCTCACATATGCCAAGAGTGTGGTGGAAAATTTAATCGACGTTCAAATTTAGCTAAACACATGTTAATACATACTGGTGAAAAACCTCACACATGCAAAGACTGTGGTCACAAATTTTGTCAGCGTTCAACTTTAGCTAGACATGTTAATACATACAGGAGAAAAACCTCACACATGCAAAGAGTGCGGCAAAAAATTTAGTCGACGTTCATATTTGGCTACACACACGTTAATCCATACAGGTGAAAAATCTCACATATGCCAAGAGTGTGGTGGGAAATTTAATCGACGTTCAAGTTTAGCTAAACACATTTTAATACATACCGGTGAAAAACCTCACACATGCAAAGACTGTGGTAGGAAGTTTAGAGAACGTTCATCTTTATCTAAACACATGTTAATCCATAAAGGTGCAAAACCTCACACATGCAAGGAGTGCGGCAAAAAATTTCGTCATCGTTCATCTTTAGCTAGACACATGTTAACACATACCAATGAAAATTCTCACACATGCCAAGAGTGGACACAAATGTGGTCAGCGTTCTAGTTTAGCTAGACACATATCAATACTTACAAAAGAGAAAGCTCACACATGCCAAGAGTGTGGAAAGAAATTTAATTACCGTTCAGATTTAGCTAGACACATATTAATACATACAGGTTCAAAACCTCACACATCCAAAGAGTGCGGCAACAAATTTAGTCAACGTTCACATTTGGCTACACACATGTTAATCCATACAGGTGAAAAACTCACATATGCGAAGAGTGTGGTGGAAATTTAATCGGCGTTCAAATTTAGCCATACACGTGTTAATACATACAGGTGAAAAAACTCACACAAGCAAAGATTGTGGTAAGAAGCTTAGTCAACGTTCATACTTAGCTAGACAGATGTTAATCCAAATGTCAAAAATTTATTGATCGTTCACATTTAACTAGGCACAAGCTAATACATACAAGTTAAAAATTCACATATGCTAGACACAAGTTAAAACATACATGCATATAACCTCATAAATGGGAAGAGCGTAGAAACAAATTTTGTCAGCGTTTAAATTTAGTTGCACACATGTTAATACCTACAGGGTGAAAAACCTCACACATGCTAAGAGGGTAGGAAAAATTTTTTCGACGTTCACATAGAGCTGCACACATGTTAATACATTCAGGTGGAAAATCTCACATGTGCGAAAAGTCGAAATAAATCTAGTGAACGATCAAAGTTGGTTAAACATACGTTGATACATGCCTGTGAAAAACATTACTTATCTCAAAGGGGTGGGATATTTTTTCGACGTTCAAATTTGACTAAACATATCTTGATACACAGTTAAAAAACCTCATACACTCCAAGACTGTCAGTACAGCTTTCGTCAAACTGCATTTGTTTATACATACGTTAATACATATAGGTGAAATTTCTCTTCAATGGCAAGAGTTTGAAGTTGATTTTGAGTTTAATGTCCCGTTCTGCAGCGAGACTAGGTGGACTTTCTTATAAGCGTGGTATCCAAAACACGAGCTACCGCCGGGAATCGAACCCAGGATTCCCACACCAAAGGTGCGTACGGTAACGGCTTAGCCGTGAAGGAGCTCCCATGCAAAAAATTTGGGATACGATTTGTGCAAAATTAACATTTGGCAGAAGGCAGTAATTAACACAGAAAAAAGAGCTCAGTGTGTGAAAAGTGATCTGGTTTAAGTTCAATTTTGGCAAATCATATGTTAGCACACACTAATGAGAAAGCTGATATATCGAAGGAGTGTGGAGAAGAAAGATTTTGGAAAAGATCAAACACTGCAAAGATATTAAAACATGAAGGTTATAAAGCTCACAGGTACCATGAGTTTATAAATTTTTCTCGCAAATTCAATTTTTGTAAAACACCTACACAGCACAGGCTCATTCAAAAATGATCCAGGAATTTAGCCGATTCAGGTCGTCTAAATGAATGGAAGATGGACCAACACGTTACGTGCGAACTGCGTCCATGAAAAAGTAAACATCCATTGATACTTAACCATTAACATATTGTGTACCTTAACAGAACACTAAGAGGATGTCCACTGAACGTTTGTATAGATCTTAATAGTACCCCATGCAACGTCCATTAGATGTCCGCTTTTTTAAGAGTCAGTGGGTCAGTGAGGGGTATTGCGGACGTAAGTAGATTTTCAGTATATGTGATCAAGACATCGATGTGTACGTTTATAGACGTTCATTTGTCATGGATGTGAACCCTAATAGAGGTAAATCTTTTGTCGAAAATTTTTCCAGTAAACCTTCAGGAATTAGAATGTGTGCCCAGTGGACACCAGATACGTACCTGCATAAAAGTGCAATGTATGCCGTGCGGATGTCAGTAACTGAGCTTTATGAACGTACACAAACACCCAGTATTCTGCCGTAGACGTAAAACGCAGGTAAAACGAACGTTTAGTCCATTGGACGATTCATAAGTATATAGAGGGTCGTGCACTAGATGTTAGACAATCTCTGTGTGTGCGACTATGGATGTGAAGAGGCGTCGAATGTCCAAATTAAAGGCAGCTCGTAAGGGAAATCTTATAGGTAAAAATATAGTTTTCTCGTGCCGAACTCATCCATTAAACGTATATTTTAATATAACAATATACAACATTAATTCAGTAGAAGAGGTTGCTTTTCTTTCCTTAGTTCCAGACAAGAAACCTCTTGATTTTACCGAAATGCTTTTCGTTAGGAGACGCCTCTAATTTTGGCTACATGCTTCGTCTATAGCGCTAAAACAGCTCGTCATACCAACGTACCTGTGGAAACAAAATTGACCAAGTCAAAACATTGAAGTCTACAATAAAGGCTATATAAAAAGTGGATACCAATCGAGCAGTATTTCGAGAAACATTGTAAAATGTACTTCAGCAATCAGGTCTTTGACTTTTACGCGGATATTATATTTGTATTACATTAACTCTGGAATACATTAAGTAACCAAACAACTGTTAAGAATTACTCAACTACATATTAAAAATCTTCTACAAATAAAGATAAAAGTATATACGCCCTTGGTTTGGCTTTACTCTTCAAGATAATATCTACTACAAAACAAAGAATTAAACACTGCTTCCTCGCGCCTATAATACGTGTAATTCTTCCCCACGTGCAGGCAAAGCTTGATAGTATAATTATGAATACATGCATTCCATGTAATTAAATTATAATGTACAGGAGTGACTGACTGTATTTACGCGATTGACTGCACGAAATTGACTTCAATTTTGGTTATTATGTCCACTTGCTTCACAATTTTGGCCCACAAATGAACCTTTCATTTTTTGTCCAAAAAATCTTTCAAGTTAAACGTATAGTAAACATATTCAAACATCAAAAATGTCCTCGATAGGATTTTTTTTTTTTTTTTTTTTTTTTTGTAATTTTCAACTGGCTGTCTTCACCAACGAAACTGAAATAAAAAATCATATTAAGACATCAATATTGCCATTAATCCCTTCACATTCAGTTACACATACACATTCATCAATACAGTTATAACTAAAATTAAACAGGTAATTGGCAACACATACAGCGTACATATGCCTAAATATGTCCAGTGGAGATTCAATGTACGTGTACACTGCCTTAATCAAGGGTTTTGGGACACCCAAGAACGTGCCCCCTTACGACGGCTTAGCCCTTATGTATTGAAAGCGACGATATGAAAAACATCTTTGGCGAAGCATTTCTATAGCTAATAAGCTGGCTGGATTTTCTTAGTTTGCCGCCAGATGGAACCGTGGCGCTGGTGTAGCTCGTTTGGAACGCTCCCTCCACTCCCTCATACCATCAACTTTTGTGGCTCCACTCCAGATCCACCTCCTCTGTTCTGCTTTGGAGTCCCCTTGTTCTCTCTCTTCCACTATTCTTACCCTAGGTTAATCTAGGAGGTAGACTATATAAGGAGTCTAGAGATGACATAGATAAGTTCCGGTTAGCAGAAAACCATGAACTATCGAACTGATCGGATGTGTTTTAAGCAGTCTCCGATAAATCAAGATATAGCTGGACTTAATCTTTTTGCTGAGACTCACTGTAGCATGTAGAGTTCGACTTCAAGTAAGTAAGATACATCACCCTTCACACAGCAGAGGTTAGTCCAACGCACTACTCTTTCCTTTCGAGTTTTATTCCAATCGACTCTGTCTCCTTGTTATTGTTCTCTTTTACTACTTTTCCCTCATTCCGGAATTTGACCAATAAGTTGAAGGAATAACAGAAAGCGTGGACACATTCTTAAACTCGATTCTTTGGAACATAATGTTCATTTTACTCGGACCTCACTCACTCTGGCACTCACAGTGGCAGTTGGCCCTCGCCCTCATTATTGTCCTCATTTCGGAAACTTGTCCTCGCGAAGGGAGTTGTCCATCACCCTCGCCTCGTAGTGGAAGTTGGCCCTCGCTCTGGCGATCGGAATTGTCCATCGCCCTCGCTTGCCCTCACCCTCATGCTTGAAATTGGCCCTCGCAGTGAAATTGGCCCTCGACCTCGTTCAAACTCGTCCTCATGAGGATTTTTGTCCATCGCCCTCGCGTTCCTACTGGAAATTTCTTCTCGCCCTCGTTAACCCTCATCCTCGCGTAGGAAGCTGTCCTTCGCTCTCTCCCACATATCATTGAGAGCGAGGTTATTTTAGGGTAAGAAAGCCCTCGCGAGGATCAGATCCTCAATTTTCCAGCATATTTCCTGAAGTATTTCTTTAAAATACCTCCTAAACAAAGAAAATTAAACATTCCACCGTATAACTTAGTCCGTAATACCTAAAATGGAACAAATAATTGACCACTCGACGCTTAATATTACCATGAATATGTTCAGGTAAAATTTGAATAGAGGTTCCTTTAAACCTTTCGGTTCAAAACTTGTGTTGCCCATGGGACGAGTCGACACTAGAAATAAGAAAAATAAAGTGAAGTGTTTGAGTTTTACGTCCCACGGTAATATGTGGTATATATTTCTTATTTGCAAAAATAATTGGCCCATTTTTTAATGTTAGTTTTGTGTGATGAGGAAGATACCTCTACTAAATTCAAAGAAATCTTTACGTCATCACAGGACGAAGTGTCGTTTGCCCCTCTCCTTAGTGTCCCTCTTGCGACAGATTCTGATCATCGGAGAAACCTTTCTCTGCCCCCAAAGAGTCCGTCGTGAATCCTGGTCAGGATTCCAGTCCAAGATTGCCTTATAGCTGCAGATAAAATCTTAGGCTTTATAGCTGCATATAAAATCTTTTCTTCGGGTACTGTAAATTAAAGATTCGTTCTGACGACCTTTCCAAAGAATGCGTATTGGTTGGTTGATAGGTAATATTGTCTGATGTCTAATAATAATACCGTATTTACTCGCGTAATTTTCGCACTTTTTTAGAGGAAAAAAGTTGTTTTGAAACAAGTGTGCGTAAATTATGCGGGGGAAAAAATTAGCCACATGAGTGAACATCATCTAATTTTTTTCCCCACTCAAAATAACACGAAAATACCGGTACACATTTTCTTTCTAGCAAGAATTGACAACAAACAACTAATTCTATATTTGTAGAAAAATAACATTAAAAAATTGATTAAGAAGCCGTGTGGTTTCTTACAAATCACTGCCAAATCCTCGCGTGCGCAAATTACGCGAGGAAAATAAAATACACAGAAACTGCTCTTCAAAATTGGGATGTGAAAATTATGCGAGGGCGAAAATTACGCGCGTATTTACTTCATAAAAAGAAATCGAAAAATATCTGATTTAGAATAATTTTACCTTTGTTTCTTTTTTTCAGAATAATAGCATTCCAAAAGGTCTTACATCTCTACCAGATGACATAATCGATTCTGATGCTGACTCCAAAGTTTTAAAGAGAAAGTGCATGTTTAGTGCCTAGCTATTATCAAATGATAAAACAAACATATAGGGGCAGTGAATAAATCAAATATGCTAACTATAATTTATCGTACAATGAAAGCCAAACATTGGTACCTCAAAATCTTCGGCTACATCCTAGACTTGGCTGTAGTAAACAGCTGACTGATATGCAGGAGAGACCGTAAAATGGTTAGAGAATTAGATATATATTTGAAGGTATATAGTTCTGATATTACGTACGCACTTGCTACGTATGGGAAACCAAAGAGAGAACGGTCCTCTGTAGAATCGATAATAAAACCGCAAGGAAAGACAGGTCGACCACTGAAAACTTCGCCCGAGTGATGATACTACAACAGATAATATACCCCACTGACCTATCCATACGTCTAAAGGAAGGTGCCGGTTTAGAAATGTGGTACTAGTTGAATTACGTTAGGAAATGTGATGCAAGGTTGTCTTTTACTGAAATAAAAACAAAAACTGCTTCCTGGTATTCCATTCATAGAAACTAGCTATACTGCTCTAAAAATTTTATTATATGGTAAAGAAATATGTCCATAAGCACTACATTACAGTGCAAGAAAACATCCAATACCATAACCATTATTTGTAAGTTATTTAGTCCAAATAAATACACTGTCATTTTTATACTAACTGGCACTAAAAAAAGTCACCATCATTTCTTGACAAGTGTCTGTAAGTTGTAATTATATGCCCCAGATATTTGATAACATGACTATTTAGGAGCTGTAACACAAAAGTATTGTTTGTAATTGAACACTGTTTAAAATATATTCAGTATTTTGCAACTGGCCTTATATTTCAATTTGCTATCGTACTGCTCTAGTAGAAATGGTTTTTACATAACAAGCACACCATATTGACCAATGTTACCATATGGTTACACCTATGAATACAGGCATATTGTACAATGTAATCATATGGTAACAATTCATAACTCGAAGAGTTTTGGCGGGAAAATTTTCAAAATCAGTAGAGATGATATAGAGTGCCTATATATCATCCTGTACAAGTTTGAGATTTTTTGGTCAACTCTAAGTCATAGTGAACAGTAAAGGGTTAAACACTGATTTCCGTAGAGCCAAAACGCTAAGAAATATGGATGTGTTCTTCGACTCGAGTTTGCTGGTCGAGAAAACGTTACTTTGCGTTGAAGCTCTATTCAAACAATAGGTGTTTAAAATTACCATTTTCCAGTTTCAACTTTTATCGACGTAAAACGAAAATTGTAACAAACAGCGTGTAATTATTTTATTTAAAAAGATTTCAGCCATTTCCAGCGTCTCAGGACAAGTAAGCATAAGCATCGACTACACTGTTCCAAAACAGAACTTGTTTCAAGCTTACCAGTTTTAACACATCTATAGAACAAAAACGATAAAACATATCGATATGAGTGTTTTTTAATTCATTAATTTGACAAGAATTGGTTTTGTTTTACGTTAACTCTTAGATGAAACCGGAAGAGGTTGAAATTGTCCATTTCTGGTTTCAAAAGTTATCGTAATAAAACCCAAATGATAATAGATGTGGACAAATTATACTTGGAAAGCATATAACTTCTGTTTCTTATATAAAACCTCACAACCCGCAGCAGCACATCGAAACCGGAAGTTGTTGAATGTATTAGTACTTCATTTATCAGATTTTCATAGAGAAAGACTCAAAAAGATTTAGAGATTTTTTTCAGACCTTTTCAGCGTCCCAAGTGTAGCTTCTATCTCATCCCTCCATCCTCTATTCAAATTGGTAGTACTTCAAATTAACGATAGTTTTCAACATTTATTTTCACAGAATTAATAGAGTAAGGGAAAATAACCCCTTCTTTACATGGAATCAATGTCCAAAGAACAAACACTATTATTGACATTGTTTTCTATTGCAACCAGTATTTACAGATGTTTTACCTCCAGTCTGAATATTGAATTCGCTTAGTTTGGAAGTCTTAGTTTCACACTTTAAATCTATATTCACTTGTTTAACTTGGGTATTGGTACTGAAGACTCGTGGAATATTTGTCACTAGGTTGACTCCTAGTCATAGATGAAAACATTCGAGCAGTGTAACAGATTTGTGGCAGACGTGCGAATTTTAAGCAAGATGTAGCTCCTTCACCCGTTTTTCCTCCAGTGCCACCAGTGATTGTTATTTTAACTACTATCCAAAAATAAAGCAACGATATTTAATTCGTCATTAAGATAATGATATATGTGTTACCCACGCTACGTTCTTATCGTTTCGACATTTACCTTGTATATCTTACACATTCGCTCACATCCTATCATTTATTCAATCAATTGAAAGCATTTCACGAACTCGTTTAACTTACTTGATCATTTGTAGTTCTCTTACTGTAAACAAAATATTTCTGTGAGATTTTTAAACAGCTTTTTATTTCCTCATTTTCATATGTACGCAATACTTTGTCCGCTTCTATCATTTTGCTAAGTATCTTATAAATAAAAGCTAAAACTATTGGGCATTATGCAGAGTCGTTCTAACGTGTCATTAGAGCCATGCTGAAGAGCTCGACAGCCTCTAGCATAACGGTAATCATACGTCAGAACTACTCTGTATTAGCTTCCGGTAACGCACCGGACTTACAAGTGTAAGGTCGTGAGTTCGATTCTAATTTGGATCACATTTTTTGGTATCCAATAATATATTCGTTAGTACATGTGTAATTATATCAGTAAACTTTCGTCCCGTTCAATGAATTTTATTCATGTGTGTGTTAGAAAAGTTTACTAGTTTGTATAATTCTAAAGCAAAATACCAGTGGTGTGTTGTAGAAGAAATTTCCTTTGGATTTATAATAATTTATGTAAGTGATAGTTGTTGATGTAATCATGGAGATAAATGTAGATATTTGTATAGACCTATCACACAACTACAGTTGTATTTTTAACATATGGCCTGTAAACATTACTTGCAATCGAGTAGAAAGAAAATACTGTCTGTTGAACAGATTCACAAGATATGTCAACTGTAAATAATGCACATGCAATACTACGTTGAAAAAGGGATCATTTACCCAACTATCTCGCCTTTAATTAAGCTGAATAACATTACATTGTGCAATATATTGTATTATATAGATGGGTAATAACATCAGGAAAGAAGACCTACGAAATTTCAAAACAAAATTTGAGTAAGTTACTTAACGTTATGTGAAGTAAATGAAGGTTCACGTCGCTAAATGTATAGTCGATGTCTATAAAAGAAAGATATCACATATATTTACAAAAGTATTGCAAACAAAATGTCTAAGTTAATAGTTTCACTTTGCGACAGAAATATGCATGGAAATTGTAATATTCTTCTGAAAGTATAAAACTATGTAGGCGGGTTTGTAGGTCAGAAGCAACAAGAGAGTATTATACAACAGGAGCCTATTAAAGTTCGTGATAGGAATCCAGGGCAGCTTGGTTTAATCGTGGATTATATCCAGTAGAGGTGGTTTCTTTTCTGACGCCATGAGCCTACGGGACCACTTAATCACAGGGTGTCTGTGTTTTGTATATTACCGTATGTATACTTAAGTTTAACGATGAAGAGTATATTGCATTTTCTTCAGTTCTCACGTATGCAGGTAAAATTACACAGCAAAAATTACTATCAAAACTTCTGTTGGAACTCGGGTCTGTTGGAAATATTTAACTCTTTAGGTTCTCATTCATAATTTCGTGAACGTATGCACAATAAGTTCTTTGCTTGTAGCCAGTGAAACAAGCACCCGATACCTCTAAAACAGTATATCAAAAATACCAATGCTTAACTTCAACTTTTGAATTCCAGAGATCGTTCCGTATACAGAGCCAGGGTAAACTTATTGTACACTGGCTCAGAATCGTTGCACTTTTACAGTCATACTTTTGGCTGGATTGAAATATTGACCAGTTTCAAGACGCATTTCTACAAAGAAAAAGAAACTTTAACTAAGAAAGTATATGTGTAATGTGTATTTTCTTCGGAATCCGTTGGTGAATCCTCGAAATACGATATTTTTTTTAAAATTTTTATTTTAAATGTGTTCTTCTTTTCTAGTTTCGGCCTTTTGAATATTTATATAAGTTAAGTGTTAATCCAACATTAAGAATATTGTATCATAATTTTCAATCCCTCTATCGCGTAAAAAAGGTTATACCATGTATAAGCCATTAAAACTAAGTAGACGTACTGAAGAAAAATTTCCCACAAGGTGCTCTCCTTTGAATATTTTTGTGTATTAACTCGCGAACAAATTGGTAATTTGAACTAGATTTACTTAAGAAAAAAATGTGATTCTGTGGCCCGTTTTGCCAGTTCACATAAGTAAACGGGAAATTGCGTTATTTATATGAATAATGATGAAAATATTTTGTTTGCCTGATTTTTTTTTTTAATTTTGTGCCACGAGACCTTCTACAGTTTTAGACGTTTTACATGTTAGAATACCGAAACTAGTCTATATGTAGTGTTTAAGATGTATGGGTTCACAGTTGAATAATTTTTCATGACATTCCAACAGAAATGTAGGTATCCTAGTTTATTTTTTTTTATATGCTGGCAAAGCTGTGATCACTAAACTGCATCAGATGGTGTGTAATGAATATCTGTGCAATACATCTTATTAGGAGAACAGATCGAAAGCAACGCGCAGTATTTTTACCCCAAAAAATTTAATATACCAAAACCAAACAAAGCACAAAAAAAGTTACGTATTTGATCCACTTTTCTACAGTCACCAACTTTCTCCATACATGTCTATGAGCGTGGTACCGGTTTCAGGATGCCCTGTTCATGAAAGTCTGTTATGGTGGAATATAGGAATGTGCGGACTGCTGTTTTCACTTCCGTATCTCGCAAAATTTTGACCGGTGAGGAATTTCTTCATGAGAACATAGAGATGTGAAAGTGAGAGACGAAAGAGACTTGTGGACTGGCAGTAATGATGAAGTTTGACGTTGTCACCATTATTCTAGCGGAGTTTGTCACGCAGGTTACGACGCAACGTTAACCAAAGTTTTAATTTACGCTGCAGCATTTACAGTTGTCCAGTGTTTAACAAATCCCCCCAAAAAACTACAAACGTCCCAGAACACTGTCACAAGCACTTTTCTCGCAAATTGAATTACGTTTAGTTTTTGTCGAGTTGGAAACCAGTATGTTTGCACTCCATAAAGACGTGCTTGGTCTCGGGCGTCTAATAGTATGCCCAAGACATCCACGATTGCATACAGATGGCATAACGCGTTAGGTGATCCAAGCATGTCATCATTCGCTGAACTTCGTGGTTATCTGTCAAGTTCTTAAGCACCTAGCGAGCACCAACTTTATGGAATTGCAATGTGTCCTGAGCAAGGTCGTACACTACAGCATAGTAAATGTTGAATTTCTGCAATAAGGTTCGCACGTGCACACGATGGTCACTTAGAATTGCTGGCTGGATGGCGCTGATAATCTGCGGTGTTGAAGCTGTTACCGGGTGCCTGGAACTTGGGGGAATGCACAATAACTGGAAACATTGCAACAGTCCATATAATCGTCCCCATATACGGTACGCATGTTACAGTAATTTTCTCTTGGTGTATGCCCTTTGATTCATTGAAATCTAATCATGACTGGCATCTCTTCACATATGAGGGAAAGTAACAGGACGCCATTTTTCTTTCGTAGTTCAAGTTTGTGTCGCTAGAGCTACATAGGAAAACAAAGAAATCTCTGTAGCTCAAATTTCAAACAATCTCGTCATGCAATTTTTCCATTTCAGCTGGAATACTTGGGGAGAAAAAATTTTGTGGTTTATCGATCTGCCCTCGAATTTAAATCATATGGTAATTTTATGTATTTAGTAAACAACGGGAATTTTTCGTTTTCGTTCCTTAAAGCCAATAACACTTGCCCACTGGTTTTCAGTAAAGATTTTAATTACGAGACCCGAAAATAACGTAAGAAGAATGTCTTTTTAAGCTGATGCTGGCAACCCTCCAAACTTGAACCGCCACTACAAACCGGGTAAGGGAGCTTGTACGAGGCAGTTAATATCAGACGCACATTTTCTCGATTTATGTTGTTTATCCTCAATCATTTTCACGTTTAATCGTCTATCCTCTCAGAGAAGTTCCCTCTCTATGCTCTCTTCCATCCATATTGTTGTAAGTCGCCCACTACGATGTTCATCTTCGATTTCTGTTCTGCCTTCCGCAAACATTTTGTACCAACAATATACCTCTGCTATTGGTAACAGTATATGTCCAAAGGCCTGCTAAATCTTCCGGTACGTTACCGAGGCAGTCTCACCAAGTTTCATACAGAAGGCGATTGCGTAGCACTGGTCAATATTACGTGCTTCCGTTGTTGTGACGGGTCGAACATACGATCGCACTCTTTAACTTCTAACTTCACAATAAAAAATATTTCGTGCGTTCCACGTGCTGTGCTATTGGAGCAGGCCCAAGGCTACTCTCTGGCGACGGTTTCACACTGCAGCGTTGCCAGCAGAAGCTGAAACAATTTTCTTATTACTTTCTTGTCGAACTTCGTATGTTGTAAATTTCACCTTCGTAACGTAGTCCACTTGTCAGATACTCTGCTTTAGCGTAAAGTTTTTCTCTTACTCATAGAACACTGATTCTAATGATAGTAACGTAAAAAGACAATAAAAAGTCACAAAATGGGGAGACAAAGTGCTCATCTGTGTAAAGTATACTTTCAAGGTATTCACATGTTTCCTGAAACTATAGCAGAAAATTTGTATCTCAACTGTAAGTACTGATAAATATTATGTTGAATGTTACTTTTCTCCCTCTTAAATATAACATTTTCCAATACACCTGTGCATTCACCCGTTTATTTTAAAGGATAAGCTTATGCTAATTTTCCTTCTTTGACAAGAATGACACATGAGATGATAATTTTTGATGTGTATTTCTTGATCCTCCTTGTCTCCTTATAATACCAATTTGAATGAAAGCAACATGATAGAAACTCAGGTAAAGGTAGGTACTGAACAAAATAGCTAACTTATTTTAAAAAGTAAAGCTGCCTTTCTTTTATAATTAAATGTATACCATGTTTCTTTCGTTTTGTTAATATTCAGGGCGTAGCATTCTCAAACGTTCTTATTTAAGAAGAGTGCTTTTTTCACTTAGATGTATATCAATAGACTTGAAGATTGTATAACGGTTTAAATCTTAATATCTCAGAGCATTCAAATGATATTAGAAGCACTAGTAGAGATTAGCATACTGCTTGAAATGACGTATTTTGTACAAAATTTTAAAAATGGTTATAGTCTTGTTTTCTTTCTTTGTCATAATACGAACAGTTTTGGTAGTTGTAATTGCAAAAATCTCTCGGAATTGCTAAATTATATACCACAAAAATTTTTTGATTTAGTACACAAGTACTGTCAGTGAGAGCGTACCACCATTTTTACCTGTAATCAGATGTTCATTCCATGGTGTAAGGTGGTAGTATGCATTTGAGTGAAATCCGATAACTGATAGATAAATGTAGATGCGATTTGAGATATCAATTTAAATGACATGCTTTTCTTTGGAGAGCAGAAATGATACTAAAACACCTCAATAGTTCTCTTCTCCTAATATCTACAAGATTTTATGTAATATTACAATAGTATTATAAATCAGTTAATGGGGGGAAAGTGCAAAACATCGTATCTCCACTTTTTATGAAATTTTAGATTTTGGGTGCATTCAATTTCGCACATCTGATTCTACGTGCGTGTGAGAGATCGTAAACGAAAACCCGGTAAAGAAAAACGTGAAAAAAATAACTTTTAAAACCTGGTATCGCAAATAAGTGTAAAATCAGAACAAATTTATTGCTATCCTGAAAGTTTGGTTATGGTGAGTTATGAGATATAGCACTTTCACCATTCTAAAACTTATTATTACCTTGAAAAGCCTCACGATAAAAATTCAATATTTTTGTTGTTCTATTTTAGATGGTAACTTCTGCATTTCTTTGTTGTTCCATATAGTGTACCTAGATTTCCACTCAATATTTTACTGAATTTATTACAGGATCAATACAAATGAAAAACCTCACACATGCAAAGAGTGTGGACCCAAATTTGGTCAGCGTTCATGTTCAGCTAAACACTTGTTGACACATACAAATGATAAACCTCACACATGCCAAGAGTGTGGAAACAAATTTAATTACCGTTCAGGTTTAGCTGTACACATGTTAATACATACAGGTGAAAAACCTCACACTTGCAAAGAGTGCGGCAAAAAATTTAGTCATCGTTCACGTTTGGCTACACACATGTTAATCCATACAGGTGAAAAATCTCACATATGCCAAGAGTGTGGTGGGAAATTTAATCGACGTTCAAATTTAGCTAAACACATGTTAATACATACTGGTGAAAAACCTCACACATGCAAAGACTGTGGTCACAAATTTTGTCAGCGTTCAACTTTAGCTAGACACATGTTAATACATACAGGAGAAAAACCTCACACATGCAAAGAGTGCGGCAAAAAATTTAGTCGACGTTCATATTTGGCTACACACACGTTAATCCATACAGGTGAAAAATCTCACATATGCCAAGAGTGTGGTGGGAAATTTAATCGACGTTCAAGTTTAGCTAAACACATTTTAATACATACCGGTGAAAAACCTCACACATGCAAAGACTGTGGTAGGAAGTTTAGAGAACGTTCATCTTTATCTAAACACATGTTAATCCATAAAGGTGCAAAACCTCACACATGCAAGGAGTGCGGCAAAAAATTTCGTCATCGTTCATCTTTAGCTAGACACATGTTAACACATACCAATGAAAATTCTCACACATGCCAAGAGTGGACACAAATGTGGTCAGCGTTCTAGTTTAGCTAGACACATATCAATACTTACAAAAGAGAAAGCTCACACATGCCAAGAGTGTGGAAAGAAATTTAATTACCGTTCAGATTTAGCTAGACACATATTAATACATACAGGTTCAAAACCTCACACATCCAAAGAGTGCGGCAACAAATTTAGTCAACGTTCACGTTTGGCTACACACATGTTAATCCATACAGGTGAAAAACTCACATATGCGAAGAGTGTGGTGATCCAGGAATGATCCAGGAATTTAGCCGATTCAGGTCGTCTAAATGAATGGAAGATGGACCAACATGTTACGTGCGAACTGCGTCCATGAGAAAGTAAACATCCATTGATACTTAACCATGAACATATTGTGTACCTTAACAGAACACTAAGAGGATGTCCACTGAACGTTTGTATAGATCTTAATAGTACCCCATGCAACGTCCATTAGATGTCCGCTTTTTTAAAAGTCAGTGGGTCAGTGAGGGGTATTGCGGACGTAAGTAGATTTTCAGTATATGTGATCAAGACATCGATGTGTACGTTTATAGACGTTCATTTGTCATGGATGTGAACCCTAATAGAGGTAAATCTTTTGTCGAAAATTTTTCCAGTAAACCTTCAGGAATTAGAATGTGTGCCCAGTGGACACCAGATACGTACCTGCATAAAAGTGCAATGTATGCCGTGCGGATGTCAGTAACTGAGCTTTATGAACGTACACAAACACCCAGTATTCTGCCGTAGACGTAAAACGCAGGTAAAACGGACGTTTAGTCCATTGGACGATTCATAAGTACATAGAGGGACGTGCACTAGATGTTAAACAATCTCTGTGTGTGCGACTATGGATGTGAAGAGGCGTCGAATGTCCAAATTAAAGACAGCTCGTAAGGGAAATCTTATAGGTAAAAATATAGTTTTCTCGTGCCGAACTCATCCATTAAACGTATATTTTAATATAACAATATACAACATTAATTCAGTAGAAGAGGTTGCTTTTCTTTCCTTAGCTCCAGACAAGAAACCTCTTGATTTTACCGAAATGCTTTTCGTTAGGAGACGCCTCTAATTTTGGCTACATGCTTCGTCTATAGCGCTAAAACAGCTCGTCATACCAACGTACCTGTGGAAACAAAATTGACCAAGTCAAAACATTGAAGTCTACAATAAAGGTTATATAAAAAGTGGATACCAATCGAGCAGTATTTCGAGAAACATTGTAAAATGTACTTCAGCAATCAGGTCTTTGACTTTTACGCGGATATTATATTTGTATTACATTAACTCTGGAATACATTAAGTAACCAAACAACTGTTAAGAATTACTCAACTACATATTAAAAATCTTCTACAAATAAAGATAAAAGTATATACGCCCTTGGTTTGGCTTTACTCTTCAAGATAATATCTACTACAAAACAAAGAATTAAACACTGCTTCCTCGCGCCTATAATACGTGTAATTCTTCCCCACGTGCAGGCAAAGCTTGATAGTATAATTATGAATACATGCATTCCATGTAATTAAATTATAATGAACAGGAGTGACTGACTGTATTTACGCGATTGACTGCACGAAATTGACTTCAATTTTGGTTATTATGTCCACTTGCTTCACAATTTTGGCCCACAAATGAACCTTTCATTTTTTGTCCAAAAAAATCTTTCAAGTTAAACGTATAGTAAACATATTTAAACATCAAAAATGTCCTCGATAGGATTTTTTTTGTAATTTTCAACTGGCTGTCTTCACCAACGAAACTGAAATAAAAAATCACATATTAAGACATCAATATTGCCATTAATTCCTTCACATTCAGTTACACATACACATTCATCAATACAGTTATAACTAAAATTAAACAGGTAATTGGCAACACATACAGCGTACATATGCCTAAATGTGTCCAGTGGAGATTCAATGTACGTGTACACTGCCTTAATCAAGGGTTTTGGGACACCCAAGAACGTGCCCCCTTACGACGGCTTAGCCCTTATGTATTGAAAGCGACGATATGAAAAACATCTTTGGCGAAGCATTTCTATAGCTAATAAGCTGGCTGGATTTTCTTAGTTTGCCGCCAGATGGAACCGTGGCGCTGGTGTAGCTCGTTTGGAACGCTCCCTCCACTCCCTCATACCATCAACTTTTGTGGCTCCACTCCAGATCCACCTCCTCTGTTCTGCTTTGGAGTCCCCTTGTTCTCTCTCTTCCACTATTCTTACCCTAGGTTAATCTAGGAGGTAGACTATATAAGGAGTCTAGAGATGACATAGATAAGTTCCGGTTAGCAGAAAACCATGAACTATCGAACTGATCGGATGTGTTTTAAGCAGTCTCCGATAAATCAAGATATAGCTGGACTTAATCTTTTTGCTGAGACTCACTGTAGCATGTAGAGTTCGACTTCAAGTAAGTAAGATACATCACCCTTCACACAGCAGAGGTTAGTCCAACGCACTACTCTTTCCTTTCGAGTTTTATTCCAATCGACTCTGTCTCCTTGTTATTGTTCTCTTTTACTACTTTTCCCTCATTCCGGAATTTGATCAATAAGTTGAAGGAATAACAGAAAGCGTGGACACATTCTTAAACTCGATTCTTTGGAACATAATGTTCATTTTACTCGGACCTCACTCACTCTGGCACTCACAGTGGCAGTTGGCCCTCGCCCTCATTATTGTCCTCATTTCGGAAACTTGTCCTCGCGAAGGGAGTTGTCCATCACCCTCGCCTCGTAGTGGAAGTTGGCCCTCGCTCTGGCGATCGGAATTGTCCATCGCCCTCGCTTGCCCTCACCCTCATGCTTGAAATTGGCCCTCGCAGTGAAAGTTAGCTCTCGACCTCGTTCAAACTCGTCCTCATGAGGATTTTTGTCCATCGCCCTCGCGTTCCTACTGGAAATTTCTTCTCGCCCTCGTTAACCCTCATCCTCGCGTAGGAAGCTGTCCTTCGCTCTCTCCCACATATCATTGAGGGCGAGGTTATTTTAGGGTAAGAAAGCCCTCGCGAGGATCAGATCCTCAATTTTCCAGCATATTTCCTGAAGTATTTCTTTAAAATACCTCCTAAACAAAGAAAATTAAACATTCCACCGTATAACTTAGTCCGTAATACCTAAAATGGAACAAATCATTGACCACTCGACGCTTAATATTACCATGAATATGTTCAGGTAAAATTTGAATAGAGGTTCCTTTAAACCTTTCGGTTCAAAACTTGTGTTGCCCATGGGACGAGTCGACACTAGAAATAAGAAAAATAAAGTGAAGTGTTTGAGTTTTACGTCCCACGGTAATATGTGGTATATATTTCTTATTTGCAAAAATAATTGGCCCATTTTTTAATGTTAGTTTTGTGTGATGAGGAAGATACCTCTACTAAATTCAAAGAAATCTTTACGTCATCACAGGACGAAGTGTCGTTTGCCCCTCTCGTTAGTGTCCCTATTGCGGCAGATTCAGATCATCGGAGAAACCTTTCTCTGCCCCCAAAGAGTCCGTCGTGAATCCTGGTCAGGATTCCAGTCCAAGATTGCCTTATAGCTGCAGATAAAACCTTAGGCTTTATAGCTGCAGATAAAATCTTTTCTTCGGGTACTGTAAATTAAAGATTCGTTCTGACGACCTTTCCAAAGAATGCGTATTGGTTGGTTGGTAGGTAATATTGTCTGATGTCTAATAATAATACCGTATTTACTAGCGTAATTTTCGCACTTTTTTAGAGGAAAAAAGTTGTTTTGAAACAAGTGTGCGTAAATTATGCGGGGAAAAAAATTAGCCACATCAGTGAACATCATCTAATTTTTTTCCCACTCAAAATAACACGAAAATACCGGTACACATTTTCTTTCTAGCAAGAATTGACAACAAACAACTAATTCTAAATTTGTAGAAAAATAACATTAAAAAATTGATTAAGAAGCCCTGTGGTTTCTTACAAATCACTGCCAAATCCTCGCGTGCGCAAATTACGCGAGGAAAATAAAATATACAGAAACTGCTCTTCAAAATTGGGATGTGAAAATTATGCGAGGGCGAAAATTACGCGCGTATTTATGGTAATAATAATAACATGTGCCCGAACGAACTCTATACTACTGCATAAGAACTATTTAAAAAATTATCATATTTAATGTGTTTTTAGCATTACAATATGTCTTCAAACAATTAAAAGTAGAGGCTGTTCCTGAGGGAACTCATATAGTTACAAATTTAAACCTTTCTTGCTTCAAAGTAACGGGTAAAAAGGTAGTATAATGAAATTAGAAGATGCAGGGCCCGACTGGGAACACTATTCCGGGACCACAGCTTCCCAAATAATTTGCAAATACAGTATATTGCATATACTAGAGTGCCCCAGGGTGTGTGTGTGTGTACTTTGAACGTATAAAACTTTTTTTGTGTGGATCAACAACATATTGCTTGTTTCCAGAAACTTAACATAAACTATTCATCTAATAATTAAGCGCAAGACGAACTGAGGGAACTGAACCAGTCGAAAGAACTGAGTCCGAGCCCGAGCAAGCCCAGTCCAAAATGGCAATCTATGATCAAAACTCATTCAATCAAGTCTTTTTCCATCTAATCTACTGCATTCTGTTGGTTCTCTCACTGCTTGTGTTCGTTCAGATATCAGCGCTCTTAAGATTATGTCATTTACTGCTGAATGACGTGAGTCACTGTCTGCCCATCAGTAATCTTTAAACGTGAGAGTGTAGACACTTTTTAACTAAAAAAGTCTTTAGATAGGCAGGGCAACAATGAGGCACACTCGCTTCTAAACGTAGCGCTATTTCTATCAGGAAACTTTCCTGACAAACATGTAAATATTATATTCATTTGCATTATTATTTTTAATAATTATGTAGAAGCACACAAGAGAAATTCTCCACTGCAATTAAGTGAAAGAAAGAATACGACTATTCCATAATCTTACTATGACATCAATTATCATATAGCGGACATATCAGATGTTATTTTAAATATCATATTCTTCTAAACAGTGGTGAAACTGCAAATTCAAAATAGTTGTTGTCAAGAAGGCTTGTCCGTCTCCCTCGCTTGCCTTCGTTCTCGCGAAGGAAATTGTTCCTCTCCCTCGGGCAGCCCACGTCCTCGTTCACTCGCCTTCGCGCACCCTCACCCTTCTAGTAAAAATTGATCCTCGCCCTTGAGAAAGGATTTGTCCATCGCCCTCGCGCTGAAGACGCGTCCTCGCCCTGGCGAAGGGAGTTGTGCATCGCCCTCACTCGCCCTCGTATTGGAAATTTTCCCTAGCCCTTGCGCATCCTCTCCCTTGCCCTTGCGCATCCTCGCTGCCGAAACTTCTCACCCTCGTGCAATCTCGTCTTCGCGAATGACGTTGTCCATCGCCGTCGTCCTCGTGTTGGAAATATCTCCTCACTCTTGCTTACATTCAACCTCGCTTCATTGTGGGCGAGGGAGCTTGAGGGTGAGGATGCCCTTGAGAGGGCCACCCTCGCGATGGTGAAAATCTCTGGAATAGTGTATCGGGCAAAATTATAGACGTTAATCTTAGCGATTTATGTAATCACGACACATATAAGAAATTAATGTCTCACATAGTTATGTTTCCTCTCTTGTACTCATCTTGTATATCTATTCTAATATTGTAATAAACTCTGTTATGTCTCATTGAACTTCTCCTAGGGCTATATTATGATAATATGATTAGAGACAACAAACAATTGAGCTAGGACTTCGATATGTATTCTCTATGAGCTTCACTTCATACCAGCGAATCAAAAAAGATAGGAGTATCTGGATTAAATGCGGGGTGTTAACTAATTACAGCCGCGTTTGGAAGGAAGGAGAGAGAGAGAGATTTGAGTTGAGTTGACTTTAGTTTAGCGTCCTTTTCAGCAACGAGGTTATATGAGACGTGGATCTACTGATTAAAGTGGAATTCGAACCACATACGCTCCCGCCGGGAATCGAACCCGGGTCTCCCACGCCAAAGGCGCGTACGGGAGAGAGAGAGAGAATGAATTCCAAATCTATACAAAGCAAAGCTCTATAATGAAAATTGTCTTAAATGGAATAGTGTGTGCTTCTTGCGACGAACACACACTATGTGGTTCGTATCACGCCTCTCAAACACGTTGGAGCCCTCAAACAGTGATCGGCTGCCGGATTACAACCGCTGGACCGCGTCATCTTCAGTCACCAAGTCACCACAGCACCGTAAAGGTTGATGGAGTTTCGCCAGGTATGAATGGTGAACTCTACACAGTAAGTATACACCCCAACAATCCCAACTGTAATAGTTGCTGTCAACCTCCGGTGGTACTGACGTTTTACTTTTACACTCGTTTGTGGTTTGCCCAGGCTTGTGCATCGGTGAGACCAGTTCTACAATGTACCAGAGGTACAGTTTTATTTTTATATGTAAAAATACACACTTGGTTTCAGCATTTAAGTATTACTACCGTTTTGTGTTTTTCTTACAAGTGAATCATGAAAATAATTACTTTCATTGGTGTCGTAGTATACCTGCTAAATAGTATGTAGTCAGTGAACAGTGATGTATAATACCGGGATAGTGCTCAACCTACAAATACAGATATGAAAACGATTATAATAAGTAAGTAGTTTTGAATGTAATTTCTCAATCGTTTCCTTATCTGGAGCATAGTATTAACGCACCATTATTCTCTTTGAGCTCTATTATGTGACGTTCGCTAATAATCCTCGATTAGATCAGAGCCTATGTTAATTTCGTGTTGCGTCAAAGTGAAACATCCTCTCTTTTAAGTATAAGACAGCAAAAAATATTGTATAATGGAAGTGAACAGATTACACGAAGTAAATTGAATTTTATTTTATCTATATCATCCAAATGATAATACAGCAATAATCTTAATACTCGTTCTAGAAAAATAGACAGGAGAAGGAAACGTAACTATCCTCTTAAAGCAGGAAAATAATTCTTTATTTTTAATCTTCTTGTATGTCACTTCCTGATGAAGTAATTCTTCGCGAATTAAATTATTTCTGCTGTATGCATGTTTTTACAATAGGATCTAGGTTAAATCATAGCGTTGCTACAGATATATGTTGAGCCACTAATGAAATAAAAAGAAAAATTGAACACTAGAACCATGAGTTTTCCGCAGTAAATAAAAACGCTGGCGCGAAGTAGGGAAATCACATTGCCCAGCTGGCGATGGAAAACCTTATTATATATAGGATTCATATGGCAATGTTTATTGTTTATATAGTGATAAAGGAAAAGTATACGCTATTCCGCAATTTAGTTGATGGCAACATAGTAATGCGCCGAAGTATATTGATACGTAGGATAGAACCTTGTATTTAGATCCTCCCACTCCGACTTCTGACGTGCAAGAACCACCTGAGTTCGGTTGTGAAACAACCCGCTTAGCAGTTTGTAGTCATGCAGGACCTGCGCTTAATCCTGCACAAGGAAACTAGAAACCGATTCCATTACTTCGAACTTTGGTTCTTGAATCCGAAATAGAGAAATGCCGTCTGGAATGAATGCTAGGGAGTTGAGAAACAAAAATAATTTACAAGAGGAATTAGAGGTAGCAGAATGGTGGCTGGTCAGGTAGATACGAGGACCACTATAGAGTTATAATCTACATCAGGCGTTTTTTCCTATTATACCAGCCATACACTGACGTATTTTTCAGCCGTAGCCATAAAATTTCATGCGCTAGTCTTGTTAGCAGCTGTCAATACGTTAGTGTATGGGACCTGGCGTACGTTTACGTACCGAATTTTTATACGCTGGAAAAGTCTGGGTGCTTTTAACTTCGAGCGTAAATACGGCGCGTAAAAACGGCCCAGATGAAAGGGTTTTCGAGCAGCAGGTGGTCTCTTGCCTTCTCCCTGGTCTGGTCTTATTGTTTTCAGAAGAGAAAACCTGTTCTTGTGTTGTCCTCGTGAATCGTTGCTGAGGTTTGCTGGTAGACTCACCAGAAATCATCATTCCAATCTAGTTTCAGCCTTTCCATACAAGATACGATTTCGGCTAAACTAATATTTCCTATTGCACAAAACGGGACATTATTTCCTAATTAAAATTCATAATTAATTTTGAGTGCACAGAGAAAAAGGTATTTAAATCCAATACTTCCTAATTTGAATTTGCAAATTGTGACAGCTCCTCCGTGGCTATATAGTCAGCGTACTCGTCCTCGGTGCGGGGCGCCCTGTTCGATTCTAGGCGGGAGCTCATGCGGTTCGGGTTCTACTTCTCATATAGGCTCGCTAAACTTATCGAACCTGATGCCTTTCGACTAGGAATTTAAGATTTAATTTAATATTTGGACATTAGTTTTTTTTTTTCACACAGGTAAAGGAGCATATAAAGATGAAGTCACAGCTTCAGAGTTACCCATGTTGTGCTACTGAAATGAAATCTTTGAGTTTAACTTCCCACGATTATGCCATTTAGACTAAAGAATACAATAATTAAGGCAAGTGAATGATGATGAGAGAATTGGTGGAATGAAATGTAGGAGGAAACGAGAGCACCCTGAGAAAACCTACGGACATGATGTTGCCCACACAAACTCATTTGTACGGGGATTGAACCAGGGACCCCACGCACCAGAGATAAGTGCTTTAGCACTGAGCCGCTGTGGCCCTCTGTTGTGATATATTTTTTTTTAAAAAAAAAGTATGACTGTCAATAGCATTTGACCAATTCTTGCCAAATTGAAAATTATCTATAAATCATATGTTGCTCCCACTATTGAGAATTGTTCTCCTATCTGGCCTATGGCCTGCCCTACTCATTTAAAAAATTAAATTCCGTAATTAATTTCTTTTTAGCCATTTTATCCTACCGAGTATCTCACCTCCGAACACTTCCAAAAAAATAACGTTTTAAAATCCCTCAATATAAACCTCCCCTAGTGAGAAACAAAATTTCTGACCTAATATTTTTGCAAAAAATTGTAAATGGCCACATATCATATGAACAGTTGCTAAGTCAGATCAATTTTCGCGTACCCGCTAGAACAACACGTTCTAGTGATCACTAAGTCATTTAAATAATTTATTTCACGAACAACTCAATCGTTTTACTATGTTCGTAAGTAGTATATGCATCATTATTAGGAGAATTGACATAATTGACGCAATCTGCTACTTAATAGTGTATATTTTTCATAGACATTACATATTGAACATAGTAGAAACTCATCTTCAAGACTGCTTCGTGTGGATGTTTCCATATTTCAGGCTATTAATTAAACATTTATTTATGAAATTTGAACTATCACCTAAGGCGTTTTTCAGAAATTCGAAAAAAGTTCTCCCTCAAGAGTAAACTACCCGTTGTGGATCTTTTCAGGAAAAATTAGTTATGTCATATTGTCTGGTTATTAATAAACCATTTATTCATCAATTACGAACAAAATTAACTGACTCGTGTTTGAGAAAATATCTCGAAAAAACTCACAGGCAAGAGTAAACCAACTTTTTTGTATTTTTACCACAGAAATAACTTATACCAGATAATAAAAGTGGTAATGAAATATTGATGTACAAGCAGAATCGTTAGAGTCATTTTCGATAAAATCGCGTTTGTCTTTTTATTTTCATGTATCAGTGAACTTCCTTTATTTTGGGGGATAGGAAGAAAATTCGAAAACCTTTCCTTGGAAATCTGATAAAAGTATTAAGTTTAGAAACTTATCACTCGAATTTAAAGAAAATTATCCGATGAAAATTATCCGAATTTTGATTACATACAAATCAATTGAGTTCGCTCTTACTACCATTCAATTGATTTGTATGTATATGTGGAAACCCTCAAGT
The DNA here is from genome assembly GCF_964235325.1 of Thermobia domestica. NCBI lineage: Eukaryota > Metazoa > Arthropoda > Insecta > Zygentoma > Lepismatidae > Thermobia > Thermobia domestica. The sequence continues at coordinate 337,852,182 of NC_137456.1, read as the reverse complement.
TCGGGTGGATTTTACCCTCATGTCACATACCCGACAGCAAGAACGAAGAAAAAAAAATGAAAATGAAATGAAATCTTTGAGTTTTACGTCCCATGGTTATGCCGGTTAGGCTAAAGGAGACGGTGATGATGAGTAATGAATGAGATGGTGGAATGAAGAAAGTGGGAGGAAACGGGAGAACCCCGAGAAAACCCACGAGCACGGTGTTTGTCCACCACAAAGTTCACTTGGCGGGGGCTGGGATCGAACCCGGGACCCCAAGCACCAGAGGTGAACGCTCTACCACTGAGCCACCGCGCGAGAATAGACGAAAATTTTCATCGTTCTAGTGCCGTTCTCTGAGCCCAAACTGTTGGACCTTCCAAGTTAACAGAGTCATTTGAAAAGAGTGACTTTTTTTTTTAAGGAGCTATTAAAAGAATTATATTTCAACTCTGAGTAAACATTGGCAAATTGTTATTGGATATATGTGAAGAAAACAAATTTCTATAAAGGAAGAAAAACGTATAAATATTTCTGGATGTTTCCTATAAATATAGCCTTATGAAGCTATTAAAAAGTGAAACATGGATGGTGAACGACAACTTTTCAATGGCTCAAAAAAAAAAAGTATGTTACTTGAGATGAGACTTCCTTTACTAGGTATACGCCCTAATGTAGACCAAGACAAAATTCATATGAAGAACTGTTTCGTGCGGTGGTGCATCAGTGCAGTGAATTTAGTGAATATCCGGACCTGTAACTATGGTAATGGATTTTGATATAGCGTAAATGTTGGCTGTAAATGCAGCTTTTGGAGATTCAACTCGTTTATAGCGTTACTTTTTTCACCTGACTCAGTCAACATGGAGGAAGGTCCAAGAACTTGGACTCTTTTAGAATGGTACAAGAGAAATGAAAATTTTCGTCTATTTTGCGAGAAAATAAACATTTTGCATTTCTTTCAATAGCAGATGTGCATCGATTAATACAAGTGACTTCGGAGGAAGACCTGGAACTTCTGGACTATGTTGATAGCACTTACGTGTCAAACACGTATCGCCGTGTTAAAGCTCGGTCTGGGAATATTTGTTTGCATAATGTGTCCCGTCTATATGCCCCAGACAATTGGAATGTTTACCAAGCTACCTTTAACAGCAATTCTAGGATAAATAATATTTGTGAATTGTGGAACTAGAAGTTTCATCTAGTAGGAATGTCCCACGCAACTATTTGGAAGCTTATTCATGAAATTCAACAAGTTGAAGCAAAGATTTCAGCTGTGCTTCATCAAGATGCTGTGAGGCAACCACCCAAACAGCAAACTGGAAGAGTGTTTCAAATTTTTCAGAAACGACTCTAGTCTTTGTGCTTAACGTATAACACTGGAACTAAATGTTTGAAAAAATTTTTGCTTTTTGTTTCCTATAATGTTATGAATAGTAGAAAATGAACATGTAAACCATTTATTGCATTAATACAAGTTATATTTTATTTGCTAATTTTCTGTTCTGAAATTTTAATATTGCCAAAACTTAATATTTGTAAATAGTGATAAATAAATCCATTACTGGCCCCTTTTGCCTGTGCTTTTAACATTTACTGAAACTGACATTATGTTATTTTACTGCTGTTTGTTCTTGCTTCGAGTATCCGAAACTTTGATTTTCCAGAGTCGAACACCAACTGAATTGTTTTCCAACTTTGATTAAGATAAGGTCAGTTGTTTCGGTCGTTTACTTTGTCTCTACTTAGTTCAACAAAAATGAAAAAATGACCATGACAAAATTTCCTGCATGCTAATATTTTGGTGACAAAATTACAAGTGACGAAACTACTATGTCGAAATTTCCAGTGACAAAATAACCTACATGCTAATATTTTGGTGACAAAATTACTGGTGATGAAATTATCTAAGTCCGCTAACACCCAACCTTTCAATAAATAAATATTTAAATGATTTTAACAACTAGATAAAAACTAAATGGCAAGATAAACTTTGAAATAAAAAAGGAAGGTGGAAGCAGCGGGGAGGATCCCTTCAACTTACAAAAGCCGAGGTAACAAGGATCAAACTATTTCTAAAGAATGGGGCTGGAGACAGTTGTATAAATCTTGTTTTTCCTTTCTGGCCTATTTTTGAGCTGAGGATAAGGTAGTAAAAATTGGTATCCCGTGAGGGGATCATTTATTCTATTTGTTACTACTATATTCTTCGTTAATTTTGTAAGAAAGAAAGAAAAAAAACGAAAGCTGCAACCATTAATAAATCATATTTTCTTTAAATTGAATTTATCATTCAGTAGCCCACTTTTTAACGACCAGAGTCAACAGTCTAAAACATTGTATAACAACAACAACAAAAAAATCAATCAATTATTCAACTATCGGAACACTCCTTTACTCCCTTATTCTTTGTAAACTGCAGTTCCAAACAATAGGCTTATTTCGGAAGGTAAGAGGAAATCACACTGCAAGCTCGTTCAGATTGTATTAAATCATCATTGTGTCTGTTTAGAAATTTAAATGTTTGCAATCTACATGGTAAAAAAATTGAATATAACTTTTTTCCCTGTCCTGTGTCCTCCTCCTTCGAAGTACGATTTATATAAATATTTAGTGATCTCAGATCACTAAGTACAATGATCTAAGATTGTACCAAAAATAGGCCAAATAGATTAAGCTGTTTGGACTAATAAATGTGAATTTTTAATCCTCTTCGGCGTGGCTCCCAGTCTGTTTCTTCTATGCTCTCTTTTTATTCTTTTACTTAACGACACAATGTTTATAGCACCTGCACTTAAACCATGGCCTCAGATAGATCCATCTTGTTCAAGGAACTTGAGTAAACTGGAAAACGATCATGTGTTCAAACAACAGGCAAGAGGAAGAGCGAAGAATGACCGCTTCTTTTTCTTCTTCTTTTACGCGCCTATCTTACGCTAGGTGTATGGGCCAACTTACGGACCGAAATTTACGACATCATTTTACGGACCGAAAATGCGCGCTGAAAATACGCTAGTGTATGTTGGCCTTTAGAGAGTCGAACCCAGTTCGTCAGAAAGGAATAGACAACGAAATTTTAGAAAATAAATATCCTAAAACCGAAAATGGCAGTAGGAAAGAAGCCGTCCTCTATTTGCGTGAACCTGACAGTCCGGAAACAATTTACTTCCCAGTAAAATACGAACCATCTGAGATTCCATCTCAACCTGCGTTAGAACAGTTTGACTAGGAAACTCATAAAGCTATTATTAGAAACTAACTTAGCGGCGTCGATATAAGCATTAAACTTGACTTGGCTGATACGGGTATCGAACCCAATGCCTCCAAATAGCAACTACTAAGTGCATACAAAGAAAATGATCCGTACTACTCAAATATTAGTCAGGACGACGAAATAGTAAAACGACTTAGGACATAATGACAAACTGACTTATCGCCAGTGATAGGAGCCTTAGCAACACCACTGATTAGAGGAAATAAAAATAAGGTAGAAACCACCATGGTTCGTTGCATGGACTAGGGTGTAGAAATATTATGTTTACTTTTTAAAGCAGATCCGATCATTCCTAGCGAGAACTTATCACTAATAGATCATGTAATTGTAACCGCTATAGTGTAATCTGGTCGCTGTCCGTGGCTCGTGGTACTACCAATAAGTATCTTCCTGATACTTTAAATTACCTGGACAGGACGATGAAGGACCTCTCCAAGAAAAGGTTACAAACTGTTTCCAAATCGCTCGTCGGTCTCAATAATGCGATGAGCATTAGGCGCCGAGAGTTTCGGGCGTCTCGTCTCGAAAACCGCAGGGACGATCAGACGGTCATCCAGACCATAACGCACTCAAACATCACTCATACAAACAACGAAAACACGCTTGATTAAATAACACTATACTTATTTATTAGAACACTATTGTATAAAAAAAATAACGAAGAGGAATTGATGCAACACTGAACACTAAATATATATAATAATCTTCGTCGCTGAAATCACACACTGCCCTTTTCAGGCAATATAGCTCTTTATATATATATGATTATAATTCAGATATCACTACAAATGCTTCTCTCACACCATTGACACACTTGGGGGATTAGCACTGGGGAAAAGTTGTCTGGATCGTCCCACGATGAATCCAATTGTTGTGCCGACAATCCCGCGGCGTAAAGATGCGTCTTCAGCAAATTAAAAAAGAAGGTCTCCACAGTGGAATGCTGATGTTGGAGGGTGCGTGTATAACTTTTTAAACGCACAAGGTCTGCGGACCTGGGGCTTCACTAGTTGGGGCTAGCCGTAATAAAACGTCTTTCACCGGCTAATAGCTTGTGCCCCTTAACAAAAAGTTACATTTGAAGCTCGACGCGATATGCGTGGTTACGGCTTCCAGACCTGGAGTCAAACTCTCTGAGCGTCCAAGCGCAAGCTACGGGTTGCAATGATCAACTAAAAAGTGTTGGCAGTTCATTTCAAAACTCACTCAGTTAACTCACCTGTATGCACATACAAACAGAATACGGAAAAGAATTTATGTTAATTTTAGTCAACTGCCTATAATGCACTAGACACGGCGATAAATTTGGCGTGAGAAAGTACAGATAAGGGACTACGAAACAACGCAGTCGGTGCCACTTTGGTTGCTGAAACATCTGGTCAGCCCGTATTTCTCTAATCTATTATAATGTTTCCATAAGCGATTAAAGAAATCACTTAATTCAGTTCCAAATAACCGCAGAATATACACTGTGCAAATAATAAGTCAGGGAGAAACACTGAAATGGTTAGTCAGTAACTGAAATGTTCTCAGTAAAAGCAATGTTTTAAATATATATATATGAAAAATGATGAAAGACTTCTTTGTCCAACTGTGTGGGAAAGAAGCAATTCCCATCGAAGAAAGAATTTATGTACGTTGCAGAATAAAGTATAAATCGAAAATAAAGATCACTGTCTTTACGAAATATATAGAGTGTCCACAAAAAATCCTTCTATAACCTTGTGGCGTTATAGAGGGAAAAATCCTTCTATAGGGAATATCGACATCGAAGTTCAAACTGAATATCCCATGCGGAGAACGGACCGTAGTGTTCAAACCGATTCCCATAAATGATTAGCATCGAGACTAATCCGGATCTCAAAGCGTTATGTAGGGTTTCTACTGAAACCAAGCCCACAAGCTTTCCGCTGGAAGAAAAACTGTCGCACCTAGGAGACATAGATTATTTTCTTAGTGTAGTTAGGCGAGTTAGATGTTCAGATGGAATCATTAGTAATTCCAAATCCGAGGATGATGATACTGTAAAGGAAGCGTGGCTGGAATATAAATTGAACCGATTACAAGCTGAAAACGAGTCTCTCTCCGAGTTGGAATTAAAGCATTCCCACAGAAGTAACCCAGAGTTAAATCCCACCTTATTGAGTAACGAAGCAGCGCTGTTTACTCCGTTGAGCCCAGAAGACGACCTTAACTATTGTAATTGGGACACCTTAGTAGCATCCATGCCCCAGTGAACAGCTCGAGACTTCATTCCTAGTAAAGGTAACGAAGAAGATGATGACGCCAACCTTGATATTGATGCAAGACCTTCAGTGGAAGAGAATAAAGAAAATGAAGATATTTTTCCTATCCATCCTTCTAACCAGATAGAGGAAGAAATAGGAACGGATAACAACGACTCGTGGTCGTAATCTAGAGTTTTAGAAAATATCGAAAAGATACCGGTATTTGAGTATGCGGAATACGGACCTTCCATAGTGTGTTTACAGGAGATAAAAAACCAAAATCTTCTTCACCTCCTTTACAACCAAGTATAGTTCAGGAAAAGATAGTGTCAGACCTAGTAGTAGTTTATTATGTACAGCCTATATGAGCTCGAAACATAGTAAAAGTTAATCACCGACCATTAAAGAAATGAAAAGGAACAGAAAAGTGGACAGTATATCGCGCTAAAATAGTTTGTTTCTCCACCTATAGTGCGAGCTCTCCCACTACTAGTGGGCCCAATATGTTAGAAAATGCAGAAATGAGACCGATCAAAAATACAGAGTGACAGGGTAAGGATTTAAGTAGGTTAGATTCGACGAAAACCTCGATGGAGGTCGACCCCCCCCCCCCCACAGGATATAAATAACTGAATTTTCTTCGTACGAAAGCTATTGAAAGGAAATGACCAGCAGTCAAAGGTTAGATTTAATTCAGGACACTAGTTCAAAACAAAACGATAACATTACTACTAAATCTGAAACATAATTTAAGACTAGTCCGTTTACAGAACCTTCGTCTCAACCTAGCTTAGAGAAACCTCAGATTCCAAATTTACATTTAGAAGAAAATTGGCCATCTCCACCACCCGCAGGTGGTCCGCACACTTTATTATTGTTACTCAATCTCGAGCATATCGTATTTACCCGGACGTTAAAATCCCGTTATTTTCAGTCGGTAAATATGAGGCTGTAAAGAATTTTCTTTCTTCCTACGAAATGACGGTACGCACATACGATTTGACACCCCAGGAAATGGCGGATTATTTCCCTATTTGCTTAAATGGCCGGGCAACCGCTTGGTAGTTTGTGGAAAACAGCAAATCAGCCTACGTTGAACTATATGCAGAGCTAAGAAGTAAGGTACAATTTGTTTTCCCGTCTATCCCTTATCGCGCTAATCTTGAATATGACTTAGAACATAGACCAAAAAAGTAGGCGAAGATATCATACGTTTGTTTACAAGTTAGGAAAAGGTTTTAAATACTTGTGTAGAAGTACAGATCAGTCGGAAGTGTTGCATAGGCTCAGAGTGAATTTACTACCACAGATTTTACACCAACGAATGCTTAATGTCGAAGACATAGATAAGTTAGAGCAATGCATAGATTACCTGCGAAAATATGAAATCGCGAAAGGAACTGGTGGACATATTTGCAAACTATTCCTGGCGTCGTCCGAAAAAGTGATCGTGTAGACTGGTCCTTGCTTGAAACTACTGTGCAATCTGAATCTGTTTCAGTTTGCTATTACTCTTCGAATTATGCATTGCCTAAAAGTGATCGGAAGTCCTACCAGAATAATTACTCTAATGACTAGGAGCTGGGCGCTGGCCGATGTCAACTCAGTACAGTTAAAATAAAAATAGGAGACCGCTGAACGTCACATCTAATTGACAAGGGGACAACCATTTCATCCCTATCTAGTGAATGCCTATCACTTATGTTTCCAGTGTTGATTCGATTGAAAGGTTACGTACGAATACAAGTAGTAGGCTCCCAGCTTTCAGAATACCTACCGTAGGTCATAACGGCATGCTACATAAAAGATCACTTTAAAACCACTAGTCGAAAGTACATTGACGTAGTATGCCACCGCTATTCACCCTAAATATTTACCTCTCGCGGATAGTGATAGGAACTAAGTAGAATATCGCTGGATCAAATTCCTCAGGGTCTTCGAAATTTCAGTAAGAACATGGTTTATAATCTAGATTTACCACACGTTGAAAGATATACAAGAACAAAACAAGTAAGAGCTTCCCAGACACAGAGATTTTGTGAACAATTGCGGGAAGGAAAAAGCTAACCACATATATCATACAACTATCCCAGTACTCCCCCTGCTCAAATACGGCACTTTAGAAACCAGATTTTCACTAAAAAGAATCAAAACTTTTCCAATTTGGGGGACGCCATTTAAAGCTTTCACAAGGAAAAAGGAGCAAAATGTCCGCCCTACGACTATTATGTCACGAGTATTTGTACGCTTAAGGGAACCGCCTAAAATTTCTTTTCCGAAGCCTATAATTACCTTAAAGAGACCGTTTCAAGCGAAAGAAAGAGTAAATGGTTTCAGACTCAACGAAGGAAATATTAACTGCAGTACTCATGAACTGGATATTGGCAGCTCAATTACCGTGGTAGAAAATGTTTCTTACTCCGTTAACGGTAGAAGAAAAACCAACAAGCCTGTCTCTTCGAAACTAGGGAGGAAGAAATATTCTCCTAGAATCGCCATTGCCAACAGTTCGATACAATCATCTACCGAGAGCTATCAGACTTGCTATATAGGTACGAATGATCAAATGTGTGAAACATATTCTAATGAGAAGGCGCCTCTAAACGGCAACTTATAGGAAGCTTTATTTCTAGAAATCTCTTCTTCAGAGGTCTCTTCGCATAGTCCCTTCGAAAAGGGCTCTCAAGAAACGATCGTTGGTGTAAGTGATGAGGTGGTAAAACTTTACACCAACAGCGTTTTCAAGATATAATTACCAACCAACCTTGCGTGTCCCAGCCAACGCATGCTAAGGAAGAATTACGTAAATCCCTGAATTTTGGACCGAACTTACAACCCCATGAGAAAGACCAATTACTGGACATGTTTATGGAATTCTGAGATGTCGCCTGCGACAAACCATGTCTCTCGGCGACAACAGACAAATTCATGTGCCCGCCCCTAGAGATAACAAGAGATGTTCTTGTTTTTCAGCCTCCTTATATTGGGAGACTCCCGAAAAGAGAGAAATAATCGGGGCAGAGTTGCAGAAAATACTAGATAGCAACATTATACGAAGGAGCCGGAGCACATACTCCAGCTCCGTCGTTGTAGTTCCTAAAAATAACAATATGTATCGCTTCAGTATCGGTTACCGAAAACTTAACCTTATTCTGAATCCAAATATTTACTCGATACCGCGTATAGACGAGGTTCTAATGTTCCTCGGTGGTATACAATGTATTACTACATTGGACCGTTAATCGAAATACCACCAAATGCCCATAAAACCTACCGACAGAGAAAACTGCCTTTGTCTGTAGCAGTAGTAAGCTTGAATTTTTCTCCCGTCTGGCCTGGCTCCAGCGCCAGCTCTTTTACATAATATGATGGATGTGATCCTTTAGCATGTAAAATGGAAATATTTAATGGTCTACTTGAATGGTGTCATTTGTCCTAATTCGTCCTTTCCAGGTCTGTCAGATAGAACGGGAGCTATCCTAACCCGGCTCAATAAAGTTAATCTCAAGCTGAGTCCTAAGAAGTGTTTCTTCGCTTATGAAGAGGTCTATGTTCTCGGTCACATTGCTGGAAAAGCGAGGCGTTCGTGTAGGCCCTGCTAAAGGTGAGGCTATTTTGAAGGTGCCCCATCCGACAACCTAAAGAGGTTAGAAGTTTTATAGGACTTTCTTCGGGCGATATTTAAGTGCCGTCGATGTCAAAATTTTGAAAATGAAATGAAATTTTTTACTTTTGCGTCCAACAGTTATGCCGGTTAGGCTAAAGGAGACGGTGATGATGAGTAATGAATAAAATGGTGGAATGAAGAAATTGGGAGGAAACGGGAGAACCCCGAGAAAACCCACGCACACGGTGTTTGTCAACCACAAAGTTCATTTGGCGGGGGCTGGAATCGAACCCGGAACCCCAAGCACCAGAGTTGAACGCTCTACCACTGAGCCACCGCGGCCCGTCAAAATTTTGAATCGGGGGACAATATATTACACAGGGTGGTAGGTAACTCCACCGACAAATTTGGGAGGAGATTCCTTATGCGAAATGAAAGAAAAAAGTTTATAAACATGGGTCGAAAAACGTCTCCTTTCATAGTTATGAACTACCGAAAATTCGAAATATCACAATTCAAAACATCCTGGCTTAGAAACAATAGAGCCTATCCCAAGCGGTTTAAGGAATTACACAGGAATATATATATTGACAATGAATTTATATATGTAGTAGTATTTATTTATATAGTACGATTTTTCATAATTATAAAATAAATAATAAACCTTGTGAAACCACTTGCTAAGCATTTTTCTATTTTCAGTTTTTTAAATCGACGAATTTTACACAAAAAAGAGTTTCTTACTTATTTTTCTCTCTGCAAATTCCTTTATCGCATCAGAGATATCCAATACATAAGCTCATTTTCGCTCAATATCTGTAGTCAGCATGGCCACACCCCAAAGGCGTTTCTTTGGTCATACTGTTTCTGTGATATTTATTGGTTAATTTTAACTTAGAGAATGCTTGCTCAGCAGTTGCAACTGTAAGAGAAAGAGTTATATATAAACAAAGCACAATCATAAGATTTGGAAATGCTGAGCTGAGGTCAGATTTGGTAATAAAATGAAGAAGAATCTCTTCGTGGGTTGAAAGATTTGAGTCTGTCTTGAAAAGTATCTGAAAGTCAACAGTTCTCGTGGAAAGTCAATGGATAAATTGTATGCATACAGAAGCACAAAGTCATATGACTGCTTGGTGATCTCTTCTTCAAGAGTGGTTCGTAACATTGACGGGCATAAGTACGAAAATCTTTCACAATGTTCTCTCATTCTTTGAAGCGTACCGTTATGTTTACTATTACGGAGTCGAGAATAGGCAATAGCACTTGAATCAAGAATTCTTTAACAGGGTCAGTAAATCGCGTACCTTGTACCAATTGATCAAAGAATATTTTCGGCACTGGCTTCCTTCTTTAAAACTTATCTGAAAAATCAAATTTGTGCCAACAAGTACTGACTTCCTCTGATATTTCAGCCTCATTCTTTCTAAGATCTTACTCCACTGTATAACATTTTTCTTGTTTTCGTTGACACTGACAAGCCCTACTGGGGCTCTGCAGCTTTTTTTTTTTTTGACACAACATTATTGCTTCTTAGAACGTGTTCCTACAACACAAGCATTACCACGAAATGGAACTTTTCCATTTTTTGTTTAACGAAGGGTTTCTGTCCGTTATTTTTCTGTTGCAGTAAGGCACATGACGTTAAGACATTTCATGACGTCATACCTTTTTCTTTGTGTGAACACGGCATTGTGACTCCAATCCCTGCGTGTTTGAGAGAGTTTCTTCAGTGTCGTTTCATTTTCCAGGGATGTATCCTTGTGAATGTGCTGTTCAGTGAACATATATTGCATTCTTGACATATTTTTGAATCCGTGTTTGCAAGCCAGAAAACAACTTCTCATTGGTGCTGCTCCATCTTAGTTTTGCGCTCTGCACTTCTTGATGTCAACCTCATTTTCTAATGGGACTTTTATTATTAAATCTGCATAATTTTCTGCACAGTGTTCGTCCATATCATAAAATTCAAAGAAAGCTTTTTACAATTTCGAACTGTGGGAAATGAAGAAAAGATGTCTTTCTGGCGAGTTCCGAATCCACCTATTCCTGGCTTATATTTTATATGTTATTACAGTGATATTAGAAAATACGCTCGAAAATTTATTTTGGGTTATTGTCTAGTCGTACTCTGACGTTGGCACCCCGGAGAGTTGCCCGGTTTTCCCGACCCTTGGTGTTTGTGCTTGGTTCTGTGAAGCCGCATTATCTGGCACTTGTGCTGTGACTCTTAATCATGGCAACTCCTAACACTTTTTAACTCATTTTAACCCAGATCTTACAAATCATAGACTTTGGCATTATTGTTGAAAGCCTCTTGCGCAACGGATTTTTTTTTTTGTTAGTAAAATCAGTACATGTAATATAGGACTCACATCGCGTTAATACAGGAGGATAAATTTCTTAATCACACAGTGCTATAACCTCGGCGAGTTTACAGTAATGCCAATAATTTGATTTGGAAATGTAACAAACTAAGAGCGAAGTGAACAGGAATTTTTATTCTTGCCATGTTCCGAAATGAAGACAGCGAAAAACTTCTGGCTCCATTTATATAAATAACTTCTTTTTTTATTAAAAACCGGGGGCGCTGCCTAATATACCGAAACGGCCTGAGTCCGTAGGCAATGCCTACCCTGCTACTCTATTTCTACGCCACTACTATTGGTGTGGAATGGACTATTTTATGTGAAATTATTATGAAAGTAAAGAACTTTTTATTTTTTAAAAAAGAGAAAACAAACGAATAGAGAACTGACATTAAGTGTGAAAAAGAGAGAAAAGAAATCACTTTAAGAGTAATTTAGTTGTTTTGTAACGAGTATTATGTACTTTTACTTCAATAGTCAACTTTTGCACGCTTGCATTCTTCTTCGTGGCTGATGCCTTGGTTTGCTGGCGCCAGAAGCTTGGGAGAATTGAATGTTGCCTTGAGGTGCTGTTTCATAGCACTGAAGCCATCCCAACCATGCTGTCTCTGTCTGTTACGTCAACGAGTTACTATATGCAAGTACGAGCGGGTGTGTGTTAAATCTAACAGGGATTCTTTCTAATTGAATTCATTTTCATTTTATGGATCTTGGCAATTCTACCGTTTGGATCTATGCTGAACGTCTTTTGATTTTCTAAAACTTTTGGATTATTCATCGAGTGGGTTTGTTTCTGTTTGAAAATGTTAAGGGAGCTAGCTGTATTTTTAGGTAGCTAAATTTCTGATCGTTGAGAAGAGATGTAGACAAGGGCCAGCAGTTGAAGTGTTTGCGGTAAGTAGAGAAATATTATATTTAGTATTTCTCTTTGTTTGTCTTTTTTTATGGGGGGGGGCGGTTGTTGTATTCTCCGATATTAAGGTCAGGAATTTTTTCTGCTTGCTTTTGAGTTCACCAATTAGAGGATAAATTGCTTTTGTTTAATTAGTTTGCTAGTTTCAGTTTATAGTTCCTCTTTGGTTTTTAAAGTTAGTACTATTTCAGGTTTGTCAAAGGAATCTTTTGTACTGATATAGCGTCCCACCTACCTTACTTCAATTTCGAGTATTTTTGCTTGGTTTCATTTGAAGACTTTCGCTTTAGTTTAACGTCCCATTTAAGTTGTTTCAGTTTCCAGTATTTTTGCGTGATTGGTTTGCAGCTTGGTTGATTTAGCTTAGCGTCCCAATTAAGTTGTTTCAGTTGGCACCATTTTGTTTAGTTTGATTTGAAGAATTTTTGCATTTGTTTAGTGTCCACTTAAGTTGTTTTAGTCTCTAGTCGTTTTGCGTGATTGGTTTAAAAGTTTGGGGGAGATGGCTCAGTGGTAAAGGGTTCATCTCCGGTGCTTGAGGTCCTTGGTTCGATCTCAACTCGCGCCGTGTGGACTTTGTGGTGGACAATCACCGTGCTCGTGGGTTTTCTCAGAGTTCTTCCGTTTCATCCTACTTACTTCATTCCACCATTTCATTCATTTCTCATAATAACCGTCTCCTTTAGCCTAACCGGCATAACCATGGGACGTAAAACTTAAAAATTTCATTTCATGTCATTTTCAATTGTGGGTCGGATATCCTTGTGTGTGGGGGGTCCCCCTCACAAGTGTGATACATGTTCCCCCTTCATTTTGACGAGCTTAATTAAAATATGTCATTAAAAGTGCTTTATGGAGCACATGTGCAGCACAGGTCTCTACTAGTTTCTGGGATTTGAATCACAAGTTGAGAACTGAAGGGGTTGAAATAGAAGTTTGGCAGAATCCGTGCTTACTGTATGGATTGTATGTTTTACAGGAGTGAAACGCTCATCCGGAATTGGTAGCAACAACGATAGTACAATGTAGGCGATGTCATTTTCACTTTAAATTGTGTTAATATTTTATATTTTGTAATTAACGATTAGCAAGTATGTATACATACAGAACCTTTAGATACGCGTACTAGAAAACTCGTTAGTCACTTCGTGACTAATAGAAATAGTATACGGAACATAACGAAGAAACAAAATACGAAAGGAAACTGCAGAGACATCAGCTAATCCAATGAATTTGAATTACCCAGGGTGCGGGAGCGAGGACTCCTCTCCACTTGCTTACCCAACTGCTGCTTCAACGAAGCCTCTCTGACTATAAGCAATGCATAAACTAATGTAGACGTGAACAAACTTTCTGCATGCATTTATTTGGTACTTATGAGTATTTTAAAATTAAAAAAATAGTATTCAGAAATAGAGCACAATCAATTCTATATTACTGTGTAAACAGCCGTTAAAACAACGAAAAGTTGCGTGCACAACGTTAAATACAATCACAGTTCATTTGACGTTGTTTGATGCTGTTTAAACCATGCGCGAGAAACCTGTTTAATCAATTCGCGAAGTGCACGCGTTCTTGTACAGACGTTCTTTCGGGTTATCGTTTTATATAGAGATTGCATATCTGTCATTAGTAAGCCAAGGTCTTATAGCGCGTTATGAATTGCGTTTTCACTGGTGTTAGGTTCAATGGGATTGCATAGCGTTAGTAAATTGGATATGTTTCTGAATGCGTGAAGCCTCATAATGAATCCTGTGAATATAATTTTACTTTTACAAACTGCATTTCCTGCTCAAAAATATGTAGCAATAATTATTACAGATAAGGAAAAAGAATTGGCATCATTTGTCATTGATATTTTACAATATGGATGAAAGATCCTATTTTCGTTGTCGAAAAGACGGCAGAAGTCGACATCGATAAATGCTTAACAGTGTCCATAGCCGTAGACGATCCGGAATGCGAAGTTGTAGAAGATGGCATCCCTAAAGGTGATGCAGTGCCAATAGAGTACAAGAAAAAAGTCGTCGATTTTTGGAAATCTAAATCAAGTCCTGGAAGTAAAAGAAAATTTTCAAGTTTTCAATGACAAATGTCCATCTATTTCCAATTTTGTGCATGAAAAGTTCATTGAAGCCATAAGAGATTTCATGCCTGTACATGACATGGATATTCGGAAATGGGCAATTAAAAAAGCGAAAGAAATTAATCTTGAAAACTTTAAGGGTTCCAAAAGTTGGTGTGCCCGTTTTAAACGGAAACATAATATTGTGGCGCGAGAAATAACAAAATTCGTGTCGTGAGCAGACGTTGACAATTCAGAACAAATACAGAATTCGGCCATATCTTTCCAGCTAGAAGTCAGGGATACGTTACCGGAATTCGATATAGACAATACTTACAATTCTGATCAAAGGGGTTTTGCCATGGAACTGCACTATAATCGTATGTTAGCTATACAAGGTCAAAAAAAGTAGAAGCTTATGCACAATTCAAGAATGCGTTATCTCATACCTATACAATAATGCCCCTTATGTCTGCCAGTGGAAAATTAGTTGTGCCATTATATATTTTATTGCAAGAACCGACAGGACAATTTGGACCACAATTAAAGAAAACTTTATTCCAGCCCCCAAATATTAAGCTTTCCGCATCAAAATATGGAAAGATGGGTAAGCTGCACTTGGAGGAGTGGATCGGTGACGTTTTGGTTCCTAACATGGGGGACAAAAGTGTCTTCCTCGTAGATTCGTGGTCATCTTTCAACAAGGAAGAGATGCAGCAACACATTCCGGACGACAACACGCTATGTATCAAACAGATTCCGCCGGGAATGACATGGGCTTTACAACCGTGGGATGTTTGGGGCTTTAGGATATGGAATAATTTTGTACGGAAAATAACGGATTTCATAATTTTACACCAAATTGATACACAACTTTACCAACGTAACAACATTATAAAGTTGCAATCGCTAGTTTATGAACAACTATCATCGCCAAGATACCATGATGTGTTCAAATATAGTTGGTATAAATCCGGATATGTAGATACGAGGCCGCCAGAATTTGTTAATCCAGTAAGTTTCTCATTTTCCTTAAACGACACTATCATATGCAATGAGTGCGAAGCTATAACACTCCTGAAATGTAGTCGGTGCTGCAAAAGTCTTTGGGTGGAACATTTTTCGAGCAGTTTCATTTCTGTAAAACACACAATCCATAAAGTAAGCATGGATTCTGCCAAACTCCTATTTCAAACCCTTCAATTCTCTTTCAACTTGTGATTCAGCATCCCAGAAACTGAATGGAGACCTGTGCCGCACATGTGCTCCACAAATACTTTTAATGACATATTTGAATTTAGGTCGTCAAAATGAAGGGAGAACATGCATCACACTTGTGAAGGGGATCCCCCCACAGGGATCCCCTATCCACAATTGAAGTATCTTTATACAAATGAAGACGAATGACAACGATTGTCGAAAACAATAAGTCAATTTTTAAATCAAAAGGCCGATTTTAACAATGAAAGGCGAAAATCGCAAATGGGGCACTGCCCTACCCAAATATGGGGTTCCGCCGAAATTTGTTGTGCCGATCTTTATTCCATGAGCCCCCTAACGATCTGCACAAACTTTTTTGAAATCTGAGATTTACACTTCAGACACTCTCCTTATTAGGAAGTCTAAAAAGTAGATAGTTGGTGAAACTGTTACACGTTTGTTTACCAAAATAAAGTATATTTTTACTCTTAGTGAGTAATTAGATTTGAATAAGGTATAGAAAGCAGAGTTTTCAAAGAAAGGGAATTTTCAATAATTACATAGGAATTTATTTTCATAAAAATATCCCTGAAGTTATGTTTTATGTCAAATCTAACTCAAAATTAAGATAAGTTTTATTTGCACTCACAGAAGACGGAAAATATATTTGACGAACAGTATCACGGCACGTAGAGTGTCCGGGGCCAAAGTCCGCAGAGGGTAAAAGTCCTTTTTGGGGTTTTGGGGTACTTTTTGTTGGAGTTGTGCAACATTGCTTATGCTACAGAAAGATTAAATGGCGGCGGTGTACTTTTCATGTTCGTAATGGTGTGCGGTGAAATTTGTTAATACAATTTGGTAAGTTATATTTTGGCTTAATTTGAGTAATATTTTGTTTTATGGGAAATATTACTACAGTCTGTGGGAGAAGTTGCGACTTATTTTATGAAAACACTTTTTTAGTAACAATATATACTACCTCTCCTTTTCCCGGTATCAGTTATGAAGTCAGCATTTCATTGTAATTTTAACATGTACGAATGGGGCAGAAGTCCGATTTTTTTCTGGAGCAAAAATCCGAATGCGGACTTTTGTCCCAGCACTCGAATTTGTAAATAATTTTATTCTTAAATTTAAATTCCAGTTTCTAACAGTAGACCTATTTAAATTCGTTTGCTACGTAGGCTTTCTTTAGCTTAACTAAAGTTATGTAGGCCTGTATGGAGGTTGATCTTTGAATTTGGGCAAGAAACGCTCAACACTGATCAGTGAATCGATGGCACCAAGGGCCCTACTCATATTTCAGCGGTCTAAACAGAGCCTAGGATTAATAGTCAGTAGTGCTAACACATACCCGTTTGTGTTGCTGAATCCATCTGTTGAGGTGTGAAAAGTGCTCTTGATGTCATTTGGTTCATCGGTGCTGAGAGAGTTTTGTCCTTTGCTATTAGAAACATGAAACACTACGAAAAAATATGGTTTAAATTTAAACAGATACCACATCTTTTTCGGAAGGTCAAGAAGAAACATACGTTGTCGCTTTGGTGGGACGAATGTGATGATTGGCTCTCAATTTACAATACACGTGTTTTTTTTTCTGGGAGTGTTAGTAGTTTATATTCTGATTATTGACAACAACGAACCTTTTTATATTATTTCTACAGGGTGGCCCGTAAGTCTTAGTACAGTGGATTGTATGGGAAAAATCATGATTAAAGCAAATCTGACTAGTGGAAGGTTGGGTAAAGGAGCTACCGACTGATGCCTACGTTGTGAATGGCGGCCATCTTGATGGCCGTTATCATGGATCCAGGTTATTTTTTAATGGGAAGGTAGGCATGTGACACATCAATTAACATTGCTTTTTGCAGAGGAATGGAGTCCCGCAAGAAAAGGTGCGTTATCATGTCCCGTTTTAAAGTTATGATGCCCCGAAGTTGTCGGTTTTCAGTTTCCTTTCACGAAGAGCGACATGGCACTAACGCTGCAAGAAAGACGTGATGCCCCAAATTTGGCAGTTTCTTTTCGTTGCAGATAGAACGAGATGGCTCTGACGAAGCAGGAAAGAATTGAGATCATCTTAATGTCTGGGCAAAGAAGCAGTCGTGTGATTGCCCAGAACTCCAACGCGTGCCACCTCCAAAGACCCGCAATAAGCCACAACACCGTTAGCTACCTCATTAGGAAATTCAGTGTAACTTGTAATGTTCCCGACATACCACGTTCAGGTTCCCCACGAACCGCAACAAATGAGGAAACATCCACAATGGTGCTTGCTGCTAGTGTGAAAAGTCCGAAGCGCAGCACAAGGTGATAACAGGCGTACCACGTGCTTCCGTGATGAGGATTCTCCATATGAACAAGTGGCATCCCTTCAAGCTGCAGCTTGTCCACAACCTTTCAGAGGATGATCCAGACCGGCGCATGGAATTCGTGAATTTGGCTCTGTTACAATATGACCGAGATCCGCATTTCCCAGCCAGCATTCTCTTCACACGCGAGGCAAACTTTTATTTGGATGGGGAAGTGAATCGCCAGAACATGCGATATTGGTCGCATGCAAACTCACATGCGATCAATCCTTGCAAAAGAGTTACCCCTTCTCATATCATGGTGTGGTGTGGTATATGGAACACGTCGATCATATGACCCTTTTTCACTCCTGCTACCCTAAATGATGTTCGATATCTGGACATGTTAGAGGAGTTGGCGTTTCCGTTGCTTCTTTGCCCTGATGCCACTTTGCCGCGATATTTTCAGCAAAATGTTGCCCCACCGCACTATGCGTTGTCTCTGCGGGAATGCTTGGATCTGCATTTTCCTGGACGTTGAATCAATCACTGAAACCCTGTGGAATGGCCAGCCCGGTCGCCGGACCTCACTCTTTTGGATTTCTTAAGGGGACACTTAAAACACCTGTTGTATCAGAAGTTTCGGGATGTTGCACACCTACAGCGACGTATTCAGGACGCCTGTGATAGCATCACCCCTAATATGCTGTTATGGGTTCAGGAGAACTGCATTAAGAGACTCCGGTGTGTGCTGCAATGGACGAGAAACATGTGAAGCACATCCTGTAGACGGGACTTTGGGGCGTCATAACTTTGAGAGGGGACATAACAATGCATTTCAGCTTGCGGGACTGCATTCCCCTGCAACAAACAGTGTTAATTGATGTCACGTGCCCTCTCTCTCTTTTGAAAAAAAACTGGATCCAAGATGGTTGCCATTCACCACGCATGCATCAATCGGTAGTTCCTTTACCCAAGTCCGCCCTCCACTAGTCAGGTTTGCTTTACTCATGTTTGTTTCCAAAATAATCCACTGTACAAATACTTATGGACCATCCTGTAGTTTATCAATACGAGGAATAGCTTTATACTTCGTATGTTTGAGTTCTTCTCAAGTGAGATAAACTTAAATATTTGCTTAGTCTACCTTAAAAAAATACGAAGAATCACTTCATGCTTCGTATGCTCTTTGTTTATCTTAAGATTCTTGTAAAAAACAAAATAATTCAATAAAAATGCCTTATGTCGATTTTCTACTTCGTTTATTTCAGCGGACTTTTGTCCCATTGCGATAGGACTTTTGCTTCCTATACTGGGGTAAAAAACGAATTTGTCCATCCTTTTTTAAATTGGTGTATTTTATTAAGTAATAAATTGGTAGGCTTTGTAGCATCTTCAAAATATAGAGGAATGTTCACTTATACTTTTGTGCAAAATTCGTTATTTTGCCGTTATATCTTTCTGCTCCAGCGCGATTCAAACACCAAACTTCGGCTTTCCCCCCCTGCTTTCTCTACATATTTCATACCAAGGTTGTTCGGATGCTAATAACGCCAGAGGCAAACACATTTTACGAGAGGGAATCATATCTTCGATCATCTCAATGTAAATGAATCGGTCGCTCATAGAACAGATAAAAGTTCCTGTCGCTTCTAGTACTAATTCGAAGAATTCTTGCATTAGTTTAGCGTCCCATTTAAGTTGTATCAATTTCTAGTATTATTTCTAATTAGTTTGGATGTTTGTTGCTTTGGTTTAGCGTCCCATTTAAGTTGTTTCAGTTTCGAGTAATCGTGCGTAAATAGTTAGGTTTGTTAACGGTTCCGTTTGTTTTAGCTTAACACCCCTTTTTAGTTCTCGCAGTTTCGAGTATTTTTGCGATGTTAATTTGATTTGTTGAAGATTTAATATATTTTGGTTTAGCATCCATTTTGAATTGTCAGATTTTTTAGCACTTTTACAACATTAGTTTAATTGTTTCTTTTAGTGAATGTTTCTTTCGTTTTAGTTTAGTGTCCCAGTTTATTATTCAAGTTCGGTGCTCTTTCCTCATTTGGTTTGGTTGACTGAAGCTAGTTTGCTCATTTAAATTCATGAAGGTTGAAGTTTACCCAGTGCATTAGCGTCCGTATTGTTTGTTGGGGGTTATTTTGCATTCCAATTTGATTATCTTTAATTATTGTTAAATCAACCTTATGAATTGGTCCATTAAAATTTGTTTGTTGGAATTTATAGTCCCTTTTGGTTTGCTTTGATTTCATATTTTTGATTTGCTTAAATATTTTGTTTCAGATTAATGTCCATATAATGAATTTTATTGCTCTTGGCCTACAAAAGTTAGTTGGTTTGAAATTTAGCATCTTTCTGTTTAGATTTCGAGCAGATGTTGAATAGCTTCCCATATTAATTGCTGTTCAGTGAAACTATTTGTTGATAGTTAGCTTCAGTTTTATATATATTTTTGAATCCTTCATTTATCAGTTTTCTGGGATTAAGTCTTTTTCCTTGCACCTAATTAAATCTCTTTAGCTTCTGTTTATAATCTTTTGTGGATTATTAATTTAGTTAGTTTGAGTTCTTGATTTGGAAACTAGCGTCCCAATCAAACCTTTGAGAGTGATAAACACCACTTACTTAATTTGGCTTGCGTTAAATTTAGTATTTACAAAAAAAAAAAAAAAGTCGTTGATTAAAAGCAATAATTTAGATGACCGTTTAATGTAAGACCAATTTTTGAGCTCGTCTTATTTTTGTTGAGCTTAATAACTTGTAATCGAGTTTTTCCGTCGTTGTCAAAATTCTATATGCCTAAGCATTCATTTGCATTCACCCCAGCTTTACTACGGCAGATTACGATTGCATCCGCACTTATATCTTATTGAAACCGAAGCTAGGCACACAGATAAATAAAATATAAGTACCGTAAAATAGAAATGTGTAAATGATTAACTTTAACACAAATATTAACGAACGAGAATTACCCTTCAATATAAATCACAAAAACCTGGTTAAACTGTGCGAGAAATATAATATTACTAAATTATGAAATACACAATTAAAATGACACCAAAATATTACAAGCAACTTTTGTTTGTAATTTTTTGATCGTTTCAACCTTTCATTTTTAATCATACTTGATCTCCTTCAACAAAGAGGTGGCTATTTAACTTTGTTAACAAGTTAATGTTTCACTTACTCACAGTCAATGTTCGACCGGTCATTTAATCCAACGCTGATACCACTCGGGCCCTGGCGTCGAATCCACTGGACGAAAGATCCACAAAAAGTTTCTGTACTGGAGCCGGACTAACTCTGGATCAGTGTCAATTAATTTCGAGGTCCCAATTCAGTTTTCCGCTAATAGGGGTAAGCGAGTGTTCTAGCTGGTGCTATTGGCTCCTGCTACTCGATAGTTTGAACTTAAAAGTCCATTACGAAAAATTGAGATCACAGACAAACATGAAAATGTTGGTACGTATATAATCACTTCACTTGAGATTTTTGTACACTGTTGAGATATTTGTTCTCTACCAATGCGGAGAATATCACTAGCGATAACTATAAAAAATTAGCCAATAACGATTCAGCTTTCGAAGCTCAACCCTTTTAAGGGGAGCACTTTCTCTTAAAAAGTAATACACCCCACTCGCCTTTGTGGATGCTCTTCAAAGTGACAACACACACTGAACGTTCTAGTTAGCAAACCAAGACTTGTATATGGCCAACCGGGAAAATCCCGTTTTTCACTCCTAGCGTAGGGACCAGAATTATTATCCAATAAGCTTTTGATTATGGAAATGCGTAGGTGAGAAGTGATTGACCCGAAAATGAGACTCAAAGGAACATTCACTAAGCATGTTATTATCACGTGAACAGTCCTTGTAACTCGACCATATATGGCCGTAAAAATCGAAGTGAAGCCTACCAACACAAATGAACAAAATACCAAACTGGTAAAGAAAGCTTCAGGATTGTTCCTTTTATATACGAGGGTTGGTTAATAAAAATTGAAATTAAATCTGTCTTTTCCAATGTCTTTTTAAATTTAAAAAAATAAGCTTCGGGTCGGTTATAAACTGATTGGAAAAATAATTAGCAAATCTTCAAATTAAGCTATTTGATTTGGGATTAAAAAAAAAATAATCTGATTTTATCAGTTGACTATTGGCTTACTGATCATTATAAGATTTCAAATTGAAGTTTGTCTAGTCGTAGAGATTTCTGATTGGCAGTGTCAGCATTTAAATTATTCTCATTTGTACTAATCATTTTGTTAGTTTCTAGTCAGCCTAATAATTATTAATTATCAGAACTGTTTCTATTCAATGAATTGAATGGGAGTGGAGTTATACGCAAGGTGATTAAAAAGTAACATTTATTGTAATTATTTTCAATTTTTATGTGAAACAGTTAAAGAAAATAAATTGAATTTAGTTTTTTTTGAATTGATAAGTTATTTGTATAAATCCTGTAAAAATAGTTATTTCTTGACTTTAAGATTTATTTTTGGATGTGATGTTTTCATATTGAGATTGATATAGAATTTAGGAGCACGGTCGAGATACTTAAAGCAGCCTAATGTACTGTGATTGGCCAAATCATCCTTACTGGTAGTTAGTTTCACCGGACTTCTTTCTTTGTTGGATTGTTGGACGAATTAGATGGTTTCTCACTATTAAGCGCGGGAGAGTTACAAAGATTCTTCCAAGCTTCTCACCATAAAATTTTTGTCTAGAATTTCACTATATTTGTCTTGCACCTCGCCATTTTTTGGTATTGAAAATTGTTGATCTGTATTTATAAATTGAGCTTGGAATGTTTTCAGTTAGGTTGTTATTCGGTTTGTTAAGTAATCAATTGTTTGTGTCTTTATGAATATTGAGAATTGTTTGGATCTCTGCAACCACGTCAATTTAAGATAGTATTTCTGAAAAAGAAAAGGAAAATAAAATAATTCCTAAGGTAAATTTTGTATGAACGGAAGTTTGAATTTAAAACAAGTTGTGTATTTCTGATAGCAGCTTATATTTAAGGGTCGATCTCTTTCTTCTTTCTTTAGTAATTAGTAGATAGCGTGGTGTGAAGTAGCTTGTTATATATATATATATATATATATATATATA
Organism: Thermobia domestica; assembly: GCF_964235325.1. NCBI lineage: Eukaryota > Metazoa > Arthropoda > Insecta > Zygentoma > Lepismatidae > Thermobia > Thermobia domestica. The sequence goes on along the minus strand of NC_137456.1, from coordinate 337,829,127 downwards.
TATATATATATATATATATATATATATATGAATGTGTATTAAGTGTTACGATAATTTAATTCTTGATTATTGAATTGATATTTCTTTTGTGTCAAGATTTACTGCTGTCCTTTATTTTTTGTAACATTTGATCAACTTTTGTGTCTTCAAATCAGATTGAAAATGTATTCACGAGGCAAGTCAGCTCGTATTGATATTTCAGAAGATGATAATATACAATTTGCTACTATAGATCAGACAGGCCAAATGATAAATGATAGTTTAAATAAGGCAATTATGAACCTGACCCTCCTCGAAGTCACATTTTCCAGTTTTATGATCGTGTAGAACAGCGTTTCCTAATCTTTTTCAACTTGCGGCACACTACAGGTGTAACTTGAATTCTCGCGGCACACCCATATATATATATATATATATATATATATATATATATATATATATATATATTGTGGCAGTACCCGAATTTAATCAGAATTTCATGTATAATAATTTTATTTTTATTGATCAATTCTTATTTATTTTATGGAAATCGGGTTTTATAAAATAATGAGGTGAAGGTAAACAACTATTAAGAATCGAGATTAACGCAAGCTGATACAAATGTATTATTTAATTGTCAGCAAGATCTAGTAAACAAAAATGCACAATGGAGAGTCTGCGAATGCAGGAAGACAATGTATGTAATACGTTAACTCCTACATAAATGACATTCTGTAAATCATGAAAGGTAATTGTAATCTGTTTGTGAACATTTTACACATTCACGGATATGAGGAAATTGCCTAGAATCGGGAAATCGGAGTGTGTCGAGTGTTGCAGTTTTTGAGTCTTGACACGAGGAAAGAATTTGTTTTTCCAAATGAAAGGAGGTCACACGTGCCTAGCAGCATACGACTCCAGAGAATTCCAGAACGGAGGAGTTGAACAAAACCAAGAGACAGGAGGTCTTCTAGGGAGAGACAGAGAACAAGGATTTCGAGAGACAGAGATCCGAGTGTTCAACACATAGAGAACCAGGAGTTCTAGTGAATGAGAAGTCATCGCGATCTGGATGGAAGCTTCAGCTTATAGAGAAGCTCCAGTATTTTATTAAAGAAGTTCGACGATTCATCTAGAGCATTGGGAGTGAGACTAGACTCAATGCTAAGCAGCAACGCCTGTCCATAGAAGTATCTGGATACTGGATTCAACTCGTCAACACCAAGGTCATCAGCGAACGTCATTTGGAAGAGAACTGAAAGGTATGTGTTTCTCCTATTCAGGATTCAATCGCTCAATGCTCGATAAGCGATACTCGTCTGGCAAAGTTTCCGAATATCCGTACTGAAATCACAACACCCACATTCATTACATGTTACTGAATAAGAATTACAGTACAGTTTTTATCGAATAATTGAATTCATGCATTATCATTACTCCTTCTGGCATGGTGGAGTATGCTTAGGGTTCGAGTCCCGGTGCAACTAGCTTGTTATCACTAACTACCACTGTGTCATAGTGGAGATGCTGTGAGGCTTAGGCCATTTTGTAGCGATCCTAGTACAATACCACCCTGTCATGGTAGGAGATGCTGTGGGTTTCGATCACAGTACAATACTAGCTTGTTATCACTAACTACCACTGTGTCATGGCGGAGATGATCTAGGTCTTTCTCAGAGAAATATTTTTGTAAAGATTCTAGTACAATACCGAGGTTATTATGTTATATCAGTGGTTATTAAATCCCTCCCATCCCACCCTTTCATATTGGACATGCAGGTTTGCTTAGGCAATTGTAACGATCTAAGTTTAGCGCGAGAAAAGCATGTGGAGTGATAAAATAAGTAAAATTAATTTCCACCCAACCCACCCATGCTAATATCATCTTTATGGTATATTTTATTACGATGTAATAATAGAAATAGTGACAATAAGAAATATCAACAAGCCCGTCCTGACGAATATTATGGGAAAAAAGCGTCAACAAGTACGAGTACGTAAACTTGGGACTGTACTCAAGTTCGATCCCTGGCGAAAAGATAATGATGTGCAACAAGTAATAATATTTTGATTTTCCGATATTTTTGGTTTTTATTGTTTATAAACCTTAGTTATAAGTTTTTGGTGAAGATATTATAATATTTATGGTTATAGGAAGTATTTATTGTTATTGGAATGTAGTTAGTATAGTAATCAAAGTGATTTTAGTTAAAGTAAAATAGTTTGTAAGAATTAAAAGTCATAATACGACAGGCATCATTCTTAGCCGATGCATGAGAGGCGCACGGGCCACTTGCAAGAGACTGAACCGAGCTTTTCCGATCCGTTACGACGATCGACGAAGTTTCGCATGAGAGTGAGGTGCTCAAGGTCAGGAGTACAGCGGCAAGCAGAAGCGAATCATATGAGTTACAGTGGAATGAGAATGTTCTTTACTATTGAATTAAAATAGTAAAGTTTGACGTTAGAGGATTTAAGAATAGTACTTTTAAGGTTAATAATATGCTATCACTTAAGAATAATCACAGGGTTCACTACCCAGTGTTAAAAGACAACGGAAAGCCAGCGTCGATGTTTTCTAAGTCTAGATATTATTGTTTGGACCTAGGAGTACTAAAACATTTCACAGAATAATCTCCGACGTATAGCGATAACAAAGAACAAGTATTTAGATGTAATGTGTTAGGTTACGCATATAAGCATTATTATTTAATAGAGTTCTCTGAAAGAAATTTTAGTATAGAAGATTTGGTAGAATTAGGTTTCAGAGGACATTATTTGTCGATTTTGACAGGAATAGCTGAAACCAATACGTTGATAAGAAACGCTGTATTTTTTGCAGTGAAAGAGGATCAGATAAAGTATAAAATATGTGCATTGTTCTCAAGTGGTGCTAGCCAAGATGTAGTTAATGAATGATGCAAATGAAATAGAATTAAGCTAGACAAGTAAGTTCAAAATTAGAAAACAGGCAATTAGGCGAACCTTTCATTAGGGGAAACTCTAATCAGGAAGGAAATCCCATTCTCTTCGAGTTGAATTGGGTGTTTACCAAACTTCGATGAGAATATTTTATTTATTAAATCACATAAGTCTTCCGTGATTGTTGAAAAGAGACACAAGGGTTGACTCGTACATCACGCGTAAAGCAGTGAAATTTTTTTTGCTGGTGATATCCTTCGTTTTTAGCTTAAACCTTAGTGATAATTAGAATTAAGTTAGAATTAGATTAGCGAGTAAATAATTCTGTATCCTAGTGAGTGATAGTAGGATAGTCAGTGCGATTATAAAATTTTTAAAGAAGCATCTAGCGTAATGAGAATAGTGAAGACTGGAATATTTGGTTATTTTAGTGTTTTACTCATATTGTAAAGAATTAGTCTAGTTTAATCTTGAACATTTGCATTGGTTTGAAGGAAAAGAGAGAAAGAGATTGTTGGAAGGAATGTGAGTAGCGAGAAGAAGGACATATTAGTAAAAATAGATTATAGGAAAGTGAATAATTATTAAATAAATATAGGATAGACGTAATAAAATTAGTAAATATAGAGAAGATGACATAGACGTAAAAAAAGTAAGAAAATGTGAATATGGAGAAGAGCAGAGTAATAATAAATAAATAAATGAATAAAGAGATAAATAGTTACTAAAGAATAAGAGTAGAAGAAGAATATTAATAGCTATTAAAGAGTTATAGAGAATAGAAATGCTTGCGTCGTTGAAAGAAATATATAGATATAGATATACATGTATAGATATGATAAGCGCTATAATACTAAGAGAGTATAAGTATATGAAGAAATAGAATATGAAGAAATAAGCGCAAAAAGTAGAAATAAGAAATAAGATTTGGGGACAAGCAGACGTAGATTTTCTGCAAATAGAAGCCCTAAACAAGTGAGAACATTTAGAGTTGGACAAGTGTAACAGTCATACGACTAATTTCGAGGATCCTTCTCACAAGCTAGGCCCTGTCGGCATATTTTAATATAATATAATATAATATAATAATAAGAAGAAGAATAGTGAATAGTAAATAAATAATTAATAAATAAGTAATAATATAACAATAGTTAATAAAGGTGCACGATAAAATAGAATTAATAAATATTGTAACTAACGAAATTGTTGTGGAAATGGCCAACCGGAACAATGTAGTTAGGCGAATAATAAATAAATAATAAATAAGTCAGTAGGACACGTCTATGATTATTAGAAAATAAGTTTATCGAAATAACGGATTATTGTTTACGTCTACGAATTTAGAAAATGCGTCACGAGTGTTTTACTTAAAAAATTTTTTTTGAATATAGAGAAGAATTGAATTTTTAAAATTACCATTAGGTAGTCAGATTTTTATAAATATGTAAATAGTTCATTTATAAATGTGATAGCTGGAGCCAAATCTCGAGTGAGATGGACGGCTAGGCAAGCAGCCGTTTTTAACAACCAATGCTTTTTCGAGTCTCAAGGAATTGTGAGATTCCATCGATTTTTGTATTCAGTTATCAAGCATTAAGTATAATAATAGGGATTATAGGCTTAAATAAAGTTAGGTAGATATACACATTTTAAATCATATATATATATATATATCCGTGTTTAAATAAGTAAAGTTTTAAATGTACTCACCACTGTAGGTATTTTATTCCATTGTTTATCCCATTGTTTATATCCATTAGTCCATTGTTTATATCCATTAGTTTGTTATTGTCACTTTAAAACATCACATTTACACTTCATTTTAATAAGTAAATAAAAGCCAGATTGAGTAGAACGTAATCAGGCAATAGCATTGACACTGAAATAGGGGTAACACTAGTGAATTATATAACACCACGCAAATGTATGTCACGAAACGAAAACTTTCTGAACGCCCGTTAGACATCAACAGGGGAAAAAGTACTCGAAAACAACCTGTGACGTCATAATATTGTAAAACACGAAATTTTGGCGAAATTATTAAAAATTTCGTAGTGCGTTTCGACATCAAGTGTACATGGAACCAAAGCGACGCGCAAATGGGAGTGCCAGCGTGGTTTTTTTTCACCTTGGGTCAATTTTGCTGACTTTGCAGTTGCCGCCCAGAAATTTTCCCAGTGTAGCAAATGCCCTAAAGAAGAATTTTATTCTTCCACAGTGAAAAATTCAGTGTTCAGTTTTTTTATTGAAAATAAAAGTGATGATATTTTGCGATTTATTTTAGTGCTACAATTCCACAATAAGTGAATATGTTTTAATTATTCGTAAAAAGTTTTATCTTTTTAGATTTGAAGTGTAAGACAACTGGAATGGACAAATGAAATCTGTTACTGATACTGTCAACAAATGTTTGAGTTGGCAAGTATGGACAACTAAGTAATGGAAAGTTCCAGTAATACGAAATCTAAGCTGAATTGCGGCGTTCTTCGCGATTAAGAGTACTTTTGCTTTTACATACATATTCTTTCTCACAGAGTACTCATGCTCATCTCATAATTCTAGTACATCTCACAAGATGTCGTGAGTGTACACTTTTGAATATAGAGATATTGATGTAGATGTTTCACGTTATTTTTTTTCACTAATTAATGGAGATGATTAAAAGATTAAATATATATATTATGTTAATGTTCAGGTGTAGGCAAACAGTTATTGATTTAATGATATTGATTTATGTAGATACATATGATTCACTTATTTATTTTCAAGTTTATGTTTATTTTCAGTGTTATTTATTTTCATATGTTGTATATATCTACAGGGAGTTCTGTAATATCACGACCTCTTACGAAATCTAAATTGGATAGCGTAGCTACCAAGGTGTTAAGGGGGGACATGTGGCAGTACCCGAATTTAATCAGAATTTCATGTATAATAATTTTATTTTTATTTACTTTATGGATATCAGGTTTTATAAAATAATGAGGTGAAGGTAAACAACTATTAAGAATCGAGATTAACGCAAGCTGATACAAATGTATTATTTAATTGTCAGCAAGATCTAGTAAACAAAAATGCACAATGGAGAGTCTGCGAATGCAGGAAGACAATGTATGTAATACGTTAACTCCTACATAAATGACATTCTGTAAATCATGAAGCGTAATTGTAATATGTTTGTGAACATTTCACACATTCACGGATATGAGGAAATTGCCTAGAATCGGGAAATCGGAGTGTGTCGAGTGTTGCAGTTTTTGAGTCTTGACACGAGGAAAGAATTTGTTTTTCCAAATGAAAGGAGGTCACACGTGCCTAGCAGCAGACGACGCCAGAGAATTCCAGAACGGAGGAGTTGAACAAAACCAAGAGACAGGAGGTCTTCTAGGGAGAGGCAGAGAACAAGGAGTTCGAGAGACAGAGATCCGAGTGTTCGACACATAGAGAACCAGGAGTTCTAGTGAAAGAGAAGTCATCGCGATCTGGATGGAAGCTTCAGCTTATAGAGAAGCTCCAGTATTTTATTAAAGAAGTTCGACGATTCATCTAGAGCATTGGGAGTGAGACTAGACTCAATGCTAAGTAGCAACGCCTGTCCATAGAAGTATCAACTTTGCGATACTGGATTCAACTCGTCAACACCGAGGTCTTCAGCGAACGTCATTTGGAAGAGAACTGAAAGGTATGTGTTTCTCCTATTCAGGATTCAATCGCTCAATGCTCGATAAGCGATACTCGTCTGGCAAAGTTTCCGAATATCCGTACTGAAATCACAACACCCACATTCATTACATTTTACTGAATACAAAATACAGTTGTTATCTAGTCATTGAAATTAATGTATTATTATTTGAACTCAATCCCCAATTGGTATGTGTTAAATTATAAACCTCTCGCATATGCATTGGAGAACTTGCCCACTCACTCTAGATGGTGAGTGGAAGGCGCTCAGCTCAATTCAATTTTGCATCCCCAAATTAGGCACGAATTGAGCCGGGTTGTTAATATATATATATATATATAATTATTACTACTATTATTATTTGTAAATATAAAATACCGTGGTATTCTAATGTGATTACTGATCTTCTTACAGAGAAGAAAGCTCGATCACTGGCTTTCCCCCGTGGTAAATCATTATGCTTATTTTTCATTCTAATTTTAAAATAGAAAACAATTGCAATGAAATATAGGACTCGGGTTTTAAAAAATCCACTTTCTCTTTCGAAAACTGTATCTAACCTTTAACTAAAAGGGAAGATCACTAAATAAGGAACAAATAAACAAATCTCCTATACTTTTAAAACACAAATGTAGGCAATTTGTATGTATGTTTGCTTTGTTGAATTTATTAAATGATATGTTAAAATTTCAAGTTACGAAATAGTCTGCAACAATAAAGAATCAATAATGGTCATGACAATGATAAATACGTTTTTCAACATTAAAAATGTTCAGAAAATTAATAGAGTATGAAACTTAAAATTGTAGAGTTATAGTAGAGGTTTATAGTAATGTGAAATACAAATATACATTTTCCCCTATGTCTTGCAATTTGGTTCCGTTAGAATTAATAATTTGTTTCGACTTCCTCGCGGCACACCGTTTGGGAAACGCTGGTGTAGAAGATAATTCGAGAATTTATAGTTTAGAATAACCTTTTCCTGGGAACTTTAGCTGTCTTGGTCAATCTCCAACACCAATTCCAGCGGATACTGGTCAACTACTAGAGATAACTTAGGTTTTGGTACAAGGTATTAATCAAAATTACTATTTTAGTCATGTTATGCCTAGGCAAGTTGAATTTCAGTTTCCAGAGAATAGTTCAGAATTGCCAACTCGTGATAGGCCAACGAACAATTATTAGCGCCTTTCTGATTACTATAAGAGAGTTTCTTTAGTTGAAAATTCGACTCCTATAGGCATGTTTCGGACGGGTAGGTCAATGCCTCATGATAATAGATATTTTGATAAATTGCCGAATAATTTTTAAAATTATGATAATCATACTCAGGCTAATATTGCAGTTGTTAGTACAATTCCGCATTATATTAGTAAATATTTTTTCCACAAATTTATTGAATGATTTGAATCAAAAATAAAAGGGTTTAAAGTCATTGATGGCAGAAATAGTTTTTTAGTTTTTGATGTTCTACTGATAACTGAGAAAGTAGTGGAGCAATTTTTTTGCCGAATGACAGTTGTCTATAGTACATTGTTAACACGTAGTGAAGGTGATTCCCAAGTGGAAGTACAATATGCCGTCAATAATAACTCTTCATGGGATTTATTTAAATGTAGAATACTTGATAGATTTGCGTCAAATACAGTAAACATTCCTTAGTATCTGAAAGATTATTCAGGAAACAAAAGTTAAATGAAGCCGTGGATCAGTTTGTTGGAGATTTATTATGCATCTCTTGTTTTGAGATTTAATTGTAGTGATTCCCAGCTTATTAACATCTTGTTAATGGGATGTATCCATCAGTTAGATATAGGATGTATCAGAAACCATTCACCTGGTTCAAGCGTTTCAACAGTTTTATCAGGCGAATGCTCAAAATATCAGGAAGACTCAGCGTCAGTACTATGTCAGTGCCGGATCTAGAAGTAAAAAGTTGGGGGGAGCAGTCAGAACCCAGACTATGATAAGTATATTATGAGATTGTTATAAATTTTCAAAACAAAAAGTGTAAATAATAGCTTCAATTATTATTGTTCCTCAGAAAAGAAGGGGGCCCTAGGCTTCTTGCTAGATCCGCCACTGCTATTAGTTGCATAACTCTACATACATCTCCAAGGCCATGCGTGCAGCCGAAATATTAAAAAAAAGAACATTCGAAAACATTGCGGTGGTAATCTATTGAAATCTGAGTTTACATTCATGAATATTTTTCCAATGGTTGTACCCACAGCTGCAAAAGAAGAAACTTAATTGTGACGAGAAAGGAGAAACTGCTTAGAATGAGTTTCTGAACAGCTTCTTACGCGAAGACACTGCAACACACTAAAGGATTAAGCTTATATCATTCAATACAACCAGTAAAATGCGGTGACTGTGAAAACAGATTTATCCCAAACTTCACGGAACGACTACGCTATTAGCTATGAGAAATTACAATTATAATTTAATTAATCAAATTATTTCAATAATTAGTTTGAATGGATTTTTGCTCCATCATTTTAGCCCCTGTTTATTTCTCCTCCATCTCTGCATATATTTTTCCGCTTGATGCTAATGAATGTCTTGTTCTATACTGTTTCTTTTCTGTGTGTGTGTGAAACTACCTTATTTTTGGATTGCACTTTTATTGAAAAAATTGTGAAAAACAAGGACATATATATAACTAATGCACGAAAAACATACAGTAAGAACAAATTTAATTAGACCATAATAAAAGTAAATACACAACAAGAAAACAGTTTAGACTAAAATTTCAGAGCCAAAACATCACAGGAAAATTTGAGAATATTCATATCAAATTCAGAACTTTATATTGCAAGGAAGCGATAAAAAAAAAAATAAGAAGAATCTAGCTTCGAAAGATGTTTAGTACAAAGAGCAGTATTTGTAAGTGGAACCCTTTTGCCCACAGTCTTCTAAAGGAACCAAATGAGAAAGTAGGAAAATGTGACATTGGTTTTTGAAATCAGGACATGAAATTGTTGGGAAATGCGTAAAAAAATAATCTAACATCGTACGAAAATCGAGTGGGAGCCAAAACTTGCTATATCTGCCGTTTTCAAATAAATGACATAAGTAAACTTACGTTGTGTGAACCGATTTCTTCCTATGTTCCATTGATTAATGCTAATAGCTATTCTTTCTGTGGCAAATAAAACAGCAGGAGTAGTAAGGGCCTGACTTGGCATAACTCTCGATTATCCAATTTTGGGTTCCCATGGACCATAGTGAATGAATCAGGGATGTTTTGCCAGGGATTGCGTCACCTATTGAAATTTTGCTTATGCTTATTCAGGGGCCGCACGCTGGTACAAATGAATCAGAGGTACCTTGGCCAGGCTATAACGTCATTAAATTGGGAGTATTGGATCAGAGGTCATGATGATTCTTTAAAATTACTAAACATATGGTCTTGATGGTTCATTACGTTATGAAATAGTACAGGTTTACGAATGCTTTTTTTTTTCGTTCCCTTTTATGGCATAAAATTTGGAGATTGTTATATCTTGGATGAGATGGACTAACATTGATGCAAATGAAATCTTTAGTTTTACGTCCCACGCTTATGCCAGTTAGGCTAAAGGAGACGGTGACGATGAGAAAGGAATGAAAGTGTGGGAGAAAATTGGAGTATTCCGAGCATAATGTTGCCCACCACAAAACTATTTTCGCGGTGTTTGAACTAGGGACCACATACAGCAGAGGTGAACGCTCTATCACTGAGCCATCGCACCTCTACTGGTATGAATGAATTAGAGGTAGTTGGTTCGAGCTAATATGTTCGTTTGACGTCACTGAACTGGAATTTTTAGCTTGGAGCTTATGATGGCTTGTTTCGTTCCCTTTTATGGGTATAAAATTACCAAAACAATGTTTGATCTCTTTCTTGATGACCTATTACATTATGAATTAGTAGACCCCAATAATAGTATAAATTAGTATTAGTATTAATATGAAACTCGAAAACTTTGGAGTTCCTTTGTGGCTAACCGGTTAGTGTATGCGCCTTTAACGTGGGAGACCAGAGTTCGATTCCCGGAAGGAGCTCATGCGGTTCGGATTTCACGTTAATTAGTAGGTTCTATTTTCGCTGCTGAACTTTGGGAGGAATACTTGATTTTTGGTTGTTATCCCTTTGATGAGATGGACTAACACTGGTGCAAATGAAATCTTTAGTTTTACGTCCCACGCTTATGCCGTTTAGGTGGTTACGATGAGAAATGAATAAATTGGTGGGAGAAAATTGGAGTATCCCGAGCATAATGTTGCCTACCACAAAACTATTTTTCGCGGTGTTTGAACCAGGGACCACATACAGCAGAGGTGAACGCTCTACCACTGAGCCACCGCACCTCTACTGGTATGAATGAATTAGAGGTAGTTGGTTCGAGCTAATATGTTCGTTTGACGTCACTGAACTGGAATTTTTAGCTTGGAGCTTATGATGGCTTGTTTCGTTCCCTTTTATGGGTATAAAATTACCAAAACAAGGTTTGATCTCTTTCTTCATGATCTATTACATTATGAATTAGTAGACCTCAGTAATAGTCTAAATTAGTATTAATATTAATATGAAACTCGAAAACTTGGAGTTCCTTCGTGACTAACCGGTTAGCGTATGCGTCTTTAACGTGGGAGACCAGGGTTCGATTCGCGGAAGGAGCTCATGCGGTTCGGATTTCACGTTAATTACTAGGTTCTATTTTTGCTGCTGAACGGGACGTTAAACTCAAAATCAACTTAACTCGAAAACTTTGGGAGGAATACTTGATTTTGATTAATGTATAGTTTTCATTCACGAAACTAATAGGACTCGAACCACGTTATTCAATTGTCAAAAAGTGTGTCCAGGAAAGCATACATTTATTGAGACGCATAAAAGAGGGGGAGGGGCGATCCCGGACCTCATTAATTTATATCGTATTCGTTTGTGGGTTAAATAAAACTGTTGGAAAGATTTAAAACGTTTCTTCGTGTATTGACTTATAATCATATGTTGAAAAAGGAAACGTCAGCTATATCGTGTTACCTATGCTTACGTATTCGTTCTCACAGTATCGTTGGCATTGTTTGTTCGAACAAATACGGTGTTTAATTGTCAAATAGTGTGTAATGGTTTACTTTGAAAAATATATTCATTCTTTGAGAAGGAGAAAAGGGATGAGATGAGGTTATTTTGGACCTAGTTAGTACCTATCGTTTTCGTCTGTGACGTCACATTTACTTTTTCGCTTAAATCTGATTGGTTCATTGTAATAACGATTAATCTACTTATGTAACGAGATAACATTGAGGAGTTATTTCTTATGACAAAACAAGAACATATATATGTAATGGTTTACTTTGAAAGAATATATTCATTCCTAGAGAAGGTAAAAGAGGGAAGTGATGAGCTGACTTCGAACCTAGTTACTACTTTTCGTTTCTGTTCGTGGATAAATAATAATGACGTTACATTTACTCTTTGCTTAAATCTGATTAGTTCATTGTAATAACTCTTACAAAACATTGTTATTGGTTTGAACGATTTAAACGTTCAGCGTTTGTGTTTAGTTTAATTAGTAAGGGCTCAGCTGATGGAAAACTGTTCCGACAGTACTTGTTATATGCTTGTTATATGTTGTTTAGGTTCATGATTAAAATGTTCTCAATATTGTGTAATATTTCTAAGCTTGATTGGTTCTTTATTACAGTATATGGATGCGTATATGTTTTTATAGAGCAAGGGTACATGGACGAACGTGATTGGTACCAACTTTTTGTGGGTTAATTTGGCAGAACCAAAGTCATGGTCCCCAGAACTAATGTTAGTATTTGATCACCTAAAATTGCTAAAGATATAATTTGGGAAGGTGTCTAGCCTCATGTATTCTCTTTATTACGTTATAGCCATGCACGGTCTATATTTAGTCTCCGAAGGTCATGAGTTTGGTTCTCGATGAGAGTTTATATGACTTTGATATTAACTTAAATTCTTGTGCTGTTTAGGATTTATGCTCTACATAGGCGTTGTCTGAGCTCTTCAAAGTAGAGTTTGCTGTTACTTTATTTACATATAATGAGGATATGCTTACCTAAATGCACTCCTCTTAAGCTTTTTGATAAGAGAGAACCACGATACTTTAAGGTCACCTTCTTGGTCCTGGTGTTAGTTCGTGTAATTTATATCTTAAATAAAATTGACTGTTTAGTTTAAATCATCATTTCAAAAATATTTTAGTATGTGCCAAAAATTTTCAGTGAATGCAAAGAGGGAATCGTTTCACGGTTAACCGCCAAACGTTATCCGGTTTTAACTATTCGATTAACAAATAAACGGTTTTTAACTATTCGATTAAATGTTGAGTCCACTAATTTCCAGTTATTACAAAAGTTCAAGTGAAAATTTGAAACAAAAATTTTTCGAACTCAAATTTTTCAAATCAAAAATATTCAAACTGAAATTTTCGAATTAAAAACATCAAACTAAACTTTTCGAACAAAAAATTTGAAATCAGTATTTTCGAATTATAAACATCGAACCAAAACTTTCGAACGAAAATTTGAAATAAAAATTTTTCGAATTCAACTTTTCAAACCAATTTTAGAACTAGAAAGTCGAAACTAAAATTTTCGAACAAAAAAATTGAAATAAATCTTTTCGAATTCAATTTTTTCAAACCACACAATTTCACACTGAAATTTTTGAACTAGAAATTTTAAATTAAAATTTTCGAAAAAATGAAATCAAAATTTTCGAACCAAAACATTTCAGTCCAAATTTTGCACTAGAAATTTGAAATTAAAATTTTCGAATTAAAAAATTTTTATAACGAAATTTTCAAATCAAATTTTTTGGACCTAAAATTTCAAACCAAAATTGTCGAACTGAAAGTTAAAGTTTCGAACAAAAGAAATAATTCGAAATTTTCAAACAAACTTCTTGAAAATATTTAACCATAGCCGTTTACTGATTTTAAAATTTAAATTATCGTGAAGAAATATTTGGGACTAAGTTTTTAAGATGATGAACCGTTTGGTAAGCCATAGCCAGACCGAGACATTGATATTGCTTGAAATGAAGTGTAATCAAGCTTTATTTCATCAGACAGTCCTAACTTACGATCCGTTTTAGTGCATTTTTGTTTCAGATCAACGGCCAGCCATAACCGGACATTTTTTTTCGTATCATCATGAAAGCATGCAAAGCTTCTTCTTGTCATAGCCGCTACGCTACGTAAAAACCCGAATCCCTACCACAGAACAAACATAAACGCATATTTCAAGACCTTGAATCGAACCTGGGACCATTTTAAGAGAAGGTTACTTACCACGACGATTCCCATCTGATGAGATCAAGAAACCTTAAAATCAATCACGCTTGGTACCCCTTATAACAAAACAAAACAAAATGCTAAGATGTACAAATTCTTTCAGGTGACAATTATCTACCGCTCTCTCTCTCCCTGTCTCTCTCCTGTAATAACAAATTACAACTCAAGATAGGTTGAATGGTTGGATTTCGTAATGAAAACAAATGCGATTTCCTGTGGCAAGGTCGGTTAAGATGATTTCTGCAAGTGTCAGCATCAGCTGTACGATAACGTTTCATGGGAAGACTGACGAATGAAGTTTACGCACTGTTGTGAAATAGTAGACACTTATCGAGAACGGCACAACACTGGTGAGGGAAGAAATCAAACTAACATCACAAACACGTTTTCAAGAAATCCTATTGCAGAACAGGAAGCAAACTGAGCTTTGAATGATGTTGCAAAACAAAAACTTCAAATGCTGCATTCTTTACCTGTGACGAAACTGAGATTTCAAATGCAAAATTAAGCTTTCTTTAAATTGAAAGTCGATCAGTTTACAGTATAATATTGTTTGTAACCTTCTCTTAAAATGGTCCCAGGTTCGACTCAAGGCCTTGAAAATATGCGTTTATGTTTCCTCTGTGGTAGGGATTCGAGTTTGTCGTAGCGTAGCGGCTATGACCAGAAGAAACTTTGCGTGCTTTCATAATGATACGAAAAAAAAGTCCGGTTATGGCTGTCCGTTGATCTGAAACAAAAATGCACTAAAACGGATCGTAAGTTAGGACTGTCTGATGAAATAAAACTTGATTAAACTTCATTTCAAGCAATATCAATGTCTCGGTCTGGCTATGGCTTACCAAACGGTTCATCTCTCAAAACTTAGTCCCAAATATTTCTTCACGATAATTTAAATCTTAAATCAGTAAACAGCTATGGTTAAATACTTTCAAGAAGTTTCTTTTGAAAATTTCGAATTATTTCTTTTGTTCGAAACTTTAACTTTCAGTTCGACAATTTTGGTTTGAAATTTTAGGTCCAAAAATTTAGATTTTAAAATTTCATTATAAAAATTTTTTAATTCGAAAATTTTAGTTTCCACTTTCTAGTTCTAAAATTTGGATTGAAATGTTTTGGTTCGAAAATTTTGATTCCATTCTTCGAAAAATTTTAGCTTAAAATTTCTGGTTCAAAAATTTCAGTGTGAAACTGTTTGGTTTCAAAAATTTGAATTCGAAAATTTTAGTTTCAACTTTCTAGTTCAAGAATTTGAACTGAAATGTTTTGGTTCGAAAATTTTGATTTCATTTTTCGAAAATCTTAATTTAAAATTTCTAGTTTAAAAATTTCAGTGTGAAATTGTGTGGCTTGAAAAATTTTGAATTCGAAAAGTTTTATTTCAATTTTTTTTATTCGAAAATTTTAGTTTCGACTTTCTAGTTCTAAAAATTGGTTTAAAAAGTTGAAGTCGAAAAGTTTTATTTCAAATTTTTGTTCGAAAGTTTTGGTTCGATGTTTATAATTCGAAAATTTCAGTTTGATTTCTTTTGTTTGAAAATTTGAATTCGAAAATATTGATTTAAACTTTTTTGTTCGAAAAGTTTAGTTTGATGTTTCTAATTCGAAAATTTCAGTTTGAATATTTTTGATTTGAAAAATTTGAGTTCGAAAAATTTTTGTTTCAAATTTTCACTTGAACTTTTGTAATAACTGGAAATTAGTGGACTCAACATTTAATCGAATAGTTAAAAACCGTTTATTTGTTAATCGAATAGTTAAAACCGGATAACGTTTGGCGGTTAACCGTGAAACGATTCCCTCTTTGCATTCACTGAAAATTTTGGCACATACTAAAATATTTTTGAAATGATGATTTAAACTAAACAGTCAATTTTATTTAAGATATAAATTACACGAACTAACACCAGGACCAAGAAGGTGACCTTAAAGTATCGTGGTTCTCTCATCAAAAAGCTTAAGAGCAGTGCAATTAGGTATGCATATCCTCATTATATGTAAATAAAGTAACAGCAAACTCTACTTTGAAGAGCTCAGACAACGTCTATGTAGAGCATAAATCCTAAACAGCACAAGAATTTAAGTTAATATCAAAGTCATATAAACTCTCATCGAGAATCAAACTCATGACCTTCGGAGACTAAATATAGACCGTGCATGGCTATAACGTAATAAAGAGAATACATGAGGCTAGACACCTTCCCAAATTATATCTTTAGCAATTTTAGGTGATCAAATACTAACATTAGTTCTGGGGACCATGACTTTGGTTCTGCCAAATTAACCCACAAAAAGTTGGTACCAATCACGTTCGTCCATGTACCCTTGCTCTATAAAAACATATACGCATCCATATACTGTAATAAAGAACCAATCAAGCTTAGAAATATTACACAATATTGAGAACATTTTAATCATGAACCTAAACAACATATAACAAGCATATAACAAGTACTGTCGGAACAGTTTTCCATCAGCTAAGCCCTTACTAATTAAACTAAACACAAACGCTGAACGTTTAATTCATTCAAACCAATAACAATGTTTTGTAAGAGTTATTACAATGAACTAATCAGATTTAAGCAAAGAGTAAATGTAACGTCATTATTATTTATCCACGCGCTTATTTCTGATGTGTGAGGTCTCTGCTTCAATCCGCAAGCAAGTAAGTTTATGATGTTTTCTCATTTCATCATTTCTCATTATCACCGTTTCGCTTAGCCGCGAGGAGACGTTAAAATTTCCTAACACTAGCACCAAGAATCAAACTCGGGACCATTGCATAGTAATCAACAAACTAAAACTTCTCAATGGGGCACGGTCGCAAAGCGTTTGTCTCTAATGTGTGAGGTCCCTGCTTCAATCCTCAGTCAAGGAAGTTAATGTTTCGTCCTATCATTTCTCATCACCATCGTTTTCGCTGGGGACGTTAAATTCAACATTTCCTAAACCAGCACCAAGAATCGAACTCGGGACGATTGCAAGGTATCCATGTTCACCCCTGAAGCGGAACAAAATGGATCACAAAGTACTTATCAAATTTAAGGAAATAATTTTAAATACGCCTCCATATAACGTAATAAGGCTCCAAAGGGAACGATGACTCCCAAAAAGTAAACCATTGTACTCTATTATATAACGAAAATGTCTCGTGAAAGATAATAGGATAAGTTAAAAAAGAACTTCCGAAATTGATATTTTCATTCCTTCCCCCCCCCCCAACTCCTGATGTAAATCAATGTGATCTTATGTGTTCTGAGTGACCCCTGCCCCTGAGTAAACATAAGCAAAAGTTTCAATAGGTAATGCAATCCCGGGTCAAAACATCTCTAACTCATTCGCTATGGTCCATGTGGGGGTCCCAAAAGTGAAATAGGGTCACCCCGACGTCAAACAAACACATTAACTCGCACCAGCGTTCACCTCTGCTGTATGGGGTCCCTGGTTCAAACCTCGCGAAAATAGTTTTGTGTTGGGCAACATTATGCTCCAGTTTCCTCCCACACTTTCATTTCTTTCTCATCGTCACCGTCTCCTTTAGCCTAACCGGCATAATCGTGGGACGTAAAACTAAAGATTTCATTTGCACCAGTGTTAGTCCATCTCATCAAAGGGATAACAATCCGAACCGCATGAGCTTCTTCCGGGAATCAAACCCTGGTCTCCCACGTTAAAGACGCATACGCTAACCGGTTAGCCACAAAGGAACTCCAAAGTTTTCGAGTTTCATATTAATACTAATACTAATTTATACTATTACTGGGGTCTACTAATTCATAATGTAATAGGTCATCAAGAAAGAGATCAAACCTGGTTTTGGTAATTTTATACCCATAAAAGGGAACGAAACAAGCCATCATAAGCTCCAGGCTAAAAAATCCTAGTTCAGTGACGTCAAACGAACATATTAGCTCGAACCAACTACCTCTAATTCATTCATATCAGTAGAGGTGCGGTGGCTCAGTGGTAGAGCGTTCACCTCTGCTGTATGTGGTCCCTGGTCAAACTCCACGAAATAGTTTTGTGGTGGACAACATTATGCTTCAATTTTCTCCCACACTTTCATTCATTTATCATAGTCACCGTCTCCTTTAGCCTAACTGGCATAAGCGTGGGACGTAAAACTAAAGATTTCATTTGCATCCGTGTTAGTCCATAGGATAACAATCTCCAAATTTTATGCCATAAAAGGGAGCGAAAAATAAAAGGCATTCGTAAACCACCGAAGGAATCTTAGCAGATGTCTGCAAACTTTTCTAACCAATAAATTCAGGGTTGACAGTACACAAAAACAAATCTATATATATAAAAGAGAACGTACAAATCCTTTGTTCCCTCATCACGCTAATACGGCTGAACCAATTTCTTTTATTTTTGGGGGGTTATTAGGATTTGGACCCTAGATGGTTTTTATCATATCACTTTAATTTTTAATTACCAGTGTCTTGAGATAATTGACCATTCAAGTGTCCATAACGTACAAATCCTTTGTTAGATCATCATAGGTAAAAATAAACGTATTTATATGCAACCCGCATGACCGTGTCACTCGGCGGGTTAACATAAATGACAGGCGCTATAATGTTAACATTTACTGCAATCACTTGAAAGCGAAAAAGTAAAAATTATCTAAGTAACAAAGTTTATTGCGTTCCGGGGTGACCGCAGCGAAGCGGGGCGGGTTAACATAAATGACAGGCGATATAATGTTAACATTTAATGCAATCTTCTATGGTTTTTATCATATCACTTGAAAGCGAAAAAGTAAAAAATTATCTAAGTAACAACGTTTATTGCGTTCCGGGGTGACCGCAGCGAAGCGGGGTGAACGCTGCTAGTCGTACATAAAAATGTATTCAATCATGGACGGTGCCTTTCTGCTTTCACATAAAATCATTAAGCGGCTCATTTCATTGACAGATAATAAGTCTATCAGATACAGGACAATAGCGTAGGCTCTAATGAACTAAGAGTTCAAAAGTATTAAGAAATTATATATAACAAAAACGATTCTCTTAACGGAACTATTGACTCATTTAGGGTAAATAGCTGAAAAGCCTAGTAAATAGACAAAACTAAAATTCTTTCGCCAATCTGGGTATCAATGTGCGTTTGAAAGCATAACACGTAGAATAGATCATACTTCTAGATAATAGAAAAGCAGATACGTATTATTATTTTTTCGTCAATCTATTTTTATATCTCCATAGCGCCCTCTCCGAATTAAAAGACTTACTTCAAACAAAAACCACTTATCTGTCGCATGTATGAGTATCAATGTGCGCTCGATAGTACATCAAGTAGAAAGGGTCAGAACATTGGAGCCATAATTTACATACTTATTAATATTTCTTCGTGAATCTCATTCTTTATCTCCGGTGGCCCCCCTTCGAATTAAGAACTAATAGACTTATTTCAAGGACAGAGCGCATATCTGCCATATATATGAGTATCAAAGTGCGCTCGATAGTGCATCACGTAGAAAGAGTCATAGAATCGTAGCAATAATTTACATATATTTATTAACATTTCTTCGTGAATCTCATTCCATATCTCCGGTGACCCCAGTTTGACTTATAAAGCAAATGGCGTATTTCAAGGAGAGAGCGCATATCTACCGTATATATGAGTATCAAAGTGCGCTCGATACTGCATCAGGTAGAAAGAGTCATAGAATCATTGCCATAATTTACATAAAGTTATTAACATTTCTTCGTGAATCTCATTCTATATCTCCAGTGACCCTCCTTTTAATTAAAATGTAAACGGCGTATTTCAAGGGCAGACCATTTATCTACCACATATATGAGTATCAAAGTGCGCTCGATAGTGCTTCAGGTAGAAAGAGTCATAAAGTCGTAGTCATGATTTACATATATTTGTTAATATTTTTTCGTGAATCTCATTCTATATCTCCGGTGACCCTCCTTATAATTAAAAAGTAAACGGCGTATTTGAAAGACAGAGCGCATATGTGCCACATATATGAGTATCAAGTGCGCTCGATATTGCATCAGATAGAAAGAGTCATAGAATCGTACCCATAATTTACATAAGGTTATTAACATTTCTTCGTGAATCTCATTCTATATCTCCGATGACCCCCCTTTTAATTAAATAGTAAACGACGTATTTGAAAGACAGAGCGCATATCTATCACATATATGAGTATCAAAGTGCGCTCGATAGTGCATCAAGTAGAAAAAGTCATAAAATCGTAGCCATAATTTACATATATTTATTAACATTTCTTCGTGAATCTCATTCTATATCTCCGGTGACCCACCTTTGAATTAAAAAGTAAACGGCATATTTCAAGCACAGAGCCCATATCTACTATATATTTATGTATAAAAGTGCGCTCGATAGTGCATCAGGTAGAAAGAGTCATAGACTCGCAGCCATAATTTACATAAAGTTATTAACATTTCTTCATGAATCTTATTCTATATCTCCAGTGACCCCCCTTCGAATTAAGAATTAATAAACTTATTACAAGGACAGAGCGCATATCTACCATATATATGTGTATCAAAGTGCGCTCGATAATGCATCACGTAGAAAGAGTCATAGAATCGTAGCCATAATTTACATATATTTATTAACATTTCTTCGTGAATCTCATTCTACATCTCCAGTGACCCCCGTTTGACTTATAAAGAAAACGGCGTATTTCAAGGAGAGAGCACATATCTACCGTATATATGAGTATCAAAGTGCGTTCGATAGTGCATCAAGTAGAAAGACATAGAATCGTAGCCATAATTTAAATATATTTATTAACATTTCTTCGTGAATCTCATTCTATATCTCCGGTGACCCCCTTTTGAATAAAAAAGCAAACGGCGTATTTCGAGGAGAGAGCGCATATATACCTTTTATATAAGTATAAAAGTGCGCTCGATAGTGCATCAGGTAGAAAGAGTCATAGAATCGTAGCCATAATTTACATATATTTATTAACATTTCTTCGTGAATCTCATTCTATATCTCCGGTGACCCCCCTTTTAATTAAAAAGTAAACGGTGTATTTGAAAGACAGAGCTCATATCTACCACATATATGAGTATCAAAGTGCGCTCGATATTGCATCAGATAGAAAGAGTCATAGAATCGTAGCCATAATTTAGATAAAGTTATTAACATTTCTGCGTGAATCTTATTCTATAACTCCGGTGACCCCTATTCGAATTAGGAATTAATAAACTTATTACAAGGACAGAGCGCATATCTACCATATATATGAGTATCAAAGTGCGCTCGATAGTGCATCAGGTAGAAAAAGTTATAAAATCGTTGCCATAATTTACATTAAGTAATTAACATTTCTTCGTGAATCTCATTCTATATCTCCGGTGACCCCACTTTTAATTAAAAAGTAAACGGCATATTTCAAGGAGAGACCGTTTATCTTCCACATATATGACTATCAAAGTGCGCTCGATAGTGCATCAGGTAGAAAAAGTCATATAATCGTAGCCAAAATTTACATATATTTATTAACATTTCTTCATGAATCTTATTCTATATCTCCAGTGACCTCCCTTCGAATTAAGAATTAATAAACTTATTACAAGGACAGAGCGCATATATACCACACATATATGAGTATCAACGTGCGCTCGATAGTGCATCACGTAGAAAGAGTCATAGAATCGTAGCCATAATTTACATATATTTATTAACATTTCTTCGTGAATCTCATTCTATATCTCCGATGACCCCCGTTTGAATTAAAAAGTAAACGGCATATTTCAAGGACAGAGCGTTTATCTACCACATATATGAGTATCAAAGTGCGCTCGATAGTGCTTCAGGTAGAAAGAGTCGGAATCGTAGCTATAATTTACATATATCTATTAACATTTCTTCGTGAATCTCATTCTATATCTCCAGTGACCCCCTTTTGAATAAAAAAGCAAACGGCGTATTTCGAGGAGAGAGCGCATATCTACCTTTTATATAAGTATCAAAGTGCGCTCGATAGTGCATCAGGTAGAAAGAGTCATAGAATCGTAGCCATAATTTACCTATATTTATTAACATTTCTTCGTGAATCTCATTCTATATCTCCGGTGACCCCCTTTGAATTAAAAAGCAAACGGCGTATTTCGAGAAGAGAGCGCATATCTACCGTATATATATAAGTATCAAAGTGCGCTCGATAGTGCATCAGGTAGAAAGAGTCATAGAAACGTAGCCATAATTTACCTATATTTATTAACATTTCTACGTGAATCTTATTCTATATCTCCGGTGACCCCCATTCGAATTAAGAATTAATATACTTATTACAAGGACAGAGCGCATATCTACCATATATATGAGTATCAAAGTGCGCTCGATAGTGCATCACGTAGAAAGAGTCATAGAATTATTGCCATAAATACATAAAGTTATTAACATTTCTTCGTGAATCTCATTCTATATCTCCGGTGACCCCCTTTTTAATTAAAATGTAAAGGGCGTATTTCGAGGACAGACCATTTGTCTACCACATATATGAGTATCAAAGTGCGCTCGATAGTGCTTCAGGTAGAAAGAGTCATAGAATCGTACTCATAATTTACATTCATTTGTTAATATTTCTTCGTGAATCTCATTCTATATCTCCGGTGACCCCCTTTTAATTAAAAAGTAAACAGCGTATTTGAAAGACAGAGCGCATATGTGCGACATATATGAGTATCAAAGTGCGCTCGATATTGCATCAGATAGAAAGAGTCATAGAATTGGACCCATAATTTACATAAGGTTATTAACATTTCTTCGTGAATCTCATTCTATATCTCCGGTGACCCCCGTTTTAATTAAATAGTAAACGACGTATTTGAAAGACAGAGCGCATATCTATCACATATATGAGTATCAAAGTGCGCTCGATAGTGCATCAAGTAGAAAGGGTCATAGAATCGTAGCCATAATTTACATATATTTATTAACATTTTTTCGTGAATCTCATTCTATATCTCCGGTGACCCACCTTTGAATTAAAAAGTAAACGGCATATTTCAAGCACAGAGCCCATATCTTCTATATATTTATGTATAAAAGTGCGCTAGATAGTGCATCAGGTAGAAAGAGTCATAGACTCGTAGCCATAATTTACATATATTTATTAATATTTCTTCGTGAATCTCATTCTATATCTCTGGTGATCCCCCTTTTAATTAAATAGTAAACGGCGTATTTGAAAGACAGAGCGCATATCTACTACATATATGAGTATCAAAGTGCGCTCAATAGTGCATCAGGTAGAAAGGGTCATAGAATCGTAGCCATAATTTACATATACAGTGAAACCTATCAACTTGGCCACCTCTCTAAGTTGGCCACCTGCTTATCTTGGCCTAGTTCGTCTTGAACCTGCATTTTTCCATAAGACATTCGTTACTTACTACTCTATAAGTTGGCCACCTGTCTATCTTGGAAGTTGGCCACACTGAAGCAATGTTTACCCTATGATGATAATGATAAATTTACCTGCGTATCTTGGCCACGAAAAATACAGTTTAGTTATTTTTCTTAACTCTTTCGAATTCCTATATGAGAGGCAGATGTTCTGTATTTGTGACTGGACACAAAGCAGCATAGATTCGCACGATTCGTTCTTGGAGGTCAATGGCCAGAACACTACCCTCATAAAAGGGTGGTGAAGGAAGATGTGAATAAGAAAAATCACGTACAGGAATTCAGGAAATGGTTGTACGTATTTGTTTACCCTGTCTGTTTTGGTAAAACCATTAGCTATATCGGCTTCTTTCATCAGTGGGAAGCTTTAGTAATTCCGGAAAATTCTCAAGGTTGAAGCTCAATTGTCATTTATTGGCACCTGACTGCATGTCAAAAGACAGCGGAGGTTTTGAGACATGAATTCCCTCAAGATTTTCTCAAAACATCTTTCGCTCCGAGGGAAACACTTTTAGCTCATTAACAGGAGGTAGTTAACTACAATATTAGAATGTGCATATCTACCAAAAAGAATAAAGCAAATATGTCTAGAATGAACCACCATTCAGTAACAACTGAAAAGAAGTCATATAAATTACATATGAATTTCTCAATTTATAACTTAGCTTTTCTTGCTTTCAATCTGAATAACTCAGTGTGCTATAATATCAATTTCAATAAACTGCGTACATACACTTCTATTTCATGTTTGTTTGTGTTATTGTGTTTTCAATCCGAATAATCCAATGTACTAGACTAGTTTTCAGGAAGAGAAAGGTATGCATATATATTAAACATAGTACTATTAAGAGCTACTGTATTAAACTATATTAAACATACTACCAATCCTGGGGGGGACCAAGGGGGCCCGGGCCCCCAAAGCTCATGTGGCCCTAGTTTATTTATGAGTATACAATATTCACATATATACCTTCTGCATGTGAATGGGCCCCCCAAATTTACAGTCTAGTACTGTATATTTTTATAATTACTCTATATACATTATTTATAAGTAGCTGTCGTGCCACTGCTTACTAAAAGTTTACAATCAAGTAATACTAGAAATCCTATTCTAAAAATACACAAATCACACTTATTTTCTGTAAGTTGGCCACCTGTCTAAGTTGGCCACTTTTCGATGGAACCAATGGTGGCCAACATAGACAGGTTTCACTGATTAATATTTCTTCGTGAATCTCATTCTATATCTCCGGTGACCCCCCTTTTAATTAAATAGTAAACGACGTATTTGAAAGACAGAGCGCATATCTATCACATATATGAGTATCAAAGTGCGCTCGATAGTGCATCAAGTAGAAAGAGTCATAGAATCGTAGCCATAATTTACAAAAAGTTATTAACATTTCTTCGTGAATCTCATTCTATATCTCCGGTGACCCCCATTCGAATTAAGAATTAATAAACTTATTACAAGGACAGAGCGCATATCTAGCATATATATGAGTATCAAAGTGCGCTCGACAGTGCATCATGTAGAAAGAGTCATAGAATCGTAGCCCTAATATACATATATTTATTAACATTTCTTCGTGAATCTCATTCTATATCTCCGGTGACCCCCAATTCGAATTAAGAATTAATAAACTTATTACAAGGACAGAGCGCATATATACCATATATATGAGTATCAAGGTGCGCTCGATTGTCCATCAAGTAGAAAGGGTCATAGAATCGTAGACATAATTTACATATATTTATTAACATTTCTTCGTGAATCTCATTCTATATCTCCGGTGACCACTCTTTAAATTAAAAATTAAACGGCGTATTTCAAGGACAGAGCCCATATCTACCATATATATGTGTATAAACGTGCGCTCGATAGGGCATCAGGTAGAAAGGGTCATAGAATCGTAGCCATAATTTACACATATTTATTAAGATTTTTTCGTGAATCCAATTCTATATCTTCAGTGACCCCCTCACATTTAAGAACTACATGACTTATTTTAGAGACAGAGCACATGTCTATGACATATATGAGTATCAAGGTGCATCCGAAAGTGCATCAGATAGAAAAAGTATGGAATCGTAGTCATAATTTGCGTATATGTATTAAGATTTCTTCGTGAATCTAGTTCTATTAGTTTAGTTCTTTTCGCAGTCGATTCTCCTCTCACTTTCTTCATTCCACCATTTTATTCATTTCTCATCATCTTCGTTTCCTTTAGTGTAACCCGCATAAGCGTGAAGATTTCATTACATTTTTACGTTTCGACCTACTCCAGAAGTAATGATTCATTCATTCAAATCGAGGCCTATTGTTTCACAATGTTGAATTATTCCAAATTCCTTGGTTTTCCAACTTGATTCTTTTCTACACTCAATGATTTGTTCTCCTCTGCACAGAACCCATTGATGTCAATAAATTGGATAAATCTGAGTTTCCGTATGGTTCTCCAGTGTGAGTCTTCCTTCTATTTAAAGTAGTGAAACTACAATCAGTAAAGAAGTTATTGCAAGTTTTTTTCCGGTTGGGAGGGAGGTGGAAAGAATTAGAAACGAACGAAGGAAGCGTACAAGGAGAGATTGTCATATTTGGAGACATGTGTAGAAGATTCGTTTTTTCCTGAGGTGGCTTGTGAAAGAAATCACATTGGTAAAAATTGAAGTTCTCTCGATTAAATCTAAAAGTAGAAAACTTTCTTAATGTGTTAATTGTTGTATACAACAATTAAAACGTGTAATATTTATTTCCTTATCTTGAAGGGAGGAAACTGATTTTCACCAGTGTAACTTCATTGTTTTTGCATAAAATAAGAACGAAGTTGATAGTGTTTGTTCCTTTTAGGTGGATATTCTGTTTATAAAACTTGTTACTTGAAATATACGTTGAATCTGTTTGTTTTACGTGACTGAAAATATAATAAAAGTAAATCGTGTAGCTTTCTGTCATTTTCATTCCTAATGTTATTCATTTATAAATACCAGCAACTACAAAATAAATCCCAATCTTAAATCCTTTTGATTATCATGGACTCACACCACGTCTCATATAGGCCCGCTGCTGAACGGGACGTTAAACTCAAAATCAACTCAACAATTTCTTTATTTTATGTTGCCTATATTTTCCAATTTAAACAGACAGATGCAGGATTAAGATCCCAGACGTTAATGTTACGCACAAATATTACTGTATTTTTGAAAACCATTGTTAATTGTTATATAGAATCTGAGCACATACAAAGTGCATGGATTAAAAGGGCGGACCTTCGAAACCCTAGTATCTTTTTGCTTCTAAAACAAATGTATTTTGGGGAGAGGGCACAAGCATTCCTACTGTCCATAAATCTCCTGACACAAGAGATAGACTTTTCAAAACGAGAGACTTTTAAGTAGACTAATATGTCAGACTAATTCTTTAAAGATATACTTTTGAAGATTTTGAGATTTTGAAATATTAGATTCCACAAAAATTGTAATTTTAAATCCATTATTACTCTTTTAACAGCAGTTCCAATTAATATGGATGAAGCCAGGGTCATACTGCAACCCAGAGACCCACCGGGAGGTACTTTCTAAGGAGCCTATGCACATGTATGTACTGCTCCTCCCCAACATATACGTACTGCATACTACTAATAAAAAATCTGATTTTCACGAAGCTTTGCATCCCTTGTAAACAAAGCAGACTGCAGTGCAGAAATGTTGCCAACTAATTAAACAAAAAATGTTATAGGCGTATGCAATTTTGTGCTAAGAAATGAATAAACAAACTGAAGGGGAAAACAATGAGATTAAGAATAAAATGGCATGGGCTTGTGATAGGAGAATCAGGAACCATTTTCTCTCGTTTCCAGTGGCGTACACACTGCTCTCTTGGATCTTTGAACTACTATGTAAACGCAGACACGCACCAGGAGGAAGAAGGGCAGAACGTTGAATTTCTTCTACCAGTGTAAATTACAACTAAAACTTACTATCCCCACTCCTAACGTTTCCTTTAGCTGAGAATCTACCTAAAAAGTTAGGATTCAGAGCCACCTTTACATGATGACTTAGTGTTCCTACTAGCAGATCTATTGTTGGATGGATGAATTAAAGTTTATCATCCCCTTCAACAACAAGGTTCTATGAGATTTGGACCTACAGCCGAACGAGTGATCCGAATTACATGAATTTCTTCCGGAAATCGAACACGGGTCTCCCGCCCGAGGACGAGTACGCGGATCATATAGCCACAAAGGAGTTAATTATCAGATCTAGAAACATGTGCAGTTGTACTCACGACTTCTATTCAAAATTGAGCTCTTGTGGGGCTGCGGTGGCTCAGTGGTAGAGCGTTCACCTCTGGCACATGGGATTCCTGGTTCGATCCCAGCTCGTGTCAAGTGAACCTTGTGGTGGACAAACACCAGTGCGTGGATTTCCTCTGGATCCTTCAGTTTCTTCCCACTTTCTTTATTCCACCATATCATTCATGTTTTCATCATCACCGTCTCCTTTAGCCTAGCCTGCATAATCGTCGGACGTAAAACTCAAAAGATTTCATTTCATTACATTTCAAAATTGAGCTCCTTGCACGTTTCCATTATAGGCGAGCGAGTGTTTGGAACCAACAATTGTTCATTCTGCAAGAACTTGAAAACTACTGAGTTTACTTATTTATTGAATAGAGAATTTATTATTTTATTTCCTTTGTTATATGTAATAAATACCTATGAAATATATTTGGAATCCTCGTGACTTATCTTTTCATTTGATATCTAACAGAAAAGTTACGCCATAAACTAATATCAGTCATGAGAGTATGAAGACTCTATCGACATCTTATTCAACAAATTCCAATAAACTTTTTAGATTCTACAAAGGAATAAAGACATATTATTTAAGTTGCACATAGTACCTCCTCTCAATTTCACTGCCGACAGAAAAATATGACTCAAAAGTTATGAACATTCCTATACAATATTATAAAAATTCTTAAATGTTGAAGATTCCTTTGTACATTATTTCATTTCTGGCACCGAATATTCGGTTTTTGCATCTTTTAAATGGTTATTTATTCTGATCGCATTTTAAAAAGGCGATATACAAATTATAACTGAAAAAATTAGCCTCATATTACTTCGTAGTGAATCACTAAAACAGGTTTTATCCTCTAACTTCTCTCTATCCCCCACTCTCTCTCTCTCTCTTTCTTTTTTTAATTGACTATTTCCTCATCTCTAATGAAAGGTCAAACAAAGATCTGAATATAAGGAACTTATTACCTTCAATAAGAACAGCGAGTTCACTTGATTTCTCTTCTTCATTTTCTTAGCTCATTTTCATGAAATGACAACTGTTTGACAACCATTCTTTATGAAAATATGAAAAATAACCATGAGTTAGCAACATTGAAACTGAGACTAATAACAGTTTATTCTTCCATGAGCAAATAGTACAAAACAAATGCAATGTATTATGGTAATTAATGTATTGTTAAGGGACAGTGAGAACATTTAGGATCCGACTCAAAGTATGTATTTATATGGGATCGAAATCTTGAACCAAAATCGAATTTGTAAGAGAAAACTGTTACAACAAATGACAAAACACACTAAGTGCGCGCCACAATTTAAAGATGTCGCCCAAGAAAGCCAGCAGGTTACCTGCTGCTCCGAGTTATTCTGTTAAACATGAACAAGGCAAACCCGTAAGTATAGAAGAAAAGCAAATACTTGATCAAACGATATCAACGTTGTTTAATTCACTTGAAGAAAATTAAGACCTATAATAGCTAATTTTCATGTTCTCATAGAATATTTATTTACTTACTTTCTAGTACTAAAGTTAGTATTTGTACATTCGCATGCTATACAATGTAAGAAAGCACATCAATAAATTGAACTTAAGGGAGGAAAGTACCATCTATTTTTCATGGATATGCGTAATGATTTAGGTAATAGAAATAATCTACTATTTATATAATGATAAATATGCTTGCTGTTACATACCAGCGCCATCTCTTTATCGTTCAGTTGATAATTTGACATAGCAGAAATACATGCACGTGCTGCAGCAGAAATATTGCGGGAAACACACGAAACAATTTCCTCTTCACCAATCAGCAAATAGTCGTGCGCGCAGTGATACAACACCAAGTTACGCGGTTTGTTTTTGAAAGGTGCAAAGGACTGTGAAAAACGCTTTAGTACGCACAACTCAAAGCAAATGTATAGTATATTGTACTTGTTTCACACAAGCCAAGACCATAGATCCACAAAAGACATTTCACACTGAACCATACCGTCTCTAGGAAAATCCTACTTAGGTAAATCCTTTTAAAGTAAGGTACGAATGAATGAATTTTATTTATTACCTTTAAGCATTTTTGGAGGAACGAAAAGAAAACTGACTTAAATTTGCATCTGCACAAGGCCCCTTATGATGCCTGTAACACGCTTTGTAAAATACAGGTTGAGCACAGAAAGAAGAC
Source organism: Thermobia domestica (assembly GCF_964235325.1). Lineage (NCBI taxonomy): Eukaryota > Metazoa > Arthropoda > Insecta > Zygentoma > Lepismatidae > Thermobia > Thermobia domestica. The sequence goes on along the minus strand of NC_137456.1, from coordinate 337,799,336 downwards.
CCAGGTTTCAAATTAGTATAAATTTAACATGTGAAGGAATAGTTTGCTGAAATTTTGAACAGTGATACAAAACTCAAAAAGTTTTCGTAGCAATAATTGAAATCACAAACACTCGATGTGCGCGCCACCTGTAACGCAAGAAATATCGAGGTGGTAATCTAGCTCCAACCATACGTTGTGAAGCATATCCGGTGTGATGGAGTTGACAGCATCACTGATGCGTTCTTGGAGATCGTTCAGAGTTGCGGGTAGTGGAGGTGCATACACTTTGTCCTTCACAAATCACCACTGAAAGAAGTCACAAACAGTGAGGTCAGGTGATCTTGGAGGCCACTTGCAAAGAACTTGATCATTGACTCCAGAGCGCCCTAATCATCGGTTTGGGAGCTTCTCGTTTAGAAACCTGCGTACAGCACGATCCCAGTGTGGCGGCGCTCCATCTTGTTGTAGAACGAAGTCGTCTATCTCTGCATTACTAAGTTGCGGAATCAACCAGTTACGTAGCAATGCTAAGTAACTTTCACCTGTAATTGTTTGTTCCTGAAAGAAGAACGGACCGTACACCCGACGCTCTGATACTGCACAAAAAAAAAAAAAAAAACATTGACTTTCGGTGAGTCATGTTCCACATTTACAGTTGCATGAGGATTCTGGGTTTCCCATATCCTTACATTGTGTCTATTCACATTTCCACTTAAGTGAAATGTCGCCTCATCTCTGAAAATGATCTCCGTCAGAAAGTTTTCGTCGTCCTCCATGGAATTTTGCATAGTCTCACAGAACTCACGGCGCTTTGCCTTCTCTTGTAGGTATAACTTCTGAACCAACTGCAGTCGGTACAGGTAGCACCGCAAACGCTTGCGTAAGATCTTGCTTACTGTTGTTTGTGGCATCTGCAACTCTCTGCTAACTTTACATGTAGACTTCTGTGGGCTGTGTACGAAGGCTGCTCCTACGCGGTAGATACGTGCCTTCTCTTTCGAATAAGTCATCCAGTTCTTAATATGAAAGGGGGTCACCGGAGATATAGAATGAGATTCAAGAAGAAATGTTAATAATTATATATGTAAATTATGACTAGGATTCTATGACTTTTTCTACTTGACGCACTATCGAGCGCACTTTGTTGCTCATATATGTGGTATATACGTGCTATTTCTTTTAAATAAGGCATGTAGTTCTTAAATGGGAGGGGGGTCACAGAAGATATAGTGAGATTCACGAGGAAATGTGACTAAATATATATGTAAATTATGATTAGGATTCTATGACTTTTTCTACCTGTTGCACTATTGAGCGCACTTTGATACTTATATATGTGGTAGATGTGTGGCTTCTCTTTCAAATAAGTCATCCAGTTCTTAATGTGGACGGGGCCACAGGAGAAATAGAATGAGATTCCCGAACAAATATTAATAAATGTATGTAAATTATGACTAGGGTTCTATGACTTTTTCTACCTGATGCACTATCGAGCGCATTTTGGTGCTCATATATGTGGTAGATACTTGCTCTGTCTTTCAAATAAGGCATGTAGTTCTTAAATGGGAGGGGGGTCACCGGAGATATAGAGTGAGATTCACGAAGAAATTTTACTAAATATATGTAAATTATGATTAGGATTCTATGACTTTTTCTACCTGAAGCGCTTTCGAGCTCACTTTGATACTCATATATGTGGTAGATATGTGTTTTCTCTTTTAAATAAGTCATCCAGTTCTTAATATGAAAGGGGGTCACCGGAGATATAGAATGAGATTCACGAAGAAATGTTAATAATTATATATGTAAATTATGACTAGGATTCTATGACTTTTTCTACTTGACGCACTATCGAGCGCACTTTGTTGTTCATATATGTGGTAAATACTTGCTAGGTCTTTCAAATAAGGCATGTAGTTCTTAAATGGGAGGGGGGTCACCGGAGATATAGAGTGAGATTCACGAGGAGATGTTACTAAATATATGTAAATTATGGTTAGGATCCTATGACTTTTTCTACCTAATGCTCTATCGAGCGCACTTTGGTGCTCATATATGTGGTAGATATGTGCCTTTTTTTTTCAAATGAGTCATCCAGTTTTTAATATGGGGGGGGGGAGTCACCGGACATATAGAATGAGATTCACGAAGAAATGTTAATAAATGTATGTAAATTATGATTAGGATTGTATGACTTTTTCTACCTGACGCACTATCGAGCGCACTTTCGTACTCAAATATGTGATAGATACGTGATATATCTTTCAAATAAGGCATTTAGTTCTTAAATGGGAGGAGGGTCACCGGAGATATAGAGTGAGATTCACGAAGAAATGTTAATAATTATATATGTAAATTATGACTAGGATTCTATGACTTTTTCTACTTGACGCACTATCGCGCGCACTTTGATAATTATATATGTGGTAGATGTGTGGCTTCTCTTTTAAATAAGTCATCCAGTTCTTAATATGAAAGGGGGTCACCGGAGATATAGAATGATATTCACGAAGAAATGTTAATAATTATATATTTAAATTATGACTAGGATTCTATGACTTTTTCTACTTGACGCACTATCGAGCGCACTTTGATACTTATATATGTGGTAGATGTGTGGCTTCTCTTTCAAATAAGTCATCCAGTTCTTAATGTGGAGGTGGGCCACAGGAGAAATAGAATGAGATTCCCGAAGAAATATTAATAAATGTATGAAAATATTGACTAAGGTTCTATGACTTTTTCTACCTGATGCACTATCGAGCGCACTTTGGTGCTCATATATGTGGTAGATACGTGCTATGTCTTTCAAATAAGGCATGCAGTTCTTAAATGGGAGGAGGTCACCGGAGATATAGAGTGAGATTCACGAGGAAATGTTACTAAATATATATTTAAATTATGATTAGGATTCTATGACTTTTTCTACCTAATGCACTATCGAGCGCACTTTGGTGCTCATATATGTGGTAGATATGTGCCTTTTCTTTCAAATAAGTCATCCAGCTTTTAGTATGGAGGGGGGTCACCGGAGATTTAGAGTGAGATTCACGAATAAATGTTACTAAATACATGTAAATTATGACTAGGATTCTATGACTTTTTCTACTTGACGCACTATCGCGCGCACTTTGATACTTATATATGTGGTAGATGTGTGGCTTCTCTTTTAAATAAGTCATCCAGTTCTTAATATGAAAGGGGGTCACCGGAGATATAGAATGATATTCACGAAGAAATGTTAATAATTATATATTTAAATTATGACTAGGATTCTATGACTTTTTCTACTTGACGCACTATCGAGCGCACTTTGATACTCATATATGTGGTAGATATGTGCCTTTTCTTTCAAATGAGTCATCCAGTTTTTAATATGAAGGGGGGGTCACCAGAGATATAGAATGAGATTCACGAAGAAATGTTAATAACCTTATGTAAATTATGGGTACGATTCTATGACTCTTTCTATCTGATGCAATATCGAGCGCACTTTGATACTCATATATGTGGCAGATACGTGCTATGTCTTTCAAATAAGGCATGCAGTTCTTTAATGGGAGGGGGGTCACCGGAGATATAGAATGAGATTCACGAAGAAATGTTAATAAATGTATGTAAATTATGATTAAGATTCTGTGACTTTTTGTACCTGATGCACTATCGAGCGCACTTTGGTGCTCATATATGTGGTAGATACATGCTATGTCTTTCAAATAAGGCATGTAGTTCTTAAATGGGAGGGGGGCCACTGGAGATATAGAGTGATATTCACGAGGAAATGTTACTAAATATATATAAATTATGATTAGAATTCTATGACTTTTTCTACCTGATGTGCTATCGAGCGCACTTTGGTACACATATATGTGGTAGATACGTGCTATGTCTTTCAAATAAGGCATGTAGTTCTTAAATAGGAGGGGGTCACTGGAGATATAGAGTGAAATTCACGAAGAAATGTTACTAAATATATGTAAATTATGATTAGAATTCTATGACTTTTTCTGCCTGATGTACTATCGAGCGCACTTTGGCACTCATATATGTGGTAGATACGTGCTCTGCCTTTGAAATAAGGCATTTAGTTCTTAAATGGGAGGGGGGTCACCGGAGATATAGAGTCTGATTCACGAATAAATGTTACTAAATATATGTAAATTATGATTAGGATTCTATGACTTTCCACCTGAAGCGCTTTCGAGCGCACTTTGATACTCATATATGTGGTAGATATGTGCCTTCTCTTTTAAATAAGTCATCCAGTTCTTAATGTGGAAAGGGGTCACCGGAGATATAAAGTGAGATTTACGAAGAAATGTTAATAATTATATATGTAAATTATGACTAGGATTCTATGACTTTTTTCTACCTGATGCACTATCGAGCGCACTTTGTTGCCCATATATATGGTAGATATTTGCTCTGCCTTTGAAATAAGGCATGTAGTTCTTAAATGGGAGGGGGGTCACCGGAGATATAGAGTGAGATTCACGAGGAGATGTTACTAAATATATGTAAATTATGGTTAGGATTCTATGACTTTTTCTACCTGATGCACTTTCGAGCGCACTTTGGTGCTCATATATGTGGTAGATACGTGCTATGTCTTTCAAATAAGGCATTTAGTTCTTAAATGGGAGGGGGTCACCAGAAATATAGAGTGAGATTCTCGAAGAAATGTTAATAAATATATGTAAATTATGATTAGGATACTATGACATTTTCTACCTGATGTGCTATCGAGCGCACTTTGATACTCATATATGTGGTAGATATGTGCTTTCTCTTTTAAATAAGTCATCAAGTTCTTAATATGAAAGGGGGTCACCGGAGATATAGAATGATATTCACGAAGAAATGTTAATAATTATATATGTAAATTATGACTAGGATTCTATGACTTTTTCTACTTGACGCACTATCGAGCGCACTTTGATACTTATATATGTGGTAGATGTGTGGCTTCTCTTTCAAATAAGTCATCCAGTTCTTAATGTGGAGGGGGGTCACAGGAGAAATAGAATGAGATTCCCGAAGAAATATTAATAAATGTATGTAAATATTGACTAGGGTTCTATGACTTTTTCTACCTGATGCACTATCGAGCGCACTTTGGTGCTCATATATGTGGTAGATACGTGCTATGTCTTTCAAATAAGGCATGCAGTTCTTAAATGGGAGGGGGTCACCGGAGATATAGAGTGAGATTCACGAGGAAATGTTACTAAATATATATGTAAATTATGATTAGGATTCTATGACTTTTTCTACCTAATGCACTATCGAGCGCACTTTGGTGCTCATATATGTGGTAGATATGTGCCTTTTCTTTCAAATAAGTAATCCAGTTTTTAATATGGAGGGGGGTCACCGGAGATATAGAGTGAGATTCACGAATAAATGTTACTAAATACATGTAAATTGTGATTAGGATTCTATGACTTTTTCTACCTGATGCACTATTGAGCGCACTTTGATACTCATATATGTGGTAGATATATGCCTTTTCTTTCAAATGAGTCATCCAGTTTTTAATATGGAGGGGGGTCACCAGAGATATAAAATGAGATTTACGAAGAAATGTTAATAACCTTATGTAAATTATGGGTAAGATTCTATGACTCTTTCTATCTGATGCAATATCGAGTGTACTTTGATACTCATATATGTGACAGATACGTGCTATGTCTTTCAAATAAGGCATGTAGTTCTTAAATGGGAGGGGGGTCACCGGAGATATAGAGTGAGATTCACGAAGAAGTGTCCGTAATATATGTAAATTATGATTAGGATTCTATGACTTTTTCTACCTGATGTACTATCGAGCGCACTTTGGTACTCATGTATTTGGTAGATATGTTCTCTGTCTATGAAGAAAGCCATCTAGGCACCGCCCATGATTGTATTTATTTTTATGTAATTTTTTTTTTTTTTTTGGTGTACTGTCAACCCTGAAATTATTGTTGATCAAAGTTTGCAGCTATCTGCTAAAATCCCTTCGGTCGTAAACCGGTACTATTTCATAACGTAATGAATCATCAAGACCATATTTTTAGTAATTTTAAAGAATCATCATGACCTCTGATCCAATACTCCCAATTGAATGACGTCATAGCAGGGCCAAGGTACCTTTGACTCATTCGTACCAGCGTGCATGGCCCCTGAATAAGCATACGCAAAATTTCAATAGGTGACGCAATCCCTGGTCAAAACATCCCTGATTCATTCACTATGGTCCATGGGGACCCTAAATTGGATTATTAAGAGTGCGGTTAGGGATGCGCACGAGTCGAGTCGAGTCGAGATTTAAGAAATTCGAGTCGAGACAAAATATACGAGTTAAAATATACGCATACATAAGCCAGAACATTATGACTATCTACCTAATTGTCAGTATGTCCACCTTTGGCAAGGATAACAAATGCGACTCCTCTTGGCATGCACGCAATGATCCTTGGTAGGTCGCTGGAGAGAATTGGACCACATGTGCACACACAGGTCACCTAATTACCGTAAATTCCGGGGAGGGGATGATGCGCTCTAACGTCACGTTCAATCACATCTCAGATGCGTTCGATTTGGTTCAGATCCGGCGAGTTGGAGGGCCAGCACATCATTTGGAACTGCCCCTATGTTCCTCGAATCACTCCATTACTCCTGGCCTTGTGGCATGGTGCATTATCTTGTCAAAAAAATCAACTACCGTTGGGAAACATGGTCGTCATGAAGGGCTGTACGTAGTCCGCAAGCAGTGTGCGATACCCCTCGGCGTCATGGTGCCTTGCTCAAGCTCCACTAGACACATGGATGCTCACGTGAATGTTCCCCAGAGCTTAATTAATCCGCCGCCAGCTTGTCTCCGTCCAGCAGTACAGGTGTGAAGGAGTTATTCCCTTGCAACACGACGGATTGGTACCCTCCCATCGTCATGATGAAGAAGGTATCGGGATTCATCAGACAATGCAGCGCTCTGCCACTGTGCCAAGGTCCAGTGGCGATGGTGACGTGTTCATTTCAGTCGTAGTTGCCGATGTCGTTTTGTGAACATTCGCACATGGATGGGTCGTCGGTTGCGGAGGCCCATCGTTGGGAGTGTTCGGTGCACTGTGTGTTCAGACACACTTGTACTTTGCCCAGCTTTAAAAAGTCTGATGTTTGTTCCGCCACAGTTCGCTGTCTGTCCTGTTTTACCAGTCTGCCCAGCCTACGACGTCCGACATCAGTAGAAAGGTGGGGGGCACCCAAGGATATTTGATAGACTTCGTTACCTGTAAAAAATTTGAACGGCTCGGTAAGTTTGTGTAGGGTAATTAACAAGCACAGAGCAGTACACACCACACGTTTAGGGAAATTTTCATAAATAAAGCATTTCTACAGTCCATACAGGATATTTTGGTGCTTAAGAATGGTACTCTGATTTGAGAAGAGTTTCTTTAAGTTAACTGTCATGAAATAACAGACCAATTTTTCAGTCCGGAGTGAAGTCGCCTACTTAAGCCTTCATAAAACCATAACTTCAAACCGATTTTCTCTAACGCAGCTAAGTTGTGGTTTAATCATGAGAGAGCAGGACATGTGTTTTCTTACATCAACTCCCTCAACATCTTAAAGACAATTTCAATAATCAGAAAGCTGTCTGGCCTAAAGTCCCAAACATGGAATGGTCTATAAACAGACTCTCCATCAAAAAGGCTAATTCTGTTACTTATAGGATTGAGTTGGTTGAATATAAGAAAATTCCTCTCACCAGAGAAGTGAAGCGCCTTCAGCAGAATCTTCGTTTGAGGTTAAGTTTCTACAAAAACAGTCGTCAAGTTCTAGCACCGAAAACTGAGCCAGTATTCTTTAAGTTCGCACTCAGTTGAATGCAGTCAGACTGCGGTTAAAAAAAAAGTATTTGAACCTCGTAAACAAGGACCCTCCTTGCTCAAGTTTCAAATAAGGCTCTCACTCTAAAATCCCTACGACTTGCTCCATTACCATGGAAACCAGGTATTGCTAGCAATCTTAAATAAACGTGGAAATGTCAATATTCATAAACAGACACTGTCACCCGTGAAAATGTTAGATGTTCCCTGCTAAGAAACAGGGTGAATTGATTTTAATAAGTCTGATTTAAATCACGATATAAATCAAGATTTAAATCACTTGATTTTTTTTAAATCGTTGATTTAAATCGAATTACGAAATAAATTAATTTAAAGTGAAAATAAGTAAAATCCCGTTTCTGTTCTGTTATTTCAATTATGAAAGTTAATAATCATAATACAATGAGACTCAAATGTACAGTATAGTATGAAAACAAGTGTTATGCAGAGGATGATTAGGAAAAATCCCGTTTTGAAGAATCCTGCTTTATTCTTTTCGTAACATTGGGTTTGGGTTTTAAAATCGTTAACTATTTCAACGGGGAAATCACCATCGACATTTAAGACGAAAAATCTTTTTTTGTGCGCATCTATTTGTTTGTTCCCAGATAATAGGACGTATTTAGAGGGGTCCTATCCCCTCTCCAATTTTTATTTTATTTTATTTTTTGTTAATTTTATAACTTTAGGCGAAATTTATGTATTTCATGCCGCAAGCTAGTTTTTAAAAATAGGCCCCTGCCAAATATCAGTAGCTATTGAGAAAGAGTGTCATTTTGATAAACGTTGCTGTACTTTTTTCTTAATGCTTAACCTTTTAAATTATATCACCTAGTTTTAGGTGATAGGGTAGAATCTTCATTATTCGATTTAAAAAAGTACCAATAAGGCTTCTTACTTCGTTTTTTTTTTTTTTTTTTTGAGACTGGAGGCATTTTAGAACAGGTTACATATGCTTTCACGCCCTTCTGCGTTGAGGCATAGTGTGTGATATAAATTTAAAAAGATATTTTTTGTTATGCGTATTATTATTATTATTATTATTATTATTATTATTATTATTATTATTATTATTATTATTATTATTTAGCGGGTTACATTTTGCATTCAGATGATTGAAATTTTGGACACTCGTTCAGTGCAACCCTTAATAATTTTCAGATGTTTTCAGATCTCTGCGTGGAAACAGCGAGGTCCAGAGGGCAAAAATGTTTAAAAAAGAAAGATATTTTTAACAAAAATAGCTTTTTTCGTGATTTTCACGTCTCAGATGGAGACACATGAATGGTACCGTTTGAAAGGCTGTTCCATTCTGAAGAAAATCGGAACATACGGTACATACTATGCTTCTAGGATAAATAGGGATGCCTCAGGAAACCGTTGCCTGAGATCCTCTTTTATACGGAAATCTGGGGTATTTGGGGAATATTGTTTTTCGCGGGCTTACTTTTGCACCTACAAGATTGAAATTTTGCACACTTATTCAGTGCACTCCTCAGTATTTTTCAGATTTGTTTCAGATCTCTGCCTTAAAACAGGGGGAGAGGTCCATAGAGGTAAAAATAAAAAAAGGATATTTCTAACAAAAAATTCCTTTTTTCGTGATTTACCCGCCCCAGATACATGATGGAGACATGTGAAGGGTACCGTTTGAAAATTTGTTTTATTCTGAAGAGAATAATGCACAAATCATGATCCTACAATAAATAGGGATGTCTGAGGAAATTTTTATATTACATCTGGGTCATCTGGGGCATTGTGGGAATGTTCTTAGCTCATTGTTAAATAGTTTCCTCACCCTTATTACTCAAGATAGAAGCTTGAAATTTCGTACACACATTTAGTACACCCCTTAGTATTTCCCAGTTGATTTTGAGATCTGTGCATTAACACAGGGGGGTCCAGAGGGGATCAAAATTTTTTAAAAAAATTAAAAATCCGATTACTCTTAAAATTTCCCGCTTCTGGGAAATGTGAATATTACCGTTTAAAAAACTGTTCTATTCTAAAGAGAGTGATGTATGTACCATGATCCTAGGATAAATATGGATGATGCTGTAGCTGCTTGACTGGAAGTCTATAATTTACCTTTAAAAAGAGCCATAATTTAAAAGGGTTAAAAAACATTTTTGGGATTGATATAGATTAACGATTGGGGATAATTCAAAATTCAACCCCAATACTTTCACTTAAATGGCGTAATTAGCATTTAATACTAATTCCTAATGCTTTTTCTTCAGTTCGCGACTTGTATTATACGAGGAGAAAGATTTGATTTAAATAAAAAAAATCGATTTAAAGAAAAAAAATCCCACAAAGCCCACATGGTACCAACTGGGATCGAATCAGTCTTCACACACCAAGGGTGAAAGCTGTGCCACTGAGTCACAGCGGCCCCGGGGTAGGTCGAGTCACCTTTACCTTCATAGTTTCTTAGTATTTAAAGTAATGAATGTTACGATTATGAAATAGATTTTCCTTAATGAGCTGCATAAAAACAAAAGCCTTAGAAATGCATTAAACAATTAGCGCGATTTGATTGTGAACTTAATAGTTTCTGTAAATTTAAAACTGATTACAAAATGAACCCGTAATTAGGTGAATATAAAATATATGCTCCCAGCACCAAACAAAACTATTTGGAACTGTCATGAAAAGAAAGAAAAAAAATGAAATAGCGTTGCAAAAAGATTAGTAAGTAAGTGAAATACATTTCGGACGTGAATTTCGGAAAATAAAAATTACTAAACCCATTTCTCCTTCAGCAGTGCGCAGAATCAATGTCTAGCGAATGAACACCTCCATGGTAACAGAGAGAAGTCGGTGTTAAGTCAATAACAAAAGAAAGCTAAATAAATTCATATTAAAAGTTATATCAGTGTGTAAATAGAGAGACGCACCAAAGCTCGAAAACTTAATACACTATTACTCCTATGTATCAAGCAATCGTTCAGCTGTCATTTGAGAGGATGGAAATCCCAGGCTACTGAACAACTATGTTACTAGAGTAAAATAAGGAGTGTATTTATCTTACAGTGAACTGCTTTGATGCCAAGTGGCCTAACTCCAAAATTGAAAATTTTCCAGGAGTGAAAGTTAAAGTTCAATATCTCATGGACAATCCAAGTTTCTTTTATGTTGAGAACCAAAACCGTAACTACTGTACGTAGTTTATTGTTTTATGATTTAGTGTTTACAAAATCCTTTGAAAAAATACCTATCTATAGAAGTGAAAGGTACCTATCTCTACTAGTTCTTGGCATCCAAGCAGTCCATTTATTGTAATATACCATGTAAAATAGTCTCGTATCATAATATGTGATGTACAACAAATGTTACATTATATATTATGGACATTACGGAAGTTAGAGAAAAAATATTTGGAGAGTTTCGAAATGTGGTGTTGGAGGAAGATGGAGAAGATAAAATGGACAGAGAGAGCAACAAACGGAGACGTTTTAAAACGGATAGGAGAGAAAAGGACACTTCTAGCCACCATTCTTCGTAGAAAGGCCAATTGGATTGGACACATCTTGCGAAGAAATTGTCTTCTTAATACCGCCATAAAGGAAAGATGGAAAGGAAGCGAAGAATAGGAAGAAGAAGAATACAGCTGATCCAAGATTTGTAAGATAGGAGAAAATATTGAGAGTTAAACGAGGAAGCCTGAAGATCGAGAAAAGTGGAAGAAACATTTCCAGGTCAAAATCTAAAATTGAGTAAAAAAAAATCCTCATTAGCCCCAGGACCTGCCGAAAGTCAGAATACCTAATAATAATAATAATAATAATAATAATAATAATAATAATAATAATAATAATAATAATAATAATGCTTCCTATAAATTCCTAAAGTAATAAATGCTGCAGTTGGTTTCAAGGCTGTTTCTGAGTGAATACTTTCTTCAAAATAATATTAAAAATTATAGAAAGATTTTCGAGACATTCGAGATTTTCACGAGCAGTCTCAACTCGAGTCGTGTCTCGACTCGAAAAATCGAGTCGAGAAATACGTTTGTCTCGACTCGTCTCGAATTTTACAACGTGTGTCTCGACTCGAATTCGAGTCGAGATTCGAGACATGTCTCGACTCGAGCGCATCCCTAAGTGCGGTAGGGTGACGCAATTACTACTGCAGGACTAGAAATAATGACTTTTTAATGACAATTTAACACGGCCTGTCCGGTTGCAATGATGTGAATAGAGTTTGGGAGAAATGGCTGAAGTTCAGCTCAAATGTAGAAGAGACCATGTAGATTTCAAATTGTCCTAAACTGGATGGAATATAGTAAAAAACCACGAAACATGAACATTAATGTCAATGGAAAATGAATGACAAGAATGAAGTCGTCACCTAACTCAAAAACTATACTAAGGAGATGGCTAATTGAAAGATTATTTCCAAGGCATAATGAAGAGCTTAAAAATAATGTATAGCACGTAAGGTAAATATGGGAAGAACATTCTCAAAAGTCAAGTTCTTTGAGTAAAATCAATAATATTGAGAAAGCATTGGTGGATCCAGGAGAGACTTCTGGGGGGGGCGGTGGGTTTTAATACTGACACTTAGAGCTACTTTTAAGAGTTCCAAACTCTGGGATGGATTTTGTTTATATACTATAAAATAAGAAAAGTTTCCTCTTCTGGGGCGGGGAACGATTGCCCCCCTCCTGGAAGAAAGTATAATGGATTTTCTGAGAATTACCAAGGACGCCCCACGTGGAGGTTACGGGCTTGAAATATCACACGTCTGGATCTGGATCTTCAGACTCGATTTAGCACGCTGTGTGACTTTCGAGCCAATCAAGTGACGTAGTCTATATGGCAAATCGAATAGGCTCTTGTTCTTTATATGTGATGAACATATTATCGTGGGGTTTTAACGTTATACATAACAGAAGGGTTGGGAATCACCGAAATGACTAAAACCAACACTCCTTACAGAAAATTTCAAATTTTCATTCCAATATGTGAAGCTGCAAGTGGTCACACGCTTTTTTTTTTTTTTTTAGAGAGAGACAGATTTGTTTGCAAGCTTTATTGTCATTCAACGTGTGGAAATAAGAAGAACTGCCACTAGAGGGTTTCGCCCTCTCTCTTGGCCTGGGATGTGGGAGCATCAATTATTTTTGTTTGCATTTTAGTTGGGTAGTGAGCTGTCAAAGGAAAATTTTTGTATGTAACAATATACAAAAAGAAAATGGTGCAAACATATATACGTACATTAATATAATCGAATATATTTGAAATAATAATAAAAAAATAATAATATGACATTATGAGCAGTAATAATATCTAAACTAATACATAAATAGTAGAAGAGAATATGTGCATAAAATAAATAAGAGGTGCAGAGAAAGCAAAAATAAATGAATAGTCAAAATATGTGTATACAAAAGTGCTAATGAATATAAGCGCATTGTAAGGGAAGATTGTTATGCTTATGATAATGAATGCAGTGCACATCACATCACAACACAATGAAACAAGTTAGTGAGACGAATGCTGGTTATTCTTCTGTCTTGGGGCGACTCAAGACTGATGTGAAACAGGGGGAAGCCCTTATTAGTGTTGTGGGAGACAGTGCTATAATGGTAAGAGATGAGGGATGTCGTCATGGATGAGCTGTCGGCGGAAAAATCTTGCATGATGATGATCATCTGGAAGTTGTCGAGCATAAATGGAAAGGAGGATGCTGAGAGGTGTATAGCAATATCGGTACCGAGAGTCTTGTTCCAAGTCTGTGAATATGGTGTCAAGAAATATATCTTTATATGAATGAAGACAGTTAGCTATACATTTTTGGCGTAAGAGAGCTATGTGGTGGACAAGCGGAGGAAAATCAATCTTATTATAAAGGTCATCATTGGGGTACGGTAGTTTTATGCGAAATGCGAGTCTGATAGCATGACGTTCAAGAATTTCTAATCTATTGTAAAACTTCTGCGGAGCAGAGCACCAGGCTATATGACCGAAAGTAAGGACACTACGCATAAAGGCTTTGTAAGTATTTAGTAATAATTTAGAGTTTAAACCCCAGTTTTGACCCACAAGACGACGTAGAAGCTGTAATTGGTTTTTTGCTTTTACAACAAGTTTCTGGAGTTGGGCTGTCCACCGCAATTTATCATCAAAAACAATACCTAAATATGTAACAGTTTTAGTAGGTTGCAAATGATGATCGCCAACACGTATCCGTAGCAAATTTGGATTTCGATGAACCCTGCTGCGGCGGTTGGGTGGTAAAATGACTATAGCCTGTGTTTTGTCTTCGTTAACAGTGAGTCTCCATTTATCGCACCAATGAAGAAATGCTGTAATTGTAACCTGTAAGTGGACGTTAATCTGCTGGATTGTTTTACCAAGAGTGAGAAAAGCGGTATCATCCGCATATTGGAATAAATATGTATTAGGTGCTGGAGATGGCAAATCCGAGGCATAGAGGATGTAAAGAAGAGGTGATAAGCTTGAACCCTGTGGTACACCGGTGAATGGAAATATAGGATGTGATAGAGAGCCGTTGATGTTCACATAGGCAATACGGTTGAGTATAAAGGAATATATAACTCGGAGATAACTGATAGGAATTCTTAGTTTCAAAAGTTTATAAAATAAGCCGTAATGCCAAATGCGGTCAAACGCTTTCTCCAGATCCATAAGTATGAGACAAGACGGTAGTGCTTTGTTATAATGATTTGTAATAATAGTGGTAAGACGAAGTAATTGGTCATTAATACTATATAGCGGCCGGAATCCTGTTTGGTGAGAAGGTAGAAGGTTATGCTCATTAAGATATGGATGGAGACGGTGTACTAGGATTTTTTCAAATAGTTTACCTAACGTAGATGTTAATTGTATGGGTCGATACGATATCACGGAGTGAGGTGGTTTGTTTGGTTTTAAAAACATACAAACTTTAGACATCTTCCAGTCCTGCGGATAATAGCCAGTTCGTAGAATAAACGTATAAATTGTTGCTAAGAAGACAAAAAATTTTACTGAGCATTCTTTAAGAATTCTGTAAGATATAGAATCAAATCCAGGAGCAGTATTACGTTTACGTTTAAGAGCTCCACGTATTTCATCAGAAGTAATCTCCTGAGTCAAAGGGTTAGTGTTATCTAACTCATGCGATGTAGAAGGTTGGAGCAGTCGGTTAAGTACTGGCTCAGATAGCCGGGGACTTAAACGGTGTGTGGATAGAGGCGGTGTAAAGACTGCTTGCAAATGAGATGCAAAAGCATCAGCTTTTGCTTGATCTGTCTGCAAAAGATGATCGTCCTGTACCAGAGGGTAAGTAGTACCAACTTTCTGTCCAGTCAATAGATTAAATTGTTTCCAGTATTTTGTAGGGTGTGTTTCCGTGTTCAACTTGTTGCACACTTTACTCCAACTAAGTCTTTTATGGGCAACAATGTAGTTATGAACTGTGCGTTGCCAACGACGCGCTTGAGCTAAATATTCAAGGTTTCGTGTCCTCTCGTATTCACGAAAATACTGCCTGGATTTTCTTACAAGTGTGAGGTACTGAGGTGGTAATATTGGTTGATAAGTTTTACCATGGTAGGTAGGGATATTCTTGTTAGCACTGTCAACAAGTGCAGTGGTTATGGTATGAACGGCGTTGTTGAGATCAATTTCAGATGTTGGTGGTTCCATCTGATCCAACGCGATATTAATATCAGTTCTATACTGCTCCCAGTTAGCTTTATCGTACAAGAGAATATTTCTTGTGAATGATGGAGACGATGGTTGGCGTGCATGATTGATTTGGACCTTTATTGGTAGGTGGTCACTACCGATACAATCAAGAACAGATACAGTGACTTTAGCAACTAATGAGGCTGTGCTAATAAGAACATCAGGAGTAGTTTGACTACTGGGCCTGGTGTGTCTGGGGAGATTGTATATATGTCCATGCAAACCTAGCGATATATAATCAGAAAACTGAGTTTTATCTCTATCGGAGCGACTGTGAATATTCAGATCCGCTAAGATTAAAAGATGACGATACTGAGAAAACAAGTATCGAAAGAATTCTAGTGGAAGTATATGTTCTGGGCGGACATAGATCGTAGCCACAGTTAGAGCAAAGTTTGATAGATATAATGTCGTCACTAAGTGCTCGGGTAATGGAACATACGTTGGTACGGAGTGATGTCGATATGGAAGTTTATTGCGTATTCCAATTGCTACGCCGCCTTGTGCTCTGGCGTTAGTGTATCGGTAATCATGCCGTACAAACTGATACCTGGGAAAGCGTATGGATTGTGGAGGTTTAAGAGCTGTCTCGTTCAATGCAAATATATCGACCTGTTCTTCTAGAAGCAGTTGCTCAAATAGTATTCGATGTTGAGTTAAGGATCGAATATTCATAAACAGAATAGTAAGACCCATACTGAAACAGAAGGATTGGGTTTTAAACTGCAGTATCGCGTGGTGCAATATGAAAATGAACAAAGGGACCGGAATACGTGGCATATAGATTAACTTGGAAAATAACAGAGGCTGCTGCAATAACATGGTCGAGAATAAGCTGACGTTGGAATGGAAAAATGAACTGCAAAATAAGAGTGATATATCGCAAGAAGTTTTCCACAGTGATAGGTGAAGCAATAGATTGTGAGAATGGGACTGAAGCATCCGTTGTACGGAGCGGAACTGTCATTTCTGGTTGATTTGGATCAGGTGCCGGCTTAGACTTGCATTTGTAACTGTAAGTTGGATGCGTTGTGCTTGAACATGTGGAACAATGTGGTTGCTTTCCTGTATTCGGGCACTCCTTGGTTTCATGTTGTCCTGCACAATACCCACATTTGGGAACATTTGGACATTTTGACGTGATGTGCGCATTATAAGTTTGACATTTCTCACATCTAACTGGGAGAGGAGAGGTAGAACGTGATGGCTCTACACGGTGTCGTTTTTTGAAGATGAAAGCTCCCTCTTGTAACAAGGTGTCAATAGAATTCTGGGACGTGGTTAAGACACGAACCATGTATGTAGCACCATTGTTATTTTTAATGCGAATGCATTTCGCTACATCAACGCCTTCTGCTTTAAGTTCCTCGAGAACTTCATCATCCGTTATTTCTGGCAAAACGCCTCGAATAACCACAGACATCATCGGTGTGCGAGGTGGTGGTGGATATTGCTTTACTTTATCAGTCAGATTCGAAAGCTTGGCATTTTTACCAAATATTTCGTAACTGGCTTTGTTACGGAGTGTTATGCCGAATTTTTCGTCATCTGACTTTATGATAACACCATTCTTGGTGAAAATAATTTGCTTTACACTAGCCCGCGGAAGGTACTTCATGATTTGATTGAAAATGTGCCGACTATTGTTGTATTTGGCGTCATAATTGGTTAACAGAAATGAATAAATCTTCGGGCGGGTCGGTGATGCAATATAGATAGGAGGTGTTACTGAAGTAGACGGTATAGGCTCTGGCGGATCTGTGGTAAACTGCATTTCTTCCGTACGTTCAGGTGGTTTCTGTATATATGTAGGTGAACGGGATCGAGAACGTTTATCGACAGATTCAGCACTACTTTCAGACAACGGCCGACCGCGTCGATTTCTGCGAGGATCCCTCCCAGGATCGTCCGAGGGGTTGCAGGTTGGAGGTACAACTATCCCCGGTAATCGATGCATGATCCAAGAGGATCAAGGCAATGAAAACAATAGGTGTTCACAAATAGTTGGTAGATAGGTGCTACAAAACACAAAAGAGTTGGTCAGAGTATGAATTAAAACAATGACCTTCAAAATTTAAAGTAAAACCCTTCAGAAGATGAAGACCTTCTGTCTGCCTTCTAAGTACGTCTGCAATACTTGTTCACAGCTTAGTACAGTAACTAACTACAAGAGAAGTTAGGTTTGAAGTCCTTTTTTTCTGGTCACGGTCACGGTCACGGTCACGGTAATGTTGAAGTTGTGTGAAGAGTATCGGGCCGAAGCCCCTGACTCCATGAGTAAGATGGCATAAAGAATATATATAGATGTGCAGGTGGCTAGTTGGATATTACTATTGTTTTATTATGGCTGGAAGTCTACATCTGCAACTGTCGCAGAGTAGCTGATAATGTTATTACGAGCTATGGAAAGATACTAGATGTGTGGTGTGCGATAAACATTCCGTAGAGCGCATTCGGTGCCAATGGTGGCTATAGCTGGATTAACATGTCTTGGTAAAGTATGCCAGAACTTATGATGGAGATGCCGTAGAACTTCTCGAACAGGAGGCAGCTCTAAATCTTCCAGAATTTGGCTGTTGCGAGTATATCTGTCGTGACCAGTGATGATGCGTCCGGCTCTCGTTTGCACACTTTCAAGTGTTTGAAGATGGCTATTAGAAGCATGTTGCCAGGCAGGACATGCATAAGAAAGTGTGGACAGGACTATCATCTTGAAAATGTGCACGCGGACCTCATGAGAGATTGAACTGCAGCGAAAAATGGGGTACAAGGCCGAGATTTTTCGTAATGCTTGTTGCTTTATATCTTTGATGTGTGGGGCGAACGTGAGCCCCTGATCTAATGTCACACCCAAATATTTCGCATGCGTGGCGTGAGGAATGTGTGCGTTCTCATATATTAGATTTCGAGGGGCGCGGATGCGTCTTCTACTGTGAATGACAGCGCAACTTTTGTCGGCATTTACTTTAATTCTCCAGCGCCTGGCCCATTCCTGAAATCTGTCTAGTTGACGTTGCATATAGATGTAGCACTGTGCAAGTGAACTACTTGTTGTGAAAAAGGCGGTATCATCGGCATACGTTGCGAAAAAGCAGTTTGGTGAAGTTGGAAGATCTGCTGTATAGAGATTATATAAAAGTGGTGAAAGTACAGCGCCTTGTGGGACACCTGCTTTAATTGGCCTAGACGAAGATTTGACACCATCAACTGACACATGAAAGGATCTGCCAATGAGATAAGAACGAAGTAAATGCAGAAAACGATCCGGAAGACCTTGAGTGTATAGCTTATATAACAATCCAGCTAACCAGACTTTGTCAAATGCTTTTGACACATCCAGGTATACTCCAAGGGTGTGGTGTTTTCTATTGAAAGCCACTGTTAAGTGATCAACTACTCGTACGAGTTGGGTAGTAGTGCTATGTTGAGCACGAAACCCAAACTGATGGAAGGGTAGAAGATCACTATTGGCGACATGTTGTTTCAACCTCCAGAGGAACACACGTTCAAATAATTTACTTAAGTGTGACAGAAGACTTATCGGCCTATAGTTTTCCGGAAGCAGCGGATTCTTTCCGGGTTTAGGGATGGTGATAATACGAGCTTCCTTCCAGATCTTTGGGAAGTAGCATATTTGAAAGATGGCATTAAATAAATATGCCAAAAAGACCAGTAATTTTCGAGTTGGATGTTTCAGTATCTCAGGGCGAATCCCATCAGGCCCAGATGCTGTCTTTGTCGGTAGACATTTAATGTGTTTTTCTATTTCCCGAGGTGTAACTGGGTTGATGCCATGTATAGGGTTTTGAGTTCGTATACTATATAAGGTAGTCTTAATGTGCTGGTGGAAATAAGGATCGAGTTGATTTCTATTGGGCTGGAACTGTGCTTGCAGAGAGTCAGCGAAAGTATCTGCTTGCAACTGAGGGTCTTGAGTCAGTCCTTGTGGTCCTTGGAGGACTCTAGCTCTGGAAGCATTAGTAGCCCGTTGGAAGGATTTAGAGTATATCCAAATTTTACGATCATTTACTGTGAGGTTACGAAAAGTATCTTCCCAGTACTGTTGGTTTTGTCGTTGAGTTAGCATCTTGATCTTTGCACGCAGTTTATTCCACAGTGTCTTGTAGGCTGTATGAAGTGTGAGCTGCCAGCGACGTCTAGCCCAACGTTTTAAATGAATATAGAGTTGCAGATGTAGACTGTCGCATTGACCTGTTTGCGTTGGAGAGATTGTAGTAGTGGAGCTTGCTGCCTCTGCTGTACGAAGTGCTACTGTGATATGAGAAACTGCCTGATCGATGTCCTGAATGGTGGCGGGCCGATCGCTTAGGTCGATCAGTGTGTTTAATTCTTGTTTAAACAAATCCCAATCAGTTTCTATGTGTTTAAGAATAGGAGCAGTGTGGGCGATGCTACGGTGGGAGACATGAAAAATGACTGGGTCGTGATCTGAGTCTAGGTCCGAGAGAACATATGGGTGAATACTGAAGGATACGTTTTTGCAAAGAGCAACGTCAAGCACGTCAGGTTGGCCGCCGAATTTTGGATAATGAGTTGGATCTGGTGGAGCACTGATGATAAAGTTGGACGTGAGGAGGTATTGATGTAAAGCGTCTCCCGCAGTGTTTGGAGTAATGGAGTTCCATTCTCCATGCTTTGCGTTAAGGTCACCAGCTAAGATAACTTTGGGCCCTAAATTTGCGATGATGTCGAAGTCAGTCGGTTCTAAGTGTGTGGCCGGGGACCTATATCCAGTGACCAGTACTAATGGAATTCCTGGAGTTATTAGCTCTACAGCAAGTGCCTCTAAAGTAAGTAGTGGTGGTATTGTAAGCGACCTTACTGGTAATGACTTTTTGACAATGAGCAGCAATCCTCCTTTCTGTCTACCCACTCTATCCTGTCTGTATACAATGTAATTAGATAGGCGCCAAGAAGTGATACGAGCAGTAAAATGTGTTTCTTGGATGAACATGACATCAACTCTATGCTTTATTAGAAAGCGAAGAAGCGTTTGTTTCTGCCCCTCAAGACCATCTGCATTCCACGTAACAAGTATAAGTGTGTGGTGTAGGACGCCGGATTTAGAAACAGCCATCGTCAACCATTTCCGCTATTGTTTCGATTACTGCTGCAGCCTTGGAAGCTGAGTCTGCAGCTTGTCGAAAACGTGTGATGCCACGTTTAATGTGCGTAAGTATTTTACGGAAATGTAAGCCCTTGAGAAATGAAAGAACTGATTTTAAGTCAACATCTTCGTTAGGGTTCTCTTGTTGGACGGCAGTAACTGGTTGGTTGTGAGAAGAAGTGGGAACTTCAACATCATTGTCATCCTTAGTCACGGGTGGTATATTATCAGCAGCGGGAATGGAAATTTTCTCTGAGGATGGTGTGTGTAAATTTTTCTTAGGTATACCTGGGTGTTTGTTCGGTTGTTGCACCGGCAATTTGAGAGCTTCTGAGTAGGATTTAAATACCGGACAGCCTCGGTAATTTGCTGGGTGATCTCCCTGACAGTTTACGCAGGTGGCGGGTGTGGATGTGTCTGGTTTAGTACATGACTGTGTAAAATGTAATTGCCCACATTTGAGACACCTCGGGTGGGCTTGGCAGGTGTCTTGCGAATGCCCCAAGCGTTGACATCTGTAACATTGCAAGACTGAGGGAGGCTTGTAAGGTTCAATTTGAACCCGGTAGTGAAGCAAGCTGTTTATAGCGTATATTTCTTTGACTGCTGCAGTTCGTTCTAAAGCAACCAAGAACAGTGGCATCATTATTTTCTTGTCATCCGTCTTGCTTTTACGAGACATTTGGTGGACGCTGGTTGGTTTGTACCCCAGTCGGGAGAATTCTTCCTTTAGGTCGTCTAAATCTGTGTCAATAGGTAGTTTTCGGACAACTACCTTAATAGGTCGTTCATTTTTTGCTACACCTGTGGCATACTCAGTCTTCGTTTGCTCACAGTAAGTTTTGATGGTGGTATAATCATCTTTGTTGGACGCTTGAATTCGAATGCGCTCTTTATTTGGTTGTGCTAATGGAGGCTCCTTCAATGCTCGTGACAAGGTCTTTATGAAAGTATATGTATTTGTGATGCCGTATATGAAAATGGGAGGAGGCTTATGACTGGGCGGCTGTTTTGGCGGAGCAGTATTATTGCTGGCATTAGCATTATCTGCTTGGGTGGAAGACAAAACATCAAACCTATTGCTGACTGGGAGTGGCGGATAGTCTGCTTTCTTGAGGTTTTCCAATGAAGACCTACGTCGTTTTAGTGTTCCCACTACTGTAAAGTCCATATCTTCAGGCTTGTTTGAAGTAGCCGGTTGTGAGGCACTTGATTGCTTAAGTGTACTTTGTTTTGATTTGAGCTCCCTTGGAATGGCTGTTTGCTTCTTCTTGCCCAAGGGCAGAAGAAAGTCTTCGGGTTTGTATGTGGCTCGGATTATTTTGCCCCTAATAGCAGGAATCTTCGTCGATTGAGATTTTTTCTCAGATTTGGTGGATGTCTTCTGAGAAGCCATCTTCATTGTTAGAGTAGGGGATGGCGCCAGCTTACAAGAAAGGTAGTGGCGTTCCTAATAAATGGTATGAACTTAGAGCAGTGCTCTAAGGTTTTAGTTTGTCAAGGTGCTTTTCCTCGGAGGAGGAAGCACTACGAATCGTTAGCCGGTAGAGTTGCCAAAGTCGTCAACGAAATTTAGTTATCTCTGCCTCCGAAGAGGAGAGTATCAAAATAAATCGTAAGCCTAGAGAATAGCAAGGTTGTCAACAATTAAGATCAAATCAAGGTGTCAGCCTCCGTGGAGGTACGAAAATACAATTCGACGGTTGTTTCCTAAACCCCAAAGAGGCAAGTAATCCAACCGTATATACGAAGATCGCGCATAAAATCAACAAATGGGGATGGACACACTAAATGACTTGATTATTTTTCTCCGCCAGCTACGGATACCCTATTTTTTTACCTGGTTAGAGATTCCAGGTGGCCAGTTCGTCTGGTCACACGCACGATATTTTCTTACATAAACTCTGCTGTCAGAAAATTATTGTGGAACTCAAAATTAACAATACAAACTACTTGAAGATTTATCATTATGTTTAAAATGCCTAACCCCTATCGATGAAATAAATATTTTTTTTCAAATACCTATTGCAGTTTTGGTTTCATCTGTTTTCCGATTGATAATTCCTGAGATCACTGAAAATGGTTTTTGTTCTGCCATCTAGGGAGCAAATTAACTACTGTATAAACAAATGGTTTGGTTTGTATTTATAGCGAGAAAGTCTCTCTCTCATAATGTGATAACTCGCTTGATTATCTTAGTTTTATTTAACGAGCCAGTATGAGAGTAGGGTTGTCCTTATGTATATGAGGAAAAAAAATTCGAATTTCTTCCGCCGAACCCCCTATTTCTTTTCCTCTGATAATAGAAACATCATACACAAAATTTCATACAAATCCATCAACGTTAACCCGTGCCACAAAGCAGTTAATTTCTGTAAAAAGAAATCCATTTGAATTTCAATGGTACTCGCAGTGGCGTATTTAGGGGGGGGGGTTCCGGGCTTAAGCCCCCCCCCCGAAATCTTACTTACTATAGTAAAGTATATGAAATATCTTGCAGAATTTTCACATTTTCAGGCAAAGCCCCCCCCCCGAAAGTTAGCAAAGCCCCTCCCGAAACAAAATCGTAAATACGCCACTGGCGTACTCGATTTACTATTTGTCAATAAACGTATAATAATTACCACAAATGTAAATAGGACAATATAAAGCTTTCTTCTGTAATTCAGAATTGACTGGTTTTCAAATACAGTCGGTTGGTTATCAGGCAACAAGTTACAAGCATCATGATCATCGTCCGTATATATAGTAGGCCTACTTATGGCAATGCACAGTGTTATGAACCACTGTGGAAAAGATATTTGGATCTGTTTCTCATGCCACTTGCTTCGTTAGTAAAATTTACATGAGTTAGAAATCAATCAGCTAATAAATACAAGTAAATATGATAATGACTGATATTCCAAAAACTGGACAAAAAAATAGATATTTGAATTGTAGATCGCCTTAATGATAACTTTTACTTTTTACTCAAGGTAACTTTTCCACATCCTGCAAACAAGTTTCTATAGTCTTTCACCACTTGCAAAAGGAATTGTTTCTGTTCTTCATTTTTAGTTAGAACTGCATTGTGATCTTCCATTAACTTTCTACTCTTTCCGCTGCGTCATTTGTAACATGCAGCTTATCAACTAATTTTTTCCCGAAAAGAAATTCATCATTTGTCGACCAACAAACCGGATCAAGGTCTAGAAAACCTGTAGAAATCCGAAACCTTTCGAAGAACTTCTTCTTGTTTCCTATCACAAAATCAGCAATTTCTTTTTCTTCAATATCAACTATTTCAGTAACGGGCAGTTCAAATCGCTTCATCGTTTCATATGAACTGTCACTATTTTTAAATTTTTCTGCTATTTTGTGTTTTGTTCATTATTGATATTCTCGTCAAAAAATGAAAGTGCTCACACTCCTCTGAGAGGTAACAAAGATGTTAGGAAAACTTCAATAAAGCCATTCTCGAGACGACAGAGTTTGAGTTTGTACGTTTGAAGGCTCTTCAAAAATTGTAATTCTTGATGTGGTGAACGAGATGCACTGGGACAAGTAAACCAAGCTTTTACATACAACATAAACCAAGCTTTTTAGAACAGGAAAAGTGCACACTTGGCGCAGTCCTCCTTCTTCAAGCTCATTTAATTTAAACTGACTACTTAAGACAAATATTTTTAAACATCATAAGACTTTTCCCATCCGCCTTGCCTGATGTACAGCTCCAGGGAAACGCCTGATGTACCAAGTTCATGCTTATCTACCTCACATCTTTCCATCCTTCACTGCACAGTGACACCTCTTGTTTCTAACAGGGCTCCTTCCGTCTTCATCAGCCTAGAGGTGCCCCTAGGCAGAAGATAACACACATTTGTCTTACTAACGTACCCTGTGTTGTCCTGTGTATCGCACATCGCCCCATCTATCATTCTCACTCGCATCCTAAATTCCATCAATTTGGTAGTCTAACTTTCCAGGATCACTTCACTTAATCAATAATCATATACCTGTATAGTAACGTTTTACTCTTTGTCTACTTATATACTTTCTCTCATCCTAATCTTTGTGCTTACATTTTCTCGTGATTTCCTCTATTATCTCATTTATGTATATTTCTATCATTTCCTTATTTATGTTCTGTACAATGATATGCTATGTGCTTTATGTTCTGTTATTTACGTTATGTTCATATGTTAATGTACAACTCCTCCTACCATTTATATATGATTATGATCGCAAAGATCATAATGTCCTAGTTCTGGAAACAAAATAAATAAAATTAATTAATTCCTCTTAGCCCAGCCATGCCTTTTTCCTCTACCCCAATTCCTCCACTTCTCTCACCTCAGAGAGGGTGTAGCTCTCTAAAAAGAAGCTAGCCTATGGCTAGCACAAAAAAAAAAATCATATGAGAGCTATTACCTAATATCCTTTTAATTTTTACGGAAGGAAGTGTTGGTTGTAGTCACTTCGGTGATTCCCGACTCTTCTTTGAATTTCCAAAGCCAATAGTTTTATAGCAAACGTAAAACGAATAAAGCGATATCTCTGGGATATTAAGATTCAAACATTCCAGAGAATTTTAATTTTGTATTTAGGGTGCTTGGCATTCAAGCAGTTCATTTACCTTCTCGTGTTTTATGATTGCAGTTACACAGTGAAATATGCTGTGTTAATTGAACAAAAAGACAGTGGCGTAATTAACGTATTGCCTAGTGATGGGCATAACGATTTACTTTTGTGAACTGATTCATTTGCTCTGATTCTCAAGAATGATTCGATCATTTGATTCCCTCATATGAATCGTTTAGTCTTCTGCGTTTTCCCTTCGACCAATTATTTGTTTCGATCAGATAAACTGGTTGGAATGATTCGTTCATTGAATCATTTAGCTTTCCGCGCATGCATTTTGCGCAGGTTAGTTATTCGATCATACGAATCGTTTGTCTGCGGCAACTCAATGAATTGCTTGTGACGAAATGCGATCTCTCTTCGTTTTGTCAACCACCTTTGCCATGTGACATGGGCAGCATTGCATTGGGGCCACAACAGCTCTGAAACATGTTTCAAGCTTCATTGTCACTACGAAGTTAGCATATGTTCTTGCTCCCTCGCATTGTTAATTGTTTCAGAAAGTAGAATTTGCGTCGGAGCGGTCAAAACTTGAATGTGTTGCAATCTTCATTTTTTATTGCCAGGTTCAATTTCCGAGAAAATATGTTTTGTTCAAAGTGATCCTTCAGAAGCCCGTATACCGTAAATAATATTTAGCTCTTTAAACCAGAACGTTATACCGAAACGTTAAATTGAAGCAAAAACTAGAATTTTATTTAGTCTTGCTACAAGCACCGAACATGTCCCATTACCTTTTTACTGATTGAAAAATTTCAAACTGAAGTGTACTAGTATTGAACCATGACAAGCATGAAGTACGCGGACCAGATATACTTCCATCGAGGTACACATTGTTAACAGTGAACTTAAAAAAAAATGTAGAGTAGGCCACGCCCGTATCCACGGAGGACTAGGGGGCCGCCCCCTAAATTTTTACTGCTCCCCCTAAGATTCTCACCGTAGGCTTGCAAATGTATTATAATATAGTGATGAACTATCATATGATTGGATCGCCGCCTAAGTTCTACTGGGCCCCCCTAAAATTTTTAGCTGGCTACGAGCCTGGAACAGGCCCGCAGTTAGGAAGGGCCATCGACCAGAACTCTTAATATCCCCTGTGGGCAACTGAAGCCCCCGCGATTACCTTGAACTTCCCCTGAAATTTTCAGTTGTTTCTTTAGATAAATATGTCTTAAAAATAACCACTCAAGAATAAGAGCGACAAGGGTCAAGGGAATCGGGACGGGCTAGGTACAGACCTGATTTATGAACTTTCTCCGAGATAATTTTAGAACAACTGTCTTTCTACCTCTAGCTTCCTTTTATTCTATTATTATGGATGGAGATATAAAACTCTAAGGTGGATGTGTAACTTCCATGTTTTTACTTGTAAATACTGATAGCACTCTACGATAGTGTATGCTCATTTCCGGTATGTAGCTTCTTACATTTTCTTATCCCGAGTCTTACGAACTCTATAAAGGACAAACCGTGTTCATGACCACACCCTAAAAAATGGTATAGTTGGCATAACCATTAAATGGTTAATAATACCAGAATAGTATTGCTTATATAGGGACAGCTATGCTTATGGCCAGTAATAGCATACAGGTATGGCTATTAAATCCGGGTTATTGTTACCATACATATGTGCAATAGTACCATATTTCTGTATTGTAAATTTAACTATAATCGGAGTTAATAGTCAATATTACCATGCAGATTACAATACAGCTACATCCCAACTATACCTTTATAGCTCTGCCTACAATACCATATTCGTTCGAATACTATACCGTATAGGTATTGCAAAGATACTAGATGGTTGGACAACAGGTGGACAACCATACCGTATAGTCATTGTAACCATTATATATTGTTGTATTTGCAAGACTAAATTACAGTACCTACAATACCGTATGGCTATTTTAACAATACTGTCTTATTGAGACAACCATATAGCAGGGTAGGTGCACCAAATTTTATACTTGATGTAACCATACTATATTGCTGTAGTTGCAATATTATATGACTATATCTACAATACGGTATGGCTATGTGAACAAGAACGTCTTGTTGAAGCAGCCATGTAAGATGGTAGATGGAACAACCTGCATAGGTACTATAACCATATTATATTGCTATGGTAGCCATGCCGTATTGTAATATTGAAGATAAAGTATGTTTGCTGTTACCATGCTAGATTGTTGACAGAACAATCTAGCATAGTGTGTGGAACAATTTCGGAATTGTTATAGAAACAACACGCATAAACACACCACCTTGATTCTGCTTCATATTAAACTTCACAGAAGATAAGACAAAGGTATTATTAGAAACAGTTCCAGTAACCATTTCAATACTTCTTTAAATGGATAATGGAAATGTTTCTAATAATACTTTTGTCTTATCTTCTGTGAAGTTTGATATGAAGCAGAATCAAGGTGATGTGTTTATAGCTATCGTAACCATGCAGTGTTGTTTCTATAACAATGGAACTGAGGTGGTATGCAATGTAGATCAGAAATTACACAGCATTTATAACAACTACTTTTATTTTCCTTTAATCAAGTATACATTACAGAAAAATTAGAAATGCAGCACAGCAATACCAAAAAAGGAACTTTACAATAATGCAGTTATGAAAGTATATAAATCTTTTAATCAATGCAATGAAAATATACCACATACTTTTGATTTACATTTCTTTCTTAATATTTTTACACGTATTTTATAAAATGTGGATGTTACTAAATAACAGTTATTCCAAGTAACTGAACACGAAAGACACATATTGATGATGTGTCCAAATTAGAATTATTTTTCATCTTACAGTTTCAGTGTACATCTGACACCATCTTCAGAGAGAGGAAATAAGATGGAAAATAATGGGTAAGGAAATTGAGAAGAACTCGAAGTATTCAATTTTGTAATCCATTCTTTTCCCATCCTATTTTTCTCTATCTGAAGATGCTGTCAGGTGTACAACCAGAGTGTTAGACAAGATATAATTCTAATTTGGATACTAAGAATTGCCCCAATTACATAAACTAGAAGTTTTGAAGAATCAAGATTCACTTAATACAATACACATATATACACGGTGATTCAGAACTCGAATTCGCAGGAAAATGAACTTTGAATACCTGGTCCTCGTAAAGTCCTTAAAACTACAAAGAAAAACGTTTTTCGCAGGACAATCCGCCTCCACCATATCCGTTACGTTTCAACACAAAACTATGAAATATTCAAATTTGAAAGTTTTACTCCCTTGAGCGGAATATGGTACATCAACTCTGTCAATCATAGTAGAGGAGTTAGTGTTCTAAAGTTCATTTCCTTACGACTTCGGTATGCATACAAGCAAGAAATATTGTGGAAGTACTCGATTTTCGAGGATAATAAGTTGTATATTTTGATTTTATTTTTATGTTTATGTCGCGGAATTGTTAATAAGGTTATGGGAATTTAATGTTGTAAATGTGAAGTAAATGCAAGCTGCACAGTCTGGTTAACGTTTGTGTCAGCAATTTATTGTAAACACTTGTGTATAAGAATGTCATCGTTATGAGTCTGGCAATGTAGGAAGGAAATGTTGACAATGTGTCTTTCCTCACATTAGCCAGATTCTAGAAATTGTATAAACTGAATCTGTAGGATTTTATGAATTTCATGAGATTACGGATGTACGGAGAATTGCTTAGAACCGGGAAATCAGAGCGTGTCGAGGATTGCAATTTTGAGTTTTGACACATGGAAGGAATTTGTCTCTCCATGTGAAAACGGTGTTACACGTGCCGCAGCAGACGAAAAAGCAGACGATGGGAGTTGGACCCCGCCAAACAAAACCGGAGGACGAGAAGGTTTTGGGTGGAGTTCTGAGGAGTTCTTGGAATCAGTTCTTGACAGTTCACGAACAGTTCTTGGATGAGTCCTTGGAGAGTTGGCAGAGTTACGACAGCGAATAATTCTTAGAAGTCCATGATCAATTTACCGTGATCATTCTTGGGTTCGATTTTGGAGAATCGAGTTTCATTTGAAAATCAGCCAGATGAGGGGAGAAGACAGTACGTTGTACTTCAACAGAGTCTAACGACGCAGAACTTAGGCAGAGATTTGCATTGAGAGGAGCCATTCCTCAATGCCCAATTTCGTCATCCACCAACAAGGAGTGTCAACTTAAGGAGCAGAGTTCAACACCAGAACGACGAGGGAATACACCAGTTTAATCCAGGTATGTGTGGCACCGAGTCAGAATTCAAAGCTCAATACTTGATCGTTCTGTACCTGTCTGGCAAATGAATCCGAATATCCGTTATAGCTAACATTCATAGATCTTATAATTCATCCATAAAATTATCGTAATACAGTGTTTTATTTTAAATGAAGTGGACGTATCTTTATTTGTCTAATCCCCAAATGAAAACCTCTCGCAAGTTAATTTCATAGTTTGTCCCACTCATTTTAGATGGTGAGTGGTAGGCGCCTAGTAGCACTCAATTTGCATCCCCAATTAGGCACTGAGTGGCTAGGTTGTCAATATATTGATTCTAGTAAGGAGCATGTAAATGAATATCAAATGAAATTAAATGCTGATTCATTTCACATTCTAAATTCAAACTTGAAAATTTAGTGGCAAGTATTTGTGCTTAAACTGATTCACACAGAACAGGAATCAGAAGAAAACAAATATATATATGTATTATTCCATTAGACGCAGACTTACTGTTTTACTGATAATGAATATATTATATTACGATTTATGGCTGATTCGTTTTATTATTAATGAATTTAACACTAATACTTTATTGTTGTAAGATCATATTGCACTTATTTTTAATTTATTTTCCACATTCCTAATACTGATACAATAAATCATTTTTCAACCAAAACTGCTAAGTTTTATCTTAGACAGAAAACCAAGAAGAAAAAAAAATGAGTACAACTTAACAAATATACACAATTCTTTTGAAACTTGGTAACCGTTTGCATTAAAAATGTAAATAATATGAAAAAAATACAAAACATGTTACAAGACTGCTTTTTTTAAATGGAAAATTTTGTAACTACCATGTAGTTCTTTAGTGTCAATACCTACATCATAATAAATGTGTTTCTTCCTACGTTTGATAAATAATACGGAAACATGCATAAAATAAAGCTTAAAGATTGAACTGAATTAGTGTTTCGCTATATTAACTGAATTTTCCTTATCATTTTATTATTACTTATTTTTCAAAAAGCTTTTTGGAGTTGGTAGTGCGTATTTCTAATGTCATTTAATCTCTCATTTTTTTTTTCTTTCTTTCTAAAGTGTACCGTATATAACGGAGTACTGAAAAGTTTTCAGAATAGTTTTGCAGCTCGTGAAGTTTAAGCTAGAATGATTAAACACCACCAAGCAATTCCTCGTACATCCTTTGTGAGTCAGTGTCCTAAGCGGCTTTGTCCTAGGAAGTCGCATTTAGTTTTTAAGCGTATCTTCCCCCAGTTATGCGCTGAGTAACAGCGAAATTGAAGGTGACGAAATTTATGAAACTAGGTAAAGCTAGAAAATCTGCTTCAGAAACACATGAAATGTTGAAGTCAACATTTGGAAAAGATGCTTTAGGCCATGGTCAAACGTAAGAGCATGTTAAAAGTGACAGAACATCGGTTGAAAATAATGTCCGTTCAGGATACCCGTCAATCGGCATAGGATTTTGTACCACGAAGAGAACATGGGAGGATTACTGTAAAGGCTGTGTAGAGACTTGCTGTAAAGACTGTGAAAAAAATTATACTACTAACTTTCCATCGGATTTACCCAACTCTGCACCGTGTAACATTTTCTTCTTCTTCAGAATGGAAATCAACTTCAAGGGCCGAGGATTTAACAGTATACAACACTCAAGCGAAACTGCCATCACGAAACACACGAGTGGAAATATATGCAAAAATTAAACGTGATCTTCTAGCACAAAGTCGCTTAAGCATTGACCACCAAGTGATGCACGAGGAGCCATCTGCCGGAATTTTACTGTACAGACACTGCGGAAACTGAGTACCCCATCATACACATGACATTATTTAACATGATAAACGCAAACAAAAATTTACATTAAATGCCCACACAGACTGGATTACAAACGACACAATTTCACGACGAATATTTTCGTTAGAAGTAATTATTATTATTTTACATTTTCTGAAATTATTTTCTTGGTACAATATGCATTATTTGCATCTAACAATAATACGAAAGTATTTGCTAAGCAGTAATAAGACTTGTAAGAAAAGGCACAAGGACAAATAAAATACTTAAATACAAGGGACAATAATTAGAACCATCGTTAGCGTAACGTTTCGTAACACATAATATAAACGTTACAATACGAAAGAATATCTACTGATTCATGTTCTATCATAGGTTCGCTACATGTTTCCGTACCTATCTCTTTTTAAGAGTTAATGGCATTTGATTTTCGCGACGTCACGCCTGTGGTTTTTATTCCTTAATAGTATTCGATTTCTCCTAGAAACTTTCCTTATTTTTATAAGTTTAAAATAAAATGAGGAGACAAAATGTATAACAAAGAAATTGGGGCAGCTCCTGCAAGTATCTACATTTTAAGGAGTAAAAATTTTGTTAGTGCACCAAGGATCAGAACAGGAATCGTCAGGCTGACGTCCTAGATTCAATCTTACGTCCAATAGCATATTTTCAACTCTAAAATTAGAACAAAGTATAGTTTGAACTCAGTAAAGGTTATAGTAAATGGTTTATGTAATTCAGTGAGATTTTGAATGAAGAAATATTATGACCACTAGCAATGTATTTGCAATCAATAAAAGCTATTCTTTTCGACGTACGACACATCATACTACCATATAATATTAATCGGAATTTAATGGCATCATATGTTTTTTCTTAAGACGGACACCTTCCCAAGATACGGTTCTTGACTTTGACACATTTATATTAGAATTGCAGAAACCCATTAAAAACTGCTTTCATAAATATATTTTTAGTAGTTTAAACTTAGTGTCACATGACATCCTTCCCAATTAAAAAAAATACTTAGAATTAAAAATGGCAGACAACGATTTACCTTCCTTTCACGCAATATTGTTTAACTTTTGTTTTAAACCCATTTCGGTAACACTAAACCTTTTCATTAGCAAATCCAAGTTACATTCTTATAAAGGAACCCGAACCCATACAAACTTTTGTGACTGGGTACACAGATTCCTTTTCCAAAGCGGTTTTATATATATCGGGTGTAAGGAAAAGGTAGTACAGGCAGACAGACTTGATTCTACAGCTAAAACGATACGAAAATGTCTTTATAAAGTTGTCCTTTAAGGCCCCCTTTTGGAAGGGAGAGACCGGTAAACTTTGGTCGATATGGCAATATCGCACGGGTTGTCCGTAACAACACTTGATAGCAGCGACTTTGGAATGGTGTTTATCGTGGAGTAGAGGAAAGTGCCGTACTTCAAACGAAGGTACCTAACTTCAAAGCTCTTTGTCATTTTTCTTTTTCTTCTTCTTTTTTTAAAATAAAAGTATGGAATATGGGATGCAGCAAAAGGTCTGAAATGTGGCGGGAAAATGTGGAGAGATGAAAACGTACATTTAAAATGTCAAATTGAATAAATGTCGTACAAAAAGAAGCTTTCTGTGCCCAGATCATGACAAAACATGCCGTTTCAAATCTAGCCATTTTGTTGTTAAAATAAAAAAAAACTGATTTAAAAAACCTTAGATAACGAAGAAGTTTAAACTAAACTCCAAAGCCGATATCACGTGTTTCTACAGAGTACCGCAAGGTGTTACCTCATAGTCCAAATTTTACCCGTCTGTCACTTCAAAAGGGAACCTCGGAGGACAAAATATCGTAAGATATTTTCGTTTCATTTCAGCTGTAGAGTCAGATTCTGTCCAAGCTGTGCGATCTTTTCCTTACACTCGATATGTAACCTTTTTCTATTCCGAACAAAAAATCTGTATAAAATTCACATAGAACCAACCATGTTTTTTAAAAGTTTAGTTCCTACTTCGGTGGCCATAGGACCATGCAGGCAAAACATCTAGTAGTACAGGAATGTATGCTTCATTGCAAATGCTTTGCTAGTGGATATAATATTGTTTGACTGAAAATCACATGGATTAAGAAACATTTTCTTATGCTCGAGCCCTATTACGATTATGTTAGAAAACACTGCCCCACATGCAACACAAAATCATACCGAAACAGAAACATATATGTTGTTATTATCGATTATCTTATAATACGTAGGAGGCCCTGCAAAATTCAAATTTACTGGTATGCAGATCCACTCTTGCGTGAAAGACAAATGATATGCACAGTAGTGACTGTCATAGCCAACTGTTTTCATTTTCTTACATAGAAGGAAAATGTGCGACTCTTCGTCTAACAAAATTTTTTTTATATTATAAAAGTTTAAACCATCTTCATGAATTTCGAACGCTACCATGCAACACTTGAACACAAATCCGTTGTATATGCACCAAGCTACTGACCGACAAAGTTTCAACAACGAAGGAGGTAAACACATTGAAAACAATGGAAAATTCTGATCTTGTGAAAGGTATATCTTTGCTCCAGGTCCAATTTCTTGTTGAATATGAAAACCGTTTTTCTGAAAGAACTTATAACATATCTGCAATTGGTGTTTCAAACCTATAGTTTCTAGAACATTCTTTCGACAATAAGCAATACGGGCAGCAATCTTGGACGGTTGGTGTTTGGATTCATACCTCATACACCATGTGAAAACAAGTGGTCCTATATGTCGCATTAAACGTGGATAGTGAACCATATGATGATGCTTAGGTTTTAATGTATCCTGAAAAAAAGATTTGTATATCTCATGATGTTCTTCAATTAATGTACAAAGTAATTCAGAAGTGTTTACGTGAATAACTTTTGATGTTAATATGACTGTTATTTCTCTTAGCAGAGTATAAAATTTCCAAACGATATTTTCCTCGGGGATTAAGTCACCCATTATCAAACCAAAGTACCTTATGAGAAATAACATTTCAGCAGCAGACAAGTTTAATTTATTCTTTTCAAGATTTTCAGAAGATAAAGGTGCCGGCTTATTTACGTCATCTGACATGCTTGCAAAGGCCGAAATCCTACTGTTTAAAATATCCATTGTGAAAAGACGTGTTTCGTTGATGTAGTACTTCAAAATATGCATCATATCATAGTTCCCCACCCCTTCCAAAAGATCATGCATCACGTCCACACTGTAATTTTTGGTAACATGAAAACTCGGCAACATGTTCCAAGTGCTATTCTCTTTTACTCCTGTCTGTGAAGCATCTCCGAGAATTACATGTAGTTCATAATTCTCAACGTCCCGCAAATTCCGGACGTTTTCTCTTGACTGCGCCTGTAAATCTGTTTTTGATGTAAGGCAAAACCTGCAAGGGTACTTAGCAGAAAATGACTCTGTAAAGCCAAGAACGGAATTCAATCCAAGATTGTCACCTGTAATAACACACAACTTAAAATAAATCTGTACTTCTAAACCATTATACATTACACATATACCTTCACATTCTAGGAAACGCAACTCTTCAATAAGAATTGAAAAGGTTGCTTTATTACCGAAAGTTTTTCTATCATTTGAATGAAAGAGTAAGGCGAGAAATATGTTCTCTAGTTTCGCGAAAAACTCCGGTGGAATACATGCAATTGTATAATAAACTACCCCTATCTTTTTTGTACCAGCATGCCCACTTAAAGAATTGTTAATTTCATAATCGTCAAAGTAAAGAAATAAAGGTAATATCAAACGATCATCAGAAACCGTTACCTCGTTTCTGCAATGCAGTCCTTGCACACTACTGAAAAGTACTTCAGTCTCTTGTTCTGCACTGTTCTTGAAGTGGAGTAACGTTGACAGAACATTCGGTAACTCCAAAAATCGTTTAAGCATTTTTCGCATAGGCACAAACTTTCCAAGCACTTGTAATGTTTCCACCGAAACCTCGCCTTTCTTTCTCTTTGAAGATAATTTCTGTCCAATAACATAATCAATTGGTTTTATCAAACTGCCCATTGTCTCTAACATGCCAAATCGCCTATATTCGGTTTCCAAGCTATAAAATGGACTGGACATTATACTAAACATGTTCATTACTTCAGTTACTATATTATCATCACATGATTTCCTCGAAGCGTTTGTAAAATTTTCTCTCTTAGCAGTTGCATCACACTACCGCCCATAAACCCGTGTACCCAGTCGCAAAGGTTTTGTATATGAGTTCTGGTTAAGTTACATTGACTATACAGTTTAGTAATAAAAAGAAGGGCTTCCTCCTTTACAGCCTCACGGTAATCTTCAAGAGAAAGGCTTTCCACAGAAGTTTCAATTGGTATATCACCATTATCAGTCAACTGTCTCTCAACATTGATGTGACACACCTCATTTTGGTATCCACGAAAAGGCTGGTTCCCATCACCACCCGTACTTGTTCTTTCGTGTTTCAGCAAGTGTTTGCGGAATGAATTGGCGTTATCAAATTCGCGTCCACACAATGATTCCCCACAACGAAAGGGGCTCATGGCACCTAATTTGTGACAAAATTTTAAATGAAGTAACAGAGACTGACTCGTTCTTAAGTCACTATGACAAACAAAACACTTAGGCATCTTCTTACAAACTAAAAAGAACATATATACATGAAAAAACTATTTTACAAACTAAATGATTAACGGAAAACAACCTTTCCCGCCATTACACCTTTGATATTTCAGAGATAAGCGTGTTCACTGAAGGAAAATTCTTGTCGCAGTCATTTTCAATTTTGTACATATGTTTCTGCACAAATGTCCACACCTGTTCCGATTCCTTCGGATATTCTGCATCCAGTACTTGAAACGACTTGAATGTGCTATCGATTGCTTTCAGTGGAGTTTCAACTCTGTAGAGATTATCCTCAATACTCACGTAGAAGGCTTGAGGTTCATCTATTTTTGAAGCGACAACGACGGGCATGGGCTGCACACTACATCCAAAGCGCTGCATCTTTAGATGATGCCTTTCTAACTCTGTTTGAAGATCGGACGCTTCCTGTAAGTCATGTACACAGAATTATTATCACGTTACACACCTATTAACACGTTATCAAATTCCAAAAACTACAAATACACGTATAATTAAAATTAGCTTGTATTTTAAACACGAGGTGCACCAATAATATATATAGCAATCCAATTAAACTGCTACCAACTGTTTTCAGGCATTCTTCTATACTAGAAATGTAATGTAATGAGGTCATAATTGACGCGAGTCACTTCTACGCGATATGAAATGTCTTGAAAACTAATATAGGTTAAAATGACAGTATTTCGAATGTATTATTATACCCCTTGAGTTGTACATTTTTAATACCGTTCATTGTGTTTGTATTATCCGATGCAATTAAGAAAAGTTCTGGAAAAAATAAGTAAAGTTCCTTAGAGGAATCTACCCTTTAGTATAAGGTTTGAGAATAATCACAAAAAAAAAACAATCTGAATTATTGCACTTATAAACTTGACAGTAGTTACGTGAATAGATAACTGCGACATCAATAAAACTGTCCTAAGCTTACACTTAATGGTTTACATTTACAGTAATAAATATTTCAATTAAATGTGGCAAACTTGGAATCACATCCAGACATAAAGTAAGCACGGATATTTTAAAGATAAAATAAATTTAGATCCTGTACGTCAATGACCGCAATTCTTGACGTTACAAATCTCCAGGAAGAAGAAAGAAAAACCTTTGCGGAAATTTGAAAAGCAAGGATGCTACCATATCAATGAATTAGTTTTTAAAATAATGATCGCGAAAAGGTTGGTGCCGTTCCCCTACGTGCTGTTTAGTATTTTTATAAGATTGATATTACACACATATCATTACCTCGAGTATAAACACTTCTTACTTATTTATGCCATAAAATGAAGAAAGGAGTGCTATCATAGTTCCAATATTTGAAGGGTTGAATGAAGAACATTTTTAAAGACACTGGGAAAAAGCTGTTTTGAGCCAAGTAAACATTTTATCCATGACCATAAACATATTTAACCTCTACTTATGTTTTAGAAAGTTTACATAGCATTCACCGAAAGTTTTACAGCATTTTTACGTTTACTATTGTTATTGGAATATAGGGTTTCATCACGGGAACTTCATAAGGCATAAACCTACAGTGGAACCGAAAATACGAATAACATCCTAAACTCCCCTCCCCCTTCCTCCCGGGAAATCGAACGCAGTCGCCCAACAAAGGAGATAAGTGTACTAGCAACGAAGGAGTAACTTTTAGGTCGGCCTTAAGTTCGTCACGTTTGAGGGATGTCGTCCCTCGGAGAGCACACAATCCGAGAGAGGGGAAGCAAGAAAGGAATGGATGGGAAAGGAAGCGGTCTGGGATCTGTGTGTTAGGTACCATCCCGGCATTTTTAGCATCGTTCACTGTGTTTATATTATCCGACGCGATTAAAAAACAAAAAAAAACTCACTCAACCCAGGAAAAAACACTCAGGATGATTGGCCTGAAAAAGCTGTTACACTTCTTTGATCGAGTGATCCCACCGGGAATCGAACCCAGAACCGCTCGCACCAAAGGCGAGGGCGTTAGCGGCTAATAAATATTGTGTTTTCCTATTTTATGCATATTCCTTTCTATCTACACAACTTAGGTTCACGATATCTTCGTAAGATACAAATCGCGTCACATACACCGATATATGCTTTACTAATTGCATGAAGAAGAGTCATGTATATTGCAAAATATGGTTGATAGCTCACTCCACCAAGGGCGTGCTGTCCCGAGGGGGCCTTTTCTTAAACAAACTTTTTTGTTTCCATGTACCACCAATATGATCCTCTTGATATGGTATGGTAATCATATCAATTGAGTGCACATCAAAGATGGAGCGGGTCAGTGGCTATGGATCACGTGGGGATAATTTTGAGTATACTTTAGTGGATCTTGGGTTACATTTACATGTTCCACTGTTACGTATGACTACCCTAACCCAACAATAACAACTGACTCATTGTAGTCCTCAATATAACACATTCCACTTTGATCCACTCTCGACATATTCGGTCAGTAGGTCGAAGTAGATCAGTAGATCATGGTGACACGTGGTGAGTCAGAGTGGATCGTGGTTTGATGAAAATGGTGTTTGCTTACACAATATTTTTGTTTGAGCATAGCAGTTTTTCCAGAAAAGCTGATTTTTTTTGTTAGTTTGTTTGTTCGATAAGGTTTCGTGCAATGTTCTCCATTCTCCAATCACTAATTAAATGTTAATGACATATTTCGTGGTAATCAAGTGTAGATATTAATACATTATATTACATAATGGTACATACTCTGACATGAAAAAGGAATCCTTGCTGTGCCTCGTATTTGGAAGGTTTCCATAATCCACCTCCGTCTTTCCTTTTGATACACGTGGTCACAGATGGGAAATATCTTCCAAGAAGTATTAATATTACGACTGTTCTGGCATCTGGAAAAGAATGAAATATCAAGAACATTTGTAGGTAATTAATTTACGCTTATACAGCGAGGTCCGGAAGTGGGCGTACCTCTAATTGGTGTTTTCTGACAGTTTTTGGTTTTACCTACATTTGTTTGGTAACACTGCTTGGCATTGTCTGGTAACATTCCTTTGCATTGTCTGGCAACATTGCTATCCATTTGTTTTCTGCTTGGTAACAGTTATCAGATCAGTTCCTGGCCGCTGGATTGGAAGAGGTTGTGCATCCAGCTCTTTGCCAGGCCTCCAAGAAGTCCCGATCTGACGATATCAGACAATGCTCCCTGGGCTTTCATGAAGCAACACGTAAGAAACACTCGATATCACACAACGCAGGAATTACGAGCAGCTGTGGAACACGCCTTCACCCTCGTTGACTCCGGAGTATCTCCGCAAAACATCTGCCAGAACTTTGTGCAGAATTCAGTTGTGTTATGACATGGATGGTGATCATACCTTTGTTTACGACTCTTACGACTTCAAGGTAGCTGTGTACAGACATTCTACCATAACTAACACTATACTGTTGAAACTAAAGGGGGGTACGCCCACTTTTGGACCACTTTATACTAATTTATTTGAATGTAAGTGCTAACTTTCTTACTGCATTCATTCTCATACCTGCAGAGGTTTGCTCTGTGATACGCAATGAATACTGTATATTACTGTAAGTCAATAATCAAAGAAAAAAGGAAATTACATTTTGTAAGCAATGGACAGCAGTCTGAAAAAAACACACACAAAAAGTATCATCTTTTGTAACTACACCCAGATTCGGCAAAGGGATAATGCGATGTTTCTTATATGCAAATATTGGGTCCAAATAATGGTGAAAACTAATCTTAATACGATACTTATCTATCGCCTATAAGTACGTGTATAAAAGCTGTACATGAAGTATATTATTTCAAGAACCAAAGGTTAAAGTCAACGTATGTATTTCTCTTTGGGAAGTTGCAACAGATACGGATAAAAAGAGAGAAATTGAACAGCTTAATGAATCAAACTAGACAATTAACAACAAGTTAAAGACTATACGCTGCGGAAAAGCTCTTTCGTCACAAATTCTAAACATTAGTTTCATTCATTGCTACAAAAGGGATTTCATATCTGCTTATTAACCCTACTGAATCTATCTTCTTCATATACTGTTATTCAAGTAAATACTAATTTCAGGGATGTAAACTGGTCACTGAAGTCAGTATTTCAGACTCTTTGGGAGATTAAACGAAAAATGTTCAATTACTACACAGCAGTTGAAATATTTCTCGTGATCTGAGCTCAATAATGAAACAAAAGAATAACAGAGCTTTTTTAAGTGCTCGATATGTTGTCGATTTACAATTATCATTTATTTTTCTTCTAGATTTTGATTTATTCTGCTCGGACTTACGACTAAAAGGAGACAAGGGAAAATTGCCGGAGCAGCTGTAATTGATCTTTTCTTTGCTTACGGGAGTAGGCTGAACAGTGTTGCGTTTTAATAATTATAGTGAACAATACTTAATGAAATAATAAACAATGTGTACACCATTTCTCCACAGTCACAACTTACTTCTATGCACTTCGATAAATTTTATTATAATTAGCAATTTTTAAAAAAGGGGGCAGGAAGGACTCGTAAACCTTATTCGCCTTCTGTGCAGATGGTATGGTAAAAATCAATACTGGATAATGAAAGTGTAAGTGTAAAGGCTAATATGGAACAGAGAAACAAAAGAGAACTTCTTCAGAAGGGAATTGGGAGGGGAGGGGATGAGAGTACAATGCTGTGACAATTAAAATGCGTCTTGATTTGTATACTTCAACAAACTTTTCTTATTAGATTACGCAATTTCTAGTTTGTTACTCCGATTATTCAAAGTATTCAAATGTTCTCGGAGGGAGTGACCGCCCCTCCCTTTAATCCGTCCGTGGTGTCATTCGTTTGACTTTTCGCTACTAATTCAAAATGCTTTCCGAAACAAGTTGTCTTCTTGTGACAGCAGGGGGTGGAAGAAACAAACAAACCGTGAAAGGAAGAAAGAAGTGGTTTTGGGCTCTTCCAGTCCAGACCATTCTAACCACTGAGAAGTGAGAATCACAACGTGATTTTTCTGGTAAGAGCGTCCTTTTTAAAGCAGCTAACAAGCAAACAGATGGTCAGCCCTCTTCCCTCTGCAGCATACTTTTTATTCTCTGTTGCCAAACTTACTGAAGAATATATTGCAATTAATCTAACGCATGTAACGTAAATTGGAGACCGTGGTTGGATTTATATGGGTCTTGTCTATTTGTATTAAAAATTTCAAGTCATTACCTACAATACTTTGTTAGAAATTACCATATTAAAATTTACATGTTTTCAAATGGGAAGTTAGAAACATAAGCGAAGAGGTAGAAGATCCCCTTAATAAGAAAAATAATTACCTTCCCTGATGTTCTCCTGCAGCAAAAGTTCTACTAATGTGGTTCCGTCATTTGTTGTTTGTTTGGTCGTGGTAAGTATATGCGGAATCTTCTTTAAGTCTGCATTCCACGTTGAAAAAAATGTTATATCTTTCCCAGGATATAACTGGCCAAAATCAATGTCGATCTGAAAAGTAAAAGAAATTGTTGTCACATATACCTAACGCTGTTTGATGATATAATGTTCTATGCTTTCTTCTCTTTATACAAAAGTTTGGTAGTATAGTTTTCTTTGAAGTTCATTAAATAATCTTTGTTTCAACTGAGCGTTTTTAATCAAGTTATGAACATCAATGGCATTCACCCCACTATAGTATCCATTTTCAGAAAATACTATGTCTCATTGAAAAAGAAATCCCAAAGTAGGCATGTAAAAAACAATTACTTAGAGTGGAACTGATAAAATACACGCAAATATAAAACAAACTTCCAAGCGCTTTCGCATTTATGGAGTCGTCATACAAGGACGCAAAGACGAAAGTGGAATAAGAAATACAGAAAGACACAAGGACCGCACCTATACCAACAGTGATTTCTCCACAAGGTTCTCTACTTTCTCGTATGAGTACTTGACAGCAGTCACGTGATCACATGACCACCATAGCACCTAGCAGAAATATGGCAAAATGAAATGAAATCTCTGAGTTTTACGTCTCACGGTTATGCCGGTTAGGCTAAAGGAGACGGTGATGATGAGAGATGAATGAAATGGTGGAATGAAGAAAGTGGGAGAACCCGAGAAAACCCACGAGCACGGTGTTTGTCCACCACAAAGTCCACACGGCGGGAGCAGGGTTTGAACCCGGGACCCCAAGCACCGGAGGTGAACGCTCTACCACTGAGCCACCGCGCCCCCCAGAAATATGGCGTAACTCGTCTTACTCTGTATCTTTCTTCTTCCACTTTCGTCTTTCTCTTCCTGAATAACAAAGCCATAAAAGGTGAAAGCTCTTACAAGCTTTTTTTTCTTTCTTAAATCTTTGCGCGCATGCACTGCACGTGTATTTTATCTAATTTCTGGTAATTGTTTTATACATTGGTTGGTTTTTAATTACACAAAAACGTGTCTTTAACGTAAGCTTACATAATTCTGAACCTTCTGCCGCTGATGCTGGTATATTTGCAAATTAAAATAAACTATTAAATGTTTTCATAGGAACATTATCAACAAGAGTGAGGATGTGGGGCTGATCGGGGAGCGGGCTGGGTAGCGTAGAGGTTAACTTATTGGCATTGTACGTCGAAGACAAAAGATCTATTTTCGGCCCACTCGCACTTTTTCACTCTGATTTTTCATTATTTCTGAATCTATACAGGATTTGGTGTACTGAAAATCCGGTTGATTTTCTCAGAATTACTAAACGTTCTACCTGCTACAAGATGCACCATCTCGTCCATCAGCTTACTCACAGGAAAAAATTAGAACCGAAAAATTCCGAAACATAGTGCAAGACAGGGTACAACTTCATACACCGAAAAACATTTATAAACTCTCTCGCCTCATGCTAGGTGCTTTTTTTGCAAAGAAAAACTGCCGTGTTCGCAATTTATATATAGCATCAACATAAGACCCCTATGTTCATGATTTTTTTTTTAACTCATTAAATTTTGTTACACGTTTTTTTTTTTTCATTTTCCTTTAAGTACAGTTCGTTCTGTGATACGGAATTACACTTCTATAAAATAATATAAAGGTATTTTCTTTCTTCGGTTACATTCATAAAATAATAATAGAAAGATGTAAACTTCTTAGCAATGTCACTACACTTACAAGTGTGTATCCAAGAGGCTGTTTTAAAGCAGGAAATTCCTTGAAGTAGGAGCTGATATCCTTCTTTGACTGAATGTAATTTGCTCTCCGATTTAATGTCGTTTGTTTCCACAGATCACACACTTTCTCCCATGGCTCTATATTATTTCTCAACCACGTGAGAGCTTCCTCGGCAAATTTATCAGTGGACTCTGAAAATAAAGGACACCATCTACATAATTCAGTGTGAAAGAAACGTACATACTCAGTATACGTAAATACATATGTATTAATTTCTAGGACAGAAGTACAAGAAATAATATTTCAATAAACATGTGAAACAGACAGTATTATACTTCTGAACACAATTGTCATATGAGGTGTTCGGAACATGTATTTACAAAACGTCCCGTTAATATATGAAAGCAGTGATAGAGTTTTACACACAGATGAACAGCAGATATACTGATTTCACAAATTCACGGAAATTTGTTGATTTATAATGAAGGTAGTGCCCTTGAACTGTGAATCTGTTGATTGACCATAATACGTGAATATGTGCAATCATGTAAAAAAATCGGCACGCATCTCTTTTAGGAAGTTTTGTACCCTTGTCTGAATATAAGATAGCATAAAACACTATGCATCGTGATTTACTGATAAAATTATAATACAGAATTTATGAACATGAAGGTAAATAAATGAAAAAGAACTATGAACGCACCATCTAAATCGACTTCGGTAGAAGTTGTAGCTGCACACGGGTTTCTCAAAGGCAAAACACCACTTTGCCGCAAATACCTTCTTGTGTTGCAATATTTGTCCCAAAGTTTCCTTCTTGCCAAAACCTTCTTCCCTTGAGCAGCTTTATAGGGGACGTAGTAAGTATGCTATTTGAAAAACAAATTACTGTTATAATATACAGTCCTGATATCCTATTGCACAACACAAAATTACAATTAAACTATATTATTTCCACAGAGAAACAAAATACATGGAAACCTGTTTAAAACGAAACTTATATAAACCGGAAATTTGCCGAAGATGAATAGTTTTTAGTCCCGGTAACTCTGATTTGCCATATGGTAAAGATTTTTCTCTTAACTGATTGCCAGCTCGAAACGAAGGGGCACTGTAGTCTGTCTGTCTCTGCGTTGGCGTTACTACTGAACTTCTGTTTTCAATAGTTAAGATCTTTCGGCCGTGAACAAGAATGGAGATAATGTTTCTGTTATTTAAGTTACCTGTTTCCTGTTTTTGTTGATACACACATAAGCACTTTTCTACTGTCAAAACTTTCTTTATAAATTAAAGACTTACTGCTTGCTACTCCGTCATTACACATGCATTTCCAAGAATTCGGTCATTTTTGAAAAAAAAATGGTAGAAATTTAGACCAGTTGTTGAAAATTTCCATTGTTTCTGCTGCAGAAAATGTGGTTTCAGTGTGGCGTGTTTGTGTGCCCAGTGTTGTGCACAAATACGGCAAAAACAAATGTTATTGTTACTTTGGAGGACACAATACGATTATTGAAGAGAGAAAAAGAGACAATGTTTGTAAAATATAAAGTTCATTTCAAATGTTGCAAACGCAAATTTCCAACACTGAAACCCAGAAAATGAAAACAATCCTTAAAAGGCGGTGAAAATGTAAAGAGGAATGTGAGAGGAAATACATAATAAAATAATACATACTTGTAGTTTCTACTTTAAGCGTCTGTCTTATTCAAATAAGTTCACTTTGTAAATTGAGTTTATGTTGTAAATACATTTTTGTGTTAATTAAT
Organism: Thermobia domestica; assembly: GCF_964235325.1. Lineage (NCBI taxonomy): Eukaryota > Metazoa > Arthropoda > Insecta > Zygentoma > Lepismatidae > Thermobia > Thermobia domestica. Next base: position 337,754,503 of record NC_137456.1, on the reverse strand, counting down.
CTTTCACCTCAACCATTTTAACCTAGGTATAGTACTACGAGATTATTTTTACCAGCAGTTATTGTTACAGAACTTAACTTTTCGTATTTGCATACAACGGAAAATTATTTTGTTCCTTGACGTTCCGTCTTATACAAGTTTCACTGTATATATATGCTGTAAATTAGACATATTGGAATTTCTTTTTTTTTTTTTCTGGATTCCTTTAGTACTTCAATAAAATGAGCATTGAAAAATGTATTCTGATAAGTTATGGAAAACGTTCACTTGTAAGTTAAATTGTAAATTTCTCCTTGTTCTGAAGACAATGATAAAATAAATATTAATACAATTAAGTCTAATTTTCAATGGGTGTTCAGAAACTATACCTTATTCCTTTATTGCATCCACAGTTAAATTTTCGAATGCCTCATAATCGATTTCTTCCTCTGAAATAATAACAAATGTTTGTTCAATGAAATACACAGATTGCACAAAGCTCCTATTTAACGAACAATATAAAGATTATGTCGGAATCTAAGGTACACGATGCTGGGTGAACATAAATTTTGAGCTCCTTTCGGGAATCGAATCCGTCACTCCTCACACCACAAGCGCTAGGCAAAACAAACTGGATGTGAAGAAGCTCTAAGGAAATAAAGAAATATGAATAAAACTTCCCTGAAATAAGAAAAAATTGAATCCTGCAACTCTGCATTCTTTCAATTTAATTTTATAAAACGACATGATAAAATTAGGCAGATTATACAAATATGTTCAACTTTTTGTCACGTCTTAGCTATTTTCTTCAATGTCATTCAAACCGGTTAGCATCTTAAAATATAGGTCCTGAGCGACATCTTTCCCATATTCCTATCTTTCAGTTGTGGGTCAGCTTCTTTAAGCCAAATGGCTCTTAAAAAAAAAAAAAAAAAAAAAAAAACTATTCGGAAATACAGCTTAGTGATTGCATGTACAAAAAGTATTTATCCTACTTGGAAGTTGGGATACAAATAACTGAAGGTCTGTCCTGAAGAGGCAAAGTAGAACTAAGGAGGTACTGTTCTGTGCCTTTTCTCTTGATATTATTTCTTCATTTGTTTGGTCTTTCGGAAAATCTTACTTTTGATGACTTCAATATGTGAATGGAATGAAGGATCTGTCAATGCTAATGAGGAAAGCATAATTACTATTGCAAAAATATCTTTAATTGAGTAAACAGGAATGAAGTATAAACATCTAGCTTCATGTACCGCAGTTATGCCCTGTACGTTGATGGAGAAGAATCAACAAAGAAACAGCTGCTAAATTAAGAAAACCAAAGACAGGTCTTTTGTAATGGAACACCAAATCTTGGGAGTTACAGTTATTGTGATCTCAGAAATAAGCTGAGAAGAGGTAGAATATGCTTTAAAGAAAATGAAGACAGGGAAAGCAACTACAAGCTAAAACATGGGTACTTAGGACCAGAAGTTGTCCTACCGCATACTATGGGATCTAATGAAAACAGTTTACAGACAAGAGAAAAATGCCAAGTCAGTGGAGAGAGAGAGAGAGAGAGAGAGAGAGAGAGAGAGAGTAGTACTGTATCTATATACAAAGAGAAGGAAGATGTACAAAATTGTGAAAATTACCGAGGAATCAAGCTGATGCCACATACAATAAACACTTGGACGATGAAGATTTAGAAAGAAAAACAACAGTTGAATCCATGCTACAGATGAGTACAACTGATACAATCAGTGGCGTCATTAGCTCTTAAATATTAGGGGGGGGACACATGATATATCTCACATGTGCAAGTTATTTTCTAATTACATATTATGATTTGGTTTAATTTTATCGAAATAAATTAATGATATACCGTAACTCATGCAGTGCAAATAATAATAAAAAAATAAATAAATAAAATACTGGCCAGCTGGTAACTTTATACACGACACAGAGAATTACGGGGGGGCATGTCCCCGTCACGCTAACGACGCCCGTAGATGCAATCTTATTAAAGCAAACAATGGAAAAGCGTCAGGGAAAGCAATAAGGATGCAGTATTTACTGAATGGGCAAAGACGTAAGACAGAGTACCAAGTCAGGAAGTTTGGAGGTATATGAAAGGAAAATGGAACTCCAGTAAAGTACAGGAAGATTGTTCAAGATCCGTATACAAGAGCTAGTGTCCCGGTAAGAAGCAGTGTAGAAATAATACATCTTACTGCATTTAGAGTTGGACTGCACTATGGTTCGGAAGTGAAATCTCTATCTGGTAGACCAAAACGCAACAGCCCAATACGAGCATAACCTAACCGTAACTACCCTACGCCAGAGGTCACAAAACTATCTGGACATGTAAGTCCCTCAATAATGAATAGGCACGAAACGAATATAATTAAAACGTAACTAACTCAAGGAAGCAGTCACAAAACTAGCTGTGTGTATTTTTGATTATTATCTATCAGAGTTGGTTGGTGTAAACCAAGATGGTTTAAATTTTTAAAAAATCCAATTGGTTTAAGCCAAAAATATAAAATAAATGGTTCACAGCCAGAGTGAACACAAATTATTAGTATCTTTATTCACTTCTAAGCAATTTAAATTAGGACGCTGTACTTCGGATGCAGTGAACTACTTGAATTAAAGTAATCTTCTGTAACCTGTATAATCTTTTGAAATTGTCCATTTATATCAATTATGAAATGAAATATTTAGTTTAACGTGCCACGTTTATACACCGAAGCTAAGAGAGACGGTGATGATGAGTAATGACTGAAATGGTGGAATGGAGAAAGTAGGAGGAAATGGGAGAACCCCGAAAAACCTACGCATACGGTGTTGTCCGACAGACGGCCCACTGGCGCGAGCTGGGATCGAACGAGGGACCCCACGCACCAGAGGTGAACGCCCTACCACTGAGCCACCGTGTCCCCTTATTTCAATTATAAGTCTGTAAAGTGATTTCACTTATGCAGTTGTCCTGAAGTGACGGAAAATATGCACAAGTATGCAAATCGGTTAAACATATTTCTATCACGTGTCCTAAGGTTTAGTCTATAAACTCATCCCCTTCCTAATCAAGGGATCCCGAGTTCAAGTCCAGGTGAAGAACAATTTCTCTTGGATGTAAACCGAGTAGTGATTCAGGTCCAACCTTAAACTGTATTTCCCGTCCTTCATAACCTCACTGTTGAATAAGTATATATGGACCAGACATTTTCATTAATATGTAATCTCAACAAATAAAGTTTAAAGTGGAATAACGATGACCCCTACTATTTTTTTTAAAAAAAGAATAAAGTAATTTGAGGGTACTGGTGCTATTGAGCTCGATTTCAACCCCTTTAGAAAAAACAAAAATGAAATCTCTAAGTTTTACGTCCCACGGTTATGCCGGTTAGGCTAAAGGAGACGGTGATGATGAGAGATGAGTGAAATGGTGGAATGAAGAGTAGGAGGAAACGGGAGAACCCCGAGAAAACCCACGAGCACGGTGTTTGTCCACCACAAAGTCCACACGGCGCGAGCTGGGATCGAACCAGGGACCCCAAGCACCGGAGGTGAACGCTTTAGAAAAAAACAGTAACCCGGTCAAACTCGAAGGCAAATGTCAACTAGCTCTGTTTTCCTCGCAATCGATGACTACCAATTCCAACATGTGCAGCAGCTGTGCGTATTACTGAAGACTAGCCTTCGGCTAGCTGGAGGTTTCGCACCTTATAAACCCACAAGTATGCCAAATGTCATCCGCAGATGTTCAGGAAAAGTCTAAGCATTTTGAGATGTAGAAGATATGATATTAAATAACTGTGAGTTTTCAGTTTTCTAAAATAAATAATATATAAATAAATAAAAATAAAAAAATTAAAAAATCCCTCTATAACTAGATATTATGTTTGGTTAATAACTTGCATATCGCTATCAAAAGCTTGCAAGCATACCAAATTTCAAACTTTTGTTCCAATTTCAATTACCTAAAACATGAGATTTTATGCCCAAAACAAACATACATTTAAATAGCACCGGAAATCTTTCTTTTTATTTTAGAATTACCCTAAAAACTAAAAATATTTACTTTTGATATTTTTTGTGAGTTACTTCCAGAAGGCTACAAACATGCGAAACTGCATCACTCTAACCTTCCGGCTACATCATTTAACTTAATAATTTTTAATAATTTTGGGCTGTAGAAGGTATCTCCATATAAATAACAAAGGAAAATTTTTCACTTTCCCAAACAACCTCACTGAACTAGGAAATGTATAGTTTTGGTGATTTACTTAGTTAATTTTATGAAAACCCTACATGAATACCGAATGTAAAGTTTTTACTCAAATACAATTTCCTAAGACTTTTTTTTTAAAGTACACCGAAATAAGATGGGATGTTTACTCATTCTTCCTTTTTACCTACTAAAAAGAAAAAAAATCCTGTATATTTTTCTCTGAAGGCTATATGTATGCCAAGTTTCAACTTTCCACGTCAACCGCCAGTTCCATTATTTTGTCAGTTAATGGCACGATGAAAAGTTTGAAACTTCCGGCGTTTATCCTAACTTAACGTACGCTCTAATGCAACATGTGAACCAGATAATTGCTAAGAAGAAGTTCTAGAATACAGGTTCCCCATATAGATTAGCAAGGTTGGTTCCTTTCTGTACCAAAATTTAAATTTTATTTCACAGAATATTGCTAGCGAGCGTCAGCAAGTGAAAGCGGGTTAGAAGACCGCAGGATACGTTGTTTTCTGTTTTTATTACAGCTAAATGGGAAGTGGGACATGTGTTCTAGAACCTTGTAATTTCTATGACGTTTATATTTTCTTCTCGCTTATTACAAAGCTAAGGCATTACTGCCGCATCGCCGGACCAGTATTAAAATCGAAAAAAAGTACCAAAATGTACTGTATACGGTTATATTTTGTTGGACTACATTAACTTACATTAGATTACCTCACATTAGGATAAGGGCATAAAAAACTACAGTGCAAAAAACACAAACCAACTTGTGCTAGGTGGCCACTAAGTGCACGAATGCTATCTAACCGAGCCAAGGTAGGGCGGAGATAGCGGACCAGCGCGGTAGTGTGCCCGGAGGGAGCAGGCGCGTCAGCGACGATGTGCACACGCGTAAGCGAGGGTACTCGAAACATCTGGTTTCCGCAATCATATACATTTCAATAGCACTTGCCATACTAATAATGCTTTACTTGCAAAAACAGAAGTCGCTTACCTTCAAAATCGTGAACAACAGTTTCTTGGGGTCTTCTTTCCTTAAACAAGTACTCAGCTAAATAGCCCTCTAAATGGTTTTCCTTCTTCCCTGACGCTGTAAAATAATACGCTCCCTTTCCTTTCTGTATTTTCAATTCATTTCCACATTTTCCACACACCGTCAACCTTTTCAGTATACTGGTCTTTCACAAAATTTCAACAACTGTCGCTCGTTATTTTTGAACAGTTCTATGTACGTAACACACGACATGTGACAGCCTTGACATACACGAGCTATTTTCATACTCCTCTTCGCGCCACTACATCATAACAACTATATCTCTCCGCGAAATGGTCCATCCGCCTCCACATACAGTGTCGCTTACAACATCAAAAATAACCAATTTCTTCATTTTTACTATTCCCCTTACATGACTTTCACTCATTCTTGCTCATAAAAAAAAAAAAAAAAAAAAAAAAAAAATTCAACTGACCCGGCAAATTTTCTAAAACTGTTCCGGTGATACACCAGTTAACCCCAAAGCTAAATAAGCTCCATTTCGTGGGAACAATCACATACAAAATCAGTATGAATACTTGACTAATTTCAGTAAACTGTGAGATCAACTAAGCTTATATATTAGTTTCATTAGATAATGGTCCCTTGTACGAAGGTACTGAATGGTTAAACTTAGGTCAAGCTTCAGTACTACTGAATGGGCTGACTGGTAATAATTTGTGAACTACTGGTACATCATTTGAGGAATTAGTTGACCTCTGACCGAGTCTGATCGGGTTAGATCACTTCTTGAGGTCAAAACCGAGCACTCAATCCAATCAGCGCCCCATCTTTACTTAGTTTTAAATAGGGACTTTGTTTACTCCACTTTAATTTAACCTAAATATATTAAAAAAAAAATGAACTGGTTCAAACAAAATATCGGATTTAAAAAGAAAATGGTTTCTGCAAAACCTCTTATTTATGTGCTTTGAAGTTTGACATCACCATCATGAATTAAATTAAAAGTGCAAAGGTGGTGTCACTTAGTGTAACACAAAGAGAAAGGCCTTCTGTAATAATTTGAAAGCGACAGAAGCACACTTAAAAAGCATTAAATCGTAACCTATCGTGTTTTCTTTTTGCTACACATACCTAAACTAGCCTATCCTACCATACTTTCGCTCGCTGTCGCTTGTTCAGCATTAATTAGTAAAAATTAAGGGTGAATTATTATTAAAATTCTTGATCCCATCTGTACTGTTTGTAGAAAGTAATAAGGGCACAAAGTATAACAATTAAGGGCTTAAATTCCAAAGTTGGACGTCCGTTTTCAGCAAAATTTTGAAACTTGCACGGAAGATACGTATAATTTGATCGTTTGTGTGCTTGATAATATATAAAGATAATACAACAACACTCTCTATATTTGTTATATATAATTGGTTATAAACATGGGACTACTAAGCGAGCGAAGAGAACTACCTCGCGCAAGGTAACCGAATAGTTGCATTGTGGGAAAGTAACGAGCATTCATAATATCAATATTGCGGGTAATATACCGAATCGCTGTACGGGATGTGAACTGACAGTGTTGAATTTCGTGAAGCTCCCGTCGAAGGGTACTTTTATTATAGATCCTAACGTAACCTAACCTAACCTACACTTTCTCCCAACTCGCGAAATTGAAAAATTATACATTTTAATAGCTTTTACGCAATTTTGGTAGAAAAGTATCGGACTCCAACTTCGGAATAAATGCCCAATTAAGTAAAATTCAACGTAGAAATATCAACATAGGATCACTATGATCCTCAAGCATCGAATCGTTCTGCAAAAGCTTAAGCCTCTTCCAAATAGTACGAACGCTCACATTAATAATAACCTTTCTCTCAACTTTTCACACAAACATCTTACAAGAAGTCTTAAATCATTATTATACCTTATATAATTTCATCTGTACATTTTCGGGCTTAAGTTTAGATTTGCCCCTCCAGTTTCCAACCTACGAAAATGCAGTTAAAACATTAAAAATTGTTAGGTTAGGTTAGTTCAGGTTACCTGGTTAGACTAGAACAGTGACTGAAACAGGTTCTAATATCGTAATTCCAAGTAAAAACGGGCTAGAAACTCTAAACTTACCCTCAATTGCGTGAACACATCGTGTCTCTATTTTGAAGTATTTTGATTTGGTGATAATAAAAATACCATATGGATATAGTATACGTAAAGCCGCGTCTGTTCCCGAAGGAGCTGGACGCTCATACTTTTAGGGATTATTCATTGAGTATCTACGAACTTACCAAGGGGGTAACAAAGCGACTTTTATTTACTTATCGACTGATACAAAAATAAAAAAGAACGTACCTATTTGCCCTTGTACTTTATATGCTATAGCGCATTACATTATATGCAATAAGGATTTTGGTCTGCATCACGATATACATTTAAAAATATTTAACATTTTTCGAATCGAAATCCACAAAATATATTCTAGAAAGTAAAAATAGAATGTTAAGCACATATAATGAAGACAGCGCAATGATTTAATTTGGTAACGTATAAATATATAATATGAAGTATCCTCGCGCACGGAAAACAAGGGGGTTCTCATGTATACTATTACCAAAATAATATTTTGGAAGTGTCATAAATGCTTAATAATACACTATTTCGTACAAGGGACTTTTGTTGCTTGTGCGCAATACAATTCAAATAAAAATTTAGAAATACATATCTGCGGCTACATGACAACTCGTAAAAGGCGGGATTTCGCATAGTTGCCATAACAAGAGTTTTATATTGTAATAGCCATTCTAACCATAATGCTATCGCTATTTTAGCAATACTAAATAATCTGGTTATATAAACAATATGCATGATATTATTAACCATACTAATATTAGCAATATTTTTTTCTTACCACAGCCATACTAAAAAAATAGGTGTTGTATAAATAACAAATCAGTATTTATACATCAACTATACTATAGTCAATATTAATTTACCAATTAGCAATACTCATCAACAATGCTTTTATTGTCAATTCAGCTATACCATTTTTTAGAGTGGATGTACGGTTTGTATCTGAATAGTAAAAGCTAATTGACTGTCGATCTCGGTCGTCTGGAAGTCTTCAGGAGGCAAGGACATCGGTCACGTTCTGGGTTTGAGTTCCGAAGGGGTAAGTATTCGGGCTCGAGCAAAAAATTGTTAAAAGGTATAGGCTTCATCCAAACATATTCAAAAAAGCTGGGACCGGGTTTGGGCTTACCAACGGCTCGAGCGGCTCGGCTTACAGCTCATTCAATATCGAACCGAATTGAGAAGTGAGCCGAGCCAACAGCTCACCACACCGAGCCGATTTGAGCCATCGGATTAGTTGAGCTGAGTCGATGGCTTGTTCCAACTAAGCCGGCTCGGGTCATCGGCTCATCCCAACCGAGCCGACTCGAGCTGTTCGCTCAGTTGATACGAGCCGAGCCGGTTGATATCACTACCCGAGTTGGTCTTCTGCTTGGGCTCAAGAATTCGACCGTGCAGATCTCAGCCTTGATTTTAAGAACTACAGTATATACTTATATTGGTGATTACGACATTTGAGCTGTCTCGTAATAATAATAATAATAATAATAAACTCTTGTCTTCTCGTTATCTAGACGAGACGAGATACACTAAAATTGCCCCACGAGATGCACTAAAATTACGAGATGAGACGCACCTCTGTCGTGAGCAACACTAAAAGTATTCCACATTACTGCTTACATTTCTCATGGCTTTTGCTTTCCAGTCTGATCAGGCCAATATTTCAAAACGAGTTAAAACGAGCTGAACGAGCGAGAGAGCCATTATCAAACTCAACTCAACTCGAAACTAGACCTCGAAAACAGCGACTTGGCTCGGAACTCAATTCAAGAAAATTACCTTTGACTCGACTCAAATTGTACTCGAGTTGAATTGAATTTTGGCTCGACTTGTGCTCATCCCTATTCGTGTTTGTATTTTATGTTTCCACTTCAACAATGTCTACTCTTTTTTCTCCTTTTACCTGCTGTTTCTGGATTTCTCTTTCGGTGTCGTCCTTTATTTACACCGTGCACTATTCTTATTCCCAGCTTGTGACCCGCTTCAATGTCTTATTCAGTTTAGGCTTTTCTTCTTACATTGACTTCACATGTGATTGATTTAATTCTCACTTTCCGCGCACGACCGATGGAAATGTTTTATTATTATTATTATTATTATTATTATTATTATTATTATTATTATACTATTGAACTTGCACGGCGAAATTACTGTATAATACGATATCATTTCTGTAATTTTACTCCATTGTATGTTATTTAGTTTATTAATGGGCACTAAATTGTCTCCAGATCAACGAATAAATTAACTACGGCATGCACTTTGGTGGAAATATCATTGCAATAAGATTATTGGTTCGTTCCAAACATGTTCATGTAATGATATTTCCACCAAAGTGCATGCCGTAGTTAATTTATTCGTTGATCTGGGGACAATTTAGTGCCCATTAATAAATTAAATAAGATACAATGGAATAAAATTACTGAAATGATATCGTATTATACAGTAATTTCGCCGTGCAAGTTCAATAGTATGATGATAATAATAATAATAATAATAATAATAATAATAATAATAATAATAATAATAATAATAATAATAATAATAATAATAATAATAATAATAATAATAATAATAATAATAAAACATTTTCATCGGTCGTGCGCGGAAAGTGAGAATTAAATCAATCACATGTCAAGTCAATGTAAGGAGAAAAGCCTAAACTGAATAAGACATTGAAGCGGGTCACAAGCTGGGAATAAGAATAGTGCATGGTGTTAATAAAGGACGACACCGACAGAGAAATCCAGAAACAATAGGTAAACGAAGAAAAAAAGAGTAGAAATTGTTGAAGTGGAAACAAAATACAAATACGAATAGGGATGAGCAGGAGTCGAGCCAAAATTCGACTCGACTCGAGTTCAATCCGAGTCGAGTCAAAGGTATTTTTCTTGTAGTACTTAAAATTATACTGTAGTTCTTAAAATTAAGGCTGAGACCTGCACGGTCGAATTCTTGAGCCCAAGCAGAAGACCAACTCGCGTAGTGATATCAACCGGCTCGGCTCGTATCAACTGAGCGAAGTTGTTGTATTACTATACATCTGCTTCCGCCCCTGTCAAATCTGGTCGATCTCGTTGACGCGACATATTTGCTTTTTTATACCCCTTTCTTCGTTTACTGAACAAAACAGTAACTATTCTGAAATATACTACTGCGCATGCCTCGTAGATAAATATTTCTGATGCCAATAATTTCCGTTTTGTCCAAGGAATGTTCTTTTTCTTATTCCCAGCATGACCCTTTTATTACATTATATGAAGAGCATGTAGGTCTAAATACCTCATGTATTACATATAATGTAGGTTTTACTCTTGCAGCAGAGAAGAAACATGTGATCATAGTATACAACCCACAGAAGTGATAGCTGACAAGACAGTGGTCGTAATCCCTAACGACACAGGGAGAGAGTGGTGCCCTTCCCGCTGGTCTAGTCGCTAGCACGTGCGCCTTTGGTGTATGGAGTTCCGGGTTCGATTCCCGGCGGGAGAGCATCTATGATTTTTAACTGTTCTCGATGTTTCTGTGTTCGTGTCTCTGTCGTTATAAGTTATTAGAAAAAGCAAGTTAAACGAGTGAAGCAAGTAAAATTAGCAATAAGTAAGTTACTGAAACACGTTCAGTGAGTCTAGAAAAAGCAAGTTAAACGAGTGAAGCAAGTAAAATTAGCAATAAGTAAGTTACTGAAACACGTTCAGTGAGTCAGTTAAAAAAAAAAAGTGGACAAAGCACTGGCTTTTCGCGCCGTCCATGCGAGTTCGAATTAATCTCGGCTTGATTTTTTATCCATTTGAGAGAAAATATTGCTTCTTTACGCTACAGGTAGTCCACTCTTTTCGTATTTTTCGCTGTCGTTCACAGTTAAAGTAACTGACTATTACTCTTTCTACGAATGATGGATCTTCTCTTTGGCTTCATGTCAAACACGCACACGTAATGAAAAGACGCTGTCGATAATAATAATAATAATAATATGAAATATTAGTAGCTAACTCGTGTGTGTATTTCGACAACATAATTTTATATTATTATGTGGAAATAAGTAAGGCTGGCTGGCGCCCCCCCCTATTTTTTCGATGCGCTTTATGGGTCCACGGTGTCCAAAGTTGGTCCCATCCCAGTATCACCTCTCGATATAAGTTATTGACACTTTGCCTAAAGAGGGCTCTGCCGTGGCCCCATGACTACCCATGACAATGACTCTTCGTTCCTTTTGCATTGAAATCGCTTACTTTTCTGAGTACTATGAGTGCATACTGTCCAACGTTGCTCCCATCGCTCTACAGTTTCTCGTTCTCTCGATATAAATTGCTAATATTTTGTTTGTAAGGAAGATATGGCGTTACAATCATTACGTTTGAAGAAGAATTGATTAAGATATTACCTTGCCACAAACAACACCTATTATTATTATTATTATTATTATTATTATTATTATTATTATTATTATTATTATTATTATTTTACTTACCACTAATGGTGCCTACCTTTATTTGCAATGCAATGTGTTACTAAAAAGCAAATCAAATAACACTCCTCGCCATTCAGGCTCCCGAACTCGAAATACATGAGTTCTCTGTGTTAGAGGAATGCACATTTATTATATTATTCTTTCAAATAACACGTTACACAAGTTACTTCACTTTCAATGTGTAATTTCATATCATCAGTAACAATCATCTTGTTCCGATAGAAAAATAACCCCCTCCTGCAAAAAAAAAAAAAAAACTGACCGTAGCGAAAGGGCCTGAACCTTCTTTAGGCGATTAATCGGGTCCAATATTTCAATAAGTTTCTGCACACAAATATTTCAGTAAAAGAGGAAAATTTATTCAAACTTTCTGAATACCTATTTATGGACGAAATTTGCTTCCCTTGGAACTTTTTAAGCGTTTGAAGGGCCACCATTTTGAACATTTTCATCTGATTATTCTGGTTAACGAACTCATCAAGATATTTCATCAATTAATGTTTGTGCCAAGTTTCGTCTCAATCCGCTGAAAATTAGGATGGTTATGGCATTCACAAATAGCGTTATATATATACAAATAGATAGATAAGTAGACACACAGAGGGAGAGAGAAAAAAGTGTTTTTCTCCCTTCTCGCACCTGTGGTGCGTCAGAGCTAAACCGGGCCCCTTTGCAAAACGTATTGACCAACCTAACCTAATCACAAACCTCTTACTTGCTAACGTAGAAACGTGGTCGGGAGGTGTAAGGCATGTAGAAATTGTATTTTTAATAACCATGAGTATGGTCCACTTCCATGTTTTTCCTTTTACTTTTTGCAGCTACATCGGAACGTTCAATTTTTATTCTTCACTAATTGCAAATGGCGTTTACATTCAAAATATGAGGAATTTTGGTGGCATTTGTTCGGATATTCTTCTCTTTCGAAATGAAGAAAAGAATAAAAGCAATACGCAAAGACAAAAAGTATTATCAGTACTAAACATTACCAATAATAATTGCTACGAAAAACTAAATACGACCTCTTTTACCATCTCTCATGAGTTGTATGTATTATTAACAAAAATTTTTAAAATGTCCTCGCTTAAGGTTCGAACTTGCGTCCTTTGCATTTGTAAGCCAGCACCTTAACCACCACACCAAGATCATGGCATGGTGATCGTTTAGTTGTTGGCGTGTTTGTAGTATTTGTGTTTTATGTTTCCCACTTCGACAATTTTTACTCTTTTTTTGTAAGTTTAACAGCTGTTTCTGGCTTTCTCTTTCGGTGTCGTCCTTTATTTACACAATGCACTATTCGTATTCACAGCTTGTGCCCCTCTTTGCAATGTCTTATTCAGATTAAGCTTTTCTTTTTGCCCCTCAGTAAACATTTGATTGATTTAATTCTCATACTCTCCACGGATGGAGTGCAGGAATGCCAGACTCGAAAAATAGGTGTACATTTACTTTCCTGACAGATCATACATGATAGGTACGTGAATAGAGCAATCATGTGAAATACACATGTAAGGAATAAGGTTACTTCCGCCCAAAAGTACGTGCATGACACATACCGAGGAATGTATCTATTATGTGTATATCACGTACCGTGTATGTACTTGACACATTTACTTGGCATTGGCATGTGCCAGGAATGTCAGTAATGTTCCTTAGGGCAGTGCTATGCAACTGGGGGTGCGAGTACTTAAATACTAAAACCTTAACGCTTCATTTTTACGTTCGAATTTAGAAGCTTGTACTTTTAAAAAAACCCAAGCAACTAACTCTGAAAATATATGCCCTCCTCCGGCATCTGTGTGGCAATTTAACTATCTATTAAAATACTACAATAACATTTACGAGCGATTTTTTTTTTTGTCGTCATCCCGTTTAAAGGGTAACGCCCTTTCTTCGGGTTAGAGGAGTAAGGATTATCAGGAGAGGATGAATTATTTGTTGAGGGGTTTGGATAGTTTTCTTTAATCATTTTTTTTATTTTTATTTTATATATATATATTTTTTTATCATTTTATTTTGGAATATGGGCAAGGATTTGGAAGGTTCTTTCGGCCAGGGCCTATGTTCGGTACCATTCCGGCATTTGCCTGGTGTGACTAAGGGAAACCCTGGAAAACCTTAGTCAGAATGGCCGGCCACAGCAGACATGTGCCTGCTCGACCTTTTGGTGTAGGAAATTTTGGGTGTTCGGTATCCTGGTATAGATTCATGCATAAGACGGGTAGATGTCGGATGATAGTTCTTGAGGTCTATAGATGTTTAGAATTTCGGGGTCTATGGTAGCGGGATCTTGGGAAAGATGGCGTAAAGTCATGTAATGTTGGAGAGGTGAATCCTGATGGATTGGCGGCGCGTCGTGGTTTGCATCATATTGGATGATGTCTAGGATCATGGGATGGGCGGTTTCGGTTCTATTGTTGATGTATTTTTGGCGAAGGGTTTTGAAGGTGTAACAGGATGGGAGGGAAATCTATCCGGTCGTAAAGCTCTCTCGTTGGGCTGGGCAGGCTTATTCGGTATGCGAGGCGGAGTGCGTGCCTTTCTAGGATGGCTAGTTTCTGGTAGAACTTGTGGTTTGCTGAGGTCCATGCAGTATGACCATAGGTGAGAACAGGTCTTAAAAAGGCTTTGTAGGTGTTGGTGGTTATATGTGCATTGAGTCCCCAGGTTGTGCCACACAATCGCTTTAAAAGGTTTAGTCGGTTTCGGGCTTTTGAGGTAATGGTTTGCAGGTGTGGATTCCAGGTTAGCTTTGAGTCGTAGGTGATCCCAAGATAGGTGAGTGTGTTTGTTGGAGGGATTGGTGTATCATCGATGGTGATATCTAGGAGTCGGGGATTTCTCCGGATCTTGCTACGTGTCTTAGGGGGTAGGAATACTAAGGCTTGGGTTTTGGTAGGATTTATCTTTAGGCGCCAAGTGGCGCACCACCGGGCAAAGGTATCGATGCTGGTCTGTAGTGTTTTGTTTATCTGTTGAATGGAGTTTGCTGTTGCAAGAAAGGCTGTGTCGTCTGCGAATTGGAAAAGGTTTAGGTTATTTGGGAATTCCGGGAGATCGGCAGCATACAGTATGTAAAGGAGAGGTGATAGTGCAGAGCCTTGCGGGACTCCACAGTGGAGAAAAATAGGGTGTGAGAAGGCTTCATTGATTGTAACATATGCTATTCTGTCGGTTAGGAAGGAATGTATGAGCCGAATGTAGTTGTGTGGTAGGAAGAAATTGTGGAGTTTGTGAATCAGTCCGGCGTGCCAGACTTTGTCGAACGCTTTTTCTAGGTCGAAGGTTACAAGGCATGAGGGTTTTGATTGGTTAAACTGGTTGTAAATTGCTGTGCTAAGACGTAAGAGCTGATCTAGGATGCTGTAGTTGGGACGGAAGCCGGCTTGTTCTCGTGGCAAGAGATTGTGTATGGATAGATGGGTATGTAAGCGTCGGACCAGAATGCGTTCCAGTATTTTGCTGAATGTAGATGTGAGTTGGATGGGTCGATAGGATTGGGGGTCTTGATTGGGATTGGGAGGCTTTTTTGGTTTCAGGAATACTAGAACTTTCGAGACTTTCCACTCAGTTGGAAAGTATCCAGTTCTGAGCATGAAGTTATATATTGCGCAGAGGAGAGAGTACATGGAAGGGGGTGATTCTTTGATATGGCGGTAGGATATGGAGTCGAGTCCTGGTGCGGTGTTTTTCTTTCGGGTAATGATGTTATGAATTTCATTTGGTAATATAGGAGCTGTGAGAGGATCTTGTTCATTGGCGGTATGATAATTGCTCGGGGTTAGAGTAGGTGAGTGTGGATCGGATCTTTGGTTGATGATTCGGGATAGATTGCGGGGTAAGGTGCGTCCAGGAAGGGGTGTAAATATATCTTGCAGGTGATCTGCGAATATGTTAGCTTTCTCGGTGTCTGTGGTTGGAGCTTGGTTATTAACAATGATAGGATATGGTGAATGGTTATTTTTGCCTGTAAGTTGGTTGAAGCGCTTCCAGTATTTAGTGGGGTGAGCTTCAGTGGAGAGTTTGTTGCATGTGAGTATCCATTGTCTGCGTTTGTAGGCTATTATGTAATTATGGACTATTCGTAGGTATTGTCGGTGGAGGCGAAGGGCTTCAAGGTTTCGGGTCAATAGGTATTCTCTGTAGGCACGGCGAGAGGCTGTGACTAGGGGTAGGTAATTTGGGGGTAGTTTGGGTTTATGAGGAGTGATATTTTGAATTGGAATATGTTGATCTGCTGCTGTTTGAAGGATATCTGTGATAGATTGGACGGTTTGTGAAAGTTCTTCGGAATTAGTAGGAGGTGCAATATTTGCAATGGAGTGGTCTATTTGTTGTCGGTATGAGTTCCAGTCAGCATGGTGGTAGGCGTATATTTTTCTCTTGGTTGGAGTTATCAGGGGAAGGTGGTTAGGAAATTCAAGGGTAACTTTTATAGGAATGTGGTCACTGCCAATTGAGTCCAGGACCTCGAGGGTTGTATGTTGAGAAAGCGTTGAGGAGGTTATAACTATGTCAGGAGATGTATTGCTAATTGGTCTGGTGGGTTTTGGTAGTACATGGAATTCTCCATTGGTTTGTTGGTCTATAAAGGTAAGGAAGTCCTGTTTATCTGCTTGGGTTCTGCTGTGAAAGTTAATGTCAGCCATGATTATGTAATGTCTATTGTTCCTATCAATGTGTGAGAAGAAATCAGTGCGGATCTGGTGTCCAGGGCGGATGTAAATTGTTCCTATTGCGATAGTACGGTGTTTTAGATATAATATTTCTATGTTGTATTCTGGTAGAGATAGTTGGGGAGAAAGAATGATTTTTCGGTGTGGTATGTAGCTTTTAATGCCTATCAATGTTCCGCCATGGATTCTGTTTCTGTGAGGGCCATCGTGTCTGTTTATGTTGTATTTTGGTATGTAGCACGATATCTGGGGAGCCAAGTAGGTTTCGTTTAGGGCGAAGGCAGTTATGTTGTGTTCCTGCAGTAGTTGGGTATACATGATTTGGTGAGTAGGTAGAGATCGGATGTTGAGGAATAGGAAGTTGTATGTTGAGAGAGCTTGAGGTCTTGCCATCATTTAGGATGTCTCGGTAGAATGGATTTCAAAGTGTACATTCGGGCCGCTGTAGGTGGCATGCAGCTGGAGGTTGTACATGCTTTTGGCGCAGAGGATGATTTGGGTGAGAATGTGGTCCCTCTGGAAAGGATTGATGTTTTGGAGTGCAACAGTCATGAAGCGGAGGTCTTCGACTGTCACGGGGTCTTTCAGAGAGTTACTAGGAGGAGTGGGTGTGTCTATAGGGCGGAGTGGTACCACTAATTCGGGTTTGGCTGGGTCGGGAGCAGGTTTACCTTGACAGCGGTAACTGTAGGTGGGGTGTTTTTCTCCACAGGTGTTACATTCTGGTGGGTCTTTGAGGTTGGGACAGTTCTTTGTTGGATGGTTTTGCGCGCAATAGCCACATTTGGTTTGGTTGATGCAGGATGAGGTGGTGTGGTCGTTGTAAATCTGGCAGTTTTCGCAGCGTACAGGTAGTGGGGCTGGAGTTTTGGAAGGTTCGACTTTATGTCGGCGTCTATAGATATAGGCGCCGTTGGCAAGAAGATGATCGATGACATCTTGTTGGTTTGTTAGGA
The DNA here is from genome assembly GCF_964235325.1 of Thermobia domestica. Taxonomy (NCBI): domain Eukaryota; kingdom Metazoa; phylum Arthropoda; class Insecta; order Zygentoma; family Lepismatidae; genus Thermobia; species Thermobia domestica. Next base: position 337,737,075 of record NC_137456.1, on the reverse strand, counting down.
TACGGACTAGGTAGGTAGGTCCTCGGTCGTTTTTGATGCGAAGACATTTCTTCACTTCGAGTCCTTCTTGACGAAGCTCGTCATGAATTTCATCATCGGAGATGTCGGGATCGACGCCGCGTATAACGACAGATAGGAGTGGAGGCCTTCTGGGAGGTGGAGGAGACTTTGGAGAGCTAGGATTTAAGGGTTTCAGGTTTGCTTGCGGTCCAAATATTTCAAATGTGGCCTTATTGCGTACGTGGATGTGGAAATTTGGATTTTGTGATTTCAGAATGAAGCCATTGTTGGTTTTGATAATTTGGTGAAGTTCGGCCCTAGGTACGTACTTTGAGATTTGGAGGAAGATTTCTCTCTCGGATTTATATTTTGGGTCATAGCCGGTCAGGACAAAGTTGTGAACAGAGGTTGGAGTTGTTGGTGTATTGTTGGCAGTAGCAGAGGTGGATGGATTTGGAGGTGCGGTATCCATGGGTGTTGGAGCTTGATGAAGCAGTTGGTCGGTGGTCTTAGCTTTTTTGATGGTAGCGGTTGGAATGGTAG